>NC_139221.1:226337383-227809883 GCF_055691185.1 Crinia signifera
TAAATAAATGACTCAGTAGACTTGGGTCATTTATTAGCATTTGAACTTCAGACTTAAGGGGTGTACACACGGTTAGATTTTGGCAGGAGATTTTGGCTAGATAGTGAAAATCTCCTTGAAGGTTGGCCAAATCTCCCAGTATTTCTCCTGCTTAGTCAATATTGTTTAGCATAAATTGCTATATTACTGCTAAGCAATCTATGCTAAACAATATTGACTAAGCAGGAGAAATATTGGGAGATTGACTGTGCAGGCAAAGCAATTTTGAATAGATCGTAGACTATCATTACTTATGCAAAATCACTTAGTCAAAATCTCCAGTGCATGTAGCCAAAATTGGCCATTAGCCAATGTCTCACCATGGGCTTTATTCAGATCACATCGGTCCTGCGTCCCGCATGTGCATGCGTATAGTGCGTGCACCCACGGCGACCTTTCGGTTCGCCGGGTGCTCGCACCCATGGCAGCGTGGGGGGGGGCGGAGTTGGGCGGGGGGCGCCGGGCTGCCCCATTACCATATGGGAATGCCCAGCGTTCCATGGGCATTCCCATGAGAACGCTGGGCATTCTCATGGTAGTGGGGCAGTGACACGGGTGTGGGGGGTGGGTAGCTGACATCACCGGATGTCATCTGCCCGCCCATATCCACGCCAGCGTGCACACAAATGTAAGTAACTAAAAAGTCACTTATATAGGCGTGCACGCTAAACATCATTCGATGGTCGGTGACCATCGAAAGATGTGGGCGGTTACCCGAGCCATGCGAATGGATGTTTATGCAAAACATCCATTCGCAGCTGTTTGGGCGAAGCCGCACTTTGAGGGGGCGGCGGGGGGCGGTCATTTGCCGGGCGGGGTTTGGTGGACTCGCAAGGCTGCAAATTCGCAGCCTTGCGAATCAACCAGAATAACCCCCAATGTGTACAGAGCTATAGAGGCGGATTGGAAACCTAAAGTGACCCGATGAAAATTTCTGAAAGTGGCCTCATTTAGGCAGAGCCAAAAAAACCTGTATCCTTAGATCTTGCCAAAATACAATGCAGAAACTATCTATTATGTGATGGCAATACTATAAAGAGATCCATGCAAGACAGACAACATCCCAGTAACCACTATACAGGACACTCAGCATCCAAGTAACCACTATACAGAACATACATCATGCAAGTGAATGCAGTTCAGGATGTACAGCATCTTAGTGACTACCATGCAAAACACATCTCAGCAGTGTTAGAGTGGGGTGTGAAAAGCCCATGGGGAAAATATAGCAGTGGGGCCCCATACTTAAGCAGTGTTGCCAGCCATCACAGAGCCTTACCCATCTATTAGAGAGGACATACAGTAGCCTGCAGACAGCATGAATAATACAATGTCTAGGCCCATCCATTTCTCTCTCTCTCTCTCTCTCTCTCTCTCTCCCCATATATATATAATTTTATATATATATATGCATATATATATGTATATATAAATATATACTGTATATATATATATATATATATATATATATATATATATATATATACTAGGTGATTCATCGCGCCCTACGGGCGCTCTTCACACTGTCGTGACCTGTGAACATCTTTATTGCATGAAATATGTTTTATGCAGGAGGGGCGGGTCTGGTAAACTGTGCCCCCTTAACCTGTGGACACTTTTATTGCGTGAAATATGTTTTGTGCAGGAGGGGCAGGTGGGGAAGTAGCGCGGGTGCGGGAGGGGCAGGTATAATGCTTCAACAGTTGTACAGTATGTGGTGCTGCTTTGGTTGGTGGAGTGGCCGGTGTGGTGGTGATGTGGGTGAGGGTTGGGTTCAAGGGTGCCGTGGGTGGGGAGGTTGATTGGGGGTGGTGTGAGTGGGGGAATGGCAGGTGCAGGGATACTGCGGGTGGTGGAGTTGCAGGTGCGGGGGTGCCTTGTGTGGTGTGGGTTGGTGCGGTGCACGGGTTGAGTTAGGGGCAGTTGAGGGGGTGCTTTGGGAGCGATAACAATGGTGGTGTGGTGGGGTAGGTATGGGTGCGTGTGTACTGCAAATGGGTGATTAGCAGGGATGTGCGGTGAGGTAAATGGCTAAGGAGTCCCTGGCAAGTACATACTTTATAAATTTAAAACTCCGGCATATACACTAGTATGACAGGAAAGGCTGTGCCTCACCTGCCCACCCACCGCACGCCACTGGTGATTATTAGGGCAGGTGGGAGAGCGATGGGTGGGGGTGGGGGGTTGCCGCAGGTGGTGGAGAGTGTCTGGTGATTTTGTGGGTGTGGGAGGGGTGGGTGAGGGGTGTGCTGCGGGTGGTGGAGTTGCACTTGCGGGGGTGCTGTGGCTGGGGCGGGTGTGGTGGTGTTGTGGGTGGGCGAGGGACGGTTGCAGGGGTAATGCAGGTGGGTGAGGGTCAGGTGTGGTTGATTAGCGTGTGGGTGTGCTGCGGGTGGGGAAGGGGTCGGTGAGTGTCTCCATGGTTGCTGTTGGTGTGGGAGCAGTGGATGGGGTAAGGGCATGTGTGAGGGTAGTGGGGGCATTGAGGGGCCGCTTTGGTGGGTTGTGGCAGTCAATACTGTGGTAGGGAGTGGCGGGCGCCATTGGCTGTCTTTTTTCCTGAGGGTAGGCTGTATCCTAGCTGTGAGCAGGCTGGCAGTGAAAGGAGGATGATGTGTAGTAAGTGGGCCAGGAGGGTAGATGATGTGTAGTCAGTGGGGCAGGAGGGTAGATGATGTGTAGTCAGTGGGGCAGGAGGGTAGATGATGTGTAGTCAGTGGGGCAGGAGGGTAGATGATGTGCAGTCAGTGGGGCAGGAGGGTAGATGATGTGCAGTCAGTGGGGCAGGAGGGTAGATGATGTGCAGTCAGTGGGGCAGGAGGGTGGATGATGTGTAGTTAGTGGGGCAGGAGGGTAGATGATGTGTAGTCAGTGGGGCAGGAGGGTAGATGATGTGTAGTCAGTGGGGCAGGAGGGTAGATGATGTGCAGTCAGTGGGGCAGGAGGGTAGATGATGTGCAGTCAGTGGGGCAGGAGGGTAGATCATGTGCAGTCAGTGGGGCAGGAGGGTAGATGATGTGGAGTCGGTGGGGCAGAGGGTAGATGATGTGGAGTCGGTGGGGCAGGAGGGTAGATGATGTGCAGTCAGTGGGGCAGGAGGGTAGATGATTTATAGTCAGTGGGGCAGGAGGGTAGATGATGTGCCATCAGTGGGACAGGAGGGTAGATGATGTGCTATCAGTGAGGCAGGAGGGTAGATGATTTTCAGTCAGTGGGGCTGGAGGGTAGGTGCGCTCGCTCCTGATAAGGGGCATGGCCACATAAAAGGGGAGTGGTCATGCAAAAGGGGTGTCTTAATGTTTTTTTATTATGGTTTAATTTTTAATAAAACTTACTTTTCATAGGCTGCGCGAGGAGGGTTAGGCTGTGTGAGGGGAGGTTATAGTTAGCCTGCGGGAGGGGAGGGTTAGGCTGTGGGAGAAAAGGTTAGGGTTAGGCAGCGGGAGAGGCTAGGGTTAGGGTGCATGAGGGGAGTTTAGGTTCAGAATGCAGGAAGAGTACCTTAGGCTGCAGGAGGTTAGGGTTAGGCTGCAGGAGGACAGATTTGGGGAGGTTGGGGTTAGGCTTCATTAGGGGAGGTTAGGGTTAGGCTGTGGGAGGGGTGGGTTAAAATCACACATCTATAGACATGCACATTAACTTTCACACACATGCACACATATTTTCACACATCTAAACATACACATGCACACATTCATACAGTCAAAAATATTTAGCAGTTATACACACACACACACACACACACACACACATATATACAGTGCCTCTGCCATGATTGACACTCACCATTTAAGGTGGCTCATTCTGGTGCTAGAGGTCTCATCCCCTGCTCATGCTGCTGGCTGGCCTGGCACAGGCTGTACACTGTACAGGAGTACAGTGCTGTGTAGCTCCAGCCCCTTTTCGGACCTTTGGCTGCACTGCTGGGTTGATAAAACACTTGATAGCCTGACAGGGGGTGGGCTGAGGTAACTTATCCCCTGGGCACCCAATTTCCTCTGTCTACATTTTGCTCTGCTGGTCCTGGGTAGGGATGGCCATCGACCATCGATTATTTGAAATCATCGATGGTTTATGGCCGATGTCGAATACTTTTGCCATCGATGGGGGAGAACCCTATGGTTCCCTACATCGATGGCACAGCAAACCTGTTGTTTTTTTTTTAAAGGCCTGGAACATGGAGCATAGCCCCGCCCCCCAACACCTACAAATCACCGCCCATGTGTTTTGATTGGCCTACAGGCCAATCACTCAAACATTATAGATGACCATCGATGTGTAAAACTATCGATGGTCACGCATTGCAAAGTTTTACACTATCGATGGCCTGTTGCACTTTTCCCATCGATGGCAACCATCGATGGCAAAGGCACCGATGGCCATCCCTAGTCCTGGGCTGCACCACACTGTAGTGAGGAAACTGAAAGTAAACTGCCACAGCTCACTGCAGCAAGGGCTGCTGGGAAATGTCGTTTATTTTCTGTTTTTTCCATACAGTGCACCTGGCTCTTGCCGGACACAACAAGTTTGCTGCTGCAGCTGCAGGGGGTCGTCCCTCCTCTGCTCCTTCAGGTAGTCATAGAGCGTTATACCCAAGCGTTATATACAGACTCACAGATTGACAGTTCTGGGCTATTATATAAGAGATATTTTCACCTTAATCTCTATATTTTATTTGTACTGTCCTGATTAAGTAATAGTATAGATAGATGTTGTGCAGCTGTTGTTATATGCATACTGTATAGGGGAAAATAATACATATGGGAGAAACAATGCAGTTGGGTATGCACTTGCAGTGGGAAGGTGGGGAAGGAGAGGGGTGATTGGTCAAAATCTAATCTATAATGCATATAACATTTTTTGATATTTAATGTCCAGGCATCTACTGTGTAGTAGTTATCACCCAGCACTTCTGGTAGATGGCCAGCAGAGTCCGCAGCCAGTACTGACTGGCTAGAGAGGTTCCAGGTGAGCTGGGGGCCAGTGTTGGACTGGGGTATGAAGGGGCCATGTTTAGAGGCTTGGGTATCCATTACTGTATTGTCTGCCCCCTTGATAAATTTATTTTATCAATATCATGCATGCTAATGTACAAATTAATAACAGCAATGCACTGAATAGACACTAGAATAGACACCATAGAACATGGGTGTCAAACCCAAGGCCCGCGGGCCAAATCCGGCCCGCCAGACCACGTCAAGTGGCCCGCGGTGCCGCCGCCAGCCTTTAAAGCCGCCCGCCTTCAGAGAACGCCGGTGAGCTTTCCCCTCTCCTCCCCCTCACTCGGCGTTCCCAGGAGTTCAATGCGCCGCCCGGCGACGTGCGTCATGACGTCATCCTGTGCACCCTGCGCAGTGCGCACAGGCAAAGGAGCGAATCTTTCTTTGCGAGGGGTGCGGTGACGGCTGGCCTGTCCCGGCGCGCGACGGACAAACGTAGGGGGGATCTGCACCTCGCACCCGGCCGCAGCGATGCATTTGGAGGAGCCTGCTGCCACACAGCATTGAAACACTGTAAGTAAGTGCAGCAGTGGCTCACACTACTTGACAAGTAATTTGAATGATCCTGGTTATGGTGTGACACATCTGCTGCAGGCTGCAGCTCAGAGTCTTGTCACATGGTGGCTTGGTGGGCTGTATTGCTGGTATATGAAAGAAATATATTTCATATACTTATTTATTAAATAAGTACATTAAATATACTTAGTTATTTTAATATGCCACCAGCAGCCCACCAAGCCACCATGTGATAGTTTTGGGCTTCACTCCAGACCTTGGGTGACATGGAGGGATGGAGACCTTTATTGGAGGGAGGGTCTCCATTTCCCCAGAAATCTTCAGCTTGAGCTGACTAGTTAAGGGGGGTTAATCCTTTGGACTTGGTTACCATGATCTCTGCAGGCTATCACAGCTAAACTTCCAGCTTACATAGGCCCTTATTCTCGTTCACTCTTAGAGGCAAATTCCTTCTTAGATGGATAAAACCAGGTGCGCTGCAGGTGGGGCAGATGTAACATAGTCCTATACAACCGGCCCTTTGAGGGTGACCAAACTGCTGATGCGGCCCCCGATGAATTTGAGTTTGACACCCCTGCCATAGAACTTAGCAGTATAATGAATCTAGAACCTAATGCTCAGAGGTCTGGGTGGGGTAGCAGGCAGTGGAGCATACCGGGGTTATTCCTGTAAGTCAGTACAACCCTGGCTCAAGCAGGTTAATGCAGGACTCGGCAGGGTAATTACAGCAGCAGCAGGCAGTGAGCCACTGCTTACTGCAGTAAGTCAGCAGTCAGTGCTAAGACCAGTTTGTACTCCCCACACAGGTGCTAGTGCGCTTCCCAGGGCTCCACTGCTCGCTGCTGTCTAGGATCAGCAGTCACAGAAATATCCAAACTCCACACACAAAGTGTTGGCATGCAGGCATGTGGGCTGGCTGGTTCCTGGGAAAGGGCCGGCCGCCAGGAAGCCATTGTCTGCCCATGGGGGGAAGTTCCTAGGTAGCTATTTTTGACTGCTATAAAACCAAATGACTACTTACTATGATCGGTATGCAGAGGAACTGTCCAACCATAGCATAAACCATTGGGATATTGTTGGGAATTCAAATAAAGAACAAGAAATATAGGGGCCTGATTCAGCCCTGCTTGCTAGGCAGCGTATATTCGCTGCCCAGTGAGCAGATAAATGCCACCTCGCGAATGTCTGCCAACCCCCACCACCAGAATCCCCCCGTTAGCATGCGGCAGAGTTGTGACCTGAATATTGGCACTCCTGCCATAGGGAAAGCTCAACAAAGAAGGTGCAGGGGGGTATCTGGTTGCACAGAAACCCTCCTCCTCTTGGAAAGTACCTTAAATAATGACAACAATAGCACTGCCACAACATCAGTGTAAGGGACAAACTAGAGCTGCTCCACATGCCCTGTGGGAGCAGCTTCTTCTACCAAGTTTGCTGTGTGTGTGTGTGTGTGTATGGATCTGAGCCCTCAAACATCGCAAGTGACCAAAGAGCAGCAGCCAGGAGGAATAGACAGGAGCCTTAACATGAGCTGGGAGAATGTGAGCTTAGAAAGTGCAGTGCTGGTTCTAGTGTCTGTATATTTATTTATTATGGCATGTTTAACCTTTTCCTGACCACTTACAGTATCTTATTTAAATGTTTAAAACAGCCTATGCAATAGACCATCTGTACTGTTAAATATCTATACTGTATTCCATACAGCATCCAGTGTATAAAAATACACTTTTTTAGGGCTGTTACTGCTCCTCCAGACTCCAGTACTTACTCCAATGTGCTGCAAAGTGGGAGACTTTGGATTGTATTTTGAAACCCCCCTCTAAAAATCCTGCGTTTGCCACTGGTGTCCCAAATAAGGAAAGAATTTGATTGATGGCCAGTTTTATTAAACATTGGGGCATAAGCCAAAGTTTTACAGAACATGAAAACAGGTGCAATAGCACCAAATGAAATATGCTAATGTATGCAGTAAATGAGCCCCACAGAGTAGTAATGACTGCTTTCAAGTAAGTAACTCCCACTGTGGGTATAATCTTGTGGATGTTCTAGTGAAACTCTCAGGTCAGATAGTTATACACAGATTTTTATGGTTTCTAGTTTGCTAGGGAGCCATCATAAAATGCAGTGAATTATATACTATGGTTTTAAGTAATGCCTTCTCCCACGTCTCATCATTGGAAATGGTTATATGAAGTGCGCCCCTAATTAGATCAACACTCTTGAGTCTATAGCCTCCTTTCTATCTTGCTGTTTTTGAATCGTGCTGAAAGAACACCTGTTCTAAATTATACTGTTTACTTCCAAATTTATGCAGGAACTCCTAATGGCGTGACTTTGTCTCCGTGGCAAATTGAAGCTGTCACCCAGCCACTTTTTTCATTGTGCTTTGATGTTCCTCTAGAAGTATTGCTAACATAAAGCTTTGCAGGATGCATCAAGTTGATTTATCTTTCTTATTAAATCATTTATTTTTAGGGCTGTCTTCTGAATAGGCACAGAAGGTGCTGAGATTCAATAGTTCTAATGTTTTAGCTTAGGTATTATTACTCTACTTTTGTGTAATGAAGAGTAAAAGCAATATTTTAATGTCAGATATTTTGACATTATTATACTGAATTTTAAATGAGTACAATTCTTTTAATTGAAGTTTTGTTATTTTTGAACTACAAAGTCTATTATTCTGGGCCAACTTCTTTTTGTGTTACTGAACTTCACAAACTGAGGGGTAGATGTATGAAGGGGGATAAGGGAGAAGAAGTGATGAAGTGCCTGGTACCTTATCACCGGCCAATCAACTCCTAACTGTTCCTTTTTAAACCCAGCCTGTAACGTAACTGTCAGGAGCTGATTGGCCGGTGATAAAGTACCAGGCACTTTATCACTTCTCCTCCCTTATTCCCGCTTCATACATCTGCTCCAGAATGTGGAACTTTCCAGGCATCGCATTATCAAAGGGATTGTGGCGTCATCTCATAGAAATTTATCAAACTTATAAAATCACCCTTGCACATCTGTATTTTTGTCACATAAAGTGATCATTGACATTAAAACTTTTTATTTGTGTGCTTTTTAGAGCATTTATACTTTGTGTAATATTTGAACCATTTTTCCTCTTACTTTGGGGATCACTGCATCACAATTGGTTTATATAGCCACTAATAAGAAAATGCTGTGTATAAAATGTTTCCACTGCTCAAGTTTCAACACTTAAACAGCCATAAAAAATAATAGACAACTAAATAATGTGTTATTTGCATGTAATGTGAAGGAGTTTCATGGCATTTGAAGGCTGTAAATTAGATCTTTGGGATTTATTTACTAAGATGGGCATTCTACTGTAGTTCAAAGAGAATGTTTCTATGTGCAACCAATGACAATATATTTCTTATTTATTAGCAATACTGCCTCACAGCACTGAGGCCATGGATTCGATTTCCACCATGGCCCTAACTGTGCCGAGTTTGTATATTCTCCCTGTACTTGCGTGGGTTTCCTCCGGGTACTCCAGTTTCCTCTCACAATCTAAAATATACTGGTAGATTATTTGGCTCCCAACAAAAAAGTTAACCCTAGAATGTCTGTGTGTGTGTGTGTATATATGTGTTAGGGAAATATACAGTACAGTGTAATGTCCACTGGGGCGGGGGCTGACGTGAGAATATTCTCTGTAAAGCATTGCGGAATATGTATGCGCTATATAAGAAACTGTTAATAATAATAATAATAATAATGATAGTTAATATGGACAAATTCCTGTGGACTTTTCAAACTAACATTACCGATATCTTCTCCCTACTGTGCGGTGTCACAGTACATCAGGATCTTCATAATAGTGGGCTATGAGGAAACCAGTTTAGATCCTAAAAAGGCTGAACAGAGTTTAATTGGTAAAGGTTTCTAGTTCCCCATTTGATTCTTATGATACAAATAATTATTCTATATCAGGGCAGGCTGATCAGCTAAATGCTGGGTATATATACAGTTGTGCTCATAAGTTTGCATACCCTAGCAGAATTTGTGATTTTCTGGCCATTTGTCAGAGAATATGAATGATAACTCACAAACTTTTCTTTCACTCATCGTTAGTTGTTGGGTGAAGCCATTTATTGTCATACAACTGTGGTTCTGTTTTTAAAGCATAATGACAACATAATGAGTATTAAGAAGTGGAAAATTCTATGGTCATTGACCGTCATCAAATTATTTCTTCAGCCTTCTCTCTGGAAAGTAAGTCTTTACTTATTTTTCAGATGCCCGCTATGCACCAAATTGGGAGTGGGCTCTGATGTCATGTGATGTCAGCCGCTTGCCCCGAGCAGGCATCGCCATGCCTGTGTTCTTAGGGGAACGTTCAGCATTGTCATGGGGCGCCCATAGAATACAGGGCATTCCCCTGCTGCCACCCCATGCCCACCCCCGGCAGTGGCTAAAATTATGCAACTGTTGTCATTTTAGCCCCACCCCCTCAAAGACGACCTGCAAATTGTGGCATTTACTGTAATGGGGGTGGGGCTTGATGATTTCAAGCTCTGTTCCCAGCCCCAAAATGCAGCTGAGAGTCTTCTCTCCGGGCTTCTCTTAGCGAGAAGAAAAAAGAGTTGGCAAGTATGAAACTCGATAGTCTGAGTATCGATAGTCTGCGTATCAGAACTGAACAGGAATGATAGTCAGGATCAAGCACTAAGCTGAAAGTAACTGATATCCTGCAAGCTAGGTGCACTTGTACCATCCAACACCTCCCATACCGTGATAAAAACATTTTTACCCCACTTGTCCCACAATCCCATGGAAATATATTTTCACCCCACTTGTCCCTAAAATGGAAATATCTGTCCGTTTGAGCAGTTGCAAGAATACACAAGGCAAGCTCTACAAACATATACACGTTGCTCAACTCTGCATGATGCCCTTAATGTGCAAAGAATAGTTTGATATGAATTAAAAGTAAAAGTAGTTTTTGATGTCTTTTACTACAGTATTACAATTTAACTTTAATGATCTTTCCCTAATACCATGTGTCTTTTTAATGTACTATGATACATATAGTAACTCAGCAATGTAAAAGACACATAAGTGCTCTATTTCCTCCTGTATGTGGTATCTGTTTGATCTGTGGACATGCTTTCCAAATATAATAGCTTAGGGTGATGATTCTGTGAGAGGCAGACACTTTGCTGAGGTCTCCAAGCTGCCAGTGGAAATGTTTTCACTTTACAGTATATTAGATCTCTCTTTCAAAGTCATTAAAAGATTGCCTTTGGAAATGTTTTTTTTTCAGAGCTACTTTCTTACATTGCATTCATAAAACATTTTTTCAGCAGTTACAAAAGAATATTGTAATTGCGTGTTTTTCAGAGTGTTAAAATTAGAACATTTTCTTCCGTATGCCGCTCGGCTGTATGTCTTATTGTGAGCTTTTTATACTTGTTTATATGTATTGTTTATTACAATACTATGTTAAATATTTCCCACTGGTTGTAATATTGGACGATTGACCACATGGCAATATAATTGCTCCCATGGAAGTACGGTAGCTTTCTCAGCAATTCCGCTCATTGCTACTGATCTGACTACATGACAGGATTTCCATTTACCAGCCATCACTATTTTATCTGAGCTGTTGAGAGCAATGCCCCTGGTTGTAATGTGCGCTGAATGGAGATGAGCTGGGATGTGCGATAGCAGTGAATATCATTTCATAGGAAGATCACACCTAGAAGTTTAACACTATACATCTCAGAAACAATAGCGTGCGCGATCACTTTATTATGGAGCTTTAAGGGCGAATTAATCAGCCAAGATAATCGCCACATGAGCATATCCCATGATTGTTAGATGCAGAAATCAATCCAATGCAAATAGGCCATCAGTCCATTAAATGTGCTTTAATGGGCTGTCCCATAACCTCACATCTTATTATTATTGTTCTTCATTCTGTGCCGCATGTCATCTGTATAACACATAACATAAAATCATTAAAAATCCAATTCAGTCCATATTTTAGTTGCCTATTTATAAAATGGAGATGTCCTTTTTTTCAGCTTTATCTCCAGAAAAAAAACCTATATCTTCTTCTCTAAATGTATCAAGAGACATTCCATTTAGACATCTCAGACTTCTTGATTGCTATTTCACTTTTCATTTAGAAATGCCATCTCTATAGACCACTCTGCTGTTGCATGTCTGAAAAAGATAACTCCGGCTAAGGGTGGTGTGGTGTAATCTTACCTGCTGCCGGAGAGGAGAATCTGGTTATAATATCATCTCTCCGCTCGCTGTCCTGGAGGCTGCTGGTCTCCCTCCTCTTTCCTTGGCCTTACCAATATTCGCATGCACAATACGGCCACACAGGCATAAGTGTAGATTGCAGAAAACAAAAACACAGATCACCGAAGATGAAAGATTGATTGATATTACTTAAATGATGCTGAGAAAAGTGGTGATATTGCCTGTCACTTATGCAAGAACCAGAACCATTACTACTCTACTTCTAAAAAGTCAAATAATTATGGGAAAGTCCTTTTCTACCTCTCCCTTGCACACAATAGCTGCACATGCGCATAAAAATCGCAAATAATCGAACGTGCGAGGGACAGATTAAATCTGAATAACCCCCATTGCTTGCCTATGCCAGGCTGTGGACAATTAGTCCTGTTAGGTAGTGTTAGAAGAAACTATGGGCTTGATTCAGACTTGTTAGCAAGGCAGACATTTTTGCAGATAGACAAAACCATGCTGCACTGCAGGTGGGGCAGATGTAACGTGCACAGAGTTAGATTTGGGGGAGTTATTTTGTTTCTGTGCAGGGTAAATACAGGCTGCTTTATTCTTAGAATGCAATTTCGATTCTTATATTCTGGATGCAATATTCTTATTCTGCAATTTCCATTTCAGTTTGTACATACCCCACTCAAATCTAAAATTACAGCCTTGCTCAGGGCCAGATTAAGCCTTCGCGGGCCCGGGGTCACTTTAGACAAGGGGCCCCCCTCCCACTTACACTGTCAAAACTCAGAGCAAAGGCAGTATAAACTTGGTCAATGGGTAACTGAAGGGCGGGGGGAGGGGATTAATATAAACATAGATATATAAATATAAAATACTACATGAAAAGCCTGTGTTAGTCCCTCTGTACCTTACTCTGTAGGAGCCCTAACAGGCAGGGCTGGCAACAGAATTTTTGGGGCCACATACACTGATATATCTGGGGGGGCCACGCCCTCAAATGCTATCAACCACCCCTTTTGCTGGAGCATAGACTGGACACACTGCAGCCTGCCTTCTTTACCACTGACGCCCTCCCTCACCCCACGGCTTGGACTCTATCACACTGGTGCACTCCCTTACCATGGGGCCATGCGCTCTGTACTGTAACACCAATGCGCTCCCTTACTCTGCGCTCTTTCACACCCATGCACTCCCTCACCCTGTGGCCTGCGTTCTATCACACTGACATGCTCCCTCAGCCCGCAGACTGCTTTCTATCATACTGATGCACTCCCTTAGCACCCGACCCATGCTCTATCACACTGATGTACATCCTAACCCTGCGGCATGCGTTCTATGACACTAACGCACTCCCCCACCCTGTGGCATGCGTTCTATCACATTGACGCACTCCCTAACCCTGCGGCATGCGTTCTATCACACTGATGTACATCCTAACCCTGCGGCGTGCGTTCTTTCACACTGATGTACATCCTAACCCTGCGGCATGCGTTCTATGACACTAACGCACTCCCCCACCCTGTGGCATGCGTTCTATCACATTGACGCACTCCCTAACCCTGCGGCATGCGTTCTATCACACTGATGTACATCCTAACCCTGCGGCGTGCGTTCTATCACACTGATGTACATCCTAACCCTGCGGCATGCGTTCTATGACACGAACGCACTCCCTCACCCTGTGGCATGCGTTCTATCACATTGACGCACTCCCTAACCCTGCGGCATGCGTTCTATCACACTGATGTACATCCTAACCCTGCGGCATGCGTTCTATCACACTGATGTACATCCTAACCCTGCGGCATGCGTTCTATCACATTGACGCACTCCCCCACCCTGTGGCATGCGTTCTATCACATTGACGCACTCCCTAACCCTGCGGCATGCGTTCTATGACACTAACGCACTCCCTCACCCTATGGCATGCGTTCTATCACACTGACGCACTCCCCCACCCTGTGGCATGCGTTCTATCACACTGACGCACTCCCCCACCCTGTGGCATGCGTTCTATCACACTGATGCACTCCCCCACCCTGTGGCATGCGTTCTATCACACTGACGCACTCCCCCACCCTGTGGCATGCGTTCTATCACACTGATGCACTCCCCCACCCTGTGGCATGCGTTCTATGACTCTAACACACTCCCTCACCCTGCGGCATGCAGTCTATCACACTGACACTCTCTGTTACCCCGTGGCATGCACTCCCTCACCCTGCGCTCTAACACACTGATGAGCTCCCTAATCCCATGGCCTGCGCTCTGTCACACTGACTGGTCCATAACCCTCCCTACCCCTGCACCCTAACACACTCTACATATACACACTAAGCACTTACTCTAACATTAGAAACACTCACAGAGTGCATTCTCACTGTGGGTGGCTTTGGAATAACAGCAGCTTCTTTTCTTCCTCTCTCAGGCTCTCAGTATATGCAGCACAGCAGGAGTCTGTCACTCTGTAGTACCGCCCCCTTCAGGGACCCATGTAGCTCTGCCCCTTCAGGTTCTGTGTAGCTCCGCCCCCTTTTCACTGAGTGCGAGGGAGACAGTGGCTGAGGGCTGTGGCTTCTAATCCGAGGCTTGCTGCAGCTTGCCCTGCAAGTTATATGAGCGAGGCGAAGGGAACTACTGTAGGGCAGACTCCATCTGAGTGACGGCTGAGCGGGGGCCGGCAGGCCTAAGGGGTCGTCGGGGCTGGGGCGGCTGTCCGCCCTGACCCCCCCTGTTGCCATATGATGCAGCACCACCAAGCAGAGCTCACCACAAGCCGCTCAGCCTCTGACTTCTTGTGCAGAGTTTCATGGGCCTTAGTCAACTCCCAGTAATGCACTGCACACTCGTGCAGTCAGTGTGCCTTGGCTCCCAATGCTCAGCACCATTAATCATTGTCACATTGGCAGATAGGCGAAGCTGCAGTACTACCCCACTCCCACACACAAAACCTTTAGCTAAAAAAAAAAAAAAAAAAACATGCCAACCACAGGGCCCTAGGTAGAGGGTGGCCCAGAGGTACTGACCCCCTGTGCCCCCTCTTAATCTGGCCCTGGCCTTGCTAACAGGTCTGAATAAATCCCTGTGCCCTTATTGAAATCCTGTTCATGCCATATCCCAGTCTTATCTCTTTCTTTCCCAGTAAAGCTGTATGAACTGTAGTTAGGATTTATTATTAGAATGTCCTTACTACCTGATTGACTGTCTCATTCCCCTTTATTACTAGGGGAACACATCAGAGATAGATAATATATTGAATTAGGATATCTGAACCCATTTTCCAGTGTCAGCATTCTGATCTGATGCCATGTAGCCTATGGGGAAAATGACTGCACGTGCTGCCAAATGGTAGTATTACAGGATATAGTGATATGGAGGATAACAATAAAGAGTAAAGGATTGTGAGAGGATAGAAGTGGAAAAGCAGGAAAAAAGAATGTGAGCATAAATACTTACTAATATATACACTACTGCACAGACATGAGTCATTTAATAAGCACAATTTAATTAATAATAAATTAGCCAGGGACATCCCTATTCTGATAAGATAAGATAAGATAAGATAATTTATTGTCATTGTAAAAACAACAAGTACAGTTGCCAGCACAACGAAATTACACACCTGGTCCCAGAGGAGATACCAACAGAAAGAAAGACGACAGTGCTCTAACAGTTTACATTGTAGTCGCACACTGCAGCAGGAAAGAAGCTATTTTTCAGACGGGAGGTTCTAGCTTTTAGACACCTCAACCGCCTATTTGATGGTAAAAAAGAAAAGACATGATAATAAGGATGGTAATGGTCCTGCATAATGCTAGTTCTCTTTCGTCTACAATTTTTTGCAAAGATGTCCGAGATAGTGGGTAAGTCGCAGCCAATAATGGTTTCAGCAGTGCGTACTACCCTAGTTATTTTCTTCTGATCTTTAACTAAACTATTTCCAAACCATACTGTAATACAATACGACAATATACTTTCGATTACACAGGTATAAAATCTCACTAGGTTCTCCCGAGAAAATTGGCAGCTCTCAGTCTCCTCAAAAAGAAGAGGCGCTGCTGGACTTTCTTGACTACTAACCCAATGTGAGGAGTCCATGATAGATCCTCAGAGATCGTAGTCCCCAACAACTTGAATTCTTTCACTCTATCTACCTCTAACTGATCAATAAAAAGAGGTTCCAATACAGTTTTTTTCCCCCTTCTAAAATCAATAATGTCTGGAGTGACATATTATGATAATGCCTTAAGGACACCCATTTTTTTCTCATAGTTTGTCTCCCAGCAATTGCAGTGGGTAGCCAAAGGCCATATACATCTGCAAATCAAATGACCTTTTGCTGAAATAATTGCTTTGGATTATTAAAACCTTCTGTTCTTTGCAGTGGTAGCATGGTCATGTTTCAGTATTCACATTGTTCTCAATTTGGACAAAATCATGCTGCACTGCAGGTGGGGCAGATGTAACATGTGCAGAGAGCGATAGATTTTGTTTAGATATTTTATTTCTGTGCAAAGTAAATACTGGCTGCTTTATTCTTACTGCAATCTAGATTTCAGTTTGAACACATCCCACCCAAATCTAACTCTCTCTGCACATGTTACATCTGCCCCAACTGCAGGGCACATAATGCCCATTTTAAGAACAAATTTGCTTTGCGACCAAGTATGAATTAGGGGCCTGATGGAGGCCCGATCGGACGAATATGCGCATTTGTAAATCCCCTGTGGGAACGCCTTCAGCGAGTATCACACATTAACCAGGTGTTTGCACTTGCAGGGGAGGGAAGGGGGTGGCAGCAGGGGAACACCCAGCGTTTTATGGGTGCCCCAGTAAAAATGCTGGACATTCCCCTGGGAACGTGGGCGTGTCGATGCCTGCGTGGGACAGGTGGCTGATGTCACATGATGTTAACGTCCGCCTTGAATTCGGCCATCTCCAGCCAAGATAAAAGTCAGTTCAGACTGACTTTTATCTGCGAATGGAGAAAAATGAATTTGATGGTCAGCGGCAGCATGCGAGGGGATGTAGTCACGTACACATCCCCTCGCATGCTAGCGAAGAAATTCAGCCGGTGGGGGCGAGTATACGCAGCCTAGCGAACAGGTCTGAAACAGACCCTAGGCCTATTGTTCGCAAAAATTTTAAAAAAAGCTAATGAGTCTTGTTGTTGTAGCTGTCGTTGTATTGAAAAACGCATTAATTATAATATTAACGTACATAATAAAATAATATATATGTAACATAATATTGTAATGTTTTCAAGTGTTTCATTGATTGCATACAATGATGTGCACATGGTAATATTATGGGAGAACAGGTTAATGATGTGATACAAACACAATTATGTGTCATGCACCAGTGAAGGCTAAAAGCTACTATTACAGTAATACCACTTCATTTAAATGTATAAAACACATTATTCTGGAGAACAAGAAGGGTTCTTGCTACATTAAATCCTGTACATGTCACTACTTTGTCTTTCTAAATCACTAAAGCTCTGCAAATGTAAATGTCCAATTTTACAAAATTGTGACAGTGAACATAATCTTTCATTGCCAGCTGTATTGTCTTTATAATAAGGGGGAGTGTTATCAAATCTTGGAGAGAGAAAAACTGGAGAATTTGCTCACACATTCCTGCTATACTATACAATGAAAATAAGCGTGGCATATGGCACTTAGTTCGCATCGCGGTCCCACTAATGTAAGCTGCTGTACACAGCAACAATGTAGCGGCTCACATCTGTAGCGACCAATCAGATTATGTCATTTTTTTTTTTATTATAACCTGTAAAATGACAGAGGCTGGTTGGTTGGTAAGGACAATTTCTCCACTCTTCCCCTAAATGTTAAATTGGCATCAGCATTGCCTTCAGCTTTCCTTCCAGCATGTCATTATTGACAGCCTATGAGAAGTAAGCTCTGTATGTCCTGGCAGAGGGAATTTTCTGCTGAACCACATGAATACTGACAGAGGCGTAACCAGACCTTTGAGGCCCCATAACGGGTGGAGTGCGAGGATTTTTAGCACCCCATGCAAACTATACATTTGTGCCCTGCCTTTTATACTTTATTAAGGTACAGTGGTCTCACAAGGAAGTGGTGTGTACCCTCAATTCAAATTGCACCAAGTAGCACAATTATATTGCATTGCACTGCATGTAGGGCACCTGATTAATTTAACACCACATAGTAGTGCCCCTTATTCACATTTTGAAACACAGTAGTGTCCCTTATTCAAATTTTGCTGCACAGTAGTACTCTGATGTATGCTACACAGAAGTGTTACTTGTACTTAATGGCCACAGTAGTAGTACCCCTTACACATAATGCCCACAGTACAAATAATATATGTGTATGCTTATACAAATAATATCAACAGCAGTAGTACCACTTATACAAAATGTCCAGTGTGTACCCCTTACACAAGTGTCCACTGTAAATTCCCCTTACACAAAATGCCCACATTAGTGCTCCTTATACACATATTTTTCTCTGTCACTCCAGCAGCTAACCAACCGTGTCCCTCCAGCAGATCCATGACTTTGTCCCCCAAGAAGATTCCCCTCCTCTGTGTTCTTCTATCTCCCCTTGTATTCAGCATGCACAGAGCCTGCTCCCCTTAATGGCTCTTTTTCACTTCAGCAGCATCGAGGCAGGGCCGGCGCTGCCCGCTCAGCAGAGGATGCAAAGCAGGTAGGCGCCGGGCAGGAGAGGCGCCACTGTCCCTGCTCTGCATCCCCTGCTGTCTCTGAGGCTGCCGGCTGTTGCTGCGTCTGTCACACTGCAGGGCACGCAGCAGCGCCGGAGGCACAGAGTTCCCTCCAGGCTGGCTCATAAACATCAGGGCAGCAGTTCCAGTACGTACTAAAAGGGGCGGGGCTACACGGATGGAGGGGGCGGGGCTACACGGACGGAGGGGGCGGGGCTATGATGGAGCAAGACTGAAGAGAGACACAGGAGAGGCTGAGCTGCCAGGACAGCAGAATAAAGTGTGAGTGTAATAATGTTGGCAAATGGTGTGGGCACGTGTATAGACAGGCAGCATTACCAATGTCAGCAACTGGTGTGAGCATGTGTGTAGGCAGCATTACTAATGTCGGCAACTGATGTGGGGATGTGTATATATAGGTAGTGCTACTAATGTCGGCAACTGGTGTGAGCATGTGTGTAGACAGCGCTACTAATGTCAGCAACTGGTGTGGGCACATGTATAGTCAGCGCTATTGATGTCGGCAACTGGTGTGGGCACGTGTATAGTCAGTGCTACTAATGTTGGCAACTGCTGTGGGCATGTGTATAGTTAGCGCTACTAATGTCGGCAACTGCTGTGGGCACATGTATAGTCAGCGCTATTAATGTCGGCAACTGGTGTGGGCACGTGTATAGTCAGTGCTACTAATGTCGGCAACTGCTGCGGGCACGTGTATAGTTAGCGCTACTAATGTCGGCAACTGCTGTGGGCACGTGTAAAGTCAGCGCTACTAATGTCGGCAACTGGTGTGGGCACGTGTATAGTTAGCGCTACTAATGTCAGCAACTGGTGTGGGCATGTGTATAGTCAGCGCTACTAATGTCGGCAACTGGTGTGAGCATGTGTGTAGACAGAGCTAGTGATGTCGGCAACTGGTGTGGGCACGTGTATAGGCAGTGCTACTGCTGTTGGCAACTGGTGTGGGTATATGGTTACACAGTGCTACTAATGTCGGCAACTGGTGTGAGCACTACGTATAAGCAGAGCATATGTTTACACAGTAGCGCCTTGAGTCCTGTTGGAGAAAGTGCGCTATATAAATTCTACTTACTTACTTACAGTGCTACTAATGTCGGCAACTGGTGTGGGCATATGGTTACACAGTGCTACTAATGTTGGCAACTGGTGTGAGCACTACGTATAAGCAGAGCAACTACTTTTGGCAACTGGTGTGGGCGTTCTGAGTAAGCAGACCTTCAAATGTGGGTATATCCAGGAGTATTCGGAGCATTATGTGTAGCATAATGTGTGTCAATATCATATGGGCATTATGGTGCTTGGCATATTTTGTAAGGAGAATTACGGTGTGTGGCATAATGTGTAATGGGCATTATGGTGTGCTGCATATTGTGTAAGGGGCATCATGATGTGTGACATAATGTATAATGTGTAATGGGCATTACTTTATTTATAATGTGCCTTACTGTGTGTGGTATAATGTGTAATGGGCATTGAGGTGTGAAGCATAATGTGTTATGGGGATTACAGTGTAATTGGTACTTTTATGTGACTATGTCCATTCCCCATAAACCTACGCTCCTACATTTTTGCGCGCTCCTACGGCGCAAACTCTCCCTGTTTTTTGAACTCATGGCACCAAAATGGCTAGTTACAGCTGTGTAAGGTGAATAATATTGTGCTACTATGTGGTGTAATTTGGAGTGGGAGTACTATTGTGTGGCCATTCCCCTTCCTTGAGAGATCACACATTTTTCTTTCGGTGTGCGCTGTCCCTTTGTAAAGCTTGGGTTTATTTATAGTTTGCAGGAGGGCGCCGAACCCCCTAGCACCGGCCCTGCATCGAGGGCATGATATCCAATATCCCATGACAGAAAAGGAAGCCACTGGTACAGGTTTTTCTGTTTTAATTACTGTTCAAGACTGTGCTAGTGGAACTCACCCCCCCCCCCCCCCCCCACACACACACACTTTAACCCCCTGCCACACAGTAATGCTTAGTGCACCACATATGCCTCATAAAGTAATACACTTCACATTGTGTCCCACACAGTAATGCCCCACACATTATGCAGCTGATGCAAATCGAGACACTATATCACTCGGGGCAAACAAAGAGAGACAAAAGAACAAGTTATGCACTGAAACCAATGAAAAATCTAAAAATATTGGAATATAACCATATAAGGGAAAAGAATAATGGACCTGAGGGGATGAAATTAAAATATCCTAAAGTTGTAATGCCCTTCTTTCAAATATGTTAAAAAGAAGTATTCCTGGCCTCACCCCGAACCCGTTTAAATGTGCACAGTGTCTGCCTCTCCCTTTTCCCTTTATCATTTAGTTATCTATTTTTCTCTTTCTATTCTTTTTTTTTTTTTTTTTTTTTATTTATTTACTTACTGTATTTTTTTTTTTCTCCCCTTCCTCTTTCACATTACATACATCTATCTTTCTATCTCTCTTTATTATTCCTACTAAAAAAAAAATTAAAATTAATGGCCACATTTGACAGGTTGTTATGTGCAGACCAGTTATTAATTTATGTGATTAGCTATTTTCCTAACAGTATTGTTTTGTACTGGTTGACTTGGATGTTGTAATTGTTGGCTATTCCAATAAAAATATACGTTAAAAAAAAAAAAAAAAAAAAGAAGTATTCCTTTAGCAATAGCCTGAATGGAGAGAGCGGGAGTAGGGAAAAAAACAGCATAGGAAACAAATTTATACCAAATAAACAGGGAAGCTGTTATAATGAAAAGTAATGTTAATGTGGGAGGTTGCATGGTTTATTTTATTTATGCCACAAGTGCTCCAAACCCTGAGCATCTAGTATTTTCAAGGGACATCCAGCAGTTAGCAATGCGTTGACAGAAATTCTGTATTCCCGAAGTTGGTCCACATCGACTCTTCGGAAGATTCACCTGAGACACGTTTTGGAGGATGACTCTATACAGTGTCCTGTATGTAGATATTTACTGAAAAAAATAAGAGGAATTGTACAGAAATGCTACTACAGTACATGAGTTTGAAAAGAAGGATCTTTTTAAACAATGCTTTAAGGCCTAGCCAGGAGATGGGGTACTTCTGTACTTTCACGGCGCCAGCATGGCGCCGCGCGTCAGAGTCCCCTTGCGGGGCTCGCTTCGCTCGCCCACGCTGCGGGCTCGGTGGCTCGCTACGCTAATTAAAATCAACTCCATGCCAACATGGATAGTGAAGGTATGAACTATCCATGTTGGCATGGCGTTAACTCCGTTTATTTAACTTAATTAGTGGCGAGCGTAACCCGGAAGTACGCGCGGCGCCATGCTGGCGCCGTGAAAGTAAAGAAGTACCGGAGATGGTCTATCCAAGAGATATACTGTAAATGGATAGCTATAACTTAGGAAAACCCTTACCTTGCAGCTGCTATGGGGCCCATAGATCTCCTTGCACCAAGTCACAGACTGTACCCAAGCCCGCCTCTTCCCCTTCACTTCCGGCCACCAGACAGAACAGCCATGGAGGATGTGGCAGAGTAGGGGCATCACACAGCTGCAACAATTACCCCAATCTGACAACATCAGAGACCTGTGCTGTAGTCAGGTTATACAGTATGTCTCCTGCTCACACCTCTCTCTCTCTCGCACTTCTCTCTCTGACACTGCCCCCTCTGTGTCTCTCTCAATCAATCTCTCTCAATTTTTCTATTTTTTCTCCCATTGAAACCATCTCTCTCTTTTCCTCACCCTCTTGCTCCCCTCTCTCTTTGTTGGTCGCCCTGACCCTCTCATTGTCTCATTTTCAAAATGTTGGTATGGGGCCCAGAGTTCTAGTCATGCCCCTGCTTAATGCTCTTATTCAGGGACTTATTTCTTAATGTCAAAAAGAGAAATGGGAAATACGAATGTCGAGGTACTGGTGGGACGGTGGGACTTAATTTTCAAAAAATCTGGAAATTGAGAGCAAGGAGAGAAAGTGCCAAAGTCTATAAGGTTAATAGGTAAAGCATCAGTTTTACTTGTATTCAGCTAGAAGTATAAGTCTCATTATATTTGGTTAGGATATGATTCTTTCTAGTCATTTTCATCAGAATGCTTAATATTTGTAAAGTCAGATTTTTCCAAGATACTCTTTAAATATGCTATTTGTTTTTTATATATTAGCATTGTTATTAATGTATTATTGTACATACATGAAGCATATTGGCAGAACTCAATATCTTCAAGACCACTCGTCTTCCTTTGATTAGTCTTTATGGGTCATTTTAGTACCGGAAATATAAACTGAACGCTATTGGTTAAGAATTCAGAAGGGCTCGTAGTGTTATTTTGACTATGGGATAGAAGTGCTTATAAATCAGGTTCTACAGGAATATTAACTACAGTACATTGCTCACTGTGAAGACGATTGTCTGACTACATTCATGACTGATCTTGTCTACAGATAACACAAGAAACCAAGCAAGTAGCCAAAAGTCATTATCTTCCCAGTGCATACCTACCATAGTGTAGGCAGGATGAGAAGCAAATGTGGCTGTAAACTACAGAATATACTTCTGTATGTAACTAACATATAATGCACACAACTATAAAGCAGTATCTCTGCATAAACTTCCGGGAATTGTGAGGTGCTGGAACTAAAATTCTAATCATTTTTCATTGAACCTAACGTATTACTTATTTTATACGTGACCTGGACTGGGCTGCTATTTTTTAAAGCCGAAAACTGGGACGCCAATGTGACCTGAAATTTTCTTAGTCTATAAATATCATGCCTAATTTTGATGCGGGTCCCAAGTGCAGTAAGTTATATATGGCTATTCCCACTTAGGTGATCAGGCAAATGCTTCAGTCTTATGAATATCAGAATAAGTATTCTCATTTTAAGTTTTGCTGAGTAGAAAAAGAAAGATAAAACCAATTTATTGGGGAAAACTGGGATTTTGTGGGAAAACTGGTATTCTAAAAGCTAGATTACTAGCAATTACGTAGTGTGATCATGTCAGCATGAAATACAGTACAGGCACAACAGAATATTACATTAGTATTCCTATACAGAAGATGTACAAGAGAATTTTAGCATTCCTGTTTCCAATGGCAATCATTTCATTGTACTCCATACATTTTTGTTGAAAATTGTCTAGAAGCATACACTGTACACGAACATGGCACATTAAAATAGGCTATAAGAAAGAACACTCAGGAGAAACATGAAAAATGGAAATATTATATGGACAATGCTGAACATATACAATTAAGGAAAACAGTATCTCAATAATCAGAGAGAAACCACAATTAATAGTGAAGAAACAATAGGAAAGGCCAAGAGGACAAGCTTGTCTAAATGAGGGATAAGGCTCCAGTGTCTGCAAAAAGGTTTGCTTTGTGTCTGTCTCCAAGGAAACCAGAAATTCCATCAGACGCAGCCTATTTACCGTCTGGATGGGGGGGATTCCAGTCTATCTATCTATCAATCTATCTATCTATCTATCTATCTATCTATCTAATGTTGCAATGTGTGATGGAGACATTATTTATTTCAATTTAAAACTTAACTTAATATTTTAGGGAATATTTTAAAGATAGCATATTCTTAGCATTTGCATTTATATACAATGCTATAAAAATGCAATCTAGAATGAGGTTTGGACGTCTGCTTAACTCATACAGCTTAGTCTGTGGAGCACCCGTCGGCTCGCCTGCCGACTTATTACCACCTCCCATTCCTACCGCCAAGATTTTTCACGTGCTGCTCCCTTTCTCTGGAATCCTCTACCTCTCCCCCTCAGACTCTCCACTTCTATACAGATATTCAAACAGGCTCTTAAGTACACTATTACATTGACTGTCTTGTATGTTTTTCTATAGAAAACAACAGAATTCCAGTTTCAACTTTGTGAGTTGTAGAAAACAACAACAAAAAACGTACACAGCTTGCATGTTCTTGGACCATATGAAATTGTTTGTGTTTATAAATGTGTGTGAGACTCTAAACTCTAACATTTCACAAACTCAGGCGCTGTCACAATTCTCCCCAAGAGTCTGTTTTTATGTCATTTGTCAAATTATCTTTCATGTTCATACACTGAGTATCTGTTTATATGGTGCCCGCAAGTATTCATAAGACTGTAGAGGGGGAATTGTAATTCTAAAACCCCAAAATGCTCATTGACTCACCAACAAAAGAAGAATGAAGTTTTTGTCTAGTGTCCGTAGTAGGATGTTTTATGGGATCCTGCTCGTTAAGCTACCTTGATTAATGAAGTCTGATTGAATTTGCCACGTCTAGCTTCAGCCTAAATTTAGATCAATGTCATACAGAACTAGTGTTGTACAGGCATTATTGAGAATTGGAAATAAAGCAAATAACATACAGTAAGAGCAACTTGTGTATAACATGACAATGTAGGACTGCTGAACATCTATGTAATTCTATGATTCATGAATGGTTCATGCAAGTCAACAGTACCTTGTGCTGGTGTTAAATAAAAATTCTAATGTATGATAAACATTGGTTTCTGTCACAAATACACTTAATCATTAGGATGGAAAAAGATACAAGGTCGTCTGTTTGATTCAACTCATTGCCTTTCTGTTAATTCAGAAGGTGGAAACCTCAAACACAGGCTTAATTCTTCTAAAGTCTATTATTATTAGCATATCCTTCCAAATGAAAGCTATTTCCTTATTTCTTTTTAGTAATCTTTTCTGTCCGTAAGGTACATTGTTAGTATAGCAATCGATAAGGCTTGGAACATATACAGCAGTTTCATCAGCACATTTATGTTGACTGCTTTGACCTGTCCAGTTGATGAGATGGGAAGAGCATTCCCCTTATACTGCAATATTTCTAAATAGTACTGGGTAAAATGCCAAGTACTGGGTATTTGATTACGCCATATAGTTTGGAAGATCCTGAGTTACAGTATTTCAGCCTGTTTAAAAATGTAAATTTACTGCTGAGTCCTAAATTCTTGCAACAGATTTACAGTAGATCAAGTACTATAGACCGAGATGTAATAGGATGCAAACAAAGTTGGACATTTTGACCGGAGCTCAGCCAATGTAATGCATGCATCTTTAATGCTCCAAAAGCATAACGGATCCAACTACCTGTCATGTCACAGGCTGGGTTTGAAAAATAATAGGTAGGAGCTGATTGGTTGGAGGTTTAACACTCACCATTTTATAACTTTTCAAGGCTTAGTACATCTTGCCCGTGATATTCCTATGGGCAACCAATCAGAATCGACTTCTTATTTAGCACCCTCTAGAAGATAGTAGACAGGATCTGATTGGTTGCCCATAGCAACATCACATGTGAAGTAGAATACACATCTTAGTAAACTGGAATGAATGTGTCATATAACAGTTGCAGGCTGGGATGTAATGCTAGCCAAGTTACAAAGTCTCTACACAAAACTGCTCTATTAAGTCAAACATAGAGAGAGCTGTTTTATGGGTGAATTGTATTTTGCAATGTTGTAAGTCAATTACAAGTACACAATGACAACACATGTGAAATAAATAAAAAATGTTTTAATTATTTGTAACCTTAAAAATCTAAAAAATACTCTTGCAAATACAGATGAAGCCCCTGTCATCTTGGCCGGGGCTGGCGATTCGATAGCCAGCTCCCGCCAGGGGGCACGCACGCCCGAGATGCTTGCGCGCCCTGTGCCAATGGAGCTCCCCGCCGACATCCACTGCCTCCCCCGCTGCTGCCAATGGTCCCCCTCACCACCCCGCGTCCCTCTTCCAACCCTGCTCATCGCCCTGAAACGGAGATGGGCAGGGTGCCGCTGCCAGTCGCAAAGACACTGGGACACGCGTGCGCATGAGACGCACACGCGTCCCAGGTTAATGGAGTCCCTGTTCACCGGCACTTGCCAGAGGGGACGTTCTGGCGGGCACCGGGCAAAGATGACAGGAGCTATGTAGGTCAAATGACATCTGACCTTTATGAACTTGGAGGCTATTACTTTGGCTGACCTTGCAGAAAGACTGACTTTTGTGGAAAAATTTGATATTTACAAAATTGGACCAAACTTGGCTCCCATCGCATTCTGGCCAAGGTCTTTCTGGCCTTTTATGAATCTTGATCAGCTGTGAAGTAAATGGGGCTGTTAATCAGCAGTATGCCATTGTATACACATTAATTTGTCATGACAAAATCTATGGGATTATAAAGTTCATTTACTCCACTAAAGAAACACAAGAAAATCCTATCATAAGGCATATTTTACCCACAAAGTGCAATGTGTCCCGATCAAATGTACTTTTTTTTTAAACTAAAGCCATCACCAATGCAGCTATAATCTTCAGATACTAGCCAATGCCTGAGATGAGGCCCACCAGCAGAAGAATTACTCATCCAACTCTACTCCTCAGGATTTTGGCAAAGAGCTTGACATACTTATTTAACAAGGATATTTGTTGAAATCAGAGCTGGATTAAGGCTCCAGAGGGTACTTAAAACAAGAGTGGTGGGGGAGGGGGGGGGCGGCAAAATAATAAATAACCACGCACACATAGCATACATTCCACCCAACACACTCTACATACATATACACACACTCACACACAAAGCATACATACATACACATTCAGCATGCATACAGAAACATAGAGCATTCATAGATACATACATACATACAAACAGACATATATGCATACATACAGCACATACAGGACATACATACTGTATGTACAAACACAATACACATACAATACACACACATCATAAATACATACAGTACATATACACACAACATAGATATAATATACAGCATACATGCATACATACATACATACATACATAGAAGATATATATATATATACATACATAACATACATACATGCATGCATACACCTTATGCACCTTAGCGTACTCCACGTCCTGAGGAAAAAGCCGCACCGGCTTTGAAACGTCGACATGACTGTATGATGACATGCTGCACTTTTTTCTTCTATAAAAATTGGATTCAATCCATAGCCCATTGAGTGCCGCCTGTTTCTTTGGATTAGCCCCTGCCGGGACCTCCTGAGATTTATCCTCTATATATATATATATATATATACGGGGAGGGGTTGCGGCGGCACTCGCAAGAAAAAGAAACCACACCAGGCGGATAACTTCACCTGTGAAGTTATCCGCCTGGTGTGGTTTCTTTTTCTTGCGAGTGCCGCCGCAACCCCTCCCCGTGCATATTGTCAGCCCAGCGCTGATCTAGGACGGGCACCGCATTATTGAATTTCAACGTTATACCCTACCAAGGAGCTTGGAGTGAAACACCTTATGAAACACCTTAATGGACTGCCTGGCACCATCAGGTTTTCATACACAAGTAGTCCCACAAATGTTTGTTTTCTCGACGTTGACGTGAGTGTTAATCATGGTAAATTGTCAACAGCCATCTACAAAAAACCAACTGATACCAACTCCGTCTTACGGGCAGAAAGCTTTCACCCACCCGCACTAAAAAGAGGGTTGCCTTACTCGCAGCTTCTTCGTGTTGTAAGGATAACCTCGAACCCTGATGAATTACCAACAGCATTGAGGGTGATGGGTGATGAGTTTATTTCCAGAGGCTATGACATTCTGGAAGTGGAAGAAGCCATCAATAAATGTCTTCTACTGGATAGAGGAACGTTGTTGACACAACCCAAGAGGGATAAAACTATCAAAAGGATGATTTTTCCTACAACCTTCTCTATAGCTTCAACTAAGTTGAGGGAAGTGGTACTTAAGCACTGGCATATACTGGAATCTGACCCAGTTATGGGCATATTTTGTAGCGAAATCCCGATGTTTGCCTACAAACGAAGCAGCAATTTCAAGGATCAGATCACGTTTTCTGACATCAGCCCAGCTCCAAAGAAAGGTACATGGCTTGGATGCAAGATTGGTGCATTCAGGTGCAGTGGCTGCGTCAATTGCCAGCATATGTTAACAGGTGATGTTTTTTGCAATCCTAGGACTGGCATTGAGTTCAAGTTAAAACAACGCATGAACTGTGATAGTAAATTTGTTATTTACGTCATTATTTGCCCTTGCAAATACCTGTATATCGGAAAAACGATCCGGATGCTTAAGGAACGAATAGGAATGCATCGTTCATCGATTAAGAAGGCTATGACTATTCGTGACCACACTACCCCACCAGTGGCTAGACATTTTTTTGAGGTTGGCCATACTATGAAGGACTTCAAATTTATGCCTCTCTTTCAGATTAGGGCCCCCAAAAGAGGTGGGGATCGTCACCTCACCCTCTTGCAGAAGGAATGCGAATTCATCTATAATTTGAATTCCCTAGCCCCGGAGGGCCTTAATGAAGGAATTAATTTGAATGTCTTTCTTTAGTGGGACTACTTGTGTGTATATATGACATAGGTGATAATTGTATTATATTGGGTGGTCTTGTAGGCTACCACAACCCGTTTGATGCTAGACTGATTCAGCATTTGCCATATTGGCGTACCCTATATTTATATAGTTTTCTCTCTTCTTTATCACATTTCTTGCATTGATTGGGGCACACTTAGTGGTGGTGTGTGGTTTTATTATTATATTTACACTTTAACATTTTGTATGGCATTTTATAGAACTATGATGTTTGATGTACAGAAGATGAAAGCACTCCCATCATGTGGGCCAAATGATGTGTGCCATTATCAGTGACAGACGGCCTTAGACTCACCATATGTCTATTTTCCACCTTGGGATTCAGTTATTTATTTAATTTGTTGAGTGCTCCGCACATATTTATTTTCCATTAGCCTTCTGGGTAATTGTGAGTTATCCGGGCGCCCGATTTCAAAATCGGGTCGGATCGGGACATCGCATCGCATCGCATGCGACCATCGGATGCGATGCGATGCGATGCGATGACCCGATTTTTCCATAGGAATCA
The DNA here is from genome assembly GCF_055691185.1 of Crinia signifera. Taxonomy (NCBI): domain Eukaryota; kingdom Metazoa; phylum Chordata; class Amphibia; order Anura; family Myobatrachidae; genus Crinia; species Crinia signifera. The sequence goes on from NC_139221.1 coordinate 226,366,778, forward strand.
ATGTTAAAATGGACTGAGTCCATTTTAACATGGACTTCAATGGGAAAAAGGGGTCCTTTTCATACCCCTACTATCCAAGTGGGCATGGAGTTGGATATAAACCTGTGGCGAGCGTAGCGAGCCACCGAGCCCGAAGCGTGGCGAGCGTAGCGAGCCCCGCGAGGGGACACGGAATACCGTCCCCTCGCGGGGCTCGCTTCGCTCGCCACGCTTCGGGCTCGGTGGCTCGCTACGCTCGCCACAGGTTTATATTCAACTCCATGCCCACTTGGATAGTAGGGGTATGAAAAGGACCCCTTTTTCCATAGGAATCATTTTAACATTGATTCCTATGGAAAAATCGGGTCATCGCATCCGATGGTCGCATGCGATGCGATGCGATATCGCATTGCATCGCATCTGATTGTATGCCTTAACTTAAGGCATACAATCAAAAAATCGGGCGCCCGGATAACTCACAAGTACCGCCTTCTGTTTACTGTCTATGCTGACGCCTGTGTCATGGCCGTGCGTTCCACGGTCTGACTGTGGGCGTTTTAGCGATGACGTTTAAGTATATCCTGTTCAGTCTGCCCTGCCTGTGCTGACGCGTGTGTCATGGCCGTGCGTTCCACGACCTGACGGGATGCGTTCCAGCGGCAGTTAGGTGAGCGCACGCTAGCGATCTGACAGCCGTACACGCTGCTCAAACCGGAGGGGATGAGCGGCGGTGTACTCGTGCAGGAAGGTCAGCGGGTGGTGCAATACAGGTTATTTCATACCTAATCAATTGGTATTTGGGGCATATTTGTTCTATCCGGTCTTGGAAACCGGAAGTGCGGGTCATGTGCGTCTCAACGCACAGGTGTACCAGGTGAGATTAAGTGACAGGTGAGTGCTGTTTGACTGATTTTGGCGCCGTCAGGGCCTTTATATATGGCTAGCATTTCAGTTATGCTTATACCCTTGAGGAAGGTGGTCGCACCACCGAAAAAGGCTGTCGGGTATTCTGGCTTTGGAAGTTGGTGGCAGGTCCCCTATGACGATGTTATGGGCTATGGATAAGTAACCTGCACCCCTTAATTTGCTTTTTGATTCCAATGTAATGCCATGTGCTTGATCTCTTTTTCATCAATATAAAATGTTTTTTCTTCAAACTGGTGTGCAGACCACTCTCTGTTAAAGGAGACACCCCACATATGCAATTTCTTATGTGATCTGGCACCCTAAATTCACACCTGTTGGTGTGCGGTTTTTCAAATGTATATATATACATACACACATACATAGAAGATATATATATATATACATACATAACATACATACATGCATGCATACACCTTATGCACCTTAGCGTACTCCACGTCCTGAGGAAAAAGCCGCACCGGCTTTGAAACGTCGACATGACTGTATGATGACATGCTGCACTTTTTTCTTCTATAAAAATTGGATTCAATCCATAGCCCATTGAGTGCCGCCTGTTTCTTTGGATTAGCCCCTGCCGGGACCTCCTGAGATTTATCCTCTATATATATATATATACGGGGAGGGGTTGCGGCGGCACTCGCAAGAAAAAGAAACCACACCAGGCGGATAACTTCACCTGTGAAGTTATCCGCCTGGTGTGGTTTCTTTTTCTTGCGAGTGCCGCCGCAACCCCTCCCCGTGCATATTGTCAGCCCAGCGCTGATCTAGGACGGCACCGCATTATTGAATTTCAACGTTATACCCTACCAAGGAGCTTGGAGTGCCGCCATCCCCCCCTCGCATATATATATATATATATATATATATATATACATATATAAAAACTGCAGACCTGCACATGCGCAAACACGCTTATGCGCATGCACAGATTTTCTACATCGCTCCCCGTTGCAAATTCATAATGGGCCGAACTGATTAGAATTAGGGCAATTGTCTAGCAAAATAGGTCAGATTAAGAAGAAAATATTTATGTGAAACACATTTTACCCCTTTTCACCCCCGTTAGGGTGAAATACATTCTGGTAATGTTTGTATGTAAACAAACAAATGTAAATCTCAACTGGATTATGAGATAAGAATTTATTTAAAAAACACATTTCATGCTGGCTAGCAGGAGGGAACACTGCTATACCTGCTCCCCTGAGTTCCCTGTTCCCTTCCTCTTTCCTACTTTGCCAGTCCTTCTTCCATGCAGTGATGTGTGAGGGCCCCTCCATGCCAAACCCCTTCCAGAGTTCTGTCCCTTCCCTCTCTCTTCTGCTTTGCAGTCTGCACACCTGGTCCTTCTTCACCTTCACTTAGACATTATTCAGTTCTACATTCTCGTTCAGTCTTCAGGGAACAGAGTACCAAGAGCAAAGATCCAATGGGCCTCACATCTACAGAGAAGGTTGTACAGTATCCATCCCCCTTCTCTCGGTTGCCTTAATGATTTCTATTTCCTGAATTGTGACTATTCTCAGGTTACCAGTAGGACACTGTTTCATGTGTCTTGATAGACTGTGAGGAGGCTGCATTCATTATATTGCGTCTATGTTCCAAGAATCTGACGCTGAGCATCTCGCTTGTTCTCCCTACACTCGCACGTGACCAAATAGATCACGTATGGGCTAGAGCACGTAAGGACACTTGAAATGTCAAACATCAGATCCAAGGAGGAGGAAGAAAATTGGTCCCTCTCTTTAATTTGGGGACAAGTCATACATTTGTTTCTTCCACACCAAAAGCAGTCTAGTTGGGTCTGCACCCATATAGTAACTAGGCGCCACGAGATTCTTAATGTTGTTATTCTTTTTAAATACTGCCCTTGGTTCTTCTCCAATGAGACCTGCAAGAATCTTATCAATTATTAGGATTTGATAATTCTTTTAAACAATATTAGGTGATTTGAGTATTATTTGCATTTTAAAATAAAGATGGGATTGGTAGTTACAGTAGTTACAGAGAGGGGTCTTAAAATGAGAATACTTTTGGGAGACAGCTGAGATTCTCTACGGATAAATCAATTGCTCCCCCTGGCACTTGTGTGTGGAAAAAGTGAAAGGTTAATATGGGCTTAATGTCTAGAACTGGAGGTGGAGGGACAACCAAAGCAAAGTTGATATTTCAGCTTTTTCATTTTGCTCAAACAAACAAAAGTTAATTACCTATAAAAATTAATGTAGGATTTCACCAGCGATAAAATACATATTAAACAATACATAAAGGAAATTAGTAAATCATCACTATAACTTATTCTGATAAAAGCCATTGAATTACATCACTTATATTATTCAAGTAGTTATTCATTTTTCTGTTGCACAAATTCCAAATGGCCGTTATAAAAACTTAGACATGACTAATAGATCATCACCTATCTCTCACATATTCATTCATTACAACACTCTGGCAGGTATCATCCATCCATCCATCCATCCATCCATCTAGCCATTTACTTTATTTGTTTTAACTGGAACACAGTTAACTTTGAAACTATGCATAAAAATGTATTCCTTTCTATGAAAAGTGTCCAATGTTTGCTCTGATCGACTCATGCCATTTATTGCCATCTAAGGCTAGACTTTTCATGGGTTTTGTCTTCGATTTTGCTTTTAGTAAATCTCAGATTTGCTAATTCAATGGGAAATTGCAGAAAAAAAACCCAACATCGATGTTAGTAAATTTACCTCTCCAAAGTTACCCTCATGACTGTAAGTAAAGTGATTGCTATTGAGCGCTCTCTTTCAAAAATGGGCGTGATCTTGCTTCTAGACCATCTCATGGTATGCTTTTGTAATACATAAAGGGCCTTATTCTAGTTCACTCTCAGAGGCAAATTCCTTCTCAAATGGACAAAACCATGTGCATTGCAGGTGGGGCAGATGTAACTTGTGCAGAGAGAATTTGATTTGGGTGGGGTTTCTTCAAAGTGAGATCTATATTGCAGGGTAAAAATAAAGCAGTCAGTAGTTTCCCTGCACAGAAACAAAATAAGTCACCCAAATCTAATTCTCTCTGTACTTGTTTCATCTTCCCCCCCCCCCCCCCTGCAGTGCTCATGGTTTTGTCCATTTGAGAAGGAATTTGCCTCTAAGAGTGAACCAGAATAAGGCCCAAAGTGTGTGCAAGCTCTGATCTTGCCTTGCTAACATGTCCATATTTAATATAGAAATGTGACTAATGTAATGCAACACTGAGTATAGTGCAATTCTATCTGAGAATGTGCATATTTGGACACAACCAGGATGGAATAACTTCCTGAAATGCTAAATCACCTCATACATGTGCAGCCTTTGATTATATCTGTAGAAATGTGAAATTGTCCAAAAAAAAGCATTTAGCCCGCACAAGTTCATCTCCTCTTTCATCCTGAATAATTTTATAGCACAACTTTCAGGATAACAACTGGGCTTCATCAATCATCTTGATAGGTTTCTTCCTATAATGTTTTCAGGTAGATGACACAAATGTTCTTTACTCATGTAGCAGTAACATGCAGGCATGTGAGGTAACCATTGCTATGAGAACTAAGGTCGTCTGGATTCATGAGAGGCGACACCCGTAGATCCCTGATTATTGGGAACCTGCGGCTGTACAAGGTCTGCGCAGAATTGGCTCTGTGTTCTCACCTGTAATTCCCATCATTTGTTGCGCAGTGGCCTTAAGATGGGTTGGAAGAGGACATTGTAGGCAGAAACAGAACACATTGCCTCTGTTTATTGGAGATGCAGACTTCCTGACCTTGTAGACTCTTTTTCCATTGGTCAGCTGCATATGTGGAATCTTACCGCTTATACATCACAACTGCTTACAAGCGGCATTGATTTTCATCCGTATCTGAATCCCGCTCACTGATTTTTATATCATAATCATTTGCAACAGGCCCCAAAAATATTTAAAAAAAGTAATTTCAGAAATTCATACTTGATTGTATTTCTCCCAAGGTTTTTTTTCTGTGTACTGGCTATGCCATACTTGTTTTCCCTCCAGAGAGATTTAGAAAGAAGATAATGATTCGTAGGAGGATAATTAACCACTTAACTGACCCCAAAAAACTGCTCAGAAATTGTCTGTTTTTTTTTTACTCATTAAAGTTTAAGAATTTTTTGTAAGAAAATCTTAAAATATTTTATGTGTGTGTCTCTTATGTGTGTGATCACAAATTACATTCAGACGTGTCCATTGAGGCGAGGTTGCATTTATTTTATTCATTCCAATTTACTTTTATTCCCCACCTATTTATTATACCATTATACATTATTGTTTTTTACCTTTACATTTTATGTAATATTGTACCTTGTATGTATTTTAAAACAGTAAAATTTGTTACATTGTTCTAAACCATTGAGTGACATTCATTGATACAAGCGCTGCTTGACCCGCCTAGTGCGTGTCCTTTTTTCTAATTTCACTATTTGTCTCCATCTCCCCACCAGTGGTGGTTTTTACCTATGGGATGCAGGACTGCAGCCCCCCCCCCCCCAGGTAAAAGCTGCGGTACTTATGTAGTATCTGGGCTGCCGATTTTTTGATTGTATGCCTTAAGTTAAGGCATACAATCAGATGCGATGCGATGCGATATCGCATCGCATCGCATCGCATCCGATATCGGATGCGATGACCCGATTTTTCCATAGGAATCAATGTTAAAATGATTCCTATGGAAAAATGGGTCCTTTTCATACCCCTACTATCCAAGTGGGCATGGAGTTGGATATAAACCTGTGGCGAGCGTAGCGAGCCACCGAGCCCGAAGCGTGGCGAGCGAAGCGAGCCCCGCGAGGGGACGGTATTCGTCCCCTCGCGGGGCTCGCTTCGCTCGCCACGCTTCGGGCTCGGTGGCTCGCTACGCTCGCCACAGGTTTATATCCAACTCCATGCCCACTTGGATAGTAGGGGTATGAAAAGGACCCATTTTTCCCATTGAATTCCATGTTAAAATGGACTCAGTCCATTTTAACATTGATTCCTATGGAAAAATCGGGTCATCGCATCGCATCGCATCGCATCGAATCGCATGGTCGCATGCGATGCGATGCGATCTCCCGATCCGACCCGATTTTGAAATCGGCAGCCCAGATACTACATAAGTACCAAAGCTGCCACTGTCTCTGCCTAAAGTGAAACCAGATGCAGTCTGTGAGACTGCTCTGGCTTCAATGTGACTGGCAGTGACTTCCTATTGGAAGTCCTACCTGCCAGTCACCAAGGCAGTCCCATTAGGAGGTGTTTCCACCCTCCGGTATGCCTCTCTCTGCGCAAATGCGCAGCAGCCCCCAAAACAGGCTCTGCGCATGCACAGTACCGCGTACCATACTGCGCATGCTCCGGACCCATGAACCCGATTAAGCCTCCGGGAGCCCATGGAGGCTTGGGCCAGCGCATGCGCAGTATGTATAAAGTTACTGCACATGCACTGGCCCCTGCATGGGACCGGCGGCCGGGACATGTAGGCAGCGCAGCTGAGGCAGCGGCAGCGGAGGGGGCCCGCATTGCAGCAGCCCCTCTCCTCAAAAAGGGTAAGATCCGTCACTGTCCCCCACTGGTTCTAGTTTGACCCCTGGGGATTACCACTCCCCTCCTATTGGTTTATATTCCCTCCCCCTCCCTTCCCCTTGTAGACAGCAGCAGAGCGTGTGTCAGTGGGGTCTGATGATACATTTATAAGGCAAAATCAGGTTGGTTTTCCCTTCTAAGTTATTGCTGCTATCCAAAAATCAACAAATGGACAAACTTGCACAAAAGTCCAGCACTTCCGGAACTTAGAGTCTATTACATTTAGCCCTAGGTTGGAAGGTTAATGAATGAATGACTTGATGGTCCAGTGATGTACTGTATAGTGGATTTGTGTGCATTTTCCATCAGTATGAATGTGTGTGCATGTACATGTGGTCGGGAATATAGATTGTAATCTCCACTGGGGCAGGCACTGATGTGAATGTTCTATGTAAAGTGCTGCAGAATATGAGCACAATATATAAATTACTTGTATCAATAATAAGTGGAATGTATCTCGCTGACTTGTATCTTTTATTTATTCCAGATCATACGAGTTTGTGAGATGAAGAAAGCAGTATCTACCACTGACATCTGAAATCAATGGATTATGTAAATGTCGATGAGCTGGAAACCTTCTATACTTCCCACTCACAGGTAAAATCAATATTCACATTGGATAATGAATGACATAGGCAACTAATATTTAGCACTTCATCTAAATTTTGTTATTGCTCCACTCACATGAAAAATTAGGGGAGGTTATAACCAAAAACTCTTTAACTCCTCCACCACTGATGTTTTCTTCATTCTATAGATTGTAAGCTTGCGAGCAGGGCCCTCCTACATTTTGACTGTCTGTAAATACCCTGTTTTGTTTCACTGTCTGCTATTGTAAAGCGCAACGGAATATGCTGCGCTATATAAGAAACTGTTAATAAATAAATAAATAAATAAATTCTTGTATTATTTATTTATTTATTTATTTACAGTTTCTTATATAGCACATACATATTCCGCAGCACTTTACAGAGTATAGTTGAACATTCACATCAGTCCCTGCCCCAGTGGAGCTTACAATCTATATTCCCTACCACACAAAGACATTCTAGGGTTAATTTTGTTGGGAGCCAATTAGCCTACCAATATATTTTTGGATTGTGGGAGGAAACCAGAGTACCCGGAGGAAACCCGTGCAAGTACGGGGAGAATATACAAACTCTGCACAGTAAGGGCCATGGTGGGACTCGAACCCATTACAGTATTGACAGTATTTTGGCACTTTTCCATCTGGTCACATTCCAACAACAATATAAGCAATGTATTAATGCAGTGCCATGACCCCGAGTCTCTGAGTGCCAGGAGAGGGCTGCCAATCAAAGGGCTGCCCAGTGTTTTAAACAACTCTGCTGCCACCGATGACCCCGCCGGCTGCTAGCGCTACTTCTAGCACTATGCTACTCCACCGCCATCGCTCTGCCTGCCCTCTTCCATGCCGCCAGCAGTCCATTCAGCCCCTTCTCCCCATGCCGCCGAAAGCGATCCCTCCGCCCCCCACCCGCAGATTGCATTCGAGTGATAGCATGTGGTTAAAATACGTGATCGCTCTTGCAATTCAATAGATATTATGTGCAGCACAAACTATCTATCAATGCAACATTCGATGGTGGGCCCGTGCATCACGTCGAATGGTCCCTTAGCAATGCATTCAATCATTCAATTTATTGGCCAGATGTAGTCAAAATCGAATGATTGTATGCAATATCTCACAATGTATGGGCAGCATAAGTCTGACCCTTCCACAACTCTGCGACAGAGACCTGCTGATCGAGGCCAGGGTGCTGACATCACATACCCTCCCTGAAAACGCCATAGCACACCTGCAGTTTTTCTGACACACCCAAAAAACAGCCGGTTACAACACCCAAACGCTATCAGTCAAATTAAGTGAGGACTGTGATTAGATCCTTTTGCTATTTTGTTGCTATTTTGGATCAACTCTGAATCAGGCCCTTTAAACTAAGTTACCGTTTTCTTGAGCTCCTGCAGTGGACAGGGCTGCTGACTGGGGGGTGCCCTGGGTACAGCTGTCCCGGGCCCCAGCCTCTGGAGGGACCCGGGCCGCTGCCCACAGTGGTACCAAACCACACACACCCCCCCCCCCCCCGGGCACCCGCATACCACCTCCCCCTCCCGGCGCCGGTGGCCCCCAGCCAGGCACGCACATTGCAGCCTGCAGAGCGCAGAGCCTAGGACACAGAGGGGCTCGGCGCTCTGCAGGCTGCAGTGTGTTCTCCGGACCCGACCGACGGTGTAGGCTGAGGGAGCTGGAGGGCAATGCTGCGTGGTGGTAAGTAATGGTAATGGGGAGGCGGGGGGTGGCAGACACAGGCGGGGGCGGGGGGCGCACGCGGGGGGTGTGTGTGTAGGGGTTTCCTTATGAATGCCATCCTGCAAGTTTTGCAACTATTTTGAATTTGTTTTCTATCGCCTGTGTATTTATGCACAGAAGTTGGCCATTTATTTTTGTTGCTTTGGAATATGAGGATATCAAGCTGTTGTCTAGCTGCAGTACAAATGTTTCCAATGCAGAGAACCCAGCACAGCTGTGTCGTACCCCAAGGAAAATCATTTATTAGATGGATTGAAAAGAAAACAAAAATTACTCCGCTTCATTATAGCCAGAATGTTTTTGGTAGATTTCAGGAAACATGTGCAAACCAATAAATTACATTTATAGAACAACCCCTTTAATTAAAAATGATTAACTTCTGATATGCAAAAATAAATATAATATATGCAAAAACACTTGTGAGCTTGTAGACACAATATTTTTTTTTGTGAGCGTTCATGAGTCTTTTGGGAGGACATTGAACATTGTAAAACGGACCATCTGGGAGGAATAAAGGCTTAATGCAAAACATCACAGATACAGATATTAATATTTTACTTTCATGCTGAGACAATATTAGACGTACGTTAAATATGACTTAAGATATATGTCTGTTTTTTAAATCTCATAGGTTGTCCTTAAGCTTTCATTCTGATGAAGACACATTACTTGTAGGTGGCAAGGAAAATAGTTTAAAAGCATCTAAAATGTTAAAGTTCATGGTGCTTTCTGCTATTTACACATTTTTTACATAGTGTGGCGAGCGCAGCGAACCACCGCGCCCGAAGCGCGGCGAACACAGCGAGCCCCGCGAGGGGACGTGGATTACTTTACATGTATTCTGCGTCCCCTCGCAGAGCTCACTGCGCTCGCCACGCTTCGGGCTCGGTGGCTCGCTGCGCTCACCACACTATATAAAATCGACTCCATGCGTAGTTGGATAGTGGGGGTATGAAATCACCCATGGGTGACTATACAATTTAAAATTGGGTCTTTACATTGAAAAATCGCATCGCATGAATTGTATGCCACTATATTGCATGCGATGCGATGCAATACAATACAATGAAAAAATCGTGCGCCCAGATATTACACAACTACCAACATAAATAATGTTTGTTGTATATAATGTTTGTAACATTGATGATTATATTATATTAAAAGGGTTCTTTCACCAATAACCCTTTGAGTCCCAGGGAATTTGTCAAAATAGGTGTGAAAATTGCCAAGCAAATCTTTTTTATTAGCCTCCACATTGCCAATGTTGCTGTGAGAGAGCCTCAAAATATCTGTTAAAAATGCCAGTGCCACTCACAGCGACTGTTCTTGTTTTGGGTGCAATATCTAACTGAACTTCAATTAATTGACTTGACTGTATTTTGTATTTATTTACTAAAAGAACAACAGTCGCTGTGAGAGACGCTGACATTTTCAGTGGATATTTTGAGGATCACTCACAGCTACGTTGGCACAAAGGGATAAACACATTTATCATACGACATAATGAGTAATACACTAATATTGTGTTCTGAAAAGTGCTACTACTGAGGCACACAGAATCTTTATTGTAAACATATGTAATTATTGTGACGTATAGTATAGTGACATTTGTTATTATTGGTGATTATCAGACATTTAGTTCTTATCTTGTATAATTAAAGTCAGACTTGTACATTTATAATTATTTTGAGTTTTGCATAAGATAAGAATACTATACATCTTATATACAGTATTCCCCTTGGTTGAAAATATAATCCATTTACTGTTATATTACCCCCAGTGGCGTAACTATAAATTTTGCTCCCCCCTGCCAAAAATAATTGGAGCGCCCCCCCCCACCCTCATCTGAGTGCCAAAACAGGGAAATTTAACAAATGAAATAAAAAATGAAATATAGATATCTATACATTTGAAAAAATGACACCTGGGTTTTGCATAGTTAATGGGATATACATACACACTGTGACACACTTTGTGTGACACTCACCCCCTCTTAAACACCCGTTATGCTCCATGCTAGTGTGCTACAGGCTCCGGAGTCCACCCTGTAAGAAAAGTCTCAGAAGTCACGCTGGAAGTAAGGGACAGTCTGCAAACTACTTGCCGCTATACAAGTGTAATCAAGAGTGTATGAATACACTTGTAAAGTGGAAAATAGTTTACAGACTATCCCTTAATCCAGTGTGTGACTGTGACTGTGTGAGCTCTAGCAGACCTGAGAGGACTAGGGAGGACGGGACTGCATACAGAAGAAATAAATCAGTGCAGCTCCGTGACCCCAGTGCCCTCTCTTATCCTGCACAGCAGCAGAGAACTGAAGGCAAGTCAGGGAGAGCGCCCTGCAGACCCCCGGCTCCTCCAAGCCACTGCGGGGGTTGCTGTATGCTAGTTACGCCACTGATTACCCCCAATATAGCGCACAGCCACGCCAACAATTAGTAAAGCCAATGGCATTGTACCATAAAGTACAAGACAGCAAAGTTGGTGGTGCATTACAAAAAAATAAATTCTAAATTATGATATGTCGTGTATTAATAATTGTACATTTTAATGACCCTTTTATCCATTCTGAAATATACTGTAGTACAGAATACCAATGCATTTACTGTTACATGCTATATTCTAGTTGCATAACTACAAATTTTGACATTTTGGTATCCCCCACCCCAGATCTGCAGTTCCAGCGGACGCCCTACATGCTATTGAAAAATGTCCCTCCAAAAATGGCCACCACATACTTAAAAACTGTCTCTCTAAGAGGGCGGCCATATTGGGAGGGATATCTCTCCCATGGTGCTGCTTCTTAGGCTGGGGGCTCCACTCTGCTGCACTGACAGTGGTTTGGGGGCCCAGGACAGTTGTCACCAAAGTGCCCCCAGCACTGTAAGCTATCCAGTGCCTCCAAACTGCAGGATCTGTGTGGACTGTTGCTATGGTCCCTAGTACAGATAAATGTTACGGCCAGTTGCTGATATAAAATTCGCCTATTGCAATTAGAACTGGTTGTAGCAGATGTGACTGTAGTTCTTGATGTCTTACTGGAGGTTTGGCTGCACATTGTTTGGTTAAAAGACCTTACTGTAGAATGAGTCTGAGGGTTGTGTTTTCGCCTGTATTATTAATGAATTTAACATGTAGCATTTGCTGTTTATAGTAATGAATAATGAATGTGTTCTAATATACTTTTGTTTTTAAAACCTTTTATTCCATTATTAAAATCATGCTGTCAATTTAATCAAACAGGCAGTAAAAGCCTTTATTTAGCCCTCAATGTGTAGAACCAGAGTCAAAGGAGATTTGTTGCAAAAAGGTGCCAGTAAGGTTAGTACATACAAAAGGATATATGACTAGGGATATACTTAGAATATGATTGGAGGATATGCTCTTTAAGAATTCTTAAATTACACTTACCAAGGGTATGTCATCAGGGGAGTTAAATAGTCCAATATAGCTACACTCCATAATGCAGTTAATGAGGTAAAAAAAATATTGAGATTCAATTTTTACTAATGAATAAAATGTAACTTCCAGTTGGGCAGTTGTAGTTTTGTCTCGCAGGTGGTATCGCTACTCAGTCCCAAACATTGTAATCACAGACATGTCCTCCATCAGTCACCGGCTAACTGGGCAATTTAAGGAAGAATGGGGCCATGGGCAGCTGGTCCTGCTCACAGCAGAGCCACATTTGGTGATATACTGTATTTGAATATACGGCACATGTGTAGAAGAGAGAGACTCACAGACAATGTCTAGGTTGACATTCCATAGGTCGACAACAAAATGTTGACATGCACTAGGTCGACATTGACAAAAGTTCAACATGCGCAAGTTCGGCATTGGCAAAAGGTCAACACAAACAAAATGTTGACATGACTATGGTTGACACATGGAAAGGTCAACATAAGTTTTTTTTTTTAACTATCCAGTAGGTATGGGTACCTTATATTCTAAACTAAATGCCATTGCCATTTTTATATTGATTCCCCAAAGTCATGTGCCATGCCTGTGCGCATTGTGCTTGTCCTAGGTAAACTATGACCATGATCTTACTGGAATTATTATTATTATTAGTGCTCCTAAAGTATATACGTTATGTCTGCTTTGCTAGTTTCAAAGCTACAGTATGTCTGCATTGTGTGGGCCATGACAATGTGTGACCTTGCTATCACAAGGGGGGAAGCCAGAGACACAAACAGGCTATCAGAGTGTCTTCTTGACATACAACATATTTGGGGTGAGGGGATAAATTCTCCAAAATGAGATCTGACTAGCGGTCCATGGAGACACCTAATTTATATCTAAGCAAGCCTTGGATGAAAAGAAGGGTGTGGACAACTAGGCTAGAAGGGTGGGGACTACTGAGGGAGGAAGAGACACTGTGGAGACACTGTGGAGGAAACATTTTCAAAAGGAGAACCATGACGCTACATCATGCTAGTACAGGTTACAGAGTATCCCTTATCCTACTACCCGTTATCCAAATTATTCCAAAAACCATAGTCTCCAAAATGTACTTTTATTTTTATTTATTTGCTAAAAACCTACTGGGGACATCTGTAACTGGCACTACTGGGGAAATAACATGTAACTGGCACTACTGGGGAAATAACATGTAACTGGCACTAAATATGAAATATGAAAATGATTGCTTGGCATTAAAATTCAGTACCTGAGATAAAATACAAACTTTTTGTAATACCTTGTTTCAGGCACAAATAAAATATATTTGTGTGTATTTCATGTGTTTGATGTGCTTATACAACATAAATGCAAGATACCACAAGATACCTCATTCAAATATAAAAATATTCCAAAATACGGAATAGTCCGTTATCCAAAATGCTTCTGGTCCTGAGCATTTTGGATAAGGGATTACTATTGTAAAGCGCAACAGAATCTGCTGCGCTATATAAGAAACTGTAAATAAATAAATAAGGGATACTCAAGTTGTAGTGGGTGTCCCTTTAGTGGAATTCCACAGTGAGATTATTTAGGCTTATTGGGGGAGATTCTCTAAGCTAGAAATGCAGTAAAAACCCTGTTATTGGTGTTTTTACCGCATTTTGGGATGCACTAAGCATCCCCCACCGGGTTAACGCGGCGGGGGGGCATCGCCAGAAAAATCTGGCGATGCCCCATAGAAGCCTATGGGCTTCTATCGCATCCCACCGCCGCCCCGCACGGACCCCCGCCGCCCCGCATCGCCCCCTCACCTGTGTCCGGGCAGCACAGAGCTGTGCTGCCCGGACCTGTGACCTCCTCCCTGCACTGATCCTCATCCGGGTGCAGGGAGGAGGAGAGCCCGGTGCAGCAGCAGCAGCGCTGGGTGTGTGAGGGAGGGGGGAGCCGCCGGGACCTGCTGGGACCCGGCGACTCTCACCGCAAAGGACAGCTCTTAACGCAAGAGCTGTCCTTTGATATAATTATCGCATATGTTAGAACATATGCGATAATTATAATTGCGATGGGCGGCGAAGTGGGCGGAGATTCTTAGAGAATCTCCCCCTCTGACTTTACTTGTTTCTATTTCTTTCTCTGTGCATAGCGTAATTGTATGTCTTGTTTATTTACCTAATTTCTTTGTAACAAAACTATGGAGTGATTTTCTCAATAAATTCTATACATTTATCAGCATTATCTCTGTGCTCTAAGGATGCAAGTAACTGTGTGAGGCCCATGGTACATATATATATATATATATATAAAATAACTGTTCATTTTGCAATTGTGATGTAAGCTTCTGACCACTATTCTATACTCTTCATGGTGGCCTTTCAAGTAAAATTGATGTCACGACCACCCACCAGTGTCAGATTGGCATATCTGAGCACAGGTTGGTGCTATGACAGGTTCTAATACCGATTCCTGTAGTACAGTGTTTGGGGGCAGTGCTGTTTCTGAACTGAGCAAGTTTCAATTTCATGTGGTGTTTACAGCTCAGATACATCTCCAGTTTTAACTCCCAAAGCTAATCAACTATTAGTCAGTTGCCCCATGAGGTAAACCCATAGGTAACACACGTTAACACATGGATTCCATGTTAAGTGATGGAATACATGGATTAGCCCTTGCGTAAAGTCCCAGAGGGTGCATTTAACAAAGATTTTTCTTTGCAGCTCCTGAGGCTGTGAGGAGGAACATTGTTACGTGCACCCTGGGATTTAACACATGAGCTAGTGACCCTTGACTGATAGCTCAGGGCTTACAATTAGCTATGTAGCAAGTTACTGTCTGGCTGTATCTTAATAACCTTACATAGCTTAGTGTCATCAGCAGTTATGGGCACCTTACATTCTAAACTACGATATCTACAAGGTCATTTGTAAAAGATTAAAAAGAACTTTGCATAATACTGATTCCTGTAGGGCAGTGTTTTAGAGACAGTGCTGTTTGTGAACTCTGCACATTTTAGCATTTGTTGAGTGCATATTGCAGCACAGAATACACATTTTCCATGCGTACAAAGCACTGATTACCTAGAAATGGTCAGTCTCAGCATATGGGAGGCAGTTTAGGGAAGAGGAGGGAGAACGAGCAAGACAAACTACAATATGGAAATCAAAAACTATTCTTCTTTTATATCTTTGTCTTCAATTTGAACTTTAGTAACGACATCGAGCTCAAACCCTGGCATAAGTTAGAATGGGTGGTAATGAAAAAACTAAATACTGTAGTTTGATACTGTCCAATCTGCAATGCTGAAAACACATTGTTAGTGTGTGAATTATGTCATTAAAGTGTGTGTGTGTGTGTGGGGGGGGGGGGCTACAACAAGTGTTAGCTTAAAATAGTTTCAGCTTCTGCTGTTTGCTGTTTTGGTGCAGCTATCTATGACAGTATAGTAGTTGCAAGGGAGGTTTCTCATTTTCTTGCCATTGATCTGTAGCATTTAATATTAGGCACCCTTTTCATTATACGATAAATATATAGTCGAGGCAAGGTGTATACTTGTGATTTACAGAGTGAATTAGAGTGATTTACCAGTCAGTAATCTAAATCTCACCATGCTCTGCATAAACTGTGCTGCATATGTATATTATGTATTGAGTGGTGTATTCTTTAATTCCGTGATTTTATATTAAGTGATGAATTCTGGAATGCGCCAAATGTGTAATTTAAATGAACCTTTAAAAAATGAACATATCAGATAGTCTCATGTGGATCAAACTTGCCTACACTCCCAGAAGCTGTGGGCGGACCCCTGGAAGTGTAGGCGTCTCGATTGTATGTTACTCACCAGCAATTGGGGAAGCTACGGGAAGGGAGCAAAGCTACAGTAAATGGCTGAATCCCATAATTGAGCTCCACCAACTCATGAGAATTGCAGGGGGTTCCTTATGTTGGGGGCGTGTCGTTTTTATGAAATGGTACTTATGCTGGTTGTACTTTTTTTCATGGTACAATTTTCCAGTTATAGGACAAAACACATCCGATTTTATGGACTTCTCCCAGTTTGTTAACATACACAGTGGGCAGTGCAAGATATCTATGTTGTATTGATTAAGTGAAATGTATCCATCTTTACTGAGTTCCCTCCCTTAAAGTTATTATGATTTTCATTATAGATTGGCACATAATTGTAAGTGATTATATTTGTGCTTTGCAGATCAGTCATAACCATCAGAGCCAGTGCTGAGTGCAGTGGATGCTTTAGCAGTGCATATAATATAAGCATCACCAATAATTGTAAAAGGTTGGCTACCGTGACCATAACCACAATGTAACTGGCTACAAAAATGAGGAACATGATGTCATAAGGAAAAATAGCTTGCACTATCCTAGTATAATAAACCCCTATAGATGTCAAGGACCGCCGGTAATTATCACACCAGTACAGTTGGCTCAGTGAGGCTTTGGGTTTGTGAATTATAAGAATTTAAAAAAATAAATGTAGTCAATATAACAATTCTCTACCATCAGAAGTACCAGTGAAGTGCCCTAGTAGATACCAACATGAATGATGGAGAAGATAAAGTAGCAAGACCCAATTATATGTCACTGTAATTGACTGTCTATGACATGAAGCATAGGGAGCTATTCTGTTAAATGGAGGAAGCAATTTAGTGCATTTGGTCCTTCAGTTCCTGTCATGTTCTACACTGTCTGGGGTATTTATTTATTGCCCATTTGTTTTCCATGTCCTGTTCTATTGGCCATTGCCTTTGTAATAAACATTAGGGAAGACATTTGATCTATATCCATTTATTACATGCCTTTGGGTAAAAGCGCATCCTCACATTTCTCAAGTATGTTTTCCATTGTGTGAATTCATGTTACATTTTTTGCACTGTGAGTGCTTAGTTTTAAAAGGTCCCTATTCCTGGCAAACTAAGGGTGAAAGTGGGGATTTGGCTTGTTGCAACCAAGCACTGAGATGAGAATATAACAAGGAAGGTGATAAACAATAACAACTCAATATGGGCTGCAAACACTTTCTGGATTTTTCACCCCCACCCCCACTCCACCCCAATTGCGCATTTACTGACTGCTACGATGTTGCTGCAAGCTAGAAGTGTTTCCAAAGGTGCTGGGAGGGAGGGAATGTTGCAGAGTTCCTCTGTGCAAAATTGTAAAGTTCTCAAATGCCATCCTTCTGCCATTGGATTTACATTCCTAAAAAACAAACAAAAAACAAAACAAAATGACATTAAAACCCATTTCCATTGTTTCTGTAACTAGAGTTATTGCCAGGATAATCCACGTCATGTCTCAGTGAAAAGGCTAAAGAAAAAATTCCCTGTGCCCTGTGACCCAGCAATCTGGTCACGGTAAAGAGCAAGGTTTGCCCTGGGAATGACCCTGTTAACCTTTTGCGGTCCAGTCTGGTTTAAATGTATAAATTATTGTCATTTTCTAAATTTTATTCAAAAATGGTCTACATTGAATGTTGAATGATATTAATGTTCTTATTTTAAAGTGGCTCGCCATTGGATCTGCTACTATCGCTAGGGCTGTTGAGCCTGACTAGATGTTGGACTTTAAAGGGTTAAAACTTGTTCTCACTATAAGCATAGCTAGAGCTTTGGACACTTGAAGATAATGTCATATGCACAAAGGTGCAGTACAAATGGTGCCGGCCAAGGAGAAACCCAGGCCAAATGGTTAGTGTAAATGAGATGTGACCAGGGTCCAATCCAAACTTGGTGATGCCTGTCCACAATGAGGAGATGGAGTGGGGCAGCGACAGGGGCAAACGCAGGAATTTCAGAAGGGGGTTTCCAAAGGGGCGGAGCAAAGCACGGATATGGACACTTAGGTGACCCAGTATATGCTGGGTTAAAGTATTATAGATAGACCAAATGTATATTAATAATAATAATAATAATAAAATATATATATATATATATATATCACACATACAGGGACATCAACAGCAGTATGGACCCCTGCGCATAGCCATGTATTGGGGCCCCTACCGATCCTCCAGCGGTAGGGGTGGGGGAAGCTTTGATGTCCCGCGGGTGGTAGGGGGTATTATATCAACCGCTCAGCATGTAGGGCCTGGATCAGTAATTTACACTAATTACCCCTTTACTGCACAGATGGTGGGAGATGGGGTGGGAGAAGGGGGCATTGGGCTGAATGAAGGGGCTCTGATACATAATTTCCAGGTTGGTAGAGGATGTTTAATATGCAGAGGAGGGGTGTATAGTGGAGTGGGCTTATTATTCATAATTTTCTGGTAGGAGGACAGCTTGCTTGACTGCAGATATCTTCAGTTTCCGGTAATAGATTTCTAAGATTTTAATGTATATAAAAACTAGAGAATCCCACCTACCAAATGGTATTGGGGACTAGGGGATGAGAGTTCAGGAGGCAGAGCAATCTGCCAACAAGTATATAAAACTACATACCAGGTGTGTGGAGCTGGAGCAGTAACCAGCTGCTGGAAGGCTGATATCTCTGGTTCTGGGAACAGTAGAGACAAGCTACTAGTTTCCATCAAAGGGGGAGAGTTCCAGCTTTTGGAATATACCCTCAGAAAACCTCTAATTCAGACAGAACCTGAAATATCTGACTGGGAAGAGCAATTAACAGGCTTGGATGGGGACCACTGATTTGAAGTCAAATATCTCTGGCTCCTAAGGGCAGATTTTTTTAATTCTAGTACCCATGAAAAGAGGGGACCCTCAGCTTTCAGCCTTAGACTCCTAGGGGGGTTTCTGGGTACTCAGAAACCCCCCCTGCATGCGCTACTGAGCAAGAGACATTCTGAAATCTGCAGTATGGTCCTTGTTAGTGATGTCTTCTATGAAGCTAAATAATTGGGGCTACCTGTGTTAAATGTAACTACAAAATAACACTCAACTCAATAAAACTACCTTAAACCTTCTAATGGCCTTCTTCTCAACTTTATATCACTGAGAATGGAGATAGATAGCATGACCAGATTGCATTAAAAATGTGACAACTTTGTTGCCGACCATCAAATGTTTTCTCCTGCCTTCGCAAATAAAAGTCAGTGGAAACTGACCTTTATTTGCAATCGCCAAGAAAAAGACGGGGGGGGGGGGGGCAGGCATCGGCCCGCCCACATAGCTATGGGAACGACCAGCGTTTTCATGTGGGCACCCATAAAACACTGGGTGTTCCCATGGGTAATTCCTGTCCCCGCCGCCGTCCGCCCTCGACCCGTCCCGATGGCGAAGGGCTCGGTGACTGATGTTACTGATACTCCCTGCTCCCCATAAACAGTATTAAAACAACACCCCAACCCACCCCACATAAAAAAATAATAATACACCAACCATCCCTTCTGTAAGCAGCCTGACATTTAATAGGTACTAGAACCTTGGTGGCCAATCCTAAGGAAGAACCTAGATATCAAGATGAGAACCTCTACAGGCCAGGATCAAATACAATAGGGCTACCCCATGACTGTAGAAATATGAGTACAGCTTTAATCCATACAGTAAGACATGGGGCCGGCCGTGGGAACTGGGAACCTATAGTGATTACTGTAACTCAATGGTGCATCATTTAAGCAATCCAAGTTAAATTAGAAAATGTTTCTATAAACTGTTGACATTTACCTCTGCTACATACAAAATCATCATTTATTTGCCTATTACCTGTATATGATGATCCATTTCTGCAGATACTGAAATATGGGTTTGTTTCCACTCAAAATTGAAACAAAAATGTCAATGTATCAGCACAATAGGATTTTGAACCAGTGATAAGTCATCAGAGGTGCCCCCTGGCTGATAAGCTTTGAGAATACAGAATTCACAGCAATAAACTCCTTCCAAAGGCAAAAACAAAGTACTTTGTGATTTCACAAGCTGAACACTAAGCAGTCTGATAAATGTCAAATCAATTGTTGAAAAGCCTTTGACTGTATTTACTTTAGTCATTTACTATAAATGAACTTGGCTGTGGTGGAAAGCTCGTTACTTATTTGTCTTCTGGCAAACATTTCATTTTTAACATGTGTAGCATTGGCAAGAACTGCTCTTCCAAATGTCACATATGCTGTGTTGAATTCACTAGCTGTATTTTAGATATCTAGAAGCGTTCTGTGCTTTAAAAACAACATAGGAATTCCAAAATGAACATTTCCTATGCCGTTGCTCAGTTTTGGTCTCAGCGTAGATGAGTGTTCAGTTTACAGCATCTGTTGTCATTAAATTCTTCTTGCTCTTAAGTTGTAGATGACTTTGATGTAAATGAAAACTGCCAACATTAAACACCTTTCAGACAGACTTGTTGAAAAAGCTTTCTAAGTTGGTTTATAGCTTCTAACATGGGAAGTGCTACTTGCACAATCTTGTATGCTGTAGCTACAGTAGGTTCAATTTAAATTGTAATGTTATCTTTACTCGGGCACCTGAGATGCCGCCCAGTTAAATCCCTTTGTCAGCCACTCACCCTCAGTAGGCATCGACACATCCACATTCCCAGGGGGAACGCCCAGCCCATAAAACGCAGTTTGTTACCTTGCCAGGGGCCAAAACACACCTGTATGAATGCCTTGGCGACTGTGATAGTCGCCGAAGGCATTTGTACAGCGGCCTTGTACATGCGCAAATATGCACATGCGCAGAACTGCAGAATCGGTCCCCAGTGCGAATATGCCGGGTACCAATTGAACAAGAATTAGGTCCTTTATTTCTTGTTTAATACTGTATGTAAATGCATAGCAAATGGTAAGAAAAATGGGAACTTGTGTACTAGCACGGCGCCCATCGCATCGCAGACCATATCGCATGCGATGCGATGCGATATCGGCCGATGTTCTACAATGTCATACAATTTTAAAATTGTATGGCATTGTATATGGCATACAACGCCATACAATGCGATGGGATGCCATTATAAATTGTATAAGCACCCTAATGCTTAAATGCACCCCCACGGCATCCCCCAAGTATAAACGTGAACCCGAAGCGTGGCGAGCACAGCGAGCCCGCGAGGGGCGGCGGTACGTGTCCTACGACCTTTTCATACCCCCACTATCCACGTCGGCGGGGGACGCGGATACCTTCACGGGTACCCTCGCGGGCTTCACAGGTATCCGCGACCCCTCGCGGGGCTCGCCACGCTTCAGGCTCGCCACACTTTATAAAATCAACTCCACGCCGACGTGGATAGTGGGGGTATGAAAAGGTCGTAGGACGCGTACCACCGCCCCTCGCGGTTCACGTTTATACTTGGGGGGTGGCGTGGGGGTGCATTTAAGCATTGTAAGCACCCATTAGGGTGCTTAAAAGCACCCATTAGGGTGCTTATACAATTTATTATCATATATGGGTCAAAATCGCATCGCATGCCATCGGGTGTATGGCATGCGATGCGATAAAAAATCGGGCGACTAATTATCGTGGGCGCCGTGCTAGTACACAACTACCGAAAAATGTTGCCTTTGGATTTCATACAATAGATAAGAAACCAGGGGTGAAATGTAATAGGGTGAGAGAATCAGAAAGTGAGAGATTTGGTAAGAAATCTCCAGTTTTTTAAAGCGGCAATCATTTACACTGCAAAATCTAACGGGTTTTGCAGTGTAAATGATTGCTGCTTTAAAAAACTGGAGATTCCTTACCAAATCTCTCACTTTCTGATCCTCTCACCCTATTATATTTCACCCCAGATTTCTATAGTAGATAGTAATTGTTTCTATAAAAAACAAACAAAAAACATTGTTATGCTGCCACAATATTGGACGCAATTAAAGCTTGTTAACTTAATATACAGTATTTTTACTTTGTAATGGGGATTGTCAGGCAAATGTATCTAAAGTCAAAACTACTTTGCTAGATTACACTGATCGATTTGTTGTACGACATCTGTATGAATGAGCCCAAATATGCAAATACAGTGTTAAGATGCAGTACCCATGGTTTATTCTCATGCCAAGTACAGTTGTGCTATCTGTTATACAGTACATGTTTAACCCTTTGAATGCCAAAGTTGCTGTGAGAGATCCTCAAATTATCTGTTAAAAATGCCAGCGTCGCTCACAGTGACTGTAAAAATAAATACATATACAGCCAAGCCCAGTGTTCTCACCAGCGCTGTTTTTTCGGATGCTCCGCCCATCATGGTACACCCTTCCGTCTGGCATTCCACTGGCACTGAAGCCAGTAGAGTTGCATGTATGGTAGGGGGCAGAAACCCTTAAAACCTTGACTAGGGCACCAAATGGGCTGTGCTTCTTTGTATGCTTAGGCCTGTGGCCAGATCCAAGGAAGGGTGACAGGGGCGGTCACCCCGGGGCCCCCATACTCTCCCTCTGAGACACGTACGCTACTTGTACTGAATGGGAGAACAGCCTGATTCAGTGTGATTTCCCCACTACACAGCTTTTGCCAGCGCCATCAACCAAGGTGCTGCTGAAGTCACTATCAGACTCTCGCGGGATTCACAGTCACCGTAATGGCTGCTGAGATTCCTGCGATGTCCATTTTACTCAGTCTCAGCTCATTACTCAGTGGTGCCGGCAGTGTGTGACTGGCTGGCAGAGGACTGGCTGGCTGTGTGGTACCGGACATATCAGTTATTAGTAAACAATTGTGTTATTATTTATATTATGCAAGATATTTGGAACATTAAGGTACATTTTGTAAAGTGTGATTTGCATTTTGGTTTAAAAAAAGTGCTATATTTTCTTAAGGAATTGAACGCAATAACTATGCTGATTGACAAATGATACTTTGGGGGACATTTACCAAAATGGATTTCCTAAAAATTCGTATTCGTATTTGTATTAGTAGGAAATACGAATGAGTACGAATGATAGTGATCCTAAAAAAGTCGTGTTCCGGGGTTTAAGTTACTACAAAGTCGTATTTTTAAAGTTCGTATTTTTCGATGTTGTAGGCATACGTATGTTGGTTTACGCATGTTTTCGTATTGTCGTAGAGTCGTAGGTGAAATACGAATGGCGTAGAGATTTTTGTCTGAAAACGCCGTTATTTCACGAATTTGTCGTGAAATGTAATACGAATTTTCGTATATTCAACCACATGGCTCACTACGAAAATGAAACTACAAACGTGATTGGTGTATCTCTTTTACACTTGGGGAGGGCTCTCACACCCATATATAAGTCGTGGAGGCGCCAAAACTTGTTGTGGGTGTAGTTTGGAGTGTGTAGGAGAGAGGTGCAGTGGAGAGTTGTTTGGTGATTTTTGGTGAGATTGTGAAAAGTGATTTCTGAGTGGACCTGCTGGTCATGCTCAGTTTCATGACGCCGGAGTCTTCTTCCTTGGCACAGCCAAGACATCAGCTGTCTCAAAGCCCACACTGAAACACCCTGATATAGCATATAGTCTGCCATGCTAGAAGTCAGGAAGTGTTTGTAGGTGGATGTTTGGCTTTTATAAGGCACACATGTGTGATTTCTAAGGTCTGTGATGTGTTTTTAAAATGATAACACATGTGTTCCATTGAAGCCGGTGAAATACACTTTAAAATAGACCTTGTCAAGGAGGGTGTATTTTATTTCACGAATTTTTTTACGATTCTGAGTTGTTTACGAATCCTATTTTACAACTTCACGAATACGAATTTTTAGTACATGATGAAAATATGCCTAGCCCATGCAAAAATCATTCGTATTCTATCGATGGTGTAGACTTTTCGTACACATGCGTAGTCGTATTTTGATATACGAATACGACCTCAATATGACAAGTTCACGCCAAGATAATTTCCACGATAGTACGATTTTTTTACTTGTTAAATTACGATTTCACGAATACGCCAGAAATTCATGCCAATACGACTACGAATACGACTTTTTTCACTTTTAAAATACGAATCCATTTTGGTAAATGTCCCCCTTTATATTACTTTATTTACTACCATTATATCACTTTTATTGATAAGGGGCCCCACAAATTTGTTGTCCAGAGCCCCCATAAACCTTAATCCGGCCTTGCTTGGGCCACAGTACCTTGTGTCCCTGTTTACAATCACCATTATAAGGCAAGTATCCAGTATTTATCAACATTTTACACTATTTGACTGCTTATTTCCTGTGTCATTCAGTTTTACACAGGATATCCTTTTTTTTCCTTTCCCATAATCCAATACAATAAAATTGCAAAGTACTGTATGTGACCAGTCTTCAATCCACCTCATCTCATACATCTGAGTCTATAATAAGAAATGATTGGACATCTTTGTTATAATATAAATATGATGAATGAGAACAATAAACTAACACGTCTATGCCATTGTTATTGCCACTTTTCTCAGTATTGTACATTGTCAGCTATAAGATGCTCTGTGCGAAACCTCTTGGCAATACCACGTAAAGATAATATCACTATGTCAGCACAAGACTGATAGCAAACTCACAGTACATTAAACCATCAAACAAAACTCCCAGCAATTGCACCTCCTCTTCAGTTTTCTAAACATTATTGCATACAGAGATACACATATAAATTGCTGTATAACACTGTAAAACAATGACTTTCGTGCAAGCTGTACACCTAGAACTGCGATTCACCATTCTGCCAATCGGATACCCCGATAATCAGGGAAAAATAGTGACTTAATTTTTTTTAGGGTGAAGATTTCTCAAACCCTTTAATCCCATTGTCAACAGAATAGTGAATTGCCCTGATTCCTGCCTCATGTATGAGTTCCATTAGGTATCAAAGACACAAACCATAATATAAACTTTAACCCCTTCCTGACACAGCCAGTTTTTGCGTTCCTGACAGAGCCATTTTTTTCAAATCTGACATGTATTACTTAAGTGGGTATAACTTTTTTTTGCTTTTACTTATCCCAGTGATTTTGAGATTGTTTTCTCGTGACACATTGTACTTCAAATTAGTGGTAAATTTGGGTCGATACAGTCTGTGTTTTTTTGTGAAAAATACCAAAATGTCGTAAAAAAATGGAAAATTTAGCAATTTGCAAAATGTTAAATTTTCTGCTTGTGAGACAAATAATCATACCACTCAAAATAGTTAATAACGAACATAGACCATATGTCTACTTTATGTTTCCATCATTATTTCAACTTCCTTTTAATTTTTTTGGACACTAGGAGGCTTACAATATGAATAGCAAATTTTCAAATTTTCAAGAAAATTTCAAACACTGATTTTTTTAGGGACCAGTTCAGTTCTGATGTGACTTTGAGGGACTTGTATGTGAGACACCCCCATAAATTATGCCATTTCAAAAACTGCACCCTCACAGTATTCAAAACAGCATTTTGGAAGTTTGTTAACCCTTTAGGTGTTTCACAGGAATTAAAACAAAGTGTAGGTGAAATTTCAAAATTTCATTTTTTTTGCAGATTTGCAATTTTAATACATTTTTCTAAGGAACACAGTAGATTTTACTAGAGAAATGTGACTAAAAATTGATTCCCCCAATTCTTTTGTTTTCAAAAATATCCTATATGTGGCCCTAGTGTGCACGTTGACCAAACCACAGGCTTCATAATAGAAGGAGCACCTACTTGATTTTGGAGCCTCCTTTTTATGAGATTATTTTTTAGGCACCATGTAGGTTTCTAGGCACCATAAGATGCTAAAATTTAGGAACCCCCCCACAAGTGACCCCATTTTGCAAACTACACCCTTCAGGGAATTCATCTAGGGGTATAGTGTACATTTCAAACCCCCAGGGGTTTCACCAATTTTGATACAACTGGGCTGTGAAAATGAAAAAAATTAATTTTTCATTTTCACAGCTCAGTTGTATCAAAATTGGTGAAACCCCTGGGGGTTTGAAATGTACACTATACCCCTAGATGAATTCCCTAAAGGGTGTAGTTTGCAAAATGGGGTCACTTGTGGGGGGGTTCCACTGTATGGGTGCTTCAGGGGTCATTCAACCAGAATCTGTGCTGCAAAATCCAAATATCACTCCTTCCCTTCTGAGTCCTGCCATGCACCCAACTGGTATTTTTTGGTCACATGTGAGGCATTGCCATACTCGGGAGAAATTGGGGCACAGATTTTGGGGTGCTTTGTCTCCTTCATTCCTTGTGAAAATGAAAAATTTTGAGCCAGATCTGCATTTTTGTGTAAAAAAATGTAATTTTTTACACAAAAATGCAGTTCTGGCTCAAAATTTTTCATTTTCACAAGGAATGAAGGAGACAAAGCACCCCAAAATCTGTGCCCCAATTTCTCCCGAGTACGGCAATGCCTCATATGTGACCAAAAAATACCATTTGGGTGCATGGCAGGACTCAGAAGGGAAGGAGTGATATTTGGTGGTGGAATGAATGGTGGGTGCTATGTCGCATTAGCAAGACCCCCGAAGCACCAATACAGTGGAACCCCCCCACATGTGACCCCATTTTGCTCACCAGCTTTGGGAGGGGGGCTGGCGCTGCGGCTGGTGGGGGGGTGGGAGGGGTGCTGACGCTGCGGCAGCCGGGTGGGTGGGAGGGAGGGGGGGCTGGCGATCGGTGGTGATCGGTGCTGTACTTAACAGCACCGATCACCACCGATCACTGTGTTACCGAGCGGCTTAGCCGTCGGTAACACAGAAAACGCTGCAATTGGCTGTTCACATTTGAACAGCCAATCGCAGCGATCGCCGCCAAGGGGGATGTCTGCTGTCAGGGACAGCAGACATCTCCAAACTGTCACCGCGTCTATAGACGCGGTGACAGTTTAAAACCATGACGTATATATACGTCTTCGGTCGGGAAGTACCTCTCGACCATGACGTGTATATATACGTCATATGTCGGGAATAACTTTCTATCTATCTGTCTATATATATATATATATATATATATATATATATATATATATATGTGTATATATATATATATATGTGTGTATATATATATATACACATATATATATATGTGTATATATGTATATATATATGTGTATATATATATATATACACATATATATATATGTGTATATATATATATATATATATACACACATATATATATACACACATATATATATATATATATAATTCAGAACATTACATGTTATTTTATTTATTTATTTTATTTGTGCTGCGGCTGGCGGGGGGGTGGGAGGGGGGGAGCGCTGCGTGCGCTGCGGCTGCCGGAAGGAGGGACTGCAGGCCGGGACTGCCGGGTGAGCTGCCGGTTGAGCTGCCGGGTGGGTGGGAGGGGGGGCTGGCGATCGGTGGTGATCGGTGCTGTACTTAACAGCACCGATCACTGTGTTACCGAGCGGCTTAGCCGCCGGTAACACAGGAAACGCTGTGATTGACTGTTCACATTTGAACAGCCA
This sequence comes from Crinia signifera, assembly GCF_055691185.1. NCBI lineage: Eukaryota > Metazoa > Chordata > Amphibia > Anura > Myobatrachidae > Crinia > Crinia signifera. Next base: position 226,394,318 of record NC_139221.1, read on the forward strand.
ATCACAGCGATCGCCGACCGGGGGGGGCATCCCTGCCCCCCCTGGGCAGCGAGGGGGGATGTCTGCTGTCAGGGACAGCAGACATTTCCAAACTGTCACCGCGTCTATAGACGCGGTGACAGTTTAAAGCCATGACGTACATTTACGCCATGTGTCGGGAAGTACTTCCCGACCATGACGTAAATGTACGTCAAATGTCGGGAAGGGGTTAATGTGGAATAACATAAAATGAGAGGTATAGGGCCAGATGTATCAAGGTTCAAAAGTGATAAAATGTAGAGTGATAAACAGCCAGCCAATAAGCTCCTCCTACCTGTCATGTCACAGGCTGGGTTTGAAAAATAACATGTAAGAGCTGATTGGCTGGCTGTTTATCACTCTCCATTTTATCACTTTTGAAGCTTGATACATCTGGCCCATAGTAACATAATTGATAAATCAAAGCCTTCACATATTCCTGGAGATTTTATATACATGTTGAATACTTTAGGTTTTTGAATAGTCCAATTAAAGTAAAATGATACTGAATTTATATAATTTTTATTTGCCAGTGAGCGCTCACGGTGCTGTACTCAGCCTGATAAAGGGTTGGTTAAACAAAGTTACCTTTGTGTAGTAATCAAATGCAACGTTTCACTTCTGAAGAAAATGTGGGGAAACTTAAATGAGTTAGATTTAAAACTTAATCTTTTTGGCCACTAGCCAGACTGTTATTGTTTCCAACTAACATCTACATATATGTCTAGTGTCTGTGGGGGGAATTTACTAACATGGGAGTTGTATTTCACATGGGATGTTGCTATGCGAAACCAATCAGAATCTACTTCTTATTCATTTATCACCTTCTAGAAGATAATAGAGAGCTTACCGTATGGAATTCCTGACTAGCATTATCAACAAATCATCCTTTCATAAAAATCTGTGATCCGTGGTTGACCACTAAGCAATGTTCTTCTCCCTTTCGTATGTAGTGGTAAATACAACGGACTAAGCCACTCTACATAATCTAAACGTTTTACTTTGTATCCACACCTATGGTTCTGGATGAGAACTTCTGCCGAGGATCCGCCCTTCTCCTTTCTCTTTTCTTTCCTTCTCCCTCCATCTTTCTCTTCCTTCTCTTATTCTTTTTATTTTTTTTTTATTCTTTGTTCAATTTCACCTACTGTATTACTTAAAATCGGATAACTAAGCACTTAATGACATTCGGATCCGTGTTCCATGCTGCCATTGAATTGACGCACTATCATACCCTCCAACATGACCCATTCCATTAGGTACAAAATGCTCTGTTCCTGGACTTCCCTACCAGTGGCAGTTACAGAGGTTGGACTTTAGCACAGTCAAAAATTCAAAGAGGGGGGGTCACATCAACTGCGAGTGAGTCCAGGACAGTGATGTTTGGAGTGGCATTAGGTGTGGCTCCCCTTTTTGAATATTGGACTGTGCTGCAGGCTCACATCTGTAACTGCCACTGGCAGGGAAGTCCAGGAACAGAGCATTTTGTACCTAATGGAATGGGTCATGTTGGAGGGTATGCACTATTATGTCTTCATTATGTGGATCTGTGTTTATGTTACTGTATCCAATAAATATATCCTTTAAAAAAAAGATAATAGATAGCATCTGCTTAGTTGCCCATAGCAACATCCCATGTGTAATAGAACTGCCATCTTAGTAAATTTACCCCTGTGTGTCTCTGAAACACTGCCATCTGTTGGCAGCGAGTGAAACTGCATCTCTTTCTCAAAAATGCACAAACACAGAAGCAATCACAAGGTAGCAGACTAGCTTCTGAAGCATTTACTTTGAGCAGGCTTGATTTGAGTCCTTAATGTAGTCTATCCTGGGTGAGTGATGTACAAATCTCGATAGAGGACTCTGCAGCAATTGGCGTCCTACTTGGAAACAAGCCCTAAGCAACACAATGTTGCATAACTGCTTTTTATATGATTAAACATTACCTGTAACGGGGCTGCTATTAACTCAGTTTCAGCAATAATACTCATACTGTACCTTATATTAGAATATACTTCTCCGCTTAATCAACTCTGAATTATAGCTCAGTTTAACATTCCTATGTCAATGCTGCAAATATGTCTAAATGGAAATGGTGCAGTGGTACTAATGGGGCATACTTGCCTACTTTTGAAGAGCAGATTTAGGGAGATTATAGCTCGTACTCCAATGTGCCGTGTGGGGTATGCCACATTCCATCCAGGGTATATCTTCACCTTTGGCCATATTTACTGTACTCTCACTCAGGGGTGTTTCCTGCAGTGGCATGGAAAACTAAAGCTACATATAGCTACATTACAGGGCTGCATACTAACATCATAGCTACATTACATAGCTGCACATTAACATCATAGCTACATTACATGGCTGCACACTAACACCATAGCTACATTACATGGTTGCATACTAACATCATAGCTACATTACATGGTTGCATACTAACATCATAGCTACATTACATGGCTGCATTCTAACATCATAGCTACATTACATGGCTGCATACTAACATCATAGCTACATTACAGGGCTGCATACTAACATCATAGCTACATTACATAGCTGCACATTAACATCATAGCTACATTACATGGCTGCATACTAACATCATAGCTACATTACATAGCAGGACACAAACATCATAGCTACATTACATGGCTGCACACTAACATCATAGCTACATTACATAGCTGCACACTAAGATCATAGCTACATTACATGGATAAACACTAACATCACAACTACATTACACGGCTACACACTAACATCATAGCTACATTATATAGATGCACACTAACATTATATCTACATTACATGGCTGCACACTTACATCATAGCTACATTACATGGCAACACATTGACAATACACCCACATAAAACAGCAGTGGGGGACGGATGCACAGGAGAATGTAAGCCTGTTTGTGGAGTGTATCTTGTGTGCATACACAAGCATACACAAGCAAGATATGTAGAGCCAAAGGCATTTGAAAATTTACACGTGTGACTGAACAGGCATAACTTTGTGGTAGCAGATTGTTCTCATGTAGAAAAAGTTTAGGGAGGATGTGATGCCATAGCTATGGGCTATGCAAAACTGCCAACATAGAGATGAAGCAGAGAGATAAATATACTGTTGTCAGGACCAGGTACCATCTATATAATAATTTATAATCATTTCCCTTAATAAAAATGCAAAAAGAAGACGTAGAAGCTCTAAACCAAATCATCCATTGTCCAGGTGTCCACCCAAGTCCACCTCCCATTTCCACTCATGGGTATATCTCTAAGAAGCGTCATAGATCAGGACAGTCTTATACAAGAAGACTGTGGATGAACAATATCACAAAGTTGTTTGAAAAGGGTTAATGGTTAAAGAGGGAAATCTATGGGGTGCATGTGAAAAATGGAAGTGTTAATGAAAGTTAGTGGTCAGGAGAAGAAGGTGCTCCTTATGTTGGTACCTACTTCGTCTTTTGTCTGAAATGCAACTATAATTTCTAGCTTATCTCACCTTCTGCCTATCCTGTCTGCCCCCCCCCCTCCCCCCCCACACCACCATGTGCCTCATACTGTACTCGCATCTTCTCTAGCAGACTAAATTATATGTCGTGTATGAAACATTAATGGATCCCAAAGATGCATTTTCAAAAATATGCCAGGAAAACACAATGTCAGGATAGCAGTAAATACAAGTTTAAATTAAAACAAAAGTACCCTAGTTCATGACATGTACCTGCTGTGTCAGATTAAAGGATGTCTCTGATCTTATGTCCGCTTTGAACCACCCTTATATTCCTCTGGAAGTCTGTCTTGCACAGATGAGTCACAGCAGTGAGTCTGCATAATTCATTTTTATTGGAATAATATTCTTGCTACGCATTGTTCTAGATCACTGTTCCTCACCATGCTGTGTCGTGCATGTCATTAATATATTAAATACTTGCAGCCCAATCAGATAAAAGGCATTGGAGCAGAGCTGATGAGAGACTACGATGGATGATATTTTTTCCTGGTATCCACATTTACATTGTTGGGTACATCTTCAGGTTCCTAAAATTCCAATTAATAATATCAGTAAAATTAACAATAATTGAAAACAAAAAAACAAACTTGTCTCTGTACTGTGAATTAATTAATAGTATGGTTGATCATGAATGAAAAAATCGTTATTGCTGTGAATTAAATAGGAAAATACAACAGAGCTATAGGAAATTAAGTAAATGCTATAGCTATATACACCATTGATGTAAATTTTATATAAAACTCTAATAAACATTATTCCAAACAAAACTATATATCACCTACAGTATATTGTGTAGCATGCACATAAGCCAAGCAAATGCAAGATCAGAAAACCCAGCTTTGAAGAGGCAGGAAATGGGACCATGAGGCAATGAGGTACAGTATGCAACCTATCACCCATTGGTGTAAGCAGCATCCATTCACCGCTAGACCGCACACACTGGGGTTATTCAGCTGGGCTATAATAAATGAGTGTGCATGCATATGGCTCAGAACATATATGCGTGGGGCCATCCTGCAATGAAATGCTGCTTCTTTTTTATTGCAAGTTGATTGACATGAAACCGGCATTTGGTGGTAACCGGACATTTTTGGGAGTGTCTGGGAAAACGCAGGTGTCCTCAAGCTTTCGAAGGGAAGGCATGTGATGTCAGCTCCAGCCCTGATCAGCCTGTTTTTATCGCAGCCACCAAGTAAGCCTTGGGCTATGTACAAACAGCATGCACTGGAAAAATCATTCAATGGTGAGACGCTTGCATATGGATTTCCTGCCAATCGACGATCATCGTAGTTTTCACAAGCCTTGCACAGCAATTCAGAAGCTTGCACAGATCTGAATAACCTTCACAGTCCTGGCACACAGGACAAATCTGGACTGTACAGCTACATTGGAACTCTTGTAATGTAAGCATTACATTATGCCTGCTTTTGAATATTTGGAATGGTGTTCAGCTCTCCTGCCAGCTCTCTTGTAAGCGCTGGCTCTGAGCTTAGCCTGCATTAAGCAAAGGACCCACACACCTAACATCAATGGCGGGCAATATGTGCAGATCTACTGGATGTGTAGCTACAGCAAAGAAGATGTATGTGGTCCTCAGCTCTAGTTCCCACTTATCTTGCTTGTCTCCGGCTCCTATTCCCCTTTCACCTCACATGTGACGAAAATAGCTGTCTTCGAATGAAGAAGCGAGTGATGAAATGGATAAAGCTCCACCCACTTAATTCTCCAACCACTGAAGCTTCACCACTGCTGCGGTCCCTTCTACATACTACATACATTTGGCTAATCCACAATACCAGCAAATATGTTTCGATAAATGGGCCAATTAATCAGGAGTTTTTTGCAATGTTTGATCATCTTGCAATAGGATTGCAATAGTTGGAGGAGCCCACAAGAAAGCATGTATTATTAATAAAATAAAGAGTTTTGTAGCTAAAAAGGAAATTCTTCTATTACTTTCACTTAACAGTAGTAGCCTATATTTTATTGTAAATATTAAATGGCAGTTAAACATTAATTAGGCACTCATTCACAAGAAACAATGCCCTCATGCTATGTCCTATTAAGGGGTTTAATGGAACCGTCAAATCAAGTTAATTAGTTGAAGCTAAATTACTTTTTCAATTATTTTGCTATTGTTTGTTTATAATATAGATAACTAACCGGTTGGGATTTATAACATGCTACCCAAGGGTTATTGCTGTCTAATTCTTGTGGTAAAGTTTTGTATCATACACAGTATAATAAAATGACTTCATTTAAAACAGTTATAAACATTTAGTCAAGATTAGACAAATCATATTTTGAGATTGGCCCCAATAGCAGTAAGTATTATGGGGTACATTCAATGGTTTTTGTTAGCTGTGGCAGCGAGCAGTGCTGACTGCTAACTGTCACAGCTAGCACAGTCAGTATTCAACTGACCCCCCTGCACATGCCGTTTCCACATCACTGGATTTTTGCAGCAATGTAGAAACGGCATGTGCGGCCGGCAAAACAGCGAGGCTCGCAGCTAAATGCAGAAGGCTCCCGTGAGTCCTGCTGTTTGGGGGAATTCTTTGCCGTCATCTGACAGCGAGGGTTCCCCTGAAACATTGAATTCGGTGAGCGGCAGGGTTAAACGGCAAGGGTCGTTTGTTTTGGGCAATCCGCGCCATTAGGGTTATGACATTTACTTGGCAGATAATCTGTAAAAGTAGGAGAATCTTAGAAAATGTTCTTGGTGGAACAAAAACACGAGTCTACAACATATTCTAACAAAAGAGCCTGCAGCCAAGGCTGTATTTGTATAGAGCAGCAGAGGAATAAGGGCACTGCTTAAGTGCTGTACCCTTCCGCTCATCATTGACACTAACAGACTCCAGTCTGCGACTAGCGCACAGCATTTATGTAGTATCCCTGTTCAGGCCACGTAGGTTCTTGTTCTCGGGGAAGAGAGAGGTGTTTCGGATGGAAGATGGACCACAAATATACCGGAATGCTTTCTTTTATTTTCTCCGCAGCAACAGGCAAAGTGCAGATTTCAATTGCAGTAAAGGTGACACATACACAACAATTCACCACCAAGCAGGGTGTACAAACGACAATAATACTACAACAGGCTGTGCTTCTATAATCTGGCCCGACAGTTCGTAACAGTGCTGCTCGACTCTTGACCCCACTGGGCCCTTACGGAATATCTCAAGCCAATGCTAGAGGCGCTACAGTACCGTTACCAAACTCCGGCACACAGCACTTGAATGCCCAGGAAGGCTATAATGTACCTTTCACTTTATAGCATTAGCACAAATACAAAAAAAACAACAATTATCACCGCAATGGGTGTAATACTGGCCTAGAGGTTACCGGTAACACTAATTAACTCAGAATCAAATTACTTAAGGTAAGTTGGCCTCATGGCAATAGATCATTAGATCACGGGTTGTGGAACAAGGGAGTTATCATAGTTTAGTTGAACGGTTACTCCAACGGGAGGTCATGTGTACTAGGAGGGTTAAGTTAATGGGATGCCAGTCAAAGTCCCAGTATGGTAAGGAGGCCTCTGGGCCCTTAAAGTGGCTTGTGTTTCCTTACCGGTGAGGGTAGTGAGAGGGGCCTTAACAATGATTCATCCCTGTTGATGGTGTGTAGGGGCAACACTGGCTTCAATGGCAGACTCACAGTTGGTGGAGCTGGGGTCACTGTTCTGCACCTGCTGTGCCGTTGGACGCTGCTGCTTCCTCTCACTGCGCCTGGAGTGCGTCAGGCGCCACTGTTGCTGCTGCTGCTGGGGATGTGCTGGTGGGCACTGCTGCTGGGCTCTGTAGTGCTGCTGGGCTCTGCTGCCGCTGAATGCTGCAGTTGCTGGGTCTGTGCTGCTGGGCTCTATAGTGCTGCTGGCTCTGTAGTGCTGTTGGGCTCTGCTGCTGCTGGGCTCTGTAGTGCTGATATGCTCTGCTACTGCTGAGTGCTGCTGTTGCTGGGTCTGTGCTGCTGGGCTCTATAGTGCTGCTGGCTGTGCTGGGCTCTGTAGTGCTGTTGGGCTCTGCTGCTGGACTCTGCTGTTGCCCCTTCTCTCTCTTCTTCTGCACCCCTCACACACACTTCCTCCCTCACACACATGAGTCCTCACTGTCCACTTCCTGTTGCTGTGTCTCTGCCTATCTAAGGCAGCTCTGGCCTGTCACTCAATGGCCGTCCCCACCTCTTCCTAAGGCCGGGTTAACTCCTTTCATGCTGGGGTTCCTGGTGTCTGAGAATTGCGCAATTGGGGTATTACATTTACTTATGGGTGGACTAGAGAGAACTTTCATACTAGATTCTCTACTAGATACAGAAAAAGGCTAAAAAATCAGCTCATAAGTTTTATTTCTGCAGTGTAATGGCTGCACTGTTTTATCTATGAATACCAGATGATGAGCCTTGCTCTCTTAACTCCGAAACACAGAGCATGCTGCTGGCACAATATCTTGAAGCTGTAAACTAGAAGTTCAGCAGTGCTGGCAAGGCAACCATTTGAGTGAGATAATTGAATGCATTACTCACATCTTTAGATAGTGGTGAGAACACAGGCATATCAGTTATAATGTATCATTTGTTTTTATTGCTTTAGGACTCCAGAGACTTGTGGTCATGTAATAAGCAGACAATGGTTTAACTCAGGCTTCCTTTTCTGTACAGTTCCAGCCTTGCATATCAGGAACCTGGCAAATATGCTGTCTCCTGTACTTGCTAAATGCTTCTCTGAGCAGCAGGGCCGCCACTAGAAATGTTGGGGCCCGGGACTGACCTACAGTCCGGGCCCCTAGCGGCACAGCGCCATAACTCCGGCCGTTCCCCCCGGGCGCGCGCCGGCCGGCCGGCAGACCCCCGCTTCCCGCATTACTGCACCACGCCTCCCCCTACCCGGTCCACATAACTTACCGTCACCCACGCCGCGCATCATCCTCCAGCTCCTTCAGTGTCACTGAAGTCAGGTCCGGCACGCACACTGCACAGTGCAGCCTACAGAGCACCGAGCCCCTCTGTGTCCTAGGCTCGGCGCTCTGCAGGCTGCACTGTTTATTGTCCATGAGTGGCCGCCGGTGCCAGGTGGGGGAGGCTGGGCGTGGGTGTCTGTGGGCAGCTGCCCGGGCCCCTCCAGAGGCCGGGGCCCGGACAGCTGTACCCAGGGCACCCCCCCTGTCGGTGGCCCTGCTGGGCAATTTGTTGATTGAAGAACCTTCATGTCTTTACTGATTTTTCCTGTCTTTTGTACAGTAGTATTTGACGTGCTATGTAATCCACTCTACTAGCTTATAGAGTCCCTAACAATAACTGGGCTGATGCTAAGCTTAACATATGTCTGTTTGATTAGTGGAAATGTTCTAATTTGCATTCTTCATGCCCACATACAATAGCATGATGGCTTTGGGGCTTAATCATACATTTACGCAAAGATATGTCTGCCAGTGCATGGGGGTTTGTACAAATATCTATTCTAATAATGATCATTATATTCCTCAGCTTGGATGCTTCCATTGCTTTGAAAATGTAAATGTAACTAATATAAATATTTTTTTCAAAAATAAAACATGTGAACCTCTCAAAGATGCAGCAGTGTTTACTAAGAAGAGAGTTCCATTGAAGATGGGATGTCACCTATAGCAACCAATGAGACTCTACTTCCTATTTCTTTAGCGCCTTCTAGAAGATAATAGATAGACTATAATTGGTTGCTACGGGCAACAACCCATCACCAATAGAACTCCCATCTTAACTACCATCCTTAGTAAATGTTCCCCTCCATATGAAAAACTATTTATCCAAACACCACAATACCCAAGCAGTAACACTATCAGTGCTATCACCCATAGGGCCAGATGCACTAAGCTTCAAAAGTGATAAAATGAAGAGTGATAAACAGTCAGCCAACCAGCTCCTACCCATAGCTGCCTACCCTCCTGCATTCCACAGGAGACTCCCTGAATTAGCAGCAATCTCCCTCTCTCCCTCATTAGTCTAGCAATCTCCCTCCTTTCACCTAGCCCACATTACACTGTTACATTTTTGGGGAAAAAAGGAATGAGAGATAGATACAGTTACATTGAATCATCAGCACCATTTCTCAGCACTTTACCAAGTACAGATGGAGCCGGGCTCTTCTTTGCAGGGGATGGCGATGGCGATGCCATCCGCCATCCCCCGCCACCCACCATCTGTATTTGTATTTACTTTTGCACGGATCCCCCGGGTCCCCGCCCGCCTCCTGAAGCGGAAACGGACAGGGTCCCGTCACCCCGGCGCACGGACACTGAGACGCGCGTGCGCGTGAGACGTCACGCACGTCTCAGATGGCGAGCCGGGCTGCTGGCGGATCGCCAGCGGTGACGTTCTGGCGATTCGCCAGCTAAAGGGAGCCCGGCTCCATCTAATATCTCTTACTAAATGGGGCTCATCTACATTTGTATATAAGTAATATTAAAAGATTCCTCTCAGATGTAGCAGTACACACCCACGATTCAAGGTGCCACTTTTATCATCTCTTTTCACAATCTCTCCATATATGTAACTAGACACACCCTTTGGGAGGAACATGAAACGCCTCCTCAGTGGGGAGCTTTGCAAAATTCTATTACCAAATAAAATCTCCCTGAAACTAGTTGTCAAAAGTAGGCAAGTATGCTCCTACCTGTCATGTCACAGACTGTGTTTGAAAAATGTCAGACAGGAGCTGATTGGCTGGATGTTTATTCTTCTCCATTTTATCACTCAGTGCATCTGGCCCCTTGAGAGAGCTGTTTGGAAAAAGTCTAGAAAAAAAATGCGCTGCAGAGGTTTTGTACATGCGTGACTACACTGCAGAAATTTGCACACGCGCAAACAGGGCTTTTTTGTGCATGCGCAAATCATTTGATTACTTTTTCTATCTGATTCTTTTGATTCAGTGGTCCGTCAATGATGTATGCATGGCTATAATTGGATGGTGGGCTCAATGATGTATGCATGGCTATAATTGGATGGTGGGCTTCTGATGTCCATCCCTAGAAAGGGGAGCATGTAAGCAGCACAGCATCAGTCCTAAAGTTTTTATGCAAAAATTGTTACATTGGTCGAATCAGCAACATATATTTGTTTTGTGGGATCGGTCAGGTGCATAGGCATGCTCATTGCCTATTTACTGTTACTGTAGTTTTGAATTAAGAGACAATATTAAACACCAGGTACAGTTTTAAGAGTTCTGGGTGCAATAATATTGGTCCCAATTTCCAATATTTTTTTTAGCATTCAGCAATATCAGTGGAAAAAAAAATTGGATTTAAAATTGTCACTATGTAATACGCTGTGAGTTTTCAGAAGCAGGGAGATTTCGGCAATCTTAGCTTCATATTTAGGGATCTATTTATGAAACAATTTCTGCAGCTGTCACAAATATTATTTCTCCATGGAATGTAAGAAGGAGGGATCACAGCAGGTATCTTTAATACCTGTTATGATCCTTCCATTGTTGCGAGGGAGTGTGGCTTGGGTTGAGCAAGAGCTCAAGGAGTCACAGAGGCCAGAGGGCATGCTGCTGGCCCCCTCTCTTGCCTCCGACGATGCTTCGGAGAATGGAAGCCAGGAGATGCTGGCAGCAAGGTCACAGAGTCCCTGTCCACGGCGGAATTCCAAAAATGGAAACCAATATGACACTCGAGGTCATACTGGACCTCTAGTGTCTGTCAGGGAGCGCGGTGTGTGTACAGTGCTACCCATAACTGCGGATTCTGTGAGCACTGGCGTTCTCTTAGAGTATAACCCCTGGCAATGAGCATGTAACCCTTGTAGGTAAAATTTTAAAAAAATAATGTAAATAATGTATAAGAAACTTTTTTGGCTGTAAGGGCACACATTTCTAGTGGCACATGGTTCACTTCTATAAAAAGCCGCCATATTTCCATTTCAAATGCGGCACCAGCCACCAGCCAATTTGAGCTTGTGTACCGGCAGCCAGGGTTAGTGAGTGGATGCAGGTGCGCAAGCTCAGATTGTCTCGTGATCCAGTGCCATATTTGAAATTGCTGCCGGACAAAGCAAAAATGTGGGAGAAGCGTGCACTGCAGGGGCCATAATGTGTGTAAGTGGTACTAGGCCATAAGTGTCCGATGTATCAAGCATCAAAAAGTGCTAACATGGCGAGTGAAAAACAACCAACCAATCAGCTCCTATCTGGCCCTAGATGGGGCATCATGCGTGTAAGTGGCACTAGTGTGGACATTATGTTTGTTAGTGGCATTACAGGGGGCATAGGAGTAAGCTGCCCATTTTATAAGGGGGTGCACCATTGGAGAGGTTTGTCTATCACCACATATGGAGTGTGTCCATTACCACCTTCTGAAGGTTACATATTTATGTATATGGACTTCTGCCCATTAGAATTTATAGCACACACCGTAATGCCTATTACATTTATACCACACAGCAAATTAGTAGAAGTTGGCTTTGTATTTCTACTTTCGATTCCGATGCCAGGGGCTGCACATCTTATCAGAATTGGATGCAGCAAAACAGTGCGATTTGCACTAACTTGCTATCGACTTTGACTATATAGTCAAACTCGATAGCCCAAATCGCACCGTGTGTACACAGCTTTGGACTCCGGTAAAAGTTGATAATTGCACCAACTGGACACATGAAGCATGTCATCTGATAAACCCTGTTCACAGGATGGAAAAATAGCTTTATGTATTGAGCTGTCATTCTGTATAACTACCCGGATCCTCCAGGGACAATATTTCAAAGTAGATTGTACTGTACAATACTATACTTTCTTATCTTTCTTTCTATAAGATTGCATGTCAGTATATGTGTACATAATCTCACAAAAATCAGATATCTCTAAAGAATGGAACAAATAGAGCATACACTAACAGGTATCTCTCTAAAATATAGATTGCATGGTACAGCAAATCCAGACAGCTAGCTACGTTAAACTCTGATAGTTTTACACATGTTTTAGGTCACACTGTTACGGCCCAGCGGAGCTGCCTGAATAAGAGAAAGGTGCTACATCTCAGAGTTTCTGTTATTTTCCTGTTTATTTTATTTAGTGGTGAGCACTTTACCATGAGTAGCTCTGCTCTGCAGTTGGGTGAGGTGCTTACCATATATAGACCAATAAACCTGTTGGCTGCTACGTTGTTCAATCAGTATAGCTTACTATACTAGAAACGTGATAGAGCCACAGTGATTGGATGTATTCCATATTTTCCCATATTTTTTAGAACAACTTATAATTCCACTCATGGAGATATTGCCTATTCTTTCATCTGCTGCATAGTTATCTGTAACATACATTGGGCCAGATGTATCAAGCTTTAAAAGTGATCAAATGGATAGTGATAAACAATCAGCCAATCAGCTCCTATCTAACATTTTTCAAACCCAGCCTGTAACATGGCAGATGGAGCTGATTGGCTGGCTGTTTATCACTCTCCATTTTATCACTTTTTAAAGCTTGATACATCTGGCCCATTGTGTTTTGCTAGTTTATGTGTTGTATTCAATTTCTAACATCAAGGGCAAAACCATGCCTTGTACGGGATTTCCCCTTTAGAGAAACGTAAAAGTCAGGGCAGCATCCTGCACTGTCGCCGAGCTCACATGGCATCACATCCCGCGCAGGGACTCAAATAATGATGCTTACTACAGTGTAACCTATAAATAATGATAGTATTATTTTGAATAAAATGTATTTTAAGCATATTGTTGTGTTAAGTATCTGTATGGTATCAGAGATTCTATGTGGTTGTGGCTCCTGTTTTCTTACTAAAATGTAATTAAAAGATATTTATTATTATTGTTTGCAGTTGTAACTTGCATCTTAACTGTTGGGATTTAGGTACACCAACTTGCATAGCAACCGTTGGGTTTTAGTTACATCAACCTGCATCAAAACTGTTGAGTTTTAGGTTAGCTAACTTGCTTTGTAACTGTTGGATTTTAGTTACATCAACTTGCAGGATTACTGTTCAGTATACCCACTTTTGAATCAACTGTTGGGTTTTACTGTATGTACAGCAACTTGCACAGTAACTGTTGGGTTTTAGTTACAACAACTTTCATGGTAACTGTTGAGTTTTATGTACACCAACTTGCATAGTAACTGTTGGTTTTTAGTTACACCAACTTGCATGGTAACTGTTGGATTTTAGGTGCACCAGCTTGCATGGTAACTGTTGGGTTTTAGTTACACCAACTTTCAAAGTAACTGCTGGGTTTTGGTTACACCAACTTGCGAAGTAACTGCTGGGTTTTGTTACACCAACTTGTGAAGTAACTGCTGGGTTTTAGTTACACCAACTTGCGAAGTAACTGCTGGGTTTTAGTTACACCAACTTTTGAAGTAACTGCTGGGTTTTGGTTACACCAACTTGCATAGTAAATGTTGGGTTTTGGTTACACCAACTTGCATAGTAACGGTTGGGTTTTGGTTACACAAACTTGCATAGTAACTGTTGGGTTTTAGGTACACCAACTTGCATAGTAACTGTTGGGTTTTAGTTACACCAACTTTCGAAGAAACTCCTGGGTTTTATTTACACCAACTTGCATAGTAACTGCTGGGTTTTAGTTACACCAACTTTCGAAGTAACTGCTGGGTTTTAGTTACACCAACTTTCGAAGTAATTGCTGGGTTTTGGTTACACCAACTTGCAGAGTAACTGCTGGGTTTTGTTACACCAACTTTTGAAGTAACTGCTAGGTTTTAGGTAAACCAATTTGCACGGTAACTGTTCGGTATTAGGTACACCAATATGAATGTACAGCCATGATTTGAAAAAAAATATATTAAAGCCAATGATGAATGAAACCCTCAAAAGCTAATTTTGAATGAGGGTGAGCCACTACTTTCAGACTGCAAGTTCGGAACAAAATGCAAAGAATGCAGTGAAGACACTTTTGGGTGGCATCAACTGAACACAATTCTAATGGCCTTTCAAAATATGCTACATTTTCTGAAGTTAATATTGTCAATATATTTTAGAAAAGAGCTCTAAACTATACAGGACTATGTATTATTATCTAATTCATTATATAATTGTGCCCATGACTAAGCCGTTATGACATACATGTGGCTCTATTCATGTAAATACTAAGTAGTGTTTGTCTACATTATCAAGAAAATAAGCTCACCGTAAATGACAATGAAACAGGGTTCCCTGTGTACAAATCATAATAATTAATGTGATTGGCAGTGTAATCTGAGAAGTAAGATGTCAGGTAGTACTGCAGTTGCCTGTCTCTAGATGATGACATGATACGCTCCCACAGCAGGATAAATGAGTCAGTTGTGACATATTAATACTACTTAGTTATGTTATCCTGCTGTTTGTAATGATGTGTTGCTCGGTTTGCCATAGAAATGATATTCCCATTGTGCACAGGTTTTCAGTGTGTGGGATTGTGTGTGTTTCCCTGTCATTCCAAATATGAGTTAAAGTACATATTGGCCATATAATCTGTCTCAAAGTATTCTTCTTCTTCTTCTTCTTCTTCTTCTTATTATTATTATTATTATTATTTTAAGTCAAAATTTACTAGGATATTTTTTATTGAGGGGTAGATGTATGAAGCAGTGATAATAAAAGAGAAGTGTGCCAGAGGAGAAGAGGTCCATGGCAACCAATCAGCTGCTCTGTATAATTTTATAGTATGCAAATTATAGATATTATTTCAGTTCTGATTGGATGCCATGGGCCACTTCTCATCTGGCTCACTTCTCCTCCCTTACTGCTTCATACATCTACCCCTGAATTATAGAAACATGTGGTAATTATAGACTTCTACATTTGATACTTAAAATGCTGGAAGATGAATTGATGGAAACATTTTATTAATGATCATAATTTTCTGAGAAATTCAATTCAAAGTATGTTTCTTCATACTTATATACTGACTTTGTTTAAAATATATTCCAGTCAACTTGTATGTTGAATATTTATTAAATACATTTCCAACTCAAATCACTGACAAGTTAAGTGCAATACATTTTTCAGTAAATACATGAAAAAAATGTATTATACTAATATTTCCACCAGATAGATATAAGGAGTAAAGTGAGCCTACTTATTGCCCAATGATACTATAGAGAAAGCATAGCAATGTGGCTTGCAAATACAAAAGTCACATTACTCTGTACTCAGTATGTTTGGGTAATTCACACCTGATCGCATGGTTGTGAATTCGCGGCCGTCCGATCAGATCTGAATTAGCCGCATTGTCATGAAGTATAATATCCAAAGAATGGGGCGAAATACTGCAGAATTGGTTTTGGTCAATTGTACAGCAGCTCTAATGTAGGCTAATCTTTTCTGGGCAGTGTTGGACTGGGACATGATGTGCCCTAAAGGTGAATTAAATCACAGGTGTTCACTAAGGGGTGTGGTCAGTTGCAGGAGTGCAATCATCGAAGCAGAAAGGAGGAGCCATTTTTATAGGAGTGCCATAATATATTATAGGGCATGATTCAGATCCTGTTGCAAATAAAAAAAAAAAATTACATAAATGTACTGATGGCCTGTACATTGTGCATGAGCAGTAGGGGTATCAACGGACATAGAAGTGTGGCAGCTGTCAGTTGATTGACACTCTGCATCCATTTGGGTGTGGGGATTTGCTTTGTTTCACAAAATGAAGGTGTGTTTCCTCTTTTTTGTGTGGAAGTGAGGCCAGGGTCTCTGCATACTGTACTTACAGGTTAGAGGAGCAAGTGATGGGCTCCTCCAATCAGAGCTCAGACTATGCTCTTCTGACCTCTTAGCAAAGTCTCATTGGATTGACCCAGTAGTGCAGTGCGACTGTAACTGCCAGGCCCCATTGACTTGCAGCCTCCGTTGGGGAAGTCAAAACAGCCTGGATGACTGTCCGGCAAGTAACTGCACTACAGTCTGTACCCTGGTATCACAAATGGCGCAATCACCATAGGCTCCACCCTTCCATGGTTGGGGGCATGGCTACGAATCAGTGGATCCCACCAGGAATCTCCAAGACTCCTTGGCAGCCCAGTACAACCCTGACCCAGGAAAAGACAATACAAAATTTGAGGAAGCAATGGTATAAAAGAAAACCAAAAATGAGAGATTAAAAATACTAAATATTTACAAAACATTTATTCATCTAAAAATAAATACAGATATGGTTCATAAATAACAATCTAGAAAGAAACCATTGTTATCACAGCTGCATAGAGAAGTTAATTTGATTACACATATCAAACTGAAATTATTTCAACAGTATTACACTACAAATAATACTAAAACAATGTATTGCCACAACATCCAAGGAAGATATAAAATCCTTATTATGAGTAGTTCTTCTGAAACATTAAGGGGGTATTCAATCCGCCTATTCAATGATGTCTTTCCCGATAGCATTGAAGAAGTATCTCGGCAGAACGGAACCGACTTTAAAAGTAGTTGGACCTCTTTTGCAGACAACGTTTCGCCGGTCAGCAGGCAGGACATGAAATTCTGCCTGCTGATAAACAGGCAAGATCACCTTAGGGTCACTACAGTCAGGACATCCCGACAGTCCTGACCCAGGATTGAATACCCGGTACTTATGTAATATCTGGGCTCCCGTTTTTCTCATGAGACCGCGTCCCCTCGCGGGGCTCGCTGCGCTCGCCACGCTTCGGGCACGGTGGCTCGCTGCGCTCGCCACACTATATAAAATCAACTCCATGCGTAGTTGGATAGTAGGGGTATGAAAAAATGGGGTGCATTTAACATGGGAGCCCAGATAATACATAAGTACCGAATACCCCCCTAAATAGAGTAGCAGTAGAGTGTAGTAGTATGTATTGTAAGAGCAGACAGTCTAGAGAGTGGGCACAATTATAATTATATTTTTAGTTGGAGTGGACACGCGCCATTTATAGATCACTCCCCAATTCATTACCGGGGCTCTCTATACTCCTGACCACCACTGCACAAGTCCAGTGTCCAAAATCGCTCCATGAGCACAACATGTGACATTGCACTTATTTCTGAATAGCAGCTAACCACTAAATGAGCAATATCCGGTATATCTTATTTCCATCAACTCTACAGTATGTTTAGTTTACAGTGCATCTGGAAAGTATACACATCGCTTCACTTTTTCCAAATTTTGTTATGTTACAACAACATTATTCCAACTTTTGGGAGATTATACACGTTTTCAGGAGATTTTTGCTAATTTATTAAAAATAAAAATAAACTAAGAAATCACATGTACATATTCATATTCATATTCACAGCTTTTGCCATGAAGCTCAAAATTGAGCTCAGGTGCATCCTGTTTCCACTGATCAGGAGATGTTCCTGCAGCTTAATTGGAGTGCACCTATGGTATATTCAGTTGATTGGACATGATTTGGAAAGACACAAGCATGTCTATATAAGGTCCCACACTAGACAGTTCATGTCAGAGCACAAATAAAGCATGAAGTCAAAGGATTTGACAGTAGACCTCTGAGACAGAATTGGCCTGAGGCACAAATCTGGGGAAAGGTACAGAAAATATTTGCTGCTTTGAAGGTCCCAATGAGCACAGTGGCCTCCATCATCCATAAATGGTAGAAGTTTGGAACCAGCAGGAGTCTTCTTAGAGATGGCCAGCTGTCTAAACGGAGGTGACCAAGAACACAATGGTCGCGCTGTCAGAGATACAGCATTCCTCTGTGTAGAAAGGAGAACCTTCCAGAAGGACAAACATCTCTGCCAGAAGGACAACCATCACCAATCAGGCCTGTACTGTAGAGTGGTCAAAACAAAGGGAAAAGTAGACTTTGGTGCTGAGGCACTCTTAAGTTTAAAATGTAACTTTTATTAAATATGATAGTAAAATAATAATAACACACAGAGGCGGAGGGAAGGTGGAAAGCTCCAGCAATAGAGTCTACTTTTCCCTTTGTTTTGTTTTTACTAAACTAACCTGACTCTAGGGAACATCACCAACCATGTTATGACCCTCCACAGGGTTCACTTAGCTATGTTGGTTCTTGGTAAGCTATCATGTGAACATTGATCAAGATAAGTTACCACGGACAGCTACTGTGCAGAAACAAAATCTAATTGTTAGATACAACTGTAGGGTAGAGAGGCCAGATGAAAGCACTCCTTAGTAAAAACCACATGGCAGCCTGTTTGTATTTTGCCAAAATGCACCTGAAGGACTCTCAGACCATGAGAAACACAATTATCTTAACAGATGATATAAAGATTGAACTCTGTGAATATCAGGCGTCATGTTTGGAGGAAAACCGGCACCCATCATCACCAAGCCAATACGATCTCTACAGTGAAACATGGTGGTCGCAGTATCATTGTGGGGATATTTTTCATTGGCAGGAACTGGGAGACTAGTCAGGATAGAGGGAAAGGTGAAGCACTTACAGAAACATCCTTGATGAAAACCTGCTCCAGAGCGCTTTTGACCTCAGACTGGGGCAACGGTTCATCTTTCAGCAGGACAAAGACCCTAAGCACACAGCTAAGATATCAAAAGAGTGCCTTCAGGACAACTCTGTGAATGTCCTTGAGTGGTCCAGCCAAAGCCCAGACTTGAATCCAATTGAACATCTCCGGAGAGATCTGAAAATGGATGCGCACCAATGCTTCCTATCCTATCCAACCTGATAGAGCTTGACAGGTGCTGCAAAGTGGAATGAGAAAAACTGCCCAAAGATAGGCATGCCAAGCTTGTGGCATCTTATTCAAAAATACTTAAGGCTGTATTTGCTGTAAAAAGGTGCATCAACAAAGTATCCAGCATAGGCTGTGAATACTTTTATACATGTGGTTTCTTAGTTTTTTATTTGTAATAAATTTGCAAAAATCTCCCCAAAAAGTTTATATACATTGTCATTATGGGGTATTGTGTGTAGAATTTTGAAGGGGGAAATGTTATTTATTCCATTTTGGAATAAGCGTAACAAAATATGGAAAAAGTGAAGCGCTGTGAATACTTTCTGAATGCACTGTACGTACCAATCTCAATGATTAATGTACTGTACATGTTAGCATAACAAGGGGAATTAGGACAAAGGGGCAGCACAGTTGCTATACCAATGGCACCCTAACTTGCGTTATGTATGATGGGGTTGGGAGATGCTAGCCCAGGCTGCAGAGATGCTCTAGTATGACTCTACACATTACCAAAATGTCTAAGTTGCTGCATCCTTTCAGCAGTCTTTATTAAATAGCACTTTAAATGAGTTTCTGAAGCTGATAACAATAAAAATAAACAGTGCTGTCTTTGTGATATAAATAAAAATGCTTGATTATTCTTAAAAAAAATATAATCTGCATATATTTACCGCTGTTTTAAAGATAGTTCTATATTTCATAGTGTTTTTTGTCTAACCTAAACTAAACAGTGTTGTTTCATTGTTTCTTTTGCAAATAGTTTTGTCAGCCAGACTTTTGAAGCATGACAATCCTACAGTATATCATACTTGTCGACTTCTTAAAACTCCTCTCCGGGAGAAACTCGGAGAGGAGTGAGAGGGGGTGGGAAGACACTACGGTTTGGGGGCGGGGCAAGGCTGACGTCACTAAGCCCCGCCCCACGACTGGCAGCTGCAACAATTTGCGGGTCCGTGGGTGGTGGGAGAGGCTAAAATGACGCGAATCACATCATTTTAGCCCCGCCCCCTCCCCGCGGACCTGGGAAATTCGGGGGTTTATACCACGGCAAAAGGGGAGCCGGGGCTGTAGCAAAAATGCGGGAGACTTGCCCACCTTCCCAGGAGGGTAGGCAAGTATGCCCAATATGCAGGGTTGCCTACTTTTAAAGTCTCCACAGGGGAGATGCAGGGGGTTGCTCACCTTTCCGGGGGGCCGGGTGGTTACCTGATTTTTGGGAGCGTCCTGGCCCATCCGGGAGGGTAGGCAACCCTGCCTATTTGGGATACCTATGAAGCAGATGGAGACAATCACTTCCTGTGACTTTCTTGAGCAGAGTTTGAGAAAAACATTTCCCAATCACCTAACAAATGGTTGTGCAGATTAGCCCAAATGTATGGACACAGATTCATACTAAACAAAATATGATGATTATGTGGTTTAATGACAGTACACAGTGGTTGTCACAGATGTGCAATGATTACATAGCAGAATGAGATCTCTATCCAGCCTGTCTGGTATGCTTTAGTAATGGCAATAATAAATTCTGAAAATTCCAATAAAAAAAATGAACACTTTGCAAGACAACAAGCCACATGTGCTTATTTTCAAAATCACATAAACATAGGAAATGCAAAACATAATATGTTCTAGATGTCGGTTTTAATACTGTTGCTATGACAATGGAGAACTTGTGGTATTTTACTTAGGCTTGCCAAGGCATTTGGGCTGTCTTTGTAACTTTGGGCCCAATTCAGGTTGGCTTGGTAAGCTGCGAACATCCAGCCTGAGACGCCGCCCGCCCCCGATTACCCTCGGTAATATATGAGGGGATGTGTAATGAAAACACATCCCCTCACATGCCTCCACTGCTGGAGAAGTCATTCAATGGTTGCCGACCATCAAATGCTTCCTCCTGCCTTCGCAAATAGAAGTCAGTGAAAACTGACTTTTATTTGAATGCGGCTGGAGGAAGACTGGGTTGGCCCCCAGTAGGCATCGGCCCACTTGCGTACCCATGGGAATGCCCATAAAATGCTGGGTGTTCCCATGGGCGACCGTATCTTATATCTCCCAAGATGCATATGCATTGTGTGGTGCATGCCCAGTCCTTTGGCACATGCACAGTCAGCTGTTAATTAAAGGATGTGTCCACATTTGGGCTTGCTTCCACTTCAGACTCCATAAATACTTTAATGACTTTAGCCCATCTATTTTCCATTACCATTGCGTTCATCTTTAAAGTTCTAGGGGCTACACACAGGGCGACACTGCTCAGCAAGATCAGTCAGTGCACAGCTCTGCACAGCAATATGTCAGCGCTGTGCGCTGAGCGATTTGTAAGGGCCAGTGTTCTCTGGCAAGAACACTGGCCCTGACTGGTGATCTCACTAGATTTATCGCTGGGCAATAGCGACGTGAGGGGAGTGGGACACGCATTGCTATCGCTAGGGCCCCCCTTATAAGGAGCATTGTCTAAGCGATCTGGTGAGATCACTTACAAAGTGCTCTGAAATCTCCCCATGTACAGGTCCCATTAGCGTGTATATTGTTACTCTTTATGTACTGTATGTAAGGCCAAAACAGAATGAAAAACTATTGAGACGTTTTATCAAATTGTATTTTTAGTTTTTTTTTTATTATTATTAATAATAATAATAATAATAAAATAATAATAATTTTAATTATATAGCATTCTTTCTCCAACATGACTTAAGGCGCTTAGATGGCTAGTAGTGCAAAGGTAATTCTTTTATTACAAACTAAATGAGTTATTTAGTTAAGCTGACTTCTTAAAAAGGCCGAAATACCAACCTTGAATGCTTTTCAGCTGTGCAGCTTTAAATCTATATTCCTTTGGTATTTGCCATGCTTGAAAAGGATTTTATAATGGCCTCTAATTAAGACAAACCCCAAAATATTCCATGCTTTTCATCTGGGATTGGAAGGTAGAAAAGAAAGGTCAAGAGTGAAAATGAGTCTTTAGGGCAAACAGCTGTTCCTGTTTTAGAAAAGCAGCCTGTAAATGTCTCTTCTGCCCATACTTGGAGCAGTCCCTTTAAAGATTCACTTTAGAGGAACTAAATACCAGGGAACAAAATCTTCAATCATAACTTCATAACTACATCAATCCTTAGGTTTCTACAGAATATGAAATCAATGTTTTCCTTTACTTCCCAATTAATAATTTTCCATGTGACGTTTTAGCACATTTCCTGTTTAAGGTCCTTTTGATGCAGGCAACGACTTAGAGCTGTGACCAGATACTGAAATGAAGCATTTGGCTTGGGATAGTGTACATATTACAGGAACAATGATTGTATCGGCTTCAAGATGATCAGTTATATTTGGTGAAAAGGAGACATACATTTAAATTATAAGCAATGAATTTAATCAATAAAGTGGCATTTTGCTGTAGAAGACACAGTCCATGTGTTGTGCGTTTCCTGATGCAAAGCTGATCGTAAGTCCTCTGCATTGCCTGCACAGAAATAAATACAGAGCGTTATGCATCTATTACATCTTTGTGGTCATACCACCACTATCCATATACTTGATTTTTATAATCACCAAGGAGCACTTACATCAGTCAGATTCATCCACACATCGAGGTTACTTTACTAAGATGGGAGTTCTATTTATGATGGGATGTTGCCCATAGCAACTAATCAGATTCTATCTATTATCTAGGAGGTGCTAAATAAATAAGAAATAGAATCTAATTTGTTGCTATAGGCAACATCTTATCTTTAATAGAACTCCCATCTTAAGGTGCCCATATACTGCCTGCGACGTCTCGCAGCAGTGTACGGACACCCGATACTCTGCGAGCCGCCAGGACATTCCCGGCGGTGGGGACGCATGCGATCCGTTGTGATGGATCGCATGCGTCCCTGCTTACCGCCCGCCTCGCCGCCTGGAGGAACGAGTGGTCGGACGGCCTGCCGTTACGACCTCCTGGTCGGGTCCAATGCGCACGGGACCGCGTATTGGACCCAACGGCATTTCAGGGAGAGGCGATTTGGTCCCATGAGAGGCGATTTGGTCCGAAATCTGACCAAATGGCCTCGATGTATCCAACCGCATTCCAATACTAATCACATATACTTTATACTAACATATGTGATTAGTATCACAAAGGGCAGATCTCCCAATAAGAGCGTGCAATGAGTGCCAGTCCCTGGACTTCTGGGGTTATGACCCGGGAGTCCATCTGTGCATGCAAAGTGATGCAACGGCTGCATGGGATGCTGGGAGGGATCCGATCAGATACCTATGAAAGCACCAATGCAGATAGAAGCCCATGGGCTTGAATGTGATGCCAGCTTTTGCCCTCTGCGTCGAAAACCCGGTATCTGGTGCTTAGTACATACGAGAAGTGCGGTAAGACCCCAAAAAACTGTTTTTTATTGCATTTTCCAATTACTGCATCCTGCCCGGGCTCTCAAACTTGGTCCTCAGGACCCCAAACAGTTCACAGGTCACTTCAGTGAGTCGCACCTGTGCACTTGCTAGGTGACCTTGAAAACGTGAGCTTTTTGTGGTACTGAGGACCGAGTTTAAGAACCACTGTCCTAACTTAATGTGATGACATTGAGCCATAAATGGTGTGCAGGCATTTTAGAATTTAGAATTAATTTCCCATTATCCCTTTAAACAGTTGGTAGTTGGGGATCTTCAACTATCATTTCACTTGCCCATTAGTCTAATTATAAAATGAATGTATGTACAGTACGCTGGCTAAGGGGTAAATGGGCCAGATGTACTAAGCTTGAAAAATGATAAAATGGAGGGTGATAAACCACCTACATGACATTTTTTAAACACAGCCAGACACGGCAATGAGAACTTGAATGGCTGCTGGTTGATCACTCTGCATTTTACCACTTTTCAAGCTTAGTACATCTGGCCTAATGTATTTAGTATGTACAAAATTCAATTGAGAACAGATCTGTTTTTGTAATTGATTACTCAAGACTTGCTAAGCTAATTTTGTTTAAAACACATGGGACATTTTGCGCAGTAAATTAATTCTGCCAGTTTAATGTCTCCGAATGTTCAAAAAGTGTTTTGCAATTTTGTGCCTTCTCCTGCAATTATCCCAGAATAAGTCCTGAAGGAGAATGAGGAATGAGTAGGAGCTTCACATGACTGGAGTTTTCTTCCTTTCATGTGTTTGGATGAAAGGTTTCCCAGACATAAAATTAAGTGCATTTGCATATGTTATAATTAGTGGTAGTTTATTTGCCATGCAAATATTAACATACTGTATTCCTAAAGAACAGTTTCTTGCAAATATATGTGGTTTAGGTAAAGGCAAATGCAAACTTTTCTTTTTATATTGTTTTTTCTTTCATTTTTAAACATTTGCAATAGATACAGTTCATGACATTTCCTGAAATAAATAAATTGAAATATCCATGATGAAAACAACTTCCCATACTGCAGCAGAGCTACATTGGTATGTGAACTAAGGCCCTTATTCTGGCGAATTATGCAGCCTTGCGATTCCACCAGCCACCGCCCGCACAGTGGCTACCTGCAGTATTCCTTTTCTTTAGACAGTTTTTCCTGGTTTGTGATTGGAAGATACTGTGACTAGTTTGACGCAACCAGCAAACATGACAAAGACCAGTGACCCCTTCTAAATGATAAGGGTATGACACAGTTCGAAATAAGGCATCATTTGTGGATGGGTGTGTTGAAGAGAGTGGCCGCATACTTGGTATTAGCATATTATTGCACAGCTGCTGCATATAATGTTTGCAGCAGTTGTGCGATAACATCCGCACCTGAATCAGGCTCATACAGTAGCTGCTGTGTATTTATTGCTATGCCTCTTTTAAATAGACAGTTGCACCAAATGAAACCAATATCAACAAGGTTCCTTCCTATACATGGGTATTAATATGTGTAATTTAAAACACATTGTAATGCCTGCTAAGATGAATTTAATGCTTGTACATAGACACTTTCTGCCTTACACTTGTTACACTTTGCTTCACCTTAATTTCAATGCTGCCTACAGCGTTCATGAGTATTATTAACTAACCGGTAAAATACAATATACTTTATGGTAAAGCTCATTAAGTACACAGGACACTAGGCTGCAGGGAGGCTCCGACAATGCTCTGTAAATAGAGGACAAAGGACAAGATACAGCTCCATAAGCTTCTTTCAGCAGAAGCAGTCAGTGTAGCTGTAAATTGGTTTACTAATGTTATCACCTAACAATGTTCTTCTTACAAAATAATAAAATCAAAGGTGCAACCAGTGAAGCTCTCTGCAGAAAAAGTCACAAAGCACCCATTCTACACATATATATATATATATATATATATATATATATACTGTATAATTATTTATTAACATTATATTTTATATAGCGCACACATATTCCACAGCGCTTTACAGAGAATATCCCTACCAAAGTGGAGCTTACATCTATATTCCCTACCACATATACACGCACACAGAGACATTCTAGGGTTAATTTGTTGGGAGCCAGTTAGCCTACCAGTATATTTTTTGGGATTGTTGGAGGAAACCGGAGTACCCAGAGGAAACCCACGCAAGCAAGGGGAGAATATGTAAACTCTGCATAGTTAGGGCCACGGTGGGAATCTAACCCATGACCTCAGTACTGTGAGGCAGTAATGCTAACCATTATACCATCCGTACTGTGTATTGCTCACATTATAAAAACTCTCTTTATAGATAAAAAAAAAAGTAAGAACTCTGTGCTATTACAATCATGTATTAAAAAAGGCCTATCAGTCAGGCTTATTTATCTGCAATCTATACCATCTTGCAAATGGCCAGATAAACAATAGGGAAGATGGTACTGCAGCCACAGACCTGCACATATGAATAGGCCCATCATCATCAAGCCCCCGCCCCCCCAATAATTTACCGCTGCGGGCAGGGAGATTCGGGGGGAGGGGGGTGCCGCCAGTATTCAGGAGGGTTGCCCACCTTTCTGGATTTTCGGGAGCCTCCCAGCCATTCTTGGAGGGTAGGCAACCCTGTATTAAACTTGTTCATTTTTCCTGACAAAACTATGCAATTTTTCTGCTTTCACATATTTAGGGCGCAATGTACTAAACAGCGCTTCTGCAGTGTGTTACATCTCGCCACTTACCGCAACTATACTTATTACACATGTCTATCTACTCATGTGGGACTTAGTACATACCTTTCAACATTTATAGAATGAGAGTCAGGGTCCTTGCACTTTGTGGCCATGATAAATGGGGTGTGGCTTCATGAGAATGCCACAATCGCGAGCCACAATGCCACAATCACACCCCTGTTTTCATCACAGGGGGCAATGCCCCTAGTCCCTCTGATATTCAGAGTAGCAAGTGACAAAGGAACTCCCAAATCATACTTACCTAATTTCTGGGGTGGAGCCACATGAGTGGCCACTTGTTTGTGGGTGTGGCCAGAGCGAACGTGCTGCTTTAGCCATGCCCCTGACATGCAATGCCCTTTTTAAGGCATTGCAATATGGTGGGTGGTGCTAAAATGGCGCGACTCACGTCATTTGACTGATGGACACCCCCCCCCCCCGGTGTCACGGGAGCCGTGCGGCTTTCCAGGAGAGTTGGCCTTCTTTCCGGGGGGGCTGGGAGGGGAACCCGATTTTCGGGACCCTCCCAGCCATTTTGGAAGGGTAGGCAACCCTGTCCCAAATGCCCCTCCCCCACTGCTGGTCACTGCTGCCTACAAGTGGGACAGTGGGATAGTCCCAACAATACAGGACTGTCCTGTGAAAATTTAGACAGTTGAGAGGTATGCATATGGAAGATGCAGCCAAAAGCCAGAAAACAGTTTTGGTTTAATTTTCATTTTAGTACATCCCACCCTTGAGAATACAGTAGGGATGTTAATGTAGGGGGTTGTACATAATCACATGGTTCTGGCCACACCCAGCACTGGTCACAATGCCTCCATTTCTCATTATTTAGCCCATGTGGCCGTCAATCTGGCTCTGATCTTGTGATCTACATTGTACAGTAAATGTGAGCAGTGGTATTCATACATACAGACAGTAATTGCATGCTGATGTGCCTGTGCCGTGCATAATAAATGAGCATATGTTTCAGAAATTCTCGGTGTATGTAAAACAGTTCACTAATCTCAGGCCACTAAATTATGATGCTTAGTGAAATGCAAATTGCTCCTATGGGAACATTTCAAACTGCAAGTGGGTTTTCTTTAATTGCAAGGAAATAATTTTTCCTGTGGACGTCATGCTACATTTCCTTATCACATTGCTGCTTAGTAAAGAGTTGTAGCCCAGCATACATTTATGTTCGTACGCTATATCAAAACCAGCTGCAATAACCAGCTCATTTTTAGATAAGTCATACAATCTGTATATGGTATATGCTAGAGATGGCCATCGAGCATCGATGATTTATAATCATCCATGGTTTATTGCCAATGCAAAATCCTTGTTCCATTGATGGGGAGAACTATGATGGCTTATGTCCACCCAGGGGGGCATTTGCATGAGAGCCCTGCTAGGCCAATGGCTAGATGAGGCCAGGTGATTTTTTTTTTCATTATGACTTTTTTATAATGTAACTGGTGAGGTAGGAGTGTGCAGTAAATGATGGTGGTTGAGGGTAAGTGAGGTTAGTTATGCTTTGGCTGTCAGGAGGT
Organism: Crinia signifera; assembly: GCF_055691185.1. Taxonomy (NCBI): domain Eukaryota; kingdom Metazoa; phylum Chordata; class Amphibia; order Anura; family Myobatrachidae; genus Crinia; species Crinia signifera. The sequence goes on from NC_139221.1 coordinate 226,422,134, forward strand.
CCCAACATAAAGGGTGCAATGAAATTAATGGGGTCAGCCGATAAGGTTGTCCCCTGCCTCAATTGATGGCACAACCTAATGTTTTTGTGTGTATTTTTTATGTTTAACAAAAGATTTGAAACATGAAGCACATCTCAAACCCCAACACCCACAAAGCACCGCCCATGTGTTCTGATTGGCCCACTGTACAGTCAGTGGAAGAAATGGGATGACTATCGGTTGTAGAACCTAGAAAATGGTCATACATTTACATAGTTGACAGCCATTGATGGTAACTTACCACATCACCCTTGATGGTAACCATTCATGATAACCACACCGATTGCATCTCCAGTTTATGGACACAGAAATTAATTATTTGGGCATATAAGGGCCATCACGGATTTTATCAGAAGGTGTGGCTTATGCAATAATTAATTTCAGCATAGTCAGTGTTATATATTAAATGGTGTGGTATAAAAAGTCCACATGGACTAAATGTCAACAGGCAGCATGTCAACAATCTGACCTGGCATCCAACTCAATTATGGCATGCACAGCAGCAATGCTGTCCTATTTGATGGTGGACACAGGTCAGCTGCAGCACTCCTCATTTTCCAGGGCACTGAAATGTAGCAAATTACTGAACCAGAGTGATTCAGGACATTGCTTCATCCCCTAAAGCAGCTCATAGTTGGGAAAAACTCTCCTGTTGTAGCAGACTACTCTTGTAGTTGTAGCAGAACATAGCTCTCCAGTGGCCTGGGTTGAGTTCAATAATGTGTTTTTTAAGGAAGCAACCATGCTGACTTCTGCAGTGTGCAGTGCTGCTTATGTACGGTTCTGTGCCTTGACAAGAAATTTAGACAGAAATTACAGGTCAAATCCAGACTTTCAGGCTCTGTCTCTCTACTGTACCTATGCACTGCACATCAGAATACGTATTGCACACCTCTCATACTTTAAAGTTCTTCACTAATTCTCTATAACCTTTTCTTAATTTGATCCATTAAATGAAGATCTACACTGTTGTTACTCTACTACTTCTTCTATAGACCTTATTTTCTCATAAATAAAGTTAAGGCTGATCTCCTGTGTGTGATCCCTACCTAAACTAAAACCTGTAATCTTTCTCAATTTATCTTGATATTTTTCCATTAAAGTGATTACACCTATTAATAATATACAGTGAGTCGTGAACCAATTATTTTTTTAATTATTGTCCCATGTCTCAGCCCTCTTGCCCCTCTAAGTTGATTGGACTTGGCTACACAACCCTGACACAACCTTATGCTAGTTCTCATCTAAGTGTTTGCTTCTATGGGGCCTCTATTTAACTCTGTCTTTGTCTCTGTCATCTCTATGCAAATGACACCAAACTTACTTTCTTTCTCTAAATCTCACATCTGTGGACACACATTACTGCCATTTTGTCTTGGATGTTCTATACTCATTTTAAATTTCATATGTTTAAAAAAAACAATGTTTACAATACTATTCCCACCACCCGGCTAATAGTAGTTTTTTGGGTACTTGTGTATTTGCAGGGCGCCCAATTTGCATACGTACGCAGGCGTAGTGAAATCGCATCGCATGGCACATTTTGGTGCTGTGCAATGCTATGCGATCTCACTAGTTAATTTATTCACTGAACCCTGGCCACGGATCACACCGCATGCAAAATCGCATGCGATTTGGCGTGCGATTTAGCACAACACCCCCACGCTTCGGGCTCGGTGGCTCGCTGCGCTCCCCACACTTTATAAAGTCAACTCCATGCCGACGTGGATAGTGGGGTATGAAAAGGTCAGGAGGATGCGTTCCGTGTCCCCTCGCCACGCTTCGGGGTGACATGGATAGTGGGGGGATACACATAGACGTGTATACTGGGGGTGTTTTGCTAAATTGCATCACACGCAAAATCGCATGCGATTTTGCGTGCGATGCGATCCGAGGCCAGGGTGCAGTGAATAAATTAACTGCTATGCGATGCTATGCGATTTCACTACGCAGAATAGCCCACTAAGAAAATAGCTTAGTGGGCGCCCTTCAAATACACAAGTACCGTTTATTTGTCTGTCGGGTAACACAACAAACAAAACCTACTTTCAAACTCCCTTCCTATGTGTCTTGTTTCTTGATTCAGTATTGTAATGTCAGCGCCACTTTCAATCAATATCTAATTTATATATATTTATACATTTTTAAGCAATATTTTTCTGGATCCACAAGAAAACACAGTCCACAGAGGCTTCCAGTAAATATCTACTAAGGCATAATCCTTGACTAGTCATTAAATGGAACTACCTTTGCCTTGCCTCTGTGATATACAGAGCAAAATATCAGTTCAATAGGGGACAAAGCTTTCAATGTTGATCCTGATCCAATATGTGGAAAAGCATGGTAGTCTTCTATGGAAGAAACAAAGGTCCTCACAAACTAGGGGGCAATTAGAAATGAAAATAGTACATCCTGAGTTGTACTTGCTGACGATGACAAGGGAGATACATGTTGGTTTTGATATCTCACATGTGATACCCCACCCACTTACCCGACAGCTCCTAGTATGTATTGTATGTGATTCCATTCATGGCTGCGGGGTCCAATAGATCCTTGTGGCAGCCATGACGATCTCTGGCTCCAATCCGATGCGCACGGGACCGTGCATCGGATCAAAATTGGATTTGACACTTTTCATCTTATTTCTGGCCTCGGATGAAAAGGGCCCAAATCGCACTAGTGGATGGGCACCTTCAGTGTCACATAATGTCTGTAATAATCCCATTGTAAAACCAAACCAGCCAGTTATCACTGCCAACAATCGCTGCTGTAGTTATAGACTGATGGGAAAAGTACATATTAGTGTACTTAGTGATTTCTTCAGGCCACACAATATAAGTCAGTGGAGACTGACCTATATCTGTGTGGGCCTGGCTGAAGATAGGCCGGGCAGCTGACATCATGTGACATCAGCCACCCGCCCCCAGCACCCCGGGTTACGCGGCCATTAGCATGGGAACACAGATTTGTACTATTAATAGTACAGATCTGTACTACATAGTAAAAATCTAATGTGAAAACTGTAACCAACCCAGATCCAGACCCAGATCAAATAGGGGTTGAATAGAAAGTGAAATCTCACCATGTGTACGCACCTTAAAGATGCGTATACATGGTTCAATTCCGTTTTCAATAAAATTTCTATTAGATGGACTATTCGACCTGCTCTGAAATTTTTTTCTACTCATTTTCGATTTCCACTATTTTTCATTCGATTTGCATTAGATTTGCTATTAGATCAACACTGGCTTCGGGCAGGAGACGGACATCGAATCAAATGCTGCAGTGAACACATTAGATTTGCACTAGCTACTATTAGAGTTCCATTATATAGTCTTGGCTGCTTAGACTATTTATCTATTTGATTTACATTACACGGGAGCGTGCATTGGGATCGAATCTGCATCGCATGTAGAAAATCTATTTGATGCCCATTCGATTTATAGAAGCAAAATCGAATAGAAAAATATTGCATATCTCACTGTGTGTATGCTCTGTATAAGACTTTCAAGCTTTAATCAGAGTCATTTCAGCAATCAATGGCTTGTGTATAACAGAGATGTCATGTACTTTGCATTATTTTTTTTAAAACAGCTATATCTGCTTTTTACGCCTATGTTAAATACTTTTTACAGACTTGCTTTTTTGGCATCCTTTTAGCTTTCAGTCTTTGGTATGTGTTTATTTAAGCACAAGGTTTGATGGGAACTCTCTGAGCAATTACCGGAAGAAAACCTCATTCTTTTTGTTTGTACCTGTGTGGAATCCTGCAGCTAGCTGAATCCCCCCGCTGTGCCATGATGCCAGCTTCTCCCAGACAGACTGTACAGAGTGTATAAAAATTACACAAGAACATCAGAAATGGGATCCCGAGAATCTCAATAACTCAAGGGAAATCAGGATTATCAAAAACAATTTGCAATTTTATTTTGTAGTGTTTTTTTGACATCTTAATTTGATTAACAGAATTTCTTAAAGCCCTTCTCCACTAGTGCAATATGGCCATTTTTTATGTGATTCCGACGCATTGCTGCGATGGATCGCATAAAAAAATGCCACATCGCATGTCATTTACCTGCGATTGCAATGTGAGGCACGTTCCCTTGTGCCTCGCACCGCAGTGGCAGATCTCACTGGCTGCCACAAATATTTGTCGCAGCCTGTTAGCTAGGATCACATGAGATACATTTTATGCAAAAGGACCGCATACAATGTATCCTATGCAATCTTGTCCCCCGGGAGCCGCCAGGTGAGATTGCAGGGTATCGCATGCGAAGTACCGCATGTGATACCTCGCACTAGTGGATGAGGTCCTTTACTTTTCATACAATCCTATTTATAAGTCTGCTTATTCTTTATTTGCAATATGTACGGAACGTATGCAAATATGAAAATATACCAGTATCTTTGAAATAAGATTTACATAACATATCTAAAACATGTTTATAAACAAATGAAAATGTATAAGCACATAAAAGCAATAACATATCTCCAATCACACCATTTTTTTTTAATTAAAAACTATTCATTTACCATTTAGCCATTTGCTTTGTTGATTTACTGTTGCCCTCGTAAGTACAGCAAGTTTTCAAAGCATGACCGCATTCAATAATATATTTAACTTCACACCATGGTGGGTAGGCACAGGAATTGATTGCCATTTAAGTAACAAAGTAAGTCAGATCAACTCAGTAATGTTAAATAAACCACATTAATCATTGACAACCATTCTAGGGTATACCGAAACACATGCCTCTGTTGGGAAAGTGTTTTTTAGATTAACTATCTTGAATACATTAAAATATAAGGGGATTTTAAATAATGTTTGGTATAAAATGTTTTAAACTTTATGATTGTTTAGAAAGAGCCAACATTTATAATATACTTTAAAGTGATACAAAAACAAATAGTTTTCATACAGCTATATCAGTGGTTCCCAACCTTTTTTCTCTCCAGTACCCCTTGATTAGGCTTTTCATTTATAAGTACCACCTCCTCTCAATTTGAAATATCCATATCATACTTACGAGAGGAGTGGAAGTGAGCGGTCTGTGTGTCCTTATGTTTGTCCTTATATTTAAGGAGTAGCGGAGAATTAGTGTACGGTCAGGAATTGGGACCCTTTCTGTCTGACCGCTGGCTGTGTATTGTCTCCGGGGTTCCCACTTACGCCTGTAGGATTAATATCACTGCTTCCTTCACCCGTGTCAGTGTGGGGCAGATGAATGCTTTTTCAGAGAGTAATCCTCAGGGTCACATTTCCTGTGGATCCCACTGACACATGCGCATGTTCAGAATAGTAGAAATTTATTGGATAATTAAAAAAAAACAAAATTTCGAAGATTTATGAAAATAAAAGGTAAATCTTTTAATGTACTCATATATAATTAGTTGTATAATAAGTAATTTTGCATAAAGTCACTGTCATTGAAGTACTGTAGACTCTACGTGCCTCTATTGCAACAGTGGACAACAGGCAGCCATGGGGGGGGGGGAGTATGAACTTCCACTGAAGAATAAATCTATTGCCACTTAGAGGCGTCTGTTGTCTATTGGAAGGATGTATTGCCACTAGGGGGTGTGCATGGAATGTGTGTTTGTGTGTGTGTGTGTGTGTGGGGGGGGGGGGGGTGGTTAAAATATCACTGGAGGATCTATTGCCACTAGGGTAATTGGGACCAACATTATGGATACTGGGAATGCCACAATGGGGATCTCTTGCCTTTGAGTTATGAGGGTAATGCTTCAATCAAGACATAATGACACTGGTGGTAGTGGTCAGCTGTTAAAGTGGGGCATGGTGGGCCTATGCCTGGCCACAATATGAGTCTTTACACAGACAGTCTGTGGAGGGTGGAGCTAAGGGTATGTTTGATGTGGCTCGTCACACCTCTGCCAGCCCCCCTTGCACAGCCAGGACTCTGTACAGGCAGTGCTACTGCCTGCCTGATTTATGAAATGCCTTCCGTAGCATCGGCCACCAGCCAAAGAGATCTTGAGTACCAGCAGCCAATCACTATCCGTGTCTACCGGTACTCAAGCTCTCAATGGTGGATTCAGGGGGGGCACCCGGGCACGTGCCCCCTGTCATTTTGTAGCTAAGGGACAGGGCTTTCCAACGAGCCCAGCCCCGTGTCTCTAGCCCCCCGGGAACCAGAGATATCGCCTGGCAAAGCTGTAACGTTTTTTCCCAATAGGATTATATGGGACCCGTCAATTCCAACCCCCACCCGGTTCCGACAGCTGCCAGTTCCCCCCCCTAGCATCACAGAAGCTTGTGGTTGATCTAATTCAATTCCAAATCGCTGGACCTTCAATATGGTACCAGGCTGGTCCATATCGGTCAATCGGTTCCAGAGATATTACGTGTAAACTAATTTTTTTATTTTTGAAATGTAATTTCATGGCTGTTCATGTTCTTTGAGGGCAGATTACTCTGGAACCAAACATTCCAGTTTCACTGGACCAAAATCATTCAAAGCCCACTCAAAAGTTCTTCAATATGATACTTGTCTCATGTAAATAGATCAGTTGGTTCCCGAAGATATAGCCGGTTAAATAAGATAACTGGTTAAAGGGGGGGAGGGGTGGTTTTCTCTCCCCCTCACACCAGAAAATGCAGGGACTAGGCTGGTGTAAAAGGGGCCAACCTGGGAATGCATTTTCTGGTGTGAAAGGGGTATTATTTCAAATAGCCGGGACCTGCAGTGCTCTGAATACAGCCAGGCTCTGCCACTGTCAGTGGCTATCACTTCTGCCTGGCGGCTGTCCCCCATTTACCGCGAGCATGTATTCCCCTTGGCAATGAGCATGTAATCCCACATGGCTATGAGCATGGAACCTCCGGCAATGAGCATGGGACCCTTGGCAATGAGCATGTAGATAAGCAGCACTTATGTAGCATAATTTTTAATAGGCATTATGGTGTTTGACATAATACATAATGGACATAATGGCGTCTAACTTAACGTGTAAATGTTTAATGCGCGCCTTTGGTGGACAATGTTCCTGTTTATGAAACGTATTCTGAATTTTGGCTTAATCTGTGTGTCATTATGTGAATTCTGGCTCAATCCGTGTGGCATTATGTGAATTTTGGCTCAATCCGTGTGGCATTATGTGAATTTTGTCACAATTCGTGTGGCATTATGTGAATTTTGGCTCAATACATGTGGCATTATGTGAATTTTGGCTCAATCCGTGTGGCATTATGTGAATTTTGGCTCAATCCGTGTGGCATTATGTGAATTTTGACACAATCCATATGGCATTATGTTTATTTTGGCTCAATCCATTTGGCATTATTTGAATTTTGGCTCAATCCGTGTGTTATTATGTAAATTTTGGCTCAATCCGTATGGCTTGATGTAAATTTTGACACAATCCATGTGGCATTATTTGAATTTTGGCTCAATCCGTGTGGCATTATGTGAATTTTGGCTCATTACATTTGGCATCATGTGTAAGGGACAAGTATAACGGGGTCTAGTATTTTGTTGCATAATGTGTAGAAGTTGTATATGGTGTTGTACACTACACTCAAGGACACGCCCCCTGTTGAGTGGCCACACCCCATTTTCCAGAGCGCGCCTTCGGCGCGCGCACAACTACATCCTTCACTTTTGTCACCATGGTGGGCCTGCGTACTTTAAATGCCAGGGCCTATTTTTAATCCCATTCCCACCCTCTCTCTGCTGCTCTCTTAGCATGTACACTGGCACCACTAACACCGCCCCTCCCCCACCTAAACCCTCTTTTATCATGGTGCCCCCCCTGTCATTTTATCCTGGATCCGCCCCTGCAAGCTCTGTTTGGGGTAGGAGCTGAAGAGTATCAGAAGCGTGCTCTCTGCTGGAGATAAACAGAACAGGTGATAGCAGCAGATGCCTGGCGGTGGTGGTGGTGGAGTTTAGGACTGTGGCGGTTATTTCTAAGTGGCCCAGCTGGGAGCATTAAGTATATGGCACTACTGTGGGCATTAAGTGTATAAGCATCACTACTGGGGGCATTATTTCTAAGCAGCAGTACTGTGGGCATTAATTCTAAGTGGCATGGCTGTGCACATTATGTCTATAAGTGCCGCTTCTATGTGAATAATTGGCACTACTACTGTATGTGGTGTAATGTAAAATAGATTGTGCTACTATCTGGTGAATTAATGGTACTATTGTGTTGCCATGCCCCTTAATTGCAAGACCACATCCCTTTTTGTGTTTCATGCCTTTGGCGCGCATTGTCCTTTTCAGGTATATGGGGTAGATCAGAAATGTATAGTTTGCATGGGGGCGCCGAACACCCTAGCACCGGCCCTGGCTCCGCATTATGAGAGTGGGGGGAGGTGGCTAGGACATGGGTTCCACCACCTCTCCAGGACCACTTTAAGCACTGGTAGGGGTAATGCTACAAATGCAGACTTAGGGGGAAAAGTTAATACTACAGAGCTTCAAGACTAGAAAATATTTGCCAGCTATTTGTGTAAAGCAATATGAATATGTTTAGACCGATGCAGTTGTCAACAAGGGTGCTGCAAAGGTGTATATTTTTAGCTCAATCTACACATGTGAACTGATGTTTTCTATCATGGGGCATTTTAAAACAATAAGCAAACACTGAATTGTTAGATGTTGGGTTACAGCTTTTAGCACTGGTATATGATGGCTTGCTTTGCCTATTGCTATGTTAAAGGGTTTGGTATCTTCTTATAACATTGTTTTAGCTTTTTTACTGAGATTTATGTCAATGGTCACTCCTTTTTTGTATTGAATCAACACATGCAACCGTTATATAACATCCGAAAGCCATATCCCTTCAGTAACAACTAAGTTATTCCGGTTCTTGTGTAGTTTCACGTCACCACTTAAGTTGTCAGCGTAATCAGTCAGCATTATGCAGTTAGCATAGTCAATCGGCGTTGTGTCACAGCTTATAACATTGTGTGGGAACCATTCACCATTTTTAACCTGCCTGACATGACAGGTGTGAATGTGTTCCTGAACCACCCCCACTATCCACGTGAGCCCAAAGCATGGTGAGCCCCGCAAGGGGATGCGTAAAATGAGCCCCCTTTATGCAAGAGACACACTCTCTACCGAACCTCTAACCCTGACCGTCTCCTTGAAGCTGACATAGGCCGGGTTGCCGTACCCTGCAGCACAAATTACTGAGACGGACTTGCGTATGAGACGCTCATGCATCCCAGGCATATGGCGCTTACTAGGCTTGCCAGGGACACCGGGGACAGAGTTGCAGCTCGCAGGGACAGGTGACTACACTGCCTGATAGGGACACTACAGTGACTACGCAGGGCTGCCGCAGGGACACTATGCTGACTACGCTGGGCTGCCGTTGGCCTATGCTGACAATGTAGCTTGGCCTACTCTAACAACGTAGAGTAGTGTGGCGCCGTGAAACTACACAAGTACCGTCATCCCTCCAAACCACAAATGATCACTAGACAGTCATTACTTGTGCTCAGATTAATGTGCCTGTAATGTGGTTGTATATAATGCTTTTTTATTATTTTGTGTAACATTTTGTTGTATGATAATGCAGAGAACAATTTGATAAAATAAAGGTGACTTTCATTAGATAATTATAATTATTACTAAGCAGTTGTGCCTTAATGGTCCTTGTTCTTGTCTTCTAGACAGTATGATGAGTAAACTAGCGGACACGAAGGAGCAGATGATACCATGAAGAGAAGGTCACAGGCCCTCTGTTGCCATCTGTTTAGTAAGTACAGATTAGCTCATTGACAGAGTGTTTATATCCATTAATCTTTTTATAGATCCAGTCCAGCAGAAGTGTTTCACAGCTCTAAATTAACTTGCATGACTTAAGAACAACTATGTGAGGTTATCTAAAGAAATTACTGTTATGTAGGTGTACAGAGGCCTCACTGTATGCCCAGGTGGGATTGGAAATTCCCTCAACCAGTGAAACCACCCATGGGTCTAGGGCACAGGTTCTCAAACTCAGTCCTAAGGACCCCAGACAGTCCGTTTTTCATATCACCTGTGGATTTCTAAAATGTGACAATTGGTGATACACAGTGCACCTGCCGGGTGACATGGAAAATGTGACCTGTGTGGGGTCCCGAGAACAGAGTTTGAGAAGCATTGGTCTAAATTAGTGGTTCCCAACCTCGGTTTTCAAGTACCCCAAAAAGCTAATTTTATTCAAGTCACCCAGCTGGTTCACTGATTATCACCAACTGTAAAAATTTTAAAATCCTCAGGTGACCTGGAAAATGTAAACTGTTGGGGGTACTTAAAGACCAGAGTTGGGATCAAGGGTGGGCAATACATGATTGACAGCCTAAACTAGATATAAAAGACAGATTTATATGGTAGGATTGGCAATTAAATTAAATATGCTTCCATGCACATCCAATGAAATTAAAACAAATACAATAAAACATTTATAAACTCACTGGGCTATGTATACACAAGTGAGAAAAAACTATCACTGATTTAGGGGGGCAGTTTATTTATTAAAAAAATCTATCAAACTATTGGCAATGTATGATTTTTTTTTTCTTGTGCAAACCTTATGGGCATTGTAATTTCCTGTCTGCAAAACTTTGCAGAAGTAAAACGGGTTGCCTCTGCAGGGAACTAACAAATGATGTACCATATTGGCACGCTGTGTATGACAAAAAGATCGAAAAACTTATTTAGCATTTTTTTCCAAAGAAATTGACTCAGCTACAATCTTTTAAATTTCCAGCCATCAATTGAGATATCAATTCCCAATTCAATTCAAACTGTCACAATCAAATGTGGCATGAATAGACTTCTGTTGGAGATCACAAGAAGCAGATTAAAAAAAACAGATACATCCCTTGTGTAATGGATCATGTAGACATGTCTTATAGTGTAACATTATAGAGTTTTCCTGGAGGCAAAACAAAAGGCAGGCAGCATATTAAATTCAAAATGCTTTTATTTTTAAGGTGGAAAATATATTAATGTTGTAATACTGCCCAAGAAAATAAGAAAACACTTTAAAAGTCATCTATAAACTGGGGAAAATCTTGGCCTATTCTGTAAATGTGGTTTTGTGATGTCATATAAGGACATGACTGTGTTTGTATTGCTTAGCATGGATCTGTCATGAGTACAGCATCACAAGATACTGTACTGGGTAATGCACATAAAACCTTGATGGATGTTAATGTATGATCAGCAACATACCATAATAAACAGCAAATAAACCTATGTTTGAAAAGTCCTCATTGTCAGAATCTGTGTTCTACATAAGTGGTATTTTAGTGTGAGGCAGGTAGATTTATGGGTACTTCCTCATCTTTGCGGCCACAGTCTATGCTACGGAATTTATGTAGCATAACCTTCACCACCCTGGGTCCACGCCACCTTCCTGTGTCCATGCCACCATATATTACCTTTAATAAAGTTGTGGCGAGCAAAGCGGACTGTAAACCAGTATTTTCTCCTAACTCTGAAATGTAATTGTTATTAGGCATATTTCTTTATTCAATTAAATGCCAAAGTATATGTGGTTCAAATTAGATTAATATAGTTTATATTATACCAGATAAGCTCTGACAAGTACAGTAGACCTTTTCATTGGTAGTGCAATAGAATAATGGATTCCTATGGAAAAGGAGTACAACATGTCTGACATTGGGAGGTAGTAGCCGAGCTGTCTCTGTTTCTCTGTTTCCCAATATATAGTAATTGATTATATATAGCATTATGTGCCCAGTGGGTCACAAGAGGTCCATGGCCAGACACAACAAAATGAAGGCTCATTAATTGTTTTACAGAGGTTCAGTAACAGGGCACTGAGCTGTGTTACACACACTTGGGTTCACGATTTCAAACCTTGTTTCATGTACAAATAAAATATATTGGTGTGTATTTCAGGTGTTGGCATACATACATTTGTGTTCCCACATGGGTCCCGTCCTCAAGACACCTCATTGAAATATAAAAATATTCTGAAATACAGAATAATTCAAATGCTTACGGTCCCAGGCATTTTTGGGGATAATCAACCTGTACTACTAAGCTGTCTCTACCATATATACTGTATAAAGGCTGCCATTTTGGTGCACTCAGCACACTATTTTTTTCTTCCACCACGCTGTAGTGCAGTGATTGCTAACCGTGATACTCCAGCTGTTGTTGAACTACACATCCCAGCAGGCCCTGCTACAGGTTTACTATTTGGCCATGCTAAAACTGATGCAGGGCATGCTGGGATGTGTAGTGCAACAACAGCTGGAGTGTCGAGGTTACCCATCACTGCTGTATTTGATGGTAGAGCATGAAATACCGCCTGTTAGCACATGTTGGCTCAAAATCTGTGAAAAACCCATGTGGACCTTTGGACTGTCGACCTAATGCTTCAACCTTCTGACCCTGTCGACCTTACCCAATGTCGACCTATTTTTGTGTTGACCTAGGCCTGTCGACACAATGCATGTCGGCCTTAATAGGGCCGACCGAATGACCTATCCTGAGGGAACAGTATCTGTACGATAGGTTTCCCATGGCACCTACAGTAATTGTGTTTGCCCCAGGATCATACTGTTCAACCCTGGTTATACAATTATTTGATGCACGCTTTTCTTGAGAGCTTGAGGTTGTTCTACTGTTCTACACAAATAATTAAGCACTACTAACACAGTGTGCATGCTCTGTAATATACTGGCCTGCCTTTCTCTTCTATACACAACCTACATCTAATTGAGACTCTAGGGAACAGCTCCTTTTATGTGGCAATCATGAACATTAATAATGATCTAAAAAATTGGATTGCCTGAACCGTATCATCATGTTTATTTATATATTTATTAATAGTTGAATTTATGGTTGTGTGAAGCAGTGAGTGTTAGAGAAAGTTAATATGTTGTCTTCCCATTTGTAAAGCTGTTCTTATTGGTTGTCATGAGCACATGGTTCATCAGACTTTCTTATCAGACTACAGCCAGGCTGCAGGTGCCCGTACACAGTGCGATGAGCTCCGTGCTTTTAGTACTAGATATGATGCAATGTAGTACTAAAAGTATGGGCTGCACAGACTTTATGCGCTGTGCGATGGCATGCCTGCGGGTGCGCGCATCGCATCGCACAGCACATTGGCCCTTATTCTGATCGGTGCGGCCGGATCCGAATATGCGGCCAGGACCGTGCGTGCGAAACCCCGCCTTCCATACGGATCTCCAACTCCGTTCGTACGCGGTAAGAAGCTGGCCGAACGGACCGCACGTGTATTTTTCATGGAATACGCCTCCTCCATCTCAGGGAACCTCCCCCATCATTCGATGGTCGCAGACCATCAAATGCAGGACCGAGTGGTCCACCAGCTCCTGCAACCTCAGACCACACGGACATTTTTCCGTGCAAAAGCAGGGATCTGGGCGGGCAGCTGACATCCGGCGATGTCATATGTCCGCCCCCTACACGTGCGTCACGGCCGCATTACCATACGTACGCCCAGCGTTTGCATGGGAACGCCCATGAAACGCGGGGCGTATGCATATGGTAATGAGCCCAAATAGCCCTTCACGCCCCTCTCCACCCCCTGTTCGGAGTGTTCACATTTCATGCGGGATTTGGCCGTACGCCCCGCTCGCACATGCGCAGAGACGCCTCTGTACATGCGCAGACACAAAACACCGGCGGTACGAACGCACGCGGATATTACCGCACCAACCAGAATAAGGGCCATTGTACTATGTATGGGCCCCTTAAGCTGTTGTGGGCATGATTTGTGAAATTGCACAAATTGCACCATGTGTTCAGCACAAGAAAAAGGATCAAAGTCTAGCGTTACATTGAGATGGCCAATTGCTCTAGATCAGTGGTTCTCAAACTCAGTGCTCAGGACCCCACACAGTTCACATTTTCCAGGTCACCCGACAGGTGCTGACTGACACATTTTAAAAAATCCACAGGTGGAGCTAATTATTTCACTTAAATCTGTGAGTAGACCTGCGAAACATGCACTGTGTGAGGTTCTGAGGATTAACTTTGAGAACCTGTGCTCTAGATTCTACCATTTGGCATTTAGGTTGAGCAACCTGATGTAACTCAGAATAGTCTGGTTAGGAGAGAAACACACACACAGGCTGATAGCTGACACCTGCAATATTTCCAGTCACAATTAACAACACACTGCATAATGATCTGTAAAATCTTGATTAGAATATTATTTGGGTCTTCTTGCATGCTGCGATATTGGCCTAATTGCCGGATATCAAGCAGCCAGTTAAGATTATAATAAACACTAGTTATCACTACATTTTCATATTCTGTTTCTGTACAGTTATCATAAAGAGAACATTTTGCTCCTCTGTGTGTACAGTGCAATACAGACATTATATAAACAAACACAACTAATAATACAGGTGACAAATGTCTAGAATTATCATTAAACACACTAGTAATCACCTAATAAGATCATGGAGATTACGACTCATCATCTGGGACTTTGTCTTAAATTGTTTTTAAAGACCACAGACATGCACAATTTGTTATACCTCTAATGTGAATAGTGTTCCTAGTGCAGGGACTGGCTGATGAGCGAGTGGTGCTGGGAAGAGATTGTGCTATACACAATACAGTGGCAGACAGTCTTCCAGACAGTTCACAGCAGGCACTAATAACACGCCCTGTCTGCTCTCAGATTTAAATTAAAAATGCTCATATTCACTCTGGCAAAAATAGCATTTCCCCCCAGAGACTTGTCACTTTCCACCTTTGTAGATCGCTGTTTCAAAGCATTTTTAATCTTTACGTAAAGCAATCTCTCATGATGCCTAATTAATATACTGTACTATGACTAGATCCACTCGGTATACAGTATTAAGTATTTATGGTATACTTTGGAACAAATATTTTAGCATAAGCGAATACTTATTAGAGTTAATTTTGAGGATTTTAAAGCGATAAGGGAGTATTTACTTAAGTGTTTTCAGTAAAATTGCATACATTTTTAACAGTTATTTAGACATTTTTCATTGATGCAGTTTAAATAAAAAAAAGGTGAAGCTGCAGCTGCCAAAAATGACTAAATAACCATCCAAAAAGGGATGCAATTGAATACTAAAGTCTGTATTTTTCCAGCTAGCTGAAAAAAATGGACTAATTGAATAGCCCTGATAGATAGATAGATAGATAGATAGAAAGATAGATAGATAGATAGATAGATAGATAGATAGAAAGTGCTTAAAGTGGTCCTGGCGAGGTGGTGGAACTCAATTCTCCTGCCTCTTCCCCTCTCCATGTCACAGCCAGGGTGGGTGCTAGGGTGTTCCTGCAATCTTTACATTTATGGCCTATCCATTATACCCATGAAAAGAATAACGTGGGCCACATAATACCACCCCTAATGCAAATTATGCCCCACAGTGCAAAACATCTAAAAGAAATGGAACAGTGCGCACCGAAGCCGTGCAGCAAAATTTTAGGGCATGTCTTTGTGGGACAGGGAATTATGCACACCGTAATGCCAATTACACATTATGCCACACACTGTAATGCCCATTCCACATGATGCCACACATGGTAATGCCACATAAGTGGCGCCTACCTACATGCTCATTGCTAGGGTTTTCTTGCTTGATGTCAGGAGTTACATGCACAGTGCCAGGGGTTTCTTGCTCGATGCCAGGGGTTTCTTGCTCAATTATTTAGCAAGGATTGTTTTGGGGAACTGCACTATATATTAGGGATAATTAATTTGAATTAATTAAGTAAGATAGGGGATATAAATGATTCTAAATTGTAGAATTAATTATTTTATTACACATCACTCAACACCTCTGACCCAAACGGGTCCTGGGTTATGATTGTGATGTTCAGTGGTGCACCCCCGAGTTGGACCAAGTATTATTAACAAAAAAAGAAGAAAAAAGAAACTCGGGTGGGGTGCACTCTAGATCCCCTAGCTGAAGTTGTTCTGTTAAATTAAATTATCATTTTTTTTTTTTTTTATGCACAGTGCCAGTGGTTTCTTGCTCGATGCCAGGGGTTTCTTGCTCGATGCCAGGGGTTTCATGCACAGTGCCAGGGGTTACATGCCCATTGCCAGGGATTACATACACATTGTCAGGGGTTGCATGCACAGTGCCAGGGGTAACAGAGAGAGGAGGGCCAGCAATGGGCAGAGAGTGAGAGAGTGAGGGACAGTGTCAGAAGATAGGGTGACAGCGATGGGGAGAAAGAGAGAATGATAGTGACGGGTGGAGAAGGTGACATGACTTCATTCAGTGATCAGCACATTGCTAGTCACATTGGAGTGGCTTGAAAATAAAATAAAAACAATATTCTGGAATGGACAAAGCTCAGGCTTGACTTCCTTTAACTATCTTAAGGGCAGTAGAGCGACTTAATGAGACCAGGTACTTTCTGGGGGGTGAGGACTATTCATAGGAGGTGTGGCCATGCCCCTTAGAAATAATATTGAAACAAAGTACTTTAAGCAGCGCTTCACACTGGACAAAGGCTTTCAGTAAGCTCCTCAGCCAGGTGCAGATCCAATCAGCCACAACTGTAAGGCAGCTAAAGGCGGTACTACCTTTGTAACAGAACAAGGGGATTGAATACATATGTAAACAGGAAGTGTAAATGTTATACAAAAGCTTTAGGGGCTTATTTATCACCATCCGCATCCTCAGATGTGGATTGAAGTTATATTATCGTCGGCCAGATTTGCAATGCTATTACTGACTACATCACACGGATATATCAATTATCCCATGCAGATGCAGAAAGATCTGTCCCTGCAATGGCTCACCACAGCATTATAGGGACATATTTTGTAAAAATAAATAAAAATACCCTGATCCTGTACTGCACTTGCGATGTCACCACCAGCATCAACACCACTGCTGCCGTCGGCATCCCCTCCCCATAGCAAATACACCCTCCACACATGTGCTGTGAACCCACCACCACCTCTGTACATACCCATACCCATAAAATGCTGGACGATCCCCTTATGCCGCCCCCTGCCCCCTTCCTTCCCCTGTCTGTGAGGACGCATTGACAACGCCTCGGCGAGTGTGAAACTCACTGAAGCCATTTGCACACGGGGTCTGCACTTGTGCATATGCGCACATGTGCAGACCCCTCACCATAAAAAACTGGGCCGAATTCGGACCCATACGAAGTACAATAATGAATAAATGTTTCAGCTGTTACTACCCTATTGCCTCAGACTATAAAAAATCTACATAAAGGGGGAAATTTACTAAAGGAAATTTGTAAAAAATAGGTGTATTTGATGTGCTATCAATACGAATACGAATTGCCGTATTTTCGGGATAGTAAATGTCAAAAATAAGTGTATTTCTGGATACAGATAAACCTATTTTTTTTACAAATTTCCTTTAGTAAATTTCCCTCAAAAGGCTTTAAAAGCAATCACTGTTTCGCAAAGGAAGTAATGTGTGTGGGGTATGCAGACTGTACAGAACCTAAGGGTTGCCTACCCTCCCAGAATGGGCGGAAGGCTCCTGAAAATTGGGTCCCCCTCCCGGCCCCCTGAAAAGGTGGGCAACTCGCCTGGATTCCGAGGAACCCCCACTTCCCACCCACCCTGATCGAGGCTTCCTTCCCACGACCGCTGCAATCCACAGGTCTACAAGGAGGGGGCGTGGCTAAAATGTCAAAATCGCGCCATTTAGCCCAGCCCCCTCTACTGAGAGCTGCAAATTGGGTCATTTGCTGTCCTGTGGGCGGGACTTGATGATGTCATGATCAAGCCCCCCAAACCCCCCCCCCCCCCCCAAAGTGCTGCTGAAAGTCTCCTCCCTGGGCTTCTCCCAGAGAGGAGACTAGAAAAGTAGGCAACCCTGCAGTACCTGCATATAAAAGACATTCACCAAACACTGCAGTGACAGGCCTCTGAGTACAGTTGTGCAGAGCAGTGACGCAGCGGGGTGCATGGATCTATTATCCGTATGTCACCAAAAATGCTGTCATGTCAAAGCACTTGGCATATAATATGACAGGACAGCCCTGCACGGTTTCCCACACATGAGCTCATATTTCAGTTTACCAGCCATTCGTTTGGGAGTCTGCATTGATACACATTTCTACTATTAGCTTTGCATCCTATACGGAGTGATTGGTGATAATGAGTCTTCCAGTTTCTCATGAGAAAAAGCAATTGAGCAGCAGGCTAACATTCTCTGCAGAGAACACAATGCAGTTTCTATCTATGAGATTTCCTTTATTCGGGCCCTGAGTAAAAGCTGGTCTTTCCCTTGGGTCTTTACAATTTATGAATATAGAAAAGACGAGAAAAGGAAAATTGTTAACCTGTGAGGATGGGACGTACAATGCAAGTAGTATTTTACCAGCTTTGCACCTTTAACTGCAAAGAAAATCCAGTCACTTACTACAGACATACAGGAGAATACATGTCTATTGCTGGAAGTATGGAAAAAGCTGTAGCCTCTATAGCCCCAAAGAAATAGTACAGGCAACTTCAACTAAAAACCAAGCATACCTCCCAACATGACCCTCTCCAGGAGGGACACAATGCTCTGCTCCTGCACTTCCCTGGTAATGTATGATTACCATCACCTGTGTTGAACAGGTTAATTGATAAGAAAGGTGTTTCACCACAGGTGATGGTAATTATACATTACCAGGGAAGTCAAGGAACAGAGCATTGTGTCCCTCCTGGAAGGGGTCATGTTAGGAGGTATGACCAAGGGACAGTGACTATAAAAATTAAACAAAGCACAGATACAGTAACAAACAAGGTGCCAGTTGGCTATGCGCATGTAGTATGCAGATAGTCCGGCACAAGAGACTCAGTGGTAGATTTTTTAAGCTCGGAGAAGTGATAAAGTGTCCGGTTTTTATCACCGGCCAATCAGCTCTTACCTGTCAATTTCAAACCAAGCCTGTAACTTCACAGTTAGGAGCTGATTGGCCGGTGATAAAGTACCAGCCACATTATCACTTCACCAAGCTTAATAAATCTGCCCCTCAGTACCAACGCAGATGGCTTAAGAAGGAAGAGTCCTGATGTAAAGGTCTTCATATTTCGATTGTGACTTCCGCACAATGCGTCTCAGATAAGGGCGTAACTATCATAGGTGCAAGGTTTGCAGCTGCTATGGGGCCCAGAGCTGAAGGGGGCCCATCTTTACTGTCTAAGTAATATGTTTTACATACATTTCTCACCATCAGTCGCTAAATAGGGGGCCATTACAAATTTTTGCTATGGGGCCTATGAATATCTAGTTACACCCCTGGTCTCAGATATAGGGGCCCAGGTACTTGTGTATTATCACGGCGCCCATCGCATTGCATACCATAAGGCTTAATATGGTATGCAATGAGATGAGATGCAATGCGATGGGACCCGATCTTATACAATTTAAAATTGTATACCATTGTATATGGCATACAATGAGATGAGATGAGATTTTAAATTGTATAAGCACACTAATGGGTGCTTTCAATGTTAATTGGCCCCCCTATAAGATTTTTAATTGTATAAGCACCCTAATGGGTGCTTACAGTGTTAAATGCACCCCCGCGCCACCCCCACTATCAACGCCAACCCGAAGCGTGGCGAGCGCACACAGGCATCCGTTCACCTCCCTCCCCCGCCGCCGCTGCTGTCTGCAAAGTATAGCAGACAGCAGCGCCGGCTGTCAGTGTCAGACTGACAATCCGTCCAACCTGCGGACGCTACGGTCCGCAGGTTGGACGTTCCCCATTCATGTAAATGGGAGCCGGGTCATCCGACCCGGCGTTCCCATTTACACCGCCATCTACCCAGGTCCTAGCCGTGTTCTACCCAGGTCAGGACCTGGGTAGAAGTCCCGTGTAAAGGGACACGGCGTTAGGGATTTACACCGCCGAAGATCCGGGTCTGACCCGCCGCTGACCCGGATTTTTCGGCGGTGTAAAAGGGGTATAAGTGAGGCCTCAATGTATACTGGCTGCCGCATGCCACTCCATATGCATTGTTATCCGTCTCCAATTAAAATAAATGGGCTACCTGTTATCAGCTCATTCAGCAATTAGCATTATCTTACAACAATTATCTGTTTGGCTGCAGGCCGGTAGAGAATGTTTCCCAGCAGCTCTGATTTTGTGTAATTCACAACCAAAGCAGCTGGACATCAATCTCTACTAACTCACCTATTCATCAAAGCGTACCCTTCCACTGCATAAACCAGCTGGTTCTCCGACCCCTTACCTTTTTACATCCTGCTATCTAACCACCACCCACTTGCTTGCACCTCTTGTAATCTGTCTGTCTCCCCTTCCTACTAGATTGTAAGCTCCTCCGAGTAGGGCCCTCTTCCCTCCTGTTGTCAAAGCCCTCTTCTCTTCACATTTCACTCACAGCTCTCCTATACTCCAACACTCAGTGACCATCATCATCTGCATACTCATCTCCATCATTGGCCTCAAGCCTCTAGTTGTATGTTGATTGAGTCCTCACTACTTATATCCAAGCTGTAATGTGTATTGAACTGTGGCGCTCTTTATTTGTACTGTATTTTTGTTATTTATTCAATGTTATGCCAAGCTTTGTCTCCCTGTATTGTTCCTTTGTACGGCGCTGCGAAAGACTTGTGGCGCCTTATAAATAAAATTATTATAATAATAATAATAATACTAACCTCACAGGAAGCTCCACAGGCACCAGAAAACTGCTGCTCCAAAGCCCCTAGAATTGTGGGGCCCTAGGACAGCTGCCCAGTAACATACCTCCCAACATGACCCTCCAGGAGGGACACAATGCTCTGCTCCTGCACTTCTCTCTTAATGTATGAGTACCATCACCTGTGTTGAAGCACCTATCTCATCAATTAACCTATTCAACACAGGTGATGGTAATCATACATGAGAGGGAAGTCCAGGAGACTGTAGCGCATTGTGTCCTTCCTGGAGAGGGCAATGTTGTGAGGTATGCAGTAAGACCATGCGTTAGGATGGCCCTGCACTGAATTATGTTTCCTATAGTTTTGTCAGTAGAGGATGAGAGAGGCGCTACACTTAATATCCAAACTATAGACTTTAGGGGTCTATTTATCAAAATACAGCAATAGAAGATCATTTCTGGTGCCACAAATGCATTATAATATTCTATTACTGCTAAGAATGATGAAAATATAGCCAGGTCAGCTAAGCGATGGGGATCTCTTGGCCTGGGAATAGCTGAATGTCATCACATACTGTATCACATTGTTTCCTTTGCATAAACTCTGTGGAAGCTGTTTTTTTGAAACATTTGTTGCGTTTTCCATTTATTAAAAGTAACATTTTAGTACACCTCATTCAAACAAGGGCACGTTCCCATTCCTTTTGATTGTTATACTAGCACTGATTTAGACAATAAGGGGTGTTTAAGAGTTGACCTCTTGACCTCTACTACTGTTACCTCTAACAATAAAAATAAAAACAAAAGTACAGATATTATGTTAAATAATCTGCCTCAACAAAAAAAGAGTATTTTCTTATTTTTTCTTCAAATAGCTGAATTTGCACATGCAAACTACACTTGCATGTCAATTTGAATGGAGAGAAGTGCTTTATTTAATGAAAAAAGCATATTTATCTGTATCCTATGTATATCACACACTACTATCACTTTCCTGTGGTGTGAGCTTAGTAGCTTCCCCATGCTTTAGTAGAGAGAATGCATTAGTCCTACATAAGCAGTAATTTCCACATGATTTAGGCATCTTCTCCCTTTGATAAATCAGGCAGTTAATCCACAGCTGTGCATTTTAACAGATGCAGCTATTGTAGCAGGATAATCTGTAGGTAGCGTAGTAAAACATTGCTTAATCAATAGATTGTAGTAAGGGAGATCACTCATTCTATATAATGTAGGTTGCTTAGTAAGAGGAGCAGTTTTTGCAGGTGCCATGGATGGAGAAGTTTTGGCTAGGTAATACAATGGTAAAACATTTAGGTTAGGGTGTTTCCCATACGTGGTATATTTTCCTTAAGCAAAGTACAGTAGTAGCATTCAGTAGCAGATGTTTGCCATGTTTCTGGCCTGCGGGGATCTGACATGCTAGCAGCTTATGTGCTGAGCAATGCCTGATGTCTCATATATCTGGATTTTGCATGACAAATGTGATGCTCTTATTTGTTAGATATGTTTTATAAAAGTCTATCTGTATTACACACTAAAGCAGAATTAGATGCTGAATATTTTTGAGAATGGCATACTGCAGCTACTGTATCAGCTATTTTATTTTCTTCAACAGACAACCTAAAACAAGAGTGCTCATCTTTGTTATTTTTAGAGATGTGCGGGTTCAGTTTTACCAGAATTTACTCAGATCTTAAAGCAGGATCTTATTGGCTATTCAAAACATGTGAACAACCAATTGCCAATCGGACAAATCCGAACTTGTGCTATTTTTGGTGATAAGAAATCTGAACTGCACATCTCTATTCTCTGTAAATGTTTTATGTCAGTGGTGGGGAACCCTGTGATCCTACACCTGTGCACAGATTGTGTCTCATGATGCACAAATGAAAGCTGGAGCTGCTGTTCCATTTACATCTTATCTGTGGCAGTTGCCATGGTGGGCTTTCTACAGTCAGCTGGGTTTTTAGTCCTTAAGATATACTTACAAATATCCAGTGTGACAATGAATCGCTACCACATGAAGCCCAAAGATTTCACCCCCTTCATCAGATGAAATTCGTATTACATGGTTCAAATGTTTTTTACAGTTTTGCCTGGGTACATATTACACAATGGGGTCTATTCAATGCCGTGGGCGAGCAGTGATAGCCAGCAGGGCATCCTGCTCCCTGTCACCATTCGCCCTGTCATTATTCTACTCACCCCCCTCATATGCCAATTCCCCCTCGCTCAAAAAAATGGAGCGAGGGGGAATCGGCGTATGCAGCTGCAGAAGCAGCGAGACTCGCGTCTAAATACAGCGAGTTGTCTGCATTAGCCATGGGTCTTGCTGTTTGGAGGATTCCCCCGGAACGTTTAATAGGGCGAGTGGCCGACGAGGGGGTTAAATAGCGAGGATCGCTGGTTTTCTGTGATCCTCGCTGTTTAACCCCCTCATCGGCCGTGGTGAGCGGCATTGAATACTACCCAATATGTGTACCAAGCGAGGTTGTGTGCGATGGGACCCAATGCCATGGTCAACAAGCAATGCCAGGTGCAGCTTGGGAGTGGGTGCTATGCTACATCCCTTAGCAGAGCCCACACAAAATCCTCCATCATTCGGCCAGATTTACATTATACTTTCTTGTACATACACATTTAGCAACCTCATTACATTACATGACATATACATGGTTTCTGTATGTGTCATTAACACGATTAGCTACTGAAGCTAGGTGTAGAAATACAGTACAAAGATAATTCATTGTGGGTTCCACCTGTGTATTTGTTAAAGCATTACAAGTGGAAAATGGGCAATGTTTTGTCACAGATCAAAGTAGCATTGTATATTGGCAGGAAACACAGACACAAACTGTTCAGTCATTCATAAAGCAAAAAAAACTGGAATATGTCAGAGTAAAAAGGTGACAGCATGTTCTCATGTGAGTGATATTGTGCAAAATAAATCAAAATTCAGGAAATTAATAAAATCTGACAATTTGTTACCACAACACCTTTTCAGAGAAAACCTATTAACAATTTAAAATAATCTATTTTCATAGATACAAAAGTATTTTTTTATGTATCAACTTCTTTTTTTAAAGAAATGTTCAACAATTTAAATGAGAGGGATGGACAGAAGACAAGAAGCGAGGAGAAAGCTTTGTAATTAGGCCAAGCATACTTGCATACGTGTTCAGTGTCCTAGAGAAGCCCGGAGAGGAGACACTTCAAATAACCTCAAGGGGCAAGGATGAACTAGTTTGTCATCAGGCCCCACCCCCAGCACATAGAAATACCCCATATTTGCAGGTCCATCTCAAGGGGGCAGAGCCAAATGGTGCAATTCATCATCTAGCCATGCCCCCTTCCCACGACTCCCACGGTTACTGTTTAATGTCACAGCATCCTTCCCACTTCACTAGGAAGTGGGAAGAATGCAGGAGAGTTGCCTACTGCTCCCGGGGCTGCAGGGGACTACTTTAAAAATTGGGTGTATACCACAGCTTCCAGGAGGGTTGGCAATTATGCATCAAAACAAGACAAGACTATACACAGTACATTATGAAATAGCACAATAAAACAACATTGTAATAGTACAAGTAATACATTAAAGAATTACACCGTGACATTTACACACTTGGCATTTACACACTAATACATTTGGCAACTGGAAACCCCCCACTAGAGACCATAGAGCTAATCCTCTAAAGCCATGGGAAGAGGGGCATTATGAAAGGACAGAGAGGGAGACCAGGGCGAGCAAAAGGGAAAGGATTTATATTCAACAATACCAAAAGTATGTTCCATCTGATAAGTAATCCCTATTACCTCTGTAATGAAAGCTAAAGAAGGGTATAAATGCGATTTCCATGGGTACGATATATACGTGACACAGCATATGCGTAGAAATGTTCCGGTATCTAACCCATAGCATCAACACTGATCTGATATCTTGGGGTGCATTTTGTTTAATCTTTTGGGGGCATAATACCACCTGCAGAACTTGTATAAGCATTTATTTTATGCAAACACAGATAGACCAAGAGGCCACAGAACTTATATGTAATTCCAGGCCTCATTATCTGGGGTTTACCTTATATTAGCCTCCCAATCCCTCTCATGAGGATCTCTTTCCTCTAAACATGGATGGGAGAGAATCATGTACCATGATTAGGTTCTCTGGTAGATGCCCCTCTAGAGGCTAGAATCGCAACCAAAGTGAAAGCTCTGTCATTGAGTTGTGCTGCCATTTTGAAGTGAAAAGAATTTTGTAATGATATTTGCAAATGTGGTGAAAGATGTGTCTTGTGTCTTTTTCAACAACCTGATTCCATTATCCTGCCTGCATGCAAAGGCAGCTGAATTACAACCCAGCCTGAAACCAGGATTGTCAAACAATGGAACCCAAGGGGCTGGGATGTGGAGCAGTGCCATGCTGGTGATTAGCAAAGTCCCAGGTGTCATGTGTGTGACAAATAGGATAATGTTGAGTACTGTAGCTTTGGAATGGACCAATCTGGGGAGCCATAACATAAAGGAAATGGAGTGCATCTTTAGGGCATTTGATTTGATTGCTTGCCACACCCTCTCAGAATTGGAACCATCCCACAGCACACTTTGGCCAGTCTGGCACCCATATAATAGGATTAAAAAATGGGACTCCCAAGCCAGATATGCAATTTGACCGCTGCACTACTGAAAAGAGCATACTGTACTCCTTCTAAGGTACTTTTGGTGTAAAAATCAAGGACCTCAGTTTTTTGTGTGTTCACCAAATACCGTGCCGTAATCTTCTATTTCTCAATAAAGCATTATTTTATGTTCCTTTGACCCAACCCTGATACCCTTTATATTCGGTTTGGCTCTAATCCATGATGCGAGCAGTTGTATCAAAGCTGGGCATTTACAAGCTACAGTAGTCCCTGAACTGAGAAGGAGACTCTGGTTCTATGTTAATCTTGTAAAAGGTTTCTTTAAGCAAGAAAAGGATGACTATAACCTATGTTTGAGTTCAGCATAGATAAGTGACTTTCTCATATTCACATATAGTGTATCAGCTATGTTTTACTATTAGAATTGTGACATTATTAAGGAGCTATAATCAATAGCCAAGTATTTTCTATAAATACAGAAGTGATTACCTTTGTATTGTAAGAAAGATATTCAAGAGCAATTGCAACACATATCAATCATGGTAGATCTGGTTCTGAGAAATATTGTTTCAAAAATGTCCGCATTTACTATTCATCATTGCAAGTGCACCAGCGCCTGTGGTGGCCACTGAGAGATACATCTTGTTATATTACTAAAGTGCTGCATGTTCTGTGAGTGCAAGTGTTCACGTGAAAGTGTATATTGTTGTGTAAACAGTAGGGCTAATTTATGGCGTACAATTGGTTAAAATAATTACCATATTTCTAATAGTCTTATCCTGTAGAAATGATATTGTGTTTCATAGTGTTAAAGGATTTAATAGGTGTTGAATGTTTATTAATCACAGTCATGTTTCCTTCAATTTCAGTACAAATTCTTTGATCTTGTAGTATTATGAAGTACTATGCTCTTTCATATTTTACCTTCTGTATTGTGCATTATTTTTATTACTCATCGTATATGCCAATCATCAATGTCATTCTGTGATGATCCATGCTAAAAATAGCATATTTTGTAACATTTATTGATAGTTTCATTTTATAGTGTTTCTACATTAACACAAATTTTCCCCCCCATATTTTCCCATTGATCTTAGCTATTGCCAATATATTTATATCTCGATTCCCATGTTGTTCTTATACAGTAACAGTTAGGAGTCTATACTTTAACAAACTTTGCTGCTATTATTAGTTATTTATTTGATAGTCAAGAGTTTGTCATCGTATTTAAGACACCATCATGGTTTTGACAACAAGCTTGGTGTGGTCAACGGCAAAGGGCTTGTTGACCACACAGGAAGACCTGTTCATTACCCTCTGTGGCCAGTACAGATTCAGGTGGATAAATTGCCAAAAGCTGAACACAGAAATGATAAGAAGATTGTTACTGTCTGGATGGTAATAAAATCTACATGTCCCACCCATAGGTGTGTGCAAAAAGAGGTATTACAGTAGAACACATGCACTGGTTCCCACTAAAAGCAAGAACACCAGACACCTCCACCTCATACTCCTCTACATGCTTAGTATGTGACATCACACATCCTTACACTTCCCTACTCGCACCTTACAGGCTATGCCATCAGACCTCTCCACATTCCTTCTGTATTCCATCATATGCTTCCAAATAAAATATACAACATATTTGTATGATTTAGTCTTCTCTGAAAATAATCTAGACAAATTTGAAAACATATTAAAAAAATAAATAAAACAGTCATTTGGTGCACATCTGAAATCTATAGAAAGTACCACACAATTACGGGCACTAAAGGGGCCAAATGAATTACAGTATGTAGTGACAAGTGGAGGTTTTGTGGTACATTTATTAAGATGGGAGTTCTATAGAAGATGGAATATTACCAATAGCAACCAAACAGATTATATATTTTATCTTCTAGAAGGTGATAAATAAATTAGAAGTATAATCTCATTGGTTGTTATGGGGCAACATCTTCAATAGAACTCCCATCTTATTAATTTATACCTTGGGTCAAGTAAAAACTGGTCTGTTTTGCTCCAGAAAAAAAATCTAATTTAAATGCCTGGCAACCATTTTGGGCAACAGGAGAGTTGGATTTATTAAAAGTAAGACAGCGAGGTCCCCCTTGCAAATCTCCCTTGTATGTTTAGGCTACAGTAATTTTAAACCACAGGACTGATGTATGAATTGTATGTGTAAATAATATCAATTCTACTTATCAACATATTAGAGAATTACTCCATAAAATGGCAATTATTGTATAATCCCTCTATATGATTTTTCTGAAAGTATACTGTATATCGATCATAGTGACAGGAATAATAACACAACATTTGATTCTTTGCTCTGCAAAACATATACAGTACACTGTCATGGGTATATCTTGTTACACACTAGACACAGAGGAGTTAATGCAATTGAGCTACTTGTGGGAAAAACAATGTTTTTCATCTACTGTATTATCTGACTGATGTCTTGTGGTCAATGGTAACTAAGCTACCAGCCTGATTTTATATCACCATGGGAACAACAATACAGTATATAGAGCAGTATAATGTGTTATATACAGTATACATTTGGAATGGGCATTGGACAAAAACTGCAACATAAAAGTATTTATATGAATATTCTTAGTTATTTTATCTGCTATTTACTCTACGTAATACCTCAGAAAACAGTGACTTTTAAATGATAAAATTAACATAACTTAATTCAGGGAGAGTATGCTGGCAATAGGACATTGTCAGGCTAATAGCAACATTGAAGGAGTCACCAATGCTTCTAAAGTGTCCTAGTTATTTTCTATTCAAAGTAAATCTAGGTAATTTTATCCCCAGTAGTAGTGCTGTGGTTTATTGTATGCTTCATAGTAGTGACCCAATTCAGATTACATGTATTTCACTAAGTTCCCAAGTTGGGACTGTGCTACATTGTAGTGTCCTAAGTTCACATGAATCTATATAGTGATTTGGGTCATATGCAGTGGCAGTTCCAGAGGGGGGCTGCTGCACAGTTCAAAATTCAAATAGGGGAGCCACACCAACTACCAGTGAGTCATTTGGAATGGCAGTTGGTGGCAGTTGCTGGGCCTCCCCATTTGAATTTTGAACTGTGCTGCAGCCTCTCCTTTGAAGCCTCCTTATGTCGTGTAACCAGTAGTGCCCACAACTCACATTAGGTCGCATTATGGTGCCCACAGTTCATATTATACCACAAAGTTTCCCCATTTTAAAGCATGCCACAGTACCAAATTTCATATTATGCCACATTGTTAAGCACCAGTTCACACTGTAGTGCCCCCAGTTCTCAGTTTGCCACACAGTGCTCCAGTACACATTGTGCACTCAGTGACTCTAGCTCATATTATGAGGCATTGTACTGCACTCGGTTCCCATAGTGTCACACAGTGGCCCCAGACTATGTTCACATCATGTCTTGCAACAATGTAGTGCCCCAGTTCAAATGATGGTACATTAAGCAGTTTGAAGAGAATAAATGCTCATAGAATTTCCAGGGCTATAGGTGGCAACTATATAATAAAGCAGATGCCCTGATCTTCTTGTGATTGCTTCTATGCTGTGTAATATGGAAGTGGCAACTATATAATGAAGCAGATGCCATCTTCTTGTGTTTGTTTCTATGCAGTGTACGTGCGTCAGAAGATAATGGCACATGTTAATATTGATGACGGGTATGTGTAGTAAATGAAACTGGATGATGTACCTTTTGTTATTACGGTTCCTTTTTAATTTTGCAATCATGATTACATGTACTGTACCTTAACATACTACTGTATATTGAGTAAACAGGGATTTAATAAGTCCAATGTAATCATCGAAGTAAAGAGATTTCAGACAGTGGAATATTTTTGTTTATTATTAAAACTACCAGAAACAAATTGAAACGTATTTATTTAACTGTCAAATCACATCCCCAACTGTCCTATTTGCTTTTGCACTAGAATTGGATATTACTTTCTTTAAAATGTTGGAATATGTCATATCTGCACTGTGTGGCATTACAACTGAATAATATACACTTCTTCATACAACTGTAAAACATACTACTACTGATCCAATATGGATGCAGTCATTCTCATCGTCATCTCTCCAGATTATACATGAAACACCCAGAAGTCACTCTGAGGTGGCACAAACATAAGGGCAGGTTCTTATCTTGGTACCGTGCACATCAGCCAGCTGGTTCTTATTCCTCTGCCAGTCACCAGCTTCCTGAAACACTGCTTGCAGGAGGAAGAGCAGTGTGAAGACAGTCACCTACAGTGTGCTTCCTCCTGCAGTCATGTAATAGGATTACAGTGGTTGACAGAAAGAGAATGGCGAGGGGGATTACTTTCGCTCACTCGGTAATACTTCTACTGATAACAGTCACTACGTTACTAATAATTGATTATTGATTGCAGCAGAAAGCACTCAAAATTGAATATTTAATTATCCCGCTTATACTTTCATTGTACCAGACATCAAGGAATCAATGTTATAGAAGTACTAGGCAAGGAGCATCTACAGTAACAGAGATTCATTTGATTTATTTACAGTTTCTTATATAGCGCAGCAGATTCCGTTGCACTTTAGAATTGTAAACAGAGATAAAACAAACTGGGTAACCGACAGACTTGGAGGTAAAAGGTCAGATTGATGCAGTAAAGAAATACAGAAGGCCACTATATTCTAGTGCTAAACTGGGCGCTAATATGACATATAAAAGTAGATAAGAGTAAACAAAAATATATAAATAATTATAATATATAAATGAAGCTTCAACAATATATTGTATTCCAGCTGCAGTACAGTAAGTGTACCAGTGTGTGTACACAAAAACTGCCTACCATTGACATTCTGTGATGGCAAATATTATACAAAAAAATAAGTGATTTATTGTTGGGATACGGACTGGATATTAATCTCTCTATGTATATATAATTATTCCAAGGTTTATTTGTAATTATATGAAATTTTTATATGATATTGGTAATTAGTGTACTGTCATTATTAATTTATTAGTTGGCCGCCTATATTATATGTATTGTTTTTTATTTTTTTTTAATACATTTATATAAAGCAATTGATTAAAACTATAAACTGTGTAAGTGAAGTGTTTTCATCCGTGGTGCCTATTAATATAATAAATAGCGCAGAAACTCAGTTTTCTTCTTAGGTAAAGAAATACAGCCTCGGGCAAAGCAATGCCTGGAGCCACTGAGGATGGTGACACTTTATATACATGCTGACATTCCCAGTCGGCAATCGCAGCAGAGGAACTGAACTATAGAAGAGAATCAGAAATCTGTATCGCTTGAAATAAAAAAAATGTATTACAAGACACACTAGAATAATAATAATAAATAAATAGAAAACACTTTTAAAAATGTCAGCATTTCCATTAGTATAATATCCTTATTTTTATTAAAAGGTGCTTTATCCCATGTAATAGCTTTATTTAATTTTCGGATATCACACTTTCTCAACTGCTCTTTGTCAAAAATGTACTTAGGCTTTTTTGTTTCATTATATTCTTTCAATTTGTGTAATAACACGTGCTGCTGTCTCCATAACTGAAGCTTTTCCTTTCCTGCTGCTAAGATTGTCATGGTTACCAGACGCGATGACTCAGGGAACATGATGTTTGATGACCACCCTTTACACTCTGTAGCCATGGTAACAATGTGAAGTAGTAATAAAGAACAGTTTTGAATAGCAAGGAAATTTGGAGACGGGCAAATCCTGCCCTGAATTTTATTTTATCTTTTTAATTACTTAACTAACTACACCAACAAGCATTAATACAACATGGTCCTTTCATGTAATATGTCTTATCTTTCCCATTTTTTACTATGCCTTTCATTCTTCTTTAATCATTATACTGTATGTTGTTTATGTCTCTTGAAAGACACTATACAATTTTTAGACCTTTTAATGGTGCTCTCTTCCATGAGTGTATTCAATGACTGTAAAACTTTAACATTTGTGAAGGAAATTTTTTTAGAATAATTCAATAGGCCTAGACAAAATCTACATTGCCGTGCATTGTGGACTTGTGCAGACCTTTTTGAAAGGTATTTCTTCTTTGTAACTCGATTGTGTGTCAGAAAATGGGCATGATTGAAGAAATTGCAAATCACATCACCACGGTCACATGCAAGCACAACATTTGTGCCTGACAGGAAGCCAGCGTTTAAGGGTGGAAACATGGCATTTTCTTGTAAAAGCGCAGGCGTGCCAAAGCATTTTTTGGAGCGGGTCTCACACATCGCCGATGTCCACTTCCAGCCTGTTTCTTTCGCAGATCATTGGAAGCCACAGACTTACTCAGATGGAAAGTACTTTTTGATGTTCTGGGCTTTATCACTGATTCTGCGAATGCAGCGGGATTTGCGATGCATGGGTGTTTATTCTTTATTTCTGGGCGGTGACTTTTTTGATTGCTGGCAACTACTTTTTGTCTAATTAGCGATCTATGCTGAACCAAGCCCTTTGAGCAAGAAGCATGCACATCATTTGTGTTTTGTTCATTTTAGATGAAGGAAAGTAGTCAGAGAAAAGACCATTAATCAATGTTCTCATAGAAACAATGAAAGCAGTGACTAGCAATACATGCTTTTAATTCATTTTTAATATGCTGAGCAGGACTTAATTGACCAAATTGAAAAAGGTTATGCTCAATGTAAGAAAAACATTTTTCCCTGAATATATAGAGATATGAAGGATTACGTATTCTCACCAAGTTCTGTGTAGTATGATGATAACACACTATAAAAAATCAGTAATAATAATAATAATATACATACCTAAAGTGATTTTAAACAAAAACACTGACCTGAAAAATGACTACAATACATACCCAACTGTTCCGATTTTCACGTACAGTCCCCACCCGGGGCTGCCAGTGGCCCGCTGCTACCTGCTGCTCTGCTTAGGCAATAGACGGTGTGAGCATGTGCACAGCATCTATTCACTAAAGAAAGAGACAGGGGCCATGGACTGTAGTCTCACAGCGCTGCCCCCCCCCCCCCCACGACAAAACTGGGGGCTTGGATTCATGAGAGCACCAAATGCATAGGCCACGCCCCCTGGCTAGCTGGCTAAGGGCTCTACCCCACTAATTTGTAACTCCCAGCCTCAGTCCTCACTGAACCAATGAGGGATCATTTGAAATACCGACACCGGAATCCCGACCGTCGCAATGCCGACGCGGGGGCAGGGGGCGGGGATCGCCCCCTGCAGGCTCGCTGTGCTCGCCATGCAGCGGGCCCGGTGCCTCGCTACGCTCGGCACAGTATTTGTCCCTCTATGGGTGTCGTGGACATCGATAGAGGGACAAAGTGCCGGCATTGCGGCGGTCGGGATTCCGGCATTGGTATTTCGACCATCGGGATTCCGACCGCCGGGATTTTGACCGCATCACAATAACTGAGATGCTAATTAAGTTACCTGTGACGAAGTATGCTAGCCTTAAAACCTGGACTTTTCTGCCCAGTGGTCGCTATGGAGGTGGGGCTGCGGCACTCTGGGCCGCCACTTAATTCAAATAGGGGAGCACACCAACTGTCATTGCAAACTGACACACTAATCCCTAAACTTTTATTTGCTACATGCGCATAGATTTTCAATACAATATATTATTGGTTTTCTGTAATGTATTTATTTGTGGTGTTTATTAAAAAAATAGCTTTAAGAAGTGCTGGTGGTGCCAGCAGGAAGAGCTTATTTGCAAATAACTCCCATATTAGACTCCCATCTAAACAAGACGGGAAAGCATTGGTTAATAGCATTTCTTGGGTAGTCAATGCTGCAATGTTATAGTCATAACTCAATGAAAGTCAGGAAATCGATCATCGTTTCTCCAACATCGGAATCCCAACTGTCAGGAGCCCGACAGGGGGGCGAGTGCATTGAAGCCTCCTGCACGCTCGCTGCTGCACTCGCCATGCTCTTTCTATGGTGGTTGTGGAACCCCCACAAGGGAAAATAGCCAATGATCATTTGAACCCAAACTGTCGGTGAGTCATCCGGCACACCCTTACAGCATTGACTAGAACATTGCAGCAATGACTACCCAAGAAATGCTATTAACCAATGCTTTCCCATCTTGTAGACCAGTGTTTTTCAACCACTGTGCCGTGGCACACTAGTGTGCCTTGACCTGTTCTCAAGTGTGCCCCCAGATCTAGAGATGCCCAAACCAGTTTACAGCCACAACCAGTTTAACTGTTATTTACTGGTCTCTTCATTCATGTTAAAGGGCCAATGTATGTTATGTTACCTGTGGGGACCAGTGTGATTGTTTTTTATATGGAGGCCAATAGGTTTCTTTTTTTTTCCTTTGGGGGCCAATGTGTTTTGCCCTGTGGGGATCTCATGGTGTGCCTTGGCAAGTGTGCCGCGAGGTAAAAAGGTGGAAAATCACTGTTGTAGACGGTTTGTCTTGTCTAATATGGGAGTTATTGCAAATAAGCTCTTCCTGCTGGCACCACCAGCACTTCTGATTGCAGTGCACCGCAGATGGCAAGAAACAAAGTGTGGACCATCAAACGATTTTCCTTCAAGCATATATGGCAACATAACCAGTATTAATGTCAGTGTAATACAACAATGATTTCCTAATGTCATCTACACTAATTAACCACAGGATGATTCAGAGATACTGCTGGCCCTTTGGGTGATGTGCACCATCTGTTCTAGCATCCCATATATGCACAGCACCACTGTGCAATTAAAGACATAATATGAATCAATTTGTTCAGTCTCTAACAGCTTGCACCTATATTTATCCAGACACACGACTATGGAATCTGTCAATAAGATGTATAGCTTTCTTATCTCTTCTTATGTACTTGACTGTCACTTGCACAGACATAACTACTATAGAGTATAAATTGTATTGTACGTTAAGCACTATATTCACCAGATACAATGGGGTAAATAGACTAAGATGAGTCTTATTGAGGATGGGATGTTTCCCAAAGCAAACAATCAGGTTCTATTATATTCTGGAAGGCATTAAATAAATAAGAAGTGGAATCTGATTGGTTGCTATGGGCAACATCCCATCTTCGATAGAACTCTCATCCAAAGATATTTCTTCCTTAAAACCTTTTATATATCCTCTCTCACCTGTGTACTAACAAATCCTCCAATCAACTTTATTATGTCACATTGCCCTTCTGTAGCAACACTAATCCCCGATATCACTACATTCACCTGCACACGTCTTCTCTCCCTCCTGAGCAGAGACTGGCCAAGTTTCCGCTCCTCGGTAATACACAGACAGTCTGGTAGTGAGGTATAATGAAGCTCATTCATTGTCATTCCCTGCCAGCAGGCTGATGTATGCCAGAGCATACTGGTGCTTGTAGAAGTACAAGTGCCAAAAAGCCCTGGGACCTGAGAGACACATAAGAATTACTGAAAAAAAAACCTCTTCAATAAGTTTTTTTATATTTAAAGTAAATACTCCTCATTCCATTATTAACACTTAACCCCAATGAGAGGCCATGAGATATGGTTTAGATTTCTTAGAGCTTGAGAAAAACACTCTAATTGTGTAGTTGAATCTGTGGGATTTAAATGAAGTTTATTCTATCAATGAGGTTAATTGATAAAATCTGTAATGTCAATGATAAAATGCATGAGTTTTTTTTCAAGACCACATGTGGGGTGGAGATAATATTTATTTGGTCATAGTTTTACAATAAAGATCATGTCATCTTGTAAAGCAGGAATGGGGAACCTTTTTTATGCCAAGGGCCGTTTGTATGGGGAAAAAATCCTTCGGGGGCCATATGTAAAAATGTCTCTTACAAATTTTCCTGCTGCGGCCATCCCACGCTCCGGTGGCTGCCGCTGAATAGGACTGACAGTCTCCAGCTGCTGTTGATTAAGAGGAATCTCGCGAGAACTACCGACCACTTGCGAGAATTCCCCTGTACTTGACTCCCGGCAAAGCTGCCAGGAGGGCCACTCAGACCGGCTTCGAGGGCCGCATACGGACCCGGGCCTGAGGTTCCCCACCCCTGTTGTAAAGCATGGAATGTCTATGAAACAATTAATGTATGTATGGTTACTGGTATGGGATCAGTATACAATCCCGGCGGTCGGAATGCTGACAAGGGGGGGGTCTGTGGATCGCCCCCCCTTGCGGGCTCGCTGTGCTCACCATGCAGCGGGCCCAGTGCCTCGCTACACTCGGCACACTATTTTATTCTCCCTCTATGGACACCCATAAAGGGAAATAGTGCCGGCATTGCGGTGGTAGGGTTTCCGGCATCGGTATTTTGACCGTTGGGATTCCGACCGCTGGGAATTTGACCGCATCCCACTGGTATTTATCTCTCTGATACAGTTGTAATAAATGTAGTCATTATGGCATTTGTAGCTGACAAGTCTGATTGTTGTAGAAGAGAATCTACATTAGATTATTATAACCTACTATAAAATAGTCAGCAAGAATTAATCAGTATTTATTTTTTGCTTTAATACATGATCTGCCTCCAAAGACTTTACAGTTACATTCCTGCCATTTTGTTTCATAGAATTTATTGTATTTTGTTGAGTAAAATCCTAAAAATACTAATTCATGTCTGTGCTCATAAATATGTAATCAATTTGCTGGCTTTGTACTGTAGACTATTCACAGTAATGTGGATGAGGAGATATAGGGACTGATTCTAATGCAGTTGCAGCTAATATGCAATAATGGGGAACATCGACTGCTTGAGGACAGGCTATGGCTAATCAGACTGGATGCAGTAGTAGCAACGTGGGCATGATGTTTCTGCATACATGATTAAGGCTGATAGCATATACATACCCCAAACTGCCTGCATTTTTACCTCCACTCCCTGTGAACACCTCCATATGGTCACTTCCTGTCAATCACTCTACAATGATTGTGGTGCAGGCACAGTCTATCGATAATTGCCTAATTGCAAAAACATCGGCATCGCATAGACTTCTGAATTAGGCCCACAGTAGCCTGTCTTTTTTTATACATACACTAGTTGAGGTACCTGGCATTGACCGGGTTTGGTTGTGCAATTAGCATTACTTGAACTTTATCCTTCTTTTGTTTTAAGTTTAACTGTTTATCATGCCCATGGTGTGACCGGCATACACATGTCTGTGGTGGCCTCCTGATTCTGAGCACAGTTTTTGTTTCTTATACCCCATGTCCTCTATCCCTGACCCACTTTGTAGTGACCGGACCCCTTTTTGGACCCCCGGCAGTGTTGGGATTGCGGGTGTTTGTGGCACTGAACCTAATGTGGACCCAATCAATGTTCTCTACCCCCTCTATGTTATGCAACTTTTCCATATTTTGCTTCCCTGACCGACTTTGCGTAGTGGCCAAACCCCTTTTTGGGCCCACAGGGGTGCTAGTGGTGTCTAACCTCCACAGTATATTTTTCAGATTCCAGAGTTATGCTGGATATCTTGCCTGACCCACTGTGTGTAGTTGCTGGACCCCTTTTTGGGCCCCCAGGACCATCACAGGGGTGCTAGGGGTGTCTTACCCCCCACAGTATTTTTTCCCAGATTGTGAGTCATATGTGTGCCAAATTTGGTGTCAATTGCTCCAGGCATTCCAGAGTTATGCTGGAGCATACACATACAGAATATCCTTTTTATATATTTCTATCTATATCAGTAGTCAGGGAACTCGGTCTTCATTACCCCACTTAGTGCATGTTTTGCTGGTAACCCAGCAGGTGCACAGGTGTACTAATTACTCACAGACACATTATAAGGTCCGCAGGTGGAGTTAATTATTTCACTTGTGATTCTGTGAGGAGACCTGCAAAACATGCACTGCGTGGGGTAATGAGGACCGAGTTCCCTGACCACTGATCTATATAGATGGATATATAAAAATTATTCACATTCCAGTGCAAGATAAATCTTACAGCATTGCATCCCCCATTAAAACCTATGGGGGTTGTGGCTGTAGCCTGGAATGGAGGTAAAACAGCAGATATCCAAGATATCTGTTGCGATCCCTCTGCCATATGTACATTAAAGTGGTACTAAATGTTTGTGGGTTAAAGCCCAAAAGTAACTGTTTCTGGGGAATAAGCTGCAAATATTTAATGAAATGGGCCCCTATAGCAGCAGACCAGTAGTGAATAATTTGTATTATACTGTCTTATACTATATACAGATGTGTCCTTTTATACTTTGGTTCAAGTTATGCACAAAGTGCTGTGGGTAATGCATGTTATTGACCTTTTCTACATTTAAAAGGTTGAGAAAAATATATTTTAGAAGTAAACAGATTCTGAGTCACACACAATGCTAACATCCATAAGCAGGCATCTCAGCTTTGTTCATACAGCAGAATGCACGGTAGCAGAAATGTACAGGGCGTTCTTGGTTGGAGAATAAAAATGGAAGTGGCTAAAAAGATGCACAGAGATGTTGCAATTTTAGGAGTGTGGCAGGTGTGTCACTGAAAGTGGTAGCGTACAGAGGTGCACATCCTCTCAGAAGGCCATACCTAGATGGAGAAATGCACCATAGAGCTAATGCTTTGGTGTGACCGATGGTGCGTCTAAAGGCCTGCCAGACAATAATGCAGCATCCACATATGGGAGTCTCAGTCCTTACACATTTGCATGTATGAATGTAGACAGGGGAAAGGTTTTGTATGGGCAGTAGCATAAAAGAGGAATTCTGAGTCTGGTGCAGACACATTCAGAGATGAATTTACCACCAGGTAACAAAGGCGCCCATCTAGGGCCCCGTGGGTACCATGGGGCCCGTGGCCAGGTTTTTAGGGAGGACACTTTTAGCGGAGTGCAGCACTAGCTGGCTAAAGTCATACTCCTGCAGGCAGCAGCCTAAACTCTGCACTGACAAACTGACGAGAGCCGTCTCCAGGGTGCAGACTAGCTTCTTCTTCCATGTTGTGCATGTCAGTTGTTCACATCATGATGCATGAGCCGAGGTGGGAGGGGATACGGTGATTGGGTCACCAGCATGTTGTTATGACAGTCAGTAGGTCGACGCCATTAGGTCGACATGTGTCTAGATCACACAGTCAACATAAACAGTCAACAAACACTAAAACCTACCACCGCAGTCCCTGGCATGGCTTGCTGCGCTTGCCATGCTTCGGGCTACGCTCGGCACACTATTCTATTCTCCCACCACGCCCTAGTGGATGGTAGGGCATGAAATATCGTCTGTCGGGACATGTCGATTCAAAAAACATAAAAAAAAAACATGTTGACCTAATGACCCATGTCGACCGAATGACCCTGTCCACCTTATGACCCTGTCGACCTAACCCATGTCGACCTTTCCTGCATGTCAACCTAGACACATGTCGACCTAACTTCATGTTGACCTAATGGTGTCAACCTCATGACTGTCTACCAACTTGCTGGTGACCAACTGATCCACACTCGGTGGGAGTACCAGCACAGAA
Source organism: Crinia signifera (assembly GCF_055691185.1). NCBI lineage: Eukaryota > Metazoa > Chordata > Amphibia > Anura > Myobatrachidae > Crinia > Crinia signifera. The sequence continues at coordinate 226,460,852 of NC_139221.1, forward strand.
GTAGGAGGACCAGTGCTTGCTGCGCGGCTATGTCTGCATACTATATATAGTACAGGTATAGTTGAAAATGAGGCATGCTAAGATTAGGGGAAAAGGAGGAGAGGGAAGGCATACTGATATATCTAGCAGTGGCACATGGGTATATAATACGTATAAGAAGTGATGGGCGCCTGTTGCAATATGGGGAGGGGGCTCCCTCTCCTCCCAATGACTATAGTAGACACCCATCCTTTATAATGCTTATTATAGCAGGTCCTCCATCCCCTATAACATGGGCCCTCAAACTGCGGCCCTCCAGATGTTGTGAAACTACAAATCCCAGCATGCCTTGCCACAGTTTTGCTATAAGGGAGTGTTAAAACTAGAGATGAGAGGGTCCGGATCCCCAAGATCCGACAGATCCGAATATCGGGGATCCGGGTCAGATCCGAGCCGGCTCGGGAGTTCCCGCCTGAATTCCGGACCAATAACGAGGCCGAACGTCATCATCGCGCTGTCGGATTCTCGCGGGAGCGGGATCTTATAAAAGACGCGCGTGCGCCCCGCCATCTTCACTCCAATCTTGGAGAGGGAAGAGGGTGGTTGGGAAGCTCCGTGTGCTCCGTGCTGTGCTCTGTGCCATGTGCTCCGTGCTGTGCTGTGCTCCGTGACCTGCCCTGTGCCCTCACTGCCCTGTGCTGTGCTCCGTGCTGTGCTGTGCTCCGTGACCTGCCCTGTGCCCTTACTGCCCTGTGCTGTGCTCCGTGCCATGTGCTCCGTGCTGTGCTCCGTGACCTGCCCTGTGCCCTCACTGCCCTGTGCTGTGCTGTGCTCCGTGACCTACCCTGTGCCCTCACTGCCCTGTGTTGTAGACTTGAGAGTCAGTGACTGTTTATAGGCCTGAGCCCTGTAGTGTGATTTAACTAACTAGGTGCTGCAGTGCTCACACGCAGGGGCTGCAGTGTCCACTGTCCAGGGGCTGTCCTGTGTGATTTATTTAGCCCTAAGCCCTGTTTTGTGATTTATTTAGCCCTGAACCCTGTGTTTTTTGTGATTTAACTAACTAACTCAGTGCTGCAGTGCTCACACGCAGGGGCTGCAGTGCTGCTGAGTAGTACACTGTGTACAGGGGCTGCAGTAATACAAGGGGCTGTGTCCAGTGTGACGACCTATATCTTATCCATTGTCCAGTGTCACGAGTCACTCACGACATATATCCTGTGTCCTGTCCTGTGTGACGACTGACGACATATCCTGTGTCCAGTGTGACAACATATATCCTGTGTCCAGTGTGACGACATCTATCCAGTGTCCAGTGTGACGACAATATATCCTGTGTCCAGTGTCACAAGTCACAACATATATCCTGTGTCCAGTGTGACATGTAATGTGTGCCGGCATATATCCTGTGTCCAGCGTGACATATATCCATTGTCCAGTGTGACGACATATATCCAGTGTCCAGTGTGACGACATATATCCAGTGTGACGACATATATCCAGTGTCCAGTGTGACGACATATATCCATTGTCCAGTGTGACGACATATATCCAGTGTCCAGTGTGACGACATATATCCTGTGTCCAGTGTGACGACATATATCCTGTGTCCAGTGTGCCGACAAATATCCAGTGGCCAGTGTGACATCTAACCATTGTGTGACGGCATATATCCAGTGTCCAGCGTGACATATATCCATTGTCCAGTGTACAGGAGCTGTGTCCAGGGGCGGTGTCCAGAGGCTGTGTCCAGTGTGACGGCTGTGTCCAGTGTACAGGAGCTGTGTCCAGAGGCTGTGTCCATTGTCCATTGGCTATGTCCAGGGTGACAGGCTGTGTCCAGTGTCCAGGGGCAGTGTCCAGGGGCTGTGTCCAGGGGCAGTGTCCAGTGTCCAAGGGGCTGTTTCCAGTGTGACAGGATGTGTCCAGTGTAAAGTAAGAAAAAGAAATAAAAGTAATAAATAAAATAAAGACACATTTTTGGAGGATGATGGAGGAGGAAATAGTGGGAGTGCTGAAGCTGCTACCACCAGTCATGACAAGGCCGATACCTCTTTGTATTTGCTGTTTGGAGCATTTCTCTTTTTTTGGGATAGTTTATTAAACTGCCACCCTGTCTGCCCCTGCAGTGCCGCTCTGCCAGGTTGGAAGTGTAAGGTCCACATGTATGTGATGCCGACTGCTGTCGTTTAGCTTAGTCATCCAGCTACCTCGGTATACCCTTTTGGCCCAACTACAGTAAATGAAACCAATTTTGTAAGCTGTGAAGTGATCAAAATTGACTAGAAATGAGTGGAAACTAATGTTATTGAGGTTAATAATACTTTAGGGGCAAAAACAGGCCCAAATTCTGTTATTTTAGCCATTTTTAGCATTTTTTCATAAAAATCCAGATCCAAAACCAAAAACAAAACCCACAAGGGTGGTTTTGCCAAAACCAATTCAGATCCAAAACACGAAGGGAGATCCAGATCCAAAACCAAAATCAAAACCCGAAAAAGTGGCCGCCGCACATCTCTAGTTAAAACTGTGTCAAGGCATGCTGGGATTTGTAGTTTCACAACATCTGGAGGGCCGCAGTTTGATTACCCATGCCCTATAATATCCATTATTACACCCCTCAGTCACTGAATTGAGTATATACAGTATATAATTAATAGGGATGTGCACCGGCCGCTTTTCGTGTTTTGTGTTTTGGGTTCTAATTACCTTGAGGTTTTGGGTTCTAATGGGTTTTGCCAAAACACCTCCTAAGTGTTTTGTGTTTGGATTTTTTGGGTTTTGGGTTCTGATATTTTTTTTAAAAAAAAGCATAAAAACTGCTAAAATCGCAGAATTTTTTTTTTTTTTGCTTCTACGCTATATTAACCTCAATAACGTTCATTTTCACTCATTTCCAGTCTATTCTGAACACCTCACACCTCACAATATTGTTTTTAGGGCAAAAGGTTGCACAGAGGTAGCTGGATAACTATGCTAAGCCACACAAGTGTGCGGCACAAACACGTGGCTCATGTAAGAGTGGCACTGCAGCGGTAGATATGGCAGTACTAGGCACCAGACAGGTAGATACGGCAGTACTAGGCACCAGATGGTAGATATGACAGTATTAGGCAGTGGGCCCTAGACCAGACAGGTAGATATGGCAGTACTAGGCACCAGACAGGTAGATACGGCAGTACTAGGCAGCAGACAGTAGATACAACAGTATTAGGCAGTGGGCCCCAGACCAGACAGGTAAATATGGCAGTACTAGGCACCACACAGGTAGATACGGCAGAACTAGGCACCAGATGGTAGATACGACAGTATTATACAAAACAAATTTTGTGCGTGACTGAAGTTTTGCGCTAAAAGCGGCTATAAATAGTCTCCGGAACTTGATAGGACCTACACCAAAAGGTCCTGAGGTTGTTTACAAGTAGAAAAAAAGGTTTTTAAGATCCAGAAACAATTCACAGCGCTAACAAACTAAATAAAAAATGAAAAATAAAAAATAAAAATAAAAAAACAAAAAAAAAAAAAAAAAAAAAAAAAATCGTGAAAAATTGAAGTGAACAAAGTCAATGTGCACAAATATAAGATCAAAGGTACTTCCCTTTCATATGTTTCAATGGGAGGGAGGTAAAGATATCGGTCCTTTGAAGAGGTTTCTTTTAAAGTGTTAGATCCGTGTGTTTTCTTATTTTTCTCAAAAAAAGCATGAAATGAAGAAAATGTACATTGTGTAAACAAATTAAATTCAACACAATTAAAACATGAATAAAGTTCAAAATGTTGGCCGAGGAATTGTTTTTCTCCTGATTTCTAGGTTTTGTCACAAAGTTTACTTCAGGGGCGTACCTCTACTCACTTAAATATTATATGTTATACTCCCATAAAGGTATCTTTTCCAAAAAGACAAACAATTTTCTGTCAAAACGGATGAATAAGCGTACCCCCACTCACTGTTTATTCGGTGGGTTAAAACTCATCAGGGTATCTTTTGTGGGGTTATCTCAAAACTTTATATAACAGATTAATGAGTATATGTTTGGCGTACCCCCACTCACATCCAAGATGGTGGATAAAAGCACATCAATGTATCTTTTATATATAATTCAGGATGGAAGTTTTTTAGAGAAGATGGCGTACCACACTCACGGTGTTTTAGACTGGAGACAGACGCATCAAGGTTTCTTTGTATTTTCAAAGAGGGGGATCTTTATTTCCACAGAGAGTCTCTCAATGTGGATGTTGGTGACCCCAGAAAAAAACAGAGGAAAAAATGGTGGATAGACTGAAGAATTTTTTATTTTACAAAAAGTCCATAATTGGACTAAAAATACGTACAATGCATATACATGTTTACGAAAAAGGTAAAAAACATTTAGATAAAAATGAAAGTTTAAAAAAAGAGCAAAAATGCAAAAAGGACCAGGTGACCTAAGAGGCAACGCCGGGGCATCAACACATTCACAAATAGATGTTAAAAGTCCAGACAAAGTGAAGGGTTAAAGTGTCCAACGTTACCTCTATTGGTCAGGCAGGTCCAAGATGCACGACAGTATTAGGCAGTGGGCCCCAGACCAGACAGGTAGATACGGCAGTACTAGGCACCAGACAGGTAGATATGGAAGTACTAGGCACCAGACGGGTAGATATGGCAGTATTAGGCAGTGGGCCCCAGACCAGACAGGTAGATACGACAGTATTAGGCAGTGGGCCCCAGACCAGACAGATACGGCAGTATTAGGCAGTGGGCCCCAGACCAGACAGGTAGATACGGCAGTATTTGGCAGTGGGCCCCAGACCAGACAGGTAGATACGGCAGTACAAGGCACCAGACGGTAGATACGGCAGTACTAGGCACTAGACAGGTAGATACGGCAGTATTAGGCACCAGACGGTAGATACGGCAGTACTAGGCACCAGACAGGTAGATATGGCAATATTAGGCAGTGGTCCCCAGACCAGACAGGTAGAAACGGCAGTATTAGGCAGTGGGCCCCAGACCAGACAGGTAGATACGGCAGTACTAGGCACCAGATGGTAGATACGGCAGTACTAGGCACCAGACAGGTAGATACAGCAGTATTAGGCAGTGGGCCCCAGACCAGACAGGTAGATACGGCAGTATTAGGCAGTGAGCGCCAGACCAGACAGGTAGATACGGCAGTATTAGGCAGTGAGCCCCAGACCAGACGGTAGATACGGCAGTATTAGGCAGTGAGCCCCAAAACAGACGGTAGATACAGCAGTATTAGGCAGTGAGCCCCAGACCAGACAGGTAGATACGGCAGTATTAGGCAGTGGGCCCCAGACCAGACAGGTAGATACGCCAGTATTAGGCAGTGAGCCCCAGACCAGACAGGTAGATATGCCAGTATTAGGCAGTGAGCCCCAGACCAGACGGTAGTTATGGCAGTACTAGGCACCAGACAGGTAGATAAGACAGTACTAGGCACAAGACAGGTAGATACGTCAGCAATACTAGTATTGTGCACCAGCAGAATTTATAATAATTAATTTTATTATTAGGTACTGCTTGGCAGTGGCACTCAGTGGCACACGTCAGTGCACCAGCAGCATGGAATTATTTTTTACAGTCCCAAACAGCACAAGTATTATTTTTTAATTAAATTAGATATAGCAGCCTAGTATGTACTTGTACTACTAGGTAGGTACACTTAGGCAGTAACACTGCCAGTGGCAACAGTGGACTGAGTAAATAATACTGGCAACCTCTATTCACAGTATTCAGTGCAGGCAGCACCAGTGGACTATATATAATTCAATTAATTATGAATAATATAGCAGCCTAGTAGGTAGAGAAAATAAACTACTAGGTAGGTAGGCAGGCAGGCAGTAGCACTGCCAGTGGTCAGCACAAAAGGTAGTTATATTACACACCACCAGTAGCTTTATGCAGTGCACCAGCAGAATTTATAATAATTAATTTTATTATTAGGTACTGCTTGGCAGTGGCACTCAGTGGCACACGTCAGTGCACCAGCAGCATGGAATTATTTTTTACAGTCCCACACAGCACAAGTATTATTTTTTAATTAAATTAGATATAGCAGCCTAGTATGTACTAGGTAGGTACACTAGGTAGGCAGTAGCACTGCCAGTGGCAACAGTGGACTGAGTAACTAAATAATACTGGCAGATTCAGTGCAGGCAGCGCCAGTGGACTATATATAATATAATTAATTATTCATATAATATATATTACAGCACAGCACCAGAGGTAGGCCCCAGCACAGAGGAGACAGTAGTACTACCAGGTACACAGTTAGACTGTCCTCCTTGCTAGGGAGAGCCCACCCTAAGCAGAGAGGAGAACAGAGTTCACAGCAGCACTGAGGGAGACATCCCCAGCGAATAAAATAATTACAGCACAGCACACCAGAGGTAGACCGCACAGAGGAGACAGTAGTACTACAAGTACACAGTTAGACTACACAGCAGCACTGAGAGACAGCCCCAGCGAATAAAAAATATTGCGTTCAAGGTCAAGCTCAAGCTCAAGTTTAAGCCCCAGCAGCAGCACCAACACACCCTCTCCCAACCCACTACTAGACTGGAGTGAAGATGGCAGGCGCAGCAGCCGCTATTTAAAACCTTGCGAAAACCGGCACCGGGAGATAACGTTCTGACCACGCGGACTGACCCGGGTCAGGCGGGAATCTCTGAGCGCTGCTCGGAACCGGGCTCGGAATGATGACGTCCGTGGGGGCTCGGATCTCTGGAATCCGAGTCTGCACATCTCTAATAATTAATACAGTCACTGACTGAGGGGTATAATAATGGGTAATTAGTCTATAATACAGCCACTAAATTGTGCTTGGGATCACAATGATCAGAGACCTGGTTGGTTATTATTGCTCAATACACTGATTTCTTGGGATTCCACTAGGGGGCAGCCTTACCACTAGGGCCGGTGGTAGGGGGTACCTCCCCCATGCTGGGTGCCTTAGATTTAGTGATTTTAAAAGCCACATCCAATTTCTTCTGTACTGAGACGCCCACTGGCACTGTGTTTTTTCATCTTACTGTGTCTTCAGGTGCATTATCAAAACTTGCAACAGCAGCTGCAGTTCGTCCATTTAAATATGTTGTCCTGTGTCAGCTGCTTTGTGTCTTTAGGTGCAGCTGCTTTCAGCAACAAACTTTTGATACACCTGTGTCAATTTAGGCACACACCTGTAACCACCCAGGAATGCCAACTAAAATGCATTGACTCTGTATCTATACAGTATCTGTATTGTGAACAGTAATAATCAGGACAAATGCACTGTGTGAATTGAGAACAAATTTGTCTCAAAATGGGCAAAACCATGTGCGCTGCAGGTGGGGCAGATGTAACATGTTCAGAGAGAGTTAAATTTGGGTGGGGTGTGTTGAAACTGAAATCTAAATTGCAGTGTAAAAATAATGCAGCCAGTATTTACCCTGCACAGAAACAAAATAACTCACACAAATCTAACTCTCTCTGCACATGTTACATCTGCCCCACCTGCAGTGCACATGGTTTTGCCCATTTTGAGAACACATTTGTACTGCGATCAGATCTGAATAAGAGTCATTAGTATTATGGCAGAGCACAGACCGTAGCGTACTTTTTACATGGCCAGAAATTAATGAATGTCTCCGGACACAAATTTGTAAGTAGACTGAATATTTTTATTAATAAATCATGGATCATAAAAACATACAAATGTCAGTCAATGTAATGTATTCCAAAGAAATATACACTAATAGAAAAGTTACATGTTTTGCACACATTGTGAATTCGACAGTATATTTTTTCTACTCCCACGGAAACTTCTTTTTCCAATATTAAAGTAATAATGGGTTAAAGTAGACAAATAAAGTGCCAGGACATTAATTGTAACTGTCAGTTCTGCCCATTTTGGCAATACATCATTTACTTGCCAGTAGGTCACAGCAGGCAGACACACACTCAATAAGAATGTCTACAATTTGTCTGGCACAATAAGGTTTATACAAGCAATATGCTCGCAGTTTACTTTGCTTCCCTTTGTTTAAATTGTGGACAAATTAGACCTGGTAATTACTGGGGAGGAGAGAAGATCTGTAATAGACTGATAGCTTCTCTGAATATAATAAGATGGAGAGAGAAAGAAAAATTGGCTCCAAACCAATAGCATGTGAGACTTATGTGCCCGTCTGGATTTTACTCAGGAAAGATTACTACCTACTGTGACCAGTGTAATGTTTTTGCCTCTTGAGATTGATTTCATGGTTGAGTTGACAAAGGCACGTGTAGGTTAATCTAAAAGCTGACTAATGGTGTGCGCCTATAATAGTGCAGCCATAGAATAAGGGGAAGATTACCCACTTCTCTTAAAGAAAACAGTATTTATTCCATATCCACGCAAAGCACAAAATACAAGGTCAGCACATGTACACAGTGATATGCTGAAGTCTTGCAGTGACTGCATGATAAATCCATGCCTGAGAAATAGGTGTGTAGATGTATTGATTTTCCTTATATAATATGAAGACTTATTGGGCAGGATGTAATAAAGTCCAAGTTCAGCGGGAATATGGGATGCTGGCCAAAGTAGGGAGTTTTTTTTTTCAAGGCATGGTTTTGCCTTGAAAATGATTGCCCCTTAAAAAAACTGGACTTTGTTGCATCATGACCATTATGTGCAATGTAAGATGGAAAATAAAGGTGTAGATCACGAAATGTTGTAAGGGTGCAGGTCATAATTCTTTTAGCAGCCCTATTGTAGGAAATCGCTAAATAAGGGGTTGGCTAACCGCACCCGATCATTACCTTAGGCCTCTTACCTTTTAAATCAGTTTTCAGTGAATTAGCATTTAAAACCGATTTCCACCCCAAAAAAGAGAATTATTAAACCTACTGCACATCTACAAGTATAAGTAAAGGGAACGATAGCATTCAGTGTGCTGGGGGAAACAACGTATGGTTCACATGCTGTTCTGCTTGTTATGAATAGCTCATTTTGCCTGAAACTTGATTTTCTAAACAACAATACAAACTTGATTAACAGATTTTATAGGGTGTTATTTAGATGGGAAGAAACCAGTAAATTATTATTTGTTTTATTCATCACGCAATTATAATTACAGGAGGGCGTACTTTGGGTGATTAATGCTGAAATTAATCCAGTTCATGTTTCTACTCCAGTTCATCTTTGGGGTTCACAGGTAGCTTTTTTCCCTCATATAAGACAACATTGGATACTGATACATAAGGTGTGTTAATTTGTTGTTCTCTGGATCAACACAATTAAACTTTTTGACTGGTTGAACTGAAGGAATGCAACTGCAGAGGCCCTGCTTTAGCTGGTTAACCAAGCACCAACACCCTGGAATGCTTTTAGTTAACACAGCAAGCAGTGCAAAGGTATCAAGAACGCTGAATACATAGATTAACACAAGGCTACTGACACGGAAACCTTGAGGTTATTGAGAATAAAGAGTAGAGTTCTATAAACAGAAATTCTGAAATGCTCATTGTACTGTAGATGAACATGTCTGATACTTAAATTTGAGGTGATAACTTTTTTTTGCCATTTGATATAAATCATTAGGAGTATTCAATGTTTTTAGAGAGTCTGGCTCACCGCTCACTATTCTGTGTCCCTGTGATCTCGCTGAAGTGCTGGGCACTTTTTCTCATCTCCTCATTTCTGACTTCCTCAGTATTCAACGTGTGGCCAGCTCGCCGGCCCCTTTTGCGAACTTAGCATAATTATGCGAGTTCAAATGGGAGTGCTGTAACTGGAGAGATCTGTTTTCTCCTGCTCTCCACGTGAGCTGGTCAGACTGGGATATTCCTGAGCAGGGTGTTCATCTCAGCAGCGTGTTCCTCGCATTTGTGGACTTGTATTTTTTTTACAAAGGTTTAGAAAGGTTAATGTTTTGTTCAGTATTTATTTTACAACAAATGGCTGTGTGACTATTTTAATTGGGTTTGTGCAGACGGGTGTATTTTGTTCTCTTTGGCCTTTATCCTTGTGTTGTGCTTTTGGCATTGTTTCTTTGCCCTGTGTTTTTATTTAATTTATTTTATAATTGTTAGCGTGTTTAAAAGCCTGTTTGGGGGTTAGGTGAGGAAGAAGAGAGGAAGCATGGGAAATTACTAGAAGCATTCCAAAATGATTTCTTATTGGTTACCATTAAAATAACTTATTAAATTCCAAATAAATTAATATAGAAGTACAGCATTATGGCACTTGCAATAAATACATTAGAGTACATTTTTTTTTTTTATTTATAAGCCATAAAAAAAACAAAAAAAATAACAACTTTAACAAAGATAACCCTACAGTTCACCTAAAAAAGATGCAGAGGGAAAAATGGAGAACATCTCTAAAAAAAGAAACTGTCAGGACTCGCAATTTGTGCATTGAACACACTTTTTGAGAGAGACACTAAAATCCCCATTGAACAGACATTGCGAACACCAGGGAGAAGTGCAGGGTGAACTGAGTTAGCTTCGCAAAATATTTTTGGAGAAGCAACAGAGTTGAATACAGGGAAGCACAAAATATGAGAGAAAACTTCACTACTCTCAAAAAAACATGCACACTCACCGTTATTTACGGCGACATAGGAGCATTGAATACATGCCATTATATGTGAGTTTCAGTCTTCTAAATGGAACCACTGAATATATTTGTGACTTGACAATAAATAAATTGTGATGGATTGAAATACAAACCTGGATGCATTATTTATCCGGTGCTTCTAAAAAAAAACTAATTACATGTATTATGTAGTAGATATAAAAACCTTTCTTGAAAAAAAAGGTAAATAAAAATGAGAAGAACCGCACCGTGTGTCACTGCTTCTTTGATTATGTAAAGGTATAACCAAAGTGGTCACTGACTGCAAAGCGGCACATTGCTGAACTCATTGTGGACCAAGTTAGGCAGGTAAAACAGATACTTGCTGAAGTGCTCTAGGTCTCTGTATGAATATGTTGGGTTAATAAATAATCTTCATTCTCTGATGCATTCAAGAATGAAAATGAAATCCTATAGAAAACAAAATTATTTCTGCCAGAATTATATTTATAATAATATTTGGCAATAAACCATCTGGGTCTGTTTGCATTTTTATTTCTAGATATGTAGAAATTATTATATTTATTTATATATTTGGTGATTGAAGTCAGAGAAGAACAGGTGGAAGAGTAAAGTTTTAATTACTCATGAAATTGGGGTCATGTCTCATTTATATGGCATCTAATGCTATGAGGCAGCTTAGTGCATCTGTCTATTTCCCAGAGCATCATGGTTGTGGGTGCCATTATTTTGCTGAATGTATTATGTAAATCTTTCAAATTGTATTTCTTAAGAATAACTGCAGGTTTTACAAAAAGTGACATTGAACACACACAATAAGGTTCAAAGGAAATAGGCAAATCGCAGTATTACAAGGTCCCATTCATAATAGACTGAACATAAGAAGAACGATTAGGGGTTTATTCTAATTTAATTGGTCGCTGTCCCGCTCACGCCTGTAAGTGTGAATGGTGGGCATAAAGTGGCGGCAGGGGGCTTAGCCTATGGGCGTTCCCATGAAAACACTGGGCGTTCCCATTCAAATGGGCCGGTGAGAAATAATTTTATGGTCGCCGACCATTGAATAATTTCTCCCCTGCACCCAAGGCTGTGGATGGATGATTATGCAAATCATCCATTTGCAACCGTGTAGGCAATCGCGGCATGTGAGGGGGGGGTGGCCATCTCTGTGGGCGGCGTTTAGTCCACACGCAATGCTGCAAATTTTACAGCATTGCATGTGAACCAGAATACGGTCCTTAGTGAGGATGGGGAGAAGTTTTGCAAGTGCAACTACCCCCCCCTACACACACCACCACCACCATCCCAGATTCTGCACTGGCTTCACTGTGACTGTCAGACACAGACACTACAGACAGTCCCACTGAAAGGCAATTCCTCCCTCTGGGACTGCCAAATTCTATAGGCTGCAGTTGAAGCAGTCCACAGATATCAGTGCTTTCGTGCATGCGCCAGTCCAGCCTCCCACCAGATCCATTGCGCAATACCATACTTACCTACATGAAGGATTCCATCTCTGGGAGATGCATAGAGAGGATAAGCAGGTGGGAGGAGATGGGTGCATGGCTTAATGCACCCTTTGTCCCCAACCCCATGCAGGAAAAAAGACCACAATTGGTGAAAAATGAGCAGGGACTAAATGACACAAAGCACAGAATCATGTCATTAGGCTTTGTCCCTCTGCCAGACTGTAGGTTAGCTCCCTGCTTTGCCCACTTCACTAAGAAGGATTTGGGAGAGTAGGCAAGTATGGAGCAGCACCCGCTGCTGGCTGTCTCCTTTGCTCTCTGGGCACAGGGGTAGTAACCAGGGCTTGATTACAGGGCCATCTTAATGGCATTGTGAGCCCAAGTCAAAGCAATGCACTGGGGCCCCTACTAAATTTTAACAAAATCATAACTTCATCCATTGTCTCTCCATCTGCTATCAGCCATCCAGCAATTAGCATGCTTACAGCCAATAAGCTGTTAGCATGTTTGGCTGTAGGCTGGTAGAGAATATTTACTGTGTGGGGCATAATATGGTGTAAGGGGTAATTTTTGATCAGTGTAAGGTAGTCTTTTGCTGCAAGGCCACACCCATTGCAACATTGTGAGAACATGTCCCATGTTGGGGGTTCGGCATGCACAACTATTGAATTTTTAAAATGTCTATGGGAGGGCGCATTTTCTAGTATTTGAACTAGGGGCCAAATTGACTAGAAAGAGCCCAGAATATAGTGTTACAGGTCAAAAAACACTAGTAATAGACATTAACTGGAATCAAGGGGGTTAATTATATATTCTGCAATGCCCTTCTCAGGCCACTTGTTTATACCTGATGAGGAACAACCACCCAGTGAGTACTAAGAAGCTTTCCTGCTGTTACCTATTTAAAGTGTATGATTATTAGTAAGGGAATGTTGGGTCCCCTGCAGAGACTTCGTATCATAGTCATTACAAGTCCTGAAAAAATATTTTAAGACTTTGTATTATTTCCAGTGTTAATCTCCTGCTTGGTAGTAATGAGTTGGCAACAGCTAATAGAGTTTTCTATACAAAGGTAAAGCCTACTGGGCATAAGTAAAATGTTTTCCAGTGATCTGTACTGAAAAAGTTTTATAGCAGTGTTCTATAGCAGTGGATGAAAATACTAGTGGGGTTCCAGGTAAGGGAGCACCATTTTTTTGGAGTCAGGTACAGATACTTAAGAAAAGGTGCTGTCTAAGAAAGATTGCAAGTATGCAAACTATGCAAAATTGCATACCGCCGCTCATATCGAACACCTGCTTGGGTGATTTAAGGGTGAGTACTTTGGCCTTGTATCATGTTTGCTGTTCTTGATAAAAGTGCTTCCAATGCAGAATCGCTGATTTGAGCCTCTTTTGTGTGTCCGGAAGGCCACTTCTATTGGAGTACGTGTATGTAGAGCTGCTTGCCAAAGCACCCAGCCAGATAGAGCTCAAGTTCTAGGCCTCCACATAAAAATAATCTTTTTACCATAAGTATTCAAATTTAATGTTGTTTTCTTTCAAAAAGATGCAATTTTTCTATTTTTATGTGTTTAGGGATATCTGGGGGGGATATTGTAGGGTCTGCATGGCTAGATGGCTCTGGTCAAGCCCACACAGCACTGGCCACAGTTCCTCTCCTTCTTATAATGTTGACATCATTAGAGGCAAGCACTGCATTTATAAGGGGATATATATATATGTATATATATATATATATATATATATATATATACACACACACATATGCAAGTAATTACTGGCACCCTCCGCCCTCACACACACACACACATACACATTTACCAGTACTTGTTCATTCAATTTCAGTTCAGCAGCAGGAGCCGAGCCAACACAAGTCACTGATAGTGTGTATTTCATCATTAGACCCAGTCCCCTCACAATGTGAGTCAAAAGAAGGCATTGGTGGCTTCTGCTGGTATTTAAAGAGGGGGTGTCATTAAACATGACAGACGCGGTGCTTAAACTGTGGACTGTGGCTGATGAATTTGGTACAGGTAAAAAAATACAGTCTATCATGGGGGTTCTCGTCTTGTGTGCACCCCTGATCATGGGAGAAGTAACCACTACACAGTCCTACAGTAATAGTCCACAGTAAATTATCTTCTCAAGTGACTTATGAGTATAAAAAAAAGGTACTTGTGTATTATGTGGGCGCCCGATATTTTCATCGTAGGGCATTGTACAACCAAAAATCGGTCGTTAACGCCACCCCACTATCAACGCCAACCCGAAGCGTGGCGAGCGCAGCGAGCCCACGAGGGGCGGCGGTATGCGTCCTCCGACCTTTTCATACCCCCACTATCCACGTCGGCGTGGAGTTGATTTTATATAGTGTGGCGAGCGCAGTGAGCCACCGAGCCCGAAGCATGGCGAGCGCAGCAAGCCCCGCAAGGGGACACGGATTACTTAACATATATTCCACGGCCCCTCGCGGGGCTCGCTGTGCTCTCCACGCTTCGGGCTCAGTGGCTCGCTGCGCTCGCCACGCTTCGGGTTGGCTTTGATAGTGGGGTGGTGTTAACAATGGGGGGCCCTTTAACATAGTAATGACCCATCAGGGTGGATGTACAATTAAAAATTGGGTCTGTGGGGGCATTTAACATAGGAATAAGCCCAAATCGGCTATGATTGCGTCGCATCGCATGCCATTATAATGCCATGCGACGCGATAAAAAAATTGTACAGCCGGGTTTTAAAAACCTTGAAATTGGGTCCCATGGGGTCCCATTGGGTCTCATCACATACCTTAATTAGTGGCATGCGATGCCATATATCGGGCGCCCAGATAATACACAAGTACCAAAAAAACATATTAGTGCTGGCAGTACTGTAAATACTGTATGCAGAGATGCAGTCAATGGGGGTGTTCAATCTTCCTGTTGGGGGAAATAGTGGCGGGACCCTATTCCATGCTGTCTTTCCCGACAGCATTGAACAGGCATCTCGGCAGAATGGGCCCGACTTTAGAAGTAGTCATGCCCGTTCTGCCAAGAATGGCCGTGGATTGTCGATCTTATGGCTGCAGCTCGACAATCCATGCCCTTATATCACGGCGACACCTGCTTTTCGGCGTTCGGCAGACGGGACATTGAATCCCGCCTCCAGAATCACCATCAAGCCAGCCGAAACAGGATAGGGTCACGGCTGTCGGGCCAGCCTGACACTCGTGACCTGGGATTGAATATCCCCCAAAGTGTTTGAATGATGCAGTTAAAAGGGGATCTATTGAACCCTGGAAGTTCTTTGGGTACGTCAAAACTGGAAAGAAAGCACCAAGCCTTTGCTGTGCTTATTAGCATCTGTTATGCTATATAACACCCTGAATGCTTTATATAACCTGCTAGAGAAGTGACATAATTGTGTGTTGCATTACATTTGGAAAAATATTCTAATTTTAATTTGCAAAATAATTCATGTCACAAATTCAGCGAAACAAAATCAGTATTTTTCTGTAATCCCTTAGGGGAAATGTCTAAGTAGTGTAGTCCCCGGAGCACTGACTTGGTACTTTTCATTTTTAATTAGCTTTCAAAAGTGGTAGAGTCTCTTCTCCATCAGTAGAAAGTGATTGTAATGCACAGCTGCCTTAATTAAGCTGTCATATCATATTTGGGGAAATGTCTGCTTAGTGCTTAATACTGTCTACACTTTGACAAGTGGCAATTGTGCTTAAGTGAGGATTAAAATATGTTTATGCCAAGCATCTTATTTCAGACACTATGCACTTCTCTTCACCTAAGGTGAAAATATTGTTACATTTACTGTATTATCTTTTTTTTATAAGTTACTGTATGTGACATACTTATTTTGGTATTGTTTGGTTTCCATAAAGTGGTGTTATACAAGTTGTCTTCAGAAGGAAAAATAATAAATTAATTAAAATATATGTATTGTCTTACTGTTATGGATAATATAGTCGCTGATAGTTGATTTGCAATTCAAACCATATCAATCCATGATTTCCATGGAGTAACTGGGTGGCAACTAGATGTTTGCAGATGTGCCCAGTTTACCCAGACAGGTCATAGGACATACAGTCAGCATTATTATAGTATAGCATATATATAGTTGTATGAAAGCAGAGATTATCTGATTTGGACAGATCTTATAGAACACACACTGATTTTGCTAACCATCAAATCCTACAAGAAGAAGATATTACCTGTGATGTGCCGTTATTTGCTGACGTCACATATTGATGTTGGTCTATTGGCCCAAAGGGAGCAGCGTTAATGACCTGATAGGGATTGTAGTGGTGGTTATAGGACACACCTGTACATTTATGCAGAAGGTGGTGGATGGTATCTAGATGTAAATCCAAGCACCTGTAGTCTATTCCTAATACCCGTTGCTATGTATATGCATACAGATGTTTTACTTTCACACCACAAACAGACTTATTTATAGAGTGCTACAGCCTGTGATTTACACTGCATAATCCAAAGCATTATGAATTCTAGCTACTGTATGCACTGGAATTGTATTCTTGCTCAGACATGCCATAAGTATTTGTGTTCTGCCCGTTGGGAGTGTGCAATGTGTAAACTAATTGCAAAAATAAAATATTCAGAACCACCAGTATTGCTACATATTGCTTAGCATAGTACAGCTGCTGTAAAAATATTTTGCATCCAGAGTTTGCAATTTTATTTTTTTTGTTTCTACAGAATTACACTTCTTTTCTGACCTGTAATAAGCAAGTTAGCCTACAGTATGCTTGCTGTGTAACTTAATAAAATACATGGACATCCTTTTTCTTAACCATAATGATGCAAGGATAAACATTCGGTACAGAGAAGAATAAAGCAATATTTGTCAGTAGCTAGCAATGCATCAGACTTAAGAGAAATTCAAATAGTCCCACTTTTTATGGACTTTTCAATTAGCCCCGTTTTTGCGCCCCCAAAAATATAAATTTTAAGGGGAAAACATATACATGAAAAGTTCACAGGCCTACAGTATGTGTTTTTGCAACCGCGATTCTGAAATAAAGGCTGTTTATTTTTTTTGCCTGTCTCATGCAGGTGAAAAAAACGACTGGCTTTGGGGACAACCAAATTGACCAGAGCAGAGAATTGTCTGGACCCTTGGACAACACAAAAGGTTATTAAACCAAAACATCGATTTAAGTCACAGATTTCTGTGCTTCCATACTACACTACTTTTGCCAAGTCCTGCTGAGTGCCGCTCCCCCCCCTCCCCCAGTTTATCGTCTGTATTGATGCTGTTTGCATTCGAGGAGGCACCGAGGTGACTATGGCCCTTATTCTGGTTGGTGCGGCCAGAGCCGCACACGGGGCTCCGGCCGCACAAACCAATCCCCGCCCACGAGACGGATCGCCACGGCCGTTCGTACACGGACGGCTGGCGATCCGCATAAAAATGGTGGAGGCGTACGCCTCCACCATGGTGGGAGCTGCCCCCTGCATTCGATGGTCGTCGACCATCGAAGGCAGGTCCGCACGCCCCAGCAGCTCCCGCAAGCTGAGACCACACGGACAATCGTCCGTGTGGTAGCTTGTATGGGGGCTGAAAGCTGACATCCGGCGACGTCAGCTTTCCGCCCCCATGAGCTGCGTCATGCCCTCATTTCCATGCATACGCCCCGCGTTTGCATGGGAACGCCCATGAAACGCGGGGCGTACACATAGGGAAATGAGGGGATGAAGCCCCTCACGCCCCTATACGCCCCCTTTGCGGCGGACGAAATACGTCTGCGGCGAAGGGGGCTGCACATGCGCAGAATGACCTCTGCGCATGTGCAGACTGTAAACATCGGCGGTACGGCCGCACGCGGGCCGTACCGCACGAAACAGAATAAGGGCCTATACCTTTTTGGTGAGACAGGAGTGCCAGGTCCTATGGATATGTTAAGCTGTGTACAGACGGGGCAATATATTGCACAGTGTCCCGTTTTCATCAGCGACCTGAGATGGTTGCTGATAAAAAGAAGTCTCTCTGACGGGGGAAATAGTTGGTCACAGCGACCATTAGGGGCTGAACACGGGAGCATGCACCCAGCCATTTATCATCCACAGCACATACAAATCACTGCCAATATGGTCGCTTAGTGACCATATTGCCAGCAATATGTGCTTATTATCGCCCTGTGTGTACACAGCTATAGATAGATAGACAGACACATACATACATACACAGAGTTAGCATGGTATCAAATGCAACCATTTATTTTGCCTATTTAATAACATGATCACAATCAAGTCAACCGATCACATCATGTTGTAGCAGTTGGTGTACATCACTAAATCTGAAAAACAAAGTGATAATAATTACTGAATCCCAAAAAGACAGGACCCATGTAAATCCGGGCCACTCAGAATTACACTCATATGATGCTGATTACTGTCTCTAAGTACTGTATTTTGAGGTTTAAATAGTGAATCTATATGCCCTGCATGTGGGTGATTGTGTATTTCAAGTGTAGTAGTATACAAGTGTATTGCAAGTGTGGTATAAAATGTGTTGCTGCCACAAGTACAGTATCAATTTGTTTTATGTTATGTATGCTCTATTTTAGATATATTAACCCCTTCCCGACATTTGACGTACATTTACGTCATGGTCGGGATGTACTTCCCGACAAATGGCATAAATGTACGTCATGAATGTAAACTGTCACCGCGTCTATAGACGCGGTGACAGAGGGATGATGGCTGCTGTCCCTGACAGCAGACATCTTCCCTCGTCGCCCAGGGGGGGGCAGCGATGCCCCCCCCCCATCGGCGATCGCTGTGATTGGCTGTTCAAATGTGAACAGCCAATTACAGCGTTTTCTGTGTACCGGCGAATAACGTCGCTCGGTAACACAGGGATCGGTGGTGATTGGTGCTGTTAAGTACAGCACCAATCACCACCGGGTGTAAAGGGCTCACTGGTGGTCACCCCACCTCACCCCACCTGCCCCCAAGGCTGTGATTGGTCCGTCGGACCGACGGACCAATCACAGCCATTACACCTCACAGAAAATAACGGAGAAAGCCCTGCAGCCGCCATTCCGGTCAGGAACAACGTGCAGAGCGGTCTCCGTGCCCATCTGTCCCCTTATACTGACCTGATCAGCGTTGGTGGCATCCGTGCTGCCAGCTGCTGGTGCTTCCTGGTTGCTGTGGTTGCTGTTGCTTCCTGGTGCTTGCGCTGCTGCTGCTGCAGCGTCATTGTGTCAGAGAATATAATATTGTGTGATATAATTTTGTCTCTGCTGCCCCCTGCTGCCCCCCTTTTGTGCTGATCAGTATAAATTAACTGATCAGCAACTTTTTTGGGGTGCAGGTTTTTTTTTTATATATACCCTGTCAGGTTGCACCAAAAGTTGTGTGCCTGCTGCCCCTCACTGCTAATCAGTGTTGCATCACTGATCAGCAGTTTTTTTTTTTTTTTAGGGTGCTGTGGGGTTTTTTTTTTTTATTTTTTTTACACCCACAGTGATTTTGTGGGTGTCCTGTGGCCGCTGAGCGCTGATCAGTGACGTACATCACTGATCAGCATTTTTGGCACAGGGTTGATCTAATATTTTTTTTTTGGATCAAATTCCTGTTGCCTTTGACTCATCAGCAGTTTTTTTTTATTTTTTTTTTTTTTGGAGGGTGCTGTGGGGTCTATTTTTAATTTTTTTTTTACACCCACAGTGATTTTGTGGGTGTCCTGTGGCCGCTGAGCGCTGATCAGTGACGGACTTACTGACCAACATCTGTGCTCAATTTTTGGCGCAGGAGCTTTTTTTTTTCTTTTAACTTACACGTGTTAAAGCACTACATACACACTACATACCCCCCGTGTTGAAATAAAGTTTGTACCCCCCCCCCTACACTATACAAACACTACACTTACACAAACACAAAAATAATAAAAATGTCCCAATCATCGCAAAGACTGTTTTCAGCGGAGGAGGCATATGCCCTTATTGCCTCTGACACTGACACAGCCAGTGAAGAAAGCGATGAATTTGCATTCGTCTTAAGCTCCTCTTCCTCCTCTAGTGATGAGGGACCCCCTCAAAGACGCCCCCGTAGAGCAGCTGAGACCCCCCACCCCCCAATGATTGATCTCGTATGGACCCCACCACCAGACAATTTTGAGCCCCAGGTTCCTGAGTTTTTGGCCAACCCAGGAATCCAATTTGATACTACAGGCCTCAAAGAAATTGACTTTTTCAAAGTCTTTTTCTCTGATGATTTTATAAATTTAATGGTGGACCAAAGTAATTTATATGCCCAGCAGTTTATTGCCCAAAACCCCACGTCATCATTTGCTAGGTGGACCCCTGTAGATGCAGTAGAGATGATGACGTTTTGGGGTCTGGTGTTACATATGGGCATAGTTAAAAAGCCAGAAATTAGACAATATTGGAGTACAGATGTTCTGTACAGCACCCCACTTCATCGTATGGCCATGACCCGGACTCGTTTTGAGACGATCCTTAAATTTTTGCATTACAACGATAATGCACAGTGCCCACCCAGAGATGATCCCACCTTTGACCGGCTATTCAAAGTCAGGCCGTCATTGATCATTTCAGCGCCAAATTTGCTGAGATGTACATCCCCGAAAAATTCATTTGTGTAGACGAGTCACTTATACATTTTAAAGGAAGGGTTAAATTCCGCCAGTACCTTCCCAATAAGAGGGCAAGGTATGGCATAAAAATGTATAAGCTGTGCGAAAGTACCTCAGGGTACACCCACAGGTTTAGGGTATATGAAGGGAAGGACACAAGAATTGAACCGCCAGAATGCCCCCCCTCCCTCGTAGGTGTTAGTGGAAAGATTGTCTGGAATTTAGTGCACCCCTTCCTGGATAAGGGTTATCACCTCTATGTGGATAACTTTTACACCAGCATCCCCCTGTTTAAGGCCCTTGGTTCAAGAGGTACAGCAGCTTGCGGTACTGTGCACAAGAACCAAAGAGTCCTCCCAAAAACGCACGTTGCCCAATTACTGAGAAAGGGTGAAAGCAGGGCACAATCCACCGAAAATATGTTGTTGGTCAAATATAAGGACAAGAGGGATGTCCTTATACTGACAACAATTCACAGAGACAGTACCACCTCCGTCCCTGTACGAGGTACCAGTACCCACACCTCAAAACCTATTTGTATCCTAGATTACAATAAGTACATGGGCGGAGTGGATCTTTCAGATCAGGTACTGATAAGGCCGTACAGTGCCCTGCGGAAAACAAAAATATGGTATAAGAAGCTGGCCGTGTATATCATCCAGATGGCACTGTATAACGCTTACGTACTATTCCGTTCTACCAGCCAGACGGGGACATTTATGCACTTTCAAGAGGAAGTCATAAAGGGCCTAATATTTGGGAACCAGCAGGCAGAGGGCCCCAGTACTTCTAGTACTGGCCCCAGTACTTCTAGTACTGGCCCCCGTATTGTATCAGGGCAGCATTTTCCTAACGAAATCCCCTCCACTGGAAAAAAGGGCAGGACACAAAAAAGGTGCAAAGTTTGCTATAAAAAGGGAATAAGAGAGCAAATTTTTTTCCACTGTGAAACTTGCCCCGACAAACCCGGCCTATGTATGAAGGAGTGTTTTAAAATATACCACACATCTATGGATTATAAGGTTCATCATTTCACCGTGCTTCGGGGGTCTTGCTAATGCGACATAGCACCCACCATTCATTCCACCAGAATGTGTGCATCAAAATCCAAATATCACTCCTTCCCTTCTGAGTCCTGCCATGCACCCAAATGGTATTTTTTGGTCACATATTGGCATTGCCGTACTCGGGAGAAATTGCGGCACAGATTTTGGGGTGCTTTGTCTCCTTCATTCCTTGTGAAAATGAAAAATTTTGAGCCAGAACTGCATTTTTGTGTAAAAAAATTTAATTTTTAATTTTCACAGCCCAGTTGTACCAAAATTGGTGAAACCCCTGGGGGTTTGAAATGTACACTATACCCCTAGATGAATTCCCTGAGGGGTGTAGTTTGCAAAATGGGGTCACTTGTGGGGGGGTTCCACTGTATTGGTGCTTCGGGGGTCTTGCTAATGCGACATAGCACCCACCATTCATTCCACCAGAATCTGTGCTGCAAAATCCAAATATCACTCCTTCCCTTCTGAGTCCTGCCATTTTTTGGTCACATATGAGGCATTGCCGTACTCGGGAGAAATTGAGGCACAGATTTTGGGGTGCTTTGTCTCCTTCATTCCTTGTGAAAATGAAAAATTTTGAGCCAGAACTGCATTTTTGTGTAAAAAAATTTAATTTTTCATTTTCACAGCCCAGTTGTACCAAAATTGGTGAAACCCCTGGGGGTTTGAAATGTACACTATACCCCTAGATGAATTCCCTGAGGGGTGTAGTTTGCAAAATGGGGTCACTTGTGGGGGGGTTCCACTGTATTGGTGCTTCGGGGGTCTTGCTAATGTGACATAGCACCCACCATTCATTCCACCAGAATCTGTGCTGCAAAATCCAAATATCACTCCTTCCCTTCGGAGTCCTGTCATGCACCCAAATGGTATTTTTTGGTCACATATGAGGCATTGCCGTACTCGGGAGAAATTGCGGCACAGATTTTGGGGTGCTTTGTCTCCTTCATTCCTTGTGAAAATGAAAAATTTTGAAAGCCAGAACTGCATTTTTGTGTAAAAAAATGTAATTTTTCATTTTCACAGCCCAGTTGTACCAAAATTGGTGAAACCCCTGGGGGTTTGAAATGTACACTATACCCCTAGATGAATTCCCTGAGGGGTGTAGTTTGCAAAATGGGGTCACTTGTGGGGGGGTTCCACTGTATTGGTGCTTCGGGGGTCTTGCTAATGCGACATAGCACCCACCATTCATTCCACCAGAATCTGTGCTTCAAAATCCAAATATCACTCCTTCCCTTCTGAGTCCTGCCATGCACCCAAATGGTATTTTTTGGTCACATATGAGGCATTGCCGTACTCGGGAGAAATTGCGGCACAGATTTTGGGGTGCTTTGTCTCCTTCATTCCTTGTGAAAATGAAAAATTTTGAGCCAGAACTGCATTTTTGTGTAAAAAAATGTAATTTTTCATTTTCACAGCCCAGTTGTACCAAAATTGGTGAAACCCCTGGGGGTTTGAAATGTACACTATACCCCTAGATGAATTCCCTGAGGGGTGTAGTTTGCAAAATGGGGTCACTTGTGGGGGGGTTCCTAACTTTTAGCATCTTATGGTGCCTAGAAACCTACATGGTGCCTAAAAAATAATCTCATAAAAAGGAGGCTCCAAAATCAAGTAGGTGCTCCTTCTATTATGAAGCCTGTGGTTTGGTCAACGTGCACACTAGGGCCACATATAGGATATTTATGAAAACAAAAGAATTGGGGGAATCAATTTTTAGTCACATTTCTCTAGTAAAATCTACTGTGTTCCTTCGAAAAATGTATTAAAATTGAAAATCTGCAAAAAAAATGAAATTTTGAAATTTCACCTACACTTTGTTTTAATTCCTGTGAAACACCTAAAGGGTTAACAAACTTCCAAAATGCTGTTTTGAATACTGTGAGGGGTGCAGTTTTTGAAATGGCATCATTTATGGGGGTGTCTCACATACAAGTCCCTCAAAGTCACATCAGAACTGAACTGGTCCCTAAAAAAATCAGTGTTTGAAATTTTCTTGAAAATTTGAGAATTTGCTATTCATATTTTAAGCCTCCTAGTGTCCAAAAAAATTAAAAGGAGGTTGAAATAATGATGGCAACATAAAGTAGACATATGGTCTTTGTTAGTTATTAACTATTTTGAGTGGTATGATTATTTGTCTCACAAGCAGAAAATTTAACATTTTGCAAATTGCAAAATTTTAAATTTTTTTACGACATTTTGGTATTTTTCACAAAAAAACACAGACTGTATCGACCAAAATTTACCACTAACTTGAAGTACAATGTGTCACGAGAAAACAATCTTAAAATCACTGGGATAAGTAAAAGCAAAAAAAAGTTATCCCCACATAAAGTGATACATGTCAGATTTGAAAAAAAGGGCTCTGTCAGGAAGGCAAAAACAGGCTGCGGCGGTAAGGGGTTAACATGCATGATTATTATTATTATTATTATTATTATTATTTTAAATTTTCATGCTTCTTGTGTATTGTACTGACAAGGAAAAATAAAAGATTTATTTAGAAAAAATGCTCTGTAGCAAATTTGATACACAATGTAATGGTATACCTATATATACCTTATGTATATGGGTATATTTATATGGGTATGTAGTAGGGTGGCCAATCCCGGGATTGGGATCGGCGGGATCCCGGGATTTGGCCCCCAAAACGCCGGGATTTCAATCCCGGGATTGGAGTTTCCAATCCCGGGATTTTCGGGATTAGACTGCGCATGCGCAGTCTAATGCCAGGCAGCATACCCGGCAGAGCAACCCTGCGCAGCGTGACCTCTCAGCGTGACGAGAGGTCACGCTGTGCAGGCAGGCAGGCAGAGATGAAGCCGCCCGTCCACCTAGCCGGCCCACCCAGCAAGCAAGCAACTCCGCATTATGAAGTCGCCCGCCCGCCCGCCCACCTAGCCAGCCAGCCAGCTGACCCAGCAACCCGGCTCCCGAAGTAGGAAGCTGCCCACCCGGTATCCCGGTTTCCACCCTGCCGCCGGCCGGATGAAGCTGCCCACCCAGCATCCCGGCTCCCACCCATCAACCCGGCCGCCGGCCGCCCCTGCAAATGTAAGTAAATGCGGGGCGGCCAGGGCGTTTTTTTTATTAGGAAAGCCAATCCCGGGATCCCGGGAATCCCGGGATTGAGCATTTTTCAATCCCGAATCCCGGGATTGAAAAAATGCCCCGGGATTGGCTTCCCTAGTATGTAGTAAAAGTGCAATAGTATGCAATGAAGGGTTAATATGTCCAGTTTTATTTTGTTTTTCTTAGATTTGTACAGCTCCAATCTTGTGGTTACAGTTTTGTATGTCTACTAGTACTAGTGTTTTGTTTCATTTGTTATTTATTAAGTTAACAGTAACTTATGCTTCAAGGATTTATAGAGAATATGTGGAGATTTCTCATAATATATTGCACATTTGTTTACCTATTTGGCATTAATAAGTGTAATGGGAATAGTAAAACACTGAGGTATATAGCTGAGTTGATGTGAATATCAGTCATACACTGCTTCAGTACAGCTACCGTAAACAATCATTACGCAATCATACATTATTTACTTACAGTGGGTTTTTCAGGGGAAGAACTGTTAATCATTTTTGGTTTCAATTTTTTTGTACAGTATATGCGGCAGTAATAGACACCCAGATACACTTCAATGATGACCCTCATCTTCTTAAAGGACAAACATTTCCTTGTATCTTAGTAATGGTAACACAATGAAAAAGATTTCTATAGTTTCATATCATCAGACATTTTAAACAAGTATTACAAACAAAACTAGCAATGAAGCCGGAAAGAGTTGGGCAGAGAGGTCATGCTTGATGTGTGAATGGTCCCCGCAAGCCGAATGTCAACTATCACTATAGTTATGTATGATAGACTGTTAACTATCATTATACACAACGCTCAAAAATTGGAGTAGAATGTTGCTCTCTGGAAGTCATGTCCTGATCTATAGACATTTGGGTAAATGGAAAAACCATAAACACAATTAATTAATCATACTTCCTGCACGTGATTCATTTTAAACAGACCTTAGTTTTTTCTCAGACTCTACATAATCAAAACACACAACACACAAAATACCTTTTGAGCTTTATTTATTCTGTCCCTTTGTACTTAAAGGCTCAACCCACATCTCACATGACTCATTTTAAATGTTTTCCATGAAAAGTGAATTTACTGAACAGGAGACTATAGATGAGTTTATCCAAAATTGCTGTGCCCAGTATGGAGTTTCCCAAGATGGTCTCCGCTTAGTTACTAGAGAATCTGTTGCTTCGTCTGGCAGTGGGCACAACCATGAATGAGAGGAAAAGTAAAGATTGTTTGACATGGAGAACACCCTGTAGAAAAGTCCACAAAATCAGGCAACAGCGTAATCTGCCACAGAGACTGAACCGAGAGGGCTGAAACTGGTACTTTTAAAGTGACAAGTCAGAGGCCCTTTTCCAAACCTGCCTGACAGAAAATGATAGACGTAAAGATTTGTGGTTAAAGCATGGTCCCTTAAACAGTACTTTTGGACAGAGAGGAAGATGGAGAGGCCCAGAGGATCCATTTGTCAAGCTTTGCATGGCCAGTCCGGAGCCACAAGGCTCACGGTGCCACCTTCACCTGTAATTTGCTGAGGACCTACGGATTAATGGAAAGCAGATATAAATGAGGGAAAAGATCACTCGGGCCACTAGAGCATCCACTAGAATTGCTCCTGGATCCCTTATGCTCGAGCAGTTTCTCAGCAGCTTGTGGTTTTGTCAAAAAGCCATTACTGTATATTGATGGACAAACAGGAGCTGAAAGATGTCAGGGTGTATGGTCCACTCTCCAAAGTGAATGCTGAAAGTCCACCTTCCAATTTTAGACATGGGGAATGTGTACTGCTGTCATTGCTGGAAGATGACACTTAAAGAATATGATGCAATAATGACACTGAAGAATGTGATGCCACAACTGCAAGTGCCACCCTGATGATTTATGTAGATAACAGCTGAAGCAGTGTCCAAAACAACTTGACCAGCTAGTGCTAGAGGAGGGGTTTTGCTAGGCAAAGAGCTCTATGGCCTTCTTAGAGTCTGTGTTGGTGCACCAGGTACAAGGCCATAGGCCTCTCCTCATCGCCACAGCAGATGCTGGCCTCTTAGATATTATAATACACATGTCAATGTCTGAATTGTCAAGATAGACGCATGCTTACCTGATGTGTTTAACCATACACAACTCAGCTCTGTGGGCACTAGAATGGAGACACTCTTTGAGGGAAGGCTGTGCCACCCAGGCATACACATGGGTTGGGTGTACATTAGCTCCTAGAAAGGAATAAATTGTCTTAAGGAAGTTCTCAAGCATCCTTAAGGAAGGATGGTCTTAAGGAAGGCCGTGTTAAGTATAGTAAGCATCAACCCAGAGGAGGGGATTCCTTATTGACCCTATCCACAGCTGTTAGCAGATAAAAAGCAGCAATGTACTAAGGTACCTGGAAGCACTTGTTATAGAGAACTCAATCCTCCATTAGGAGGTCATTGAACTTTTGTAGGAAAAGCGATCTCAGTCGCCACCTCCTTTTGTCATTTTAAACCCAGGGCATGTGACTTAGATATCTGTTCCAATTCCTTGATCAAAATTCTTGATCAGGCCCTCAACATCCACTTGATCCCACTGATTCAAGAAGTTTAGGTCATACCCATACAATTGATGTCTCTGGTGGAACACATCAGGGAAGCAGGCACCTATCTTTGCAAGTCAGCTATCGACATGTGTATTCTAATCTCTAAGGGGGCAGCATCTGCAATGGCAGTGAGGAGAGCCCTATGGTTTTGTACCTGGTGCATCCATAACCTCTAAGGGCAGTATTCAATGAGAAAATTCTCAGTGTTTTATGGAGAATTTTTGCTTTTTTCGCCTTGGACGGAGCATTTTGCTCTCCAAAAGCAAGCAACCCTATTCAATGTGAAATATTCTCCTTCTTTCTAAGTGATTTTCTCCGTGTCTCTCCGTGTAGCAATTCTCCATCTTTTGATGGGGAGCTGGAATGTGAACTTTTAAACTAAAAGGTTTTTTTTTTATAATTTTGGTGTAAAAAAATCAGGTTTTTTTTTCTGTGAAGGGGCATGTTATTTTTATTCATGTGCTTATAGCACATGAATATATATTTAATTTAAAAAAATATATATATATTTTTATTTTTTTATTTTTTACACAGTGCAGCCAGCAGGGGGCCGGAGCGCTCGAGCCGCTCATTACATATTCATATATTCACTGCACCCGATCGTTAATATGCACGATCGGGTGCAGTGAATACTGGGTCCCCCGCTGGCTATAGGGGGGGGGGGCAGCCTGTGCTGCCTGGGTCCCGGAGAGCCCCCCTCCACCCCAAATTCCTCTGTAGCAGCCAGGGAGACTTTAATCTCTCTGGCTGCTTCCGTCCCCCAGCTCCCTGAAAGCTCCCTGCCGCGGACGCTCGTCCGTTGCAGGGGTTAAGACTCGCCGCGAGTGGCGGCGAGCATCAGCCACATTGAATAGTGGGTAAAGTGCCGTGACCGAGAATCTCCAAACATGGAGAATCTCCGCAAAAACACGGAGAGTGCATGGAGAGCGAAATAAAACGCTCTCCATGCACGGAGAACTTTCTCATTGAATACTGCCCTAAGAAGGAGAAGAGAGCTCTTCCTTTTGGTAGGATATACACTTAATACTACATGCATACAAAGCATTCAGTGGAAATGAAACAAATGGTGAAGTGAGGAAGGAGCTCTATCTATAACCTGGCAAATGAGAAATAGTTGCCTAATCTCCTGGAAATTGTGATAGACACCAGAAAATGTAGGTGGTCGCTTGTGAGTGGGCATGTCCAATATGATGCGTTCCAATGCAAATCACATCATATTGGCCCCATGCAATCATGAGCAACCTAGGGGAGGGGCTAACAAGGAAAGCCTAACTCCCCATTCTGACATGGACCACAGGGCAATGGCCACCACTTACATAAGTGCCCTGTTGCCTCAATGCTGCCCAGGTGGTCTAATGATGATGACTACTGAGAACACAATGCATCTGGCTACCCCTCCTATGCTGTGTTCTCTGGAGTCTGGCCATCATCACTGACCCCTACGCCAGTGCTGGGGATCACCAGAGCGGCAGTAAGGTTCTATAGGATGCCTGCTCAAGCAAAGTAAAAATAAACTATAATGAGGCTACTTAGTATTAGACCCACAGTGACCAATCCTGTAGGCATCAGATGAAAAACTAATCCTAGTGGCTGGGGATGGGGCATAGTGGAGAGGGAGCCTGGGCTGCTGGGAGAAGAAACGTTACTGTTTGGTGCCCAGACTCCAGCTCACCAGTAAAGCCTTTGTAGATGATCGAGAAACAGTAATACTATTGTTTGAAACACCCCTGGATTTGCATTTAATAGTCTTGCTGTTTTACATTCTATGGGCAAAAACATTGATAATTAACGTCTTTGAAAAGCTGCCATTTAGTAAATAAACTCCAATGTGTACAAAACCTACAACTTGTCATTCCAATTTACCTCATGCTAGCCTTTTTTCCAGACAATGTGAAATGAGAGATAATGTATTCAGGCCTTCACTGATTTTTCTTTTTTCTATGTTAAATTAAAATGCACAAGTGGCAGGTAATGTTGGATCTGTGCACTGCATGCAGTGTTACTGATATGGTTGCCTGGCAACCAGGGGAGGCTTCCATGGAATGTCCAGGAGGTCCAAATGGATTAACCCCTTAAACACCAGCTATGATTGTTAGTAGTATGGTACAATGCTGAAATCATTAGCAGCATTATACAATTACATGTCATGCTCCAGTAATAAACATATCAAATTATTGTTGTTATACATTTGCTACTAGAATTTTCACAACAGGTGTACCTTGTATGTTATTCATACAGTACAATGCATGCTAATGCAGTGGATATTAGGAAAGTATTTCCCATTCACTGTATAAAAAAGGTGCATTTTTTTTACTTTTATTGTTTAAAACATAAAACTTGAAAAAACTTGAACTAGATCGCATCGCATATATATGTGAAAACGCACGCTGCTTTAGCACATCGCATACTTTTTTATTTAGATGTGATGCGATCTAGTTCAAAACACACAGAGCACATCGCTCCATGTATGGGCACCTTAGTGAATTTTTGCTCCATCCGGGTGGTATAATGTAATTTTTGGCTCATTCCATTTGAATTTTGACTCATTGTGTGTCGCATAAGGTGAATTTTGGTTCATTCTGTGTGGCATAATGTTTAAGGTGCAAGTATAAGGGGCAGGGCAGCCGAGAGTAATGCCGGGCCCCGGTAAAATTTTGGGGGCGTGGCCTAAGTGTGTGTTGTGGGAACCTCCCACACTTAGGCCACGCCCCCAAAATGTTTAGAGGAGGGTGAAAGAAAACTCTAAAAACTGTAATCTTAGAAGCAGCACACACCTACAGCATGTGCTGTGCTGACTGCAGGCTCAGCATGACCTCTCACGCTGTCAGTGAGACACTCATGCCGATCCTGCTGTCAGCACAGCACATGCTGTAGAAGTGTGTGCTACTGTTGCTACCCGGGAGGGATGGAGGGGGAAGGGAGGGGTCAGACCAGGGCCCCTGCGCGGCCCCTTCAGCAAGTGTGGGCCCGGGTAATTAGTACCCGCTCCCCCCCTCTCTCGGCTCCCCTGATAAGGGGGTCTACTATTGTGTTGCATATTGTATATAAGAGGTATATGGCGAGGCACACTGCACTCAAGATCACACCCCCTTTTAAGTGACCACGCCTCTTTTTAAGTGGTCACACCCCTAATGCCATGGTGGGGGGCACTCATTTTTTGGCTGGAGGGAGCAAAATTTATAGTTACGAAACTGCCTGGGCCATTATCTTGCTGCATTTTTTTGCTGCACATGTGATTATAGGAGAACCCATGAGGACCACAGTTTTAGCACATGGCAGTTTTGTTTCTAATTTTTTCTGTTTTCCACCTGCATTTTAGACACAATGTGTTTGTTCTAAATGAAGAGGCAGCCTCAGTATGTTTAGCAGATCTCAGATAAATACTTTTTTTTTCTTAAAAGCAAACCACATTGGCTGAAATTGCTATCACATGGCTTATGTTTTGCTTTTAATAACGTGCCACTAATGAATGTTTATCACTATTTGATAATTGAATATCCATAAAATATACAGCTAAAGATCAATATTGCTGTTCACTTTGGATCCCACCTTCCTGTAAGTATTTGCAGCTGTACAGTAATGTTACAGTGACTGCTCATCGTTATGTTGTTTGGCCATGACAGTCACTTCAGCAGGAAACAAAGCGTGTACAATATTAATGAAGCTTTTATTTGTCTCGTTTTATAATGAACAGTAAAAAGATAAGAGACTGTTATACTCTAAGATCATAGGGAAGCTATATTGCCTTTATTCACAGTTACTATAGTAACATAGAAAGGGTATTGTAAACTTGGCTAAACAATTACGAGTTCTCTGTTATATCCAAATACAGTAATAACAAAAGAATTTACTCCTAAAGTCCATTTTGCTTGAGGCAAAAGTGTTCAATACACTATTTTGTGCAGGGGTGGGTCCAGAATACACGACAGGGGGCCACATGATAAGAGAAGGAGGGGCGACTAATGATAGCAGCATTCACGCCCTTTTCAGAAAAGGGGTGTGGCTTCACAGGATAGTGGATGATAGAGAGGTAGAGATTGACAGGGAGAGGCAGTGGTTTATGGGGAGAAAGAGGATACGGCAAGCAATGAGTGACTGATGGGCAGTGAATTAAAAAGAGAGAGTAACAGAGAGATATAGACGTGACAGGAAGAAGCAGTGGGTAATAGGGAGAGGCAGAGGGTGACCAAGAGTGGGTGACAAGGAGAGGTAGAGGGTGATGGAGAGAGGGTGATAAGCAGTGGGGGACAGGAAGCAGCAGATGGTGATGTGCAGAGGCAGAAGGAGACAGAGAGAAGCTCACAATCAGAGGGTGACGGAGAAACAGAGGGTGGACAGTGGGTGAAAGGGAGAGGCAGTGAGTGACAGAGAAAGGCAGTGTATGAAAGGCATACGGTGAACAGTAGAGTTAGAGGATAGCTGTTCTCTACATGAGGGAGTGAAGAGGTTAAATTGTCTCAAAGGGTTCACTGACACATTAAGGGAAAGTATCAGCTTCTGACCTGTGTTAAAAGAAAGGTTAATCCTGTGTTGGAACCGGGTTACTGTGCAGTGTGAATGGGTAACCTGGGTCAAGCAACACAAGTCTCGTTCACACTATAGGGAGGAGACAACGTGATCTGCAAGTCCTGCCCCCCTCCCCCTCCCCCCCCCCTGATGACCTGCCGCTGCCCTGCCCCCTTTTTTTGAACATCAGAAAGCCGGCTTATTGTCAGGTCGTTGTGGTATTTGCAACGTGAAAGGGTTATAAGCCAGAAATTCTGAGCCATCCCAAAGTTGCAGGTGTTCTTTAAAGTACACAAGGGGACCAGCTAGTTCTCCTTTTTTTTAATCACAACTCTTAAACAAGGCTCCTAGGAGATAGTTAGAACTAATAGTATGTAAAATGCAGATCAAGAGCTAAAGCATTTCTGAGGCATTGTGAGTAGGCATCGTGTTCTAAGCATAAAACTCATTCATCTACTCTTGAATGCTTGACTGTGGAGGTTATCCCTATGGCTACACAGACTGGATGCGGCAGCAGTGACACAGGTATCATGTACAGTATATCTGCATACATAATTGCAGCTGCCATCAGATACATGCCCCAAAACATTCATGACATGCCTGTGTTTTTACCACATTTCTGGTTAACCACTCTGCAATGAAATCCTGCCTGCGAGCAGAATTGTACCTTTACACATGTGCAGTGCTATCACAGCAAGTGCACAGTCAAAGGATATTTATTTATTATTTATTTATTTACAGGATAGTCACTTGATTGCAAAAACATTGGCACAGTGTATGGTACACCTCTGAATTAGTCCTATTTTCTTAACAGAGAGAGAATATTAGGGATGCCAATGCCAGGGCATTTTTTTCAATCCTGGAATTTGGTATTGACAAATGCCCAATCCCAGGAACCTGGATTGGCTTCCCTAATAAAAAAAAACCACCCGGGCCGTGCTGCATGTTTACTCACATGTGCGGAGCGGCTGGGAGCTATGTGGTGCGGCTGAGAGGGTGGGCAATGGAGCTTGGAGCCGGGCGAGTGGGCGATTGAGCCAGGAGGGGGATGGGCTGATGGTGACGGGAAGACAGCGCACCCCAGATGAGGTGAGCTGTGCGTCTGTGTGGCCTGCGCAGTGTGCCCTCTGACCTTGTCATGCTACGCGGAGCCGCACTGCTGGGGACGGGAGAAGCCAGGCAGCGTCTGATCACCTGCTAAGACGCTGCCCGGCATTAGACTGTGCATGCGCAGTCTAATCCCGAAATCCCAGGATTGGAAACACCAATCACAGGATTGAAATACCGGCGTTTTGGGGGCCAAATCCAAAGATCCCGTTGATCCCGGGACTGGCCACTCTAGAGAATATACATAAATGCAATCAGATGAATCTCTGGGAAGTCAGTGTTAACCCTTCACTATGAGAATGACAGAGCTATGTTTATAAGTGAACTGAAGATCTCTATCTATAATATATATGTATATGTGTGTGTTCCAAAAGGAAGAAAATGAAAGCTTGCAATGATTATTTGGTTTATTGACTGTATTATTATAAGTTGCATCATATACGATAACATCACTGCTTCTATTTATTTCTCTGTTACATAATTTCCATAAATACTGTCTTTTATCTCTTCCAGGTGTTCTACTTGTTCTGGCTCAGGCAGAGAAAAAAATATTTGCGTTTAAGGAACAGTTTCCAACCTCCCCATCTTACCACTTTCTGGAGGAAACCAACCCAAATGCAGCGATGGTAATGCCGAGTTTCAGCTCTGGTCTTGTTCGGAAGTCTGCGAAGTCTGGCACTAGGCTGTCTGTAAAATCTGCAGACTTGGTGCCTCCTCTTCACAGCGAAGTTGCTGATTACAATGACAGGCTTATGGCTACGCCACCTCTTAATATTCAGGGTGTTACACATTCAGGAAATGCGCACATCAAAAGAAAAACATCTGCAAACATATCAGATGTGTTCACTACAGAAACTTACCTCCAACCGGAGCTCAGTTCCAGCTTGTCATTGAGGACTACATCCACCATTGACCATAGCAGCACTATACTTGCATTTCTTAAAGACACTTTGCTGGGACATGTTGGTACTTTACAAAGTCTTCCCCAAGAAGACCAGACAGAAGGTTCTACCACCTTTACCAGTGGTATGTTAAAGAACACTGCATCAGTGTCAGTGCCTTTTAAGAGCTATCATTCTAAATTATGGGAAGTGTTAAGTCGAAATGGCTCCTTGTTCTCTATAAGACAAGGTAAGAATGGAACTTCGCCAACGGTTACAAGAATGACAACATCACCCACATTTTGGCACACTTCCACTGATTCTAAGAGCACTACATTTGCTTTAGAAACCACCAAGGGCACTGTTATCAAGCCCCATACTATATCAAACACTGCTACCACATTAGACTTTGTTTTGTCAACCGATGTCACAACTAGAAGCTCTATAACTATGTCCACACCTGGGTCCACAGCAACTGGAAATTTTCTAAACAGGCTGGTGCCTGCTGGAACTTGGAAACCTGGGGTTCTCGGCAATATATCCCATGTAACCGAGGAAGGTAGCCAACCCCAACACAGAGAAACTATTTGTCTCAGCAAAATGGACATTGCGTGGATATTCTTGGCTATTAGTGTACCAATATCATCATGTTGTAAGTATTTATACTTTGTTGTTCATTTCTGAATTTCAATGTTTTTTGTGGTTGTCAAAGTCTTTCAGTACATAATTATGTCAACTGTAAACTAAAATGCACTATGTAGACTAATTCAAAATATGGGACTGATTCTGGTTGGTTTACAAAAGCAAACTCCTTTTTTAATGGACAAAACCATGTGCACTGCAGGTGGGGCTGATGTAACATGTGCAGAGAGAGTTAGTGAAGATCTTCTGTGGACACAGAGCCTGATTCTGATTGGAAGTAAAGCAAAAAAAAAAAAAAATCATAGTTGCCTACTTCCTTGCTGCCCTCTCCGGGAGAGGGCAGCCAATTCAGTGAGGCAGGGGTGGGCAGAGCCACTGATGTGGCGGGGTGGTCAGCAGGTCACCAGTGTGGGGGTGTAGCCAACACGATCCTGTCTTTGTGGTCCCGCCCCCGCTGTTCAGGCAGTATTTCAGGCATTGTATGGTGGGGGTGGGGCTACAGTGACACAATTCGTGTCATTTGCTCCCACGGACCACTCGCCACGGGGGGTCGCAGGAGGCTGCCCGGATTCCGGGAGGCTTGCCTACCTTTCCGGAGGGCCGGGAGATCGACCCAATTTCCGGGCCATTCCAGGAGGGTAGGCCACCCTGAATTAACTGTAAACCTGGGCAGAACAATGTTGCACTGCAGATGGGGGAGATGTAACTTGTAGATAGCTTTAGATTTGTGTGGTGTTTGTCCAAACTAAATCTAAGTTGTAGTGTAAAAGTAAGAGGAACATTTGTGGGCTACATGCCAAAGCAGCCAGTATTTCCTCTGCACAGAAAAAAACATAGTTTGTTCCAGATACACATTTGCTTGCTTACTTGCAAAACAGAATCAACCCACACTTCACTAGATACATTATTAGGACAACCACAGGTAAGACCTCCTTTGTTTCTGTAGTACAGGGTTGCCGACCCTCCCGGAATTCCCGGGAGTCTCCCGAAAATCGGGTCCCCCTCCCGGCCCCCCGGAAGGGTGGGCAACCCTCCCGGTATTTAGGGGACCCCCCTGAACCCACCGAATCGCGGCATGTAAATGCCGCAATCCGTGGGTCTCAGAGGAGGGGGCGGAGCTAAAATGGCACAATCGTGTCATTTTAGCCCCGCCCCCTCCATGGATAACAGTAATTTCTACTATTTCCCGTAGTGGGGGCGGGGCTTAATGACGTCACCGTCAAGCCCCGCCCCCCGATCGGGTAAGCAAAGTCTCCTCTCCGGGCTTCTCCCGGAGAGGAGTATTAAAAAGTCGGCAACCCTGCTGTAGTATAGAGCAGTATCAACTGTAAATTACCAGATGATTGTTACTGGGGAGGCATATTTTTTCCCCCGATCTTTCAAATAAGGGTGCCATAGATTGTGGGCCAGGATGGAGGTGGGTTGTTCTTGTTAGATACCCTCACCCATCTGCAGGCTCTGCTAGTATATATGTAGGTCAGGATGATAATGTCACCACAAAGTAACCAGATCATATTCATAAAAAAAAAAAAAAGGATTATACCTTTTAACTAAGGGTGCCTCTGAGTTTATTGAAGTGATGGTCAAATCTCCTGGAAGGTCTGTAAGTGTTCTAATATTAGAGAAGCTCTCCTGGCCTTCCAACATAGTTGTCTACCCACTTGCCGACTGAAGAGGGCAACACAGATTCTGGTGATTATGATGTGATTTGCTTTAAATTGTATCATCTGAAACCTACACCCCAGTGTATAACATACCTCCCAACTGTCACGATTACAGCGGGACAGTCCCGATTTTCGGGTCCTGTCCCGCTGTCCCACCCGCGGCAGGCATTGTCCCGTTGCGGGGGGTGGCAGTTGGGAGACCCCCCAATCTAATAGAATGCGCACAGCGTCTATTCTCGTATGAAAATGAGGTTGCGGCTAATTAGCAAAAGCCGCACCATCATTTGCATACGCCCCGCCCCCTTTTCGGACGGGGCCCTATTTCTTCAGCACAAAAGTTGGGAGGTATGGTATAATACTGAGAATAGTGGCTTTGGTCACACAGGGGTTAGGCTTCTGATAGCGTGTAGCTCTGTCTCCCTGTAAAATGCAGCCAATTGTGTCTTTATATGGTGGGGTCTGGTCACACTGAGGGGGATTATTCTGGTTGATTCGTTCAGATGCAAATTCACTTCCTTGCGAGTCAACCATAACCCAACCCTGCGAATGGTGGTACGCTGGTCCACCATTCGCACGACACGTATGTTCGCATAGCATGCGAATGGATGTTTCACATATGCATCCATTCACACGCCTATGGGAACCTCCCACATCTTTCAATGGTCGCCGACCATTGAAAGATGTGGTGTGTACGCGCATATATAAAGTGACTCTCACATCACTTTTATATGGGTGTACAATGTCATGGAAATGGCCGGCAGCTGACATCCGGTGATGTCAGCTGCCCGCCCCTGGCACCCACTTCACTGGGTGATTATCATCGGAACGCCCAGCATTTTCATGGGAACGCCCATGAAATGTTGGGCGTCCCCATGGGCAAGTACCCCTGTCCGCTGCCCCAAATGCCAATGTTCAGTGTACAAATTTGTATATTGTGTTTCCATTAAATCTGATATATGGGATTGTCATTTGCTACTTGCTATTGTCATTTATCACCTAGGATGTGATAAGAAATACATATTGAAAATTTGAAATCACAACTTCGACATTAAAGGACAATATAATATACCAATGTATAAAAAAAACTGAATCTAACTTATATTTATAGTGAAAAAATATTCAGCTCATTCTCACCATACATAGCCTCATTTGTGAGAGGCGCTAATTGGTATGTAGAACAAAATTCCCACTAGAGATTTCGATATTAATAAGTATTTAGAAAAACTTCATAATTAAAATTGCAGCCAACCAAAGAACCTTGGCTGCCACCTACTGGGCATTATATTTATTGCTGCATTGAAGTGTAAATTCCTCTTTTCAGGAGTTTGATTATATTGCCCTCATGTGTTCAACAACTGGAGAAAATTTCAGAGCTGTAAATTCCTGCTCACTAAAGAGCTTCACTTGAAAATTCCTCTATGAGATATAGATACTATACTATAGGCAGCAAAGGAGGCAGCTACACTCTGGGATAAATCAGTGTGTAAACCAATGGTTTGGGGACTATTTTTGCTACTTCCTCATTATATATAATTTGTGTGTGTGTGTGTGTGTGTGTATGTGTGTGTGTGTGTGTATGTGGCTAGTTACACTGTTGCAGGGTACAGCAGTGTGTCCTTTCATGATGCATAGTGTTCCATAGTTACCTACCCTCCTGCATTCTGCAGGAGACTCCCTGAAATAGCAGCAATCTCCCTATCTCCCTCATTAGTCTAGCAAGCTCCCTCATTTACCCTAGCCCACATTACATTGTTAAATTTTTTGTGAAAAAGAAATGAGAGACAGATACATTTTTTTTTTAATTGAGTGATTTTTATTGAAGTTTTAGATAATACAAAACAAAAAGCACAAACTAAGGCAGCAAGACAGAGCACACAATAAATATATAACAGTAGAGTATAGTAGGTACCTCCTACACATGTAACGTAAAACAATAGCCCGCATGCAGGATGGAAAATGCAATATATAAACTCGAAGGCGCCATTCGAGTAAGCTATTGGCAGGGGTATTGTTCAAGTGATACAGTATAGCATTTAAAGTATAGGTGCAGTCGCTCCACTACATATACATACCCATAGAGGAGATGTACATTTTCAAACAAATGAAAAGCTCGCCTTGCCACATACTACAACCTAAACATAAAATCAACCCACTAAGCCCAAAATAAACCTCCCCATAACCCCCCACCCTGTATGACCTAACCCCAACTCTTGGTATACCTGGATCCCACCAACTAACTACACTACCTAAAGCTAATAGTTACCCCACTAACTACAATATACTGTAGGGGGAAGTAAATCAGTGGCCTTTAGCTAACACAAGGTTAAGCTAATCCTGCCAGAAACTCTAATTTACCCCAACCACCCACCCATCCACCCTCCCACCCACCCTCCCAACTAACTAACTAACTAGTGCGGATTACAGATCGGAGAACTGACAGGGGCTATGTCAATGGCCCTAAATGACCAGGATCATCCTGTCTAGAGTATATGGGGACATTATCACAGTATTACAATAAAGATAACCGCAATATGGATTCGCCAGGTCAAATACACACTGTTGTGCTGAGCAAGAAACTATATTGATAGGAGAAATTGGACAGATGCGCTATGATCATTAATCAGGCCAAGTCTGCGTCTACTTTCAAAGCTCTAATCTGGCCAGTTTTCAGATCCCTGGGGAAGCATGGTTGGCCTAAAAGTGCTATCACCAAGGAGATCAGGAAAACAACTGACATAGGCATAAAGGAATACGCAAATACATGTTGTCAAATTCCAGTGTCGTATCGCAGGTACCATTAGCAAAAAAGGAGCCTGAAGGGAAACGGTATCACAGTCAATGTTCAAAGGAGTATTGTAGTACGCATTCTTCAGTTTGGGCACTCCCACATCGGTATACTCGTTCAGTTCAGGATCAGGTGTAGAAATAGACAGGGGCTTCATGGCAGGGGGTGTAGCATACCTAAAAAACCTAACTCACCCCCTCACACCCATCCCGCCCACCCACCCAACATATATCTAGCTACCAACCCTCCCCCCCCCCCCCCATCCCCATATAGTGGTAGGATAGTAGGCGGATGGATTGATGGAAGCAATGGCTTGGCAATAATGATAAATTATAATACTTTGGAGGGAGTCTGTCTCATCCACTGATAACAGGATATCTTAATAACTATCATAGGCATAGTCATACACTAAAAAAAAACCAAAGCGCCAGTCCAACCAGGACCATCCCCACAACCACCAAATAATGAACTGTCTCATCATCGCCTATGTCATGTTACATATCAAGTGAGTTGTGGCATTAGACGTAGGGAAACAATCCAATAAACGTTACATACATGAAACCAGGATATATCTATACTAATGTAATATTAAGATTAGAGTAGTAGTGAGTAGTAGTGAGTATGGCAAAACCGAACATGACACAAGAAGAGATCATAATAGGCATCATAAACTTAAATAGCGTATACATAACATTAGTCCGGCCAACTCTCAATCAGCTGAAAAAACACAGTTATGTCTGTGAGCACTTTCCAAGTCTCTCGAGGATAGGCAGCAGAAGATCCAAGGTAATGAAACAAAGAAGTCCAGGATCGTGGAATTTCCACCAGGAGTGGGAAAGAGACCTTTATGGGAAGCCCAGCATGATCAGAAGGATTATGTTTGGAACTCCAAAATGATTTAAATCTGGTCATGTCCACTTGAGAATACATATCCAGGGTATGAGGGTAAACAGGAGCTGCGAGGGCCACAGGGTCGGTACAATGAGATATAACTTCTTCAGGAACATCATCACACTTCTCTTGGATATAGGAGGAAGAATAAACATTTTTCTGTATGTCATTCAGCTGGGCAATAAGCCTGTTGGTAAAGGCATAGATTGCATGCAGGATTTGTGAAGCGGCGACGACCATGGTGTCACAATAGCATGTGTAACCAGCTACAGTGGGACCTCAAAGGAGAATGGCTGCAGCTATACATATAGGGTTTCTAGTGAATAATGGAGGGTGTCCGGCAGGAAGACAGGCAGCAACTGGTCAACATTAGGATCGTGGTGCGTGTCAATATGTAAAGGCAGTGCCTTGTATGCCAGAATAAACAGAGTTGTTCTCCCACCTCAGCGCCAGATATGAAGGCGTCCGCGCAGGACTGTGCAGGTCGAATTCTCAGAATGAGGCCCGCTGTCTCCAGCGACCAGATATGCCGTTATTTCCCCTCAACCACAATGCCGGATTTGCTCTTTAATGCTGACCGCGGCGTGCAGGGTGGTATCGCAGGAGAACACCGCTGCCAAATGCCGGGCAGATCAGCGCAGGAGCCCAAGCGCCTGGAACACAGATGATCGTCGGAGGATGTCGGAGCTTTCAAGATGGCGCCCGGGAGTCCCACATTCGGAAGGCCCGGGCTGTCACCACAGAAGACCGGAGCCCAGCGCAGGTTCAGCGGGTGGCACAAGATGTGCAGGGGAGGTTCATAAAGGAGAGGGAGAAGGGAGGGAGAGCCGTGGCCCCGGGATCAGGAGATTATATCAGGATAATTACGGAGCCCCGGAGATCCACGTCCTCTCACCAACCAGGCCAAGCCACGCCCCGAGAGACAGATACATTTACATTGAATCATCAGCACCATTTTCCAGCACTTTAGCAAGTATAGTAGCTCTTACTAACTGCCTTGGGGCTCATCTACATTTGGATATAAATCATTTTACTAGATTCCTCTCAGATGTAGCAGTACACACCCACACGTCTAGGTACCATGTTCACAATCCCTTTTCACAATCTCTCCATATATGGAATTAGACACGCCCTTTGGGTGGAGCATTACAAGCCCCCTCAATGGGGTGCAGTGCAAAATTCTACTATCAACTATAATCTCCCTGAAATTAATTTTCAAAAGTAGGCAAGTATGTAGTGTTCCCTCCCGTTTGCTGCTGTGGCCTCAGGCTTCCCCATAGAAGTCTTTGTGCCCCTGCAGGAGTGTGCATATGTATGCTCCCACGACTGCACACCACGCTCCATTATGGTACCCGCAATGCAAACTTAGGTACTTGTGTATTTTGGCTGCGCCCCCGATCTCCATCGCGCAATGTTTTAATCGCATCGCATGCCATGCACCCGATGGCATGCGATGCGACGCGATTTTTGCCCCCTATGCGATGAAAGATTGTATAAGCACCCTAAAGGGTGCTTTTAAGCACCCTAATGGGTGCTTACAATGTTAAATGCACTCCCACGCCACTCCCCCTACTATAAACGTAAACCCGAACCGTGGCGAGTGCAGCGAGCCCGCGAGGGGACGCGGATACCTTCACAGGTGTCGAAGTCCCCGCACAGGGCTCGCTGCGCTCGCCACGCTTCGGGCTCGGTGGCTCGCTGCGCTCGCCACACTTTCTTTTCTCAACTCCACGCCGACGTGGATAGTGGGGGTATGAAAAGGTCAGAGGACGCGTACCGCCGCCCCTCGCGGGCTCGCTGCGCTCGCCACGCTTCGGGTTCACGTTTATAGTGGGAGGGTGGCGGG
The DNA here is from genome assembly GCF_055691185.1 of Crinia signifera. NCBI lineage: Eukaryota > Metazoa > Chordata > Amphibia > Anura > Myobatrachidae > Crinia > Crinia signifera. The sequence goes on from NC_139221.1 coordinate 226,502,531, forward strand.
GGGGGGTGCATTTAACATTGTAAGCACCCATTAGGGTGCATATACAATGTTTAATCACATCGCATTGTATGGCATTGTATGCCATATACAATGTCATACAATTTTAAAATTATATGGCATTGTACAATATCGCGCAATATTGCGTCGCATCGCATACCATCGCATGCCTTATGGTATGCGATGCGATGGGCGCCGCCAAACTACACAAGTACCCAAACTTATTGTTGGAGAATGCAACAGAGGACGCATCTGTTGACTGTATATATATATATATATATATATATATATATATATATATATATATATACATTAATATAGCACCATAAATTATTTCAGGACATTTTTAATAATAAAACTGAAAATTTTTAATAATTTATGGTGCTAATCACCTGACTGTACCTCTCGATATTAAGACCCATGAGTGCCGCCATACTACTGTTGACTATATTGATCATGTCAAGGGGTTAAAGTGAGGGGTAAATGGGTGGAACTGAGTTCCACCACCTCTAATGGTGAGGTGGAACATTTTAACCTCCACATTGGCCCTGCACAGTAATTATCACAGAAACGCATTCTAGTTTACAAGGGGATGCCAAAGACCCTACCACTGGCCCTGTCTCTGCCTAATGGGGGGAGGAGAGGGGGGGGGGGGGGTAATTAGGTGGCATAAAGAGATGAGTTCCCCCACCTCTGCATGACCAATTTATGCCCTGATCATGTCTATGTTCAGTGGAAGGCACCTACGTGCATACCCGGCTGTTTGGGATTAAGTGCTGGCTGTCCTATTTGGATAGATATCTATATAATAAGTAGAAGAGTGTGTGTGTTTGTGTGTGTGTGCGTGTCTGTCGCATTGCGGACACACCGTGGCACTTAGAGCCACCAAATTCAGCAACAAGGTACCTCTGGGCCTGGTGGTGTGCACCTCAAACCCGTTTTTGGGAAATTTCACTTAGAAATGTAAAAAAACACCAAGGTTTAATTTGCCTTCATTGATGATCTGGGAAAAAGATCGACAATCTGGGAAACCGATAACTAAGGAACAACTCCACACCTGATTTCTTTGCTGTCATTGGGCAGTTTTGAATTACTTTAATCACGCTGTGCAGCGAATCCTGTTTAGGATTCGCTGCACAGTCGCCGTGTTCCAGAGGACTGGAGCCTTCGCTGCCAGCCCTCGCTGACACAGTATTCAATGCTGCAGGGGCTCGCTGCCCCGATGGCAAATGTTAACCCCTGCGGCGGACGCCGCAGGGAGCCGAGTGACGGCGGCAGGCAGGGAGATGGAATTCTCCCTGCCTGTCCCAGTATGTATGTGGGGGGTAGGAGAGCTCCCCGGGACCCAGGCAGCACAAGCTGCCCCCCCGGGAGAGCTAGCAGGGGACCGGGTAGGAGCCGCTAACACTGCTCCCGATCGTGCATATGTAATGATTGGGAGCAGTGAATATATGAATATGTAATGAATGGCTCTCGGCTCCAGGCCCCCTGCTGGCTGTTATGTTTAAAAAAATATATATTTTTTAAATTAAATATATATTCATGTGCTGTAAGCACAAGCACATGAATAAAAATAGTATGCCTCTTCACAGAATAAAATTCCAGATTTTTTGACACCAAATAAAAAAAAAAAAAACATTATTTTAAAAGTTCACATTCCACTTCACCATGAAAAGATTGCGATTGCTACATGGTGACACACGGCGAAAATCAGTTAGAAAGCAATTTGCCATCTTCTCATTGAATACATTCACGGCGAATCACATTGAAAAACCACAGCGAATTGCGGAGACTATCAGACGGCGATTTGTCCGTCATTCACTGTTCGCTGGCGGTGAAAAGTGCACGTTGAATAGGGTGATTCACTTTCTGATACAAAAAAATCCCCTTCCAAAGTGAAAATAGCACAAATTCGCCATGAAACATGGCGAATTGGCCTCATTGAATACTGCCCATTGAGTATGAATGACACTTTCCAACATTATGGTGGAGGATTTAAACAATTAGGGATAATTGAGGATATACACATTCCACACACGTACACATTGTACACACACATACACACACACATAGCACGCAACATATATATGTAGCGCACCTCACACACTTACACTTTGGACAGAAACACACAACAAAACACATACACACATAACACACCACATGCAGTACAACACAAATCCACATACACTACAATCAGTGGCGGCTCTTACCCTTTTGGCGGAGGGGGGCTGCCACAATGTGCCACTGCCATGCTCCCTGCACCTGCCGATCCCCTGAATGGGGCCAGCGCATGCGCAGTAACCTCATACATACTGAGCATGCGCTGGCCCAAGCCTCCATGGGCTCCCTTTGCAGGATCCGGCGCATGCACAGTATTGTCTGCGATACTGCGCATGCGCAGAACCCATTTTGCATTTTGGTGGCTGCCCCACATTTGCACACAGTGAGGCATCCCGGAGGACAGGAACACCTTTGAATAGGACTGCCTTGGGTGACTGGCAGGTCAAACTTCCAATAGGAAGTCACTGCCAGTCACAATGAAGCCGGAGCAGTCTCACAGACTGCATCTGGCTTCACTTAGGCAGAGACAGTGGCGGATTTTACCTGGGGGCGGCTGCAGCCCTGCAGCCCATAGGTAAAAACCGTGACTGACTACAACACACACCCAAAAACTGTACAAAACACAGAACACACACACACTTAAACATTGCCAGGATACGCACAGCACACTACACACACATATATACGTAGTGCAACTCACACACTTACATATTGGAGAGATACACACAGAACACACCACTCACAGTACAACACACAGAACACACACACTTAAACATTGCACAGATACACACAGCACACTACACACACATATATACGTAGCACACCTTACACATTGGACAGATACACAACACACACACAAAACATACCTCTAACAGTACAACACACACCCACATTCACTACACACACCCAAAAACAGTACAACACACACAAAACACACACTTAAACATTGCACAGATACACAATGACACAACACACACATACACATACTGTATATATATATACATGTAGCGCAACGCACACACTTACGCATTGGACAGATACACTCAACACAACACCCACATACACTACAACACACACACAAAAACAGTAAAACACACAAAGAACACATAAAAAATAATTGCATCATAGCATACCCTCCAACTGTAACGAAATTTGCCATTTTTTAACAGTCTGTACAGGCAAATAAAATATGTACCGAATATACAGTTTTTTCTTTTTTTCCCCATATCCGTCTCTCCAGTCCTCCAGGCTGTCACTGCGCAACCTGGCCGGTGGCACTGAGAAATCTTTGTCCTGGCCAATGCACCCGTTGATCAATAAAAAGTAGGGGTACTTGTGTATTTTGGCGGCGCCCATCGCATCGTATACCATAACGCATGCGATGGTATGCGATGCAACGCGATTTCGTGCCATAGTGTACGATGGCAAACAATTTTCAAATTGTATGCCATTGTACATGGCATACAATGCCATACGATGCGATGCGATTAAAAATTGTATAAGCACCCTAATGGGTGCTTATACAATGTTAAGCACCCTAATGGGTGCTTACAATGTTAAATGCACCCCCACGCCACCCCCCCACTATAAACGTGAACCCGAAGCCTGGCGAGCGCAGCGAGCCCGCGAGGGGCGGCGGTACGCGTCCTACGACCTTTTCATACCCCCACTATCCACGTCGGCGTGGAGTTGAGAATAGAAAGTGTGGCGAGCGCAACGCGCCACCGAGCCCGAAGCGTGGCGAGCGCAGCGAGCCCCGCGAGGGGACGCGGATACCTTCACAGGTATCCGCGTCCCCTGGCTGGCTTCACAGGTGTCCGCGTGGCGAGCCAAGCGAGGGGTCGCAGACACCTGTGAAGCCCGCCAGGGGACGTGTATCCCTTTGAAGGTATCCGCGTCCCCTCGCGGGGCTCGCTGTGCTCGCCACGCTTCGGGCTCGCCACACTTTCTATTCTCAACTCCACGCCGACGTGGATAGTGGGGGTATGAAAAGGTCGTAGGGCGCGTACCGCCGCCCCTCGTGGGCTCACTGTGCTCGCCACGCTTCGGGTTCACGTTTATAGTGGGGGGGGGTGGCGTGGGGGTGCATTTAACATTGTAAGCACCCATTAGGGTGCTTATACGATTTTTCATCAGCATAGGGGGTCAAAATCGTATCGCATCGCATGCCATCGGGTACATGGCATGCGATGCGATACGTTCATCGTACGATGCTGAAATCGGGCGCCGCCAAAATACACAAGTACCAAAGTAGGTCCACTGCACTCACCCTGTTAGTTGGATGTGGCGCTGCTCTGCCTTAAGGGTGTCCCAGACCCTTTTGGTTCATAGATAATGTTTAGTCGATGGGCATGAGCACTGCCAGTATTTATTTGAATGTTATGAGTTTAAGAAGTTGAAGAAAAAGACTAGGAAGAGATAAAGATTTGTCACAATAAAGTGTACAATTTACTCAATTAATCATGAAAAAATATAGGTGTACATAGAAATACAATCAAGAAATTAAATTAGGATATTAAAATAAATTCTGATTCAAAATGATTATTGTTTGGATGGCGGTGGGTTGCTAAACAATTCTATAGGTGAGGGGGTATGGATAGGGCAGTACGGTTGGTGTAATGGTTAGCATTACTGCCTTACAGCACTGAGGTCATGGGTTAGATTCCCACCATGGCTGTAACTGTGCGGAGTTTGTATATTCTGCCCGCACTTGCTTGGGTTTCCTCCGGGCATTCCGGGTCCTCCCACAATACAAAAATATACTGGTAGGTTAATTGGCTCCCAACAAATTAACTCTAGAATGTCTGTGTGTGCGTGTACATGTGGTAAGGAATAGAGATTGTAAGCTCCACTGGAGCAGGGACTGATGTGAATGTTCAAATATTCTCTGTAAAGCGCTGCGGAATATGTGTACGCTATATAAGAAACTGTTAATTAAAAAAATAAATAAATAATATTGGTGACACTGTGAAAATTTCCCATCAACTGGGGACCCCCTGTAACGCCCACCCTGGTCTCCATGCACTCAGCGCCTGTAATTACATACCCTAGAAACTGTACAATTGAAAGTATAGAAATGTAGGTGTGGCCACGTCCCTTTCTGCTTTTATACCAATTTCTGACCTCAGAGGTTGGAGGGTATGTCATAGGTGCTAAATCTCAGGAGTGGATGTGGAATTCATCAACACACACAAGCTATCAAGTCAGGAGTGGTGTGTTTTAAACAACAACACCACACCTGATTTCATTGCTGTCATTGAGTATCAATGCAAACAAATTCTAACATTATGCTGGAGGCTTTAACAAATTACAATCTTAGGTCTTTGGCACAGCATAAGATGAAATTTTACAGAAATTTTGGAAACAAAAAAAAATGCACGTTTTTCCCGGGCAACGCCGGGCGGGTCAGCTAGTTAAAAATAAAAAACGAAGAAATCACATGTACATAAGGATTTCCTCCAAACATGCCTGGAATGGCTAGTAACTGAATCAGCTGGATACTGTAAAGAATCTTTGCATGTTCTGTGCTTCTTTCCATTATACACATGCAAATCATATTTCTATTGAACCACGCAACTGGTAATCATGCTTAACCACAGCTCACGTATTTGTGGCTGTCTAATGCTGCAGAATGCAGTAAACGGTGATGATGATGATGATGATGATGATAAACTCTATATGAGTTCCATTGTCCTTACATCATCACTATTATATTTTAAGATCTCATACACTTCTTTAAATGGAATCTCCATCATATCACCAACTATTTCTTTACAAACATCAAACAGGTTACAAACAGCCTATCCACAATGCAAATGCAATTTATTAAACCTGTACAAAAAGTTCAAACACATGTGCTGGAATAGTAGGTAAAGTAGCAACTGCGGCACACTTACCAATACTATTGTCACCTGCAATCTGTGCAATGGATTCTCTTCTATAGAAGGAAGAACTAAAAATGTCAGTGTTACAGACCTTCCATGTCAAAAGCACTGAACAGCTGCAGTCCCCTGCCATTCTGATGTCTGCAAAAAGAGCAGATGTGCAATTATATATTTGATATGGTCTGACATGTTTTTTAATGGCCAAGCGGGCTGCTCTTCCCTTAACTGTGCTTGTTTACATCTCTCTGATAAGGAAAGACAAATGTTCTTTAGTTCTGCAACCTCTAGAGGGGAGGATGGTAGACGATGAACACAGGGAGAAAGGTTTAATGTGATGGAAGAAAACAAGCCTCCTGGAAAAATAAGCGTAATTGAAGAGTAACTGAAATGATTGCAATGACTGCTTTGTGTGGCTGACATTATTACCAAAGGTATTGCAAGCATAGCTGCCTACCCTCCTGCCTTCTGCAGGAGACTCCCTGAAATAGCAGCAATCTCCCTCTCTCCCTCATTAGTCTAGCAATCTCCATCATGTAACCTATCCCACATTACACCGTTACATTTTTTGAGGGAAAAAAGGAATGAGATATAGATACATTTGCATTGCATTATCAGCACCATTTCCCAGCACTTTCTCAAGTATAGTATCTCTTACTAACTGCTTTGGTGCTCATCTACATTTGGATATAAGTAATTGTAAAAGGTTCCTCTCAGATGTAGCAGTACACACCCACGCTTCTAGGTGCCACGTTCACAGTCTCTTTTCACAATTTCTCCATATATGGAACAAGATATGCCCTTTGGGTGGACCATGACACGCCCCCTCAATGGTGCACTGTGCAAAATTCTACTAACAACTATAATCTCCCTGAAACTAGTTTTCAAAAGTAGGTTGTTAGGAACAGGGAGATCTCGCCTACCCTAACTCCGTTGTCACCCCTAGGAATTGGCGGACGCGTGCTAAGCTAACCTTCACCAATAATAGCCGCGTTCGTGGGAGCCCGTTAGTCAGGCTCCCACCCCGATGCCACCTGGTCTTACTAGTGACAACGCAGCCGCCAAGGCCGGAGGTAAACAAGGGGAAAATCTACCTGAAACCAAGGAGGCGAGAACCACCCTTCCCTACAGAGGGGGGTGTCAGTGGATAGCGGACTGGGCTGGGACCCGCGGTGCTAAATGCAGTGGGCAGCAGGCCAGACAAGGTACCGTGGCCAAGCTGACTGGTATCACAATACACAAGGTGTACCCAGGTGCTGAGTACACGGTATGCTGACACAAACCAAGATGTTGACGGGTGTAACCATACACAATATGTCGACACACTAAGAATTGCTGACGGGTGTAACAATACACAATATGTTGACACAATAAGAACAGCTGACGGGTGTAACAATACACAATATGCTGATACAATAAGAACTGCTGATGGGTGTAACAATACACAATATGCTGACACAATAAGAACTGCTGACGGGTGTAACAATACACAATATGCTGACACAATAAGAACTGCTGACGGGTGTAACAATACACAATATGCTGACACAATATAAATGATAATAAGGGAGGCAAGGAGTGAGAGTCTCCCAACTTATCTGAACACCAAGATGTCAGCAGGCAGATGCAAGCACGATATCTGGAGGCAGCCAGGAACAGGGACTAGAAACCAGGAACCACGGGTGAGCAGGAGCCTGGAACCGGAAACACTCAGGACGCCAAAACAGGAGCTATAGCCGGCGTCTGAGTGTCCCAGTGTCCAAGTTTAAATAGCGCGCCAAGCGCTACCCTGACGCTGCGTGCGGCGTCATGCACACCCCTTCCTCCGTGCGGCCGCCAGGCGTCCTCCGTCGCCTTGGCAACCGCTGCGGCAGGGGAGGAAGGGGTTGTACGCCGGCAGCCTGACTGTCTGCCGGAAGATCCCGGCTGATGGCGCGACGGCGTCGCGGTAACCCGGCAACCGCCGGAAGAACAGAGGAGACTGCCGGGCGAGCGGAGGCGCTGCCCGTGCAGCTCCTAACAGTACCCCCCCCTTGAGGAGGGGTCACCGAACCCTTACAACCAGGTTTGAATGGGAATGTCTTAAAGAACTCTGCTTTGAGCCTGGGCGCATGTAACAAACGCTCAGGCACCCAGGACCTCTCCTCTTCTCCGAACCCCTTCCAATGGACCAAAAATTTCAGTTGACCCCGAACAACCTTGGAATCCAATATCTGTTCTACTATGAATTCCTTGTGCCCTTGAATGAGGACTGGTTTGCGGTTGGAAGCAGGCCCTGATTGGGAAGCCATCGAGGCTGGTTTAAGAAGAGAGCAATGAAAGACATTATTGATCCGCAGTGCTCTGGGGAGCTGCAACCTAAATGCCACCGGATTGACTTGAGCAGTGATCAAAAATGGACCGATGAACCTGGGCCCTAATTTGGGACATCTCTGGCGAAGCTTAATGTGGCGAGTAGACAACCACACCTTTTGCCCCACTTGGAAAAAACATGGTCTCCTATGTTTGTCAAAAAAAATTTTTGAACGTGCTGAAGATTGCCTCAGAGCCAAATGAACCTTTTGCCATGACTTCCTAAGGAAGGACACTGTGGAGAAGGGCGGCCGAGAGGAATCCCTTGGAACAAAGAAGGAGTTGCACTTGGGATGGAACCCGAAATTACACAAAAAAGGCGAGGTTTTGGAGGCCGCATGATACGAGTTGTTATAAGCAAATTCTGCTAAAGGTACCAGTTCGGCCCAATTGCTCTGACATTTGGAGACGAAGCAGCGTAAATATTGCTCCAATGCTTGATTGACCCTTTCGGTCTGCCCGTTGGACTGTGGGTGATGCCCGGAGGAAAGACTGACCTGTATTCCTAAACTGGAACAAAAACTTCTCCAGAACCTGGCCACAAACTGAGATCCCCTGTCAGAAACAATATCCAAGGGAAGGCCATGGAGTCTGAAAATATGCGAGATAAAGAGTTGTGCCAATTCTTTAGCAGTGGGAAGTTTACGCAAGGGAATAAAATGTGCCATCTTGCTAAAGCGGTCGACCGTGACCCAAATGGTGGTAAAACGAGAAGAAGAAGGAAGGTCGACAATGAAGTCCATAGAAATATGGGACCATGGCCTTTCGGGAATGAACAATGGCAGAAGAGTACCCACTGGTGATGACCTGGGAGATTTATGTCGAGCACATACCGGACAAGAAGAGACAAACAGAGCAACATCCTGTTTTATGGTGGGCCACCACACCGCCCTAGACAAGTGCTCAAGGGTCTTAGTAACGCCAGGGTGTCCAGAGACCCTACTGGAATGAAAATCTTTGAGGACCAAATTTCTGAGGTGTTTGGGAATAAACAGTCTATTAAGTGGAGTCTCCTGAGGAGCAGAAGGCTGAGAAGCCAGGACACGGGAGGCCAAGTCCTGAGTCAGACCCGCAAAAATGACAGAAGACGGGACAATGGGTGTATCTTTGAGTCCAGTGCTCTGACAAGTCTGGAAACTACGAGATAAAGCATCAGCTTTGACATTTTTGGGGCCGGGTCTGAACGTAATGATGAATTGAAACCTGGTAAAGAACAACGCCCACCGGGCTTGTCGTGGGTTTAATCGTTTAGCAGACTCGATGTAGGCTAGGTTTTTATGGTCGGTGATCACAGTGATGATGTGTTTGGCCCCTTCTAACCAATGACGCCACTCCTCAAAGGCCCACTTGATGGCCAACAATTCACGATTCCCGACATCATAGTTCCTTTCAGCTGAGGAGAACTTACGGGAGAAGAAGGCGCAAGGATGAATCTTCTGATCATGAATGTCCTTCTGAGAAAGGACAGCTCCAGCCCCTACATCCGAGGCGTCAACCTCCACAATAAAAGGAATTCTGGGATCAGGATGATGTAAGACAGGAGCTGAGCAGAAGGCCTTCTTTAATTGATGAAAGGACTCAACGGCCTGTGGGGACCAAATTTCAGGATTGGCTCCCTTGCGAGTCAGTTCCACAATGGGGGCAACGATGTCAGAAAAGGACCGGATGAATCTCCGATAATAATTGGAGAATCCTAAGAATCTTTGGATGGCCTTGAGATTGTTAGGAAGAGCCCAGGACATGATGGCTTGAACCTTGCTGGGGTCCATGGAAAAGCCCTTAGGAGAGATGACATAACCCAGAAAAGAGACTTGAGCAATTTCGAATTCACACTTTTCGAGTTTGGCATATAATTGATTTTCACGCAATTTCTGAAGGATCAGGCGGACGTGTTGCCGATGTTCAGAAAGTGATTTGGAAAAAATCAAAATGTCGTCTAAGTAAACCACAGCAAATACTCCCAGGAACGGCCGGAGTACTTCATTGATGAAATCCTGAAAAACTGCAGGAGCGTTAGCCAAGCCAAACGGCATCACCAGATATTCGTAGTGACCTGAATGTGTGTTAAAGGCTGTTTTCCACTCATCTCCCTTTCTAATCCTGATGAGGTTATATGCTCCTCTAAGATCAATCTTGGAAAACACCACCGCTTCCCGGATTTGATCAAACAACACAGAGATGAGTGGTAAGGGATAGGAATTTTTTACGGTAATTTTGTTCAAGGCCCTATAGTCTATGCAGGGACGCAAAGATCCATCTTTCTTTTCAACAAAAAAAAACCCTGCACCTACAGGAGATTTAGAAGGACGGATGAATCCTTTTTCGAGACTCTCTTTTATGTATGAATCCATGGCCTGGGACTCAGGTTCTGAGAGGGCATATAGACGTCCCTTGGGTAATCTGGCATTGGGAACTAAGTCTATAGCACAATCAAAGGGGCGGTGAGGGGGCAACGTATCAGCTTCCTTCTTGGAAAACACATCGGCAAAGTCTCTGTAGGGTAAGGGTAAAGAAGAAAAAACGGGAAGGACAAGACGAAGAGGAAGAGAAAGACAGTGATCAGAACAGGAAGAGCCCCAACGTATAATTTCTCCTGTGGTCCAGTCGATACTGGGATTGTGCTTCCTAAGCCATGGTAACCCTAGGACGAGTGGCGTGAGCGGACAGTGAAACAACAAAAAAGAAATCTCTTCTGAATGAAGAGCCCCCACCGAAAGCTGGAGAGAAGGGGTGCACGCGGTAACGCTGCCGTTGGTGAGTGGCTGACCATCCAGGCCACAAACCGACAATGAATTGACCAGGGAAATGGGTTTGAGCCCCAATGAACAAACCAACCCCCCGTCAATAAAGTTGCCGGCTGCACCGCAATCAACAAAGGCAGTGGTAGAGACAGTGCAGTTGTTATAAGTGACAGAAACCTGAATAATGATCGAGTCTAGGGGAGAAAAACAAGATAGGCCCAAGTGCGTTTCCCCAACCCCACCTAGGCCCTGTCTTTTCCCGCCTTCAACGGACAGACCACTGCACGGTGACCCTGACCACCACAATACAGACAGAGACCCTTCAGCCTCCTACGATTCTTTTCTGCGGCAGATAAACGTGTAGCCCCAATCTGCATGGGTTCATCACAAACAACCTCCGAGGTCTCCCCCAGTGATGTGGAGGGATATACCCCGGAAACCCTCTCCCTCTGGCGTTCCCGGAACCTCCGATCTACCTTTATGGCTAACTCCATAATTTCATCCAGGGAGGTAGGAGTAGGGTAGTGAACCAATGCATCTTTTAACGTCTCAGATAACCCAATGCGAAATTGGCTACGGAGTGCTGGGTCATTCCAACCAGAGTCAATGGCCCACCTCCTGAATTGGGTACAATAAGCCTCTGCGTTACTCTGACCCTGCCGTAGTGCCCTCAGGTTGGCTTCGGCTGAGGCAGCACGGTCTGGGTCATCGTAAAGCAACCCCATGGCAGAAAAAAAAGCACTCACAGAGGTAAGGGCCTCGGACCCAGCGGGAAGGCCAAACGCCCAGGTCTGGGGGTCTCCTTGTAGCAGGGAGATGACCATTCCCACACGCTGGGATTCCACGCCGGAGGAGCCCGGGCGGAGTTTGAAATAAAGTTTACACGACTCTCTAAAGTTAAAAAACTGGGAACGTTCCCCGGAAAACCGGTCCGGGAGACTCAACTTGGGTTCGGGGTTTCTAGATGAGGACAAGACCCCTTGTACTCGTTCCTCTTGTGAGTTTACCCGGAGGGTCAATTTCTGAAGCTCTTGAGTAAGAGTATGCATCTGCCCCGCCAGGGCGTGATTAGCAGCCTGCTGGGCCGGATCCATAATGGCTGACTGGAAGTTCGGGTGAAGTAAGTGGCCGGCTATAATGTTAGGAACAGGGAGATCTCGCCTACCCTAACTCCGTTGTCACCCCTAGGAATTGGCGGACGCGTGCTAAGCTAACCTTCACCAATAATAGCCGCGTTCGTGGGAGCCCGTTAGTCAGGCTCCCACCCCGATGCCACCTGGTCTTACTAGTGACAACGCAGCCGCCAAGGCCGGAGGTAAACAAGGGGAAAATCTACCTGAAACCAAGGAGGCGAGAACCACCCTTCCCTACAGAGGGGGGTGTCAGTGGATAGCGGACTGGGCTGGGACCCGCGGTGCTAAATGCAGTGGGCAGCAGGCCAGACAAGGTACCGTGGCCAAGCTGACTGGTATCACAATACACAAGGTGTACCCAGGTGCTGAGTACACGGTATGCTGACACAAACCAAGATGTTGACGGGTGTAACCATACACAATATGTCGACACACTAAGAATTGCTGACGGGTGTAACAATACACAATATGTTGACACAATAAGAACAGCTGACGGGTGTAACAATACACAATATGCTGATACAATAAGAACTGCTGATGGGTGTAACAATACACAATATGCTGACACAATAAGAACTGCTGACGGGTGTAACAATACACAATATGCTGACACAATAAGAACTGCTGACGGGTGTAACAATACACAATATGCTGACACAATATAAATGATAATAAGGGAGGCAAGGAGTGAGAGTCTCCCAACTTATCTGAACACCAAGATGTCAGCAGGCAGATGCAAGCACGATATCTGGAGGCAGCCAGGAACAGGGACTAGAAACCAGGAACCACGGGTGAGCAGGAGCCTGGAACCGGAAACACTCAGGACGCCAAAACAGGAGCTATAGCCGGCGTCTGAGTGTCCCAGTGTCCAAGTTTAAATAGCGCGCCAAGCGCTACCCTGACGCTGCGTGCGGCGTCATGCACACCCCTTCCTCCGTGCGGCCGCCAGGCGTCCTCCGTCGCCTTGGCAACCGCTGCGGCAGGGGAGGAAGGGGTTGTACGCCGGCAGCCTGACTGTCTGCCGGAAGATCCCGGCTGATGGCGCGACGGCGTCGCGGTAACCCGGCAACCGCCGGAAGAACAGAGGAGACTGCCGGGCGAGCGGAGGCGCTGCCCGTGCAGCTCCTAACATAGGTATGATTGTAAGTCTTGTGCATTAGTGTGTAAATAGTAGAGATGTGCACCGGACACTTTTTCGCGTTTTGGGTTTTGGGTTTTGGGTTCTGATTACCTTCAGGTTTTGGGTTCTAATGGGTTTTGCCAAAACACCCCCTAAAGGTTTTGGGTTTTGGGTTTTGGGTTTTGGGTTCTGATTTTTTTGAAAAAAGCATAAAAATGGTTAACATTGCATAATTTAGGTGTTTTTTTGCTCCTATGCTATTATTAACCCCATCAGCTTTCTTCTCCACTCATTTACAGTCTATTCTGAAGACCTCACACCTCACAATATTGTTTTTAGGCCAAAATGTTGCACCGAGGTAGCTGGATGACTATGATAAGCAAGACAAATGGGCGGCACAAACACGTGGCCCATCTAGGAGTGGCACTGCAGTGGCAGATAGAAAAACTAGGCCCCAAAGAGCACATTATTCAAAAGAAAAAAAGAGGTGCAAGATGGAATTGTCCAAGGGCCCTCCCACCCAAACTAGGCCCCAAAGAGCACATCATTCAAAAGACAAAAAAGAGGTGCAAGATGGAATTGTCCTACGGCACTCCCACCCAAACTAGGCCCCAAAGAGCACATTATTCAAAAGACAAAAAAGAGGTGCAAGATGGAAGTGTCCAAGGGCACTTCCACCCAAACTAGGCCCCAAAGAGCACATTATTCAAAAGACAAAAAAGAGGTGCAAGATGGAAGTGTCCAAGGGCACTCCCACCCAAACTAGGCCCCAAAGAGCACATTATTCAAAAGACAAAAAAGAGGTGCAAGATGGAATTGTCCTATGGCACTCCCACCCAAACTAGGCCCCAAAGAGCACATTATTCAAAAGATAAAAAAGAGGTGCAAGATGGAAGTGTCCAAGGGCACTCCCACCCAAACTAGGCCCCAAAGAGCACATTATTCAAAAGACAAAAAAGAGGTGCAAGATGGAATTGTCCTACGGCACTCCCACCCAAACTAGGCCCCAAAGAGCACATTATTCAAAAGACAAAAAAGAGGTGCAAGATGGAATTGTCCTACGGCACTCCCACCCAAACTAGGCCCCAAAGAGCACATTATTCAAAAGACAAAAAAGAGGTGCAAGATGGAATTGTCCTTGGGCCCTCCCACCCACCCTTATGTTGTATAAACAGGACACGCACACTTTAACAAACCAATCATTTCAGCCACAGGGTCTGCCACACGACTGTGGCTGAAATGATTGGTTCGTTTGGGCCCCCACATCACAAGCTGCCATTTAATATGTCCCTGCACAAACTGGCTCTACAGAGGCAAAAGGTCGTCCTCATCCTCATCCAGCGATTCCTCACCACCATCAGTATCTTGTTCTTCCTCACCCTCACAGAGTATTAATTCGTCCCCGCTGGAATCCACCACCACAGGTTCCTGTGTACTTTGTGGACGCTGGTCTTTCTCGTAGAATTGATAATTCATTTTTATGAACATCATCTTCTCCACATTTTTTGGAAGCAACCTCCTACGCTTATTGCTGACAAGGTTCCCAGCTGCACTAAAAACTCTTTCGGAGTACACACTGGAGGAAGGGCAACTGAGGTAATATAGAGCCAGTTTGTACAGGGGCTTCCAAATTTCCTTTTTTTTCTGCCAGTACTGGTAAGGACTCTCTGACATGCCTACTTGGGTGCTGTCACCCATATAATCCTCCACCATTCTGTCAATGGTGATAGCATCATAGGCAGTGGAAGTAGACATGTCAGAAATTGTTGGAAGGTCCTTCAGCCCAGACCAAATGTCCAAACTTGGTCCTTTATCACCACCAGCGGGGGGTTTAGGAAATCGCAGTTGTTTCCTTGCAGAACCAGTTGCTGGAGAAAATGAAGGAGAAGGTGCTGCTGAGTCACTTTCCACTTCAGAAGATGACAGTTTTCTAACCAGCAGTTCTTTGCACTTCTGCAGGCTTGTGTCCGCCGGAAAGAGTGACACCACGTAGGCTTTAAACCGAGGATCGAGCACGGTGGCCAAAATGTACTCCTCTGATTTCAAAATTTGTACCACCCTCGAATCCTGGCAAAGCGTATGAAGGACTTCATCCACAAGTCCCACATGCTTAGAGGACTCGCTCCGTCTCAGCTCCTCCTTCACTTTCTCCAACTGTTTCTGCAAAAGCCTGATGAGGGGAATGACCTGACTCAAGCTGGCAGTGTCTGAACTGACTTCACGTGTGGCAAGTTCGAAGGGTTGGAGAATCTTGCACAACACTGAAATCATTCTCCACTGTGCTTGAGTCAGGTGCATACCCCCTCCTTTGCCTATGTCATAGGTGGATGTATAGGCTTGAATGGCCCTTTGCTGCTCCTCCATCCTCTGAAGCATATAGAGGGTTGAGTTCCACCGCGTTACGACCTCTTGCTTCAGCTGATGGAGGGGCAGGTTCAACAGTGTTTGCTGCCGCTCCAGTCTTTGGCATGCAGCCGCCGAATGACGAAAGTGGCCACAAATTTTTCGGGCCACCGAAAGAGTCCCCTGCACAGCTCTGTTGTCTCTTAGAAAACTCTGGACCACCAAATTTATCGTGTGAGCAAAACAGGGCACATGCTGGAATTTGCCCTGCTTTAATGCCCGCACGATATTGCAGGCATTGTCTGACACCACAAATCCCCAGGAGAGTCTAAGAGGGGTAAGCCATTGCCCAATGATTACCCTCAGTTTCTGTAAGAGGTTATCGGCGGTGTGCCTCTTACGGAAAGCGGTTACACACAACGTAGCCTGCCTAGGAAGGAGCTGGCATTTCCCAGGTCCTACTACTGGTGCTGCTGCTGTTGTTGCTGCTGGACAAGGTGATTCATCTACCCAGTGGGCTGTCACGGTCATGTAATCCCTAGTCTGCCCTTTTCCACTTGTCCACATGTCCGTTGTTAAGTGGACAGTGGGTATGACCGCATTTTTCAGGGCACTGAGAACACTTTTATGCACTTTACTGTACAGCTTCGGTATCGCCTGTCTAGCGAAGTGGAATCTTGACGGTATTTTGTAACGGGGACACACTAAGTCCATCAATCGTCTAAATCCTACTCCAGCAGTTATGGACACCGGAAGCACATCTAATACAATCAGATCTGCTAAGGCCTCAGTTACCCGCTTTGCCATTGGATGACTGCTGTCATACTTCATCTTCATGGCAAAGGACTGTTGGACAGTCAATTGCTTAGTGAAATAAGTGTTCCGACTTCCCCTCCGGGATGATGAATGACTCCCAGCAGCAACAGCAGCAGCGGCAGCAGTAGGAGGCGTAGCAATGCAGGATCCTCCAGAAGAATCCCGGATAGGAGAGGAGTCAGTCAGGCAAGTAACATGGCCTATAGGACTACTCCCAATCCTCATTGAGGAAGAAATTGACGAGGAGGGACTTTGCGGTGTAGTTGGGCACGTGGACACAACAGGACAAAGGGATTTAGTTGTCCCTGGACTGTGTACATTCTTAGCCACAGTTTCTGAACTAAACAGCAACTTATGAACGCTCTTCAAGTGACGTAGAAGGGAGGATGTCCCTAGGTGGGAAACGTCCTTACCCCTGCTTATTTGAGCTTTGCATAAGCTACATATGGCAAAACAATTGTTGGACGGTTTGGGATAAAAATAATTCCAGACCGAAGAGGTGGATTTATTGGTCTTCTGTCCAGGCATGGTGATGCCCTTTGGGATCTCACGGACAACAACTGTCTTGCCCGGTGCCTCATTTAAGCAAACCGCATCGTCAATTTCTCCCTCCAGCTTCATCAATATCCTCCTCCTGGTGTACAACACTGACACCTTCATTATCGACATCTGCAACTGCACTGTCTGTGATCCTTCCAGCACATGCAGAGGGTGTGCTGCGAATGCTGAAAGGAGCATCCTCTTCCCGTACAGTGATGGGAAGGTCAGGCATCGCAACCACCAACACCCTTGGACTCTCCACTGGGATTTGTGATACCATGTCTTCTTTGGAAGGCAGAGTTGTTTGCTGGATTTTTGTTGGTGACACCTTAAATCTCTTAAATTTTAAAGTGGGAGAAGGAGGAGGAGGAGGAGGAGGACTTTGATCATCTTGTGAAGCTGAGCCACTAGTCATGAACATAGGCCATGGCCGTAGCCGTTCCTTGCCACTCCGCGTTGTAAATGGCACACTGGCAACTTTAAGTTTCTCCTCCAATGATTTGCTTTTTCTTTTTAAGGGCCTTTTACTCAACTTTGGCTTTTTGGATTTTACATGCCCTCTACTTTGACACTGGGCATCGGCCTTGGCAGACGACGTCGATGGCATTTCATCGCCTATGTCATGATGACTAGTGGCATCAGCTTCAGAAGCACGACGAAGTGGCTCCTCATCTTTTCCTTTTTTTTTATCCTCCATATTTTGGATATCTAACGGTAGGCAGCGGTGTCAGCAAACTGGATACCGAGATATCAGCTGGTTGTTGTCACTATCCAGTGACAACAGCAGCAAGATACAAAAGTGGATATATATCAGTAACACAACAAGTGGCGTCAGCAAACCAGAGTTATGTACTGCGATATCTAACGGTAGGCAGCGGTGGCAGCAAACTGGATACCGAGATATCAGCTGGTTGTTGTCACTAGCCAGTGACAACAGCAGCAAGATACAATATTTATTTTGTGGATAGTTACACTGGTAGGTAACACAACAAGTGGCGTCAGCAAACCGGAGTTATTTACTGCGATATATGTAACGGCAGCGGTGGCAGCAAACTGGATACCCAGATATCAGCTGGTTGTTGTCACTAGCCAGTGACAACAGCAGCAAGATACAATATTTATTTTGTGGATACACTGGTAGGTAACACAACAAGTGGCGTCAGCAAACCGGAGTTATTTACTGCGATATATGTAACGGCAGCAGTGGCAGCAAACTGGATACCCAGATATCAGCTGGTTGTTGTCACTAGCCAGTGACAACAGCAGCAAGATACAAAAGTGGATACACTGGTAGGTAACACAACAAGTGGCGTCAGCAAACCGGAGTTATTTACTGCGATATATGTAACGGCAGCAGTGGCAGCAAACTGGATACCCAGATATCAGCTGGTTGTTGTCACTAGCCAGTGACAACAGCAGCAAGATACAATATTTATTTTGTGGATAGTTACACTGGTAGGTAACACAACAAGTGGCGTCAGCAAACCGGAGTTATTTACTGCGATATATGTAACGGCAGCAGTGGCAGCAAACTGGATACCCAGATATCAGCTGGTTGTTGTCACTAGCCAGTGACAACAGCAGCAAGATACAATATTTATTTTGTGGATACACTGGTAGGTAACACAACAAGTGGCGTCAGCAAACCGGAGTTATTTACTGCGATATATGTAACGGCAGCAGTGGCAGCAAACTGGATACCCAGATATCAGCTGGTTGTTGTCACTAGCCAGTGACAACAGCAGCAAGATACAAAAGTGGATACACTGGTAGGTAACACAACAAGTGGCGTCAGCAAACCGGAGTTATTTACTGCGATATATGTAACGGCAGCAGTGGCAGCAAACTGGATACCCAGATATCAGCTGGTTGTTGTCACTAGCCAGTGACAACAGCAGCAAGATACAATATTTATTTTGTGGATAGTTACACTGGTAGGTAACACAACAGGTGGCGTCAGCAAACCGGAGTTATTTACTGCGATATATGTAACGGCAGCGGTGGCAGCAAACTGGATACCCAGATATCAGCTGGTTGTTGTCACTAGCCAGTGACAACAGCAGCAAGATACAATATTTATTTTGTGGATAGTTACACTGGTAGGTAACACAACAAGTGGCGTCAGCAAACCGGAGTTATTTACTGCGATATATGTAACGGCAGCAGTGGCAGCAAACTGGATACCCAGATATCAGCTGGTTGTTGTCACTAGCCAGTGACAACAGCAGCAAGATACAATATTTATTTTGTGGATAGTTACACTGGTAGGTATCACAACAAGTGTCGTCAGCAAACCGGAGTTATTTACTGCGATATATGTAACGGCAGCGGTGGCAGCAAACTGGATACCCAGATATCAGCTGGTTGTTGTCACTAGCCAGTGACAACAGCAGCAAGATACAATATTTATTTTGTGGATACACTGGTAGGTAACACAACAAGTGGCGTCAGCAAACCGGAGTTATTTACTGCGATATATGTAACGGCAGCAGTGGCAGCAAACTGGATACCCAGATATCAGCTGGTTGTTGTCACTAGCCAGTGACAACAGCAGCAAGATACAAAAGTGGATACACTGGTAGGTAACACAACAAGTGGCGTCAGCAAACCGGAGTTATTTACTGCGATATATGTAACGGCAGCAGTGGCAGCAAACTGGATACCCAGATATCATCTGGTTGTTGTCACTAGCCAGTGACAACAGCAGCAAGATACAATATTTATTTTGTGGATAGTTACACTGGTAGGTAACACAACAGGTGGCGTCAGCAAACCGGAGTTATTTACTGCGATATATGTAACGGCAGCGGTGGCAGCAAACTGGATACCCAGATATCAGCTGGTTGTTGTCACTAGCCAGTGACAACAGCAGCAAGATACAATATTTATTTTGTGGATAGTTACACTGGTAGGTAACACAACAGGTGGCGTCAGCAAACCGGAGTTATTTACTGCGATATATGTAACGGCAGCGGTGGCAGCAAACTGGATACCCAGATATCAGCTGGTTGTCACTAGCCAGTGACAACAGCAGCAAGATACAATATTTATTTTGTGGATAGTTACACTGGTAGGTAACACAACAAGTGGCGTCAGCAAACCGGAGTTATTTACTGCGATATATGTAACGGCAGCAGTGGCAGCAAACTGGATACCCAGATATCAGCTGGTTGTTGTCACTAGCCAGTGACAACAGCAGCAAGATACAATATTTATTTTGTGGATAGTTACACTGGTAGGTAACACAACAAGTGGCGTCAGCAAACCGGAGTTATTTACTGCGATATATGTAACGGCAGCAGTGGCAGCAAACTGGATACCCAGATATCAGCTGGTTGTCACTAGCCAGTGACAACAGCAGCAAGATACAATATTTATTTTGTGGATAGTTACACTGGTAGGTAACACAACAAGTGGCGTCAGCAAACCGGAGTTATTTACTGCGATATATGTAACGGCAGCGGTGGCAGCAAACTGGATACCCAGATATCAGCTGGTTGTCACTAGCCAGTGACAACAGCAGCAAGATACAATATTTATTTTGTGGATAGTTACACTGGTAGGTAACACAACAAGTGGCGTCAGCAAACCGGAGTTATTTACTGCGATATATGTAACGGCAGCGGTGGCAGCAAACTGGATACCCAGATATCAGCTGGTTGTCACTAGCCAGTGACAACAGCAGCAAGATACAATATTTATTTTGTGGATAGTTACACTGGTAGGTAACACAACAAGTGGCGTCAGCAAACCGGAGTTATTTACTGCGATATATGTAACGGCAGCAGTGGCAGCAAACTGGATACCCAGATATCAGCTGGTTGTTGTCACTAGCCAGTGACAACAGCAGCAAGATACAATATTTATTTTGTGGATAGTTACACTGGTAGGTAACACAACAAGTGGCGTCAGCAAACCGGAGTTATTTACTGCGATATATGTAACGGCAGCAGTGGCAGCAAACTGGATACCCAGATATCAGCTGGTTGTCACTAGCCAGTGACAACAGCAGCAAGATACAATATTTATTTTGTGGATAGTTACACTGGTAGGTAACACAACAAGTGGCGTCAGCAAACCGGAGTTATTTACTGCGATATATGTAACGGCAGCGGTGGCAGCAAACTGGATACCCAGATATCAGCTGGTTGTCACTAGCCAGTGACAACAGCAGCAAGATACAATATTTATTTTGTGGATAGTTACACTGGTAGGTAACACAACAAGTGGCGTCAGCAAACCGGAGTTATTTACTGCGATATATGTAACGGCAGCGGTGGCAGCAAACTGGATACCCAGATATCAGCTGGTTGTCACTAGCCAGTGACAACAGCAGCAAGATACAATATTTATTTTGTGGATACACTGGTAGGTAACACAACAAGTGGCGTCAGCAAACCGGAGTTATTTACTGCGATATATGTAACGGCAGCGGTGGCAGCAAACTGGATACCCAGATATCAGCTGGTTGTTGTCACTAGCCAGTGACAACAGCAGCAAGATACAAAAGTGGATACACTGGTAGGTAACACAACAAGTGGCGTCAGCAAACCACAGTTAAAAATTTAATTACTGAGTCTGCGATATCTAACGGCAGCCAGTGGTGTCAGCAACAACAACAACTTAATTATTTTTTTTTATATTTTTATATATTTTTAATTTTTTTTTTATTTTTTTTTATATACTCTGAGAGGTAGGTACAAGGTAGTGGCACTGGCAACAACAGAGGTGACTGCCTGGTAGGTGTTTACAACCATATAACAGGTAGCCAGGCAGCACAAAAACCCTCTCTGGCAGCACAATAAAAATTATTAAACCCCCCTCTGTCTGTAGTATTCTGTAGCAGGCTAGCAGCAGCAGTGACACAATTAGAGATGAGCAGGCTATAGCAATATAGAAAGAAAACCCCCTCTGCGGCAGTACAATAAACCCCCCTCTGTCTGTAGTATTCTGTAGCAGCAGCAGTGACACAAATTACAGATGAGCAGGCTACAGCAATATAGAAAAAAAAATCACTCTCCAGCAGCACAATAAAAATGATTAAACCCCCTCTGTACTTGCAGCTCTTTAGCAGCAAGCAGCACAGTGACACACACAACGCTCCAGCAAACCCCCCTCACGGAGCAATAAATAAAACCCCCCTCTCTGGCAGCACTGCTGCCTGCTCTGCGTCGCCCCACAGAATGAAGATGGCGGCGGCGGGTCCCGGCTTTTATGTAATCCGGATCTCGCGAGAATCCGACGTCACCAATGTGACGTCGGGCCTCGATTTCGGCTCCGGGCCTGCGCGGGAGTCCGCGGACGTCCTGGATCCGGATTCGGATTCAGGACGTCCGTGCGGATCCGGATCTCGGAGATCCGGACCCGCTCATCACTAGTAAATAGATTTAAAATATGTGATGAATGATATAGCTACACAGTCACAAGTGTCTCCCTATTATTATACAATAACATATAATGCACCACAATATTTTAGAGTGGAATACCTTCCTCTTTCATTAGGCGGAATCATATTATTGCAGATTGCTGATTACCCAAATTTGGATTTCCCAAATTATCAGAACCGGGGAGTCGGGATTTTTAGCATGTTATGGACGGTGTAATGGTTAGCATTACTCCCTCACAGTGCTGAGGTCATTGGTTTATCCCCACCATGGCCCTAACTGTGTGGAGTTTATATATTCTTCCCGTACTTGCGTGGGTTTCCTCCGGTTACTCTGGTTTTCTCCCACAATCTAAAAATATATTGGTAGGCTAATTGACTCCCAACAAAGTTAACCCTACAATGTCTGTGTGTGCGTGTACATGTGATAGGGAATATAGATTGTAAGTTCCACTGGGGCAGGGACTGATGTGAATGTTCAAATATTTTCTGTTAAGCGCTGCAGAATATGTGTGCGCTATATAATAAATGGTAAATAAATAAAATGTTTTGTTTTACCGATCCCCAAGGAATCACTGATCATCTGAGTCTGCCAATTAGATAGTCAGTCATTGGTTCGCCTATATGGGTCACATTATTTATTTATTATTTATTACTAGTTATTTATATAGCACACACATATTCCGCAGCGCTTTACAGAGAATAGTTGAACACTCACATCAGTCCCTGCCCCAGTGGAGCTTACAATCTATATATTTCCTACCACATGTACACGCACACACACACATACCTTCTAGGGTTCATTTTGTTGGGAGCCTATTAAACTACCAGTATTATTTTGGATAACACTTATTTTAAACACCAGATTTAAAGGTCTGTACACACGGCGTAATTTTTGCAAGTAGACAATTTTGACTAAGCTATTTTGACTAGATGCACTGGCGATTTTTTGACTGTGTTCACATAAAAGTCTGTGATTGTCTTGCCTGCAAGGTCTATTTTGCTAGACGATTCTGATTTGGCAGGGCCATGCATCAGTATCGGCTGCAGGTGTAACACTG
Source organism: Crinia signifera (assembly GCF_055691185.1). NCBI lineage: Eukaryota > Metazoa > Chordata > Amphibia > Anura > Myobatrachidae > Crinia > Crinia signifera. The sequence goes on from NC_139221.1 coordinate 226,525,959, forward strand.
TGCAATTTTGGCAAACATTCTAGGCAATTTTGACCGTATCCGGTTGACGGAGCGACGGTGTCTAGATCGACCATGTTATGGTCAACCACGCTTAGTTGAACGCATCTAGTTAGACGCCTAAAGATATTCGACAGCATCTAGATCGACAGTAACCACAAGTGCTAGAAGACAGGAACATTATCCACAAACACAAGGTTGATATGAATTTTTCAAGTTTTTTTTGCCTTAGACCGACTTGGTTTATACTTTACCTTCCAAGTGGGCATGGAGTTAGATTATAATAGTGTGCCTGAAGCCATGCAAGGGGACACTACACTTATTTGGTGTCCACGTTGACCTATGTAGACGTAGCCACCCAAAAAACGTAAAAAACTCATGTCGACCTTGTGACTGTTGATCACGCTCCCGTCGTCTATCTTTAGGCGTCTAACTAGATGGGTCCGACTAAGCGCGGTTGACCATAACATGGTCAATCTAGACACCGTCGATCTGCTATACCAGGGCTGGGCAACACCGGCCCTCCAGATGTTGATGAACAACACATCCCAGGATGCTTTGCATTCGTTTTGCTATGTGGCCATGCTGAAACTGATGCAAGGCATGCTGGGATGTGTAGTTCATCAACATCTGGAGGGCCGATGTTACCCAGCCGTGCGCTATACCATAACCATTTTGACTGCCAGAATCGCACCATGTGTACACCATTTTAGTATTAAAATGTATATGAGGGTGTGTAGTATTGAACTATTGTTCCCAATTAAAAAGTACTATTTTTATTTTCCTATTTACTAATCTATGTAATAATAATAATATAGTATAATAATTTTATTAAACTCCAACTATTGCCAAAGTGGTTATTATGATATTTTGTTTGTCTTCTGAACTGTAATGCTAAGCGTTGTTCTACGCTAACTGGTCTGATAGTATCTCCTTATGCCACAAACATGATGAAGTTGTGGTGATCTATCTAATCTGTCACCAAGGTAGCATGAAACATTTAAAATTCAAGAGAGTATCATCATAGATGTTGGGAGGGGGGTATGTAACTATAGCAACATGATTGGAATAATAGGGAAAGTAAATAATAGAAAACTATGAGTCAGATGTATAGCAGCACATTCATTTCATAAGTTGTGCTGATGTCACAAAACAGACAACGTGCAGCCTGGGAACACGTCAGCAAAACCCACAGAGAGAAAGCTTGCCCTGTAGCTGGCACTACTGATTGGTACTAGTGAAAAGTAATGCTTCAATAGCACTAATGATAAATACGGCTCTCTGCATACTGTGCTGCGTCTGGAAATAGATTTTGCTTGATCAAAGCTCTGACATCAGTATATCATTTATTTAAAAAAGAAATGTAAACTAGAGTTTCAAACTAGCGTTTCAAACGGATATACAGTGCATCCAATTTTTTTATGTTAAAGCCTTATTCCAAAATGGAATAAATTCATTTCTAGACACAATACCCCATAATGACGATGTGAAAAAGTTTTGTCGGGGATTTTTGTAAATTTATTAAATTATTAAAAATAAAAAACTAAGAAATCACATGTACAGTACATAAGTGTTCACAGCCTTTGCTCAGTACTTTGTTGATGCACCTATGGCAGCATTTACAGTTTCAAGTCTTATTGAATAAGATGCCACAAGCTTGGCACACCTATCTTTAGGCAGTTTCACCCATTCCTCTTTGCAGTAGCTCTCAAGCTCCATCTGGTTGGATGGGAAGAGTCGGTGCACAGCCATTTTCAGATCTCTCCAAAGATGATCAATCAAGTCTGAGCCACTCAATGACATTAACAGAGTTGTCCTGAAGCCACTCCTTTGCAATTTTGGTTGTGTGCTTAGGGTCGTTGTCCTGCTGAAAGATGAACCATCACCCCAGTCTGAGGTCAAGAGCGCTCTGGTGCAGTTTTTCATCCAGGATGTCTCTCTACATTGCTGCATTCATCTTTCCCTCTATCCTGTAGTCTCCCAGTTCCTGAAAAACATCCTTACAGTATGATTCTGCCTCCATCATTCTTCATCATAGAGATGGTATTGGCCTGTTGATGCCTCCTTGCATTCACACTAAAGAGTTCAGAATTTTGTTTCTCATAGTCTGAGAGTCCTTCAGGTGCATTTTGGTAAACTCCAGGCCGGCTGCCATGTGCTTTTTACTAAGCAGTGGCTTCCATCTGGACACTACCACACAGGCCTTATTGGTGGATTGCTGCAGAGATGGTTGTCCTTCTGGAAGGTTCTCCTCTCTCCACAGAGGAATGCTGTAGCTCTTGCAGTTACCATTAAATTCTTGGTCACCTCCCTGACTAGGGCCTTTCTACTACTATCGCTCAGTTTAGACAACCGGCCAGCTCTAGGAAGAGTCCTAGTGGTTCCAACCTTCTTCCGTTTATGTATGATGGTGGCCACTGTGCTCATTGCAGGGGCAAACACAGGATTTTCAGAAGGGGTTTCCAGAGGGGCGGAGCAAAGCACGGAAATGGACACTTAGGTGACCCAGTATATGCCGGGTCAGTTAAAGTATTATAGATAGACCAAATACATACATATATATATATATATTTTTTTTTTTTTACATACAGGGGCGTCAACAGCAGTGTAGACCCCTGGGCATAGCAATGTATTGGGGCCACTACCGATCCTTAAGCGGTTAGGGTGGGGGGTGCTATGAGCGGAAGCTTTGATGTCCTGCGGGTGGTAGGGGGTATTATATCAGCCGCTCAGCATGTAGGCCCTGGATCAGTAATTTCCACTAATTACCCCTAATTACCCCTTTAGAAGTGGGCATTGGGATGAATGAAGGGGCCCTGATACATAACTTCTAGGGTGGTAGAGGATGTTTATTATGCAGAGGAGGGGTGTATAGTGGAGTTGGCTTATTATTCATAATTTTCTGGTGGGAGGACAGCTTGCTTGACTGCAGATTTCTCCAGTCTCCGGAAATAGATTTCTTAGATTTTAATGGAATTAAAAACTACAGAATCCCACCTACCAAATGGTATTGGGGACTAGGGGATCACAGTTCAGGAGGCAGAGCAATCTGCCAATGAGAATGTAAAAGTACATACCAGGTGTGTGGAGCTGGAGCAGTAACCAGCTGCTTGAAGGCTGATATCTCTGGTTCTGGGAACAGTAGAGACAAGCTACTAGTTTCTAGGGGGAGAGTCCCAGCTTTTGGAATATACCCTCAGGAAAACTCTAAGTCAGACAGAACCTGAAATATCTGACTGGGAAGAGCAATTAACAGGCTTGGATGGGAACCACTGCTTTGAAGTCAGATATCTCCGGTTCCCAAGGGCCGATTTTTAAAATTCTTTTACCCATGGAAAGAGGGGACCCTCAGCTTTCAGCCTCGGGCCCTTAGACTCCTGGGGGGCGTTCTGGGTACTCAGAACCCCCCTGCGTGCGCTACTGCATTGGGACCTTCAAAGCAGCAAATATTTTTTGTACCCTTCCCCAGATTTGTGCCTTGAGACAATCCTGTCTCAGAGGGCTACAGACAATTCCTTTGACTTCATGCTTTGTTTGTGCTCTGACATGTTCTGTTAAGTGTGGGACCTTTTTTAGACAGGTGTGTGCCTTTCCAAATCATGTCCAATTGACTGAATTTACCACACGTGGGTTCCAGTTAAGCTGTAGGAACATCTCAAGGATGATCAGTGGAAACAGGATGCACCTGAGCTCAATTTTGAGGTTCATGGCAAAGGCTGTGAATACTTACTGTATGTACATGTGATTTCTTCGTTGTTGTTTTTTTAATACATTTTCAAAAATCTAAAAAAAAAAATTCACGTTGTCATTATGGGGTATTGTGTGTAGAATTTTGAGGGTAAAAAAAATATTTATTCCGTTTTGGAATACTTAATAAAAAAGTGAAGTACTGTAAATACTTTCCGTATGCACTATATGATTGCAGACCATGTATGTACATGAGTATTTTTCTTATTATTGGCAAATTATCAAACATCATGAAAAAACAATTATTTCCCCTGTATGTATTAAAAACTGTAAGGGAACATGTCTGAATGTGATAATCTCCAATGATTCTCTAATTCCGTAGCCGAGTGGTTCTTAAAGGTTTTTTTTTAACACAGCACCCTAGAGTATCAGTATTTGTTTCACGGCACCACTAGACCAAAATGTTACTACTGAGGAAATCATTATTAAACATTATTAAATCAAATTAATAGTGCTTATATGTCATCCTGATGGTTAGTAATGAGCTGCTGAGCAGGCATGTGCCTCAGTTTGTTTTGCCTACCAAATTACTATAAAAATTTTGATTTGGTCCTGGACCACAAGCACATGGCACATGGTACGCGAACTGGGTGGGCAGCTGACATGAAGTGATGTCAGTTGCCCACCCCCAGCAGCTACTCAAGCAATAACTGAACCACAATGATTAGCAAACAAAATGGCTGCCACGCCTATACATACAAAAGAAATGAGTGAGATACAGTATATTCATTAATTTACTCAGCTATTATGCTTTCATTAAGGATTAGAACATTATCAATCCAAAAGCCATCCAATTTACATAAATTAGTATTTCCCAATGAAGGAATGAATTGTTGGATTAAAGGCTTGGAATTGTCTCTCAATAGCCTCTGAGTACATCTTTATATGAGATGATAAAGTGCCCTGGTGGTGTCCTGTCTTGGCAATATCAGTGAGTGTACTATACATGGCAGGTCGGACAGACAGGAGCCTCTATCAAAACTGCCAGCGTTTTTGTTATTTTTATAGAGAATAACATACAGTGTGACATTTACTAAAGGTCAATTTTGATATATTTTTTATGCTTTTAAAATCGATAAAAGTAATTGTTCTTCCATGGCCAAAAAAAACATTTATTAATTTAAAAGTAAATGTAAAAAATCACCTTTTTGTTTCAGCCTCTGAAAGCCAACAATGTTTTTAAATTATTTCCCTCTATTGAAATCATTGAAAATCATTGATTAGTAAATTTCTCCCACAGTGTTTTCTACATGTATGTATGATACAAAAGAGCCAATGTTTTACACACAGACACAAATATTAGTGCACAGGAATGGTATGAGGGTAAAAACATGTGTAGTGGTTTCAGGGAGTGGAGAGGAGTGGAGCTGTGCTAGTCGCATGGGCCACCCCCGAGACAGGGCCTTATGTATGTGGATTAGGTTGACAGTGTCTAAGTCGACAGTCAATAGGTCGACAATAGATCGAGATGCATTCGACATGATGAAAAGGTCAACACGGAAACGGTTGACACAGGAAAATGTCATCATTTTTTCATCAGTTTTTTGGTGGGTGCCCATGTCGATAGATGTCTACATGGACAACATATGAGTGTACCGCGTCCCGTCACATGGCTCTCTGCACTCGGCAAACTATTATATTCTCCCTCTATGCCCACTGGGATTTTAAAGTAACAATAATTCGGTTTTAACGGAAAAAAAATCATGATAAAATCATATCGACCTAATTCCATGCCAACCATTTACCTGTCAACCTTTTGCTTGTGTCACTCTTTTGTGCATGTCGACCCTTTTCATTTGTCGACCTATTTTGCGTTGAACAATAGCAGTTGACCTATTTACTGTCAACCTAATGACCACATAACTCTATGCAAGCAATGCAACTATAACACCTCAAATCTATATAATAAGTTGAAGAGTATGTGTGGGTCCTGTCGCATTGCTGAGACGGATTCAGTATTAAATCCCGGCGGTCGGGATCCCGGTGTTCAGAATCCCGACGCCGGAATCCCGACAGCCGAAATGCCGACAAGGGGGGGACGTGGATTGCCCCCCCTTGCGGGCTCGCTGCGCTCGCCACGCAGCGGCCCAGTGCCTCGCTATGCTCGGCACACTAATTTATTCTCCCTCCAGGGGTGTCGTGGACACCCCAGGAGGGAGAAAGTGTCGGCATTTCGGCGGTCGGGATTCCGGCGTCGGGATTCTGAACGCCGGGATCCCGACCGCCGGGATCTTAACTGCATCCCGCTGAGACACCGTGGCACTCAGAGCCACCAAATTCAGCAACAAGGGCAACAAGGTACCTCTGGACCTGGTGGTGTGCACCTCAAAGCCATTTTAAAAACACCAAGGTTCAATTTGCCTTCATTGATGATCTGGAAAAATGATCGACGATCTGGGAATAGATGACAACGGAACAATACCACACTTTGGGTGAGATTTAATAGGATGAGAGATTCAGAAAGTGAGAGATTTGGTGAGAAATCTCCAGTTTTTTTTAAAGCAGCAATCATTTACACTGCAAGAACCAGTTTGATTTTGAAGTGTAAATGATTGCCGCTTTAAAAAAAAACTGGAGATTTCTCACCAAATCTCTCACTTTCTGAATCTCTCATCCTATTAAATCTCACCCCTGATTTCATTGCTGTCATTGAGTATGCAAACACATTCTAACATTATGGTGGAGGATTTAAACTATTAGGAATAATTGGGTATATACATATACCATGTATCACACACATGTATCACATAGCGCACCTGACACACTTGCACATTGGACAGATACACACAACACAACACACACACACACACACACATACATAACACATGCAGTACAACACTCACCCACGTACACTACAACCAGGGCCGCTGCAAGCCCCGTCAGTGCCCCAGGTGACCAGCTCGCACGCCCCCCCCAGCCCTCAACCGCAACGACCCCCTCACCCGCTCCGGTCGGGGGGGGGGGCAGTAGGCACCACCACGGATTACCGCGCTCCAAGGGGGGGTAGCGGATTGCTGCTGTCCAGCACGGGGAGGGGGGGGGGGACGACGACGACACAGCGTGCACCGGTCGCTGACTAGCTGGGTGGGGGCTGCTGCCACTCGCGATCATAATCCACGGGTAGGCTCCAGTCGGGAGAGGGGGGGGCTTACAGTGTATTCACCTGCTCCCTGCTTGGTTGAATTGGCTGGATTTCCCGTACTTGGCAGCTGCTGCAGTTTTCTTCCGACTTCCTGGTCTCCTCGGTGGCTCAGTACCGCCCTCCAGTGGTCGGCGCCCTAGGCAAATGCCTAAAGCTGCCTAGTGGTGGCGCCGGCCCTGACTACAACACACACACTTAAACATTGGACAGATACACACAGCACACTACACACACATATATACGTAGCACACCTCACACATTTATACATTGGACAAATACACATAACACAACACATACACACAAGGGCGTAACTACCATAGGTGCAGGGGGTGCAGCTGCTATGGGGCCCAGAGCTGAAAGGGGCCCACTTTGCCTGTAAAAGCATCATATGCTAAATAATTTTTTCAGCATTAGGTGATAAATAGGGGCCCTTAAAAACTTTTGCTATGGGGCCCACATGTATCTAGTTACGCCACTGCGACACACACACACATAACACAGTACAACACATACCCACATACACTACTACTACACACAAAACAGTACAACATACACACAAACATACAGAACACACAGAAAATAAATGCATCATACTGTAGGTGCTAAATCTCAGGAGTGGATGTGGAATTCATCAACAGAAACAAGCTATCACGTCACACCACACCGGATTTTATTGCTGTCATTGAGTATCAATACAAACACATTCTAACATTATGGTGGAGGCTTTAACAAATTACAATCTCGGGCCTTTGGCACAGCATAAGACGTAATTTGACAGCAATTTTCCCGGGAAATGCCGGGTGGGTCAGCTAGTAAAACAATATTCCACACACATGTCACAGGCTAGGTTTGAAAAATAACAGGTAGGAGCTGATTGGCTGGCTGTTTATCACTCTCCACTTTATCACTTTTTGAAGCTTGATACATCTGGCCCACAGTCTCCCATATCCAAATGCTTGTGATCATTTTGGTTTTCTCTCACCTTGGCTGCCATTAAGTGTCTTCTCAGCGTATATATATTCATCTTATTACCCTTCTTGGCACCAGTCAGATCACCTTCCTAAGATTATATGTACTAACCTATCATTTATTTTTTGTATTTCTCTCTTAGCTGTCTTATTGACTGTGTGCTGCATGAGGCGGAAGAAGAAGGCCTCTAACCCTGATAATAACTTAAGTTACTGGAATAATGCAATTACCATGGACTACTTCAACAAACACGCCGTAGAGCTACCGCGGGAGATCCAGTCTCTGGAAACATCAGAGGTAAATAGGGCACAGCTCTTCAGCCTACATTTGCTTATATATAGCCTTACAGAAAAGTGTTCATGGTTCCAACCCCAGTTATTTATCTATTGCCCTCAGCTCTAGGAGCTAAAAAATCTACACTGACGCTGAGTGACAGCTCATTGATGGCATCTTTTATTATTTTACACTGTTATGTGTGCTGTGTGTGTTACTCATTGTTATTGTTTAGTGTAAGCAGCTGCGGAAGTCCCGCACCAGGGGTTACCCAGTAGCAGGAGAGCTGCAGATACAGCATTGGAGGCATGTGGAGGTGGAGCAAGTGACTGCTCAGATGCTAGTATGAATATTGGGCAGGACTAGAAGCTTCTCTGACAGGCATCCACATTGTTTCAGTCAGAGCCTGACTGCAACTATACTTTATGGAATTTGAAATTGGTGGATACAGGGTGTGCAACACTGGTCCTGTGTTCACTGCACATCCTACACCCATTGTTCATATGCCAGTGGTTACATTCCTACATGACATTATCATCTGTCAAATAAATAAATATATAAACAAAAATAAAATAACATAAGTCTAAAGGTGCCCATACACGGTACAGTTGCTGGGTGCGATAAGATGCGTGCTCCCGTAACACATCGCACAGCTCAAAAAGTATGTGCTGCACATACTTTGTGTGCTAGATCGCATCTCATCGCATTGCATTGCAAAACCTACAGTATGTGATGCGACGAGATATTCTATACAATAATTGTACCGTGTATGGGCACCTTTACAAATGTACAATTGAAGAAAAGTAACTTCTGTCCCAGGGCAAAAATATAACATTTGAGGGCATAGAGTAAAAACTGAAAAGTTAGTCCAAATGAACCCAAGGCACGTAAGCATGTAATGGAGGTAAAATTATATCCACCCACATAAAAGTGGCTTATTTATGTATGAAAACGAAACTCCAGAGAGTTATTTTTAAACATGATATCATACCTCCCAAAAGGGGCGTGGTCTCAAGAAGAGGGGGCGTGGCCTCACGGGGTGACGCGAACTCCCGCATGCGCACAGCGTCTATTCTCGGCAAGCTGGGGGGGCTCCCAACTGTCCCCCCCACCGCGGGACAATGGCGGCCCCGGGCGGGACGCAGGAACGTCCCCGAATATCAGAACGTTCACGCGGAAAGCGTGACAGTTGGGAGGTATGATTATATTTGTATTGAGTGTTCAGCAGAAGAAAAAATGGGGTACAGAAAATAAATAAGGACACCAGGGAAGTTATAGGGAAAAGGATGAAGATACTGTAGGAAAGGTTACACACTGAGTACATATCAACCAGCAGATACTAAAAGTAGACAAAAATAATGGGAATAGCATAGGAAGGATAGTAAGTGATACAAGGAGATGAAGCACTAGACACTAGTGGCAGGTCAGATCAGTGACTAGAATGAGGAGAGTTAAGGAGAATAAGGTCAGTTATCCTCGGAGCCAGGAGTGACCTGTCTGAGAGTCCAGGTATTTACTCCATCTGACCTATGGCATAAGAGGAGATCATGTGGAGGAGGAGCAGATACAGGGCCAGATGCACTAAGCTTCAAAAGTGATAAAATGGAGAGTGATAAACAGCCAGCCAATCAGCTCCTACCTGCCATGTCACAGACTGTATTTGAACAATGTCAGCCAGGAGCTGATTGGATGGTTGTTTATCACTCTCCATTTTATCACTTTTGAAGCTTAGTGCATCTGGTCCACAATCTGTTGACATGAATTTGAAATGTTACTGCACCTTGCTCTCTATTACATGCAGATGTGGCATAATGGCAGACAGTACTCCTTAACTGAGCAATAGTAGCTTTTTAAATATAACCCATAATGTATCTATCACATGCAATAATCTCCCCCAGAGAATATTGATATAGAGCTATTAACGGATCCAGAGGGAGAAAAGGTTATTTGAAATGTGGGATGTCTATTATAAATCCTGATTTCTCCTACTACTCTATAGGGAAAGTGAAATTAACCTCATTAGCTAACAGCGTCTTCTGATTGCTATAGCTACAATTTCCCATTGGCCAAGCTCTAGTGACAGTGAGCGTTATCATTTGTAAGATTTCAGTCAGGAAGTGAAGTGTTTCCTGACAGCGTTAAGATAGCGTTGGAAGACTTCTCAATGGTCTAACGTTCTTTCAGAAGCCTCTTGCTGGAAGTGCAGGAATCCATTGTAAAGTAGCTCAGATAATAAAAATTGGAAAATGTATTGTTATTTATAGGTAAAAAATAATTATTATATAGGTTTATTTTCATAGCCATCAATACTGTTATTGCCTATCACATTGACCATAAATCATTTCATTTGTGACTTGATCACCAACCCATTCCCTGTGCACCACTGCCCTAAGGAGCTAAGAAATACACTACGCCGTAGTTCTTTATCACCTTTTAGATATTCCCTGGCTTACTCCAGCATCAGCCAAAACCATACTGTCTTTACATTTAATTTAAGTACAGCCCATAAACAATCAGTTTAATCAAAGGTTTGCATAAACTTTGGACTTAAATTAAAATATCTGTTAAAGCAGATTTAATATTGTTATGTAACCTACAGCTGAATGTTTAATGGAATGTATGTGGTACATGATCCGTTGGATTAGCATTTGCCTCACCACAGGAGTTTGATAAATGATCCACTTACGATACAGAACAAGCAACGGTGGAAAGATATTAAAATATAGCAAGACAAATTCATACACGGATATTTACTGACAGTTTCTCGTGCCTATGGTTAACTTAACTACAGTTACAAATAAGGACTTTAAATGATGTGCTTAGTATTCTTATGGGATACAACTAAAATAGATAGCACATTTAACATAATCTTAAAATAAAAATTGTCTACCAAAAGAGATAAATTGCTGATAGTTTTGAAGCACTCATTCATTTTTTTTTACCCCAGCTATTGTTTTTTATTTAAAACTCAAAATTATATAGGAATATTATATTGTTACATTGTTGTTTATTAACTAGACATAACAATTGAATAAGGAACATTTACGAAAATTACGAATATTCCAGGCTATAGTGTCACTGTTAAATCTGTTCATCTGCAAACAAAAAAACAGAGACCCTGTGAAATACATCTATGACAGATGTTTCTTAGTAGTGTATTATATATATTCAGAAATACAGTTTCTATTTACAGTATGAAGCACTTGCAAGGAGATGGTGCAAACTGAAATCATTCACCGTAAAGGTGTCCAAACACAGGCCCTCATTCTGGTTGGTGCGGCCAGAGCCGCACACGGGGTGGGAGCTGCCCCCTGACCATTCGATGGTCGTCGACCATCGAAGGCAGGTCCGCACGCCCCGGCAGCTCCCGCAAGCTGAGACCACACGGACAATCGTCCGTGTGGTAGCTTGTATGGGGGCTGAAAGCTGACATCCGGCGACGTCAGCTTTCCGCCCCCATGAGTTGCGTCATGCCCTCATTACCATGCATACGCCCCGCGTTTGCATGGGAACGCCCATGAAACGCGGGGCGTACACATAGGGAAATGAGGGCATGAAGCCTCTCACGCCCCTATACGCCCCCTTTGCGGCGGACGAAATCCGTCTGCGGCGAAGGGGGCTGCACATGCGCAGATTGACCTCTGCGCATGTGCAGAGTAAAAACATCGGCGGTACGGCCGCACGCGGGCCGTACCGATCCGATTAGAATAAGGGCCACAGTGCGATAGCCACCGTGCGTTTTAAACTAGATTGCTGAGCACAGTGAGGCACTGTGCCTGAAGCATGGCGAGCGCAATGAGCCATGCGAGGGGACGCAGTACACGTATACGTGTCCATGCCGACTTATGTCGACAAAGACACCCCAAAAAATAATGTTGACTTTGACAATTTTACCATGTCGGTATAATGACTGCCAATGGTGGTCGGTATTTTCATTATCTGTTTTGACTGTCGGGAAATCACACTGAACATGTGACATCAGTCAAATAACATACAAGAAGAAATACAATGCACATCTCATGAAGTTGAAAGAGTGAATCAATCATCTACAATAAAGACAAGAAGTAATGCAGATAGGGGTTCCTAATAACCCGGTTCCAGGCATGTCTAATGGTGTGTACACACAGCAGGATATGCCGTGAGATGCGAGTCCCGATACGATCAGATATCGGGACTCGCATCGTACGGCATGCATGGAGGGGCACAATTTAGACTATATAGTGCAGATCTGCACTGTATAGTCTTGGCTGCCCTCTCTATTTCACTGCCGATTTGCGCTCACACGGGAGCGTACATCGGCAGCGCATCGGGCTCACAAGCCCTAAAAAAGCATGCGATCTGCATGCGATATGGCTTCCAATGTTCACTATATCGGCAAGATCGGAAACCATATCTTACCGTGTGTCAGCTGTGCAGGGGGTAGAATGCTCCCCTTCATGGCAATCAATTCTGCTGAACATAATTATTTTTGTTATAAGAAGAGTGCACTACTACGTAGGCTCCAGTTTTCCATTTCTCAAGGGAGGCATCATGCCCTATCTCAACATGGCCACCAAAATCACTACTTAACATGTGCAGGAACCAATTAGTCTTTGTGAGACTGTGGAGAGCGATATAGTGGGAGACAGAAGTCTACTTTTCAGCTCCTATGACAGACCTGGTTAAAAATTGCTATAAAACAGTGTGGGCCATTGAGACAGCCCTAATACTGAAGTCGAATTGCCAATGCGGGATGTGTGGCCACGGTTCTTAAAGGGAAAAAACTATGGAAAATACTAGGTGATGCTGGAAAGCGGTGCTGAAAATTGGGATATTTGTACCCACCCCCCTCTCAGCACTCCTGGTAGGGTGAGACACATTATAAGTAGCCTGAACGTGTAGAATCCAATAAATGTACTTACGTTCCTAACAGTAAATGCTTTCTAGGACCAAACATTTTAATTCCGTATCACTGCATATCAAAGCAATAAGGAATGGTTTTTCTAGGATGTTTATGAAAAATCTCCTGCTGAGACATTAGCTCCAATAAGTGGCAGTTACGTGCTTTTACGACCTTAGTAAATAGGGGTCATTCTGCAGTCCCTATTGAAAATGACATAAATGCCATCTGCAGCACTGATTTTACAGGAGATATCTGTGATATACCATGCGCTGGACTATTGCCATACTTAAATTCATGTGGAAACAGCAACTTTGTTTTAAGAATCAGGGTAAAGTAATCGGGATACGGTCATTAGGTCACCCCAATTTAGGTCAACATGCATTGGCTCAACCACTGAAGGTCGACAGGCTTAAGGTCGACACCTGAAATAGGTCGGCATGTATCTTTACATACCATAATAGTGGCAGATCATGGCAGGATAAGTATATAAGTATTATTATTTCTAACAATTTGGATTGTGTGTTTGCCTGACATCTTTATTTCTCCTAGGACCATCTCTCAGAACCTCGCTCCCCTGCCAATGGTGACTACCGAAACAGTGGAATGGTCCTTGTCAATCCATTTTGTCAGGAAACACTTTTTTCAGGACGTGAACAAGTTTCTCAAATCTGAAAATCACTGAAGCAGTAGACACCCTTTATGCTACTTTATTTCTAGTCCACAACATAAACAGTCTAGAATAAGGACAACTTACACCCAGACAATAAAGAAGGTATAAGTTCTACTTATTGACTCGCTGTAGAAACTAAATAATAAGCAGTTTGACGTTTAGTTGGGTTTAGCTGACCTTACAGCCATTCCTCCAATAAGCAGATCTAAGTAAATACATGCACCTATATAAATATGCTTTGTGTACCCTCTTTTCCTCCCATGATTACAATGTTTTCAGCTTGTTTTCCTAAGATTTGTCATCTTTTTACAATTGTGGTAAGACTTTACAGAATAATCTGTGGCTTTATAAATAAAGTTATTGATATGTAAAATGTTTGATTATTTTTATTATTATCTAAATAAACATAAAACAAATTATTTTAAGCATGTTTGTTTAGGAACAGCAGGGCAGATATATTAAGCCAGCCAATCAGCTGTGTTTGAAAAATGACAGGTAGGAGTTGATTGGCTGGTGTGTTTTCCCCTTCCACTTTATCACAACTTCATCACTTAACCAGGCTTAATACATCTGCCCCAGAGTGTCTAATGAACTCATTGGTTCACAAACTCAAGGCACCCCAACAGTCCAGGATTAACCCCTTGAGTGGTGGGTTATGCTGGGGCAGGACAAACCTACCAGGGCAGGTTTGTCCTGCCCCAGCAAAACCCACCACAGAACATACTGCCACACCCCCCCCCCCGTCACTCCCCCCTCCAGTCGCTTCTCCCCGCCTCCTCTTCTATGCTCCGGCTTCACAGCAGAGTGAATCAGGTGGCATATTCGGGATGTTCAGGGCGGCTTGGGAGGACTCAGGCGCCCAAACTCCCGACCCCCCCCCCCCCCCCGAGCCAGGCCGAACATCCCCAAGCCTGTTGCCTGCTCACTGCAACTAATGTCGGCAGAGGCAGCGGAGCTCCGGCGTACGATCGCCAGAACAGAGGGGTGAGGGGGAACGACAGGAGGGGAGCGAACACTGGGAGGTGCACAGGAGAGGTGATGTGCCAGCTGCAGACACCACTGGCGTACACCTTCATATTGGTGGAATGCCAGGAAATTTTCCGGGACAGCCTGCTGTGGCAGTGCAGCTTAGCCCGGAAAATTTCCAGGTATACCGCTGAAGTGATTAAGGTATATCAATACTAGGGAATATATGGTAACAACAAGCTCAACGAGGTACTTCCCAACTGTCCCGATTTTAGTGGGAGAGTCCGGCTACTTGAGTACATCCTTCTGTCCCACCCACAGGCTGCAGTCAGGAGGACTAAGCAGCTGTGATGATGAAGGTGGTGAATGGATACCATACACAAAGCTTGCAACATCCATTCAATGCAGAGTGGGGGCTGTGGGCAGCTGCTGAGAGGCTGGGCTCCATTATGGGGATGTTTCATGCGGGCAGACCTCCAAAACAGTATCATTAAGGGGGTGAGGCTGAGGTCATGCTCTCGTTTTGGGGGTGGTAGTTCTGACCTCTAAATGTTGGGAAGTATGTGAAAGCATGAACTGTTAAGGATGCTTGGAGGGCCATGTTTGGTCCAATCAGATTTTAAGAATCTAAACAGCAGATCACACTTGCAGGTGAGACATTTACTGTATTTTCATATATAATAGACTACTATTAGTAGTCAAGTGTGATGTGAAGTCTCTGTCATACAGATATGGAAAGTTTGTGATGTCAAAGGCACATCTATATGAAACCAAATTCATAAATCCACCTTGTTAGCTGAGCAGCCGTTTTCTTTCACATTTGATCCAGAAGTAATCACTAATGTGTTGTAGGCAGAAATGGGGCTCATGTGCTAATAAGAAGTAGTTCTATCCTTACATGTACAGAGATATTTTGGAAGCTAAACACCTGCAGCTACTGTACATCACAATGTTTTCTGGGTAATAATTGATATTCTGCAGCTGGCCGTGCCCAGAACACACAGATGCCGGGACAGCATGAGAAATGAGTAAACAACCAGCAAGCAGGCACAAGACACCCACAGGCTTATCGATAAGAAAATTAGCAGGAACTAATACAATGATTGTTGATTGGTCATTTTATTTATACAAGATTATTCAAGCAAAATGTACAAGTGAAAATTATCCCACCTACCCTGGGAACCCCCTAATTCTGCTACAATTAACCCCTAATGTTATTCATTCATGTCACCTACTACACCATACCCACAACCTCACCAATGTGCACAAGGATAACACATGTAGGGCAAACCTGCACATTTTCACAGTAGCTGGTTCCCGCAGCCTCATGTGTGCTTGTATCTGTAATTATCTGTCATTTATATATATATATTTATATATATATATATCAGATAACAAAATCTCTAAAATTGGGCTAACATTTTTCTTGTAGAATATTTCTAGACAGTTGGTCACTATTAACACAAACTTCCCTACTAGTAGGTACTTACAATAACAATTTCAAATACAACGGCGCTGTGTGTGTTGTAAAAAATCATTACTTGTAATCCTTATAGTATTTGTACGTAAAACAGTGAGGCGCCAGCCGCTACTATATACGCTGCATGCCTGCTAGTACACGTGGTACCCAACCAGCCGTAGCAGAAACCACCCGCCCGGCTAAACAAACAGGCTGCCGGTTCCATTACGTGGAACACAGCCGGCCTGAGTGTGGGAGCACGAACTCCCTGAATGGGCAGAACAGCAATATAACGCCCTATTTCTGCACTAATAATATAACGGCATGATTGGTCATAGTGTATATTCACTACACGGCTGACATAAATATCATCTGTCAAGCCGTTAGTATACACTGTTCTATGCTCTAGCAGTAATTATCAAAAGGTCTGATAAATAAAAGCCCTATTAATGACTATAAAATGGTCTGAGAGACAATGACCATTTTGGGGCCAAATTAACTAAACAGCTAACAGAAATATTACCTGTTTCAGCTGCTGGTTCCATTATGTGTAACACAGCCGGCCTGAGAGTGGGAGCACGAACTCCCTGAATGGGCAGAACAGCAATATAACGCCCTTTTTCTGCACTAATAATATCACGGCATTATTGGTCATAGTGTATATTAACTACTGGGTACTTGTTTCCTAGCACGGCGCCCATCGCATGGCATCGTGTACCTTATTTAGTGGTGTGCAATGCTTGTACAATTATATCGCATAGCATTGCATGCCAGCAAATGGGATGCGATTTTTAATTGTACAAGCACCCATGCCATGAGATGTGATGGGTGCTTACAATGAGATGTAACCCCCAGTATCCATGCCATCCAGAAGCGTGTCGAGCGCAGCGGTACGCGTCCTCCGACCTTTTCATACCCCCATTATCCATGTCGGCGCGGAGTTGACTTTAGATAGTGTGGCGAGCGCAGCGAGCCACCGAGCCCTAAGAGTGGCGAGCGCAGCGAGCCCCAGGGAGGGACGCAGAATACGAGCCCAAAGCGTGGCGAGCGGCCTTCGGAATACATGTAAATTATCTGTGTCCCCTCGCGGGGCTCGCTGCGCTCACCACGCTTCGAGCTCGTATTCCGGCTGCGCTCGCCACGCTTTGGGCTCGCCACGCTTCGGGCTTGGTGGCTCGCTGCTCTCGCCACACTATCTAAAATCAACTCCACGCCGACGTGGATAGTGGGGGTATGAAAAGGTCAAAGGACGCGTACCGCCAGCGCTTGCCACGCTTCGGGATGGCGCGGATACTGGGGCTTACATCTCATTGTAAGCACCCATCACATCTCATGGCATGGGTGCTTGTACACTTAACAATCGAATTGCATCGCATCGCATGCATCGCCTGTCGCAATATTCCAGGGCATACCTCCCAACATGACCCTCTCCAGGAGGGACACAATGCTCTGTTTCTGGACTTTCCTCTTCATTTATGATTGCCATCACCTGTGTTATTCTTATTACTTAACCTGTTCAAAACAGGTGATGGCAATCATACACCCAGAGGGAAGTCCAGAAACAGAGCATTGTGTCCCTCCTGGAGAGGGTCATGTTGGGAGGTATACAGGGGGATGCGATGCGATGAGATTTTTAGGAGCCCATACGATGGAAATCATGGGCGTCGTTCTAGGAAACAAGTACCCACGGCTGACATAAATATCATTTGCACACAAGAAGAAAAAAGATGACTCTAGTCTTTAATGATATACATTAAAAGTGGGAACCTACACTCACCGTCACAATTCCTGTCACTAATGTCACCGTTCATGGGAGAGAGAAGAAAGGGGGTTGCCAAAACAATATTTTTATAATTTTTATGTGCACAATTATATATTAAAAGTGAAAGGGTACAATAAATGGTACCAAAGATTAGTACCAAATTTTGTAGTTTTGAAGTTTATTAAAGTGCCAAGTGTAAGAAAAATATAAATGGAATATGTGTATGTATACACACGTGAAAAAATGATGATTAAAATTCGGCGAAATATCGTGGATAGTAATCAGGTGACTGTCACGGAAGGGTTACCACAGCATATAGTTCTGCGGTATTTCATAAGCACAATTGCAAATAGTTGTATGGTGCTATCTAAGGAGCTAATGAAAATTCCTTGGATAGGCAGAGACAGACATAAGAATAGGGAAAATAGCTGATCTCATTGGATCTCAGATCATTCCTACTTTCCGGCTGTGTGTCCTTAAGACAGTGAACAGACCGAATGAGGGGGTGATTATAACTGAGACCAAATTTTGAGATCAGTAGAAGAAAGATAAATAGGGATTTGCTGTTGAAGTCCAGGTCCAGTATCAGCCCTGTTGGTATAACCAGCGCAGGGGATCAATCTGGTACTGAACGCAATGAGAGTCCCTTAGGTATAGAAAAGTTCAATCCCTAAGTAGGGAGTTATACTGGATGGTATGTGTTTTTCTATTAATATATTCAAATAAACACTTTTTAGTCTGCCTCTTATTCCCCACAATTTATATCATGTAGATAATTGATATCTTACTAGCTATCTCAGATCAAAATAGGATTTTACAACCCTTTGCAAAGTTTTGAAATCTTCAGTTTTCGCATGATATTTACAGGTCTGCAGCCCTATACAAATGCAGGGTTCAGAAATCATTACAGCATAATATGACAAAAAATAGCTGCCCAAATATTTCTACTTAGCGTTTGTAAGCTTCATGATTTCTGCTTCCAGCACCAAACATGCCCCCTCCGTGACGGTCGTGCCTGTCCCTGGACGCGCGTTTCGCCTGTGAGCTTGTTCACCAGTGTATCATCTGTCAAGCCGTTAGTATACACTGTTCTATGCTCTACCAGTAATTATCAAATGGTCTGATAAGTAACAGGTATAAACATACTGATACAGAAGGGTCTAACTAAAGTTATATTTTGACCCACATATATACCTACTGTAGGCTGATGCTGATATAAGATTTGCTTGAAATCAACACAGATAAAAAAAATGGCAATATATGATAATAAAGCCAACAGAAATAAAAAAGGAAACATAAGAACACATTAGCTTATATCATACCAATGTCTGTAAAGGAGACATAGGTATGACTGCCTAAAAGGTGAGTAAAACTATTCAATCACCTTTTTCAGAACTGTATCAGAATTTAAGAAGAACTACTCCCATTAGGGATAAATCAGAGCACGGATTATCATTTATTATAAGGAGCTGCCACAAAATGAAATACCTACCAGCTCCAACAATAATAAATATTTTTTTTTTTTATAAATACAGAACGTATATGGAAATAACTGGTTCAGGCAATTGCAAAGTCTATTTGTCACATAAGGGGACCAGACAGGCCAACGTATCAATAAATAGATATTGTTCAATGTGGAGTTTTTGAACTCTGGTGGCCTTGCCTGCTTCCAACAAGAGTTACATTGTTAATACACCAAGCCTGTTAAATAAACTGATACATTGTAAAGTAGAAATATACAAAGCATTTGGCTCAACATTGTATCTAAGACATATAACTAAAATAACACACAAATAAAACAACACACACAGCCATAATAATTTAATACTTATTTTATTAATTTTTGTATTACTTTGGAATGATTTCACGTAAACAATCTTTCTTTTTAATAAATATCAATAAAGGGTAATTTTTTAAATAACTCTTCTTTTCGGTACTTGTGACTTATCTGGGCGCCCGATTTTCTTCATTGCACCTAAAAATCGCGTCAAATCGCATCGCATACAATCAGATTGCATGCGATGCGATTTGCCACAATTTGCCGCGATTTTAATATGTGAAGGCACCCAGATGCCTGTTTCATATGTGAAATGGCCCCCCAGATCCCATTTTTAATTGTATACCCACCCTGATGGCTAAATGCCCCCCATTGTTAACGCCACCCCACTATCAACGCCAACCCGAAGCGTTTCGAGCGCAGCGAGCCCGCAAGGGGCGGCGGTCTGCGTCCTCCGACCCTTTCATACCCCCACTATCCACGTCGGCGTGGAGTAGATTTTATATAGTGTGGCGAGCGCGAAGCGTGGCGAGCGCAGCCAGCCCCGCGAGGGGACGCGGATACCTGTGAAGCCCGCGAGGGGACTTGTATAGCTGTGAAGGTATCCACGTCCCCTCGCGGGGCTCGCTGCGCTCGCCACACTTCGGGCTCGGTGGCTCGCTGCGCTCGCCACACTATATAAAATCAACTCCACGCCGACGTGGATAGTGGGGGTATGAAAAGTCGGAGGACTCGTACCGCCGCCCTCGCGGGCTCGCTGCGCTCGCCACGCTTCGGGTTGGCGTTGATAGTGGGGTGGCTTTAATAATGGGGGTCATTTAGCCATCAGGGTGGGTATACAATTAAAAATGGGGTCTGAGGGGCCATTTCACATATGAAACAGGCATCTGGGTGCCTGTACATATTAAAATCGCATCAAATCGCATCACATGCAATACAATAGCATACAATGCAACGCGATTTTCTCTTTAAGGGAATTTCAAGGGAAATCGCATCAAATCGTATGCTTAGGGTACTGGCATACAATTTTAACATCGGGCACCCAGATAAGTCACAAGTACCTTCTTTTCTTCTTTAAGTGCGCCAACAAAGAGACAATCCTTTTCCTTTCCTGTTTCTTCGAAATAAAACAATATGCTTCTGATTGTGGTTTTGTTGTTCAAAAAGAGGGCACATCCATATGTATAAAAAGTGTTAAAACTCTGTTTGTAGGGTACCGAAATAAAACTGACATGTACAAATTGTGCACTCAATCGCTTTCACTGTTTTTCATTTGACATTTATTTGCAACAAACAGATTATCCCTGAAATGAACTGCTGAGGCAGGGATGTCATGTAACAATGAGATAGAATTCTCCATGGCAAACAGTACAAGCCCATGCTGTTCTAGAAGTGCATATGACAAGATGTAATCCCAAAAATGCAACAACATAACAAAAACTAAATGACTGTAACATAGAGAAGGCAATCCAGAGTGTGTGAGAGCAGGGGCAGAGTGTGGTGAGATTCTCCTGCAGCGATGCCTTTACCAAGGCGTAGATCATCTATCTTGGGGCAACAGCACCCTTTATCCTCTGGAGAGTCTTCTGGGATTTCCAACCCTGGAAGGGTCAGCATTGGAAGTGCAAGTAGCCTGCCCAGGCCCCCTGGGGTTTATGTATGCAGCGTGCCAACTGGGGGTTTAAGCAGTCTTGGTACTCGAGTATCTCGACGGGCCTTGGGTATCAGCAGTGTTTTCATGCAGGGACTACGCAGCTCTGGCCCACCTGTTCCTGTAGCCCAAGGTTTGGAGAGAGGAAGAGTCCCCACTTTTGAGTCTTTGAATGGCTGCCTGGTGGAGTACATAGATAAAGTGAGAGCTTTAGAACAGGTGAACCGGGAGCTGGAAGAACACATCAGGGTATATTTGGACAAAAAAGTATCAACTGCGAGCAACTGGGGATCACTCCGGGACAACTGGGAGAATATATACCATCAGGTAAGTGTTATTATACACTATGTGGTTATTGCAATTGTGTAATATTAACACAAAGTATAGCCACAGTAGGGTACTACTTATAGAGTTATACATGGCACCTAGGGGTAAATGTCCTCGCTAATTGGGGATGCAGTAAGAATCCAGACCACCGAAATCCCGACTCTTTCTCCATCTATATAACGACATCCATAGAGGGAGAATAAATTAGTGTACCGAGCGCAGCAAGGCACCAGGCCCGCTGCGTGGCAAGCTCTGCGAGCCCACAAGGGGGGAGATCCATGCCCCCCCTTGTCGGGATTTCTGCGGTTGGAATTCGTGATTTTGAACGCCGGGATTTAGTACCAATCCCCCTAATTGATATGCTGCATATTTACAAAAAATATAGGGGCAGGTTTATTGTTATACTGATTGCAGTCATTATATGTGTTTATCCGCTTCACCAGAATAGTACATGGGGAGAAATATCAACAGTACATGACATGCTCTGGTACCACTAACGCCCATAACGCCAGATAACACCATATCTACCAAAGAGTCACCGAAGCGGTGTTACGATATGTCACCTCTCCAGTGATCTCTGCTCTGTCTACATCGCATCAGCCTAGTGCTGGTGCAATCCAGAATGGGTCAGTGTACGCATGGTGCACATGCTTGAGATCATACAAAATTGAGAAATATCATTCTGGACCCATGCACAAAGATGGTGGAAAGGGGTGGTGAGACTGATAAGTAGCATACAGCTATGTATGGTGGTGATGGTATTAACAATATAAAGGGGGATTATTCTCGTTCACTCCTTCTAGCAAATTCATTCTTAGATGGACAAAACCATGTGCACTGCAGATGGGGCTGATGTAACATGTGCAGAGAGAATTAGGTTTGGGTGGGGTTTTACTTCAAAGTGAGATCTATTTTGCAGTGTAAAAATAAAGCAGTCAGTATTTACCCTGCACAGAAACAAAATAACTCACCCAAATCTAATTCTCTCTGCACATTTTACATCTGCCCCCCTGCCGTGCACATGGTTTTGTCCATCTAAGAAGAAATTTGCCAGAAGGAGTGAACGAGAATAACCCCCAAAGTCTCCACTGTCTGCCTTATAATACATTTTGGAGAATTGGTAATAACCCCCCTTTTATTTACACCATGGTCCTTTGCACTCTATAATTTATAAATGATTCTCCAAGAAAGCACTAGTTCCAAATGTTCCTTTTAATTGTTCTGTCCACAATACATCAGTATGATTTGTTTCACTGTACAAATCCTCTGCTCATTATTAGTATGTAATATCCTTAAGTAATGCCGGTACTTGTGTAATAGCACGGCACCCGGCTACGCTATATTTTCAGCGTAGCCTAAGCTAAGCTGTCAGAGTAGGCCAACAGCTGCCTAGCGTAGTTAGCGTAGTGACTCCGCAGCAGCCCAACGGCTGCCTAGCGAAGTTAGCGTAGGGACTCCGCTGCAGCCCAGCTTTGTCCCCGGCTTCCTTAGCTCTGTCCCCGACGTCCATGGCTCTGTCCCCGTCATCCATGGCAAGCCTTGGATGCAGTTAAAATCCCAGCTGTCGGGATCCCGGCATTCAGAATCCCGACGCCGGAATCCCGACCGCCGAAATCCCGACACATTCTCCCTCCGTGGGTGTCCACGACACCCCTGGAGGGAGAATAAATTAGTGTGCCGAGCGTAGCGAGGCACTGGGCCCGCTGCGTGCCGAGCGCAGCGAGCCCGCAAGGGGGGGCGATCCACGTCCCCCCGTTTGTCGGGATTTTGGCTGTCGGGATTCCGGCGTCGGGATTCTGAACGCCGGGATCCCGACCGCCGGGATTCAGTACTGAATCCGCAAGCCTAGTGAGCGCCTCTCACACAGCGACGGTATCCGCCAGATACCCTGCGCTGGCGGACGCCGGTGGAGAGGGGATCATGCGGGCGCCGGCGGAGAGGCGCTCCAGCTGTCTGAGAAGCAGGTGCATCTCAGTAATTATTGCGGCAGGGTACGGCAACCCTGTCCGCAAGTGCAGCTTATGCACAATACAGGAGGCATTTGCCAGTGCTCCATGCTACATACTGACAAATGGCTCCTTTTGAAACCCCCACTATCCACGCCAGCCCGAAGCGTGGAGAGCGCAGCGAGCCCCGCGAGGGGACGCGTTACATGTCCTCCCGTCTTGTTCATACCCTCACTATCCACGTCACCGTGGAGTTGATTTTATAAAGTATGGCAAGTGCAGCGAGCCACCGAGCCCGAAGCATGGAGAGCGCAGCGAGGGGACGCGGAATACATGTGAAGTAATCCACGTCCGCTCGCCACGCTTCGGGCTCGGTGGCTCGCTGCGCTCGCCACACTTTATAAGTTCAACTCCACGCCGACATGGATAGTGGGGGTATTAAAGGGTTGGGAGGACGCGCAACGTGTCTGCTCACCACGCTTCGGGCTGGCGTGGATAGAGGGGGTGTTTCAGGAACACATTCACACCTGTCATGTCAGCCAGGTTTAAATGGTCAATGGTGCCCACACAATGTAATAAGCGCTGACTGACTACCCATACTGTGTAACGCTGACTGACAACACTAACTACGTAAGCTCCAGCTGGCCACAAATGGGCGGAAACATATAGTTGAAACTAACAGGGACGCCTGACTGACTATGCTAACTCAGCAGCGTAGCTAGAGAGTGCTGGCGGAGCACGTGCTCCAGGCGCCGGAATGTCACACGGCGCCGGAGCTGTGCACTCTGCCGCCGGCTCCCCCGCTGTGCCTGGCTGGAGACAGAGTCCTTGGGACGTGCCCCCCCCCCCCCCGCGCATATTGGTCGGGCAGGGCAGGATGGACATGGGCAGCAGCAGCATAGCAGCGGAGGGGACGGCAGCATCGCGGCAGCGCAGGAGTCACCGGCTGGGAGGGAGAGACGGGAACAGAAGATGGGGTGGACGGAAACAATGTCACAGGTCAGTGGCCAGACCCCCCCCCCTCCCACCTGGCGCCTGTTCATTGCCCATTCATTGCACATCTCCTTCCTCTCCCCCCAGGCAGGGCCGGCAACTGAATTCTTGGGGCCCGATATGAAGACATGTCTGGGCCCAGCCTCCCCCATTTATATATATATATATTGCAGCGGAGGCACTCCTGGGACTTGTAGTACTAATAAATGAGGACAGACAGCCTGGTCTGTGGGCAACGTTTCGGTCTTTAATATGACCTCTTTCTAAATTGAAAAAGGTCATATTAAATCAGTGGCGTAACTATAGCACCGCAGCCCCTGTGGTTGCGGGGGGGCGCTGTGCATATGGGGGCGCTGGGGGGGCTGCGGTGCTATAGTAATCCCCCCGCCCCCATCCCCCGCATGCTTACCTGTCCGCACATCCCGGCTCCCCTCCTGGCTTCAATCAATGCTATGGAGACGGACCACGATAAAATGGCCGCCCCATAAAGCAGACTGTTCTCTGAAACTGTCTGCGGTATGGGGGCGGCCATTTTATCGTGGTCCGTCTGCATAGAATTTATTGAAGCCAGGAGGGGAGCCGGGATGCGCGGACAGGTAAGCATGCGGCAATGGGGGGAGGGGGCACAGGGGGGCACGGGGGGCAGGTACGGGGGGCCGGCACGGGGGGGCGGCCGGACGGATGGGCGGGGGGGGCACCCCCCCATTAACGGCAGGGGGCGCCCCAAACAAAGCTACGCCGCTGTATTAAATACCGAAATGTTGCCCACAGACCAGGCTGTCTGTCCTCTTTTATTAGTATTACAAGTCCCAGGCACCCCGGCATGCTAATTTATGCTGTCTTCTACGAGTGCCGATCCTATATATATATTGGTGGTAATTATCTCCTTGTCCGGAGTGCCGAACAAAGCCTACAATCTATATATATATATATCCAGCAAAAAAGCATTGTTATGTCGTTGGCGTTTTGGGCGACAGCATAATAAAGCACGGTACCATGGTATATGGTATAATGTTAGTCTGTGCCCCCTTATTTGCAGCGCAAGAGCCCCGCCTACTACAAATGGGGGGGGGGCGCAAAACACGCCTTTGCTCCGGGCACCGTGGCGCCTAGCTACACCACTGCGCTAACTACGTAAGCTCTGGCTAGGCGCGAATGGGCGAGAACACTACAATACGCTGACTACGCTGCCTGCGCTGGGCGCGCGACCACTACGCTGAATCTGACAGCGCCACCAGGCTAACTGCGTAATGGATGCCGTGCTAATACACAAGTACCGTAATGCCTGTCTGAACCTGCATTACACTTTTTATTCAGTTTGAGTACATCTGGAAGTGGGTGAAAATAATATTCTGGGGAGAATAAAAAAGCTGCTGCCACTGACCAAGGTGCAGCTTACTGTGATCAAGATTTCCCAATTCTGGTCCTCATGCACCCCTCCCGCAGCTTGTGTTTTCAGTTTTCGGTATGTGGAAACAGGATAATCACTGATTCAGGGCCTGAGTGATTACTGCATCCCACACAACTATCACGATTACAGCGGTACAATCCTACTAATTGGAGACTGTCTCGCTGTCCCTCCCCCGGGTGGCAGTGTCCTGCGGGCAGGCGGAGGGGGCAGTTGGGAGGAGATATCAACCACCACTGCTCTGCAATGCAGCCAGTGATTACTGAATAGATGCCATGCGCATGACAGTCGAAAAATCGGCAAATGGAATGAATAGGTTGACTGTAAATTTGACCGAAAATCGCAGAAAAGTGACAATTTTTCCGACTGTCAGAAGCAATAGCACAAATTGAACAACCCTCTAGTCAGGCTTTTATAGCAAGTACAGACAACAGAGGGAGTTGTTAATGACCAGCGGAAAAGCGCATTGTTAAGGCCTGTTTTAAGTATATCTATTGCTCAGCACAGATTGTTAAATCAAATTGACTGAGGTACTAATTAAGTCACCTCTGGTCAAGCATGGATATACTTAAAACCTGGACCATTTGGGTGCCCTGAAAATTGCGTTTGGAAACCTCTGCTCTAATGTGTACCCAGCATTAGGCTTCATACACAGTATGCAATAAAGGCAGAATAAACAAAATAGTGCATACTCACTGATAAGATAAAGACTATCTTGTTTCATGACTGACTATCTTGTTTTATGAAAAATTGATCTTTATCTATTGTACAGACCGAACAATATGCACCTACTGTAGTCATAAATGGCATAGGCAAAATTTCACTGAATGTACAGAGACCCATGGGAGCGCACATGGCACAGAAGCGTCCAGCAGTGGCGTAACTACTGTAAGGCAGCCCCAGCAGCCGCTTGGGGGAGCAAGCAGCAGTGGGGTCTGTGTGGGCGCCGGCACCCGCTCGACGCAATGACATGCTGCTGCCTGCCGCTGCCCACTGACTGAGCACTGGAGGTGAGTCAGCCACAGCGTGGGTGCGGCCATGGCAGAGATGACAAATCCCCCCACTGATTCAATGGGGGGATTTGTCATCTGCCCTAGCAGGCGGATGGGCGTTCTAGGGCAGCCTGGGATGCGTCGGAGTCAAGGGAAGCAGCAGTGTATGCTGGTCTCTCTTCCTCTCTCCTGCTTCAGCTTCTCCGTTATGCGTGTGACGTCATCACGTCACACGCTGGGGAAACATGCTGGAGAGGAGCCTGGGGGGGGCCCACAAACTTTTTGGCAGAAGGGAGCTAAATTTATAGTTACGGCACTGGCGCCCATTGTTATCGTTGTACGCATTGAACAACATGCATGATAACATCATTAATAATATCATTCTTGTGCATATTGTATAGTGTGTTTGTGGGCGGGATGTATTAAAATACATTGCCGCCCTTCGCGCCCCCCCCCCCCGCCGCGATGCCGCCGCATATGTACTAACATATGAGGCTGACATCGTGATGCGGTGACGGAGGCCCCCCACGATACCTGGAATGTGGTGTGCGGGGGGTCTCCGTCACCTCCCAGCCGGCTCCTGCATCCCTCACGTGGCGTCACACCGGGGACAGCTAAGCAAGCTGTCCCTGGCACCTCCTCCTCCCCCCTGCAGCCGGAAGGACGTCCGGCTGCGTCACTAGGGGGAGGAGAGGTTTACCTTCCAGGGTCCAGGAGGACCCTTCAGGAAGGTAAGCCAGAGGGGGGGGTCGGCGAGGCGGCGGGATTGCGTCGACGGCGGCGAAAAGAAGCCCATAGGCTTCTATAGGGTATCGCCACCCAAAGGTGGCAATACCCTTCACTGCGGTATCATTTTTGATACATAGGAAAATGCGGTAAAACCGAAGTTTTACCGCATTTTCCATTTGATACATCTCGCCCTGTGTCTTTAGACTAAAGCTGCGTACACACTGGCCGATATATATCGACCATATGATTTGAATGACTAATATATCACTTGACCATTGGCCAGTGTGTACCAGCGATCTGTGCACAGACATTCACACATATATCATGCTGGCTGTGCAACACAGCCGATGACCAATATATCTAAACATCAGTGCATTGTGCTGTGCAAACGGGCGATCCGCCGACTGCCCATACAACCGCTGTAGAAGCTGATGTGATTGACAGCTCAATGAGCAGGCAGATGTAAGGAGAACACGCTGCCTGGTCCGTCTGTAGATATATCTGTAGATCAGTTGAACTGCAGATATATTTTCTAGTGTGTACCCAGCATTAGAGTCAAAGGGGGGTTTCCATTCCCCCACCACTATTTCCAACAGGGGGAAATCGCAGTGGGTGCCTATTCAATGCTGTCTTTCTCGACAGCAATGAACAGGCATCTCGGCAGAATGTACTAGAATTTAAAAGTAGTTGGACTGGTTTTGCCGAGAACGGCCGTGGATTGTCAAGATCACGGCCGTATCTTGACAAACCACGGTCGTTTCTCATTGCCGCGCCCCCTTTTCCTCATTCAGCAGGCTGGACATTGAATCCTGCCTGCCAAATATCAGTTGAGCGGGTCAAGAATGGGCCAGGGTCACGTGACCCGGGATTGAATATCTTTAGCTCCAGCAAGCTCCAGAAAGGAATTGAATTCTCTACCAATAATTACAGGGAGATTTGTGCCTATGTCTTTGTCTGTCTATCTAATCCAGCTATTTGCTGGTACACAGCATCTCTCTTATATATATATATATATATATATATATATATATATATATATATATATATATATATATATATATATATATATATATATGGTGAACAGACCCTTGTGTCGCGCCACAGAATTTATGGTCAATTTATACGGGGCTGCCCTACTCACTGAATCCTGGTTTGAAGAAAAGAAGAAAGAAAATTGCACGGTGGATGCACACCAAAAGAGATGATTTATGTAATCATTTAAAACTTAACCTTTATTGTTAGTTATTCTTAAAATATTAAGAGGGGAGCCGGATATCCGTGTTCTTATATACGGAACTGCGGGTCCGGGTCCACTCCGCTTATATGTGAAATTGGTAAGAAATTAAAATTGGACATACAGGTCACACATACATATAAAGTGAAGTGCTTTACGCACTTTTGAAGTAAGATAGTGTGTGGTTAAAGATTAAAAGGTGTTCGCCAGACTTGTTACTGTGTTCTAGTTATTGCTGTACGGGTGATTAGGACACTGGAATTTGGATATAGGACCGTTCAGTGTTCTTAGGGTGTTGGTATCAGATATATCTATATCTTGTCCCTTTTGTGTGTCTCTCTTTTTCACACTCGTATCACGGTGGTGTGGTTTGGTGTCTTGACTATGCCAATTCTTTGTGCGGTATGCACTTTGACACCTTTCTCTTATCTGGCCTTATCTGGCCTTGAGTAGAGGGCGGGTGGTCGGGTATAGTTATATTCGGTAGTGTAACGTATTAATAACCTAAAAAATACCTAAAAATATATATAAAAATACAAAACCCCGTGCAGGGGAAGAAAAAGAGAATATTAATGGTATACGGTGACCTTGAATTAAGACCTATGTAGAGAGAGTGGTGGAAGACAGCGTATTTAAAGCAGGATATAACCTGTAATTAAACAGCTACCAACTATCCATAGGGTAGCACGACCCGGGAGAGTCACATTTATAAGAACCAGAGTGACCAGGTGTATGTAACACTATGTATTAACACAAGACAACGATCTAAAGTAATTCCCTGACTACTAGATAGCAGTAGGACTCCTGTAAAAGGTTATTAATACGTTACACTACCGAATATAACTATACCCGACCACCCGCCCTCTACTCAAGGCCAGATAAGAGAAAGGTGTCAAAGTGCATACCGCACAAAGAATTGGCATAGTCAAGACACCAAACCACACCACCGTGATACGAGTGTGAAAAAGAGAGACACACAAAAGGGACAAGATATAGATATATCTGATACCAACACCCTAAGAACACTGAACGGTCCTATATCCAAATTCCAGTGTCCTAATCACCCGTACAGCAATAACTAGAACACAGTAACAAGTCTGGCGAACACCTTTTAATCTTTAACCACACACTATCTTACTTCAAAAGTGCGTAAAGCACTTCACTTTATATGTATGTGTGACCTGTATGTCCAATTTTAATTTCTTACCAATTTCACATATAAGCGGAGTGGACCCGGACCCGCAGTTCCGTATATAAGAACATGGATATCCGGCTCCCCTCTTAATATTTTAAGAATAACTAACAATAAAGGTTAAGTTTTAAATGATTACATAAATCATCTCTTTTGGTGTGCATCCACCGTGCAATTTTCTTTCTTCTTTTCTTCAAACCAGTCTTCAAACCCTATTGCCCGGATAGCACCCCCGCCTAAATATTTTGAATAACACGGCGGTTCTTTTCTTCCAACAAATAAAACCCTATACAAATGAAACAAGGGTATAATTAATCTGTGTGCGGACCCCCCACAACCCTTTCCCCTTCCCCTCAAAAAGCTACTCACTGAATCCCCTGTTGGATGGGGGATAGGGGGGGAAATATGGAGAGCAATAGTGGGTTGGCGCCCCTAATGTTGATCACTCCAATTAGATCAACCAAGCCTTAGTCAATATAAATCTAGCACATAGGAAAAAAGTCCATTCAATCTTTAAATATTTATTAAAAAGTATTTTCTTTCCACACAGTGGTAATAGTTATTCCAGATCTTTGTACATGTCATTGATACATCTCTGGTACATGGAAACAGCAGAAGAAAGTAATCCAACGCATTTCGCCCCTTTAGCGGGACTTCATCAGGGGTTAACTTAATACAATTTAAAAGGCGATAAATTCAGTACAGAATCAGGGGTGCTCCAGGAGGCAATCCTCACCCTTAGTAGATGTGCTCTGGTCACTCAGACTGAACCAGTGACCAGAGCACATCTACTATATACTATATTTAAACAGAAGATTGTCTGGGAGTTGCAAGGTGTGCCAGAAGCACTAGTGTTGCAGTGGTCATGAATATGCAGTATCCTTGAAGGCAAATAATACTGTATGTATAACCACAAGTAATGAAAACGTCTGTATTAATGGCATAAATTCTATGCTGGGCACTGTAGTACCATGTGGGAAATGTTTTTGCTGTATTGAAAACACTTTTGAAAGTGAAGGCAGTTGCTATGTTATGTTATATTGTGCTGTGAATACATTTGCAAGCCAAGTGTTACAAATGAAATAAGAAGAACTGTGCTACTAAGAGAAAAAAAAAGTGTTTAAAACTTAAAGTGACATTTTAGGGAAAATTTACTAAGCCAAATACGGTTAAAAAAAATCGTATTTGTATTGTAACATACAATTTTTTTTTAGGCCTACAGTATTCTTATCTACAGAATTTACTGTCCTGAAAATATGTTAATTCGTATTTGTATTCATGGCACATTCGTATTTGTATTTACAAATACGAATGTATACGTCATCAATACAATACGAATAGGAATCACCATTCAAAAGAATGGTGATTCCTAATTTACTAAGCATCCGTTTTAAAAATACGCCCGCTAATTACCAGCACTTAGCAGGATACGGGCGCAAATTGCTGGTAAAATACGCCTGGAAAATACACTTCATATTCCAGGCGTATTTGGTAGAAGCCTGCACGGATCAGTCAAATCCATGCAGGCTTCAGTGTAAAAGAATTAGAAAAATAAATAATAATAATAAAACGGCGTGGGGTCCTCACAGAGCTGGTCCTGGTTTTAATAAATTAGGGAAAAAAACGAGTAGGGTTCCACAGATTTTTTTAAATCCAGCACCAGGCCCAATTTTAAGAACCAGCACTATGCCCAACCAGCCAGCAGGGTAATGCCACAGCCGGTGGGAGAATTTTTATACAAGTCCCCCCGGCCAAAGCATTAACCCCCTGACTGGTCAGCCTCGGCAGGGGTCCTGGGGGAGTGGGGACCCCCCCCCTTCCAGAATTTACCTGTCCCCAAAGCCCCTGTCTGGTGGGCATTGGGTTAATATAAGTTCCAGTGGGCCCATTAATGCCCCGCATGCTGGGAACTGTGGTTCTCCAAGGCTTACTGGGGCTCCTAGTTCACCAGCAATATACAATAGTTTTATTCTATTTTTTACACTTTTATCAGCCCGATGCCCAATGCGAGCAGGGTGGGGGCACATTGAGAGTCCAGTGAATAAGCAAATGGGGGGAGCCAACACAGAGAGGTTCAGAAGTTGGGGGCGAGCCACCACATAGAGATGAAGGAGTGGGTATAATAGTCCCGATTATGCTCAATTGCACTCCACTCAGTGGTAGATTACCAGAGCAAAGACATGGCAGACAGTGGAGAGAGTGCCCCCTTTAGGGCTGGAGCCCAGCGGCAAATGACTCCATTGTCTCCAGGAGTTTCACCTCTGAAACTTTCTAAAAATGAAAAGAGGTTGCCCATAACAACTAACCTGATTCTGTCTAGGGATGTGCACCGGGCACTTTCGTGTTTTCTGAAACACGTTTTGAGTCTGTATCTCGGGCAGTGTTTTGGATCTGGATCTGTTCCAAAACACCACAATTTTTGTGTTTCATGTTTCATGTTTTGGATCTGTATTTTTTTTTTACAAAAAAATAAAATCCACTATGCTATTTTTAACCTCAATATCATTAATTTCCACTCATTTCCAGTTTATTCTGAACACCTCACAATATTGTTTTTAGGGCAAAAGGTTGCACCGAGGTAGCTGGATGACTATGCAAAGCGACACAAGTGGGCGGCACAAAAACTGGACTGATATGGCACACTTAGTAGCACACCTGGACTGATGTGACAGACTTAGCGTCACTACTAGTCTGATACGGCACACCTAGCATCACCCCTGGACTGATACGGCACAGGTAGCATCACTCCATGACTGATACGGCACATTTAGCATCACCCCTGAACTGACATGACACACTTAGCATCACCCCTAGGCAGGGTTTAAACTGGTCATGCAGATTTGGGGGAACTAATTTCTCTATGCCACCTAATTACACCCCCTCCCCTCCCCCAATTAGGCAGAGACAGGGCCAGTGGTAGGGTTTTTGGCACCCACCTGCAGACTAGAAAGCTTTTCTGTGAGAATTACTGTGCAGGGCCAATGTGGAGGTAAAAATGTTCCACCTCATCATTAGAGGTGGTGGAACTCAGTTCCACCTTGTTCCCCCTTACTTTAACCCCTGCCCCTAGGCTGATGCTGCACACCTAGCATCACCCCTGGACTGATACGGCCCATTTAGTATAACCCCTAGACTGACATGACACACTTAGCATCTCCCCTGGACTGATATATGGCACACCTAGCATCACCCCTGGACTGATATGGCACAGGTAGCATCACCCCTGGACTGATACGACACAGGTAGCATCACCCCTGGACTGATACGACACAGGTGGCATCACCCCTGGACTGATAGGGCACAGATGGCATCACCCCTGGACTCATATGGCACATTTAGCATCACCCCTGGATTGATATGGCACAGGTAGCATCCCCCCTGGACTGATACGGCAGAGATGGCATCACCCCTGGACTGACATGACACACTTAGCATCACCCCTAGACTGATATGGCACACCTAGCATCACCCGATAAGGCACAGGTAGCATAACCCCTGGACTAGTCCCCCTCCCGGCCCCGAAAAGGGGGGGCAACCCTCCCGCATAACCCCCCATCTCCTGCAAACTGCCCCTCAGTGGTGGTGGGGAGATCTGTGGGTAAAATGCTGCAATCACGTCATTTTAGCCCGCCCCCCGCAGTGCAATGACGGCATTGCTCGACGGGGGGCGTGGCTATAATGACGCGATTACCCTAGGCACGCCCCCCAACAGGACAACCCGTCTGTGGCTCTGCCCCCAAACCGGCTCTTTTTTACTCCTGGCGATGGCCCCGCCCCCCCTGCCTAACAGAGCTGGCTGCCCTCTCCCGCAGAGGGCAGCTCCAAAGTCAGCAAGTATGGTAGAAACGGATTGGTTGCTATGTGTAAGATCCCATTTTCAATAGAACTCCCATCTTAGTAAATTTACCCCTTATTATTTTCTGGATAGAATTATAGCGGGAATGCAGTTTAAGAAATCTCGCTGGCCATCGATGACCAGCGTTTTTGTGTAAATCACACCTTGACAATGATTTGCACTGTAACCCTCAAGTCTGACAGTTTGGAGGACAGAAGTGACTTTTCCTCACTGTCACTTGCAGATCAAATTCTATTGCATGTCCCCAAGTGAGCTATAATTAATTAATGGAAAAACACAACTATTCAATGACATTTTTATTTTGAGCAGAATGCATTATTTATCAAACACTATAAAACATCAACACACTGGGGTCAATCCAAATACTGTACATTGACTTGCCATTGTGATGAGCGAGAAACACTGGTAACGACACCTTAATTCACACCACTCATTGGGGCAGATGTATTAAGCCTTAACAAGAGATAAATGAAAGTGTGATAAGGAGAGATAAACGTCCAGCCAATCACCTGCCAACTGTCATGTTACAGGCTGTGTTTGAAAAAAGTCAGTAAGGAGCTGATTGGCTGGATGTTTATCTCTCCTTATCACACTTGAATTTACCTCTTGTTAAGGCTTAATACATCTGCCCCATTGCCCGATCTCTCCTCACAGATTTTTGTACACAACCCTACGGGGTAACTCAATCAGGATTGGCAGGATCCGGGGACTTCTAGCATTTCTGGCATGCGCATTTCATTTCTTTCTGCCTCATGCTTTGAATGTTAGAGGTCACGCTGCGCAGCCACACACTGGCCTGCCCTCTCCGCTGCATTGGCTGGGCCTCAAACTCCTTGCCCGCTGGTCCCCGCACTCTGTGTCCACCGGTGCTTGCATTACCTATCCGCTGGTTAATGCACGCCCACTTCGCCATCAGGAGGCCAAACCCAGGATCCCGGGAATCCCTCAGATTGACAATTTTTCAATCCTGAATCTCATGATTGAAATATCGGCCCGGGGTTACCCACCCTAATCATGACGTGAATAAGCTTGTGATTAATTGGATTGACCCCATGGATTAAGGCAAATCAACATAGTTACACACATATAATTTGCTGTGTCTGCATTTTTACTGTTTCATACTTGACCACAGCAGCAGAGAACTGTATAATGCAATGATCTGACCAAATGAAACATGGGTGTATTGAGATATTTTATCAGATTATTAAATTGATTGCGTAGCGTAGACTCACCTTGTATGTTTTTCTGTAAAAAAAATAAAATATTAATAAAGGTGAAATAAACCTTTCTCATAGACCATCAATATGTTTTCTCATAGACCATCAATATGTTTCGTCACAAGATGGCAGCAGATACACAAAGCATTGCCTTCACTAACAGCACTTGTACACATGTGGTATGAATGTTATTTGACTGCAACTAAATCCTGTGAATC
The DNA here is from genome assembly GCF_055691185.1 of Crinia signifera. Classification (NCBI taxonomy): domain Eukaryota; kingdom Metazoa; phylum Chordata; class Amphibia; order Anura; family Myobatrachidae; genus Crinia; species Crinia signifera. Next base: position 226,561,366 of record NC_139221.1, read on the forward strand.
CTAATGAACTCACCATCGGGTATTTTCATGCTGAACACTTTATTAACCTTAAACCATAACTTAAACTTAACATCACCATGTCATATATGTATCGCATACACCGCTGGTGATCACTCTCCCTGTACAACCACCCTTGCAGATAGTGTGGCCATGTCCCGTGCAGAAGCATGACAATCGATGGCAGGGAGAGCACACCCACTATCTATGTACTCACACAAATGCTCAAGACCGCCGCCGAGGAAAAATAAATAGGGATGGGATAGGGACCCCGGAAAGGGGGTCAACCCTCCCGCATTTCCATCCATCACCTGGAACCCCCCACCCGGCAGGGGGGTCCGCGGGTTAAATGACGCGATTGCGTCATTTTAGCCCCGCCCCCCGCAGTGCAATGACTGAAATACCGACATTGCACTGCCGGGGGCGGAGCTAAAACAACGCGTTTGCTATAGCCACAGTCCCAATAGAGCAGCACGTCTGTTGCTCCACCCCTGGACCGCCCCTCCCGGTGATGGCCACGCCCCCTACTCCAGTGAGGAGAGGGCAGCATAGAAGTTGGCAAGTATGGGATGGGAGGGTGGGGATTCTGAAGGAAAGAGGAAAATCACCCTAGCACGTGATCACTTCTATCGTGCCTACTCCTCCCTAAACACCCTGATTGGCTTATCCTCTAACTCATTGAAATACCCCTGGTCTACTAACTAAAGCAGGGCTGGGCAACACCGGCCCTCCAGATGTTGATGAACTACACATCCCAGCATGCCTTGAATCATTTTCGGCACGGCTACATAGCAAAACTAATGCAAAGCATCCTGGGATGTGTAGTTCATTAACATCTGGAGGGCCGGTGTTGCCCAGCCCTGAACTAAAGTGTCAGCATGCAAGCACCCTTTAGTGGTTCATGCCTCCTCACTGCTTATTCAACCTTCAGATTTTCTTTCTTAACACCTTTTTGGTGAGCTGTACTAAGCCTGGAAAAGAGATCAAATTGAGAGCGATAAACCACCAACAATTTATCCCCAAATTTTTAAATATACTGTAGCCTGTAGTATGGTTACTGTCAGCCCTATAACTGGGTGCTGCCACTGTCTGCCCTATAATTAGGTACTGTCACTGTCTGCCCTATAATTATCTACTGTCACTTTCTGCCCTATAATTGGGTGCTACCACCATCTGCCCTATAACTGGGTGCAGTTACTGTCTGCCCTATAATTGGGTGCTGCCGAATGTGTGCCCTATAACTGGGTGCTGTCTGCCGTGAAATTAGGTGCTGTCCCTGTCTGCCCTATAACTGGGTGTTGCCACTGTCTAACCTATAACTGGGTGCTGCCACTGTCTGCCCTCTAACTGGGTGCTACCACTGTCTAACCTATAACTGGGTGCTACCACTGTCTGCCCTATAATTCAGCGCTGCCACTGTCTGCCCTATAACTTGGTGCAGCCACTGTCTGTCTTATAGCTGGGTCCTGCCACTGTCTTCCCTAAAATAAGGTGCTGCCACTGTCTGCCCTAAAAGGGGGTGCTGCCACTGTCTGACCTATAACTGGGTGCTGCTACTGTCTGCCCAATAACCAGGTGCTGCCACTGTCTGCCCTATAATTGAGTGCTGCCACTGTCTGCCCTATAACTGGGTGCTGCCACTGTCTGCCCTACCACTGGGTGCTGCCACTGACTGCATTACAACTGGGTGCTGCCACTGTCTGCCCTACAATTGGGTGCTGCCACTGTGTGCCCTATAATTTGGTGCTGTCACAGTCTGATTTATTTGAGCTACAGTATTTATGACTCTTCGGGTATCCAGATATTGTCACTGAAATTAAGGATTTATTAATTTATTACTTTTTTCTTTGCAGTATGTGTTCTTTGGGGCCTAGTATTTAAAAATGCCATCCTGTCTGCTACTGCAGTGCCACTCCTAAATGGACCACGTGTTTGTGCTGCCCACTTGCGTCACTTGGCATAGTCATCCAGCTACCTCAGAGCAACCTTTTGGCCTAAGAACCGTTTTGTGAGGTGTTCAGAATAGACTGGAAATGAGTGGTAATGAATGTTATTGAGGTTAATAATACTGTTCGAACAAAAAAAAATGTTGTGATCTTAGCTTTTTAATTATGTTGTTTAAAAAAAATGTTTAGCTCTGCGCTCTCTCTGCTGGCAATTGAATGCCAATGATCATAACTCCATCCTGCCCACTTCAATAGGGTGTGGTCAGGATGCAGGAGATCTGCCTGCTCTTGCAAGAGTGCAGGGGTGTCCCCAAAAAATCGTGAGCCTTTCCGTAACTTCTGGGAGAGTAGGCAAGTATCTCTGGCAAAGGCACTAAGGACAAACAGACCTACCTTATTGTTTATTATATAGATTTATTTACTAAAGTAACTTTATATTTAAATAAAGTTTTTAAAAAAAGTGAGTTTTTAAAAAAATAGCATACAGTGCATTCATAAAAGTCTCCTAATTCCAGTTTCCTAATTCCAGTTCCAATATTTGGTGGGTACACATGGTTCGATCCTGGCGGCCATTAATACCTATTCGATATTGAAGGCCCCCTGGACCCAACGGGTTTCCAGAATCGAACAAGAGGGAGGGAAGGTGGAAGGAGGGTCGCGGGGAGGGGGGATACTGCATAGAGCAGCATGTAACTGCCTTTGATCTTCCACATCGAAGGAGAAATAGATTTGCCAGGCAAGTCTATTTCTGCATTCAATCCCGGTGCAGCGGGGGACACGCATCAGGATGAATCTACATCGAAGGCAGTTAACACGCTTCGTTTTCCACTATTTTACTATTCAATTTTGCTTCTACTGTATAAGCAAAATTGAATAGGAAAATAGTGGAAATCTCTCCGTGTGTACCCAGTGCCAGTTCAGACATCCGTGTTTGTGTTATGCTTCTACTAATCAATAACATCCCAAATATCTAATAAGGTACAGTATGTCTGCCTTATCATCCTAACTATTATTAACCCCTTCAGTGGTTTTTTTTTAAGGTAGCGCTCTCCACTGGGCGAGTTTTTTAGGGGGAGTGCTGTGTCTAGGGTCCGAGCAGTGCCGCTGAACACTATGTCAGGCACTTAAATGTAAATGGAGGTCACAGGATTCTATATGGCGCAGTGCAGCCCTGGTGTTACAGTTCCTAAAGTGTCACCAACACTTTACAACAGTACGAAAAACACAAAAAATTGGAACTTCAAACAGTGAGGCGCAGAATATACTTAAAGACTTCCTTGGGTCTTCTTCTTTGTTGGTTATTCTGTGATGGCAAGGACTTTTAGTATTATTCTCCGTTTTTTCGTCAAGGTAAGTGTCCGTGATCAAAAAATAAAGAAAGAATAATAATGAGTTTCAACCTGTGCGTGGTTATTTGATTTGAGTCTATAAGATAAGACAATTAGGTGCTCTTGGAATGAAGTGAAAGTGTACTGTGCGTACCAAACTCACGTTAAACAGGTTGGTACGAAACTTATAAAGGTATCTTTCGACGTGATGATAGCTTCTATTGTGTTTTTCCTCTTTTAGTGAGGGAAGGAGGTGATTCTCCGGTGTGCTCAAAGGAAGGAGAAAGTACAATATATGTGTAGATTCGTACAGAAGGATTTTTTTGATCTGTGAGGAGCCCCAAATAAATGATGGCGTACCTCACTCACCAAAGTTATATGTGGATTAAACGTATCAAGGTATCTTTAAATTGTGGGCGTACCCTTGCTCACAGAGTGTTTTGGGAGTTTCCACTTATAAAGGTTTCTTTCCAGTGTCTCTGATATATTTCCCTTCTTTAGTAGAGGAGGGGGGTGATTCTCCGGTGTGCTCAAAGGAAGAAAGAAATACAATATATGTGTAGATTCATATGGTATACAGAAGAATTATTTTGATTTGTGAGGAGCCAGAAGAAGTGATGGCATACCTCACTAACCAAGATTATATGTGAATAAAACGTATCAAGGTATCTTTAAATTGTGGGCGTACCCTTACTCACGGAGTGTTTTAAGGGGTTCCACTCATAACGGTTTCTTTAAAGTGTCCCTGATTTTCCCAAGGTTTGTTGTAGGTCACCATTCAGAAGTTTCTCAAAAAGAAATCAATATGCCATGTGTCAGGGATATGGTCAATTTGATATGAGGGGGGAAGTATTACACCAAATTTAAGTACACCTCACCCTTAATTATTTAAAATAGACAATTGATGGGCGTACCCCGACTCACACTTGTGTGTTTAATGGTCCGCTCATCAAGGTTTCTTTTATAGGGATAGGGCTCCAAAGCTTTTTTTCCTTTTTTTTAAGATAGGATTTTCTCGTTCAGTATTCCATATAAAAAGAAGATATGTTGAAATGTAATGACACTCTTTTCAGACAATACTTCCAATACTGGATATACCTCAGACAGCGTACCTTACTCACCGTTGAATACGGTGATGCAAGGCCTATAGCGGTTTCTTTTATAAGAGACTTCTTTTTGAAAAAACTTTCAGCCCAGGATGTCCTGAAAAAGGTCCTTGACCGAAACGCGTCGATGCCACTGGAGAGGAGTGAACAGCCATCTTTCCTCTAATGTATGTATTGGATTTTTTAAAAATACTTTTTTGCTGCATTTTTTTATTTTATTTTTTATACATATTGTTTTTTTAAAAACAACTGTTGGACTTTTTATGGAAACTGCTGTTTTATATTGATGCCCCATATGTTTTACCTAATTGGATTAAAAGTTTAATTTTTGGTATTTTTCTGATAAAAACGGATTGGGCTGAAAGTTTTTTCAAAAAGAAGTCTCTTATAAAAGAAACCGCTATAGGCCTTGCATCACCGTATTCAACTGTGAGTAAGGTACGCTGTCTGAGGTATATCCAGTATTGGAAGTATTGTCTGAAAAGAGTGTCATTACATTTCAACATATCTTCTTTTTATATGGAATACTGAACGAGAAAATCCTATCTTAAAAAAAAGGAAAAAAAGCTTTGGAGCCCTATCCCTATAAAAGAAACCTTGATGAGCGGACCATTAAACACACAAGTGTGAGTCGGGGTACGCCCATCAATTGTCTATTTTAAATAATTAAGGGTGAGGTGTACTTAAATTTGGTGTAATACTTCCCCCCTCATATCAAATTGACCATATCCCTGACACATGGCATATTGATTTCTTTTTGAGAAACTTCTGAATGGTGACCTACAACAAACCTTGGGAAAATCAGGGACACTTTAAAGAAACCGTTATGAGTGGAACCCCTTAAAACACTCCGTGAGTAAGGGTACGCCCACAATTTAAAGATACCTTGATACGTTTTATTCACATATAATCTTGGTGAGTGAGGTATGCCATCACTTCTTCTGGCTCCTCACAAATCAAAATAATTCTTCCGTATACCATATGAATCTACACATATATTGTATTTCTTTCTTCCTTTGAGCACACCGGAGAATCACCCCCCTCCTCTACTAAAGAAGGGAAATATATCAGAGACACTGGAAAGAAACCTTTATAAGTGGAAACTCCCAAAACACTCTGTGAGCAAGGGTACGCCCACAATTTAAAGATACCTTGATACGTTTAATCCACATATAACTTTGGTGAGTGAGGTACGCCATCATTTATTTGGGGCTCCTCACAGATCAAAAAAATCCTTCTGTACGAATCTACACATATATTGTACTTTCTCCTTTCTTTGAGCACACCGGAGAATCACCTCCTTCCCTCACTAAAAGAGGAAAAACACAATAGAAGCTATCATCACGTCGAAAGATACCTTTATAAGTTTCGTACCAACCTGTTTAACGTGAGTTTGGTACGCACAGTACACTTTCACTTCATTCCAAGAGCACCTAATTGTCTTATCTTATAGACTCAAATCAAATAACCACGCACAGGTTGAAACTCATTATTATTCTTTCTTTATTTTTTGATCACGGACACTTACCTTGACGAAAAAACGGAGAATAATACTAAAAGTCCTTGCCATCACAGAATAACCAACAAAGAAGAAGACCCAAGGAAGTCTTTAAGTATATTCTGCGCCTCACTTTTTGAAGTTCCAATTTTTTGTGTTTTTCGTACTATGTCAGGCACTGCCCGACCCTGCCCCCCAGCAACCCGGCCCTGCCCCAGGCAACCGGCGTGACGTTGCCGCACAGGCATAGACTGTCACACAGCCGGGGAAGGGAGATGGGAGGGGAAGGGGACGCGCTGCCAAACAGCTGGAGCCAGGTAGCGCTGAAGATGATTTCAGCCACCAGCTCAGTGGCGCTGCCCGGCTCTATTCAGCGGTAATCCCGAGGCTTGCCAGTCTGGGCAGTAAGGCATAGCCCAGAAATTTCTCTGGATTACCAGCGAAGGGGTTAATCAGGTTTCTCACACAATAGATAATGATTTATTTGAGCTACAGTATTTATGACTCTTCGGGTATCCAGATAGTCTAGGTCAACAGTAAATAGGTTGACACCATATGATCAACATGCATATGGTTGGCATGGTCACAAGTTTGACACAAGCAAATGGTCGACATGAGTTTTGTTTTTGTTTTTTACTTTTGCATTCTTTACTGTCCATGTGGGCTCCAACTGCAAATGATGAAGTCTGTACAGCACAGTGAGGGACCTGGCCTAAAGCATGGCATTGTGAGGGGAGGTGGTAATTGGGGGTCCACAGGCTCAGGTGTTGACATTGACATAAAAAAATGTGAAAAGGGCATGTCAACATATTTTAATGTGTATTCCTTTCCTGGGTTCAAACTTTTGTCCTTACCTTTTTACAGTGTTGACCTATACATTCTCAACCTAATAAATCACACCCTGTGTTTGCCGGGACTAATTCAGACCTGATGCAGGACAAATTTGTTCTCAAATCGGGCAAAACCTTGTGCACTGCAGGTGGGGCAGATGTAACATGTATAGAGAGAGTGTGTGTGTGAGTTATTTTGTATCCATGTCGGGTAAATACTGGCTGCTTTATTTTTACACTGCAATTTAGATTTCAGTTTCAACACACCCCACCCAAATCTAACTCTCTACACATGTTACATTTGCCCCCCCCCCCACCCTGCAGTGCATATGGTTTTGCCCATTTTGAAAACAAATTTGCCCAACAATCAGGTTTAAATTAGGCCCAAGAAGTCTGTTCCTAAGCACTGTCTTCCTTGTGAAGTTTTTTGTCTAGATCAGGGGCTCTCGAACTCAGTCCTCAGGACCCCACATACAGTAGTTTACATTTTCCAGGTCACCCGGAAGGTATGCAGGTGCACTCATTACTCTCCGTAAAAAGGCAGCCATCTCCGTGAAGCAGGGGGCGGAGCCACAGGCATGATGAGAAAGGGTGGGGCATGGGCGGAGCTATGAGGGTAATGCAGTGTTTGGGGGCATGGCCAGCGTGATTGTGTCATTGTGGTCAGGCCACTCGCCATGCATTGACGGGAATTAGAGGCATTGTAAAGCGGTTTGCATCATTAGGTGCCACCAACCCTCCCACTGAGGGGGGGGGGGAGTCGTGGGCAAACGGCAGCAGTTGCGGCGGACTTTCCATCCTTTTTGGTTGGCCAGAAGGTGGGCCTGTTTTTTGGCGGCCTTCTGGCCATTCCAGGAGGGTGTCTTAGTTATTATATTATTTAAAGGAGAATCATTAACTGGACCTTTCTATGCAATGTGGCAGTCAGAATACCTACACTGGCATCCCAATTTGTGGCTACAGGAGCAGCCCTGGAATGTATGTGGAGTGGGTTAGTGTTGAAGGGGGGGGTTAGTCACTAGCGGGAGACCGCTATTGAAATTATCAGGGTACTGGTGTCAGTATTCCGATAGCTGGCATGCCTAACACTTGTCATCCGTATATATTCCCTTTCTACATATGAAGTCTAGGAAATGATTCTGCTTTTATCGTTACAATCCTTTGTTTCATTGTCTTGGCCAAACAATGTATATTGCAGAAACATTTTATGCAATAGAACCTTGACATAATATACCCTAGAAAGACTTCAGTCACCTTTATTGCTGCCTTCTCCTCTCTGCAGGTGGGAGATGCTGTTTTGGAGAATGCGCGACTTATGCTGCAGACAGAGAATATACAAGCGTGTGCAGAAGACTTTAAAGAACGGTATGGTAATAGTATTACAGATAAGTCACTTTATACATAAGGACAGATTCTGAATCACATGGATTTTTTGCATACAGCAAATGAAAGGAATAGAAGTGAAGTTATGCATATTTAGCATATTTCTGTCCTATTCTTGGGTGGATCTGTCTTGCTGTGAAATAATTTTGTGGTGGTAACTATGGGCAATGCATACTAGATGGGCAAAGTGGTTCTTATCTGCCCTCAAATGTTATGTCTAGCCAGTGACAACACGATTGTATGTTTAAAGGGCATGGATAAGAAAAGATTCTGTGTTTGGAGAAGGAAAGCCTGTTTCGGACATATATCTTGCACATACCATGGGGCAGATGCTAATGGAGACAGAATATAGAAGAGAAAAGTAGACTCTCTTTATTGGGGCACTCTTGGTAAATTTTGTTTAAAAAGGTTTAATTATAATGTTTATTAGTTTTATATTTAAAAATAGATTCTCAGTCAATGCACAGATAGGAAAAGTAAATCAGTGTACATTAATGTATTTAAGATAGTGGTTTTATAATTTTGTAACAACCGGGTTTATATGAGGTTCACAATAAGTTGAATATTTCATTCTATGGACCACATTTTTTGGGCTGTATTAATGAAACACTGGTTAAAAGTTTACAACAAGTGAGATCGTTGGATATGATCTAATTTTCATAAGTATACAGTGAAATTTTTAGAAATAGCCTGGGACTTAGAAATAATGTCTCGTCAGGGGCAGAAGTCTGGGAGGCAATGGAGTTATCTGCGGCCGGGCTCCTGCTCCCAAGGGGGCACCTCTCCTCCCCTGCTAGTTTAAATCAGTTAATTGAAGGCCATCGATATCCATTCTGTAGCTGAGTTCTGAAATATATATGTGTTCTTTCTCTCTCTCTCTCTTTATATGTGTGTGTGTGTATGTATATAAAACACATATATTTCAGAACAGACAAATATTATATAAGGGTGTGTGTGTGTGTGTGTGTGTGTGTGTGTGTGTGTGTGTGTGTGTGTGTGTGTGTGTGTGTGGGTGTGTGTGTGTGTGTGTGTGTGGTGGGAGGGGTGGCACCAATACAGTATATATCTTGTCTCCGGGCAACTGTGATGAACTTACGCCACTGTGTCTCGTTGAGGAAATAAATCCTCTTTGTGCAGACCCTACATAGGGTACATGCCCCACCCTGGTCTAGTGATAAGAATCGTTGCCTGTGTTCCCTAGAAATCAGCACATTGTATGCAATAAATTACAGGATATTATAGAAATATAGAGAAAGTGCCCACTCGGTTTTTCCCTGGGTATCTGCTATCCCACCGTGTACTACTGCCAGTAGCGTAACTAGAGATGAAGCTCCCCCCCTGCCCAAAAACAATTTGGCACCCCAAATCCCCACCCCCACACAGGGACAGCGGTGGTACACAATAAACAGTACCTGTGCTGCTTTTATCCATCCGGAAGGAGAGCATCTTGCTCTCTACTCTACAACGAGCAGTGAGGAAGGGGGAGCGGCGGCCGGCCACGGTAAAGGGGGAGCGGTGGGCTGGGTAGTAGGGGAGCTCTCTGGCTTTCTGTGTAAGGATGCTTAGTGACCCACCCCATGGGGCGGGTCACTGAGCGTCCTCACACAGATAGCCAGAGAGAGAAGTCTGAGTATTTTATTGGCAGCTGCTGCAGACTTCTCACTCAGGACTTCTGGCGCGCTATCTGGCAGCCTCTGCACCGTGATCCTGCACCCCAGTGTCTCATGCCCCCCCACCACCACCACCGCTAGGGCTGCGGAGTGGTAGTTACGCCACTGGCTACTGCAGTGAACGATGGGTTGAGTGTGCCCAGATGCAGGGGGAATAATCTTGTGTGGGTATGAAATATAGTGCAAATCTGCTGTTGACAGGTCTGCTGTTGGCAATTATAACCTAGTTCCCCTTGGTAGTTGAAACCATAGCAAGGGGACAGGAGGGAAGTAAAGTGCCAATGAGAGCCTGAGAAAGAAAATTAATGTGGTATATATATATGAGCAAAGCACCTGGGGTTACCCACTCAGGTACTGATCAGGCTCTCAATGGTATTGCTGCCAAGATCGGACTGTATTGTGCCCATAGGGTAGGACTGTGGTTGTATATTATGCTCTCTACTTAATTAGCAGATGCCAATCAGAGAAAATAAAAATTGAGAAAAGAAATCGTAAGTTTTTTTTTGTTTTAAAGAAACATAGGTGACAGGCCAGCCATTGTAAAATCAATGGGCAGCAGGGTTGGCCTGGCCCACAGGAGTACAAGGAAAACCCTGCTGGGCCCCAGTGCCTGACAGTCCAACCTCCTTCACACCTTCCAAATTTACCATTTTAGCCAGTATAAGTAACCTTTCATTTGTATTCTAACTCAAATAAAAATGTAACATACAGTTTTTATTATAGTCTGTACCAGCTAAAATGGAGCTGTACTGTTTGTACCAGGTTCTGTAGTGTATTGTATAGCACCATTGCGGGTATACATACTCACGCAGTGCTGCTCTGTGACAGGTGGCTCCCTCTGTTCTTCCCTGATAGCGCTGGCAGTCTCTAGCAACAGCCACTAGTATCATAGGTGAGCCACCATTTACCCTTGGCCACACCCATTTATACTTAGCCATGCCCTTCTACCCCTGACCATGCCCCTGTACTGTTTTTTTTTTACTGGTTAAATGTTGAGGATATACTTCTCTCGGGGACAGATTATAGACTTTGCACTCAATGTACACATTGTTACTCGATTAGAGGGTCAGTTACTGTATCTGGAGGACCACTGATAAACATGGGTGCATTGTTCACTTCTATAGAAACTACACTAAGATTTGCCTGATGGTTAGACAAGCATTGTAGTATCCAGTCACACTCCCTTTAAACATGGAACATTACCACTGCATTGTTATGGTGAGCCATAGTTGCACCAGTCTGGCAATGATGGGAAGCACATGTCCCGAACTCCCACATTTGTTTAACAGATACTCATATTCAGAGCCGGATTAAGGTCTGTGGGGGCCCTGGACAACAAAGTTGTTCCCCCCCCCCATTCCGGAACGGAGGCAGGCGGTACCTGCGCAGCGTGGGGGCCAGGCAGCGGGGATCTGGGCAGCAACACAGCAAGGTCCCTGTGGCGGATGAAGTCAGCGGTGGGGTCCCTGCCAGATGAGAACTAGAAGCGGTATTGACGGGGCGGGAAGCGGCTGCTGAATGTGCATTTATATTTTGAAAAGAATTCTCTCAGCCAACCAGCGGCCTCCCATATGATTGGCTGTGGGTGCCCCTGTCGCCCCCTGGTTAATCCAGCCCTGTTCACATTAGGTAGTAAATCAGGTTTCAGCTGCTGCCTGCAACTACAGTATAGTCACTTTGTGTGTGACTCCATATTACCACTATAATATCACCAAAAGTTTGTCATTCTTACCTGCTTTGCCGTTTCCATCATGGCAGTGGGCCAGGACAGATTATACTGTAATTATTTATAGTCAATGTCATAGGCAAAACCAGTGCTTGTGGCTGCCAATCCATGGCGTCACTAGTAGGGTGCTGGGGTGTGGCCCACACCTGGGTGTCACTCTTCAATGGGGTGACCTACCCCCACCCACTGCGCTTCTATACAGAGGAGCACAGGCTTCCCCACCCATCCGGAGGCCATTGCCCTTATAATAGCAGACAGTAGCACACAGCATCTATTCACCGCTGCTCAGCACTGGGCATGGGGACTCCCAACTGCCCCACTGCAGGACACTGCTAGCCCCGGGCAGGACCCAGGACCTTCCCAAATTAACAGGATGGTGCTGTGAAAAATTTAGATAGTTGAAAGGTATGCCAAAAAGGTAATGATCTTAGAACTTTAGTACTGAGTTTCAATAAAATTACATGTAAAAGGCCTAAATCATTCCTAAATGAGTAGATCAAGTGAGTAAATAAATATTTGCAGATTACCATCCTATAGGAAAAGCCATAAACAAAGTTGTACTCTTGTTATTCATTCTACACATGATATCTGAATGTGTTCTTTTGTAAGTATAAATATGTAGAGAAAAACACACCTATCAATACTGTCCATTTACGCTCCCAGGAAAGTAACAGGAATATTATTCTAGATCAGGGTCTCTTTGTGCTGAGAAACAAGGAGGCTTTTCTCTTTCACAAAAATTCCACCTCTAAGCCGGAATTTACCAGGTAACTCATACTGCTACGAAACACAGGATCTATTTCACCAAAACAACTAATGTCTATATTTGCTTAAATGCCTGTTAATGACACAATCAGGCCTGTGACAACTGGTTTACATTTTAGTCATGAAGGACTTGCATGAAGAACTTCCAATGCAGTACATTAACAAATTGTCTTCAACGTCTCCTCTTCATACAAGTAGTGTACAGGATATGTCACACTGAAATGTAGCAATGTGCTCTCAGCCTTCAGAAAAACATAATATAGACACTGAAAAATCAGCCTTTATTTTGACATGATCAGAAAGTCAGGACTGTCAATGGACCAGCACAATGACAAATATTATTAACTCCTGCCTCCCTGGAAACATATGTACATTATTATCAACACATTAGAAGAAAGCTGTACTATTAAGCCAACATGTAGCAAGTCTATGCTGCTACCTATTAAAGTTACGTAATGGTGCCTGGCAGTCAGCCAAGACTACAGCTAGTCTTGTACTTTGTTACAATGCTGTAACATTGTGCTGTTGCTGTATATTAGGATAATACGGTGTGATCAACATACAGATGGAGCCCCTCTCATACTTGCGGCGGCTGGCGTTAGAATTGCCAGCCTCTGCCAGCCGCAGGCCCCGCCATCCATCGGAAGGGGGCGTGCGCATACAAGACGCTTGTGCGCCTTGTTCCGATGGCGTTCCCCTTCGGTCCCCGCTGCCTCGCCGCCGGTCCCCGTCAGTCACCTACGCCCCCCCGCAACCCCCCTAACTCTGCCCGTCTCCCTGAAGCAGAGATGGGCAGGGTCCAAGAATATTATAAGTGAGCCAAGAATTCTTAGATTCTAACTTCTTGAAATACTTTTCTATTACACTCATAGGTAGAAATTTACTAAGAATACGAATACGAAAATTCGTATTCGTTTTCTTAATACGAATGAATACGTCTGGCATAGCCGTCATATTTCATTTAAGAATTCGTATTCCGGAGGGAAATTTACTAAGCAGCCGTTATTGACTGCTTTGTATTTTCCAATGGCGTATAGATTTGTATTTTTGCCAATACAAATTTGTATTTTAAATACAAATTCATATCGGCAGCCTGCATGGATCAGTCAGATCCGTGTAGACTGCAGTGTAAAAGAAAAAAATGTATTTGAAAAAAACAGTGTCCCTGAGACCCTGTTTACCAATTTAATACCATGTCATATTAAGTGATTTTTTTTGCAATGTGTGCCATTTATCTGACTCCCATATACTGAATATTTTAGAACACATTCCATGGCATCATATCGTTCATGCCCTGTGGGACAGTGGTTCTGAGTTTGAAAATCCACCGGGCCTCTGTCTGTAACAAACTGGTGGCTCGGTCTCCACCTCTAAGGTTAGCCGGCACATGATCTATGATGTGATGGTGGAGGTCATTAAGGCTGTGTTTTTTTTCTGCAAAATGCCTCGCCACGGGCTGATCTGAGATTTTCCCGTTTGTTTTGTTGTTGATAGCTGCCTTGATTAAAGATCGATGCATTGCGGCTCGTTCTCTTGATCTAATAGTTTTGCCAACATACCCTAGTCCACATGAGCATGTCAACAGGTATACCACATGTGTCAATTTGCATGAAACTGCGTGTTTGATTTTAAAAGTGTCTGATGCTGGTTTTAAAGTAAACGTAGAACCTTTCACCATTGATTGACAAGTAGTGCACTGTACACATTTGTAGCAACCTGGAGTACATCTTAGAAACGTTGCATCAGGGTTAACCGTTTGAGGATTTTCTGAAAAGCCTGTAATGTCCGTGTGGACTATTAGATCTTTTGGGGGAAATTTACTAAAGGAAATGTGTAAAAAATAGGTGTAAAAATAGGTGTATTTGTACCCAGAAATACACTTATTTTTGACATTTACTATACCGAAAATACGGCAATTAGTATTCGTATTGATGTGCTATCAATACGAATACGAATTGCCGTATTTTCGGGATAGTAAATGTCAAAAATAAGTGTATTTCTGGATACAAATACACCTATTTTTTACAAATTTCCTTTAGTAAATTTCCCCCTTTCTATCCCGAAAATACAGCAATTCGTATTGATGTGCTATCAATACGAATTGCCTTATTTTCGGGATAGAAAATGTAAAAAAAAAGTGTATTTCTGGGTACAAATACACCTATTTTTACACCTATTTTTTTACACATTTCCTTTAGTAAATTTCCCCCTTTATGTTTTTTCCACGAGTAAAGCATGTCATGGGTCTTTTGTTTTTAAAGTGAGTGCTTATCAGTGGAAACTATTGGCCAGAGTGCTCGTGTGGCTCTGGGTATTACCGGGCTGGATGTGGTGTATCTGCTGAGATCCTGTCTGGGTATTCTCAGTACCTCTTCTTTCTGTGAACTCAGTACTGTTGTTTCTAGGCTTTTCTGATGCGGAATTGCCATCTAAAGGCTGCAATGTCCATCGTGCAGAGCAGTATGTTTTCAACATCACCTTTGTAGTGTTGTATCAGCTTAAGATAGCTTGATATCTTTGATGTGATTGTTTTGCTTAAGGATCAGGGGCTGTAATAGGCTATTGAGAAATGCTGAAATTGGATGGTAAAGTGTGTTTCTTGCGGATATGATAGGCCTGCCTGGCGGGTGTTCTGCATTTTTGTGAAATTTGGGTACCATGAAGAATACTGGGCAAATCGGAAAGTCCTGTTTAAGAGAATCGGACAACTTCTTGGATGGGTTGTTGTTTAGAACTGCTGCATCCAGGATGGAGTCCAGCTCTTTCTTTTACTCCCACGTGGGGTCCTTGCTTAGTTAACTGTATGTGTTACTGTCCTTAAGTTGTGATAAGGCTTCGGATCTATAGACGTCAAGGTCCATTATGACGATCCCTCTGCGTTTATCCAGGGCCCATGCCAGGTTCGGCAATGCCCCAGGTAGGGGGGGGGCAAGGGTGTTGGAGACGGAGCGGGAGCCGCTGCACTCACCTGGCTCCATGGGGGGTTGGGAATGGTGCGGGCACCGCTGCGGCACTAACTCTCAACTGGCTCCATGAGGGGGGCTCCCAAGTGCCCAGCTGTTGTAATGCCTGTCATTCCTTGCGTGAAATATTATGATGTTTTACACTGGTAGTTGCTGTATATCTGGACACGGAGTCATTCAAGAGTCTTGTAAATGTCTTTAATCAAGGGTTAGTGGAGGGAGGATCACATTTGGCCAATTTCCTAGAATTAACAAAGGTTTGATGAATATTGGGTGTAACTTCCAATGTTGAATGTTGATAATATTCATTGAGTCTTAGTTTGCATCCAAATTTGTATAAGTCAATCCCCCATTGGCGATCATTAATTAGTAGGGATGGAGGAGAGGCCCCTTGCTAATACAGTTGTTTCGTCCGTGTTGAGTGTGCGTGAGGACAGGTTAATTATCACAGATTTCTTGGAGTTGTTCTTGTTCTTGTTCCTGTTCCTTTCGGTCTAACCATCCCTACAGGTGGTTTGCCTTTTCCATGGACGTTGTTGGAACGTCCTGAGGGTCCCCTAAAAGGACTGATGTTGTACCTTCAGGAATACAGTCCACATCATTGTAGGCAAACTCACTGTTACTATTGGAGGTGGCCTTCTCTTCATTTGCGCCAGTGGTGTCTGGCTCTAGCATTGTATGGCTGCTGTGGGGCTGATTCGTCTCCCATTTCCCACTTATATACTTTATTTGAGTCATAATCATCTTTCACTGCTGTGAACTTGGATTTCTTAAATTTGACAATGGTATTTGTCCACTTGTGCCTGAAGTTTAGTTAACCATTTCTGGCTTGAATCCTCTGCGGCAGGTGTACGAAAGTCGGGCTCGATTTGTTCTATTTTCTTTTTAGTGAGCATGAGCTCTCGACCAGCATCCTTAATTTATGTATATACACTACTAAGGTGAATTGTTATCTGGTTGCTAAAGACCGGAAGTGATGCACCTGTCGCTTCCACCCAGACGCCGGGACTACACGGTGATGGGCGCACTACACTTCTCTCTTTGCCGTTATAAGGTAAGAGTCCTCTTGTATTTTTATTGTCACCATATCTGCACCTTGAAAACAGGGAGCATTCCCCAAAACGTCCGTTTGTTGTTGCACCTTTTGGATGTTCATTTAAAACACATGAACCGACGTTTCAAGGCTGCTGGGCCTCTTTTTCAAGGTGTGAACTACGACTGGGAAGGCAACATGGCATTGGGAAACTGACAACCAGAGTGCCTTTGAGGATATATATATATATATATATATATATATATATACACACAGATATGTCCTTAGCGAGAGTGCCAGTTACTGAGATTCACGTATGCAAACTTATGCACGCACTCACAAACCATTCGCTTTAATAGGAAAGCTGTAGCTGCAAATGGATCACAGCCTCATATAGCATAGCACTCGCACAATTGTGTAAGCATCACATGATCAAATGCTGCTGGGCAGTTGCAGGACACATCTACTCTAGCATCATAAGGGAGATGTACCTTGACCAGCTCTCGCACAGTGACAGGAGCCGATTGCTGCACTGTAACATTACATAAGGGCTGACACTGCAGACAAGGCACTCTCTGGGGATAGCTCACATTTCCTGGACCACCACGACTAGAGTAAATGGCGGTCAGGTGCTTAGCTGTGAATCCCTGCCCCCGCTTAGCTGTGAATCCCTGCATCGACGTTACAGTGCTTCAAAAGATAAGGCTATATTGCATAGTTTTGTATTATTTTCATACAATGCATGCATTCCTTAACTCAAATTTTTTAAAACATATAAAATTCTAAAACATGAATTAAAAAACACAAATTTAGAACCTTTAAATCTGAGACTTAATAATAATAAGACTAATACTGCTTTCACATCGCAAAATGCAGGGTCGCACCAGGACTTGAAATGGTTCAGACCTTCATTTTGCGCTGTTCAGATTGCTTCAGTGAACCGGTAATATTGTGGCGGAGCATCATCGGGGGTGGGGGAGGAGGCAGTGCTTAGAGCTCCTAGCACTGCCTCCTCCTATGTGTGAACCGATTAACCCATTCACACCACAAATCAACACAGCAACGAACCTGTAAGAACCCTTCTTTTTTACCTGTTCATATTGCCTTGTTGCTACTGGTTTGTGGGACCTGCTAACCCCCTTTCACATTGCAACAATTACCGGGTCAAATTGGCAAGAGACCGGCATGAACCCAGTAATTAGGTGCTATGTGAAAGGGGTATATGTTCTAGTTGAAACGTATGAAACGTTACTTTTGTATTATCACGGCGCCTGGCTATGCTACGTTTTCAACATAGGCTAAGCTACATTGTCAGCGTAGCCAACGCCATGATAATACAAAAGGCAGCACTGGGAGCAGGGTGGTGTGGTTTATACTTACACTCCTCCGGGTGGTGATCCCCGATTATGGCAGCGACGGTTACTCCCCAGAGGCAGTGTTCAGTCCCCCTCCTCCGGCACTCGCAGTGGCGTAGTGCCGCTGGCAGCATATCACATGGTTTCAGTGCTCCCCAGCGGCACTACGCTAATTGCGTACAGCGTTCGTGGCGAGTGCCGGAGCAGGGGGACTGAATGCGACTGCCGGGGAGTCACCGTAGATCCCAGCGCGAGTCAGCGGGGATCAACGCGTGCCCGGGCAGGAGGAGGGTAAGTATAGACCCCCACTATCCACGTCATACCCCCACTATCCATGTCATACCCCCAGTATCCGCGTCGATGCTGAGTCGATTTCATAAAGTGTGGCGAGCGCAGCGAGGGGACGCGTATCCGCTGCGCTCGCCACGCTTCGGGCTCGGTGGCTCGCTTCGCTCGCCACACGTATTAACTCCACGCCGACTTGGATACTGGGGGTATGAGGTGGATAGTGGGGATATTAAGCATTGTGTATTTTTAGGGCTCCACAGCCACTTACGTAGTTTACGTAGCCAGCATAGTGCTGTATTGACTTATTACAGGAGCTCACATGATATTTGTAGGTAAACTGTGTCTTGTCTGAAAAATAAATATAACAAAATTCATATCACATGGAGCATATTCAGTTTAAACATATTGGGGCCAAATGTAACAGGGTGTGAGAATCAGAAAGTGAGAGATTTTGGGAGAGTTTTTCCAATTTTGTTAACTGACAATCATTTACACTGAACAACCAGGTTGACTTTGCTGTGTAAATGATTGCCGCTTGGGAATGGGAAAACTCGGCACGGTCAGGAAGCTCCGGGTCCGCCGCTGTATCCGGGTCCGACCCAGCAGCAGCAGTGCTGCAATAAGCCCCGCCGCCTCTTCCTACCGCAATAACTCCCCCCCCCCCACCTGTCAGCCGGAAGGGGGATGACGGGAGCGACGGAGTTCCCATGGGCGGAGACAGACAGCTCCACTGTGCCGCGGCGCTGAGTAGACAGGGGAGCAAAGAAAAATAAATAAATCAGTGCTCGAAGAAAGTGCCGGTACCAGACCACTTCGAGCACTGTACATATATATGCACACATGTATACATATATACATACATACATATATATATATATATATACACACACACATATATATATATATATATATATACACACACACACACACACATATATATATATATATATATATATACACACACACCTCCCTGAGGCCAAAAATTATTATTTCTGGCAGTGCCACTGCCATTTACCTGCCTCCTGCGCCATCAGACCTGCTGCTGAGTCTGCCTGCTTCGTTTAACGCTGCTGCCGCCCATCGGATCCCGGCTCCCCAGCCCAGCGCGCAAAACAGACCTGCGCGCTGCTGCTGATGGGGAGGATCATGTGGGCAGCGTAGCCATCCCTCCGGACCGCGGGAGCAGCTGTGTGCGCGCGCATGCGCACCAGCCCTCCCGCGGCCATTTTAACTGTGGGAAAAGTCGAGGCTGGCCGCAGCGCGGCCATCTTCAATCAGGGCACAGTGCCGCGGCCCAGCACGAAGATGCCGCGGCCTAGTTAGGGGGGGGTGAGCGGCCTCCTCTGCAGTAAAATGTGCCGGCCCCCCGGGAAACAGCCCGGTTCCCCGGTGGGCCAATCCGCCCCTGGGGGAGGGGCAGTGATCAACACAGCCAATGATCACTGAATAGATGTCATGCACATGTGCACAGCATTTATTTAGTGTGGGGAGAAGAGCCGAGGCTGCCTAGCTGCTTGGGGAGCAGTGGGAATGCCCCCAAAATGACAAATACAGGAGCCATGGGGCTTGGCCACATCCTTTCAACCAGTGACAGTACTTGTGAGTGGTTGACCCAGGTGCAAAAATATACTTTGGGCCCCCATCCTCTACTTCAATCCAAGTGCATAATATGCAACACTGCAGTGGGTGGCAGCAGTGAGCCCCTAATACTCAAGGGCCCCAGTGATAAACACCTGCTGGACCAATGGTAGTTCTGCCTCTGCTTTCACCCAGGCCCCATCCCTCCACCTGAGACTCTCTGCTCTAGTAGCATGAAACTTGGGAACTCTGCATACACACTGAAATACAATCTTGTTTTTCTTAAAATGTTGTTGATGCAAATTAAATGTCACTTTATTTGCAGATATGAGAATGAGCAGCCGTTTAGAAAAGCGGTGGAGGAGGAGATCCGATCCTTGTACAAAGTGATTGATGATGCAAACTTGACAAAAATGGACTTGGAGAGTCAGATAGAGGGCATGAAGGAAGAGCTTGCTCTACTGTCAAAGAACCACGAAGAGGTAAATGGTATTTTACATACAGGGTATGACTTGTAGTTGATTAGCTGATGCATCTTCTCAGAAGCAGCATTTTTTCCAGCTTATATTATTAACTGCCACATTTGTGGTCAAAATGGGCAAAACTATGTGCACTGCAGATGGGGGAAATGCAGCATGTGCAGAGAGAGTTAGATTTGGGTGGGGTGAGTTCAAACTGAAATTTAAATTGAAGTGTAAGAATAAAGCTGACAATATTTACCATGCACAGAAACAAAGAACCCACCCAAATCTAACTCTCTCTGCACGTTACATTTGCCCCACCTGCAGTGCACATGGTTTTGCCCATTTTGAGAACACATTGGTCCTGCAATCATGCCTGAATTAGGCTTATTGAGCATGATCAGTCATCGGCTCATGCAGGCATCATTGCGAGCAGATGGTGAGGCATTCAGTAGATCCTCTCCCCCCAAAAAAGTGATTCAGAAAATCAAACAGCTTAGTAGTAGACATTGCTTTGCAGATATTGACAATATTTGCAACATTCTATCCTTGATACATTCAGTGGTTCCTTAATATTTTTGGCTACACATTGAAATCCCATAAATATTGTTTAATAAACATGGCCCCAAACCCTGCTATTAGCACAAAAGATATTCTTATTTCTCAGGCTTTAGGGACAGATGAAAGGGGGACCCCCCCCCCCAAGCACTACATCTACATCCAAGCACTCCAAACTACATCTCGAAACACCCCCTTGCATATGAATCCCCCCCCCCCCCCCAAGACTCCTAGATCAGTTAAATGAACACAATGGGCCTTATTCTGGTTCACTCTCAGAGGCAAATTCCTTCTCAAATAGACAAAACCATGTGCACTTCAGGTGGGGCAGATATAACATGTGCAGAGAGAATTAGATTTGGGTGGGGTTTTTCTTCAAAGTGAGATCTATATTGCAGTGTAGAAATAAAGCAGTCCGTATTTTCCCTGCAGAAAAACAAAAAAACTCACCCAAATCTAATTGTCTGCACATTTTACATCCGCCCCCTGCAGCGCACATGCTTTTGTCCATTTGAGAAGGAATTTGCCTCTGAGAGTGAACCAGAATAAGGCCTAATGTATCAATTATTTTTAGTACAGAAATTATTATTTTTTGAAAAATGTTAAGTGTCTCACATATGCTTTTGTTATTTAATAAGGAAAGTGTTGGTATCTTTCCCCTGCTACAGTTGCAGGCTATTATAGCATCATACTGTGCAGCTTATGCAAAATAAATACTGCGCCACTTGACATAAAGTATGTTGGGTAACTTGCACTGTTCATTTCAAGAACACTGGGGCTGACTGGGTCTCTGACATCAGTGCTGACCACTTCCACCCTGTCTCTGTCTCTGTCTCAGATTAGTGGAAGCCTCAGACTTACCAGACTTACTTGGCTCTATGAATGCATCGCGATTTACGATACATTTGTAAATTTGCTTTTTCTTAGTAGCGATCCATGCTAAATCAGGCTCTCTATGTGCAAGTACTGTACATAAGCCCATGCAGATTTGCAGGATTGTCCTACTTAAGCTTGCCTCTGGTGATACAAGACTGAAAGGGTCAGTCTAACGTAGGCCAAGAACAAAGAGAATGTACACACAATATGAAAATACATGCATCCTGAGAAAGCCGTATTATTTGTGGTGATTAGGAGCATGTGTAATCATTGAATGATATTGATGATGACATTTTGGTGAGCATTTGCTATACTTACTGAATTACCTCTAGTGACAAGAAGAGAAGACCGGGATACACACACAATGAGACACAGACAAACATGGAGAGCAGAAGGCAAACAGGGATGGACTGGAGAGGTAGGGCAGGCAAACCTGACTTAAAGTAGGCACTGGTCTCTAATCACTGACCTTAAATTCTACTAGCCTGTCCCAAAGTAGTCCATTTTTGCAGTCCATGGTCCATGGAAGCAGTTCTTGAAGCAGACATGGGAGGAGTGTGCAGAGGTGGAGATGGGAAACCAATGTGTATAGCAAAGACTTTGTAAGGAGCCATGTCATCTACAAAATTGTCATGATAGGCAGTGTGCAGCAAGCACAATTTCTATAGCCTATCAGAGTTTGGTGAACATCACGCATGTGGAACCCATGGGGCAGGACATCAGGGAGTTTGACTACCCAGTCAGGGAGGTCTCCCAAAAATAGTCTATGGCCCCTCCTCTAGGTCGCCCAACAACCCGGGAGTCGGCCGAGCATTTCCAGGATGGTAGACAACATTGTGTTTATTTAACCAATTTGTCTGAATGACCATTTTCAGCATTTGAAAGCAATTGGCTGATTATTTGTATCCAAACATTACCAGATTCGTTTTCCAATAGGTTGAATAGTTGGACAGATAATCTTAAAGTGCATGGCCAGCTTTAACGGTTCCTAAACAGGCTGAGGCACATGCATATGCCTATTAAGCCACTAACCACATTTACCAATTGCAGTAAAGTTGCACCATACTGGAGAATCCTGGAGAGTTTGGAAGATACTCACTTCACAACATTCCATCTCCTCAGGTCCCCGGAGTAATAGTACAAGCTATTATTATACAGTATAATAAATCGAGGGCATTAATCATTAGCCCCTTCAGGTCGGTAAAATCCCTGTGGGAAAATTATCCTGTGTTTACATATCATTTAAAACTAATTAAGAAATTTACTGCTCCATCCTGAAAAGTTATGATGTGGGTTTTTAGGATGTGAAGACTCTGTACAAGCAGCTAGCAGGATCCCAGCTGGAAGAAGTGGACACCCCAATTGGTACAGGACTTGATGATATATTGGAGACCATCAGAATTCATTGGGAGAAAGACATTGAAAAGAATAGAGCTGAATCTGGTGCTCTTCTTCAAGCTAAAGTAAGTGCTTTGATACATTGGGGTGTTTGCCTGAAAAAGCATCAGTGCTTTGTGTAGTAGTATACATACATTTACACAATCCAGCCAACGTATATTGGGCCAAAAGTCAGGCTTTCCTACTTTTAGAGACTATCAGAAGCGCTTTGGGGGTCTGATCTAAGTGTCATCAAGCCCCGCCCCCGTTCTGCAAATACCTCGATTCGAGGGTATCCGAGTATGGAGCAGGGCTGAAATGACGCAATTTGCATAATTTTAGCTCCACCCCCCCATGAAAGCAGCGTCGCTGTGTTTAAATGCTGATGCTGGGGATATGTGGGGTGGTCGGGGGGGGGGGGGGCAGGCGGAATGCTGGAGGCTTTCGCACCTTTCCGGGGGGCCAGGAGGGGAACCTGATTTTCGGGAGCCTCGAGGCTGTATGAAACTAGAGTTATGGAACACAACAGTACATAATTATTCTCATATAGCGGAAATGTTGTATGTGGGAGTTATGTGTGCTGTGTTCCAAGAACCAGTTTCAGACATTCAGTCTCAAGGGACATAAACAAGCATTAGGCAGTCACATGGACCTAATATTTCTTGGAATAAGTTTGTATGAAAATTCTACTGTAAATCCAGCTTCAGCATCACCAAACATGCAGCTACATTTGTGTATGTTTAATGATACATTTAATTGTGGAAACTATCTTATTAGAACTTAGAAGCAATAGTATATTCCTAGAATACTATCCATAATTTCATGTGGAAAACACAGGACAAAATTTGTTCATGCTCTGATTCAGCCAATAATATCCAGCAACATCTCAATTTACATATGGATAGTGGTAGATGCTCAATTAGTTTAGTAATACCACTCAGGTGCAGGCAAGGGAGGGGTTAGTACTGAGTAAGTAAAAAAAGACGTTGGTTCCCCCAGCTCACTGAATAGTATTAGTAACCAATCTTGAACACTACATGATAATAGAATTCAGAGATATTGGTTACATATACCTGCGCAGGTGTATGATATGCCCCCAAGCCGCGTCAAGGCTTCTCTGTACATTGGGGGTCCCTAGCGCTATATCTAGGTGCAGGGTGCGGCACCCCAAAAAACTAACATCTCTATTTAACTGGGGCATAGGCCACTGAGGGTAATCTCAGAATTGTCATATATATTCTGCTCTGTGACAAGAGCTGTAAAATCTTATTGGCTGTCTGATGATATAGGACTCATACGCGTCGAGTGACAAGAGTCTGATTTTTCGTTTATTGGTTATTATTTCACATCAAGATCATTTCTTTATCACTAAGCTATCCCATAGTGAGAACGCCATCCAAATACATCCAGTAGTTTTTGGCTAATCCTGGAGCTAACAAATTACTACTACACAAAGCACTGATGCTTTTTCTCTGCACATTTTAAATCTGCCCCCCTGCAGTGCACATGGTTTTGTCCATCTAAGAAAGATTTTGTCAGAAAGAGTGAACTAGAATAAGGGCCTCAGTTCCTGCTGGAGCCTACTGAAAAATAGCACTAGTTATATCATAGTTGAAGTACTCATGCTAAATACACATTACCTTATATAAATAATAATTACTAATTTGAACGCATTTGTCTGTTACAATTACTGTATGACAGTGAAGTCTATCACCTTGTTTTTTTCACTAACAGCAATCAGTAGCTCTGCCAGCGTTACAAAGACAGGAAGAAGAAGTTGTTGAGAGTCTAAGAGAGGAGTTCCATGATACAGCATGCAAAATCCAGAGCCTGCAAGCAGAGACGGAGTCCCTGAGGACGTTGGTAGGTGTACTGTCACCTTTAAAATTCTCAGGATAAGAAGGGACAATACCATACCCTCCAACAGTACCGATTTTGCCGGTACAGTACTGGCAAAATTCAAGTGTACCGAATGTACCGTTTTTTCTGCCCACAATGCACCAGTTCCCAAGGGTGCTTTGCGGGTCCCGGGCCAGCGCATGATGCATCATGACGTCACGCGCCGCCACCGTGGACCCAGCGCACAGCCCTCAGGGGAACGCACACACACAGTTGCCGCGTCACTTCCCGGTGCCACGGCTTGTCAGCACTGAACTCTTACCTTTCCTCCTCCTTCTGACATCATGTCAGTGGGAGGGGTGGATTCTCAACTCTGGCTTGTGCGTGTCACCATCCAGGATGCAGTAAAGGCCGTCCGGCGCATGCGCCATTGATATATCTGGATGCTGGAAGCTGTGCAATGCTGTGCAGCAGAGCCACGTCTATGGCTGGTTCCGGAGCCGCCGGCCGCCGGTCGCAGCAGTGTCTGTCAGAGTCAGCTCAAACTGGGGTACACTTAAGTTAATTATACATTTAAAGTTAATGATTGCCCATCAGTTCCTTAACTTACAGTGACAATAATATATGCAATTCTGTTGCCCCAGGTGCCTGATCCCACATCTATGTATATAACTGTAAATATGTGGGGGGAAAAAGTGTCCAATCAATGCCCAGTACACATTCAGAAAGGGAGTATGACCACGCCCCTTTTGCTTGTGACCATGCCCCCTTTTGAATGTGTACCGATTTCTGCCCTTCAGATGTAGGAGGGTATGTGAACTGTCTATATGAATCCTGTGTAGCAGCCTATCTTCCTTGATAGGCTGCTACACAAATACAAAGGTAAAGTATGACACAAGTGATATTTGACATTGGACTTATGGTCCCCATAGGCCCATACATCAAATGCGTAATATTGCGTAATATTCTGATTCCTCGACCACTCTGCCAACTGGATCCACCGATCAGTGGCCACTGAGGATCAGGGAACAGTCAGAATATAGCGGTAATTTAAAAAGTTCCCGGTCTGGAATGGGATCTGGAATTTTTGAACATGTGTAATATTCCCAGTCACCTGACCCGGTCGTTGGGAAATAAGTCCATTTCCCCAATACACCTCTGATGGGGACCATTACATTAAAACAATGTTTCTAGCGCTATTTTCTACATAAGGTGTGTAATATTTTTTTTATCTGTTTGTAGAAAAGAGGTTTGGAGAACTCATTGTATGATGCTAAACACTGGCATGACATTGAGCTCCAGAACTTGGGCTCTGTGATCACTAAATTGGAAGCAGAACTAGAGGAAATTAAAAGTGAAACTGAGCAGCATCAAAGGGATAGGGAACATTTGCTGTCCCACAAGATGCAGCTGGAGAAGGAAATAGCAGCGTACCACTCTATCCTGGATGGAGAGGAAAACAGGTAGGGGCACAAATGCCAAGTGTCTATCAGGGGAATGGGATCATTCGTCAGACTGCATTTAGGTCTACAGTCATTAGGTCGACCCCACTAGGTCGACTGGCAGGAAGGTCGACCTGACTTAAGGTCGACATGGGCCAAGGTCGACATGACTTAAGGTCGAATTTGCATAAAGGTCGACATGAGGAAGGTCGACTGGTCATAAGGTCGACATGGGTTTTTCACTGTTTTTTGATCCGAATGTCGACACAGTCGACATGGACACAGTTGGCAATGAGAATCGGACCCTCGCATCGCTCGCTTCGCTCGCAATGCTTTGGGCACGGTGCCTCGCTGCGCTCGGCACACTATTTTATTCTCCCACCACGCCCTAGTGGATGGTAGGGCATGAAATACCGCCTGTCGGCACATGTCGGCTCAAAAAACAGTGAAAAACCCATGTCGACCTTATGACCAGTCGACCTTCCTCATGTCGACCTTTATGCAAATTCGACCTTAAGTCATGTCGACCTTGGCCCATGTCGACCTTAAGTCAGGTCGACCTTCCTGCCAGTCGACCTAGTGGGGTCGACCTAATGACTGTAGACCTAAATGCAGTCTGACGAATGACCGCATCCCCTATCAGGGTATGGTAATGTGTATACTACAGACTGCTTTCTAGTGGGTGCTCTGGTGGCAGTAACTTATAACACATTAACAATGGGGTTAAATATTGCATTGTCATGTAAGATTTAATATAGATGCACTTTACTCCATGAATATACAGATAACACAAAGGCCACAACTAGGGGGAAATAGGGGCACAAGCCCCGAGCAATGGATTTGAGTTGGCAATGAGATGGTTGGAGAAAAACAGTGGGTGAATGAGTAGTGAGAAGCATGACATGGTGAGGGTAGGCTTGTGACCCGGCTGCTGGATTAATCAGCAGGGCACAGGCATATAGGGATTGGGATCACCCGACACAATAAAGTTTGTTTTTTCTCTTTCCTCCACTAGGTGACACTGGAGAGTTACAGTGGGGAATAGAAGGCGACCACAGGGAGCTTGGGCACTTTAGAATAAATTAATAGTGACTAACTCTAGGCAGTCTTAGCATGTGCCCTACGGGAGCATTCATTGCTCACTCCTGGTCTTTTTTATTTTTTAATTGTTTTTAATAATCTGCAATCAGCAGGAGGACAGGCAGGTAGCCCCCTGTCCCTACCTGCCTGCGACGAGGGCGCTGTCGGCGGGTCCGGTCGTAGCTGCACGCAGCTCGCCTCCGGTACCCGGCTGCAGGATCCACAGATCCTGAGGTCCCGTCGCCGCTGCACGCAATGCGCCTCGAGGACCAGTCAGCATGCCGCACCCGACAGCCAAGGCAGGGGTAAGTATAACGCTGATCCCCTGTTAGCGGGGCATTCAGCGGAAAAAAAAGATCGCGGCAGCGCACTTTCAAATACAGCGCCATTAGCGAGGAGCGGAGCATAGGCGCGTGGCATGCTGGGCACTTCCGCTTCCTCCTTCTTCATAGGTGCGGCAGCCATTGAAGCAGCAGCGTGATCCGCGGCTCCCTCGAGGCGTCTGAAGAGTGCAGGTGACGCTGGTACAGCGAGTCACAGCGGGACATAGGAGGTCAGGGCGGCTTGGACTGTGTCTAAAAAGGTTCCTTAGCCGGCGCAAGTTATATTTATATACAGTGCGCGTCTCTGGCTTGTGGCAGACTCTGCTTTTTGTATACCTCCTCTCCTGTCCAGTGCTTAACCTCTCTCTCTCCTCTCTGTGGATGATTGATGAGTGTATGATGGCTGGTGGGGCTCCTAAAAAGATTGCTTGCAAGAAGTGCAGCACTAAGCTCACCCCACACGCTGAGGGCGCCATTTTATGTCCCCCATGTGCTGCAGCCCCAGTCCCCCCTCCTTCAGCAGCGGGGCAGGATATTCCTGTATGGGCTTCTCAATTGTCCACAGTGATTTCTCAGCTGGCCTCAGAGTTATCTTCAGCCAGACAAGACAGGGATGCAGCCAGGGATCAACAGGCAGAGTTACCCTCTGCTGTTGAGGGTCTGTCTAGAGCATTACATGCAGACACCCCAGCACCCCCTCCCCCTAGACTGGCTTCTGCTAATAGGATTTTTCCTCAGGTCCCTCTGTTAGATGATAAAGATGATGACATGCCAGATCTAGAGGAGGGTGAATTTAATGAGCCTGAGGCTCCAGTGCTACAGAACACTGATGTCCCCTCTCAGGGTTTAGAGGACTTAATACAAGCAGTCCGTTTAACCCTCAATGTCTCTGAAGAGGAGAGGCCTGCTGCGCGCCCCTCAGTGTTTGCTAAAAGGCAAAAACAGTCTGCATGCTTCCCAGCCTCAGAAGAGCTGGATGACCACTTGCAAAAAGCTTGGTTACACCCGGACAAGAAGTTTCAGGTGTCCCAGAGGTTTTTTACTTCCTATCCCTTTCCTAAGGATGCTAGGAAGTCATGTGAGACGCCCCCTGCTGTAGACTCTTCGGTATCACGCTTGTCTAAAAAGACAGTGTTGCCCATACCAGGAGCCTCTACCCTTAAGGATGTATCTGACAGAAGGTTAGAGAGCACCCTGAAGAATATTTATTCGGCCGCAGGTCTCTTGCAAAGGCCAGCACAGGTGGGCTGTTGGGTCAATAGGGCCATGGAGGTCTGGGCATCCCAGGTGGCCTCCTCTCTAGACCCAGGGGCAGGTGATATGTTGCTTCTCGTGGAACACATACGTGAGGCTGCAGGTTACTTAGTTGAAGCCTCTTCAGATGTTTGTATGCTGGCGGCTCGTGTCTCTGCCCTCTCAGTTTCAGCTCGCCGTACTCTTTGGTTGAGACAGTGGAATGCGGACGCTGACTCCAAGAAGGCGGTGGAAGCATTACCCTTTGCTGGTGAGGCGCTCTTTGGTCCAGAGCTGGACAAGATGATCTCACAGGCTACGGGGGGTAAGTCACAGTTCCTGCCTACAGCAGCCCCTCCCCCACGCAGGTCCTTCCCAACTACTGGAGGGCAGTCCTTTCGTTCCTTCCGACCCACCCCCAGATTCAGGGGTAGGTCACGTGGAGTGGCTACCAGTTCTAGAGGCTTCCGAGGCAGAGGTTCAGCCAACGCACCCATCTTGGATGCAAAGGTTACCTCAAAGCCCTCAGCATGACTCTCCCAGTCCCTGTCCGTAGCGCAGGGTGGGGGCCGTCTGCTGTTTTACCAACAGGCTTGGTCCATGTCTTGCCAGGACGCATGGGTAAAGGACCTGGTGGCAGTAGGCTACAAGATAGATTTCTTGTTGCCTCCTCCTCTACGTTTTTTTCCCACAGGTTTGCCAGCTTCTTAGGAGAAAGGCAGGGCTTTGCAGGCTGCCATTCAAAGGCTCAGGGACATGGGGGTGGTTATCCCAGTCCCAGAATCGGAAAAGGCAAAGGGATTCTATTCCAGCCTGTTTCTGGTTCCCAAGCCGGACAGCTCAGTAAGGCCCATCTTGAATCTGAAACAGCTCAATCCGTTTCTGCGGTTCACTCGCTTCAAGATGGAGTCTCTGCAGTCAGTCATTGCAGGCCTGGAGCCTGGGGAGTTTCTAGTATCCATCGATATAAAAGATGCATACCTGCATATCCCCATCTGGCCCCCTCACCAGGCCTACCTGCGGTTTGCCGTTCGGAGCTGTCACCTACAGTTCAGAGCCCTTCCCGTCGGCCTCTCCTCTGCACCACGGGTATTTACCAAAGTCATGGCTGTCATGATGGAAATACTCAGGGCTCAGGGAGTTACCATTGTCCCTTACTTGGACGACCTCCTGTTGAAGGCTCCGTCCAAGGAGATCCTGCTGCACAACATCCGGCTGACACGTCAGACCCTGGAGTCCCATGGCTGGATGCTCAATATCCAGAAGTCGCAACTGACCCCCTCGCAGAGGATTCTGTTCCTGGGGACAGGTTTGCACCTTTTTCTGCATCAGCGGATCTCTCTTTCCCATCACGCTCGAGCATCACTGGCGTGGTGGCTCGACTCCAGCAACCTGCAGGAGGGACGGAGGTTCGCCATACACAACTGGATGCTTCTCACCACAGATGCCAGCCTCAGGGGCTGGGGAGCGGTCACACTCTGTCTCCACTTCCAGGGACTGTGGACCCTGGAGGAAGCACAGATGTCCATCAATGTGCTGGAACTCTGAGCGGTGTACTATGCCCTCCTTCAAGCGGAAGTCGTTCTCCGGAACAAGGACATCAGAGTGCAGTCTGACAACGCCACGGCTGTGGCTTACATAAACAAACAGGGAGGCACTCGCAGCCGTGCAGCGATGAGAGAGGTGAAGAGGATTCTGTGCTGGGTGCAGGAGCACGCAGGGGCCGTGTCTGCCATTTTCATACCAGGCGTGGAAAATTGGGAGGCAGACTACCTCAGCCGCCGAGACGTCCATCACGGAGAGTGGTGTCTGAACCCCCAGGTCTTCCAGACCTTGACTCGTCGGTGGGGATGTCCGCAGATAGACATGATGGCCTCCAGGCACAACCATCAGTTGCCCCGGTAATGCGCTCGGACAAGAGATCCCCAAGCAGTGGCAGTAGATGCTCTCACTGCCCCTTGGAGGGAAGATGTAGAGGAACTGATCCAGTTCCTCTACATCTTCCCTCCAGTGCCTCTCATCCCTTGGGTTCTTCAGAGAATCCGACGGGAGTCAGTGACAGTGCTGTTCATTGCTCCGGACTGGCCTCGCCGGTCGTGGTACACGGTTCTAACAGGCCTGTTAGTAGACGAACCGTGGCCCCTACCTCTCTGCGATGACCTGCTAACGTTCACCTGTCCCAACTTACAACATCTACATTTGACGGCATGGCTGTTGAGAGGTCTGAGAAAAGCAGGGATCCCGCAAGCAGTAATACCTACCATGATAGGGGCCAGAAAACAGGTTACCTCGGTGCATTACCATCGCATCTGGAGGGCTTATGTGGCCTGGTGTGAACCCAGGATTGTCTCTCCTGTGAATTTCAAGCTGGCCCAGGTTGCTGCTGTTCTTACAGAAAGGCCTGTCCTCAGGACTCCGACTGGGGTCCTTGAAGGTTCAAGTATCCGCCTCTCCATTTTTTCCAGAGAAAGCTGGCGCTTCTTCCTCAGGTACAGACCTTCTTCCAGGGGGTGTTGCGGCTGCAACCTCCCTTCAGGCCTCCCACTGCTCCATGGGACTTGGACTTGGTATTGACCTTCCTCCAGTCCTCTCTGTTTGAACCCATGGAGGATGTGTACCTGAAATATGTCACTTGGAAGACTGTCTTACTGCTGGCCTTGGCCTCGGCCAGAAGGGTGTCGGAACTGAGTGCTCTCTCTTGTAAAGCCCCCTTCTTGCGTTTTCACGAGGATAGAGTGGAGCTGCGCACCTCTAGTGTTTTTCTCCCAAAGGTGGTCTCGGCATTCCACATTAACCAACCTATTGTGGTGCCGGCCTTTCGGGAGGACTCAGATGAGTCTAGAGCGCTGGACGTGGTCCGGGCCTTGCGCATATACGTTGCCAGAACAGAGTCTGTGCGTAAGTCGGATTCTCTTTTTATCCTCTATGACTCCCTGCATCCTGGATGGCCCGCCTCCAAGCAGGCCCTGGCCAGGTGGATCAGGTTGACAATTCGTCAAGCTTATGTGGCTTCTTCTAGAGTGCCACCTTCTTCGATATCCGCCCATTCTACACGGTCGGTGGGTACCTCCTGGGCGGCTGCCCGTGGAGTTTCTATTCAAGATCTATGTAGAGCGGCTACTTGGTCTGGACAGAAGACCTTTGTCCGTTTTTACAAATTTGACACATTTGCGGCAGCCGCTTCGCAGATCGGCCGTTCTGTGTTAAGGGGCTCTCAGCGTCATCACACCCATGTTGGGAGCTCTGGGACTTCCCCACTGTAACTCTCCAGTGTCACCTAGTGGAGGAAAGAGAAAAGGGGATTTTGTACTTACTGTTAAATCCTTTTCTCAGACTCCATAGGTGACACTGGACGCCCACCCGACGCTGTCTCTCTTTTTACTGCTATTTCAGGTTTGTTCAGTTACCTGAGGCTAGGAGACTTTTGTACTTAGTCTTCATTCTAAGTTTTACCAGCTTTTATGGATGTGTTCATTCTGTTATGAATGATGTTCTTCAAACTATGTTTTCACTCAATGCGAGTGTGTGTGTGACTTGTTATGTTATGTTTAACCTCCTCTCGGAAGTGGTTTTTCTTCTTTCTTCCAGCTCCCTCCGGGCACATACCTAGACTGCCTAGGAGAGGAAGTAGAAGGGGAGGAGTTAGTCACTATTAATTTATTCTAAAGTGCCCAAGCTCCCTGTGGTCGCCTTCTATTCCCCACTGTAACTCTCCAGTGTCACCTATGGAGTCTGAGAAAAGGATTTAACAGTAAGTACAAAATCCCCTTTTCCCTATTACATCACATGAGCTGAAGAACAGCGTGTAAGGAGCCTGCTGCTTTTATTTCCTTTCATGTGAATTTTTGATTTACAGTACCGGAGTAAGGGTCACATGGGTCTGGGACTGAAATGTCCAAGTTCCTATTATGAGAAATGGAGGAGGTGAAACTAGTATTGTTTGGGAGTGTCCAGAGCCATATAGTCATGTATAGCCTCCTACACTATCCCTCCTAAGGTCTCTCTAAATATGTAAAAGCATAAAAAGTTGCATTATGTTGTCTACAATTTTAATACTTATGATGTATGTTTGGCAGCTGGTGCCTTGTCATCATCATGCTGTTATGAGGATGGGACTATTTTTATGTGGAGGTCTAAAGCTGTAGATCCATTCGCCCAATTATAACTCTAGATTTTATAATTCTGATCAGTGAAATTAGGAGTTGGGATACAAAAGACAATGCAACCGAAGACAATGCAGTATAATATGCCATTTGGATTTAAAGAAGTTTTATTTATTTTTTAAAAAGGCTAACTCAGTCTGTTCTATGTTATAGCATGAAGTCACTTTAGATTTGTTTATCATTATTTCTGATTTATTTGTAGATGATGCTTCATACAACTCTTCAGTGATGACAGTGCTCACAGTCAAGATAAAGATTAAGTAAATCACATCTAGTATGCCATGGAATGACTCAGTGCTATATTTGGATATAACAACGTCAGCCTGGTTTTTAGTTTGTGTGCAATTCAGTTTAAATAGCTTGCAGACTGAGAACATGGTTTAAATAATTTATCAAAAAGAAATTGAGTCTGCATAATACCTTCTAATACTTCCAGTCTGTTAAAATATAATTGGATTCTAATAATAAAAAAAAACACTCTGATGATGTGTCAGATCCATCTTTGTTCTTCTTGTCTCAATGGTACTTAGAAATGCAAAGTCAACACACATTTAAATGCCCTTTGTGTAAATGTAGATCTATAACATTAAGATCACAGAAAATTGGACAAAGAATATTTAAACAATTCCCGACAATTGTCTTGGACCTCTTCACCTGTATTGTGGGAAAAATCACCTACCAAAAATATATTTTACTGGTTTGGCCAGTAATGCATTTGAATGTGATCACTGGAATGGGGATGTGCTAAACATACCTGTGCCAACCCTAATGTGCATCACCAATTTTGATAATAAAATCACCAAAGTTGATGTTGCAGAGGATAACAAGTGTTGAAGAAACAAAATAAATAATAAATCTGCAATACTCCCTGTTTGAGTAAAGGTCTTGTGGTGTGGTTTGTGTGGAGACTACCAAGTTACAGGGCTCCAGGGTGAGACAATCAGATAATTGTGTAAGCAATATTTTTATTACTTCAAGATGATTGACATTGAGAGGATGAGGTCTTAGGTGGAGGTTTATTTCTTACAGATAGCGCATCTTTTCCAAAAGGCAACTTTGAAGGATCTTGAAAATGACAGGAGAAAGGTGTTGAGTTGAGGCTTGTTAGAACCAGAATGCAGTGTATTGGAGATGTGAAGCAACCCCTCGGTTCAGTGATAAATCTCAGCATGAACAGGATGTGGCATTGTGATTTTAAAAATAAAGGGCCTGATTCAGAGATGTAAGTTATTTTCGACACCGATGCGCAGTGAAAGCGAAAGCAGGCAACTTAAGCAAAATGACGCCCAATGTCAGATTCTCTGATCAACTGCTGCATCCAAAGACACATCATTGGATCAACTGCGTAAACATGGGACATCTAGGTAAGACTCATTTAACTCAGGATGTCCAGTAAAATCATGCTGCTGTTCTATGCCATACTCGCCGTCATTACCAGCAAACACGACAAGCATTTCAATCATACTGCATATTTTGGGGCAATGTGACAGAAGCAGCAGGATCAGATCTGCACATGTGCACTGTGGTTCATGCACAGATCCTAAAGTATGAGAGATTTATGTAAGTAATACATTTATGGTAAACTATGAACAAGACCCAAAGACTGGAAGCTCATGGAACCTTAATTACAGGGGAGTAATGATGTTCTAATTCTGTGGATAATACAGTAGACATTGGTAAAAATGATATTTTGTTACACATTGTGCGATTTAGTAGGGTAACTGTGCGTGGGCAAGTTATGCCGTTGCCCATGGTGAGGCAGTGTGACTGGCCCTCAACAGATGCATTTGGCATACAGGAGGCCTGGGCATCCTTGGGATGCTTCTGGCAGTGCTCTACTTCCTAGTGGGGATGACCCTTCCTTCTCAGCTTAATATCATGTCGCCACATGTTTTGGTTTGCGGGACCATTGCAAGGTGACACGGTGCTCTGCCCCATCGCTGGCTTTGAAAATGGAGTAGTAAAGGGAGTAGTAAAAAAGAAAATCTCTAAGATACATTGTCTAGTTACAGCATTTTTGGATGTAGAAAACTAACACAGTTGATTGTGTTCCTCATGTGTTGTTCAATTGTCATTCAGCTGTCTTATTAAACTATAAATTCCCATCACTTTGTAAGAGAGTCACTTCCAATGAAATAAAAAAATTATTCCACTCCCCAAAAAAGGATGCCTCCACTGCACAGTACAGATTAAATTAGGGATAGGACATAAATGAGGCCATCAGTGATTGTATGAAATAATTGAACCATCAGATCTTTGCAGTTGATAGCTAACCAATCAACAATTGGAAGCAAACCATTGATGGAAATACTAGGCTACATGTATTTGTATATACTTAAGTTTGGATTAATATCCTAAAAGATCTGGCGGATTCAGAAAAGAGTATGAAATATGTGTTGGCCTAGTCATCCTCTCTGAAATAATCTACATGGAGTTTAAACAACAACAAAATAAAAGCTAGAGAAGTCTGAATGAACCTTTATTTTTGTTGCTATTTTAAAACTATCATTTATAGCCATTGGTGTACAGTGACGTGTACCGCCTGCAACTTTATGGAAATACAGCTGCAAAGCCTTTCCCTGTTGTACATCCATGTGTTCTAATGTGCAAGGACTGAGATGCCCACTTTCAGTATGTATAGGTACTGAAATACTGATCAGTGCTTCTTTAGGCAAACCATTGCACATATATCAAATCAAATAATTTTTATTGTCACTATTACATTAAAAAAAGGCATAAGCGAAATTCCGTAAAAAGAGAAAAAAAGAAAATACTCACAGATCACATACTATAATTCAAACTTGAGACAACAGAAAGAAAAAAACTGTTACGCAGCCGACTAGTACAGCAACCTAAACACCTATAATGTTTTCCAGAAGGTAACAGGGAGAAAAGAGAAGGACAAGGGTGGCTAGAATATAAAATAATTGTATTAGCCTTAATTTACTCCTTTTTAAAAAAAAGTATCTGCCATCCTAGGCAAGGGTTGGACAATGATTTTTTATGCAGACTTAACTACTCTGTCTAAGGAACCACGGTCAGAACACTTGGAATTCCCATACCATACTGTGATAGCATAGGTTAATAGGCTCTCAATTACACAGCAGTAGAAATTTACAAGTATTGGCCTGGATAACCCCGCTGCCCTTAGTCTACGCAAGAAAAAAAGGCGTTGCTGGGCCTTTCGAACCGCTATGGCAGTGTGCACAGACCATGTCAGGTCTTCACTAAACGTAATACCTAGAAATTTTATATTACTGATTCTCACCACCTCTAATAGTGGATTTCCTAGATCTCCTAAAACCTATAACCACCTTTTTGTATTTTTTACTATTCAAGAATAAGTTATTAGCCTCTCCGCATTTTATCAGTTGCTGCACCTCCGTTCTATAACCTTCCTCTTCCCCTTCACTAATCAAACCCAGTATCATCAGCAAATTTAACAATTTAACAATGAGGTTGGACACTGATTCTGAAAAACAATGGACTTCTATATGAGAGATTGAGCATTTGTGTACGCACCCAATTTCACCCGTGACATTCCCATAACACATCAATAAGGTGGACTGTGTCTGTGCGTGCGCTAAGCCTACTGGGAAGACATCTGTGACTTCGGGCATCACAGTTGACTAGTTGCCTTTAAGCCAACACATTATGCAACACCTGCACCAAAGACTTTTGGTAATTTTTGTGCACAAATGGCTCTAGCTATAAGACCATTGCACAGCATGTGGCTCTTAATCAGTCCCACAATTAGCTTCATTTCTAATTAGTCACCTTTAAATGACATTACATTTATTTATCCAGCTATGTCATTCATGTAGGTTAATGTATTGTAGATGCAAGGGGAGAGTGATGTATATTCTCATTAAAAAAAAAAAAAAAATTATTCGACAACCTCTAGCCTTGTGCCTTAAATCCGTATATAGATTTTCATCAATATTTAATAAATCAAGCAGAAGAATGGTGATTTCTGTTCTGCTGTCAACCACCAAAATATACAAATGTTTTCCATTTTATTAATGAATTACAAGCAAAATAATGTTCAAACATCTCTTTAACCCTTTGAGTGCCAACATATCTGTGAGAGATGTGCAACATACTGTATTCCAATGGTGGCCAAACCGGTCCTCGAGATCTACCAATGGTCCATGTTTTCCAGATCACCTTGCGGGTGCACAGCTGTAGTCATTACTACCTGTCACATTTTCAAACCTGCTGCATTCATTTATACTAGATCCACAGGTTGCCTGAAAAACATGAACTGTTGGTAGCTCTTGAGGACAGGTTTGGCCACCCCTGCCGTATTCTCTAAAAATGGCAGCATTGCTCACATTTGTTATATAAATTAAAAAAAAATTTGTAAAAAAGATTTAAAGCAGGGCTATTTTTCCACCGGAACGCCGTTCCTGAAGGTCAGATAAAAAATTACGTCACCAGGAACGGCGTTCCGGAACTTCTAGCCTTTGGCGTACATACTTGCAATGCTGCAGAGTTCCGACTGTCCCCGCCTACTTCTGCCTCGCCCACCGTTCCTGAACCTATTTTCCTACAAAAATAGCACTGATATAAGGTAAACATTACAGAGCATTGTGATGAATACAAATGTTTTCTTGGGCAATTTGCACACCTACTTTAACAAATTCACTTGGCACTCAAAGGGTTGAAGGCATCAAAGCAGCCGACTTTGCAATCATTCATGTAAATAATATCACATAACCCTGATAGCCAAAACAAGAACGATATAAATTATTCATTTCCGAATCCTAAGTCTTTAACTTTCTATCCAAACCTTTTGAATTTTAAGCATCAATCGAATCACCATGGTTACTCTTACCAACTACTGAGCTTTATAGACACGAGGCACAAGCACATGCTGCAATCAATAAGGATGACTAAAGACTTCTGCTGCTGGCGTTCACTAACAATTTACCTAATTAGTGATGTATTATATAAGAAAGCTTGCTGCCGTAATGTCAAGCTTTTTGCATAACAAAAAAAAAACAAGTTCTGATAAAAGAAAGGTAAAATGGTGTTTTGTCTCCCACATACTGTATACCAAATAGCAGATAATGGTACAAGTATTATAATGTATCTATCACCATATATTAAGCTCTACCTTATAATTAGTTTTCCATAAAGCTGAGTTGGCTAAATGCCTGTTTGCTTAGTGTGAAATACATACAGATTAGCACTGATTATAGGACTGAGGGCCTGATTCAGACCCAGTTGTACAGATGTAGTCATGCTCATCTATCCAGTTGGACCACCATCCAGGCTTCATTGTCGTGATATGAGAAATGTCCCGTTATGGTGCATTAAGGCATACTATGGCAAAAGCATGTAATTACACTGTTTCGCAGCTGTGTGGCAGTACAGTATAGTACAGTGCCGCAGATGGATATGTGAAGTGCCATCGCCAGCCGCCTTTGCTTCCACTGTAATTGTGTACAGTATGCCGAGCTTACACTGTAGCTCCTGGCTGATAGTCTCGGCCCATCACCATTTTGTAATTACAGTATGTTACATAGTTACTCCTCAGTCCTCAGGGACTTGGCGGGGAAATGTATGCCATAGTTAGCTCTGTGAGGGTGAGCTAAGCTTGGCATACAGTTCCTCCACCGAGTCCCTGGGCTGAATGAGCGACTTTGTATCATGTTTACAAAATGATGTAAAACGCAGGCGTTTCCCGGCCGACACAATCAGCTTCCTTCTGCCTACAGCCATCGCAGCGCAGAGTAAGTCCTGGTTTAGGAAAACCATTAGGTGGTGAGTGATTGCGATGGGCTTTCCCCTCGTGTGCACAGCTGCAAACTAATTTGCAACCTTGCACATGGGTGGGAATTCGCATGCCCAGGGTGGCGTGGGACAGCGTTAATCTGATTGCTGGGCTCCGAAAATTTGCAGCCCAGCGATCAGATCTGAATAGGGCCCATTGTGACAAACTCTGAGTGTCATCGGCATTTACAGGCCACTGAATTACAAAAGGCTTCTGGGTTCCTGCATCTGCATTAGTATCCCTAATGGCCTAGCGCAGTGGTTCCCAAACTGTGTGCCGCGGCTCCCTGGGGTGCCGCAGCACTGTCACAGGGGAGCCGCAGCCTAACGAGGCACCCTGCTGGCAGCCGAGTGTATTCAGCTTGTTCCGGGGGGAGGGGGGGGGGCTACCTGGAACACCTGGCAGGGTGAAGAATGCCTTGGCTGGGTTTGCTGGGCTACATGGGCCCGGAGCTTAATGGGACTCGGCAGGGGATAGAGCTCAGAGGCGTAAATAGACATTCATAGGACCCATAGCAAAAGTTTGTATGGGCCCCCTATTTAGCCACTGTTGGTAATAAATTAATATAGCACATATACCTACATATGTAAAGATGGGCCCCCTTCAGCTCTGGGCCCCATAGCAGTTGCACCCCTTGCACCCATGGTAGTTACGCCTTTGGTAGAGCTAGGCGG
Organism: Crinia signifera; assembly: GCF_055691185.1. Taxonomy (NCBI): domain Eukaryota; kingdom Metazoa; phylum Chordata; class Amphibia; order Anura; family Myobatrachidae; genus Crinia; species Crinia signifera. Next base: position 226,600,637 of record NC_139221.1, read on the forward strand.
GACTTGGGCCGGAGCTAGAAGTGACAGCACAGTTGCTGCTTTCTGCATGGAGAAGAGAGGCTGCTGCATTTACTGGCCCATCCAGCCAGACTGTTATTTTGAAAGTTATAGTGTGTACACACAGTCCGATTTCCTTTCTGATGTTGACGATATAGTCAACATCGGATCGGCATTGGATCGGAATCGGATGCAGATCGCAAGGGTTTTAACCCTTGCGATCCCGATTCGCGTTCACATATCGGAAGCCAGAAAGTCTTGGCTGCCTTGTCTATATAGTGCAGATCTGCACTATATAGTCAAGATTGGATGCAAATCGGATGTGCCTTAAGATCCTATCCACGATCCTATCTGATCGGATCGTGGATAGGATCTTAAGGCACATCTGACCGTGTGTACACACCATAACTGTGATATGTGTGTGTGTGTGTGTGGCCAAGAAACCTCATTTCTGCGGAAGAGGTGCTTTAGCTCTAGCTTTATCTAGAAGGAGGAGCTCAGCTATACCTCCTCATTCTGGGTGCCATTTTGACAGTGAAGAACAACATGAGACCTGGAATTCAGTGTCCAGTTCTGGGCACCACACCTTAAAAAAAATATTATGGAACTGGAGAAGATCCAGAGAAGGGATACCAAATTGATTAAGGGTTAACCAGGCTAGGAATGTTTACATTGAAAAAAAGGGGGGATATGATTAATATCTATAAATACATCATGGGCCAATACAGAGACCTGTCAGGTGCTCTATTTACCATAAGGTCTATGCACAGGACACATGGCCAACCCTAAGGCTGGAGGAAAGGAGATTTCACATGCAGCAACAGAAAGGGTTCTTCACAGTTATGGCAAATAAGATCTGAAATTATCTGCCACAAAAGGTTGTGTTGGCTGATTCACTTAAAATATTTAAGAAGGGTTGGTACAATTCATAGCAAACACATCCGTAGATTCAAGCACTAATTATAATGCATAGTGGGAGTTCCGGTAGTGTAAATATCAGCCAAGGGCTCAAGGAATGCTGGAGAAAGGATACTATAGCATAATTTTAGAAATAGGTTGAACTGGATGGACTTATGTCTTTTTTCAACCTTACAAACTATGGGCCTTATTCTGGTCGATGCGTAAATTTCCGAATTCTTTCGGATGGCGTTTTTTAGCCGTCTGTGCATGCGTGGGCAACGCTATGCGCATGTGCCACGCAAGGTCTCCGTACTTGTTCTCACTAATACCGTACAGAAATGTGCACCGCATTCACTCGGGAGATATGGGCGTATTAAGGGCGTCATTCGGAAGTACACAGGGGCGTAGTTTCAAAGTGGGCTAAACTGGGCGTAAACATGGGTGTACACGAGGGAGTGCACTAATTCTGGTACGCGTACATTTGGACAGCACACTGACTGCACACGAACAAAAAGGCAGGAAATATGCAGTCTTCATAAGCAAGTATTGCTTTGCGGACACCACTCGGTCATGCGCTAGGCATTCGGAACGCCCAATCAGTACGGGCGCACCTGAACCAATGTCAGCTGAACACAATACAATCCACTCCTTTACTCATTATGCATTAATTACACTCTTGTCATTGCTTCAATTGGAACCATTGCAGCTTAAATGGACCATTACTAAACACACAAATATATGCTGCATTTTTGACACACATTTACACTGCAAGCAATGGACAGAACTTCCTATCACTAATATAAATATACATGTCACTTGTACATTTACCAATAAAACCACACATTTGGGGATCAAAATATAAATTTATTACACTAAGGTCAAACACTTCACACGATGTAAGGGTTAATGTCTGTAATGAATGTGGTAGTAATGTGTTTAAGTATGTATTAGGATTTAATTGATTACAATTCCAAACAAACACTTTTTAATTAGGTTACCTAATTGCATAAGTGTGTCATGTGACCAATTTCGGAGTTCACATAAGAGTGGTGAGTTTTGCGAAAATACACCGCATCGGTGCGTACGGCCAGGTTCCCGTCCGTTCTGACGCGGTAAGACCGTGCAGACGCTGTAAGACCGTGCAGAATATGTGTGTCCACCGCACACGCAAGGTTTGGATGTCGTCGTAAACACGCCATGTTCTTCTATTGTGAGTCCGTCCGTATGCAGAGGTCCGGTGGGCGTTTCTTCGGACGATGTCCGCACAGCGTGGCGTGCGGACCGCCCTGAAAGATTTTGGAAATTTACGCACCAACCAGAATAACCTCCTATGTTACTATCATGACGTTACCATGATGCGGAGTGGACGCATGTGCAGTCCACACCCGATACAGCTGAATGGCAATTACCACTTTCCTTTTAAATAACAGTTTAGTGTCTAATGTGGTCTGAGGACAAAGCATAGAGTTTCAAGTCTGGGGACAGAAGCACAGCTATGGATACGGAGGAGTCCACACAAATACTGTACAGTAGAATGCACTGTGAGCGAAACTGGGCATTTTTTTCACACCCCATATTAAGTGCACAAGTAAAGAATAAATATTAACACATTTTTCTGGTGGGACCTGAACCCTAGGCACAGCAAACAGCATGCTGTGGCCTTATCTGCTAGGCCATTAGAGCTACTGTACCTCTTAGGCTACCCTTATGGAGCTACGCTCAGTATACATTTCCCCACCAAGTCCTGGGGCTGAATGAGCGACTAGGTAGCATACTGTATGTACAACATGATGGCGGGACGAGATTATAGACCATGAGCGAGCCCATCCTTATGCAGCTAAGCTTGGCATACACAAGTAAAGTGGATGTGGGAAATAGCTCCTAAGTGGTTTTCGAACACTAGGCAGAGCATATAGAATGCTGTGGGCTTTACCGCACGGCCATTAGAGCTACTGTACCTCTGGCCTGTCAGCTCATTCACACCTGGTGCAGGAACCCTGAAGTCTTTAGTAATTAGGTGGCCGGTAAATGCCGATGGCGCTCGAGGCTACGCTCTGGATTTGTCCCAATGTTTGCAATCTGACTGTATAATAATGAACTGTATGTAAATGCTGCTGTAATTTTGGTAGTAGTCTCGTCCCACCGCTATTTTGTAAATAAGCTGCATAGTCACTCATTCATCTCCAGGGACTCTGAGAGGAAATGAAGAACAAACAGTGATAATGCCGCAGGATTCGGTTTTCAAGCTTTTCCTAGTCGACAATAGCAATTTTCATGGGAAGGGGTCTCATCCCAATGTGGTATTCATGGAAAGTAGAGATGTGCAGACTCGGATTCCGGAGATCCGAGCCCCCACGGACGTCATCATTCCGAGCCCGGTTCCGAGCAGCGCTCGGAGATTCCCACCTGACTCGGGTCCGTCCTCGTGGTCAGAACGTCATCTCCCGGCGCCGGATTTTTCGAGGCTTTAAAAGCGGCTGCTGCGCCCGCCATCTTCACTCCAGTCTAGTAGTGGGTTGGGAGAGGGTGTGTTGAGGCTGCTGCTGGGGCTTAAACTTGACCTTGAGCGCAATATTTTTCAATCGCTGGGGCTGTCTCTCAGTGTTGCTCTGTAGTCTAACTGTGTACTTGTAGTACTACTGTCTCCTCTGTGCGGTCTACCTCTGGTGTGCTGTGCTGTAATTAATTATTTTATTCGCTGGGGCTGTCTCCCTCAGTGCTGCTGTGTACTCTGTTCTCCTCTCTGCTTAGGAGAACAGTCTAACTGTGTACCTGTAGTACTACTGTCTCCTCTGTGCTGGGGCCTACCTCTGGTGCTGTGCTGTGCCTGTAAGGCCCCATACACACCAGAAAGATCAGGATCGTCTAACGATCGTCTAACGATTTTGTGTGCACTTTCCTGCGGCGCTCTCCCGTGGCCTTTTAACGATGTGCTAACGATCGTGTTCTATGTTCCATACGATTTACTAACGATGTACTCACGATACGACATCGCACATGATGGTCGTACGACAGTCGGATGTGCGGATCGTGAGTGCATCGTGAGTGCACTGGTCACGGTCGTTTTTGGAATGTAAATAAAGGGCCGGGCTACCAGAGGGGAGACAAGGGGGGGACAAAAGAACACAAAGAATTATGGGCTGGGCTAGCAGAGGAGGGTAACAAGACTAGGAGCCATTTTGCAGGACCTCATTTCTGCTTTGTGACTAGTGAGGCTTGGTGTATACCTGCTGAACGCTGCACATTGCTATTTTTGTCTGCTTTGTTTTTGCATTCCTGCTGAATGCTGCACATTGCTATTTTTGGCTGATTTGTTTTTGCATTCCTGCAGAACGCTGCACATTGCTATTTTTGGCTGCTTTGTTTTTGCATTGCTGAACAAAGTGTGTTTTTTTTTTACTCCATTTTGCTTTTTTGAATTATGGATTCGTTCCAGCAAGAATTCCTGCTTTCCTACGTTGTGCTCAGGGTGAGGAGGATGAGGGCCCAGCGTAGGAAGGCTCGATCCTGCTGGACCAAGCAGTGGCTCCTGGGACGACAAGCGCGGTCTCATATGCCCCTGCTGATGGAGATTCGCGAGAATTATCCCCAGGATTATCGCAATTTCCTTCGCATGGACGATGAGACCTTCCAGGAGCTGCTGCGTCTGGTCACCCCCCACATCCAGAAGCAGGATACCAAGTACCGGATGGCTATCCCTGCTGAGGACCGGCTGGTGGTAACCCTCAGGTTTCTGGCTACAGGACGATCGCTGGCGGACCTCAAGTTTGGATCCATCATCTCCCCGCAAGCGTTGGGACTCATCATCCCGGAGACCTGTAAAGCCATCGTGAAGGTCCTGCAGCATCAGTATTGCAAGGTAAGGAAAAATATACCACACACTTGTAGTGAAAAGATAACCTTTTTTATTTAAATAATGGAACTGTGAGTTTCACAAATACTGATAATTTTTTTTTTTTTTTACAGTATAAATATAAAAATTGCCAAAAAAGTTATGCAAATATCAAAAATATAAAGCAAATGTATTGTCTTTGTTCGGACATGAGGTAGATCTCAGTATGACACATGGTGCTTGTGCAGATAATGCATGTCCCCTCCACCTCACGTGATGCATAGTGCAGATGCAATAGTCCTGGCACCATTGATATGCACTATGTGCCACGTGGCCATGTCCTTTGTCTGTACCACAAGTACCATGTGTCATACAGCACATTGAGTACACATAATTTTTAAAAGTGCTTTGTGTTGATTTAAATATTGTTATCCTAAATGCTTATATAGTAATGTTGTTTATTTAAATATTGCAAGAACATTATATTAATTGACTGGAATGCAGCAAGGGGACAGTATGGCAGACGACGCATGTAGCGCGGACAACAAAAGCACCCTCATGCATCCATGGCGCATAGTGCAGAAGTAGTGGTCCCGGCCCCATTGCTCTGCACTCTGCGCCACTGTAGCATGAAGGTCCTTTCATTGTCTGCACAACATGCACCATGTGCCATACTGCTCCAAGCATGGACCTTTAGAAAAAACACACATAGCATATAAAACATAGGCAAATTGCCCTAAAAATAACAAGGCATTTCAAATGCTTCATTGCCGTGCGGCAAGGGACAGTATGGCAGACGACGCATGTAGCGCGGACAACAAAAGCACCCTCATGCATCCATGGCGCATAGTGCAGAAGTAGTGGTCCCGGCCCCATTGCTCTGCACTCTGCGCCACTGTAGCATGAAGGTCCTTTCATTGTCTGCACAACATGCACCATGTGCCATACTGCTCCAAGCATGGACCTTTAGAAAAAACACACATAGCATATAAAACATAGGCAAATTGCCCTAAAAATAACAAGGCATTTCAAATGCTTCATTGCCGTGCGGCAAGGGACAGTATGGCAGACGACGCATGTAGCGCGGACAACAAAAGCACCCTCATGCATCCATGGCGCATAGTGCAGAAGTAGTGGTCCCGGCCCCATTGCTCTGCACTCTGCGCCACTGTAGCATGAAGGTCCTTTCATTGTCTGCACAACATGCACCATGTGCCATACTGCTCCAAGCATGGACCTTTAGAAAAAACACACATAGCATATAAAACATAGGCAAATTGCCCTAAAAATAACAAGGCATTTCAAATGCTTCATTGCCGTGCGGCAAGGGACAGTATGGCAGACGACGCATGTAGCGCGGACAACAAAAGCACCCTCATGCATCCATGGCGCATAGTGCAGAAGTAGTGGTCCCGGCCCCATTGCTCTGCACTCTGCGCCACTGTAGCATGAAGGTCCTTTCATTGTCTGCACAACATGCACCATGTGCCATACTGCTCCAAGCATGGACCTTTAGAAAAAACACACATAGCATATAAAACATAGGCAAATTGCCCTAAAAATAACAAGGCATTTCAAATGCTTCATTGCCGTGCGGCAAGGGACAGTATGGCAGACGACGCATGTAGCGCGGACAACAAAAGCACCCTCATGCATCCATGGCGCATAGTGCAGAAGTAGTGGTCCCGGCCCCATTGCTCTGCACTCTGCGCCACTGTAGCATGAAGGTCCTTTCATTGTCTGCACAACATGCACCATGTGCCATACTGCTCCAAGCATGGACCTATAGAAAGAACACACATATATAGCATATAAAACATAGGCAAAGTGCCATAACTACTAAAATTATTTTAACTTAAAACCAAACCAGTGCCTCATTGCCTTGCAGTATGGAGCAGTAGAGAGACGGCGCTTGTAGCGCAGATAAAGAAAGGGACTCATGATTACCTGTTGCATACTGCATATACAATGGTCCCGGCCCCATTGTTCTACAAGTATGCAACAAGTCAGCATGGCCATTATCTCCGCCACAAGCACCGTGTTACATGCCAACTGCGAAATAATTCTATGGGATGCGGTCATAAATCTTGCAAAACCGGTGTATCATCCAGGTTCGTGCTGTCTCCCAACAATGTTGTATACATGTGACTGTACCGGGGTGGGGTCTGAGGTTGGGTACAGGATTGTCTAATGGGCGGGGTGTTTAAAGGCAATGATGCAATGGCTGGTGAGGGTACGGCAGGCATCTGTTGCAGCGTCTGGTGCAATGGAAGAATCCCCATCAGTGTGGTTTTGATTGACAGGCGGCCCTGTCGGCCCATAAACAGGAGTTCGCTTGTGACGCGTTCGAACGCCATCTGTTGGTCCGGATGTAGCTTCCGTAAGCCATCAGCCATGTACTTTCCAAAGGTGTCAAACTCATCAGATGGCCTACGCAGCACCTCTTCGGCTCGAACCAGAATATCATCGGGTTCTTGTTCAGGAACTGCCTTGGTTCTGCGTTTTTTCTTTTTGCCAAATAGTTGAGGCGGGGTGGGGGTTTCCGGAACTCCATAGATTGTTCCCGATGAGTCTTGTGGCTCTGGGGTTGGATTAGGGGTTGAGGTGTGGACCACCTCTATCTCTGTACTTGTTGTCTGTGGAAAAGAAAACAACAACAATTAGTTAACATCACCTTCTCTTTTCTTCAGTTCCCCAACACCGTTCAGGAGTGGCAAAACATCGCTGCTGAATTTGATGAGGCGTGGAACTTTCCTAATTGTGGAGGAGCCATCGATGGGAAACACGTCCGGATCAATCAGCCACCCCACAGCGGTTCGTACTACTTCAACTACAAGGGGTACTTCAGTATTGTGCTGATGGCTGTGGTCAATGCGAACTACGAGTTCCTCTTTGTGGATGTCGGCAGGAATGGTCGGGCCTCAGATGGTGGAACTTTGAAGGACACCAAGTTCTACCACAGGCTCGCCTCCAACACCATGCACTTGCCCACAGCTCAACAAACCAAGCATGGGCTGAACTTTGTATTTGTTGCGGACGAGGCATTTGGGCTTCATGAACACATCATGAAGCCCTATGCCAAGCGTGTACTGGACCACGACAAACGGGTGTTCAACTACAGGCTCTCCAGGGCACGCCGGCTTGTGGAAAGTGCATTCGGGATAATGGCCAGCAGATTCCGCATTTTCCACACAGCCATCAACCTCCGGCTGGATAAAATTGACTGGGCCGTCATGGCGTGCTGCGTCCTGCACAATTTACTTCGCCGCAAAGAAAGGGCACATCGCCCGGCAGGACCAGCACCGCCGGAGGACCCAGATGATCCCAGGGAGGTTGCCCCAATTGTGTCCCTGGAGATGCCGGCCCAGCAGTACCGGGGGACAGCACGAGCCAAACAGGTCAGGGACCAATATAAGGCATATTTCAATGGTGTTGGTGCTGTCCCCTGGCAGGAAGACCACATTTAAAATCTTTTTGGATAAAGGAACAAAAAAATGATTGAAAGAAAGAAATGGGGCAAAGGGGTGATATACACATTGGACCAGTACTTACTGATAACGGCTGGAAACTTTCATCCATGGCCGCTGTCACGTCATCCGCCTCGCCTTCCACCATCATGCAGAGCCCTCGCCTTGGCACCTCCTGGCTGAGTGTGAAGGTCAGCAAGTGGTAATACCACAGCGACGTCTCATACACCTCTCCTGCACCAGCACCGGACCTTTTGGAAGACTGTATTTTTTTATGTTCCTTAAGAAACACAGTCCGCAAATTCTGGATCTTTTTACGGACCCATTCCGTATCAGCCTCTGGGTTGTAGCTCTTGCTAAATTCAAGGAGATCTTGCAGCGCTTGAGCTCTTTTGATTTTATTACTATAGTCTTTCGACTTTGTCTTCCAGAGGCATTCAAGTTCGCGGTATTTCTCTATGAATGCCTCCACAAACTCCTGTTCTTTGACCAGTGCCTGGGACATTCCTGCCAAAAAAAAAAAAAATTTGACAATAGTCTATGTACATATTTTTCAAATGTCAATAGTTTGGTTAATATAAATAGTAGTTAAAATTATATGTTTCATTAAACTGTATATAATTAATAAAAATAAATGTTTTGTTTTTATACATTTAAGAAATTTTAATAAATCATATTTCTATACATTTATCATCTTTACATTACATTTAGTGGTGGTGGCATAATATTTGGTAGGTAGGCCGCAGGGGAAGATTGGCGGCTGGGCTGGCATAATACATCTGGCCACCTTTATTGGTGGGCAGCGGGGACCCAGGTGGGGTGTTGAGGTCAGAGGTGGCCTGGTATGGGCAGCGGGGACCCAGGTGGGGTGTTGAGGTCAAAGGTGGCCTGGTATGGGCAGCGGGGACCCAGGTCAGGTGGGGTGTTGAGGTCAGAGGTGGCCTGGTATGGGCAGCGGGGACCCAGGTGGGGTGTTGAGGTCAGAGGTGGCCTGGTATGGGCAGCGGGGACCCAGGTGGGGTGTTGAGGTCAGAGGTGGCCTGGTATGGGCAGCGGGGACCCAGGTGGGGAGTTGAGGTCAGCGGTGGCCTGGTATGGGCAGCGGGGACCCAGGTGGGGTGTTGAGGTCAGAAGTGGCCTGGTATGGGCAGCGGGGACCCAGGTCAGGTGGGGTGTTGAGGTCAGAGGTGGCCTGGTATGGGCAGCGGGGACCCAGGTGGGGTGTTGAGGTCAGAGGTGGCCTGGTATGGGCAGCGGGGACCCAGGTGGGGTGTTGAGGTCAGAGGTGGCCTGGTATGGGCAGCGGGGACCCAGGTGGGGAGTTGAGGTCAGCGGTGGCCTGGTATGGGCAGCGGGGACCCAGGTGGGGTGTTGAGGTCAGCGGTGGCCTGGTATGGGCAGCGGGGACCCAGGTGGGGTGTTGAGGTCAGCGGTGGCCTGGTATGGGCAGCGGGGACCCAGGTGGGGTGTTGAGGTCAGCGGTGGCCTGCTTACCTGCTGTCAGGTGCGCGCAGTAGAAGACGCCGTGTGCTCCTTCGCTGCTGCATCCACGGGGCAATATGGCTGCGGTAGGAGTGTCCAGGAACTCGCGCGAAAACACGGATCGGATGGATGGTCGCGACGACGGAAGCACACTCAATGTGCTAACGATGTGCATATGATCAACACACAATCTGCGGGCGGATCGGCTGATTCTGCTGCAGGAGGCAAAACCGCCAATGCGACATACGAGCTGACGGGAGCGCGCATCCAATCGTTAACGACCACAATCGTGAGTAAAAAACAAACGATAGTGATAAGATTCATGCACAACCGTCGTTACGAACGACGAATTGTACCCTAATCTTGCATGAATCTTTCTGGTGTGTATGGGGCCTAACATACCTCCCAACTGTCACGATTTTAGAGGGACAGTCCCGATTTTTGGGTCCTGTCCCGCTGTCCCACCCGCGGCAGGCATTGTCCCGCTGCGGGGGGGGGGGGCAGTTGGGAGACCCCCCAATCTAGTAGAATAGACGCTGTGCGCATGTGCACAGCGTCTATTCTCGTATGAAAATGAGGTCGCGGCTAATTAGCATAAGCCGCGCCCTCATTTGCATACGCCCGACCCCTTTTCGGGCGCTCGCGCGGCTTCGCCGCGCGAGTGTCCCTATTTCTTCAAGACAAAAGTTGGGAGGTATGCTGTAATATTATATTATATATTAATAATATTAATTAATTTTATTATATATATAGTCCACTGGTGCTGCCTGCACTGAATCTGCCAGTATTATTTAGTTACTCAGTCCACTGTTGCCACTGGCAGTGCTACTGCCTACCTAGTGTACCTACCTAGTACTACATACTAGGCTGCTATATCTAATTTAATAAAAAAATAATACTTGTGCTGTGTGGGACTGTAAAAAATAATTCCATGCTGCTGGTGGTGTGTAATATTAATAACTACCTTTTGTGGTGACCATGGCAGTGCTACTGCCTGCCTGCCTACCTACCTAGTAGTTTATTTTCTCTACCTACTAGGCTGCTATATTATTAATAATTAATTGAATTATATATAGTCCACTAGTGCTGCCTGCCTGCACTGAATACTGTGAATAGAGGTTGCCAGTATTATTTACTCAGTCCACTGTTGCCACTGGCAGTGTTACTGCCGAAGTGTACCTACCTAGTAGTACAAGTACATACTAGGCTGCTATATCTAATTTAATTAAAAAAATAATAATACTTGTGCTGTGTGGGACTGTAAAAATAATTCCATGCTGATTGTGCACTGACGTGTGCCACTGAGTGCCACTGCCAAGCAGTACCTAATAATAAAATTATTATAAATTCTGCTGGTGCACATACTAGTATTGCTGACGTATCTACCTGTCTTGTGCCTAGTACTGTCTTATCTACCTGTCTGGTGCCTAGTACTGCCGTATCTACCTGTCTGGTGCATAGTACTGCCGTATCTACTGCTGCAGTGCCACTCTTACATGAGCCACGTGTTAGTGCCGCACACTTGTGTGGCTTAGCATAGTTATCCAGCTACCTCGGTGCAACCTTTTGCCCTAAAAACAATATTGTGAGGTGTTCAGAATAGACTGGAAATGAGTGGAAATGAATGTTATTGAGGTTAATATAGCGTAGGAGCAAAAAAAACACACCCAAATTCTGCGATTTTAGCAGTTTTTATGCTTTTTTAACAAAAAAATCAGAACCCAAAACCCAAAAAATCCAAACACAAAACACTTAGGAGGTGTTTTGCCAAAACCCATTAGAACCCAAAACCTCAAGGTAATCAGAATCCAAAACCCGAAAAGTGGCCGGTGAACATCCCTAATGGAAAGGGGACAAACAGAATGTATTTGGTCAATCATCATAGATAGAGAGAGGAGACGGAGGGTTGTAAATGGGAAACCAAACAATCAAGATGGGCATACCTTACTAACACAGGGGTAGGTGATAACATGCACATAAAGGTACCTTTAAACCAGTCGCATGGGACACCACGCGTTGAAAGATAGAGTATAGTACGAATTGGTCAGAGTCGCTTGCTGAAACAGAAGTGTATCATACTCACACAGCATGTAGTGGATAAAATTTTATCTGGGTATCCTTGGGCTCCTCTGATAAATTACTTTTCAGGCCCACCTCAATGGAAGTGTTATGTGCATAGAAGGAAGAGGAAGTCATCTTAATAAAAGCAGTTTAAAAAAACAGGTTGAATGGGTGTGAACAAAAAAACAGACTAAGTTACCTGTGAAACAGCATAAATGGCGACTAGCCGCCGTCGCAGGTGGCCCAGCGTCAAAATGGAAAACACCAGAACTCCAACCAGTCACTCACTTTAACAGCTTCTGATGCCTTTTTTCAAGCCTGGAGACAAACTAGGAAAGTTATAAGAAAGTAAAAGAGATAGTGAAGAGCCCCACTGGTGGGTTGGGGGGTGTCCTGTCGGGGGTGTCCTGTCCGGGGGGGGGGCCTGCCTGTGACACCTGTCACCAGGGAGAGGAGGAGGGAGAGAATAAAGCCTCCCTGTATGGTCCGGGCATGTAGCAAAAACCGGATGGGCTGGACCACACAGGGAAGCTGTAATCTCCCCTTCCCCATGTCCCTGATAATAGCTATCACAGGGACCCCCCAAGGTAAGACACCCCCCCCCCCCCCCCCCCCCCGACGGGACAGCCCCCGGACCAGACACTACAAGCTCCGGACTGCAGTTTTTGATGTCCGGTCCGGTGGTCCAGGGTTCAGTCCGGGTCCGGTTTTTACATAGTCCCTAGAAAGCTGGGCTTTCCGTTCCTTCATGAATTGCCTCACCATACAAAAGTATGGTGATGCGATTCCAGCATGGAGCAGGTGTAACGCAGGAGAAGTAACAAACTTCTCCATGGTGACCTGCTCTATGAATTTAACAAAACCGAGAAAAGCCCTGTTTTCTGAAAAATAAGGCTTTACTCAGCTTCATGAATGGAACCCTAGGAATGAAAAATAAATAGAATAGATACACTGTAGACATAAATGACAATATATAACTGAGGTTAGCTACACTTTTAAGAGCAAGTTGCCAATCATCTGGCAATTGCTATTTTGTGGAGCACGCCACAGGCAGTGGTTGTTCCATGAATTTGTGTGTGCCACCTGCGTTTGTTGTTATTGCTTTGGATGGCCCCCAAATTTTTTTTCAAAACTTTTTGTTTTAAACTTATTTTTTAATCATATGGAACAACTTTAGTTTGTAGGAAGACGATAGTTTCAAAGTGCGGTTTTTTTAGAACACCCTAATATATCTATTGATCAATACATATATATATATATATATATATACACACACACACACACACACACACACAATATTTTATTTAGAAAAGAGGGCATCAAACTTAATTTAAAACGTAAATTCTTGTGTGCCAGGACAGGCTTAGGAGGGCCCTTCCTGTTATTGTCATAATCAATGCGAGCCGAGGCTCAGGAACAGCTTCCCTACTCCTTCCCACTGATAAATACCACCGGAATCATGTAAGGGTACAGTACTAATATGTGCCTGCCATTCAATCACTGACTTGCAGCAGCCATGGAGGAGGCATTTTGCTGCCAGATTTTTGTAACATTGTTAATAAAGTTATTGAGAAAATAAGGCTCAGCGAATCCAGAGCAGCGAGACACGTTCCAGGCTGAGGAAGAACAGTCGGCGATGGACCGTACCATTTCATCAGGTGGTGGGGGAACCTCAGATACACGTGACCACGCACAGCGTATGAGGTGACCTGGGAGTTTGTGATATTCACCCCCACAATTGCGGTTACAGTAGTGCGTCCCCGGGTGTGGGCAGCGCTTCCGGCCTCGCCGCTGCAGCCAGTGTGACCCGGTGAGTGCCGTGTGCTGTGTCCCTCGCCTCATACGCAGCACCTTCCACAGCGTGGTCCAGATCCCGCCAGCATGGCCGAGCCCGAGGAGCGGAGCCTGGACGACTTCTTCGCCAAAAGGGACAAGAAGAAGAAGAAAGAGAAGGGAGGCGCCGCCATCGCGGCCGGCACCAAGGGGGCAGCAAGGCCGCCGGAGGGGGCACAGTCCTCACTGACCACGTTGGGCGGGGGGAGCAAGATCGTCAAGAAGGAGAAGTCCGGCGGCAGGAGTGAGTCGCAGGACCCGCAGCAAGAGAAGGTACCGGCCCCTAGCAGCAGCCCCCGCTCTACGTGTGTGCGGGGGACATGTGCTACATCAGCGCTACAGTATGCGGCCCTGTCACTTGCCCATATGGTCGCCATGTTGGTGTGGCTGATGCTTCCCTACACCTTGCTGACTAGTGATCTGGCAGGATGGGTGCCAGAGGGCGGGATGGGAGAGGGCGCAGTGTGTAATAGCAGTAGCTGCCCCTCTTTTGCGGCTGGGCTGCGCCCTGGTAATCATGTGTGAGCTTTATGTTGAAGCTGTCACCTTTCTCCTGCGGGTAGTGCTGCAGGATTTCTCACTATGTACTCTATACAACGTGTCATTTTTCTAATGTCTTGTATGTCCCAGGTATTTTTTGCCAGGACTATAGTTCCTGTGTCCCCTATGCTTTTGCATTACCAGTTATGGTTTATTTTAAACATTATAATTTCCACCTACCTTAATTTAGCAATGCAGTAGTCACTTCGCTCTATTCTGCAGTTCTTATGATAGGCCAGTTTTCCTGTAGCACTGGCCTTCAGTCCTTCTTAAGGGCCCCATACATCAGCAATTAATTGTGACAATTTTCAGATATGGAGATGATTGCCACAATTAATTTTAGATGTGTGGGCTCCCCCTTTTGGCAATCCCAATCAAAATTGCCAATCGATTGCTTAATCAGGTTTTTAAACATGTTTAATAATCTGGTATTATCTGCAGATCCTTTTTTTATATGTGTGGGCATTCCCAATTCGTCGTCTTCATCTATTTACATTATGAACAGTAATCGATTGGGCAATTTCCAGATATGAAGATGCAATCTTTAGATGGAAAAATCTGCTGATCACTGAAATAAATCTGTAATGTGTGGGCAAAGTCAGATAGATTGTAAAATCCATTTATCTGGCCAAAAAATCCCTGTATTTGGAAATCCATAAATTGTGATTGCTGATGTATGGGGCCCATTACAATGGTGACTTCCTGCCTTCATGACAGCTGTCACTTGCTGTCCTCATATCAAGGGGATTTGTGCAAACACTGGTAATTAGGTTTAGTGTAAAATTGGAATTTTTTTTTTTTTTTTAAGCAAAGTACTAGAAACATGCATGCCAATGTGTTACTGCTAGGGATTCTGATTCTGGGGGTTTGAGTACCAAAAATACACTGGTATTTGATCATTTAAATCCAAAGTATTATGGTATTGGCCCACCCTCAGTGATTGCACTTTGCATTGGAAGCACTACCTGCTAATCATATGCTGGACTAGTGTTCATGCACCCTGCCCACTTTTTAAAGGGAAAAATACACCCACCCCTTAAGATGTTCCCCTATAACCTGGCCTCTTGCTCGCATTGCATGTATAGATGCCATGCCCCCTTTTTATACACAAACTGAGCTGCCCACCCCACATCCCAGCAAGAATCCTACTGGACTGATTGGCAAATAGGGCTTCTATTGGAAGTCTTTCTGCCAGCTTTAATGTGCTTCTAGGGTTTCAGCTGTTGCTGGGGAAGAAGGGTCGTGCACATGTCAATGTTTCCCTGACAGCATTTGCGCTTCTTTGGTAAGCTGATGATGCAGTCCGTAGAAGTCAGCGTGCGGGAGTCTGTTTTTTTTTCCCTCTACATTTTCTTCTACTTATACACTGGCTGTGAGAACTGAGTTGGGCGAGATGGATAGCATGGAGCAGAGGGTTGGATCAGAAATAACTTTTTTCTCCTTTTTTTTATTCATAACTGTTTTTCACTTAATCCCAATTCAGAGATTGGAGCCTGGAAATACTGATATCCTGGGAGTACAACATTATTTGGAGATTGGAGACCTTAATTTCTGCAAATTATGTACCAGGGTTTAAAGTTTTCTTTTCTCATTGAAACTGCTTCTAGTACTAGTTGTAAACTCCCTTTATTCATTCCTCAGTAGGTTGCAGCTTTGTAAAAATGGACTCTGGGCACTTTCTTGTCTCACGGACACTGGAGGAGGTACGCTGTCATATTCTAGCAGCAGTGCATCCCCAAGCAGCATTCAATGTGATAAGAGGACCAGTCAGTCTCGATCACATTTGTCCTGAGCAGTTACAGTGGCTATATTTTCACTTCTAACCGGTATCATTGTGAAGTGAGACTTGGGCAGGTAATGATGGCTTCCTCGGCAGCCCATTGAGCTGCCATTCGCCTGCTGGTGCGGGTTTATGGGTGGTCAACGGTTCGGCCATGCACATGACACAATACTCCTATATATTGGGAACTGGCTGAGATGCACAACCGATGCGATAGCGCTGTGAACAATGCCGTTCAGACATATCACTGGTACACTACCCGATGGTCCAGCATTATATTGTTTGTTTCATTGAACAGCTGATATATAGGGCCTGTTTGTGACCTGCTCGCTGGGCTTGGTGTTATCAGAGCTCAGCAAGCAGGTTAGTGCCGTCCAAGCCCATGTGCATGGCTGCAAACAGATGTGTACGGGCACATTGATAAAATTGCCAGGCTTTCCTGCTGCTGAGCTCTTCAGTGGCTCTTCTGAAGTTATGTTGCTCACTCAAGGCTGATTCTGCCAGTTGCTGCCCCAGGGCACGTGCCTCCTCATGTGAACAGGCAAATCTATCTGCCCTCTTCCTCTTGTGGGCTCCAATTCGTTGGAGTGCTCAGAGGTCATTTGTGAGAGGACCATTTTCCCTCATGCAAAATGCTAAGCGATGCGCACCACTTTCCCTCTCTCATTGCTGTACCACATTCTTTTGTTCCAATCAATGGTTTCCAAACTATAGTGTCCTATCAATGTAAAGTACCAATGGCATGTCAATGGAGACCGTTAATGGTGAATCATTCATTGATCAGTCCATGTCATACTAATTCCATATTTCAGTTACTGATTTGCTAATGAGAGAGGGAAAAAACAGGAATGCCTTACTGTTAGAACATGCCTTGATGTAAGCATGGCTGAAGATGTTGTGAATAAGTGTGAAATGAAAATACACAAACCGCTCAGTGTTTTCATTAAGTGCAATAAACCTTTTCTTACAGCCAATTAGCACCCACATCAAAATAACACTGTAGGCTGCTGCAAAAGCACACAGTCCACACTTGTCCTTTCTTACAGAGCCTAAGGCAGGTAACTAATCAGCAGTCACATATGGTACCCAGCAGTTCTTCCTAGGCCAATTCCAAAAATGCTAAATTCAAAAAGATCTAAGAATGGGGGCAATTAAATTGACTGGTTTTAGCTGCATAAAATGGCTAAACACATCTAAACTAAGGAGCTGATGTGAAAAGCATTAAAACAGTATATGTTGAGCACTGAAGGGATTTTCCGGTTTCCGCCACTGTTGAAATGGTGTACTCGGTCCCCAAAAAGTAGAAGAAAAGTAATAAACAGCACTAGAAATCAGGCCGTGAAATATAGCCAATTAAACAGTGTAGTAAAGAATGATATGTAATATCAAATTAAAGACTATTAAAGCCTATATTTATGATGTGCCAATGACATCAGTTTTCTCCTCCAGAAAATTCTTCCAGCAGAGTGGCATCAAGAAGTAGCCGGTTGGGGGTCTTCACAATAAAGTGAGGCGCTGCATTGTTAGAGGGGTGCGTTTAATACCGCATATTTGCACTCATTGCAGTTAAAAATGTCTCAGCCCACACCACCGAACACACTAAATATTGGCACCACGAGTGCCAAAAATGTTCTGTGTACTGTCTACTGCACATCACACACTACATGCGGTTATGCCACCCACTAATGCCCATTACACATAATGCCACGCTGTAATACCAATTACATATTCTACCACACGCCATAATACCCATTACATATACCACACGCCATAATGGCCATTACTCGTTATACCACACGCCATAATACCCATTACATATACCACACGCCATAATACCCATTACATATACCACACGCCATAATGGCCATTACTCGTTATACCACAAGTGCCACTTACCGGCAGGCTCTTTGCCAGGGTGATTACCCATCCCATTCCTACTCACTGTGCCAGAGAGGGAGCCCCAGCCAGGTGAGATGGGAGACACTGTGCCGGAGAGAGGGAGCCAGGCAGGGCGGTAGACAACCCTTCTGGCAGGTTAGCTACTTCAAAACTTGTGCAGGTTCGCGAGCCAATCAGGAGCCACCACTGCCGTTCCTGGTTAGCTGCAGGACAGCGAGCTCTGATTGGCTCGTGACTGAGGCAGCACATGTTTCCAAATAGCTGCGGCTCTGCTGGCATTGTTGTCCACTGCTCTGCCCGCCAAGCGTACCACTCTACCATGCCACGGTAATGCAGTGTGGCAGGCCCGAAAAAACAGCACTGGGGAGAACACTGGACATATATAGCCGCAATAATTAGTAGGTAGATAAACACATAAAATCTAAAAAATGTTGTGGCTATATATCATTGGCACATCATTAATATACTGTAGGTAAGCTTGCTATGATTTGAAGATATTGTGGGGTATAAATTGTTGTGGGGGGGATACTTCACTAAATAGGGGCATCAGTGACATGACTTGTAGAGAGCATTGGGTACCTGTCTGTTGTATATCTGTGCTCTTTTATCTCTTCAGTGACACCTGTATCATATCATGCGTTTGTTGGCTTTTACTGTATATGTGCAAATATTTTGCTTAACTTTTTTCCCCCTTTTCTTTTATTCGTAGAAGGTTGACGATGAGTGGAAAGAGTTTGAGCAAAAAGAAGTTGACTACAGTGGCCTTAGGGTTCACTCATTGCAAATAAGGTAATACACCTTCACTGAAAGCTTGTGTTCTTGTGGAGTTAAGTAACCAGAGTTTTAGTGACTGGGTATAGTCATACTTTGTTCCTGCACTGCCTCTAGTCCAGTGTAGTAGCAGCAGCAGTCTCCTTGTACTTGCTCCCATGCTGTTATGTAACCTTCTCTGGCTGCTGCACTTTTTACTTGCTTTTAGGCAAGGTACCTGGAGTGCTTGCACAGGAGACTGGGACATTTGCTAGAGCTTCTGCAGTCATTCTTTCAGTTTTATTTGCACAATAAGACAATGGTGCAGTTGGGTAATACAGCTTTGAACACTTTGGGGCAGGTTCGGACCTGTTCGCACAGGTCTGAATTTTTCCCAGATGGTGGGGGTATGCGCATGTGCAAACCCCCACAGTGAGTGCTTCTGGCAAATCTTTCTTTCACCTGGGCGCTTGATGGCTGACAGGTAGGGATTGTTCCGGGGTGGGCACTGGCATTTCATGGGTATGTCCATAGAGACGCTGAGCAGACCCACCAAACGCAGGCGTAGCCCTGCATGATCTGGGTGGGCGGCTGACCTCACGTTATGTTCAGCTCCCGCCTTCAATCTGCCATCAGCGTTCATCTAAGTCTAGGGCGGGGCTCGCTAGGCTGCGTATATTCACTGCATAGCAAGCAGGTTAACTGCTTGCTATGCAGCCTAGCAAGCAGGCCTGAATCGGGCCCCTTTTTCTCATCTCTCCACACATAGATGCACACATCTGTCACTAGTGGTAATGTTACTGTCGGGGTTAATCCTATAATGCTTTTAGTACAATATAGACACTTAATCCCTACTGTTCTGGGCAGTATGGATGGTGTATTGGTTGGCATTACCACCTCACAGCACTGAGGTCACTGGTTCGATTCCCACCATGGCTTTAAAGGCCCATACACACTAGAAGATTTTCATTTCAAAAGACTTTGCCAAAATCTCTGATAAGGTCCATGCACACTGGGTGACTATGCCCAGCGTGTATGGACAGCGATGATCGCCATCATCGCTGCGGGGAAAGCCGCTTTCACCCGGCGTTGACGGATGGGGTAGGACAGCGTTGCATAGCTGAGCGCTATGCAAAGCCGTCCTGAACTACTTTCCTGGCGATGTTGCAGGAGGGCGCAGCAGTGCTCACCGCCGGGCCATAGACACTGGGCGTCTTTGAGCTGAAAACCGCTCAAACCTCCTGTTTTGAGCGACTTTCAGCTCAGTCGCCCAGTGTGTATATACATTTATCTTTCAAAGTAGTGCGTACACACTGAACTATTTTCCCCAAAGAGTGAGAGATTTTCAGGAGGTGAAAGACTTTGCTGAAAATCTTTCATATTACATAATGGGCAGGGTTTGAATACCAAGGGTAGGAGCAGCTGCCATTTTATTCAGTGCATTTCTGTTCTAGGGGCCTGATTCAGAACTGATCTCTGGGCTGCGTATATTCGGAGCCCAGCAAACAGGTAAACGCCACCTCACTCTTCTCCAACTGGGCAAAATCCCGCCCATGTGCACAACTACGATTTCATTTGACGCTGTGCACGTAGGGAGAAATCCGTTCACCTGCACCAGCAATGTATGTTACCGCCATAACTAAATATACATTGGGGGGCAGTGGCGGCAGTAACATATACATTGTAGACCTGTGCCGGCAGTGTATACATTAACGCCATAAAAAATATACATTGATGGCCAGTGGTATCATATACATTGCTGTCTGCTCCAGCAGTGTTTACATTACTGACTATTATTACTAAACAAGGGTGCGCAGCAGTACTTTAAAGTGGTTCTGGTGAGGTGGTGAAATTCTCTTCTCATTTGTTGCCGTCCCTGATTGGCTCACGAGCCGTGAGTTGGCACATCATTTAAAAATAGCTGTGCCACGGACGCATGGACCTGCTCTGAGACATCCATATTTCCCACCGCTCTGCCCAGCTGTCAGCTGTTTAGCGATGCGATGCGGACTGAGGCGGAACCATTCTGCCTCCAAAATGGAACACAGTTCCGCCCCGTTTCTGCTTACTTTAACCCTGGTGGGCAGTGGTGCTCATAATATATACATTGCTGGCCTGTGCCAGCAATGTATAAATTACAAGCTTATTTATAATCATTGGTGTCCAGTGGTGCCAGTAATATATATACATTGCTGGCATGTGTTAATGTATATATTACTGGCTTCTAAGTACTGGCCTCACTGGTGGGCAGTGATGCCAGTAAATTATACATTGCTGGCATGTTCCAGCAATGTATATACTACTGGTTAATTCATAATTATTTGTGGGCAGCAAGCAAATTAATAATCATTGGTGCCAATAATATATACATTGCTGGCCTATGCCAGCAATGTATATATTACTGGCTTATAAGTAACAATACATTGGTGGCCAGTGGTGCCGGAAATATATACATTGCTGGCATAAGCCAGCAATGTATATATTACTGCCTAAAACATTGGTGGCCAGCAGTGCTCCCTGCTCGGTGTTAAGCAAAGCAGGGAGGGGGGGGCGCAGCAGAGAGTGTTACCGGGTGGCCTGGGCGAGAAACCATCCATCATCGCTACATCTGCTGGTAAAACCAGCAGATGAACCACCTTGCTAGCGATTGATGCGGAAGCGCGCATCATCGATAGTCGGCAATCTGGAGGGCATACACACTAGGCAATTTTCAGCTGAAAATCGGAAAGTGTGTATGGGCCTGAACTGTGCGGAGTTTGTATATTCTCCCTATACTTGGGTGGGTTTCCTCCCACTTTCCAAAAATATACTGGTAGGCTAATTGGCTCCCAGCAAAATTAATCCTAGAGTGAGTGTCTGTGTACATGTGGTCGGGAATATAGATTGTAAGCTCCACTGGGGCATATATATAACTGCTAATAAATACTGTTGCTTCTATGGGACAAGTTCATAAGCCAACCTTCCCCTTCTGAATCTCCACTTGCTCCTTGTACCTCAGGTGTCTCTTGTAAAATGCCCTTAGCCCTCTCCACTCCTTCCTTCATCTAAAGTCTCCTTTGCTCTGCATACCCACCGTCTTCACTCTTAAGGCAGGAGTGGGGAACCTTGTTCGTTCCAAGGGCCATTTCTAATGTGTTAAAATAGTTTGAGGGCCATATCTACAATAGGCACTTACAAATGTTCTGCTTTACATGTCCCGCGCACCGGCTGGCAGCTTAACCCATCCCAGGCTCCCATCCCTTGCTCTGGCTGCTGCTAAGGACACTTCTCGTGAGAACACACCCTTTCATGAATCCCAGACAAGCCGTCAGGCAGGTAGGCGGGCCAATCACACTGGCTACGGGGGCCGTTTATGGCCCGTAGGCCGGAGGTTCCCCACCCCTGTTTTAAGGCATCATTAATAAGTAATCGCATACTTGCATTCAGGATACCTCCTCTGCCAGTCCTAATTTGTGGAATGCCCACCCTCATTTCACCATCACCTTTCCATTGTGTAGTTTCTGGTCTGTACTTCCCATGTAGTCAGCCCTCACCCCACTACAGATTAAAACTCATAAGGCTCCTCTTCCCTTTGTCATATTTATATAAGTATGTCAAAATATGTACTGATCCTATTTATATAACTGGTCTATACTTATCTCACCAGTAATACTAAATGTGGAACAATTTTATTAAATTAAATATTTCCACATTGGTTGAAACTCTACAAAACTGTACAAAATATTCCGTGCAGTATAGCACAAGCAATCCTGAACAGTTCATATAAATAACACTAGCAAATACCAATTTTAAGAGCATGTGACTAGTTGGGTTCTGCTCTAGAGGAGGGTGGGGACAGTGAGATGTTATGAGCTAGTGGGAAAGGGACCAGTATCAGGGGGTTATTGCAAACGTGTTTTTAAAATCTAAAGGGGCATACACACAGAGCGAATTTGTGCTATTTTCTAATTAATCTGACTAGATTGCTTAGAAAGTAAGCACAGATCTCTCTGTGTATGCTGAGCAACAGAGGCATAGAACTGCCCGACTTACATGGCGGTTTCTGCCAGCGACATAAGCTATGCTAAATCAGGCAGTTCTACGCCTCTTGCTCAGCATACGGAGCTGACAGCCCACACACAGAGCGAGCGGTCAGCTCTGAGTGAGCAGACAGCGCCACTGTTCTCCGGGGGAGAACACTGGCAACCAGCGAGATTGATGGACACTGCTCATCAATCTCAGCCAGCGATAGTGACGCGCATCGCTGTCGCTATAACCCCTACACACCGATGTAGTAGGGGCGTTCTCATCGACTTTGCCAAACTAAGCAAAGTCGTTTAGAAAATGCCTTAATATCACCATGTGTGTAGGCCCTTTAAATCTGTGTACAGAATGAGATACTGATCGCAATGTCTCATTCTGAACCACTACCCGGCTTTTTTTTCGCTTAAGCAAAATTGCTTAGCACAAATCTCTGCATGTGTATGTGCTCCCCATGGGAGATCTGGACACAGGGAAATCGCCTACCCTAAATAGCTTAGCACACATCTGTGTGTATGCCCCTTAAAGGTTGAGTCACAACTGACATATCTTGATCTAATACATTTTACAAGCCACTGTATTCCCACTTAATTTAGAGGGAACCTAATAGTGTCATCTGTGACTTCACAAATCTAGTCTAAGGCAAGTGGGAAGAGCAGTTATTGTTGACGGACTGAAGGGTAGTAGAGACACTAGGAAAATGAGCTCTATTCTGGCCTTTAGGTAGTGGTGAGCCAGAAAACAGATAATGGAAGCTACATTAACCATGAGAGAACAATTGAGGTCCAGGTGGTGAAGGTTCTGTAGAAGAAATCGCATGTATGAGTAGGGAGGTGTGATTGTTTGACTTGGGCATTTGTCACCTTAGTCTGGCCACACATCAGACCAACTTTCCTCCAACCATCCAACTAGTTGCTTGGATGGAATAAAAATATGGTACTGGATGGAAGCAAATGTAATTTCTCCCTCAGCAGCAGGGGACACTGCAGTCTTCACGTATAGAGTTGGAGTACTGGAGGAGTCGTCACTTTAAGAAAGTTTAGATGTGGCTGGCTCCTCCCCCCTCTATCCCCACCAGACCAGGGAGGTTCGTTCTACCCTTAACATAGCCGATACGTCGGTACCCTCACAAGTATCTATTTTTGGTCGGGTACAGAAACAGCCTCTAAATTTTCCAGACTCTGAAGAATTGGATAATCCTTTATTCAAGATCTGGAAAACTCCTGATAAAAAAATTTCAGTTGTCTAAAAGACTTAACACTCTGTACCCTTTTTCTTCAGAGTCAAGGGCAAAGTGGGAGACTCCTCCTGCGCCGGACGTATCCTCATCACGTCCTGTCAAAGAAGACCACTCTCCCCATTCCGGGGGCGGTTTCCCCTTAAGGAGGCTCCAGATAGACGCCTGGATGGTTCTTTAAAAAATATTTACACCACGGTGGGTGTTTTACGGCCTGCTCTCGCCTCTTCTTGGGTGGCCAGAGCAATGGAGAATTGGGCTGCTGACCTAATCAGAGGCCTTCCACATAGAGATGCTTCCACATATGTCGGGGAAGCAGCATCTGATATTTCTACTTTAGCAGCGAAGGCCTCGGCCTCAGCTGTACTTGCTAGGCGCACGGTTTGGCTGCGCTCTTGGCAGGCTGAGCCAGAGATTAAGAAAGCGGCAGAGGCGCTTCTTTACACGGGGGAGGTTTTGTTCGGCCCTGAACTGGATAGACTTATTTCCCAGGCCACAGGAGGGAAGTCTACATTCCTCCCGTCCTCTGCTCCTGCTCCAAAAAGACAGTTTGTAAATCCTCTGAAAAGTCAGTGGCATGACTGTCTGCCCGCTCACTTGGGGGATCCCAAGGTGGGCGCCAGACTTTTGCTTTTTGCAGAAACATGGAGGACTCATTGCACGGATGCATGGGTTCTCCAGTTAGTTTCGCAGGGCTACAAGCTGGAGTTCTCCACTCCGCCTCCAAACAAATTCTTTCCTATAAGTCTTCCAACGTCCGTCGAGTCAAGATTGGCTCTATGCGGCGCCATACAGACTTTTCTCGAGTCAGGTGTAATTATTCCAGTGCCAAATCACCAAGAAGGAAAGGGATACTACTCCAGCGTCTTTGTGGTGCCCAAGCCGGACAGTTCTGTTCGGCCGATTCTGAATTTAAAACAACTGAACGAATTTGTGTGCTACCACAAATTCAAAATGGAATCTATACGGTCGGTAGTGGCGTCATTGGAAAAGGGAGAATTTCTCCTTTCCTTAGATATAAAGGACGCGTACCTACATGTGCCAATTTGGGAACCGCATCAGATTCTTAAGGTTCGCGGTGCAGAACCGCCATTTCCAGTTCAGGGGGCTTCCTTTCGGCCTTTCTTCTGCCCCTCGGGTGTTTACAAAAGTAATGGCGTGTATGATCACAGCTCCAGGGAATAATCATCATCCCATATTTAGACGACCTCCTCCTCAAGTCTTTGAGTCAGAAGAAACTTGTAGCCGACGCTATCCAAACCTGCAGTTTTTTGGTTCAAAATGGATGGATAGTGAATTTCAAAAAATCTCAACTAAACCCTTCTCAAAGATTGCAGTTTCTCAGTCTCATCTTCGACAGTCGAGAAGGTTTTCTTACCATAGGAGAAGATAAGAACTCTGCAGACGAGGGTAAGACAGGTCGTGCATCCACGCAGACTCTCGGCTCATCTGTATACCCGCTTGTTGGGGCTAATTTTGGCCTCTTTCGAGGCCCTTCGTTACGGGCGGTTCCATTCTCTGACTTTTCAAGAGAATCTGTCACAATGGTCGGGATCTCACCTTCAGATCCACAAGAAAATCACTCTCGGAAGGCCCGATCGTCTCTTCGCTGGTGGCTTCACACCCCACATCTACTTCAGGGGCGCAGTTTCAGCCCTTGTATGTGGACCATAGTCACGACAGACGCCAGCCTCAGGGGCTGGGGTGCAGTGGCTTTGGACCACACGTTTCAGGGGAGGTGGTCTCCTCAGGAATCGAAACTTCCAATAAACATCTTGGAACTGAGGGCCATCAGACTGACTTTGTTGCAGGCGCACAGTCTTCTCCAAGGTCGACAGATCAGAATTCAATCGGACAACGCGACAGCGGTCGCTTATATAAATCGCCAAGGGGGCACCAGAAGCAGAACGGCCATGCGAGAAGTCCGTCCCATTCTGGAATGGGCAGAAGCCTATGCCAAAAACTTCTCGGTAGTCTTCATTCCGGGGGTAGAGAATTGGCAGGCGGATTATCTCAGTCGCCAGGAGTTTCATCCGGGAGAGTGGGCCCTCCACCCAGAAGTGTTTCACCAACTGATCCTGCGGTGGGGCAAGCCCGAAATAGATCTAATGGCCTCCAGACGGAACCATAAGCTTCTGGCTTACTGCGCCAGATCTCTGGATCCTGCAGCAGTGGCGATGGATGCTCTGTCAGTCCCGTGGAACTACAATCTGGTGTACATATTCCCACCATTTTCGTTGCTCCCAAGAGTGCTAAAGAAGATAAAAAGAGCCCCGGATTGGCCTCGGAGGGCATGGTACTCAGACCTCAAACTTCTATTGGTGGACACCCCTTGGCGTCTTCCTCTGAGACAAGACCTACTTCAACAAGGGCCATTCGCCTACCCAAGCTTGCATCATCTTCATTTAACGGCCTGGCTGTTGAGGCCGAGTTGCTAAAACGAAGGGGCATTCCTTCAAAGGTTATACCAACTATGCTTCAGGCTAGGAAGGGTGTAACTTGGGCCCATTATCATAGGATCTGGAAGAGCTACATATGCTGTTGCGAAAAGCATGGTTTCCCAAGGGCGGTTTTTAGCTTATCTAGATTACTAGAATTTCTCCAGGTGGGCCTGGAAAAAGGTTTGCGTTTGGCTTCATTAAAGGTACAGCTTTCAGCTTTCGTTTTTTTTCCACCGCCGGTTAGCCCTCGTACCGGAGGTACAAACCTTTTTGAAGGGAGTTTTGAGGCTTCAACCTCCTTTCGTGTCTCCTACGGAACCTTGGGACTTGTCTTTGGTTCTAAAATTCTTACAGTCTGACCTTTTTGAACCCCTTGTTTCGGTGAACCTGAAATACGTCACTTGGAAGACGGTTATGCTATTAGCATTAGCTTCTGCTCGACGGGTATCGGAGTTAGGGGCCTTATCTTGCCGTCCCCCTTTTCTGATTTTACATAACGACAGAGCTGAACTGAGGACAAATCGATCTTTCCTCCCAAAGGTGGTTTCAGCTTTTCATCTAAACCAGCCTATTGTCATTCCGGTTTTTGCTGAGGACTCAGCTTCATTGGATGTGGTGCGTGCTTTACGTACCTATCTGTCCAAAGCAGCTCCGTTAAGAAAAACGGACAGTCTTTTTGTTCTCTATTGTGCAGAACGCAGGGGTTGGCCTGCGTCCAAGCAAACTTTGGCGCAATGGATTTGCCTGACCATACAGGAAGCCTATCTTCATGCAAGTAAGAGTGCCCCTTCAAGGATAACAGCGCACTCTACCAGATCAGTTAGCACTTCCTGGGCTCTAGCGAAAGGGGCTTCCGTTACGCAGGGCAGCCACCTGGTCGAGTTCAAATACATTTGCTCGTTTTTATAAGTTTGACACTTTTGCCAAGTCGGCATCGTTTGGCAGAGCGGTCTTGCAGGAATCTCAGCGCTCTCCCACCCGGGAGTAGTGCTTTGGTATTATTCCCATACGTGAAGACTGAAGTGTCCCCTGCTGCTGAGGGAGAAATAGGGAATTTGGTACTCACCGATAATTCCTATTCTCCAAGGCAGCAGGGGACACTGCACGCCCTCCCAGCGCTAGTCTTCCTGCCATGTTACACAATGTTTAGTCTTTATTAGACCTTTATTATGTTTTTGAAAAACGGTGGTGGGGTCATTCCGATTGTATGACTCTGTGTGTTTCTCCTTCATCCACTAGGTGTCACTGGAGTTACACTGGGGAATAGAAGGCGACCACAGGGAGCATGGGCACTTTAAAATAATTAATCAGTGTGACCAACTCCTCCCCTTCTACTTCCCCTCCCAGACAGTCTTAGATCGTGCCCAAAAGGGAGCAGGTCACATTTGGCTCATCTCCTGGGCTTTTTGATAATTAGGGCATAAAGCAGCAAGTTTTGCCTTTGAGGACAGGCAGATAGTTGCTGCTACTATCTGCCTGCGACGTGGGAGCCTGCCGGAGGGAGCCGGCTGCTGCTTAAGGGTTTGCGCCCGGCTCCCTGGCTGACAGAGACCACCGTTTCTGGAGCTGTAACGGGCACCGCTCTCACGCAGCGTGCACCCGATCCTCCCCCAGCCCCACCGCCGACGGCATGGCCGCAGCACTGTGAGTATTACCCTGCCTTCCTATTAGAGGAAGGTCAGGGACACAAACGGCGGTGCAGCAGAGGGTTTTTTTAAACCTGGCGCCATTATGGGTGACGGAGCTGCCAGGCGGGGGGCGGAGTTACCGCGCGGTACTTCCCAGCAGGCCTTGGCATACCCCAGCGTTCCTGCAAGTCGCGGCGGCCATCTTGGACATTTGGCGCCGTTTGAACACGCTGCTGGAGGCTCCACAGTTGCGCTGCAGATCTATCCTGACTGCAGTTGGGCGATTCCTGTCCCCTGGTGACCGTCCTGCTGAACGCTCTATCCGGTCTGTGAGTTACAGTGGGGATTAGAGCTAGGTGGAGACAGTTTGGGCTGTGTCTCAAACTTAGAGCTATAGCGCTCCTAGGTATATGCCATAGCGCTGTACAAAGCTCTGTGACAGCTCTTTTACTTTCACTGTCTCTCCCTTCCAGCATAATATATTGCTGCCTATCCTATACCTACTATCTGTGATCAGTCTGGTAGTGTGTGGTGATTGCTGGGTGTTCTGTTGAACCATGGCAGGGGGTAGCTCCAAGAGGGTTACTTGCAAGAAGTGTGCTGTTAAATTTACACCTTCTAAGGAGGGAGACTCTGTATGTGATAAATGCGCTGCTTTACCCCCAGCTCCAGAGTCCCCCGTTCATACCCCTGTTTGGGCATCACAATTAGCTGATGTGATGTCTCATTTAGCTTGCGAGCTCTCTGCAGCTCAAAAGGACAGAGAGACTTCCAGAACTCAACAGGCTTCTTTGACTTCTGCTGTGCAGAGCTTAACAAAGGCCTTGACACCAGCAGAGGGCGCCATTGCTTCATCTTCTAGGCAAAATCCCCCTACCTTACTCAGGAAAAGGGTATTACAGCCCTCTGGGGATTCTGGGGAGTATGACGATATGCCTGATCTGGAGGAGGGCGAATTTGCCCTTCCAGATAATTATGATGATGATGATGTGGAACCTGAGGCTCAGGCGTTAGTTACGCAAGAGCCGGCCTCAGCCACTCCAGGTCTGGAGGACCTTATGCATATGGTAAAGGTTGCCTGCAAGGTGTCAGATGACACAGACATTCCTGCTCGTCCTTCTTTCTTTGGAAAGAGACAAAGGCAGTCACCCACCTTCCCCCCAGCGGAGGAGTTGGATGAACATATATTGCAGGCTTGGAATCATCCTGATAAAAAATTCCATCTTCCACCAGAGGGTAGAAAGAGGGTCGAGATTCCTCCAGTAGTGGACTCTTCAGTCTCACAACTGTCCAAAAAGACGGTTCTCCCGGTGCCGGGTGCAACCACTCTTAAGGATACTTCTGACCGTAAGTTGGAGGTAACCCTTAAGAACATTTTTTCAGCAGCTGGAATTATTCAGCGTCCGGCCCAGGTCGGGTGCTGGGTAAATAAAGCCATGGGGGTATGGGCTTCTCAGATCCTAACAGAGGTCCGTGAGGGCTCTGACCCTGCTTCTATTGTTCAGCTGGCTGAACAGATCCAGGAGGCATCCAATTATCTAATAGACGCCTCTTCTGACGTCTGCATGGTTGCAGCCAAGGTTTCGGCCTTATCTATATCAGCTCGCAGAGCTCTCTGGTTACGCCAATGGCAGGCTGACGCAGAGTCCAAGCGTGCTGTGGAGGCCCTGGCATTCAATGGGGAGGTTCTTTTCGGGCCAGAGCTCGACAAGTGGATCTCCCAAGCAACGGGGGGTAAGTCCCACTTCCTCCCCTCAGCGGCTCCTCCAGCTACACGCAGGACCCCTCAAAGGCCCTCCTTTCGGCCTACGACCAGATTCAGAGGTCGTTCCAGAGGCGGAGCTCCATCTAGAGGCTCCAGAGGACGAGGCAGAGGCGCCTCGGCAGCTGTCCAGGAGCCCAAGTCCTCAAAGCCAGCCGCATGACTGTCCACGGTCTCATCTGGGGGATCCCAGAGTCGGGGCCTGACTGCTGTCCTTCTGTCACATCTGGCTGCAGTCTTGTCAGGACTCGTGAGTAAGGGATCTCGTGACCCAGGGTTACAAAATCCATTTCAGGTTAGTCCCTCCAAACAGGTTTTTCAAGACCGGTCTCCCAGTCTCAGGAGACAAGGCGCAACTTCTGTTGTCAGCAATCAACAAGCTGCGGACAACGGGAGTTGTGATACCAGTACCCGAGGATCAGCGTACTCAGGGATACTACTCCAGTCTGTTCCTTGTGCCGAAGCCGGATGGCTCGGTAAGGCCTATACTAAATCTAAAGGATTTGAATCCGTTTCTACAAGCGGTCAAATTCAAGATGGAGTCCCTGCAGTCGGTGATTCAGGGACTGGAACAGGGAGAGTTCCTGGTATCCTTGGATATCAGGGACGCATACCTGCACATCCCCATCTGGCCTCCTCACCAGGCCTTCCTCCGGTTCGCTATACAGGAACAACACTGGCAGTTCCAGGCCCTGCCGTTCGGTCTCTCATCGGCCCCCAGGGTCTTCACCAAGGTGATGGCGGTGATGATGGAGGTCCTCAGGGCACAGGGGATTACCATCATCCCCTACTTGGACGATCTTCTGAAGAATCGTTCGAGGGAGGCCCTGTTGTCCAACATAAGACTCACCCAGGAGACTCATCAGTCATGGGTGGATTCTGAACTTTGCAAAGTCTCAGCTACAGCCGTCCCAACGTCTTCTCTTTTTGGGGATGATTCTGGACACCCAGCAGATGAAGGTTTTTCTACCGCCCGACAAAGTTCAGTCCCTGCAGGTCCTGGTCAGGTCGGTCTTGCGACGGCCACAGGTAACGGTGCACCTTTGCACCAGACTCTTGGGGAAGATGGTGTCCTCCTTCGAGGCGGTACAATATGGCCGCTTCCACTCGCGCCAATTCCAGTTGTCTCTCCTTCACCAGTGGTCAGGGTCCCACCTGCATCTTCAGCAGCGGGTGACCCTGTCTCCTCGAGCCCGTCTGTCTCTGCTGTGGTGGCTCAACTCCGAAAACCTGCAAAGGGGCAGGAGGTTCGGCATATGGGATTGGACTCTCCTCACCACAGACGCCAGCCTTCGAGGCTGGGGGGCGGTAACGCTGGAACACCAGTTCCAGGGTTTATGGACGAGGCAGGAGAGCTTACTCTCCATCAATGTGCTGGAACTCAGAGCAGTCTACTATGCTCTTCTGCAGGCGGGACACCTGCTGCGGAGCAGAGCAATCAGAGTTCAGTCCGACAACGCCACAGCCGTCGCCTACATAAACAAACAGGGCGGCACTCGGAGCAAGGCGGCGATGAAGGAAGTAAGCAGGATCATCCTCTGGGCTCAGAATCATGCTCAGGCCTTGTCAGCGGTGTTCATCCCCGGAGTAGACAATTGGGAGGCCGACTTTCTAAGTCGGCAACATGCCCACCAGGGGGAGTGGTGCCTCAACCCTCAGGTATTTCAGTCCCTAGTACATTGTTGGGGGGTGTCCGCAGGCGGATCTGATGGCGTCCCGCCACAACTTCCAGCTCCCAACATACTTCGCGCGGACTCGAGATCCTCAGGCCGCAGGGGTGGACGCTCTGGTCGCCCCTTGGCCTTTCCAGTTCATTTACCTCTTTCCTCCCTTTCCGCTGATACTTTGGGTATTACAGCGCATTCGCAGGGAGGGGGTAACAGCGCTTCTGATAGCGCCGGATTGGCCCCGGCGCTCGTGGTACACCAACCTGACGGATCTTCTAATCGACGAGCCGTGTCCGCTACCTCTTCAAGAGGACCTCCTCAGTCAGGGTCCCTTCATCTACCCAGATTTAGGACGTCTACATTTGACGGCGTGGCTGCTGAGAGGTCCATCTTGAGACATGCAGGTATCCCTAGGGCGGTGATACCTACAATGATGAGGGCCAGGAAGGAAGTCACCTCCAGACACTATCATCGTATTTGGAGATCCTATGTGGCGTGGTGCGAAAGACGCAGAGTGTCCTCTACTCTGTTCAAGAAGGCTCGGTTGCTCCTGTTTTTACAGGAGGGGTTAAACTCTGGACTTAGACTGAATACACTTAAGGTGCAGGTTTCAGCACTTTCAGTTTTTTTCCAGAAACGTATAGCTCTCATTCCGGAAGTCCACACGTTTTTCCAGGGGGTGCTAAGGCTTCAGCCCCCTATTCGTCCACCTACGGCTCCCTGGGACCTAGAGTTGGTCCTCAGGTATTTGAGGTCATCGATTTTTGAGCCGTTAGAAGAGGTGGATCTTCGATATCTCACTTGGAAGGTGGTTCTTCTTTTGGCTCTGGCCTCGGCCAGGCGCGTTTCGGAACTGGGGGCGCTTTCTTGTCGCTCACCGTTCCTCCAGTTTCACCCGGACAGAGCAGAGCTCCGTACCAGTCTCTCCTTCCTTCCAAAGGTGGTCTCAGCGTTCCACGTGAACCAACCCATAGTGGTTCCAGCATTCACAGAGGCTCCACCTGAGGATAGGTCTTTGGATGTGGTGAGGGCCCTGCGGATTTATGTCTCTCGCACGGCCTCTCTTCGCAAGACTGATGTCTTGTTTGTTACCTACGACCCAGTGCGTCGTGGATGGCCAGCTTCAAAGCAAACGCTGGCCAGATGGATCCGTCTGACAATTCGTCAGGCATACCTTGCTGAGGCTCAGACGCCTCCTACTAACATAGGTGCGCACTCCACCAGATCGGTGGGTCCTTCATGGGCGGCTGCCCGTGGGGTCTCCTTGCAACAGCTCTGTCGTGCTGCGACATGGTCAGGTCGGCACACCTTTGTGCGCTTTTATAGGTTTGATACCTTTGCGGCACCAGCTTCTCAGTTTGGCCGCTCTGTTTTAAGGGGATCTCAGCGCTCACCCACCCGGGTTGAAAGCTCTGGGACGTCCCCAGTGTAACTCCAGTGACACCTAGTGGATGAAGGAGAAACAGGGATTTTGTACTTACCGTAAATCCTTTTCTCCGAGTCCACAGGTGTCACTGGACGCCCACCTCAGCGCTGTTCTCCACCTGTTACGTTCAGTGTTAGGTTCCTATTGGGTAACCTCTGGAGTTTTCCCTTGTCAGGGTTATTTAAACATGGTTATTACACACCTGTCTCGTCTGGTTTGACTCTGTGTGTGTGTGTGTGTGTGTGTTTGTTTTTTCATATATATATATATTCTTTTTCTACTATACGTATTGAATGATGTTATGTTGTGATGAACCTCCTCTCGGATGTGTGTTATATCTTTCTGCTCCCTTTCGGGCACGATCTTTATGACTGCCTGGGAGGGGAAGTAGAAGGGGAGGAGTTGGTCACACTGATTAATTATTTTAAAGTGCCCATGCTCCCTGTGGTCGCCTTCTATTCCCCAGTGTAACTCCAGTGACACCTGTGGACTCGGAGAAAAGGATTTACGGTAAGTACAAAATCCCTGTTTTCTATACCTATTTTTATGGGTGTGTATATAGTCTTCTCAGGTTGCTTGTTGCAAAACCTTAGTCTGTGTTTTTCTTTAGTTTAATAGTATCCTCCTCCTTCTTGGTTTCTTGCCTATCACCTTCCTCTCTCGGACACAGTTTTTTTTCTAAGACTGGGGTCTGGTGGGGATAGAGGGGGGAGGAGCCAGCCACATCTAAACTTTCTTAAAGTGACGACTCCTCCAGTACTCCAACTCTATACGTGAAGACTGCAGTGTCCCCTGCTGCCTTGGAGAAAAGGAATTATCGGTGAGTACCAAATTCCCTATATTTACTTCAGAAATTTGCTCCCAAAATCTGGAAAAGGACAAAAACTTTCGCTCAGACACGGTACTGCAGTTGAACCTATTTGACTTAAACAATTTGACTGAATGTTTTTGTCCATTTTCCTGGGTTTGTGAGCACATTTCTGATTGTTCTTTGCTCCCATCCAGTACCAGATTTTTTATCTGGTGAATGAGCTTGGTTAAATAGCACTTTCTCGCTGTTTGGTTTGAGGTTACTGAGTAGGCGATGGACTATTGTGTTCTTATAAATAAGCAAGAGAATAATGTTAGGGGTGGGCTTATTAATCAGGTTGCTAATTAATGAAGTGGTAGCAAAAAATAAATCGAATCTGTGTATGCTGTAAACTTTTCCTGTGACCGGTACTTTTGCATTCTTTCTTTGGACTATTGACTTGGCTCAACACCACAAATATATGTATTTATCCATGCAGTATTTGCACATAAGCTAATTGTCAGCCCCAAAGCTATTCAATTAAGACTCCCTTTCTCATGCAGTAAGCTCAAGGTTGTGCACTTAACGTAGACTTTGCAGCTTCAGGACCTGCAAGGAAAAATCTGTTAAGCGCACATTCCCGTGCTTAACGTGCAGGGTAAATCAGATTGTCAATTAAACCCAGAAATGTATGTGGGTAAATAAACTACCCCTTTGTGTATACTTTCCTCTTTGTTGTAGATGCTGCTTGTATCTCACCAACAGCATTTTTAAAACATGCCACAGATGAATGGAAAAACAATGCTGAGCATACTGCACACTATAGGATTATGTTGCCCATTGGTCCAATAGCGGCAGCTGTCGCAGATTGTACAGTGTATGCGTGCAACAAATCTGCCTGCATTGGGCTGTGTATAGCTGCTGCATTTCACCTGTTACTTTGTCTCCTCCCAAGGGCGAGGACGCACAAATCATGTGGCCATACACGGAGATCTCCATGTAACAGGCATTTTATCTGACAGTGTATGCCCATCTTGCAGCAGTACATGGATAATCCCATTCTCTTAATGTCTCACTTTCATCTGTTGGAACAGTTGCATTGGTCTGGACTGGAAATGTATAGTAGACTGACAGAGAAGCATCACCTGATGCTAATCTTAAATTGTACCCAGCTTTAGTTTCTGTCCAGTCTGGCTGGTTGGTATGTTATGGTAATGTAGGGCGCAAATTTCTGTATCATCCAATGCATCTATTGGGATGTAATCCTCTGTACATAATCATAATGCTTATCTATCCTGACGTGAGGAATGTGACACGTACAAGTCTGAATCTAGTAAAGTTTTGTAATACAGGACTTCATGGTATTGTATGACCAATGCGCTGCAACGCCTATACATTGTCCAATTCATAAAGAGCTGGGGATATTCCCTTCCTGTGAGGACAGTCTAGAAAATTGACTTTGACAGGGTTGGTCACATGACACTGCTTGTGTGCCAAATACATTTTTCCACTTGCCCACTACAGTATGCTTTTCATTTGAGGTAGTGAAGTGGTAACATGATCCGATTTTGCGCACTGATTTGTCCTAACCATGGGTATTACTGGGCCGAATATGTAAGTCCTACCAGTATTCGTTACTAATCTTATCTGTTATACAGGAGGCTGCAATATTAGGAGGCCTGCGGTGATTGACAGCTTGGTAGTTGCTTTGTGGTCATTTTGTGAATGTTTAATGATATCACAATGAAATGCCTGTGGTATCTGCTTTTTGTACTGTAACCTAATACAGGCAGGTAAACCATGTGTTCAGATACAGCACTTAAAGTTAACATTTTTATTTCCCTGTAAATACGGTTAGGTCATTCTCTGCCCTAGTATGACATTACTATCAGAATATGGATATGAATTCTGTGTACTATTCTCGATTTAATATTGCAGCAATGAAAAGGAAGATGATGATAATGAGAAAAAGGAAGAGCAAGGTGCAGACTGGGAGGATGCTGGAGGCTATGGCGGAGACAAGACATCGGGGCCTTGGAATAAGGCTGCTCCTGCTCAAGCCCCTGTAAATGTTGGTAAGTCATACCTCAGCCAATCACGTTCTTCCTGTGCTGTTAGTGTTATTAGAAGTAACAGCTACACTAAAATGTCATTTTAAGCTTGGTTAATTGAATCCTTTATAAATAAAGTGTAGTTTGTGCACATCTAGCTTTTTTATTTTATTTTTTTAAATCCTATTTCCATATATGCTTTTTGTAAAGATACGTTACTACAGATTTATAGTAAGTCTGTGTTTTGCCGCTAGTTTGACATTTCTATTTTTTGTTAGTTCCAGAAGCTCCAGAGCCAGTCCAGTCTGGTGTATATAGACCTCCTGCTGCCAGAGCTGCTCCAGCAAGGAAACCCCAGGGTCCGCCAGAAATCTATAATGATGCCCAGTTCCCATCACTACAATCCACTGCCAAGCATAGTGAGACCCGCAGGTAAGTACTCCAATGCATCTATTTCTCTACAGTGCAGTATATGAAGGTACAACCAAATGTCCGTACACACTGATCCCTGGCAGCGTTACTTGCCGGTGGGGGGGGCAGTGCTGCATTCTGCACACAATATGTGATCCTGCGGTTTGGAAACGAACCCCTGCTTTGCATGTACAGAGCAGTGAGGAAGTGTGTATGCGTTTGCTAATGCCGAGCTGTCACAATCATACAGTGTATACAGACCTTCATTTTTTGGTGAGCGCACTAGAACATAAGCCTGTCCTCTCCCATTACAATATTAGATGCATTAAGCAGTTGACATCTGGACCGGTCCGTGAGGTTCACTTTCAAACATACTGTCTTGTACATAGTTGAACACAAGTTTTTTTTGCAGATCTGTTTTGAGTGGCTTCACACTGGTAATGCTCTTGAGCAGAGCATATGCACATACCAATGTTGCAGAGCTGTACACAACGGTCTCACCTCGGCTTGTGGCTAAAGGAGTGTAATTGGGCGACTACATATAGGCTATAATCACTGATTGTGTTCGGACTGGTGCAGCTATGTCCTTCTATGGAACGGTGCATGGGCATAGTCTGGCAGCACGGGTGACTGTACTCTAGTTCTGATCACGCAATGCAGCAGCAATTGCTTCCAGCTTGCATTAGTCTGCATCAGTGCCTAGCTTAAAAATATTCAGAACCACAGTATTAAGTCTACAGTCAAACTTTATCTCCAGTGCAAATGTAGGTACTGAAAGCAAGTATTTAGTTGCATATAGTTTATGTGGTTTTGTATATGAACACTACTGCTGCACTAATTCTGTTCCATTAGAGGTGATTGAAAGAAGTCCGGTATGCTCATGTTTTAGTCTTTTCCCATCGCTGAACCTTGACCCTGTTTTATTTCACAACAGGGATAAAGAAATGGAGAAGACGTTTGAGATGGTAAAACATAAAAACCGTGCAAGAGAAGAAGCTGCACAGAATCAGGCCCTCCGACTTCAGTTAGATAACCAGTATGCCTGTCTAGGTGAACAGTAAAGCGGCAAAAACATTTTACAGAAATCTGACAACTTGCCCGCTACGGTAAACAAACTACAGCTATTGGACTTGAGATCATCTGAGCTGTTTGAGCTTCTGCGCTGCGTACTGAATAATGCAAATGACCGGATCCGAAAACAAATTGCCTACTTTTACTTGCTACATCTCCCCCCCCCCCCCCCACCTCCCCACTTTGTCCTTGAGTTTGGGAACATGTCGTTGAGGCACTGAAAATTGAACAAGAATTCCCATTGCTTAATGTCTTAAGAGAAGAATGGAAAAGCAGCTTTCAGTGGTTATTAAAATCTTTTTATGCTGAGCCTTCACCCTGGTTGACTACCTCAG
This sequence comes from Crinia signifera, assembly GCF_055691185.1. Classification (NCBI taxonomy): domain Eukaryota; kingdom Metazoa; phylum Chordata; class Amphibia; order Anura; family Myobatrachidae; genus Crinia; species Crinia signifera. The sequence continues at coordinate 226,638,017 of NC_139221.1, forward strand.
TTTTGCTACGCTCATAGCGGACACCACATGGATTGCCATCTTACGGAAAACACATTGTATTTTTGAAAGTGCTGTGTGGGTGCAGGGAGTGGATGGGGCACTAGAGTTCCTCTTTGAGGTTGATACATCAATAGAATCAAATCACTTCATATTTTAAATTTGTATGCGTTCAATGTCCCATTATTTAAGTGACCTTAAAGGGATTTATTGTTATACCATTTTATGTCTTTAACATTTTTTTTTTTTTCCTCTAGATGAGTATTTGATATACAGGTCTTGATAGAATCTAGTGCACAGCTGTAGATTGTTACCTATGTCAAACATAAGGAAGGAATATTATCCTAATACAATGGGAATTAGCCTGGTTTCTGTAGCATTTCCATAAGACAACTTTGTACATCATACTGCAATATATGTGCACTGATATATATTTTTTCTTTTTACGCACACCTATATCTCTCTATCAGAAACGAGAACCGTAGTGCTGCACTACATGGTGATAGAGGGGGGGGCTCCCAGGCCAATTTATATTTTTGCAGATTGTGACAACTTATTTCATATCTTCCATAGGTAACATCCATTACGCCGTTCTCATTTGTATTAGATAAAAGGCAGCCATTAGGTTTCTTGGTGGGTCTTTTGAAAACCTTCAGCACAAGTCTGTCCATTATTGCAGGAAGACACAGGTACAATAAGGCAGGATCTGGAAACCTCTGCTTGTCCGTCTTTTAGGGCCAGATGTATCAAGCTTCAAAAAGTGATGACATGGAGAGTTCTAAACAACCAGCCAATCAGCTCCTAACTACCATGTTACAGGCTGGTAAAAATGGTTTGACAAATGAAAGGAGCTGATTGGATCTGTTTAAAAATAAAATAAAAATCACTTGATACATCTGGCCCTTAATGTTACAAATGGCTGCTGAAATTTTAGGCGCAGTATTCCATTAAAATAGTTGTTAGATATTCTCTAGATTAGTGTAGCCAACATATTGCCCTAATTGGCACACTCCCTGAAGTATATTGCCCTTTCTATAGAACCCTAAAACACACAACAATTCTAAAATATGATCTGTTCTGCAGGTGATGACTGATTGCTAACCTGCCATTTATTCCTCTGGTACAGGACTTTTTGCATCGTTTTCGTATTTCTAACATCAGATTATCTGCAATAGATGTGGGGGCAGTAATGGATCATTTCAGTAGCAGGCAGATTGCGCTTAAGATCCCAGAGAAGGTTACGATTTTGCTGTATGGTTTGGGTACTGTTGGCCAACTTAAGTGTTCTGTATTTTACCAGCAATTCACACAAGGGTAAATAAAACGAATTAGCAAATTATTTTATATTCCTATTTCTGAGCCCCTAGTACACAAACGACAATGTAGGTTTTCATTAATATCCACTTAATTCCCCTCCTCCTCCTCCTTTCCTTGGTTGCTTTGCTACTGAAGGTTTAAGTCTTGTTTATTTCAGCTGTGCTTCATGAGTACAAGGAGGGTACAGCATAATGAATTATCCTCAGTCAGTCTTTGCCAACAAACAAAGGTCTTTAGTGGTAATTTATATAAAAAAAAATATGAAAAAAACCTGAAAAGTTATTTATGTGGAATGTGAAGTGTCACATACTAAATATTAGTATGTTTGTTTTTTTTATATCAAATTCTTGTTCCATTTTAGAAAAGTTACATAACATCACCCTAGGTTTTTATCATGCTGTGTGATGGGTAATTGGACTGTCCGTAAAGTGTATCTCAGGCATGAATTAGAGAAAAAATGACCTAAATTAAAATTGGAATATCTACATGAATGTGTGATGTCTCGCTTAAATAAAACTGTACAGTGTTATATACATGATTGGGTGATATCCAAGATTTGTAACTAGTAACTTGTAATGTCTTGTCTTGCCTCAACTAGTTTCACTTTTACTTATTTCCTGAATTTAAAGGTGGGGTTTCTTATTTGAAATGTTTGAGGGTGGTGGAGGGACATCAGTTTGTCTACAACTGGGGTAGCCAACCCTAGTCCTCGAGAGCTACCAACAGTGCATGTTTTGCAGGTTTCCTCACAGAATCACAAGTGAGCTAATTAGCTCCACCTGTGGATCTTTTAAAATGTGTCAGTGATTAATGAGTGCAGCTGTGCAGCAGCTAGGTTGTCTGGAAATGTGAACCGTTGGTAGCTCTCGAGGGCTAGGGTTGGCTACAACTGGTCTACAACATGGGTCCTCAAACTGCGGCCCTCCAGATGTTGTGAAACTACAAATCCCAGCATGCCTTGCCACAGTTTTAACACTCCCTTATAGTAAAACTGTGGCAAGGCATGCTGGGATTTGTAGTTTTACAACATCTGGAGGGCCGCAGTTTGACTATACAAATGGAGCACCTCTCAGCCAGCGCTAGGAATCGCCCGATTTCCTTAGCTGGTGGAGAGGCGCTCCATCTGACAAGGATGCAGGAGCAGCGGTAAACTTTTTTCCCTGCCCATCTCTGCTTCAGGCTGGGATTAGGGGTAGCGGTGTAGGGCCTCGTCAGATCGGGGCGCACAAGCCCACTATTGGCAGATGGCAGCGGCTGGTGATTCTATCGCAGGAGCAGATCAATCTGTACCTATGCAACCTGCTGGTTGACTTGGGAAGACCTGAGCTATTTGGGGTCTTGAGGGCTAGCTGAATGATCCTCTGGTATGGGGTAGACGTGTTATTACCACATATGTGGAATGATGCTGCTTATCCACCATGTGTGACTGGCTATGCACCCATGTCTATAATTGTGCTTTGATCTACAAGATGGCTATCCATTGGTGTATGTTATCAATAGTTAAGAACTGTGCATATGCAGATCTCTGGCCATAAACAGGGTTTTTTTGATTGGAGCAGTGATGCATGAAAAGCTATTACTGATGCGAAGCACAGACACTTACTGCTAAGCATGTCTATGGTTGCTGATCTGAGAGAGCAGGGAAGTTGATTATAAGTCATGAGTTTATATATGACTAAAACTGGATACACAATATTCTGTCCAATCTATGTGGTTGAAACAAATGTCTGACCATTGACAAAATGGCAAACACTGGAAACAGACAAAATGGTAATTCAGATGATTTTGGTAAATCTGTTTGAATAAATTTGTTAGAATCAAACAGTTTGTTTAGATTTTGTGAGCAGATAGCCATTTTGTAATTGCTCCCATACATTACCAGATTTTGGTTCCAACCAGCCAGATTGTACAATTTTTGTGTATATCCAGTTTAAAATTTTAAATATGGCAAATATTCTAATACACTAAATATTTGATACTCCATTTATTTGCTGTATTGGTAATGAAGGAAGTAACACCTTGGTGTGCTGATCTAGTTATACTGCTCCAGCAGCAGTTGCTCTTTACAGCTTTAGTTATATGCTTGGTGCAGAGTGTATCTTTGGTTGGGCAATCACTGCTTCTTGTTTCAAACCAGGCAGCTGCTGCCACTGCCTGTCTCTGCCGTGGGAGCTGCGGGGGCGGGGGGGTTCGTGCAAGGGTTTCCTGAGACCACCGGCCGAGTTACCGGACACAGATGCGCGCGTCACGGTCCTCCAGCCCTACTACCACCAGCCAGTGTGGCAGTATGTGAGTATATCCTGGCTCCCTGTTAGAGGGGGATTCCAGGACAATTGGCAAGACTGAGCAGCAATTTCAAATGTGCGGTTTTCAGAGGGGGGCAGGACAGGGCCTCAGATGGGATCCACTTTAGCTGCTGGCTTCACAAGCAACCCCAGTGAGTTAAACAGTGGGGACTTGGAAACAATTCAAGAAAATTACAGCGCTCCGGTGTTATATGCCATAGCACAGTACTGACTTATGGCAGCCTCACTTCCTAACTCTCCTGTCCAGTCCTTTTCCAACTTCCTCTACCCTATTGTTCCTCTATTGTGTGGGGAGTGCAAGGGCAGGAGGTAGCTAAAAAGCACCTCACAAGGTGGTGTGTAAAAATGTAACACCAAATTTACCACATTCAGTGGATATCCTTATCTGTGATTGTACAGTCTCCAGTTCTACCACCCCAGTACAACATACCTGCATGGGCCTCACAACTTAAAGAGGTTTTCTCCTTCAGGAGACATCAGGGGCCACAGCTTTACAGTGGGTAGTGAGAGTGGGAGAGAGCACCAGCACCCTAGAGTTTAAACTTGAACTGCCTCCTCCCCACCTCCAGGCCAGGTAGCTCAATTTTTTTCGGGTGCTGGCAGGAGCCAGATGCACCTACTAGAGGGGCTGCTATTTTAGCAGCCTAACTTTATTTTTATATTTTTCATTTACACTGACCCTGTCAGTGACAGAGCAGCAGCCTTGTGCTGCAGGCTCAATCACCCGGGTCCGGCATGGCATCGCCACTCACGGGTGGGTACCTGCAGTGGCCCCCGGGCACTGGGGTGCATACAGCCGCCACCAGACGCTAGGGACCAAAAGTGCAGGGCACAGTGAGTAATACGCTCCCCACTGGGAGCGCATGCAAGTAGCACAGCGGCGAGGGGTGACTGCCGGCTAAGTGGCCTGCCGGTTCGCCGCCCGTCCTGCTGGACCACCAAGGTAACTTGTTTGTGGGGAGCAGCTCGGCGTGCGCCAGATCTCTGCCATTTTACCAGCGCTGCATGAGGACTCAATCCCTGGTGGCCATTTGCTAGCAGGGGGAGAAGGCTTCCCCCACATCAGCCTCTCTACCCGGGGACAGTAGGCAGGGAACTGTGTTTATCACACAGAGTTCCCGCCACTGATATCCCTGCCTGCCTGCGGCATGTGAGGAGGGACACTGGGGAGCTCACAGCCACCTGGAGTTCCATGCCTTCACTGCCAGGTCACTTGGGCAAGTGCCGCTGTACCCTTCCTTCAGTACACCGTACAGTATAGTGCTCCAGCAAGCCTTTGCTTGCCTGCATTGTATTACAGCATGTGTGGAGGGACACAGAGAGCTTATTAGCCAGTCTGGTGTTCCACTCTGCGTATACCTTCCAGCGGCCTTGTACATCTGGTTCCGTCGATGGGTGGCCCTTTCAACGCTTGTCTGCACATTCCTGCAGGGTGTCTTGCATATCCAGCCTCACTTGGTTGCCCCGTGGGATCTTTCTAGTCCTGTCTGCTTCAGGGCCCACCTTTTGTGCCCTTGCGGTAGACCGGTGTTGGCTCACCTGGAAGATCATTTTCTTGTTTGCGATTAGCTTTGGCCAGGGGAGTCTCTGCTCCACAGCTCTGTCCTTTATTCTTGGTCTTTCGTTATGACCGGTCAGTTCTTTGTACCGTCCTCTCTCCCCTACCTTAGGTGATGTCCATCTTTCCTATCAACCAGGACATTATTGTTCCGCCATTAAGTCAGTACGAGGTTTCTACTGCTTGGTTCTTCTCGGACATTGTTCGGCCGTGACGCATCTTTGTGCGCCGTTCTAGGCCGTTGCACTAGTTAGAGTCTCTCTTTCAGATGAGAGGGTGGCCTGCCTCTACGCAAACTACTGCCCGCTGGATTCGCTCTGGCAGGTGTATTTGGGCGCCTCCCTCCCGGTTCCGGCGGGGATTCGGGCACATTCCGCTAGGTCTGTGGGGGTGTCTTGGGCTGTTAGGGGCGGTGCTACAGTTGAGCAAATTTGTAGGGCGGCGACTTGGTCATCCGCCAATACTGTTTTGCGCTTTTATGCTTTTGACACGTTTGCCTCCCAGGACTCGGCCTTCGGCCAGAGTGTGTTGGCGCGTCCCCACCCATAAGTGGCTGTTTTAGGCTGTCCCACTGTAAAGCTGTGGCCCTTGATGTCTCCCGAAGGAGAAAATTAGATTTATGTCTTACCTGGTAAATCTCTTTCTTTGAGGACATCAGGGGCCACAGGGATCCCTCCCTGCCGCGCCTGCTTTACTTCCGTTATGATTATGTTAAATTTTTCCCCGGTTGAGGGTACTAACGTGTTCAGAATGTGTTTCTGTGTAGCGCTTCTCTTCCTTCTCTATTGTCTCCAGCCTTGGCTTGTTAAAAAAAAACTGAGCTTCCTGGCCTGGAGGAGGGTAGGAGCCTGGCTGCCTGGGAGGCAGTTCAAGTTTAACCTCTAGGGTGCTGGTGCTCTCTCCCACTCCCCACTGTAAAGCTGTGGCCCCTGATGTCCTCGAAGAAAGAGATTTACCAGGTAAGACATAAATCTCATTATCTCACCTTTTATCCTCTGAATTGTCAGCCTCACAAAAAGATAGGGAGGCTGCCAGGTCCCAACAGGCCGATTTAACATAGGCCTTAGCTACAGGGGACCCTGAGTTTCATCTAGCTCAAAAAGACTGTTTCCTAACATAGAGGATACAGAGGTCAGATGATGATATGCTGCCTTTAGAAGAAGGTGAGTTTGCCAACCCATGTGATTTATTAGAGGAACAAGCAGTTTGGAGGTCTTATTGCAATGGTTAAAGCAACTTGAAAGTAGACAATGAGACCCTACTGCCGCTTTCCCTGTGTTAGAAAGAATTAGACTGCCATTTATCCCCTTGAATGGTATGATTGGCTGGTGTAGAACAAACCTACCAGGGCAGGTTCGTCCTGCCCCAGCAATACTCACCACTCAAGGGCAGCAGCCAATCCTGACTCCCCTCCCATTCTGTCGCTCCTCCCCATTTCTGACCCTGCCCTCCTGCGATCTTACGTCTGAGCTCCCCCCCGCTATTCGCACTGCAACAGTGATCAGGTGGCAGGCCATGCTGGTGGAGGTTTGGGGGAACAGAGGGGGGGAGAGCAATGGCAGGGTGCCGCTAGAGGTGGTGGGCAACTGGAGGCACCACTGGTGCACACCTACCTACAGGTGTTATGGCCAGTAATTTTCCAGGCATACCACTGAAGTGGTTAAAGGATGCAAATTCCTTACTTCATACCTTTTCCCTGCAGATAGCAGGAAGGCATGCAAGACTGTGGATCAGTCAGTCTCTTGTCTCCAAGAAAATGGTAATCCCTATACCAGGTGTCTCTTCCCTTAAGGACACTTCCGACAGGAAGCTGGAAACGACCTTAAAAACAATTTACACAGCCGCAGGGATAGGATACTACATCACCCTGCACAGGTATGCTGTTCGTGAATAAGGCGATGGAGGCCTGGGCAACCCAAATCTCCAAGGATCTTTGAAAGAACCCGGTAGTGGGTGAGTTGGTAATTCTGGCAGACCACATTAGGGAAGCTGCGGTCTGCTTAGAGGCCTCGGCAGAGGTATGTGTGGTGGTGTCCTGTCCTGCATTTTGTCCTTTTCTGCATGCAGAACTCTCTGTGACAGCCAATAAGAACCACTTGCCCTGAACACACATAATCTGAAAGCACACACTTGCACATAGTATTATCATGGAATATTGTAGGAGACTGGAGTACCTGGAAGCCCACACAAGCATATGGAAACTATACAAACTCCACACTGTTAAGGCCAAGTTACTATGAAAACAGACAGCAATTGCGTGGCACTCTGGATACTTTTTTTCATGAATAAACGATAGACACTGTAGTAGCTTTCAACGTTTCATTTCTTTATAGAAATTTCGTCATCCTGAAGGTGCAGTTGTCTGCCTTGACTATATTCTTTCAAAAGAAGGTGGCATTGTTACCGGAGGTGCAAACCTTCCTCCAGGGGCTTACCCGTCTTAAGCCTCCTTATCGACAACCAGTGGCTCCTTGGGATTTATTATTGGTGTTATCTGTTCTACAGAAACCACCTTTTGTACTGTTAAGGTCGGCTGACCTTAAGTTTCTGACTTAAAAACTGACCTTTTTGTTGGGGATCGCATCTTCAAGGCATGTATCTGAATTGGGGGCCTTGTCTTGCAAGTGTTTTTGGTGTTCCATGATGAGGGCTGTGTTGAGAACAGTTCCTAAGTTTTTACCTAAGGTGGTATCCACCTTTCATTTAAACCAGGAAATTGTGATTCCAGTATTTAGTCCTCCAGAGGTCAGGAATAGGGACAAACTAAAGAAATTGGATGTTGTTCGCGCTTTGCGCATTTATGTGGACAGTGAAGGAGTTTCGTAAAACTGACTTGTTACTGGTTTTGTATGATGTACATAAAAGAGGCTGGCTAGCTTCAAAGCAGACCATTGCTAGATGGTTAAGGTCGGTTATTGCTTTTGCCTACACAAAAGTAGGCAGACCAGTGCCCTCCAGAATTAATGCTCATACCACCAGGTTAGTTGCTTCCTCTTGAGCTGTGCGCCATGGCACTACGGCGGAGCAAGTATGCAGGGCAGCTGCTTGGTTCTCTGTTCACACTTTCATTAAATTTTACAGGTTCCATGAGTTCATGTCGGAGGACGCTTCATTTGGGCGAGCAGTGATGAGAACTGCGTGCCTGAGCGTACCCTCCCAAAGGACCGGCTCTTGAACGTCCCATGGTTGAACTGTCACCAGGATGGATGAAAGAGAAAAGGGGATTTTTGTAAGAACTTACCGTCCGAATCCATCCTGGTGACACAGCGATCCCTCCCTTACGCTCAGTAAGTTGCAGTTTCATGTGTTGTCATGTTAAATGGTTGTTATTGTGCATATTAATATGTTCAGGCGTTGTACTGTGTTAATATATCCTAGTGTGCTCTGGAAGTTGAACAGAGGTATGCTGGGATGCAGAAGGGAGGAGCCTGCCTCTCTGAAACTTTAGCATAGGTGCCTGGCTGCTTTGGACCCTCCTACATCCCATGGTTGAGCTGTGTCACCAGGATGGATTCAGAGAAAGGGATTCGAACGGTAAGTTCTTACAAAAATCCCCTTATTGATTATGGTTCGCAGATACAGGAAAGGAATGCAGCAGTGGTGCTGATAGTGAGAGCACTTGGGAAAGGCCCAAAAGACACAGCACTACTTATGCGGTCAGATGTGATGTCCCGGTGTGTTTTTTTTCCAGCACTAGATGTCTCATGTCATCGGGTGCTGGAAGCGTGGGGGCGGGGGAGTGGGCACATGAGTGCTGGCGACTGTGGAGCAGGGTCAGGAGCGGTGGAGCAGCAGTGCTGTGAAGGAAAGCTGTTAGGTGGCAGGGCTCAGTAGCGGCAGCAGCAGAATTTGAAACACAGGGCGGCCAACTGATTGGCCCTGAAAGGGAGGGCCGCCTAAATGTGAGGCTACATGGTGGAGCTCGCTATAGTCTGTCCAGATATAGCCCAGGGAAATGGAGGGAAGAGCAGCCTGAGTTTGTGCTGTGCTCCCACCCAGTGTCCAGAGAGGGGGAGGCAGTGAGGGTCATCATTGGTCAGTGGATCGGATGTCGCTTCTCTTCGATTGGTGCAGGAGAATGCACTTAGGTTTCTTTGTCTTCAGGTATCGCCCTAGCTTTCATGGCTCATCCTGAGAAACCAGTTACTTCCGGGTCTTCTGGTTACACTGTCCTCATGGTGAAATAACAATGAAATATGTAATAGTTCCATAACTTCTGTCCGTTGCAAGATATGAACTTCTAACCCGGACCGGAGTGCTGCGCATGAGAGACGGAACACAGAGATGCGAAATATGTACATGAGAGATCGTGTATTACCAATATAAACTATGTGCTGTGAACTAAAACCATATGAAATATATTTTATTACGTGAGAGTGTGGGATATAAATTTATGTGTATTAATATGGCAGGGTTCGCCTTATTACAAAACTTGGTTATTATACTTTATTTGCGTAACTCTGCAAACCAAAATGGCGGCCATACCATTCTAAAATAGCGTGTATGCAATTCGACTTTGACAACACTAACCTGAAAAGACCCTCGGAACTCGGCTAAGCAAAACGCAGGGATATACAATTTTTAGAGCCCCTCTCCAGTGTTACATTAAGGCGATAGGATTGCATAATGGGAGAGGGATGAGAGAGGTCTGTAATTTCCATCATAGGTACACTTCAACTGTGAGAGACAGAATGTGGAAAAAAAAACAGGAAAGCACATTGTATGGTTTTTGATCAATTTGTATATTCTTGAGGAAAATAAATTTCTCCTTCATCCTTGGGGACACTGAAGTACTACGCTGGGGATAGTGTGGTGTTATGGAGGAGTTGGCACTTTAAGAACTTGAAGTGTGGTGTGGCTCCTCCCCCTCTATCCCCCCCTCAGACTCCAGTCTTAGTTTAGTGCCCGGAGGAGTAGGATCCCTGGGCAAGAGGCTCCCGCAGGGGTCTCTGGTTGCCTGTTTTTCTTTGTTTTATTTTTATAATGGAAGTGTGCAGGCAGCCTGAGTGTTAGACTGGCTGCCTGCAGTGTGTACAGGCTCTCCGGGAGGTCAGAGCGGCACTGCGTGCGGCGCACGCTGCTGACCTCAGCCGCCTGCATGTTAGGTGTAGGGGAGCAGCCACAGCCGCTCGCGGCTTGTGTTACTGCTCCGATGGCTAAGTCACCCGCCGGAGAGGTCAGGACAGGGGCGCTGTGCGCCGGGTGACTGCTGGACCAGAATCGCGCGCTGGTCCAGCTGAGGGGCAGATTGTGTCTCAGCGCGCGCTGGGACGGAGGAAGGAGGAGGCGTGTCATGGGCGGCTCCTCCGGCTTAAAGATCCTCAGCGCGGCAAACGCTGCCTCTCTGCCCACGCTGCCTTCCTCTGCTTGATGTGCCTCATCGGACTCTTCTGCTACAGGACTGCAAGGCGCTTCACCCAGACTGGACATACTGTGTCACTGCGCTGGGTGAGTGAAGGGGTTCTCCTTTTAAGAGTCCCCGCTTGGAGTGTTCAGGTGGGCCTAATTCGGGGAAGGTGAGCTCCTCTCCCCCTATTGTATTTTCTCCTTTTCCCTGCTGGGTTTACACTGCTATCTGTGTGGGTGTGTTAGCGTGTGCTGAGTGGGAAGTGTTGTACTGTTTGACATTATGGCAGCAAAAGTTTCTACCTCTAAGGAGGCTCCAGATAGGCGTTTGGAGGCGGGGCTTAAGCATATCTTTTCAACGGCAGGTGTCTCTTTGCGTCCTATTTTTGTTATTTCCTGGGTCAGTAGGGCCATGGAGAAATGGGCAGAGGATTTGTCCAAGGGCTTGGAGGAGCAGAAGCCTCCTGAGGAGTTAGCTCAGTTGGCTGATCAAATGCGGGAATCCGCGGCCTACATAGGAGAGGCTGCCAGGGATTCAGCTTCGCTGGTTGCGAGAATTTCGGCTCTGTCTATTACAGCCAGACGGTCTTTGTGGCTCAAGTCCTGGCAGGCGGAGGCGGATATAAAGAAAGCAGTGGAGGCTCTTCCCTTTACGGGGGATGTTCTCTTTGGGCCAGAGCTGGATAGGTTAATTGCTCAGGCGACAGGGGGGAAATCTACCTTCCTCCCTTCCTCGGCACCTCCTCCTAAAAAACCTTACCAGGGACCGGCTTTTCGCTCCTTTCGAGGTGCGCCAAAATTTAGGGGTAAATCTAGAGGTTCCTTTACCTCGTCCCGTGGTAGAGGTAGGGGCTTTGGCGGCGCCACCTCCTCCGCAAACCCTGGCTCCCGTCGTGCAGACGCCAAGCAGCCAGAAAAGCCCGCGGCATGACGCCCTTCCCTCCTACCTGGGGGATCCCAGAGTAGGAGCGCGGCTTCTGGATTTCCGGCAGGCCTGGGAAAACTCCTGCAAGGACAAGTGGGTTCTCTCAGTAGTATCTCGGGGATACAGAATTTGCCGGTTCTCCTCCTCAACAGTTTTTCACGATGGGTCTTCCGCATGCGGAAAAAGACTCTCAGTTACTGCTTCAAGCAGTTCAGCGGTTGCTATCAGCCGGGGTGGTTATGCCCGTCCCGACCGATCAACGCAAGGAAGGGTTTTATTCCCCTCTTTTCTTGGTTCCAAAACCAGACGGGTCGGTAAGGCCGATCTTAAATTTAAAGAAGTTGAACGAGTACATTATGTACCACAGGTTCAAAATGGAGTCGCTACGCTCGGTAGTGGCAGGTCTGGAACCGGGGGAATATTTGGCATCCTTGGACATCAAGGATGCCTATCTGCATGTTCCCATTTACGACTTGCACCAGAGGTTCCTTCGGTTCGCAATCAAAGACCAGCATTTTCAATTTCGGGCACTGCCCTTTGGCCTGTCATCGGCGCCTCGCCTGTTCACCAAAGTAATGGCGGTCATGGTTGCTTTTCTCCACACACTAGGAGTCAAGATTGTTCCGTACCTGGACGATCTATTGATCAAAGCCTGTTCCAAAAGTCAGCTGGAACAGGCGCTTCACGTGACTTGTCAAACTTTGATTCAACATGGCTGGATTCTAAATTATGGGAAATCCCAGATGGTTCCTTCCCAAAGGATTTTATTTCTTGGATTGATTCTGGACACAGAAGTACAGAGGGTGTTCCTTCCCTTGGAGAAAATCTCCTCGCTTCAGGACTTGGTGAGGCAGGTTCTTCGTCCTCGGAGGGTGTCAGTGCACCTTTGCATTCGGTTGTTAGGCAAGATGGTCGCCTCCTTCGAGGCTCTGCCTTTCGGCCGGTTCCACTCCAAGACTTTTCAACTCGATCTGCTGAGGCAGTGGTCGGGTTCGCATGTCCACATGCACAGGACGGTAATTCTATCACCCTGCAGTCGTCTGTCTCTTCACTGGTGGCTCCAGACTGCCAATCTTTTGGAGGGGCGTCGCTTCGGAGTCTGGGAGTGGACTATCATCACGACGTATGCCAGCCTGAGGGGCAATTGTGATGGGACGTCACTTTCAGGGCCGTTGGTCCCCGCAGGAATCAAGTCTTCCAATAAATATTCTGGAAATTCGAGCGATCCGCTTAGCGCTACTCAATGCGGACTTGTTCATCAGAGGGAAGCCGATCCGAATTCAGTCGGACAATGCCACCGCTGTGGCATATATCAACAGACAGGGTGGAACGCGCAGTCGGGCGGCTATGCAGGAGGTAAGCCCGATCCTACAGTGGGCGGAGAGGAATTCTCTGGCCTTCTCGGCGGTGTTCATTCCAGGGGTGGACAATTGGGAAGCGGACTACTTAAGTCGCCAGGATGTGCACCCAGGAGATTGGGCCCTGCATCCGGATGTGTTTGGCCAGATTGTCCTTCGTTGGGGGTTACCCCAAATAGACATGATGGCATCCAAGCGGAATTGCAAAGTGGCTCAGTATTGCTCCAGGTCACGAGATCCGGAGGCGGTGGCGACGGATGCTCTGACCGCAGAGTGGAATTACCAGCTAATCTATGTGTTCCCCCCGTTACCCTTGATTCAGTTGGTACTCAAACGGATCAAGCGCGAGAAGGCTACAGTGATTTTCATAGCTCCAAATTGGCCTCGTCGGCCTTAGTTTGCTGATCTTCAGGGGCTCCTGATAGATCAACCCTGGCAACTGCCTCAAAGAGAAGATCTGTTGCAACAGGGACCATTCGTCTCAACAAACAGACAAAAAATAATCAGTCCCAAGGCGCAGTCACTCTTCTTCTGCCGGTCCGAAGGAAGGGGTCACCACTCAACCCCACGTGGATACAGTTCAAACAGAAAAGGACCAATGGCGATGAGGAGGTGTTTACCGTTCAATGAAAAGATAAAAAGATATGATAGCAAGGTTAGAACCCCTTAATAGCAATACTTTCAATCACAACACAGGAGGGGGTTCTTCGTTAGCGTACCCGTACTCACACTCAGAATTGAGGTTATGTGCTCATAAAGGTATCTTTTGTAACACTAGGGGATTTCACCACGAGTGGATTTCGGTAACCAAATGCGTACCGTACTCACAAGTCGGAATTGCTGGTACAGGCGCATAAAGGTTTCTTTTACTTGAAGAAAGAGGCCCAAAGTCTCTCATTTGCACAATGTTCTCAGCATTAACACCATATAAAAGACAAAGAAGCCTCTGGTGACTGGGGTATTGGCCTTATACCCCAATCATAACCGCAAGCAAGTGGTAAATCTCCCCCAAGGCAGTACAGCAAGGCTCCTCTCCTGCCAACGCGTTTCGACAGGATAACCTGTCTTTTTCAAGGCTTGGAGAGGAGTACATGTTAAGCCAGTATTTATACCCATACACTCATTAGACCAACCCCGGAAGTGAGGGGAAAACGGAAGTTTAGGCCCGTTTGCTCAAACTCAGTTAAACAGGAGTTCAGAAGTTTTCAAAAACATATAGAGGTGGCCAGGGGATTAGCGCTGTATGTCACCTAAATTTGTGGCCGAAAACGAGGGTTCTATAAGGTAGAACTTAAGCCCTTTAGCCGCGTGGAACGCACGCGCTGCGGGCTATGGAACGCATGACGATTTCCGGCGTCTGCGTCATGACCGGCTTCCAGGAACCCCCAGCCGCAAGTTGATAACCTGTAACGCTGGGAGACTGTGTACGCCCACACAATCCTCCGCTGTCATGGCCGTGGAACGCACGGCCATATTGGAAGTGAAAGCTGGGTGGATTCTAATGTTTGAAACGCACGGCCATGTTGGAAAAACGGAGTGGTTAAAGTGCTTGGAATAGGAGTGTGCAGGGCAATAAATATCGGCTTATTACAAAGAATAGACAAAGATAAAATCCATGGTAGACACTGTACATATTAAAACATTAAATTGCATGTGGGTACATAAAATTAATAAAAACGTTCTCAGACAAATAGATGTTAAAAGTATTAAAATAAATCAAAAATTAGAGGAACCACTTGAGCTCGAAATCTGAGTTCAAGCCAGATGGAGATAGTGACTTTAGGTCAAAAATCCATTTCATCTCCTTTCTGGCGAGATTAGTATCTTTATTCTTGTGTCGCCAGTTATCTTTAATAAGTTCTAATCCCCAAAAACCTTTAATTTGATTGGGGGAACAGTGGTGAACCTCTTTAAAATGTAATGAAAAGGGATGATCAACATTGCCCTTTTTTATATTTCTAATATGTTCGGACCACCGGACCTTCAAGGTCCTGGTGGTCTTACCCACATACAATTTGTTACATGTGCACATGATGACATAAATTGCATATCTAGAATTGCATGTCATAAAATGATTATGTTTAAAAACCTCTCCGTTGAGGACTAATTCCACTGTTTTTTTATCAGTGTTACCACAAGATTTACACATAGAGCAATCCCCGCATCTATGGAAACCCTTGTTTCTAATTAGTCCTCCCAAAGGTTTCTCTATAAATGCACTCGAAGTTAATTTATCTTTTAAGTTGGGCGCTCTTTTGTAGATAAATCTTGGTTTATTAGGTAGTATGTTGGCAAGGACTGGTTGACGAAGTAGTAAATCCCAATTTTTTCTAAAAATGGATTCTACTTGACGGTGATAGCTGTTATAGTTAGAAATGAAGGCCACATTTGTTCCGGTTTCTGTTGGCTCTTTATTTTTCACTTCTAACAATAATTCTCTAGGGATGCCCTCAACTTCCTCTAGAGCCTTATCTAATTTATTGGATTTATACCCTTTCTGTAGAAATTTTAATTTCATTTCTTTAGCACTCTGTTCGTAGGTCTCAGGCTTCGAACAGTTGCGTTTCATTCTGATGAATTGTCCCTTAGGGACATTAGAGAGCCATCTGTTGAGATGGTTACTTTTATTATCAATGTAAGTATTTGAATCAGACGGCTTGGTGTACACTGCCGTTTGTAAAGACCCATCATCAACATAAATGTTTAAATCCAAAAAATTAACATTGGTTGGGCTGATGTTAAAAGTTAATTTAATGTTTAATAAATTAGTGTTTAAAAAACAGCAAAAATCATTAAGAGTAGATTGATCCCCTCGCCAAATGAATAAAATGTCATCTATGTACCGCCACCATTGGACCAGGTTCGCACCCCAGTCATGACCCGTTCCGTTTTCCCCTCACTTCCGGGGTTGGTCTAATGAGTGTATGGGTATAAATACTGGCTTAACATGTACTCCTCTCCAAGCCTTGAAAAAGACAGGTTATCCTGTCGAAACGCGTTGGCAGGAGAGGAGCCTTGCTGTACTGCCTTGGGGGAGATTTACCACTTGCTTGCGGTTATGATTGGGGTATAAGGCCAATACCCCAGTCACCAGAGGCTTCTTTGTCTTTTATATGGTGTTAATGCTGAGAACATTGTGCAAATGAGAGACTTTGGGCCTCTTTCTTCAAGTAAAAGAAACCTTTATGCGCCTGTACCAGCAATTCCGACTTGTGAGTACGGTACGCATTTGGTTACCGAAATCCACTCGTGGTGAAATCCCCTAGTGTTACAAAAGATACCTTTATGAGCACATAACCTCAATTCTGAGTGTGAGTACGGGTACGCTAACGAAGAACCCCCTCCTGTGTTGTGATTGAGAGTATTGCTATTGAGGGTTCTAACCTTGCTATCATATCTTTTTATCTTTTCATTGAACGGTAAACACCTCCTCATCGCCATTGGTCCTTTTCTGTTTGAACAGGGACCATTCGTCTACCAAGGGTTACGGTAGCTGCGTTTGACGGCGTGGCTGTTGAGGCCGAGCTGCTGAGTAGACGTGGGGTACCTAAGGAGGTCATTCCCACGATGATGAGAGCCAGAAAGGAGGTTACTTCCCGGCATTATTACAGAATTTGGAAGGCTTATGTGTCGTGGTGGGAACGACACAGTGCCCTACAGCTGTTTTTTTGTTTGTCCCGATTGTTGAGGTTTCTGCAATCAGGTTTTGAGGCGGGCCTTCGTTTAGGGTCCCTTAAGGTTCAGGTGTCCGCCTTGTCGGTATTTTTTCATCGGCGCCTAGCTTTGATGCCGGAAATTCAAACATTCTTGAATGGGGTTCTCAGGCTGCAGCCTCCGGTAAGACCTCCGGAGGAACCTTGGGATCTTCCCTTGGTGCTGGATTATCTCAGGTCTGAGGTGTTTGAACCTTTAGAATCTATTGATTTACGTTTGCTCACCTGGAAGACGGTGCTCCTGCTGGCCTTGGCTTCGGCTCGACGAGTGTCTGACCTCAGTGCTCTCTCATGTCGTTCACCGTATTTGGTTTTCCACGCAGATAGGGCGGAACTCCGGACTCGGTTAGATTACCTGCCAAAGGTGGTGACTGCTTATCATCTTAACCAGCCAATCGTGGTTCCGGCCTTGACAGGAGAGTTCGCTTCACTGGATGTGGTCCGAACTTTGCAGGTTTATGTGGACAGAACCAGGGATCTAAGGAAGTCGGATTCTCTGTTTGTCCTATACTGTTCTGCGAAGCGTGGTTGGCCGGCTACCAAGCAAACTTTGGCCAGGTGGATTTGCCTAACCATTAAACAAGCTTATGTTCAGGCCTCCCGGCCTCCGCCTGCTAGAGTTTCGGCTCATTCCACCCGTTCGGTGGGACCTTCTTGGGCAGCGGCCAGAGGGGTGTCTCTTTCTCAGGTATGTAGGGCAGCCACTTGGTCTGGGCCCAATACCTTTATTAAGTTTTATAGGTTTGACACCTTCGCGGCCTCCTCTACTAGGTTTGGCCGCGCGGTGCTTCAGGATCCCCCGTCAGTGGGAATGGCTTTGGGACGTCCCCAGCGTAGTACTTCAGTGTCCCCAAGGATGAAGGAGAAAATAGGAATTTGGTACTCACCGATAATTCCCTTTCTCCGAATCCATAGGGGACACTGAACGCCCTCCCGGCACTGGTCTTCTGGTAAGGGAGGGGTTTTTACAGGTCGTATGTGGCCAGGATGTGTTGCATGCGATGGTCTGTATGTGAGTTCTTTTGACTCATGTTTGATTCGGTGTCTTGTTTTCATTCTCTCTCTCTCTCTCTGTTAGAGGTTTCCTGGTCTCTTTTCTCGTCTCGGGCACAGTAACTAAGACTGGAGTCTGAGGGGGGGATAGAGGGGGAGGAGCCACACCACACTTCAAGTTCTTAAAGTGCCAACTCCTCCATAACACCACACTATCCCCAGCGTAGTACTTCAGTGTCCCCTACGGATTCGGAGAAAGGGAATTATCGGTGAGTACCAAATTCCTATTATTTGGACAATCAAAAAGTTCAACTCAATACTTTGTAATATAACCTCGGATGGCAATTACAGAGGTCAAATGTTTCCCGTAGTTCTTGACCCAGTTTGCACACACTGTAGCAGGTATTTTGGCCCGCTCTTCCATGCAGATCTTCTCTAGATCTGTCATGTTTTGTTGCTGTGGACAGGCAACACGGACTTTCAACTCCCTCCACAGACTTTCGATTGGCTATGCCACTCCAGGACCTTGAAATGCTTCTTGGGGTCATGGTCATGCTGGAAGACCCAGCCACATTCCATCTTCAATGCTCTTACTGAGGGAAGGAGGTTTTTGGCCAAAATATCACGAAACATGGCCCCATTCATCCTTAATACGGATCAGTCGTCATGTCCCCTTTGCAGAAAAGCTTGAATCCGGTCTGTCATTGCAAAACATAATATTTCCACCCCCATGCTTCACAGTGGGTATGGTGTTTTTGGGATGCCACTCATCATTCTTCTCCCTCCAAACGCAGCGAGTGGAGTGTATACCAAAAAGTTATATTTTGCTCTTGTCTGACCACTTGATTCTCCCAATCATCTTCTGGATCATCCAGATGGTTACTGGCAAACTTTAGATGGGCCTGGACATGTGCTGGCTTAAGCAGGGGACCTTTCGGACGCTGCAGGATTTAAATCCATGATGACGTAGTGTGCTACTAATGGTAACCTTTGTGACTGTGGCCCCAGCTCTCTTGAGGTCATTGACCAGTTCCCCCCATGTAGTTCTGGGCAGATTCCTCACTGTTCTAAAGATCATTTATACCCCACGAGGTGAGATCTTGCATGGACCCCAGATTGAGGGAGATGGTCAGTAATCTTGTATTTCTTCAATTTATTAATAATTACGACAGTTTGTCTCTTTCTCACCAAGCTGCTTGCATATTGTCAAGTAGCTCACCTCAGTCTTGTGTAGCTCTACAATTTTGTCCCTGGTGTCCTTAGACAATTCTCCGGTCTTGGCCCGGGTGGAGAGGTTGCAGTCTGAATGTTTGAGGGCGTGGACAGGTGTATTTTATACAGATAACCAGGTCAAACAGGTGCCATTAATTAGAGATGTGCAGTTCGGATTTAGCTCGGATTTCAAATCCGAATCTTATTCGCTATCGGCTGTCACATGTTGTGGATAGCCAGTAAAATATCTCTTTGAAATCCGAGCGAAATCCGAACAGCACATCTCTACCATTAATACAGGTAACGAGTGGAGGATAGATAGAGCTTCTTAAAGAGGAAGTAACACGTCTGGGAAAGACAGAAATCTTGCTGGTTGGTAGGTGTCTAAATATTTATTTTCCCCAAGAATATACAAATATATTGTTTAAAAATCATACAATGGAATGTGTTTCCCACATTCTGTCTCTCACATTTGAAGTGTACCTATGATGAAAATTACAGACATCTCATCTTTTTAAGTGGGTCAACTTGTACAATCGGTGGCTGTCCAAACAGACACTTCACTCTTGGCACATGTTAGTTCTGCTGAGTAATAACAGACATCCACGCAAGAGAAGCTACAGGCAAAAACGCATTACTTGCACAGGTACATTTACTAGGTAAAACCTTGTGAGAGTTATCAATGGTTTCGGTACTTGTTTCCTATCTGGGCGCCCGTCGCGGGCATCGCGGGTACATTTATGTATGGCCGCGACGCGACCGACGCGATGCCCGCGATTTCCCATTGAAACCAATGTTAAACTTGGAAATCGTGTCGGTCGCGTCGCGGCCGGCCATAAATGTACCCGCGATGCCCGCGACGCGATGCTCACGATTTCCCATAGGAATCAATGTTAAAAGCCGCGATGGACCCGATTTTACTGTTAAATGCCTCAATCCACCCGATTTGGCCATAGGAATCAATGTTAAATGGGCCACAGAGCCCATTAACCCTTAAATGTCCCCCCAAATTTTTGACGCCACCCCACGATCCACGCCAACCCGAAGCGTGGCGAGCGCAGCGAGCCCGCGAGGGGCGGCGGTACGCGTCCTCCGACCTTTTCATGCCCTACTATCCACTAGGGCGTGGTGTGAGAATATAATAGTGTGGCGAGCGCAGCGAGCCACCGAGCCCGAAGCGTGGCGAGCGGACGCGGATACCTTCACAATTATGCGCGTCCCCTCGCGGCCTTCACAGTGAAGGTATCCGCGTCCGCTCGCCACGCTTCGGGCTCGGTGGCTCGCTGCGCTCGCCACACTATTAAATTCTCACACCACGCCCTAGTGGATAGTAGGGCATGAAAAGGTCGGAGGACACGTACCGCCGCCCCTCGCGGGCTCGCTGCGCTCGCCACGCTTCGGGTTGGCGTCGATCGTGGGGTGGCGTCAAAAATTTGGGGGGACATTTAAGGGTTAATTGGGCCTAATTCAGGGTTAATATGGCCAAATCGGGTCAATTGAGCCATTTTACAGTGAAATCGCGGTCAATCAGCCTTTTTAACATTGTTCCCTATGGGAAAATCGCGGTCATCGCGGGCATCGCGACCATCCAATTTTACCCGCGATGACCGCGATTTTTACCCCCGATGACCGCGATTTTGATCGTGGGCGCCCAGATAGGAAACAAGTACCATGGTTTCAACTTTAGATAAAAGTGATTGGACAACCCATACAAGCGATATGGTGCTCCTGCAGCAGACATGTTTCGTGAAGGTATAAAACATGAAATAGAAGCACTGATTAGATCATTTGCTAACACAATAGCTTGCTAGAAGGAGCTTACAGAGTTTGAAGAGATATGGTCGCTAGATCAGCACTAAGAAGGTAGACATACATTAGGTTGACAACTACTAAATGTCAACACATGAAATAGGTAGACATTGCTAAGGTCCACAATGGCGAAGGAAAACAGTCAACATCAACCAGAAGGAGGTGGAGCCAGTGGGCACTCCGTTTTATGATCACATGGGGATGGTCTTTCTCTAGTCTCAACTTAGCACTTTCTCATGCTGTAACTTTAAAGTAGACCAACAGTTCTCTCCCCACTCTCCTCCTCCTAAATGTAGAGCAGCCATTTTTTACCAGCCATGCAGTGTCATGCTTATTGCCTCTTGACAGTGCAGTCTCCCCTCCTGATACCTCACTCCTGGGTATGGTTTTTCAGTTTCCTCACACTATATATATATATATATGTTGCCATTTGGTACTGGTATTGGAGGTGTGGTGTTGATGACTCCTGTTGTTCTTTCTGCACTTTTCTATGGTTAATAATCTATTATTTCTCCTTCATACTTCATGGCAGCCTTACAATGGGTTAATCCCTCATCTCCTAGTATGTAGACAGGTAGTTTTTTCCACGTGACGCTAGGATCCTCCCCTTGCTCCTCCTCCTTATGGTATATCTGCTCACTCCCCCTGTTCCCCCCTCAGTCTTTTTCCTGTCTCCTTAGGAGTAGGTTCAGGTAGATAGGTTTATTATTTTGTTACCTGATCGGTGTGCTGGTTATGTGACTGATCCCTGGGCAGTAGAGAGGGATGGCGGTGCCGATATCCCCGCGCTTGGTCTGGGCCGGTGGCAGTGACATGTGCGCAAGTGAAGGTCTCTCCATTCCTGAGCAGTGATAGCGTCTCAGCAGGAAAGGTATGTTACAGCGTGCATGCTCCTGGCGGCTATTAGTGCTGTCCGGCGAGATGACGCTCTTCCGCTTCCGGGTCTGGTGCGTTCCATGATATCGGCGTGCGTTTCAGCTAGCGGAAGGGCTGGTTGGACGTAGCAAAATCAAGGGCAGTATTTAAACACAGTGCTGTGTGTGCGGACACTATGGAAGAGCCCTCTAATACTGTGATTGCGCTGCCCAGGTAAGTCTTCATAGAGGACTGGTTATTAGTTTAGTAATAGGTGATAGTTAGTAAGCATCTTTTCTTTCTTTTTGTAGTGTGCCTTCAGCACCAAAAAAGAGGACGGCTAAGAAAAAATACACATCTAAGCAATGTCTATCATGCGATTTAACTTTTGTGGGATGCATAGGAGCCACAGTTTGTGAACAGTGCATTAAGTCTAAAACTCCTGCACAAGAGACACATAATGTATCTGCTCAGTACTCTGAGCTGATGGAATGGATGAAAAAGAATTTCATGTCCAAGGAGGATTATTTATCCACTTCTAAAAGAAGTGGATCTCAGGCAAGCCTGGATCAGGATTCAGAAAATCTTATCCTTTACTTGTCAGATAATGCTGATTCCTTAGACACTTCTATAGAGTCAGGTGAAGTGGTGGATGATGACAGTACATTTAATTTGGATATTGTGGATTTGGTGCTCAAAAATCTGTACAAAACCTTGAATTATAAGGAAACAGCTAAAGAGGAAAGTGATGTTCTTTTTGAAGATAGAGATAAAAAAGGCAGACACTTTCCAATACATAAAGTAGTCAAAGACATACTGACAAAAGAATGGCAGAATGCTGAGAAACATATTGGGAATATGAAAAGAGTTGATCAAATGTATCCTATTAAGGATGAAGAGTTTTTAAAATGGTGTACTGTACCAAAGGTGGATGCTGCTGTAGCAGAGTTAACCACAAAAACCACTATCCCTATAGAAGATGGGGCATTCCTGAAAAATGCAATGGATCGCAAAATGGAAAGTGCATTTAAAAGGTTGCATATTTCAAACGCAGTTTCTATAAAACCTGGTGTGGCGGTGGCCTCAGTATCTAGAGCATTACGTTTGTGGTGTGCTTCTCTGCAAGAACAGATACATGATAGAGTGCCTAGAGAACAAATTGCAAAAAAATTGTCTTCCAGTCAGGCGGCAGTAGATTATATCTGTGAAGCGTCACTAGATACACTAGATTTCTCAGCAAAATCTATTACATCCGGGGTAGTGGCAAGAAGAGCGCTATGGCTCAGATCATGGGCAGCGGACTCGCTCTCCAAAAATAAGTTGGCGAATTTACCTTTTGAGGGATCATGCTTGTTTGGCACTGTTAAATGCCATGATTCAACGCATGTCAGGGGGAAAATCGGTTAGATTACCCCAGGATAAATGTGGCAGATATGGTGATTTTTCATCAAGACAGACTTTCAAACAGGCAAGATCCTACCGTCCTGGTCGGTTCTATAGGGACAGATATGCTTCAGGCACGACAAGATCATTTTTTCGTCAATCCAACAGAAGAGGCGGTCACAAACAGTGACTATTTAGATCCCCCGGTTAGAATGTCTGTGGCAGGAAGACTCGCTCAGTTCTCAGGAATCTGGGAACAATCTATAACCGACAAGTGGGTCTTACAAATTGTTACCAGGGGATATCAGTTGGAGTTTGCCACAAGGCCAAAAAGAGACATCTTCATAGAATCCAGTCTTCCATGTCAGAAGACAGAGAGATTAGTGTTATGTCAAAGTATACAAGAGCTGGTTCTTTCAGGTGCAGTGGAAGAAGTGCCAATCTCGGAAATAAGAACAGGATTCTATTCAAGAATATTTACAGTAGAAAAAGCATCCGGAGGATTCCGGACAATACTAGACGTAAGAAGGTTGAATGAAAGAATGATAAAGAAAAAATTCTATATGGAAACTCTGGATTCCATTATTTCAGGAATAAGGAAAGAAGACTATCTAATCTCAGTAGATTTAAAATATGCATATTTCCATGTTCCAGTGAAAAAGGCAGACAAAAAGTATCTAAGATTCTGTGTGAAAGGAACACATTATCAGTTCACTTGTCTGCCATTCGGCCTCACTTCTTCACCAAGAATATTCACAAAAGTTTTAGTAACATTAATTGCTTATCTCAGGAAAAGAGGAATAAAAATTTGGGCGTATCTCGACGATCTCCTCATCACAGGGTCCTCAAGAGAATCGGTAATGGCAGACACAGCGATGGTGTTAGAAATACTCCAGAATCATGGATGGCTGATAAATTGGGGAAAGAGCCAACTACAACCGTCAAAAATTATCCAATTTCTAGGAGTAATAATAAACATGACAGAATTCACAGTAGCCCTGTCAGAAGAACGTTGTGCAAAAATACAACAATTATTAGATATCGTTCAAACAAGAAAACAGATTCAGCTAAAAGTGGCAGTAAGTCTTATGGGAATGATGTCATCTGCGATCAGAATTATTCCTTGGGCCAGATGGAGGAGGAGAATATTTCAGTGGAGTCTGCTAAAGTATGCAAGACATCAAACGGCGCAAAGTTACTTCATAACCATTCCAATAGAATCAAAAGACTCTCTAAGCTGGTGGAATGAAAATCTTCTAAAGGAGAGATTCTCATCTCTAGAAATTCCTCAATTTGTCATCATCACCACAGACGCAAGCGCAGTATGTTGGGGTGCTCACACGCGGAACAAGACTGGTCACGGAACCTGGTCTCAAGAAAGCGAACTTTCCTCAAATCAAAGAGAATTAAGAGCGGTATGGCGAGCTATGTGCGCGTTCAAAGATCAAATCCAAGATTCTCATGTAAGAATTATGTCAGACAATATCACTACTGTGACATATATAAACAAACAAGGAGGCACAAAAAGTGCAAACATGTTGAAAGAATTGGAAAAAATTATGTATTGGGCAGAAGCAAACCTGCAATCGATATCGGCCTTCTATCTTCCGGGCAAGGAAAATCAGACAGCAGATTTTCTGAGCAGAACAGTAATATGTCCAGGAGAATGGGAGCTGCAGAATTCCTTGTTTCAATTGATAGTTCAGAGATATGGAAAACCGGAAATCGACCTTATGGCAAGCAGCAAGAACAAGAAGGTGAATCAGTATTTTTCCAGGTATCAGATGCAAGGGTCATCAGGGATAGATGCTTTGTCTCAGAAATGGGAGTTCAGACTGGTTTATGTGTTCCCGCCTTTCCCTCTAATATCCAAGGTGTTGAAGAAAATAAGGGAGGAAAAAGTGCAAGCTATAGTGATTCTTCCTTATTGGCCAAGGAGATCTTGGTTCCCGATGGTTCCAGACATGGCGCTGGAGGAACCTTGGACCTTAACAACATCCCCATACATGTTGAGTCAGTGTCCCATCTACTACCAGGATCCTCAAAAACTGGCTTTGACGGCGTGGAGATTGAGAGGCGATTATTGAGAAATAAAGGTCTTTCAGAATATGTTATAGAACTCCTTCTTCAAGCAAGAAAGAAGGTAACTTCCAAAATTTATTCTAGGATTTGGAGGACCTTCCTTGAATGGTGCAAGAATAGATGTGATGTGAACAATTGGAAAATTTCAGATATCCTACAATTTTTAGGTGATGGTTACAAAAAAGGTTTAGCCAGTTCAACTCTAAAAGTACAGACTTCAGCTTTGAGTATTTTGTTAGATAAAAAACTAGCAGAAGAAAAATTAATTACTCAATTTTTTCAAGCTATGAGAAGGATAAGACCAAGAATAAAATCAATTGTACCTCAGTGGGACCTGAATTTGGTTCTTAATGCGCTTATGCGGCCTCCATTTGAACCATTAGATAGAGCAAAATTAAAAATTTTAACATGGAAGACTATATTTTTGATTTTCATCACTTCAGCTCGAAGGATTGGAGAAATACAGGCACTTTGGGCACAGGAGCCTTACTTGAAGATGTTTGAGGACCGTATAGTGCTCAGAACAAATCCATCCTTTCTACCAAAGGTAGTGTCAACTTTTAATATAAACAGAGAAATCATTCTTCCATCCAAAACCATCAAGTAAAAAGGAACAAGATCTTCATACTTTAGATGTGGTGAGAGCAGTATCAATTTATTTGAACAGAGTCAAAACATTTAGGCATTCGGAAACATTATTTGTCGTTCCATTAGGCATAAGAAAAGGATTTATGCCATCGAAGCAAACCCTATCCAGATGGGTCAAAGAGACTATTACATTCTGTTATAAGAAGGTTGGAAGACAATTACCAGGAATTGTAAGGGCACACTCGGCAAGAGCAATGTCTGTATCTTTGGCTAAGGAAGCAAGAGTGTCCATGAAGGACATTTGTGAAGCAGCGACGTGGTCTTCTATTCATACGTTTTCATGAGTAATGTCCTAAGGTATTGTATTGCCCTCCCTCATTTATGCTTTGGTATGTCCCATTGTAAGGCTGCCATGAAGTATGAAGGAGAAAATAACGGATTATACTCACGATAATTCCTTTTCTTCTGAATACTTCATGGCAGCCCGTATATACCCTCCCTCTATGTGTTTTTTCATGGCTAGGATCCAGAGGAGACATTCAAAGACTGAGGGGGGGACAGGGGGAGTGAGCAGATATACCATAAGGAGGAGGAGCAAGGGGAGGATCCTAGCGTCACGTGGAAAAAACTACCTGTCTACATACTAGGAGGTGAGGGATTAACCCATTGTAAGGCTGCCATGAAGTATTCCGAAGAAAAGGAATTATCGTGAGTATAATCGGTTATTTTTTCTATGTATTACATACAGATGACCGACAAATTCTGACAGTCTTGTAAGTAGGTTTCCTTCCACCTGACCTCCCTGTTAGTGCCTAACCCTAACCTTTGTACTCCACAACCTAAATCTCCCCTTCCCCACCAGGCTAGCCCTATGTCCTCCAGTGCTGAATCCTAACTACCCTCCCTCTCTGCGCGCACACACACACACACACACACACACACAAAAAAACATACTTAAAATCGGGATGCTGGCATTGGCATCCCCAGCCATGTCAGGATTCATATACTGGAATGCCGGCGGCGTTATTTTGACTGCTGCCATCCCAAGAGCTGATAAGAATACTGCAGCTGCACACACACAAGACAACCTTTGCCTATGATAAATCACAGAACTAATAGAAAACTCCATTTTGTTCAATAAAATGTTTATTTTATTTACATTAAAATTACAACAGGTATGGGTTTTTTTGTACTCAAACACCATAAGGCAATTATTTGCGCATAAAATGCCTTTACGCAGAACAGTTCTTAACCGTCCAACAACTTAATCAAAGAATGTAGCAAACTTATAAATAGAAAAGTTATAATATATGCAGTAGGATAAACAGCATAGAGGCAATAGACAATTTCGGTCTGTACATTTTATTAATTTTTGGCGACAGGAATGAGATTAAACATAAGTGGACATGGTCACCACTCAATACAAATGAACAGAGGACTGAGAAATCAGGAGGTTTCTTCAATTTGTTACAGAACACCAAATAATAGAAATGGAATGTGATATGTAGCACAGCTACTTGAAAAGAAGTTTATTAATATTAAAATGCATAAGGGGGAATGAGATAATAGTTTACAAATAAACTGAATAGAGCAGGGGTAGCCAACGCCAGTCCTCGAGAGCTACCAACAGTTCCTGTTTTCCAGCTCACCACACAGGTGCACTCATTACTGACTGACACATTTTAAAAGATTGGTAGCTCTCGAGGACTGGCGTTGGCTGCCCCTGGAATAGAGAATATATCATAGACAGAAATTATAAATAACAAAAATATTGTTTTTAAAAAGCAATCTTAATTAAGTCTAGAGCGTTTCACATCATTGGCGTCATCAGAGTTCTTCCTCTTGCGGGAGGTCACATGGTTTGTAACTTGATGAACAGAGACAGTATCTGGGAGACAGTAGTTGCTGGCAGGAGGTGGTGGGTCCTAGTAAAAAAAAACAAAAAAAAAAAACATAAGACTGGAAAGAAGGAAAACTGAGACGATCCATTATTTTTTCTATTGCTTAACATTAGGAGTTTCCTCGTCACACATTACCTTCATAAGGTAATCAGCAATATACTCTGGTTTTAGACAGTTCACTCCTTGCGCTGCGGCATCTGATACATTGACTTTTGCATCTTCGGGCTTCAGTTTACTGAAGTCTGCAAAGAGGTATGTTGCCTCTTTAAACAGAGAGGGAGAATGGCCGACATATACCTAGAAGTGCATGCATTACAAAATAAAGTTACAAAATAACAATGATTTTTAAAGGACCAGTACACTAATTCAACTCTGCTGTGTTATAATCCCACCCCAGACTTGTTCAGGGTGTCATTATGGAGACTTGCTGAAGACACACATTGCGCTCCGATTCAGCTAGGTGTGCTGCAGCAGGACTCCATACTAAGAGTAGGGCAGTGAAGCAGTCATTATCCTCCCATGAGACCACAGGCAGCAATACAATCTAGCTGACCTGCCCAGGAAGGGATCCAGATGGTGGGAAAATGTGTATGCATTCAGTTAAACATTTATTATACGTACAATTTGCTTAGAGAAATTGCACATTTGACAGACATGGAGGATGAAACACATCCACCAAAAATTAATTCATTATTTTACATTACAGATGTAGCCACACTGATCCAGCCATCCACTCTGAATAAACCCCCCACATAGGCAAGGGGGTTTTCGAGTAACTGAAAACCCCCCTTGCCCGACGATCAATCGAGCCAGATGAGAGGTTCCTTTCTATATAGAGTGGATCTGAGGGAAATGCAGGGAGGAAGCAGTGTATGAAATGCTGCATGTAGGTGGTGCTGAAGAGCACAGCTCCTCCGCTTTCAGGCAGCACCTCTCTCTCTTTCTACTGACTACATGGTGCTTTGAGACTGAGCTGCTGCTGGATTAGCCAGCTGAGGCTGACTTGTTGTGGTGCCAGCGGCAGGGGCATGGGCACCTTTAATACTATACTGTATGCTGGCCCAGTGAGCACTCTGATGTCTTGGTAGCTGCAGTTGGGGTGAAATCTGATTGCTTGTGGGGCTTATTTGCTTTAATATTGGTGTTTGTAAGTATGCTGTGTTTATGTATATAATGTATGTACTGTATGTATTCTTTTTGTGTATGTATGCTATGCTTGTGAATGTATATAAATATGCTGCATGTGTACGTATGTATGGTATGTGTGCGTGCATGCCTCAATGTTCTTTTCTTAGCTCTACTTGCACTCATGCGGGCCACAGGATCATGGAGAAGAAGCTGGAGTGGCTCCGAAATGGTGCATATGTAATCCAGAGGCCACAGAAGCATCATGAGACTGCCTATGTAAAGTATTCACCTCTGTTACGCACTCCTACTACTTAACATTGGGAATATTGCATATACGATTTGAAGCATGCTGAAATATACTATATAAAAATATGTATTACGATTTCAGTTTTGGGCCTCAGGGTGCCCCTCTCTTAAGTACCCCAGGCCCTGCAGAGTCTTAATACAGCTTTGATCTAAACCCATCGCTGCACATTCCACAATGGAAATATACTTTCAGAATCTGCTGCAAGGGAGTACAGTTTTATTTCCTAACACAGTAGTAACATAATACAGACCTTTGCCCCTCCTGATTGCAGAAGACGTTTAAACCCAGCTTCCTTCGCTTGGTCAACATTTAACATAACTCTCCATCCACTGAATGCACCCTGCAAATGTTGAAAAAGATCATAACATGACAATTCAGGTCTAAACATAGACATGTGACATTGAAAAAAGACACTACTGAAATATCCAACATGAGACCCTCTTTGGGATGAAAAATGAGGATGTCTGATATTGTGTACCACTGCCATTTGAAATACTGGAACATAATTTACACTGGCATACAGCAGTGACTGCTTTTTGCAGTTGCCAGAATACTGCAATTCCCTAATGGATGTTTTTACATTTGGAATGCTTGGCAAACATTGGTCTATTATTGGCCTGATCAACTCAGTCTGCTGATTGGGCTAATAATTAAACAGCTTATTGTTGTGACTAAGTAATTATTGGTCAGCTACACATACAAAGCTGTCCTGCATGTTCATCAGGTCTGATAATTGATGCTCTGATTTCAACATCCTCAAAGCAACCAATATTGACAGTGTATGGTAATGACACAGATGTATGCTTTGCATACATTACATAAACACAATAATCTAGAGGCATTAGTTTATGGAGTCAACAATGCCATTCCCTAGGCACAGATGTAAAAGACATATTAGATAACTAATATAAACATGTAAAAAGTGGCCCGCCACGTGCAGCTGCATACTTCCACAGTGCCCAGATCTTGCTTTATCTTCTGCAGTTTCTTCCTCCATCTCATTGCTGCCTCAGCCAGCATCCGTTGTTGCATGCTAATGTTACTAATCGCATTCAGTATGGCACTGCTTCCCCACTCATAATCATCTTCCTACAGGGAACACACATCAATAATAAAGTCAGTAATAGTGCAATACTGTGTTAATGTCACTAGAACAATTTAAGTGAGGACATTCACCAAACCTACACATACAGTACTGTACATTGAACACATTGTTCTGCAAACTATGGTTGTATATGGAATCTCAAGCATGTCAACATTACAGTTCCACGAACACTTGCAGCAAATATGAGAACATGAATAAATAACATTAGGAAATGTTCCTGGTATAACAGACCTGAATAAAATGCTTTGTAGCTCGGCAGGCCTCCAAGTAAGATCGATGAAGCACCCATTTTCCGGCAGCCATTGAAGCAAGGTACTTCTCATTACGGAGAGGATGCCCAACTATGATGTGAGTACAGCTTGGGTCAAAGCATTGCTTGTCTAT
Source organism: Crinia signifera (assembly GCF_055691185.1). Classification (NCBI taxonomy): domain Eukaryota; kingdom Metazoa; phylum Chordata; class Amphibia; order Anura; family Myobatrachidae; genus Crinia; species Crinia signifera. Next base: position 226,668,284 of record NC_139221.1, read on the forward strand.
CACTACTCCACCTGGAAGTATACAAAGCAAGATATCCTATTATCCTGTATTACAGAATAAGGCCAGATGCAAAACACAATACACAAACACATTCATTTGAAGACATGACGAACATTAAATCAAGTTAAAAGCTAAATGTAAGAGATTTTTGAAAACCATTGTGGCAGAATATTGTAATTTACAAAACCATAATTAATCATCATTGAACGGCTTGGCCAGACCATTTTGCGAGTTTCTGAGAGGAGTTTATTTCAGTGTGTATATATCCCCTAATCTACCTAAGCCAGTGATGGCTAACCTTGACACTCCAGCTGTTGTTGAACTACACATCCCAGCATGCCCTGCTACAGTTTTGCTATTTGGCCATGCTGGGATGTGTAGTTCAACAGCTGGAGTGTCAATGTTAGCCATCACTGACCTAAGCAAATGTGTTCTGTTTTGGGACAGAAATGGCTTTCTCATGGAAAACTCTTCACTCTTTGGACACTATTAGAGGGAAAATTAACAAAGACTTCTAAAGTTACTTTCAGGAAATGAGTGGGTACTTATGTTAGTTGGGCGCCCACTAAGCTATTTGCTTAGTTTTACGCGTCTGCTCACTGCGCTCGCCACACTATATAAAATCGACTCTATGCTGACATGGATAGTGGGGGTATGAGCGTACTTACTATAGTGGGCGCTCACCTAACATATAAGTACCAATGAGTGTAATACAGGGTATTTCCCCTGTGAATCGGCAATAGCCAGATAGATTTACAATTTAGAAGGTCTGAAGCAATCTAACGCCCATAAATTAAAGTGTCAAATTTTGTGTTAAAGGCTTTATTCTACCTTTAAAAGTAATTTAGTCCCCACCCCACCTGTAGCACTAGACTGTAACAGTGGCGTAATACCAAATGTATTGTAAGTGATCTATTCCATAGAAAGGTATGAGCGAGCCGGAGAAGGTAGATAATACTGTAAGCTCTATGTGTCCATAATGTTTAACATTTTAAATACTGTTCCAGTCTCTGTCAATTCACAGCTACAGCCATTGACCTTAATATAATCTATCACTGCTATTTATGACCAATAAGATTTTGATAGTTTTGATAACAGACAGCAAAGTATTATGACACCATCAAATTAATTTACCGAGCTCTTCAATGAGTTGACAGTAATCAATCCTTTCCTGGGGAGTCAAGGAAGACAGCTGGAATCGGCGCTCCTTTTTAGCTTTCTCATCCTCTATTTTGTTCTCATTCTGACAACAGCAAGAACAGAAAGTAACAGGCAGTATACACAAAAAAAATTACATATATTAAAATATATGTCCACATGTACATAATACATCATTTTTTTTATAACATATTCGTAGTATTTGGTTCATTCTGAGATCTATATTTGGCAGCATATAACACCAGTGGTCGCGCAATCCCTTCATGTGTATAACATTTTACAAGTCACCTACCTAGACTTTTTATTTAAGGGATAGCAGACACCCTACATTTAATGGAGTGTATATACCTTTTTACTGTTGTTTTAAAGTGCTGTATTGTGGTGTATATATTCCCGGATTACTAAATGATGACACATAGTAGTGGCGCCCAGCATTGCTATGACACAATAAATACATAACCTGCTATGGAGGTAAATATAGATCATGTGCCGGAAAGTTTTACTTATTATTACTCTTATTTTCTTAGAATTGGTTCAAACAAAGAGGGTTGATATAGAATATGTCCTAATATAGACCAAAAGCCCATAGATAAAAAATAAAAAACATTAGATCTGTAATAGTAACAAAGTAAATCCAAATTCTCACCATTTCCTTGGGCTGTGGTGCTACTGGCGGCTTGGCAAGTGGGAATGCGATACTTGGGGCTTGTGGGGTGGGGATTAGACTGTCTTCTTTGGCTGGGGATTGGAGGTCTTGTTCTTTTCGATGGGTTTCTCCTGCTGTAGTGTCTTCTAGTTCACATGCCTCTGACAAGAGAAATAAATTTGGAGATTGTGGTCAATCATCATCTGTCTTCCATTTGAAAGACTATGGAGCATTATTCACTCGGAGTGATGTTGGCCCAAGAAGTGTAGCTGAATACATTTCCAATATTTAGAGTAGCCCCACAGCTCTCATTTAATGTTGCACGCCAATGGTTTTGTAAGCTAAAATGAGCAATGATGCGGTTACAATAGGATGCCATAATGAGCATTCCCACCTCATTCTAACAGCACATATCACCAAACAAAATGTATGTAACTGAATGGAAAGTCATGCTTAACCCTTTCATGTCCAACATCTAGTCTGGCCTCAACAGCCCTAGCGCTAATAGCAGATCCAATGGCGAGCCACTTAACATAATTCAACATTCAATGTGGACCATTTCTGAATATAAAAAACAAAACAAAAAAACAATTACAATTATTTAAACCAGGCTGTGAATTGCAAAAAAAATATTTGGATTGCAAAATGATATATATTTAAATTCAAAGCATTACAATCTATATATAGTTGGCTATTAAAAGCATTTTACATTTGCTAAAGTCTGTTCTGTAGTCATTCACAAGTCACTAGTAAGGGTTAATTACACTGTTGTGAGATACGTCCTCCAAACAGGTGTATCCATACATCTCCCACTTCTGGATGTTTGTTAGCAAATACAATTGTGTGAGATGGGTTTGGACCTCTAAAAGCTTTACATTTGAAGAGGTATAATCCAGACTCAGCTCATGTCCTCATCAAGGGCCGGATGTATCAAGATTCAAATATTATTAAAATGGAGAGTGATAAACAGCCAGTCAATCAGCTCCTAACTGCCATATTACAGGCTGGGTATAAAAAAAATTACAAGTACGAGCTGATTGGCTAGTTGTTTATCACTCTCCATTTTAATACTTTTTGAATCTTGATACATCTGGTCCCTAGTCTTTCCAAAGGTGGGGTATTGTCACAGGGTTAAAAAGTATCTACTGGCTGGTTTGAAAGGATTCTTCTAGAGCAGACACGTGAGCACTTTGAATTAAAGGAGATAGCCCCCGAGGTGTTTTTATGGGTAAATTGATGAAACCAGGTTCCATGGGAAAATGTATTCCACTATCTGCTACCTTGCCTATCAGGGCCAGGGAGGTCTCCATGTCTGACTATTATATGGAAAGTCAAAGACGCATTTCTAAGATATTCTTACCCATTTCAGCTAACTCTGTATCAGTCAAGGATTCCTTAAACTGAACTTGATCAGCAGCCGGCATCTTTATCTGAGGCTGCAGAGATTCAGTGCACTGAGAGGGACTATAAGGCCACTGCAAATTGCTCGCCAGCTTGGCCCTCTCCTCTCTCGCAGTAGGGTCGTCCCAAATAATTTGCTCATTTTGTGATGGTTCTGTATTGAGGTCTGTTGTGGGCTGGCGAGAATTTCTAGAAGAATAACAACAAAAAGTGTTTCAATAACAATTTCGTAAAACTGAGCATGTAAGTAAGAAAGAGATAGTTTTAAATTATGCGATTAAAATATCATGTGGCCCAATAGGAACATTCTTGTAGAACATAGAATTAAATAGTCTCTAGGAAGGTAACACCTATTGACAACATTTCAATATCCTATACATGTTTCTATTTATTTAACGTGTATTGTATGGTTTTCTTGCCACTGACTTTCAATTAAAATAAAATAAAAAAATAAAAGCCTTAAAACGGCATTGTTCTGTACATGCATTCAAACTATTTCTCTGAATCTGTGATTAGGGGACATTAATGCCTTGGGTTACACAAGCTCAGCTAGGAGTTGTGACACTAAGAAGTTCTAAACAAAGTGGTTCGATACAAAGGCCTGTTTTTATTCCAACTACACCTTAAAAAGGAGAAAACCGAGAAATACAATGAAAAATAAAAAACATTATGATTAAAAAAAACACACCATTCCAACATCATTAAACATTGTAACTTTGAAAAACAACTAAAGATTATTGGATTAAAACAAAAAACCTAAAATAGAAGACTGGAGCATAAAATTGTGGCCATCCAGGTGTCTGGCACTGGATGCAGAGAAAATAATTTAATGCCAATACAAAAATCCTGTTTTTAGTGTCCTCTTCATTCTCTTTGGGGACAATAAAATCGGGTATGGATCATTAGATAGACATAAATTAGGTCTACAAGCATTAGGTCGACCACTGAAGGTCGACATGCATAAAGGTCAACACAAGCATCCGATCGACGTGGAGTTTTTCGCTCTTTTTGGTCCAGAATGTCACAGTCGACATGGACACTAAAAAAGTGCACCACGTTCGTTCTCCACGCTACGCGCTTGGCACACTACTTTATTCTCCCACCACACCATAGTTGATGTTAGGGCATTAAATACACATGTAGGCTCGAAAAAAATAAATAAATCATGAATAACCCCATGTCCACCTTTTGACTGTCGACCTTCCCCATGTCGACCTAATGACCATGTCAACCTTCAGTCAGGTGGACCTAATGGCTGTAGACCTAGTGGCCGTATCCCCTAAAATCTTGGGAGGTCGTCATACAGGTGGGTGAACTCAGAATCTCAGACCCCGCTCCATGCCGCTCATTGATCCAGTAGAATAAGTCAACACATTCTCACGTTCCAATATACAGTAATCCTATGAAAGGCGAAGCTCTCTTGTGGGCATCACAAAGGACCAGAAGGTCATCTGTTTAAGAAATGCCAAGAGTGCTATTAACAAAGGTTTTCATAGTACAAACCTCAACTAAAAAGAAAATGGTCTCTTATGAAAACAAACCCCTGCCAAGTGAGAACTACAAAAAAAAAAAAAAACAGATTTAAGTAACCTTCATATCCCGACCTTGGAGACATTCCAAAGCTAGAAGAGGCACAATAGCAAATACTATAGTTGTGCATATAGCAAATTGAGCAAAATTGTCACAAGTAAGAACGGAGGTGGCCACCTTGTGCAACCACTTCATCAATGCAGCAATACACAAAACCTAAATGGCACTTCCCAATCTGTCAAAGTACACATGTTCCCAAGAACAGGTTATAAGACATACTCCTAATACTAGCAGTGATCCATCTCTCCACTGATTGATTCTCTATCAGCCAACCACATTTGTGCCCATCATACAAAATAAGCAGGCTGCCACAGTGACAGAGAAACCCTTAATGCTCTCATGATGAAAGTATTCCCAACATAACAGGTCCTCCCCAAAGATACCCCAGATGAAGTATGACAGATTCTACATACTGCTAAAAGTCCTTCATCTACAGATCGCAGTAATCAAACAGAACAGTATGGAATCAGAAGATGCTTTAGATAACTTGGGCCCTGGTCACGTAGGGCTTTGTAACTAGTATGGGGTTCTGCCAGCCAGGGCTAATGGAACCATGGAGGAGGCACCTACAGTGGTGCAGTCCCTCTGACCATGAAAATAGTGGGAGTGCTTCCTTGATATCCAAGAGTGGTTGGTACAGTATATGTGGGTAAAAACTAAAAAAGTGACAAATAATTCTTAAGAGTAAAATACATAGTAGAATATCATATCAGCCTGGTTCTTATATGTGAATCACTAGGAATCAAATTTAGTACTGTACAAACTATAGGTAAAAGAACAACCACTCGGTAGCCTTTTTTCCCCCTTTTTGTAAAAGGATACCCCATCCTCCCAACTGGCAGAAAATAAATATAAAAAAAAAAACAATACTACGCAGCAGTTTCTGTTAAATTCATCCCATAGAGTATGGTGAGCGAGTATACGAATTAACAATATTGTTGGCTTAATAGCCATGGCAAAGTCACTGCACCCATGTGTGTATTAATGCATCAAGCATAGTCCATGTGAGCAATTGAATCCACATGAACATCCTCAATGTACGGATTTTGCACAGTGCCTCTGCAACCGGCCTACGGGCTTATACATATTGGCATTATTCATATTGCCTATATAATTGATTGCTCTTCACTGTTACTTAAGTAAGATTTCCAGTGTTGGAAGGCTGTTCTATATACCTTCGTGCTTCTAAAACCCTGCTCCTTCCATTACGTGTTGAACGAGCACCATCTGGAGTGGAAGGCGAGTTATCGTATCCTGCTCTGCTCAGTGATGCCCTTTGTCCTTGTGCCTTCACCATAGACGTTGCAGACATCAATTCTTGAAGCTGTCGCTGGAAATTCTCTCTCATCTCTAATGTCTGTGTAAGAGCTGGCCACATATAATAATAAATAAAAACTCAACTACAACAATGCACTTCTAAATAAGCAAAGGAAGACAATCATGCACTCATAAAATTGTTGTAGTCATATGTAGGGTACACACCAGAACGACCATGATTGTGAGACTAGCGTGAAACAATCGTTGGAGCACACGACCTGCACCCAATCCAAATGTAGAAGACTAATATTTAGTGCAGCAGATAAAATCTCCAAAGCAACTTAACTCCCGGCGGGGACGCGCATCAGATCGGAATCGCATTGAAAACATGCTCAATTCTGCTCTTTTTACATACAATGGGTTGAAATTGCACTGAAATTGGGGAAACTCCACCCAAATCGTTCTGGTGTGTACCCAGCATCAGGCAGCAAGGTTTGAGGGATTGCACCTGAAGCAAATTAAGAAAGTTAAACGTTCCAATGTTTTGGATGAAAAAAACCTAATTATTCAAAAGTACTGAATTTGCATGTTACTTTAAAAAGCCAATGTGGCAGAGGAGCATAGGAAGTGTGATCATTCAATGATTTCAGTGCTTCCCAAACGGTGTGCCTAGGCTCTTACAGGGCTCAGGTTTGTGGATAAGGAACAAATCAACATTTTTATGGTCAAAATGATAGGCAAAGCCAGTTCTATGGTTGGCAATCATGAAACGGGGACAACCAAAAGCACAACCCTGTACATACCACCACATAAATAACCGAAGGATGACAGGTAAGGGGGGTCCACACAGTGCGATTTTGCTTGTGATTTGATCCTGATTCGATTGGTATTGAATCGAACGGCAAGCAAAATGCATTTGATGTGGACTATATAGTATAGTCCAAATCTGTACTATATAGTCTCGCCTGCATTATTCAATGCGATTTCGATATCGTGCATCGGGTTTGAATCGGCATTGAATGCAGCTGAATCGAATTGAAAAAAAGAGACCACATTGAACTGTGTGTACGGGGAAGCAGACCAATTTACTTAATTTTATTTGAAAAACAGAATTTATCAATAAAATAATTTATTCTAGGGGTGCCATGAAAAAGAATGCTGACATACTAGAGTGCGGTTTTTAAAAAAGTTTGGGAAACACTGATTTATTCATCAACATTCACTATGGGCAGTTAGGGAGGCTGCGGGAGGGGTGGGTCAGGAATAGGATTAGGGGTAAGGAGAAAATACTTAACGGATTGGGTCAGGATCCCGTACCCAACCACATTGTGTAATTAAAAAGGTACATTTTCTCAATTTCTTTAACAAGAACAGGTTGATAGATCTTGTGGTTGATAACAAACATGTAGTGAAAGCATTTACCTCCTTTACTTGCTGCTGCTCCAGCATTATCTTTTACAGGTGATATTTCAACTTGGTCATCTTCATCCTGCAGTTCATTATTCTAAATGCAAATTTCAGTGTCACTTCCTTGAAGAATTCAATTTATATTCAAAACAAAAATGAATGAAAAGCAAATACTGTATTTTTAGCGAGGAAAAGCCATCCTCGCTGTCCAGCCCCCCTCGCCATATTCTATGTTCCGGGAAAGGCTATGGTATTTTAGATCTACAATGTCTAGGTCTACATTCATAAGGTCAAAAGCTCGACGTCAGGTTTTCATAATTTTTTTGGGTGTCTATTTCAACATAGGTGGGTTTGGACACATGGCTCGCTACGTTCGCCATGCTTCGGGTACAGTGCCTCGGCAAACTATTATATTCTCCCCCCACATGGTAGTGGAGGGTAGGGCATGAAATATAGCCTGTCGGCACATTTTCGGCTCTTTAAAAAAACAAAAAACCTCATGTTGACCTTTTTCATGTCAACCTCTTGACCCTGTCTACCTAGAGTCAATCTATCATGAGTCCAGATACTGGTGTGGATTCCCCAGAATAGCAAAGTTTGCAGTTCACCGCGAATGCAGGGAGCCTCACCGTTTGACAGCCGCACTTGCCTTTTCCACCTCGCCTCAGGAAACAGACGAGTTGGAAATGGCGAGTGAGGCGAAAGCATTGAATACGGACAGCTGGCTAATGGCGCTGCTCGCTGGGCGTTCTCATGCTAATGGGCCGATGATGCAGTTGAGGGGGCAGCTGCCCGCTCACTTACTTCAGAGTGCACACACATCTAAGGTTGCGCTGAGCAACCTTAGATTTGGGTGTGCCTTCCACATTATTCAATGCTCGGCGACCATCAAATGATGTTGGTGTTTCTCCGCAGGCTGCGGATGTTTATGTATACACACGCTGCAAATGGGTGGGAGCCAGGCTACCATTCGCAAGGTGGGGTTTGGTGCCTTGCGAATCAACCAGAATAACCCCCTAAGACTTGTGTGGCTCTCACTCCAGCAGGGTAAAACTGCACAGCAGTCTACTGAATGTAATATGAACAACTCAGTCATGGAAACCAAGAACTTAAAGGCAGATAACCACCACTCGGCCTATCTACTTTGACCATGTTCATACACAAACTAGCGTTCATTTTTGTTGTTAGCCTATTGACCTACCGGTATAACAGCTTGTTGCCTATTGATCTTGCATATCAACTCTGTCTAGCAGAAAACCAACAACAATTAAACATATTTTCCAAATTCTCAATACAATTTGGCAGCATTCATTCAAATTCTAGCTACAGAAATGAAGTGCCATCTGGTACAATGATAAAATAGGAATTTGGTACTCACCGTTAATTCCCTTTCTCCGAATCCGTAGGGGACACTGAAATCTACGCTGGGGAATAGAGTGGTGTATCGGAGGAGTCGGCACTTTAAGAAACTTGAACTGTGGTATGGCTCCTCCCCCTCTATTCCCCCCTCAGACCTCAGTCTTAGTTGACCGTGCCCGAGAGGAGAAAAGAGACCAGGGAATCCCAATAGAGAGAGAGAAAGAAATTAACAAACCAAAACGAACAACCATACTACTCAGTAGGCTATCAACAACACCCAGACGCATGCATAACCAAACATAACTGCATGCGCTCAAAATAAATCCCCCCCTTTAGGCCTGAACAGTGCCGGGAGGGTGTTCAGTGTCCCCTACGGATTCGGAGAAAGGGAATTAACGGTGAGTACCAAATTCCTATTTTCTCCTTCATCCTTGGGGACACTGAAATCTACGCTGGGGACGTCCCAAAGCCATCCCCACGGGTGGGAAGGCACTGGGCATCCTGAAGCACCGCACGGCCGAAACTGGAGGCAGAGGCCGCAAAGGTGTCAAACCTATAAAACTTAACGAAAGTATTAGGGCCCGACCAAGTGGCCGCCCTACATAACTGTGTCAGGGAAACTCCCCTGGCAGCGGCCCAGGACGGCCCCACCGAACGGGTGGAATGGGCCGAGATCCTGACTGGCGGTGACTGTGAAGCATGAAGGTAAGCCTGCTTAATGGTGAGACAGATCCACCTGGCCAGAGTCTGTTTAGACGCTGGCCAACCTCGCTTTGCCGAAGAATAAAGGACAAAAAGTGAATCCGACCTTCTGAGATCCTTGGTCCTATTCACATACACCTGCAAGGCTCGGACCACGTTCAGCGAGGCGGAATCTCCCGTAAGAGCTGGAACCACGATTGGCTGATTTAGGTGATAAGATGAAACCACCTTAGGCAAATAATCCAACCTGGTCCGAAGCTCAGCCCTGTCCGGATGAAACACCAGGTAGGGTGACCGACATGAAAGAGCGCTAAGATCGGACACCCGGCGTGCCGATGCTAACGCGAGCAGTAACACCGTTTTCCAAGTTAACAACCGCAAATCAATAGAGTCTACGGGTTCAAAAACACTTGACTTAAGATAATCCAAAACTAAAGAAAGATCCCAGGGTTCCTCCGGAGCCCGCACTGGGGGCTGAAGGCGGAGAACCCCGCTCAGAAACGTCTGCACCTCAGGAATGACGGCAAGACGCCTATGAAAGAAAACTGACAATGCAGACACTTGTACCTTAAGGGACCCTAGGCGCAAACCCGCCTTAAATCCGGCTTGCAGAAACTGCAACAACCTAGACAAAGAAAATACAGCCGTGGGCAAGTTACGGCACTCGCACCACGCTACATAGGCCCTCCAAATACTATAATAATGCCGTGAAGTAACCTCCTTCCTGGCTCTTATCATAGTGGGAATCACTGACTTAGGAATTCCTCGTCTGCTCAACAGTGCGGCCTCAACAGCCATGCCGTCAAACGAAGTTGCCGTAAGCCTTGGTAGGCGAACGGCCCCTGCTGTAGAAGATCGTCCCTTAGAGGTAGTTGCCAAGGATGATCCATCAGGAGCCCCTGAAGGTCGGCATACCAAGGACGACGAGGCCAATTCGGTGCCACCAGGATGACTGTGGACCTCTCCCGCTTGATTCTTCTGAGTACCAGCTGAATCAAGGGCAACGGAGGGAACAGATAAATGAGGGAGTAGTTCCAACTCGCTGTCAGCGCGTCCGTCGCTACCGCCTCTGGATCCCGAGACCTGGAACAATACAGCCGCACCTTCCGATTGTTCCTGGAGGCCATCATGTCCACCTGAGGCATCCCCCATCGGTGGGCGATCTGGGCAAATACCTCCGGATGTAAGGCCCACTCCCCAGGGTGAACATCCTGGCGACTCAGATAGTCCGCCTCCCAGTTGTCCACCCCAGGAATGAAGACCGCCGACAAGGCCAGAGCATGCCGCTCTGCCCATTGCAGAATTGGACGTACCTCCTGCATGGCTCCGCGACTGCGCGTTCCGCCCTGCCGGTTCACATAAGCCACTGCCGTGGCATTGTCCGACTGAATGCGAATCGCCTTCCCCCGGAGGATCCCATCCGCATAGGACAAGGCCAGACGAATCGCGCGAAGCTCCAAGATGTTTATAGGCAGCTTCGCCTCCTGAGACGACCAACGACCCTGGAAGTGCTGCCCCAACACAACAGCTCCCCAGCCCCGGAGGCTGGCATCGGTCGTGACTATCGTCCAATCCCAGATTCCGAAACGTCGGCCCTCCAACAAATTGGCCGACAGTAGCCACCACTGGAGAGAGAGACGGCTGCAGGGCGATAACACCACCATCTTGTACATGTGCAAGTGGGAGCCCGACCACTTCCTGAGCAGGTCTAATTGAAAGGTCCTTGAATGGAAACGCCCGAACTGCAGAGCCTCGAACGAGGCTACCATCTTGCCCAGCAATCGGATACATAAGTGCACCGACACTCTCCGAGGTCGAAGCACCTGCCGAACCAACTCCTGCAGGGACAACATCTTTTCCCGAGGCAGAAAAACTTTTTGAACCTCCGTGTCCAAAATCAACCCCAGGAATACAATCCTTCTTGAAGGATTCAGCTGAGATTTCTGGTAGTTGAGAATCCAGCCATGGTTCAATAACGTCTGGCAGGTTACCTGAATCGCCTGCGTCAACAGATCCCTGGATTCGGCCTTGATCAGTAAATCGTCCAAATAAGGAACGATCTTTACTCCCAGAGAATGAAGCAACTCTACCATCACTGCCATTACCTTGGTAAACAGACGTGGCGCCGATGAAAGGCCAAAAGGCAGAGCCCGAAACTGAAAATGGAGATCCCTTATCGCGAAGCGAAGAAACTTCTGATGCCGGACGTAAATGGGAATATGCAAATAAGCATCTTTGACATCCAAAGATGCTAAAAATTCCCCCGGCTCCAGCCCTGCAACCACAGAACGAAGAGACTCCATCTTGAATCTGTGGTACGTGATATATACGTTTAAAGCTTTTAAATTCAATATTGGTCGAACCGAACCGTCCGGTTTCGGAACCAGGAACAGGGGAGAATAAAAACCCTCTGTGCGTTGTTCGGCAGGAACCGGCATTATAACTCCTGCGGTCAACAGTTTCTGTACTGCTTGAAGAAGCAACTGACGGTTCAACTCCACGTGAGGCAAACCTATTGTAAAAAACTGGTGAGGGGGAGTACTGGAAAACTCCAGTCTGTACCCCTGCGCAATGACGGACAGAACCCACTTGTCCTTGCAAGACCCCTCCCAGGCCTGCCGGAAGTCCAACAGGCGAGCCCCTACTCTGGGATCCCCCAGGTAGGAGGGCCGGGAGTCATGCTGCGGGCTTTTCGGTTTGCTTGACATCTGCGCGCCGAGCAGCTGGTCCTGAGGCAGTGGTTGCTCCACCAAACCCTCTGCCTCTGCCACGAGAAGCGGTAAAGGATCCTCTGGACTTACCTCTGAACTTAGGTGCCCCCCGAAAGGAGCAAAAGGCCGGCCCTTGATAAGGCTTTTTGGGAGGCGGAGTCGCGGAAGGCAGGAAAGTTGATTTGCCTCCTGTGGCCAGAGAAATCAACTTGTCTAACTCCGGCCCAAACAAGACCTCTCCCGTAAACGGAAGAGCCTCTACCGCCCTTTTAATGTCCGCCTCCGCTTGCCAGGACTTAAGCCACAAAGACCTCCTGGCCGTAATGGACTGAGCCGAAATCCTTGCCACCAGAGCCGCAGAATCCCTTGCAGCCTCTCCAATATACATTGCAGATTCCCGCATCTGTTCTGCTAACTGAATGAACTCCTCAGAAGAACCCTGATCATTCAGACCCTTTGACAAATCCTCCGCCCATTTCTCCATGGCCCTACTGACCCAGGAGATCACGAGAATGGGCCGAAGTGACACACCTGCGGTTGAAAAAATCTGCTTAAGCCCCGCCTCCAGACGCCTATCTGGCGCCTCCTTGAGGGCCACTGCCCCAGGAATGGGAAGTGCCGCTTTCTTGGAAAGCTTTGACACAGACGCGTCTGCCAACGGCGGAGTCTCCCATTTTGCCCTAGCCTCCGGAGCAAATGGGTAAGAGGCCTTAAACCGCCTAGATAACTGAAACTTTTTTTCTGGAGACCTCCAAATATCCAGAAGAGGTTTCTCCAATTCCATAGACTCTAGGAAGGTGACCACTGCCTTAGCAGACCTCCCAAAAATAGAAACCTGCGTCGGCGGCTCCTGCTCGCTAATATTGAGGGTAGATTTAATAGCCTGAATGAGAGCCTCTATACCCTGGGCCTCTTCCTGAGGAACGTCCTCTACAGGATCAATAGGATCCTCCTGAAACATATCCCCTTCCAAGGGGTCCCCCGGTTCATCCTCTGAAGTATCCCCCTGTAACAATAAAGGAACACCTCTTTTCCTCGGGGGAGGTGGAGCACTTGCGGACCCCGAAGGCACCGCAGCTGCTTGGGCCAACGCCTTCACTGATGTAATCAGTTCTCTGGCCCAGGTAGGCTCCGCAGCAGACAAGGAAGCCAATTGCACCTGCAATGACTCCCTGTCCCTGCGAGATGCAGCCATCTCTGATGCCAGAGTGGCTAACACACTGGTAACTCCCTCAGTGTTCAGAATAGGGACCTGACTCTGCCCAGCATCCCCTTTGAAGCAATCCTTACACAAGGATACACCCTTCACATGCTGCGTAAACTGTTGCTCACACTTAGTGCATACAAACAGCTTTGGAGAAGCTTTTGACTGAGACTTGGTTGTCATGCTGCACACACACACACCCCTTACACACACACAGGTGAAAGGAGGTGAAATAAGCCAGACAAACGAGAGCCCCCAACAAGGACCCCACACCAAGAGCAAAAGCACCACACTAATAGGGGGAGAGGAGCGCACCTTCCCCGAATTAGGCCCACCTGATAACTCTCCAGCGGGGAAGTCTCACAAGAGAAAATCCCCTCCACTCACCCAGCGCAGTATTCAACAATATCCAGGCTGAAGAGGGAGAGAAAGCGTCCTGCTGTCCTGTTCCAGTGAACTGTAGAGGCACAGCCGACAAGGGAGCAGCGTGGCAGGCACCGGCGTCTGGCGCAGAGGACTGCAGCTAGGACGCGACCACTCACTGGTCCGCCCCTTCCTCTCATCAGAGCGCGCGCTGTATACAGCGGCGCTGATTGGCTGTCTGCTCCCTGCTGGACCAGCGAATTAACCCTGGTCCAGCCGTCACCCAGCGCTATGCGCTCGCACGCCCTGCTCTCTCAGGCGGGCGACTAGGTCACGGCCCCGTAACACAAGCCGCAGGCAGCTGTGGCGGGACCCAGACGCTGATGCGTCTGTGACCGGAGTCAGCCGCGTGCGCCGCAAGCGGTGCCGCTCTGACTCCCCGGAGAGCTGTCCCACGTTGCAGGCAGCCGGCACGCGCTGGCTGCCTGTGTAAAAAGTTCAAAAAACAAGTAAAACAAAAAGGCCCCAAACGGAGCCCTTGCCCAGGGATCCGACTCCTCCGGGCACTAAACTAAGACTGAGGTCTGAGGGGGGAATAGAGGGGGAGGAGCCATACCACAGTTCAAGTTTCTTAAAGTGCCGACTCCTCCGATACACCACTCTATTCCCCAGCGTAGATTTCAGTGTCCCCAAGGATGAAGGAGAAATAAAAAATATTTGTTAAGGAATAACACACTTGAGTAAAGAAATAAGAGTGGATAGCCTTTTTAGTTTAGTGTGGTTACAAAGCAAGCTTGTGGTAAACGCACTGTATGCTTTCACTACGAATCCTTACTCTTAGGAGGTTACCACTAAAATCACTGGAACTTCCCGTTTCTTATATTTCTGTTTTAAAGTGGAAAGAAAGTTGAAGTAATGTAGGGTGCAGCAGGTAGGATCTGAAAAACGACCAGTAGGGAAGCGCATCGGATTGGCGCTAAAACATGCCCAATTTACATACAATCGGTCAAGATTGTATTGAAATTGGGGGAATTGAGGCCGAATCATTCTGGTGTGTACCCAGCATAAAACTAAAATCTCAGTATACAGTGACTTGCATCCTTGATATAAAGTAGCCACAGTGCTATGAAACACGTTAAACATTTATACGCGGGACACTACACTTTAATAGCAGCACACACAGCAACTCATGAAGGGCAGAGCCTCTGACGTTAATACCAGTTGCTGCAGAACTGGCACAGGCCAAAGCTGGAATTAGACTATATACAAGATTATACCCAGGAAATTTTTGGAAACACCACACTATTTGGATTAGTAATGTAAGTAAAAGGCGAGTTTAATGCTAACCTGCTTTGCGACTGTTAACATTGAAAAGCTACACTAAGCCCTCAACTAAACCCAAAAAGCTATAAAAACATTTGGTACATGTTTTCTAGCACAGCCACACCGATTAGCATCGGGGTGGTCGTGTCGGAAAAATTGCATCGGTCGCATCGATGCGACCGACACGATTTTTACATTGAATCAAATGTGAATAGGGCCCCTGGGACCCTATTTTACATTGGATTAAATGTGAAATATTCCCCAGACCCCCAATTTTACCCCCTCAACGCCACTCCACGATTGACGCCAACCCGAAGCGTGGCGAGCGCAGCGAGTGCGCGTCCTCCGACCTTTTCATACCCCTACTATCCACGTCGGCGTGGAGTTGAGAATATAAAGTGCCCGAGCCCTGCGAGGGGACGCATATAACTTCACAGATATACGCGCCCTCTCGCCACGCTTCGGGCTCGCTGCGCTCGCCACACTTTATATTCTCAACTCCACGCTGACGTGGATAGTAGGGGTATGAAAAGGTCGGAGGACGCGTACCGCCGCCCCTCGCGGGCTCGCCACACTTCGGGTTGGCGTCAATCGTGGGGTGAC
The DNA here is from genome assembly GCF_055691185.1 of Crinia signifera. Lineage (NCBI taxonomy): Eukaryota > Metazoa > Chordata > Amphibia > Anura > Myobatrachidae > Crinia > Crinia signifera. The sequence continues at coordinate 226,684,008 of NC_139221.1, forward strand.
GACGGGCCCATATACAATGTGAAATGGGTCATATTGGCCCATTTCACATTGTTTCCTATGTGAGATGGACTTAATCAAGTCCATCTCATCTTGTGCCATTATAATGGCACAAGACCGACGCGATGCTCCCGATTTCAATGTTAAAAATAATTTAACATTGAAGCCTATGGCAAAATCGCGGGCATCGCGTCGGGGGCAATGTTAATGCACGCGACCGACGCGATGCCCCCGATTTTGCCTTTGCCGGCAAAATGGACCTGATTTCAAAGGAAATCGGGTCCATCGCGGGCATCGTGTACCTTAACTTTAAGGTACACGATGCCCGCGATTGTGGCCGTTCTAGGAAACCAGTACCAAACATTTTATTTGGGTTATTCCTTGTACAAGATTTTTAATTTACTACTATTATTATTATTTGTATTTATGCTTTATTTTCTATGTTATTTTATTTTTGATCTGATGCATCAAAACTAAAATTTTGCTGTTGTGCTCTCTTGGTGACTAGCACCCTACATCATGACAGACAGAATACTTAATAGCCACAATTACTGATAGCTATAGAAGGCGATTCAGTCCAATCAATCATGCCCTTTTCCCTATCATCAGCTACATTGTAAATTCTGCTACAGGGGGATCCTTTGCACATGTAAAAATAGCAGAGAAGGGGGATACACTTGCCTGGGATCAATGGATGTTGTATAAAATGCAATACTAATTAGCTAGCTTGTACACTATTTTCAAAATTATTAGTAGAAAAGTGCTAGTATTAATATAGATCGTACACTGCCACTAAATAGCCTGGTATCCAATACCACTTAATCCCTAGACAACTGAAAACATTAATAGAGGTTTGTGGAACAATGCACTAATCATACCTCAGCAGGCTTGAAGGTTGCACTTTTAGAAAGTTTACCGCTATTCTGTGCTCCATCTTGCACTGCACTGATGTCCAGGCTCATTTTTGGGTTGTAGGTATGAGGGTAAAGAGACTCGGGGACTCGTCTCTGTTCTTCTGCACACTGTCAGAAAGGGAACATAGCTTTTATATGTCATATATATATATCCTAAAATACTGATCACATGACGTAAATAAAAAATCTCATCAGTATGTCTACATAAGGTAAAGCTACAATGCAATTTGCCAGATCTGCTGTGGTACCAGATGCTTAACAGCACCAAGCCTTTTTTTGTTTTATTAGGTAGTAAGGGAACGAATCGCTTTACATGAATAAAAGGTTAAGCGGGAGCAATTCCAACACACTCAGCCACCACTTAGTGGAATAAATAGCACAACAGGGGACCACAGCAAAGACATGAATGGCATATACAAGGAAATAACAAGTAACTAATACCCCTTTTACACCGCAGAAAAATCCGGGTCAGCTGAGGGTCAGACCCGGATCACCGGCGGTGTAAATGGGGTATATCCGTGTCCATTTACACGGGTCTTGTACCCAGGTCCTGACCTGGGTAGAACCCGGATAGGACCCGTATAAATGGTGGTGTAAATGGTCCCGCTGCGGGTGCAGGCACCCGCAGCGGGTCCACAGCGTGCAGCGCTGGGGAAGATGTGCCCAGCTGCTGCGGGAGGAGGTACCTGTCCTGTCAGCCTGCGGTCGTAGCTCAGCGGAGGGGATGATGTGCGCCGCTGCTGTACCATCCCCAGGCAGCCGGTTCCTGCGGCGAATGGACAGTCAGTGTCGGCGGTCCCTCCAGCGCATAGGAACTAGTACTAGTTCCCATGCGCAAGAGGGACCCCCGCCACTGACTGTACATTCGCCGCAGGAACTTCGCAGCTGCGGGGAGTGGTACAGCAGCGGCGCACATCATCTCCTCCGCTGAGTGAGCTCCGACCTCAGGCTGACAGGTACCCCCCTCCCCTCAGCAGCCGCAGGGACCCCCCTCCTCCCAACGACAGCACTCCCCATCTACCCCCCTAAAAAACACTGAACCTGGGTCAGCCCTGCCTTAAATATTATATATATATATATATATATATATATATATATATATATATATATATATATATACACACACACACACACATATATATATATATATATATATATATATATATATTTATTTATTATTTAAGGCAGGGCTGACCCAGGTTCAATGGTGCAGACCCAGGTCCGACCCAGGTCAAAGTGCTGTGTAAATGGGGTATAAAGCAGGGTCAGACCCTGGATACTCCAGCATTCAAAGACCAGGGTCCGACCAGGGTTTTTGGGGTAAAGGGGTATAATTGAACTCAACTTAATTGTTTTCATTTGGATTATGTGACTATATCATTAAAACATCAATTTATAAAAATTATATTCCCATCCCCATGTAAAATGAATCTGTTACAAACCAACTAAAATATTTCACTTTGCTCTCATTAATGCAATCTCTTCTACTTTCCATACAAGGTCTGTAGCAATGAATCCTTAAGGACAATGGTAAAATTTAAGGGCTAATTTATTAAACTTGCATACACATAAATATAAAACACCAAAACAAACAAACAAAAAAACACCTCCCACTACATACAATACCATCCAAAGGTTTTAGGCAAGTGTGAAAAAAGTTGCATAGTAAGACAAGGAGAAAGTCTGTAATTTATTTAAACGTAGCATAAATAGAACACAGATTTAGATTATACGTACAGCCAGGAGCCAGTGGTCAGATACAATGTGGATGTCACTTCGGTCTTTTACAGATTTGAATTCACGATTTGTGTCATTTTGTCTTCCTTGATAAACAAAATGAGTTACACTTTCATCAAAACACCACCTACAATACACACAAAAAAATCAATTCACAACTGTATTTTTACATACGCTGTAGACAATCAGCAGCTGAGCATAAAGCTTTGAGTTATTACAATATGACAAAGCATATGGTATAAATAAAAAAACTTAGGTGTCTTCGTTTCTATAAATTTATAACTGAAATATTAGACAAAAGTAATAAATTAATTTCAAACAGCTTTAGCAAATAAAATTATAGCATAAAAAAATTGCAAAATTTGCCCAATAAATGCATCACACTAAAATTGGAAATTCCTAGACAATCAGTAAAAGGTGATACTTTAATAGTCAATGAAATGGTAGTAGCAAATAAGAAAAAAAGAAGTTACCTGTATTCTGCTCCGAGTGAGGCTGCTATGCCATTCAGGTCCCCTTGTCTTTTACTGAGCTTCTTGCTCACACAAATAACTACATCACTAAGCACTTTGGGTTCTTCATTAATCTGTACAACAAAAAAAAGAGAAACCGGTTTATTGAGCAATCCTGTACTGTAATTCACTACCAAATGAACAAATAAAATAAGCAGCTACATCAGCTTCAATGCCCAGCAGCAGAGTGGTTCCATTAATGCTTCTCTGCTGCCATTGTCTGATAAGTATGTACCCAGGGGTTATGGAGTCATACAAATTAGTACAGATGAAAAATAAACAATAGCAAATACAGGTTGAGTATCCCTTATCCAAAATACTTGGGACCAGAAGAATTTTGCAAATGGGATTATTCCGTATTTTGGAATATTTTTATATTTCAATGATGTATCTTGCATTATGCTGTATAAAACACATCAAACACATGAAATACACACAAATATATTTTATTTGTGAATAAAACAAAAACATGAAACAAAGTTTGCGTCCAATCTCAGGTACTAAATGAGAAAGCCAAGCAATCATTTTCTTTCACATATTTTGTGCCAGTTGCATATCATGTCCCCAGTAGTGCCAGTTACAGATGTCCCCAGTAGTGTTTTTAGCAAGAAATTTTTTTTTCACTTTCTGGAATGTATGGTTTTCGGAATAATTTGGATAATGGATATTTGGATACTCAACCTGAATATATTTTTTGCTATGGACATAAGCATTGTTATAATAAATCATGCTAGCTAATTACGTGACATTTAATACTAATGTATGCTATAACACATTCGCATTTGAAAGCAAACTGATATTGGTTGAAATTGGTCTGTCAGGTAAAGTTAGAAAAGCTACCATAGGTTAAACTATATGGAACAGAACCATTTTGCATTTAACTGAAAAAAATGAATTTAAAGTGTGTTACAAAAAATATTTTTTTTTACCTGTTTTTGCTCAGCTGCCTTTAATTGGGGGCTAGCAGTAATAGCAGCAGCAGTTTGCCGGTTACTGTTTGCTAGAGCTAACTGCATATTTCTTCCAATGACCTCTGACAAGGGGGTGCTTTGTGTCCAGTTCTTCTTGTTGGGACCCAGAGGTGTGTCCAAAGCAGCAAGGGCATCCTGTATTGATATAAGTGTATTACTTCAAGTTCAAATTCAATGTGATCCTGAATCTTTGATGATTGTATTCCATACAAAAATGTATTGATTTTAGCTTGTAGGTTTTTAGTAGTTACCCGATATATAAGCTGGTATTTGGAATCAACATAATATACCTCCGGTGTAATTACAGCTTATTAACAGGGAAATGGGCACCATTGGGCAGTGAAAACAGACCTAAGTCACACCATAAGGATCAACAAGCTTACACGTGTTCAAAGCTATTCTATGGGGGGTATTTAATCCCGGGTCACAACTGTCGATCTGGCTGGACAGCCATGACCCTGGCCTGTTTTCGTTTTGTTCGACCGCAGATCGCCAGGCGCGATTCAATGTCCCACTTCGCGTTCAGTGAAAAGGGGACGTGTCTGCGTAAACGGCCGTGGATTGTTGATATTCGGCCGAGATCGCAGCTGCTTTTAAAGTTGGGCCCATTCTGTCGATCTGCCTCTTCAATGCTGTCGGGAAAGACAGCATTGAATAGGCGTTCACCACTATTTCCCCCATCGTAAATAGTGGCCCAGAATGAATACCCCCTATAAGTCATATCATACATAACTCGTGAGCTCCATGCAACTTTATCCATTAATAATTAGTCTCCATCCCAAAGTAGTCATAGATTATAGGCATGCCACATTTCATTTTATTCAGCAAAAGCTGCTTGTGCATACTATCTGCACTGTTTTTGTGACTAAGTGGCAGAAAAAAGCCACACACAAGGACGCTCTGCCCTACAGAGTCATGCCATGTCATGGCCCAACTAGAGGAGCTGATAAATGCGCAAGGAGGCTATGTGGACACCTCTGTATAAAACCTGTCTGCAAAATAATAAGCATGTGAAACATACAACTATGTAAATATTAGTTTGCAAGGAAAAATTGGTACTTCTTTACTTTCACGGCGCCAGCATGGCGCCGCGCTACTTCCGGGTTACGCTCGCCACAAACTAAGTAAAATAAACAAAGTTAACGCCATGCCAACATGGATAGTTCATACCTCCACTATCCATGTTGGCATGGAGTTGATTTTAATTAGCGTGGCGAGCGTAGCGAGCCACCGAGCCCGTAGCGTGGGCGAGCGAAGCGAGCCCCGTAAGGGGACTCTGACGCGCGGCGCCATGCTGGCGCCGTGAAAGTAAAGAAGTACCGAAAAATTACCCCCAAAAAACATAGTCTTCAAATTTGTGAGCTCCAAAAAATAAATCTATTAATAACCATAACACACAATAATCGCCTGAAACAAATGCATTCATAATCTGAAAACTGTTCAAAAGATTAAAAACAGAAAATGTTTTTACTGACAAGTAATAGAATGCCACCCTTCTAATTTTCTACAAAAATCTGTGAAGTGTTAGGGAAAACCCCCCAGAGAATCCAGATGGAAATACTAGGGGACCCTCATCATATTCACCTGGAAAGTCTGGGAATCCTATGTGTGGACGCAGTTAAGGATGTGTATATGAAGACACCCAATGGCTTTGATTGCCAGTGCATGCTCTGTACTGCCTTGCCCCACAATGGATAAACATCAGCTCTGATTAGGCCTTCCTGGGCGTAAAAAGGTAGAAGATAGTGGACAGTCTTCCAGAAAATATCATAGATAGACAGTAGTAGTCAAGCACTGGCGATTTCCACTTTCCAGTCTGTGATTGCCATATACAAACTCCATGACAGGTTACAAACCATCTGACCACCATGCCAGATTTCCTTACTGTAACCCAAACACAATCCTGCCCCTTAACCTTTAGGGAATGCAAATGTAACCGAATAAAAAGTGGCACGTTTTCTTGCTTGTATACATGAGCCCAAAAAATACCTCCAACTCTGGTCAATAGTCAAGTCAACCAAGAATTTGTGATATTCACTATCCAGCTGTGACACCTAAAGGCAGACATTGCCTCTACCACACTGTAATAGGGAAGCATAGTAGAGACTCAGAAGTTAAAATGTAAAGTCACTGTATGTAGTCCCAATGAAGCTCTGGAAATACTTGTCTGGACATGGAAGAGATAAGGGTACCGAAGATACCTGCACCTTTCCAACCTCTCAGCATGCAGTCAACCACCTACTTAGAAAGGATCGCCCTCATCTCAATGACATGTGCTTAGTGTAAGGTTGTGTTTGCATAGGCTGCCCCTTGCGCACAAGAAAGCACCGGAGCACTGCAGCCTGTGCAGACCCTACAGCATGCACCAACCTCACAGGGATCGAGGAGTCATTTATAAAGGCCCCTTATCCTCACTACTTCGCCTGCTTGAATTTGCTATCGCAGCACAGGAAGTCTGTCATTACCAGAGCCAACACTGTGGTGGTCTCCCCTGTAGTCCTGATCTCATTTCAGGAGTGGGAGAAGTCACCAACTGTGGCACCTCCTATCTTCTAGTTCAGTCAGTTTAGTCAGCTAATTCAATACAGGTTGAGTATCCCTTATCCGAAATGCTCGGGACCACGAGCATTCCGGATAAGGGAATATTCAGTTTTTTTTAAATACATTTTTTAGGCATACTTACCTGTCCCCTGGTGGTGCCCGGTGGTCCCTCGGCATCCACGTTGTCCCCCAGAGTCCACAGCAGTCCCAGGAGTGCTTTGCGCGAGTTCCCAGACACGCCGATGTCGTCACCGGCGCGTACTCGTGCAAAGCACTCCTGGGACCGCTGGAGAGAATGCTGAAGGCCTGCCATGGATGCCGGGGGACTTGGCAAGTATAAAAAAGGGTTAGGGGGGAGGGGGGGGGGGGGGGGGGGTACTCAACCGGTACAAACATAGCACAATGTAAAGAGGAAAAACAAAGAACCCAGCAAAAGTATCCTGTCCAGTGTGAATTTATTTTTAGAATGCATAGGAGAGAGGAGCAAACATATTGAATATTTTTAGTGTTTGTGCCATACAGTCCACTGTGCCTTACAATGGATGGACTAAAAAAACAACACACAGATGTCACACAAATTGTCCAATTAAAGTTATTATTTAACATTATTTGAATAGACAAATTTGCGGCACCTTTAAAAATAATCCGAATCTTGCCTAGACTACTCCAACTAATTCACTAAAACAGTCCTGATAATATGGAACAATTTAAAAGATACTCTGTAAATTAATTTACTATAAATAACACAACAAATTCATCACATTCTATGTAAAATGGTCTGAATTAAGAAATAGAAAACAAACCTTAACATCAAAAGATGGCTTGAAAAGCTTGTCTTTAGATAGAAACTTGGATGGAGTATCAAGATGTACAGATGGTTCCCTTTTAGTTAATTTACTTTCTCCACCAGGGGTTGGAACTTTCCTGTTTTGCTGCAACAGCACAGACTGGAACGCCTTGCTTTGAAAGCGATTCATATCTAAGGGAGTCACTGCGGCTTTTTTCAGGGCTGCAGGACGATTAAATTGGTGATCTGGTGTATCCGCCAATTGCCTTGCTGTTTGTGGTCTATATGTCTGACTTACAAAACTTTCTTCTTTTTCTGAAATTAAATAAAATGTGCATTAATACAGGTTGAGTATCCCCTATCCGTGCATCCCCTATCCGAATTATTCCAAAAACCGTGGTTTTTGGAATCATTAGAATATTTTTTTTTTTTTTTTAACCCCCCTTACCCTCTTTTCATACTTACCAAGTCCCAGGGCGTCCACAGCAGGCCTCCGGCATCTTCTCCAGGGTCTCCAGCGGTCCCAGGAATGCATTGCGCAAATGTGCGCGCGCGCCGGTGACGTCACCGGTGCGCGCGCACACTCGTGCAATGCATTCCTGGGACCGCTGGAGACCAGGAGAAGATGCCGGAGGCCTGCTGTGGACGCCCGGGGACTGCGCGGACGCCGAGGGACCACAGGACACCATCAGGGGACAGGTAAGTATGGCTACAAAAATTTATTCCAAAAACCGGAAAATTCCCCTATCCGGAATGCTCGTGGTCCCGAGCATTTCGGATAGGGGATACTCAACCTGTATAGATCATACATACTGTATATTCTTTGTTACTAAACATCAAAAAAATCTGTGTGATTTTAATATAAATTTACCAAGATAAATCATTAAAATAAATACAAACAAGGGTTCACTAACCATCATCACAGGCATTTTCAACAAGAAAAAGGTTCTCATCTGCCCTTTTGCCAGTTCTGGCACACTGCAGAAGCCAGGCCATAGTCACTGCAGGCAAGTTCCACTTTTTAGCAGCATCATATTTAGAGCCCTCAGGTTCTCGAAGCACAAGGTGGGTACTGGCAAACATGCTTTTTTTGGGGTTTGCTTTTCTCACAAAAAATTCTTGTACTCTGTAACATTAAAGTGCAAATTTATATTTTACAGCGATTTATATCTTTCCACATTTCCTATGACTTAAACAATCATTTAAAAGAAACTGCTGTAAAATATTTCTATGCAAATACACATACAGATGTCCTCATACACCTGGCCTTAATTCGCCATATGGAATGGGTCACCCAGTGCAGATGAGCTGGTCTAAGAGGTGTTTTGTATCCGATAACCCTTTCACACTGAGCATCAAATTACCAGGTGACGCCGTTCTACAAAGTAATTTGTGCAGTGTGATCGCTGTCATCACTAGGGGTAAAGCCGATTAGTGCATACACACCAAGCGGCTTTTCCCTCCTGCCGCAGCACTACAGAAAGCCATCTACAGTCGTGCTCATCTGCTGGTAACACCGCCCATCGCCGGGCAGTACACACCCAGTGTGTATGAGCCTTAACCCCTTCCCAACATATGACGTACATTTACGTCATATGTCGGTTGCGGGGGAATCAAGCCAGCTCACTCCGTGTATATTACAGCCAGGCACCTGCTCTCACGGCCACGAGTTCGCCGATCGTGGCCGTTTAACCCTTTAAGCACCGCGGGCAAAGCGCCCGCAGTGCTTAAATAGCTGATCGGAGGGGGGGCGCCCCCCTCCGGCGCCGATCGCGGCCCCCCGCGGCAAGATCGGAGGGTGCCGATCGGTTGCCATGGTAGCCAGGGGTCTAATGTAGACCCCTGTGCTGGCCGTGTCAGCATTCCTATTACATCCTGCCTGAGGCAGGATGTAATAGAAAGTGCTGAAAATCACTATGTTCAGCCATAGAGCTCTATGGCTGAACCTAGTACAGGCGATCGTGCCCCCTAGTGGTCAAGTACACTAGGGGGCCTTGTAGTTAAAGTAAAAAAAAAAAAAAAAAAAAAAAAAGTTTAAAAAAAAAAAAAAAATATTAAAAGTTCAAATCACCCCCCTTTCCCCATTTCACAAATAAAAATAAATAAAAAATAAAAAAAATAAACATATTTGGTATCGCCGCGTTCCTAAAAGTCCGATCTATTAAAATATAACATTAGTTATCCCGCACGGTTAAAGGCGTAAACGGAAAATAATTCCCAACGCCAAAACTACGTTTTTTGGTCGCATTGCCTACCCAAAAAAAAAAAACTAAAAGAGATCAGAAAGTCGCCCATATCCCATAATGGTATTAATTAAAAAGTACACTTCAGCCCGCAAAAAATGAGCCCTCACCCAGGTCCGTAGGTGGAAAAATAAAAAAGTTATAAGCCGCAGAACATGGCGACGCGACGCAAATTAGAAAAACCGTAAAAGTTGCTATTTTTTTTTTTAGTGGTAAAACATAACGAAAACTATATAAGTTTGGTATCACCAGAATCGTAACGACCCATAGAATAAAGATAACCCATCATTTTAAACGAACTATGAACTCCAAAAAAAGCGTAACCAGCGCAAAAATGTGGAATGGCATTTTTTTTTTTTTTACCCCACATTGAATTATTTCCTGATTCCCCAGAATATTATACGGTATAGTAAATGGTACCATTACAAAGTACAACTTGTCCCGCAAAAAAAAAGCCCTCATGTGTCTATATAGCCGGAAAATTAAAAAAGTTACGCTTATTTGAACGCAAGGAGGAAAAAAAAAAAAAAAAATTAACAAAAAAGGCAATGTCGGGAAGGGGTTAAGTCAGCACTTCTGGAAGAGCTGCCATGAAACCGAAAGGATCCATAACAACTAGCAAATCTAAAGGAAGAAAAGACTGCCCATTAAGGTCCAATAGTATTATGGAAGTTTCAGTTTCCCATGCCTTTTCTGTGACTATTTTGGTGAAAAACAATAATTTTTTCCTCAAAGTAATCTTACAGTACCACTGCAAAAAAAAAAAAGCCTATTGCCGTAAATTCTAAATTGCTCCCGTACAAAGCTGATGTGGGCCGCTTATGTAAATATAAAACTTCTGCTTTCCCATAAGTAATGCAAATATCATGGATGAACAACTGTGGATTTGGCACTTATTAGAACAAGATTTATTAACTCTAGGGAGATAAGCAGAGAGAACGGATTTAGGTTTTACCAATAGGAGGCAAAGCACCAGAAAAATACAAAACAGATTATTCTCAATTTTATCAAAGAAAAAAAAAAAAAAGAAACAAGTAGCAGTGGAGTAGAAAAGAAGCCTGTTCCTAAGCAATGTATCCAAATACAGCCTCAAAGAATGCATTTAACCCTTTGTTGCATACTATTGCAAATTAGCTACATACCCAAAGATCTCACTATAAAAACACATGAAACTCAGACAGTCAACCATTTCATGTTGTGGACTATTTGCTACAGAGCGTTCTTTCTAAATAAATCTTTTATTTTTCACCTGTGATTTTTTGCATTATTTTCCCTTGTCAGTACAATACACAAGAAGAATGAAAAAAAAATCATGCAACGAAGGGTTAACAAAGTATAGAAATTCATTTTAGTACCGGTTCTCTGAAAGAGGGGGGACAAAGGAATTCCCAAAAAGTCTTTAACATGAAAAATGCATAATAACGAGAAAACTATACCTACTATTTTCACAACAATAAAAATATATGTATAATCTGCAGTATTTGAGATCCCTCAATTAACCCCTTCATGACAGAGCCAGTTTGTGCCTTCATGACAGAGCCCTTTTTTTCAAATCTGACATGTCTCACTTAAGTGGGGATAACTTTTTTTTGCTTTTACTTATCCCAGTGATTTTGAGATTGTTTTCTCGTGACACATTGTACTTCAAGTTAGTGGTAAATTTGGGTCGATACAGCCTGTGTTTTTTTGTGAAAAATACCAAAATATCGTGAAAAAATGGAAAATTTAGCAATTTGCAAAATGTTAAATTTTCTGCTTGTGAGACAAATAATCATACCACTCAAAATAGTTAATAACTAACATAGACCATATGTCTACTTTATGTTTCCATCATTATTTCAACTTCCTTTTAATTTTTTTGGACACTAGGAGGCTTACAATATGAATAGCAAATTCTCAAATTTTCAAGAAAATTTCAAACACTGATTTTTTTAGGGATCAGTTCAGTTCTGATGCGACTTTGAGGGACTTGTATGTGAGACACCCCCATAAATGATGCCATTTCAAAAACTGCACCCCTCACAGTATTCAAAACAGCATTTTGGAAGTTTGTTAACCCTTTAGGTGTTTCACAGGAATTAAAACAAAGTGTAGGTGAAATTTCAAAATTTCTTTTTTTTTGCAGAGTTTCAATTTTAATACATTTTTCTAACGAATACAGTAGATTTTACTAGAGAAATGTGACTAAAAATTGATTCCCCCAATTCTTTTGTTTTCAAAAATATCCTATATGTGGCCCTAGTGTGCACGTTGACCAAACCACAGGCTTCATAATAGAAGGAGCACCTACTTGATTTTGGAGCCTCCTTTTTATGAAATTTTTTTTTAGGCACCATGTAGGTTTCTAGGCACCATAAGTGCTAAAAGTTAGGAACCTCCCCCACAAGTCACCCCATTTTGCAATCTACACCCCTCAGGGAATTCATCTAGGGGTATAGTGTACATTTCAAACCCCCAGGGGTTTCACCAATTTTGGTACAACTGGGATGTGAAAATGGAAAATTACATTTTTTTACACAAACATGCAGTTCTGGCTCAAAATTTTTCATTTTCACAAGGTATGAAGGAGAAAAAGCACCCCAAAATCTGTGTCCCAATTTCTCCCGAGTACGGCAATGCCTCACATGTGACCAAAAAATACCAGTTGGGTGCATGGCAGGACTCAGAAGGGAAGGAGTGTTTTTTGGATTTTGCAGCACAGATTTTGGTGGAATGAATGGTGGGTGCTATGTTGCACCAATACAGTGGAACCCCCCCACAAGTCACCCCATTTAGCAAAGTACAACCCTCAGGGAATTCATCTAGGGGTATAGTGTACATTTCAAACCCCCAGGGGTTTCACCAATTGTGGTACAACTGGGCTGTGAAAATGAAAAATTACATTTTTTTTACACAAAAATGCAGTTCTGGTTTAAAATTTTTCATTTTCACAAGGAATGAAGGAGACAAAGCACCCCAAAGTCTGTGCCCCAATTTCTCCCGAGTACGGCAATGCCTCACATGTGACCAAAAAATACCAGTTGGGCGCATGGCAGGACTCAGAAGGGAAGGAGTGATTTTTGGATTTTGGAGCACAGATTTTGGTGGAATGAATGGTGGGTGCTATGTTGCATTACCAATACAGTGGAACCCCCCCACAAGTCACCCCATTTTGCAAAGTACACCCCTCAGGGAATTCATCTAGGGGTATAGTGTACATTTCAAACCCCCAGGGGTTTCACCAATTGTGGTACAACTGGGCTGTGAAAATGAAAAATTACATTTTTGTTTTACACAAAAATGCAGTTCTGGCTCAAAATTTTTCATTTTCACAAGGAATGAAGGAGACAAAGCACCCCAAAGTCTGTGCCCCAATTTCTCCCGAGTACGGCAATGCCTCACATGTGACCAAAAAATACCAGTTGGGTGCATGGCAGGACTCAGAAGGGAAGGAGTGATTTTTGGATTTTGCAGCTCAGATTCTGGTGGAATGAATGGTGGGTGCTATATGGCATTAGCAAGACCCCCGAAGCACGGTGAAATGATGAACCTAATAATCCATAGATGTGTGGTATATTTTGAAACACTCCTTCATACATAGGCCGGGTTTGTCGGGGCAAGTTTCACAGTGGAAAATGGTTTCCTTTCTTATTCCCTTTTTATAGCAAACTTTGCACCTTTTTTGTGTCCTGCCCTTTCTTGCAGTGGAGGGGATTTCGTTGGGAAAATGCTGCCCTGGTACAATACGGGGGCCTGTACTAGAAGTACTGGGGCCCTCTGCCTGCTGGTTCCCAAATACTAGGCCCTTTATGACTTCCTCTTGAAAGTGCATAAATGTCCCCCTCTGGCCGGTAGAACGGAATAGCACGTAAGCGTTATACAGTGCCATCTGGATGATATACACGGCCAGCTTCTTGTACCAGATATTTGTTTTCCCGCAGGGCACTGTACGGCTTCAGTACCTGATCTGAAAGATCCACTCCGCCCATGTACTTATTGTAATCTAGGATACAATTTGGTTTTGAGGTGTGGGTACTGGTACCTCGTACAGGGATGGAGGTGGTACTGTCTCCATGAATTGTTGTCAGTATAAGGACATCCCTCTTGTCCTTATATTTGACCAACAACATATTTTCGGTGCATATTCCCCTGCTTTCACCCCTTCTTAGTACTTGGGCAATGTGCGTTTTGGGGAGGCCTCTTTGGTTCTTGCGCACAGTACCGCAAGCTGCTGTACCTCTTGAACCAAGGGCCTTAAACAGGGGGATGCTGGTGTAAAAGTTATCCACATAGAGGTGATAACCTTTATCCAGGAAGGGGTGCACTAAATCCCAGACAATTTTTCCACTAACACCTACGAGGGAGGGGGGGCATTCTGGCGGTTCAATTCTTGAATCCTTCCCTTCATATACCCTAAACTTGTGGGTGTACCCTGTGGTGCTTTCACACAGCTTATAAATTTTTATGCCATACCTTGCCCTCTTACTGGGAAGGTACTGGCGGAATTTAACCCTTCCTTTAAAATGTATAAGGGACTCGTCGATACTAATACATTTATCAGGGATGTATAGCTCTGCAAATTTGGCACTGAAATGATCAATGACCGGCCTGACTTTGAATAGCCTGTCAAAGGTGGGATCATCTCTGGGTGGGCACTGTGCATTATCGGTGTAATGTATAAATTTATGGATTGCCTCAAAACGAGTCCGAGTCATGGCCATACGGTAAAATGGGGTGCTGTACAGAACATCTGTACTCCAATATTGCCTAATTTGTGGCTTTTTTACTATGCCCATATGAAGCACCAGACCCCAAAACGTCATCATCTCTACTGCATCTACAGGGGTCCACCTTGCAAATGATGGCGTGGGGTTTTGAGCAATAAACTGCTGGGCATATAAATTAGTTTGGTCCACCATTAAATTTATAAAATCATCAGAGAAATATAATTTGAAAAAGTCAATTTCTCTGAGACCTGTGGAATCAAATTGGATTCCTGGCATGGCCAAAAACTCAGGAACCTGGGGCTCAAAATTGTCTGGTGGTGGGGTCCATACTAGATCAATTATTGGGGGGGGGGGTCTCAGCTGATCTACGGGGGCGTCTTTGAGGGGGTCCCTCATCACCGGAGGAGGAAGAGGAGCTTAAGACGAATCCTTCAAATTCCCCGCTTGCATCACTGGCTGTGTCAGAGTCAGAGGCAAGCATGGCATATGCCTCCTCCACTGAATACATTCTTCTGGATGACTGGGATGACATTTGGGATGACATTTGGGATGCCATTTTTATTTTTGTGTTACTGGTAGTGAAATGTTTCAACACGTGTATAGTGTAGGGGGGGGTACAAACTTTATTTCAACCCGGGGGGTATGTAGTGTGTATGTAGTGCAGAAAAAAAAAAAATACTTTATACAAAAAAAAAAATTGAAGGGGTTAAAAAAAAAAAAATTGAAGGGGTTAAAAAAAAAAAATTGAAGGGGTTAAAAAAACAAAAAAAAAGGTCCTGCGCCAAAAATTGAGCACAGATGTTGGTCAGTAACGTCCGTCACTGAACAGCGCTCAAAGGCAACAGGAATTTGATCAAAAAAAAAATAGATCAACCCTGTGCCGAAAAAGCTGATCAGTGATGTACGTCACTGATCAGCGCACAGTGGCCACAGGACACCCACAAAATCACAGTGTGTGTAAAAAAAAAATTAAAAAAAGACCACACAGCACCCACAAAAAAAAAAAAGGTGATCAGTGATGCGACACTGATTACCAGTGAGGGGCAGCAGGTGGCACAACCTTTGGTGCAACTGACAGTGCAACTGGCAGCAACTGACAGGTATATATAAAAAAAAAGAAAACCTCTGCGCCCCCAAAAAGTTGCTGATCACCTCAGATATAGTGATCAGCACAAAAGGCGGGGGTAGCAGACACAAAATATACACTCTCTATCACTCTCTGTCACTATCTCTCTCTATCTCTCACTATCTATCACTATCTATCACTCTATGACACTGCAGCAGCACTGACAGTTATATATATAAAATAAAACCCCTGCACCCCCAAAAAGGGGGGGTAGCAGACACAAATCTCTCTATCTCTCTACCTCTCACTATCTATCACTATCTATCACTATCTATCACTGTATGACACTGCAGCAGCAGCACTGACAGTTATTTAAACCCCTGCACCCCCAAAAAGGGGGGGTAGCAGACACAAAATATACACTCTCTATCACTCTCTGTCACTATCTTTCTCTATCTCTCACTATCTCTCACTATCTCTCACTATCTATCACTCTATGACACTGCAGCAGCACTGACAGTTATATATATAAAATAAAACCCCTGCACCCCCAAAAAGGGGGGGTAGCAGACACAAAATATAGCTCTCTCTGTCACTATCTCTCTATCTCTCTCTATCTCTCTCTCTATCTCTCTATCACACTGCAGCAGCAGCAGGAAGTCTCAGGAAGTCAGATCCAGGAAGCGTCCAGCACGCTACAAGCAGTGATCAAGTGATCAGGTAAGGTATTTGCAAGGATCAGGTAAGTATTAGGCAAGGATCAGGTCGGTATCACGGCAGACAGGCACGGTGACCGTTCTGCACGCTATTCCAGACCGGAATGGCGTCTGCAGCGCAGTCACCGTTAGTTTAAATGTCACGCCTTGGCTGTGATTGGTCCGTGGGTCCCACGGACCAATCACAGCCTTGGGGGCAGGTGGGGTGAGGGTGGGGTGAGGTGTCATCGTCACCGATGACCCCCTCATGCCCCCTGACGCCCGGCGGTGATTGACACCTGTGTTACCGAGCGTCTGATTCGCTGGTAACACAGGAAAACGCTGTGAATGGCTGTTCACACTGAACAGCCAATCACAGCGATCGCCGACGGGGGGGCGGCATCGCAGCCCCCCCTGGGCATGCAGGGACATGTCTGCTGTCAGGGACAGCAGACATCGTCCCTCTGTCACTGCGTCTCGAGACGCAGTGACAGTTTAAAGTCATGACGTATATATACGTCATGTGTCGGGAAGTACTTCCCGGCCATGACGTATATATACGTCAAATGTCGTGAAGGGGTTAATACCTCTTTCACAAAGAAAATGAAATTCCCAGGTGAAGTAGTTCCACCCGAGAATTTCATTAAATACATGGGTCCTTTTTCTGCGAGAAAGGGTCGATTGGGATCTTAAACTCTGGGTCTCCAACCCTGCAAAAGACCAGGACTGACCTTTTAACCACAGAAGAAAACCCTGTGTATAGAGCAAATCTCTGGGTCTAAATGTAAGACCCTGAGATTTGCTCTCCTGTGTGAAGGGGGGACTGACAGCGGCGGCCAAATAACCTGGCGCTTCAAAAGCCGAGTACCGTATATACTCGAGTATAAGCCGACTTTTCCAGCACATTTTTCATGCTGAAAAAGCACCTCCTCGGCTTATACTAGGGTGAATACGGTAACTGTAGTTTAGACTGTGAGGAAGTGGATCCAGGCCTAATGCTACTTCCCACAGCCCTATTCCCCTCTAACTGCGCTGTACCTGCTCAGTTTGGGCTCCATCCGATAGCCAGATGTCCCCTGAGCATAGCGCTGTTCATTGCAGACCTGGTGGACAGTTTTTCAGCTTGAGGCCTACCATGACTGGTAAGCCGGGGCCTAAATTTTGGAGCCAGGCCGGGGCTCCATGGCGAAAATCGCGGACTTTTACAGCCGGAGCTGCACCTACTGACCCTGGACCTTGAGGGTCTGACTACCCTGCTAAGGTTTACCAGGTGCCTGGATCCCTGTACACTCTGCTGGGCACTGGAGAGAGGTAAAAGGCATTGTGGAGGACTTGCTTCCTTCACAGTGACAGTAGCCATCTATGGATCAATCACTTTCTCCTCACTGTTAACCCCTCTACCATGGGTCCCACAACTTAAAACTCCCCTCAGTGTCAGTGTGTGTCAGTGTGCCCCTAGACCAGGCATTCCCAACCACGATCCTCAAGGCACACCAACAGTGCAGGTTTTGTAGATATCCAGGCTTGAGCACAGGTGACTTAATTAGTATCTGAGTGATTCTGATTAAACCATCTGTGCTGAAGCCTGGATATCACTAAAACCTGCACTGTTGGTGTGCCTTGAGGACCGTGGTTGGGAATGCCTGCCCTAGACCCTGTGCATTTTCCACCCTAGGCTTATACTCGAGTCAATAAGTTTTCCCATTTTTTTGTGGCAAAATTAGGTGCCTCGGCTTATATTCGGGTCGACTTATACTCGAGTATATACGGTAATTGCCACCAATTACTGGGTTATTCCAGTGCAACTGTCTGAAAGCGGTATAAGCAATTTTTTAGTCGCAATGTTAGATATAAAGTATAGAGATGGCAAACCTACTTGGCTCCAAGAAGGCCTGCTAGGTACACTAATGAATCCCTCTCAGCACCCATAAATTGGCTGACAGAAAGCACGCAATCCTTCAGCGGTGTGCTCCCTTCTAGATAGGTCACTGGTGTGAATAGAGAATTCGATTGAGGGTCCAAGAGCTCTTCTTGTTCTATACACATTCCCTAAAAAAAAAAAAAAAGTATCAAAGTATAAAATACTACATTCTTACAATTACAGGTTGAGTATCCCTTATGCATATATCAGTTATCCAAATTATTCCAAAAACCAGAGTCTCCAAAATGTAATTTTATTTTTTGCTAAAAACCTACTGGCTACATCTGTAACTGGCACTAAAGGGGAAATAACATATAACTGGCACTAAATATGTGCAAGGATTGCTTGGCAATCAAATTCAGTGTCTGATTTTACACAAACTTTATTTTATGTTTTAAAACCTTATTTCCTCTACCTCCCCATGGCAGCTGTACTATGGGTTTTCCCCCCTCATTAGGTAGATCTGGAAAGGAAAAAAAGACACAACACTGCCCCTATATAAGGACCGCCCCTACCAGGGCTCAGTGTCTTTTTTTCCTTTCCAGGTAGAGGAGGCTTACCCCATACTGCTGCTGCCTTCCCCGCTGCCTAGTGCAGTTAGGGGCTTAGGCAATAGAAGGCTACCCGCTACCCAGAGTAGTTGGGACACCTGTCTGGTGACCCCCCCCGCTACGGTGGCTGGGGGTTATGGTATAGCGATCCCCCCAAAAAACGGTACCTGCTGCCTGTCCGGAACGCTGCAACTTCAAAAGGGGATCGCGCGCCATTCTGTGCGGCGTTCTCCTCTCACAAACTCCGGCCACTAGCACAGGAGGTGCTGGGGGCGACGTCAGACGTGGCGTCTGACGTCAGCAGGAACAAGAGAGCGCGCGCGCACACTGAGGGGCTTAAAAGGCGTCTGACGTCATCAAGGAGCGCGAGACTGTGCGCACATCTCTGACAAGCAGAGAGGGCGCCAGCACTTAAAATGGCGCCGCAGCTGACGGAGAGCGCTGCTGATACTCATTGAACCAGACGGACACTGGGTAAGGCTCCACTGTTAGCTTGCTAACGGAGCGCTATACTGCACTTTATCTTACAAGTACTGATTACTATGTTTGTGCTACAGTGATCCGCAATTATGGAGGATGATAGGAAGCAGCAAGGAAAATCGGGGTAAGCCAGGAGGAATAGGTTGGTGATTGCATCCAAGTAAGACAGCCATTAAGTGAGGATGTATGTGCTTGCAGGTCAGAATCAAGCAAGGATAAACTGGAGCTTAAACAGAAGCATAAAAAGTTACATACGGCCAAATGCTCGGTGTGTGACGCACCCCTGCCAGATAAATGCAAGGGCACGGTGTGTGATAATTGTAAGAAAGCTCCTTTAATGAGGCCAGAACAAATGGCGGACCTTGTCGCCATGCTAAAAACTTCCCTAGCAGACACCTTTGTTACAAAGGAGGATCTGAAGAAGGGGTCGCACAAGAGGCCCAGGGAACCACTTTCAGAGGATTCTGACCCAGGGGAAGGCCCCACCACTGATCCACAGGAAGAAGTGGAAGAAGGGGAGGTGACTCAAGAGAAAATGGAGCTGGATTTTAATCCAGACCTCCTCAATAACCTTCTTATCCTGATAAACAAATCACTCAGCATTGAGGACCCACAAGAGGAAGGGAAGTTACAGGACCTCCTTTTTAAGGATAAAAAGAAAAAACCCAAGTCTTTTCCCCTCTCTAAACCACTACAAGACATAGTGGAAGAGGAGTGGGCTAACCCGGACAAGAAAATAGCTGTGCCACTTAGGGTTAATAAAATGTACCCCTTCGACACGGAGCAAGTGAAGAAGTGGGAGGCGGCTCCCAAGGTGGACTCAGCCATTGCCAGGCTGGCAAGGAAAACTACTCTGCCACTTGAAGACGCCAATGCGTTCAAAGACGCAATGGAAAGAAAGATGGAGATGAGCCTGCGTAAGCAGCATATTACGTCCGGGGCCTCCATAAAAGCATCCTCGGCAATAGCAGTGACCTCGAGGGTGTTAAGATCCTGGTGCCAGGACTTAGAGTCCGACTTACTGGACGGAGTGAAAAGGTCAGAACTCCTTAAAATAATCCAGAACGTGCAGATTGCCGTTGAATTCATTTGTGACGCGTCACTAGATGCGGTTAGACTGGCAGCCAGATCAAACGCAAGTAACGCAGTAACTAGGAGGACACTGTGGCTTAAATCATGGTCAGCGGATGCCCAGTCCAAAAACAAACTGGTGTCACTCCCGTTCCAAGGTGATTATTTGTTCGGGAAGAATTTGGATGACATCATATCAAAAACCACGGGGGGAAAGTCGGTATGGCTTCCTCAGGATAGAGGTTTTAAGAAAACACCTAATAGATCACAAAGATTCCAGTTCCAAGACTTTAAGGAGGCAAGAACATACAGACCGGGCAGAGGGTACAGAAGACCCAGGTCCGGAGGAAGAAGCTCCTTTCGCGGTCAAAGGGGCAGAGATGGAAAGTTTGGATATAGACAAACACAATGACGCCAAGCAGAAGGTAGGGGGCAGACTGAAGAAATTTCATTCAGTTTGGGCCCAATCTACAGCGGACAAGTGGGTGATGGAAGCAGTATCACTAGGATACAAAATAGAATTTGTACAAGACCCTGGAGTATGGCTGGAGGATTCACCCATACCAAAAGACAGGGAAGAAAGGTTGGCACTAAAGCAAAGTCTAAAAAACATGATAGCACAAGGAGTGGTGGTGGAGGTCCCCAAAGGACAAGAGATGACAGGATGGCAATCAAGGTTCTTCGTAGTCAAGAAGCAATCGGGAGGATTCAGGACCATACTGGACCTGAGAAGGCTGAACGCATACGTAGTAGCCAGAAAATTCAGGATGGAGTCTCTCAGGATAATACTCCCGGATATAAAGAAGAACGCCTTCCTGACGACAATAGACCTCAGAGATGCCTACCTCCACTTACCGATCTATTCAGGACATCAAAAATTCTTAAGATTCCGTATATCAGGCGTAACATACCAGTTCACGGCTCTGCCATTCGGCTTGTCAACCTCCCTAAGAACATTCACCAAGGTATTGGTAGTGCTGGTAGCAAAGCTAAGAGAGGAAGGCATCACAGTATGGGCGTACCTGGACGACCTATTAGTGATGGCACGATCAGAGGAACAAGCAGTAAGCCACACTCACAGAGTGATGGACTTCCTTCAAGAACACGGCTGGATTATAAACCTAGACAAAAGCCAGCTTCAGCCCACAACAGCGGTAAAATACTTGGGGGTCATTATAGACTCAAGATCAATGAAGGCAATCCTGACACAAAAGAGAATAGCAAAGCTAAAACAAGAAATAAACCACTTCTTGGGAAGAAAAATAGTCAGCTCAGCAGACTGCTTAAGATTACTGGGCCTCATGTCGGCAGCATCAGATGCTGTAAACTGGTCAAGGTTGCACACAAGGGGCATACAAAACTGCTTTCTGTCTCAATGGGACGGGGACAGCAAACAGACCACGCAAAGAATTATACTCTCAAAAGGAGCCAAACGAGACCTGCTCTGGTGGATGGAAAGAGGAAGACTAGGACAAGGGAAGTCCTTCACCACAGGGGAGCAAGTGCTACTGACAACCGATGCCAGCATGTCAGGCTGGGGGGCAGTATGCGAAGGGGCAGTAGCCCAAGGAGAGTGGTCAAAACAGGAAGGAGTACTTCACTCGAACATCAGGGAAATGAACGCAGTGAGAGAGGCGTGTCGGCACTTCCAATCCCAACTGTACCAGAGAGATCTGATAATCAGAACAGACAACGCAGTGGTAGTAGCATACCTCAACAAGCAGGGAGGTACAAGGAGCAGATCGATGATGGCAGCAGCAGCACTAGTGCTGAACTGGGCGGAAGCCTGGACGAGCAGCCTCTCAGCAGTATTTATAGCGGGACGAGAGAACCGACAAGCAGATGCCTTGAGCAGGAGGCAGATAAAACCAGGGGAGTGGGAATTATCCCAAAGAATATTCGAAGAAATAGTGCAGAGATGGGGCTATCCAAAGATAGATCTCATGGCAACCAGAGACAACAGGAAAGTGGAGAAATTCGTATCCAGACACTGGGAAGAAGGATCCTGGAACACGGACGCGTTGACGTGCCAGTGGGAGCAAGGCCTGATGTATATTTTTCCACCTTTCCCTGTCATATCAAGAACACTGAACAAAATACAGAGGGAGAAGGCAACAGTAATAATCATTGTGCCCACATGGCCAAGGAGAGCCTGGTTCCAAAAACTGGTCAGGATGGCAGTAGCAGGGCCATGGAAACTACCAGACCAAGAAGACCTGCTATGGCAGGGAAGATATGCGCAGCGTCAGCCCAGAGACTGGAAACTAGCGGCATGGTTGCTGAAACCAGAACCCTGGTGAACAGGGGCTTCTCTTCAAAAGTGGTAAAAACTCTGTTAAGGGCCAGGAAGAAATCAACATCAGGCACATATTATAGAATTTGGAAAACATACACACAATTCTGTATAATCCAGAGGAAGGATCACAGAGCCATAACAACAGTACTCGACTTCCTCCAGGCCGGCCTAGACAAAAAGCTATCAGTCAGTACACTAAAAGTCCAGGTATCCGCACTGGGCGCCATACTGGACAGGAAAATCGCAGAAGATAAGTACGTACGGAGGTTCATACAAGCATCCAAGAGGATAAGGCCAGAATTCCGTAGCCCAACTACACCATGGGACCTAAATTTAGTACTAAATGCAGTAACCGAGAGCCCTTTCGAGCCCTTAGAAGAGGTTCCAGTTAAATGGCTGACAACCAAAGTGGCGTTTCTGGTGGCGGTAACATCCACAAGAAGGGTGTCGGAGCTGCAGGCCCTATGGGCAGAAGAGCCGTTCCTGAACTTTTATGAAAATAAAGTCGTCCTAAGGACAAATCCTCACTTCCTGCCCAAAGTAGTGTCATCCTTCCACATCAACCAAGAAATAGTATTACCGTCTTTTTGCGCAAAACCAGCTAATGAGAAAGAGCGAAGGCTCCACAAGTTAGATGTTAAAAGAGCACTAACCATTTACTTACAAAGGGTTGAGAACTGGAGGAAAACAAAAAGGCTCTTCGTTGTGACAGAAGGCAAAAATAAAGGACTTGGGGCTTCAAAAACAACCATCGCTAGATGGATTAGGACATGTATAGCAGAAGCATACAAGTTAAACAATAAGGAAGTCCCACAAAGCTTAAAAGCTCATTCCACTAGAGCAGTAGGATCTTCCTGGGCTAGGAAGGGTGCAGCATCTCTAGAAGAACTATGTAAAGCAGCCTGCTGGGCATCAGCCCACACTTTCTCTAGACATTACAGTTTGGATATCGAGGCCTCCAGTGATGCGAAACTGGGCAGGAAGATACTGAGCGCAGTAATATAAAGATAAACAAAGAACCCCTAAATAAGGGGGAGAACGTCAATTAAAAAAAAAAAAAAAAAAAGAGACCTACATGTAGGTGACTACAACCTATTTCAGTAGGAGGTATTATTTTCTTATTCGGCCCCACCCAAAAAAAAATTCTTTCTCTTTACACTGCTATGGTATTACCCATAGTACAGCTGCCATGGGGAGGTAGAGGAAAGTACGGATTCTTACCCGTTAATACGCTTTCCTCTACTCCACCATGGCAGCATTATTCCCTCCCTTGGGATATATGATGCAATATAAGATGTTAATTTAAGTTATTTTATGTGAGAATGTATACTCGCTGATAATCAAGACACTGAGCCCTGGTAGGGGCGGTCCTTATATAGGGGCAGTGTTGTGTCTTTTTTTCCTTTCCAGATCTACCTAATGAGGGGGGAAAACCCATAGTACAGCTGCCATGGTGGAGTAGAGGAAAGCGTATTAACGGGTAAGAATCCGTACTTTCATGTCCAACTAAAATATATTTGTGTGTTTCATTTGTTTATACAAGATACCACTAGATATCTCATTCAAATATAAAAATATTCCAAAATATGGAATAATCTGTTATCCAAAATTCTTCTGGTCCTAAGCATTTTGGATAAGGGAAACTCAACCTGTAATACAATGAAGAAC
This sequence comes from Crinia signifera, assembly GCF_055691185.1. Taxonomy (NCBI): domain Eukaryota; kingdom Metazoa; phylum Chordata; class Amphibia; order Anura; family Myobatrachidae; genus Crinia; species Crinia signifera. The sequence continues at coordinate 226,708,164 of NC_139221.1, forward strand.
TCTGAATATTCAGATCTTGGGCTGGCCTAGAAAAATAACATGGCAATCCAATTCAGTAACTGTATATGTATGAGATGATTCTGCCACATAAAAATGTTCATGAAGTTGCTCTTTTTTGTTCCAGTGTTCCTTAAACTCAGACAGATCAGACCAGATTTCCCTGGAACTTCCCTGACAACTCCCCAGTTCTCACATCCCTTTTGGCATTTGGTGTGCCATTTTTAAAATGTTCATTTATTGCATGTAAAAGGATTCCCGGTGTGCACCTGACTGCTGCACATACTATTTAGCTTATGTACAACATGTACAATCTGATGCGCGGTCCAGTGTGCTTCAGGTCATTTTAGATGTCAAACACATGCGATTTGGCCCGATTTCAAAGCCCAATGTGAGCGGGTCGTCCTGGTGTGTACCCCGCGTTAGACTAAACTGTAGCTTTGAATTCTAAGCTCCACATCCCCTGCAACCGCACAATGAGTAGTACTTCTTTATAAAAGAATCTGGTTAGGAGTTGCAGTAACCCAGTAAAAAACTGTTCGAACAATGAAACAAACCAGTAGGGAAAGGACGGCCAAGAACAAAAACCTTGCACCACTAAATGAGAGGGAATGCAGTGTTCCCCAGCCTTCTAAAAGGAGTCAACAGTAAGGGACCAAAAAGTCTGTTCAAAGTAAATCTGCAGAGCTCAAACTACATCCAAGATTGCCAGATCATCCTGTTCTCAGGAAGTGGATGAAGGAGAAAATACTGGAAAAATAATGCAAACAACAATTTTTAAGATACTATTAAAAGTGTAATTAGGTGTTGTTTCTTACCAACCAGGCATTAGTCACAACTTCTCCAACTGTAGCCTCCACTTCACAGCCCAGTAAAGGAACCAGAGCATAATCAGCGATGATTCTCTTCTGTGTAGATAGCACTTTCCCATCATTCTTCTTGATTATGTCTTTAATGCAAGCTTCATCCTCCTCAACAAAACCCAGCACCAAAAATCTTTTACTACTGAACAATCCACCGCCAGTGATTGTGGAAGATTCCCCCAGACCACTCTGGGTTGCGTAAGAAGGTAGATCATCCGGCATGCTTGAATTGGATAGGTTATTCTGATTGCTAGTTTCATTATTCCTTGGATCAACTAGAATAGCAAAACAAAAAATGTGTTCCTATATTTTGGCACTGCAATGCTTTAAATGTTATGTTTCTCGGGTGTCATAGACCCTGATAACAAATCTTACCTAAGGTTGAATCATTTTCTGTATACTGTGATAGTAGATCTTCATCAGCTTTCTGATTTCGAGTGTCATTGGTTGGTGTTTGTGGTGCCTTACTGGTGCTGCTTGTCTTCCGAACAGAAGAATCAAGAATAGGTGCTTTGATCTCAGCCGGCTTATAAGAAGGATGAATATAAGTCTCCTCAGACTGCAAGACCCCCTTTGAAAAGCTGTCCACTAACCATTTTACTGTAAGAACATGGGGCCTAAAATAAATTCAAACAAGACTTAGAAGAATGATGTTCAATTGTCTCTCCCAAACACACACACACAAAAACACACACCACACAATTATTACCAAATTGAAGAAATTCAGCTTTTTGGGCCACATACAGTAATTCTCCATTTAGGAATATAACCATAAACAAACGAAATGTTACCACATTCAAAAATATAGCTTTATAGATCATATTAAAGGGCGTAAAACGTGAATAAAATACATCTCATGTATGGTGAATATTCGCATCCACTAACTATAGAAATGCATATATGGTTATGTATAAAATACTTTTACTTTTAGCATGAAAGGTCTACAGGAATACTGTACAACATTATTATGCACACCTGTGGTCTATCTTGTTCAAAAACTGCTTTAGTTCCTCATCATTTTCTCCAACAACAACATGAGTAACATCACTGTTGAGCTGATTAAATCGAACACCTCCACCACAGTTTATGAGTCTGCGCAGCTTATCCAGTTTTCTGCCACCAAAACCACATACATATATCTGTGGACAGAGGTACAAAGAGTCAGGGTGTATGTGTGCATGTGTGTGTGGTTTGTATATTAGCAGTGCCTATAAAAGTAAGAAAAAAACTAATTCAGAGGCCACTAAAAAAAAAGAAATATTGGTAGTAAATATCAAAGCTGTAAGAACACCTAACGGAGAAGGGATCATGCAACCAGAAATGTTACTTCTGGTGACATGAAGCTATAATACTACTCACCCTGCAGCCATCTAGAAGATCATCTGGAGCCTGCATGGAACTGAGGTCCAAGTTCTCAAGAGTATCAGGTGGAGGTTCCAGTCTGGTACCCATCACAGAATTAAAGGCAGACTCATTAATACAGCTGGTGCTAATATTAGAAATATGGCTGACATCCGAGAGTGCCCGATCTGTATAATACAAAATAACAAATGAGTACCAAAAAAGCATATATGTGCAGCAAAAAACAGGAAACAAAATAAAAACCCTGCGAATTATACTCACTGATAATTCCATTTCGTAATAGAGATCCCATGGCTGTCATGGGATCTCTAAGAAGAAATGGAATTATCAGGGATTATAATTTGCAGGTTTCTTCTACGATCCCCATGGCAGCCAAAACACTGGGAATTACCAAAGCTAAGAAAAAAGGGTCAGGACACAACTCAATGCAACATTTCATTTATTCATTTAACACCTTTCAAGACATGGTCCCCAAAGCGGGCAGGTGAGAAATCAAACTCGGAATATTTAGATGTAAATGTATGAGCCGAGGATCACGTTGCCACCTGACAGATCTATAAATCAACTAAGCCTGTGCCCTCTTAGCCCATGATGGAGGCAATGCCCTGGCCAAGTGTGCTTTTATACCAGGAGGTACCATCCGACCTTCTTGCTTGTAAATGAAGAAAACACAAGTGTCTAGCGCGTCTGGTGTTCCCAACACAATTAATTATATATAAACACCAAGGGCGAAATGTAATAGGGTGTGATTTTTTAGACATGTGCGATTTTTGGTCAAAAACGGCCGAAATCGCACATTTTCCGAAAATCGCACATTTAATAGGTTGAAAATCGCGGTAAAAAATCCTGATTGGAGACGCATAGCTCAGCCAATCAGGACTGAGCTATGCGTCTCCATGGAGACGCATACTGTAGCTCAGCCAATCACGCTCTCAGCCTCTGTAGCACTCGGACAGCGCTACAGAGGCTGTTAGAAGCAACGGAGACAGCCGGTTCTCCCCGCTGCCTGTCAGTGCGGGGGGAGCCGGCTGAGAAGCAGCCAGACCAGCGCTGGATCCAGGAATGGTAAGTATGCTGGTGTAAAATTGAGGTGTGTGTATGTAATAAACTTGTACTTCTCTGTGTGTGTGTTTTTTATAAACATTCTTTTTACAGGTGGACTACAAGTCCCAGCGGGCCCATTAATGCCCCGCATGCTGGGACTTGTGGTTCTCCAAGTCCCAGCATGCGGGGGAGGTCTGCTGGCACTTGTAGTTCGCCCGTAAAAAGCAATGTAATGATATGTATGATGGATTTAACCCTATCAGGCCGGCGTCCACTGGCCACGGACGCCGGTGACAGCCCCGGGCTTCAGCCCTGGACGGGTGAAGCCTGGGGGGGGGGGACCCCTTTATTGGGGGGGTCCCCACTCCTCCAGGTTCTCCGTCCAAGGCTGACCAGCCACGGTGCTCATGTTTTGGCCGGGGGACCTTGTATAAAAAGTGTCCCCCGGCTGTGGCATGACACCGCGGGCTGTTGGAGCCCGGTGCTGGTTTCAAAATACGGGGGACCCCAGATTTTTTGTCCCCCGTATTTTTGGAACCAGGACCGGTCCAAGAGTCCGGGGCTGGTTTCAGAAATACGGGGGACCCCTATGCTTTTTGTCCCCCCGTATTTTTGGAACCAGGTCCGGCTCAATGAGCCCGGGGCTGGTTATGCTTAGGAGGGGGGACCCCACGCCGTTTTTTTTTTTACTTTTTTTTTTTGGAACAAAATCGCATTTATGAAAATGCACACATTTTCATGACTGAAAATGCGCACATTTTCATGACTAAAAATCGCGGCAAATCGCGGCAAATCGCATTTTTTGCCGCGAATTCGCATCTCATTACATATGCGAATTCGCGGCAAAAAACGCGATTTTTAAAGGTGCGATTTGGTGCGATTTTTTTTTAGTCTAAAAAATCGCACCCTATTACATTTCGCCCCAAAGGTGAATAATACAAACAGGATATCACCATACAAGTAAAATGTCCTTATAGGGCTTGAAAAAAGCAAGAGAAAAAAAAAAACACACAATAGTGCAGACTTATTTGTATTCAAAAAAGTAATGCAGATGGAGACTTACAATACAGATTAATTAAAAAGTGATAAAGTACTAGGCACTTTATGACTTCTCCCTGATCACTGCTACATACATCTACCCCACAGTACCATTGGCCAGGAATCCAAATGGGCCACATTCCCAAATATATATATATACCAAGGAGGCAGGATTTTGTATAAGGCCACACTCCTCCATTAAACTTCCTCCCAAGGATGATATACCCTAGGGCTGGGGTAGCCAACCCTAGTCCTCGAGAGAATCACAAGTGAGCTAATTAGCTCCATCTGTGTATCTTTTAAAATGTGTCAGTGATTAATGAGTGCAGCTGTGCAGCAGCTAGGTTGTCTGGAAAATGTGAACTGTTGGTAGCTCTCGAGGGCTAGGGTTGGCTACCACTGCCCTAGGTCACTGAAAATGTCCTGTCTAACTTAAGGAGAAGAGGGGAATATCCCAGTATTATGGCTGCAATGGGGATTGTAGAAGAAAAATGCACATTAGGCATTGTGATCTGTAAAATTACTTTCAGTATTATTATCCACTGTCTTTACGGACCTTATAAATAAAACACAACTAATGCTGGCCATAAACCAGAAAAATATCTTTCCAACCAGCCAACTAGTTGGTGAGATAATCTGGCAGTGTATGGGAGCAAACAATTATACGTGAAAAACTAGTAGAAGCAAAAACAAATAGATGTCCCCTCCGCTGGCGCTAAGGATGGTGGAATAGGACGTCCCTGTGTAATGAGATGCGATCCTCTTCTCCAAACATGGAATGACAGATAAGGGGGGATAAATACCATACGTTCCTCTGACAGAGTGAACGATCCTCTTATACAAACTCTATACGGAGAAGAGGATCGTTCACTCTGTCAGAGGAACGTATGGTATTTATACCCCCTTATCTGTCATTCCATGTTTGGAGAAGAGGATCGCATCTCATTACACAGGGACGTCCTATTCCACCATCCTTAGCACCAGTGGAGGGGACATCTATTTGTTTTTGCTTCTACTTGTGTGTTTTGAGTGATTTTAGAGAGTTACCACTCTTTGATGTACCTACCACAGGGCAGCTATTAGCGCACACCTACCAGAGACTTTCTTTTTTGTGCAAAGTGAAAAACTAGTTGGGGGAAAGCAAATATGTTTATTTTCCCCAACCAATCAATCAGGTTTAGAAAAAACTCCCCCCCCCTCCCAACTAACTGGCAGTGTCTGAATACTTCTGTCACCATCCTCCACTCAATTTGTGAAAGAGTACAATTTGTCACAAGCATCTTATTGAGTCACTTCTAGCCTATCTAGCTGCTGCCAGTGCTGCACGAGGCAGTTACTCTGGCTATTAGCCGATTTTAATATTGTGAATATCTAATTACATATTTTGCAGCATTTCAATACATTTATACAAATGTATTGATTACCCCTTTATGCAGTAATGGGGTGTACTGTTGATCTGAAACAAGGAACCACAAGAGAAGGATTTCATTTCATGCAGGTTCTAGCAAAGCACCAGGTACAGCTCAACCAAAACAAAAACAGCTGAAAAAAACACATGGATCAGGGGAATTCATTGGCGATCCATGTGTTTTTGACCACTTTTGGTTGAATTTGCTGACTGTTTCCACAGATTTTGGGTCAGTTTTCGACCATGGAGATTCACCCCCAATAGAGTGACAAGGTAGAATTAGTGCAGTTTTCCCCGGTGCTATGGAGGAGAGGACCCGCTTACCTGTGGCTGGGGAGCGGTGTCCTCCGTGTGCATGCCACAGGGGAGCTGCGCTATAGCTAGCCGGCTCCAAAAATAAAATAATAAAATAAAAAGTAAAATTGATATGACAGGGCTGAGAGCCCTGTGCCTTAGTACCTGTGCCTTGAGGCACAAAGAAAAAAACTGAAGCCTGTAGGGGCGTGGAGGAGGAGGAGCCTGGGCTTTGCTCAAAGATTGTCAATCTTCGTGGTGCCTGTAGCTGAAGCTCCACCCACACCCCACTGTCCACCATTGGATGACAGAAAAATAATAATTTACCCTGGAATGTTTACTTACTATATATTCTGTTGCTGCTTCCGGTTGGAGTTGAAGTCTCTGGCATAGTCTTTGCAGATGACCCAGGTTCTGTCTTGTACATGCTTTCGTCCTGACAGAAACCTCTTTCAATACTATCAAAGAACCACTGGATAGACACACAATGCACATTCCATTTTTTGGCACACTCGTATTTTTGTCCTGTGAGAAGAGGGTTAAATTATATTCAAAGCTTAGAGGCATGTAGCTACAACTAATCCACGTCACAGCATCATACTGAGCCAAATGAGATACCTGGAACCAAGCACAAAATAAGAAACCACACAGCTAACATTCTGTTTAATAAACATAAGTACTTACGATAATATGAGAACAATTACAATCATAATGTTAAGATGAGACTACGGTTTACCTTTTGCCTCTTGTACAATAAGGTGAGTGGACTCATTCATCTTAAGTTGGCCTGTATACTGCCCTCCATGTAGAGAGGTCAGCCTTTGGACCTCCTTTCTATCCAGACTACTCAATCCAGTGACACAGATGGTGCAGCCGAGGAAAATTGGACATAAATATTCCTCTAATTCGATATCTGTGTAGCTGATTAGCCTTAAAGGTAAAATAGAATAAAATAATATCAAATAAGAAACTGAAAAAGTAAAAATAAGAAAAAGCCCATATGAATCTTGTCTTCGTACTTACTTTTGCTGGGACTTCTCCCATAGGGCTTGCACCCACAAAGGTAGAAGAATGGGTTTTTTCAAACTGGCTGCCACAATGTATTTCTTGCTGCCAACCTCTCCAGCAATCAGATGGCTTACTGAAACATTAAGATCTCTATAGACATTTCCACCCATCATCTGCACATAGTGATGAACTTCTTCCTATAAATAATATGAATTGGAATCAATCTAATGGTTTCTCTTTAGAACCAGAAAATGGAAGGACAAGAAACACAGAACTACAGTAATACCCCGTTCTCACTGCAGCCAAATTCCCGGGTCTAGCATGTAGACCCGGGAAGTTTCCTTTTAACACGGGATTTTTGGCAGTGTGAACGGGTCGCATATCCGGATCTCATACACGGGTAAAACCCTTCTTTTTACCCGTGTCTGAGATCCGGATATGCAGACATGGGTTGACCCATTCACATTGCCGAAAAACCCGTGTTTAAAGGCAAATTCCCGGGTAGAACTTCTTCACCCGGGAATTTGCCTTGCAGTGAGAACGGGGGTCCAGCGCGTCAGTCCCTGGCATTTTAATGCCGGGTAAAAGCCGCGTCTCTCACTCGCAGTGAGAACACGGCATAAAAGCTGTCCCATGCATGTTTCTGTATTTAAATGTTCAGAAAATGTTAAATACCACAAGTCAAGAGAATGTTGGTTTTTACATTTATAAAAACAAAACTTACCCTGGTCTCTTTATCTAGACTGGTGCAAGAAATTGTAACATCAGCCATTGTCATGTTGAAAACAGGGTATTCGGCTCGAGGAACACATTTTTGATGTTTCATGCAGAATATGACAACCTGTGGACCAACTATTCGACAGCCAAGCTGAAAATCCAAATCATTGAAGCAAATTAGACTAGAGTAGAGACAAGATTATTACTTAACATATCACTTTGTATAAACACGTAATAATACTTGGAAAAAGGGTGTGTATCCAAATATGAGGACTCCAGCTTTACAAATACTTCATATATATCGCAGATTAAGAATAAACAATTTGTATAAAAAAGGTATTAAGCGAGACATACATGAAGCTTTTACATATCCAAATTTTTTACATGGATGATTTTCAAAGATTACAAAGGGCCTGATTCTGGTTCACTCGCAAAAGCTAATTCTCTCTCTAATGGACAAAACGGTACTTGTTTCCTAGCACGGCGCCCACTAAGCTAAGTGCTTAGTGGACTATTCTGCGTAATGAAATCACATCGCATGGGCCATTTTAGTGCCGTGCGATGCGATTTTTTAATGTAATTTATTCACCGCTCTACAATAATATGATTGTATGGCATACCAAGAGATTTTAGGCCCCCCACTATCCACTCCACCCCGAAGCGTGGCGAGCGGCGGCGGAACACGTTCTCCGACGGTTTCATACCCCCACTATACACATCGGCGTGGAGTTGATCTTATATAGTGTGGCGAGCGCAGCGAGCCCCACAAGGGGATGCGTAATACATGTAAAGCAATCCGAGTGCGCTCGCTACACTATATAAAATCAACTCCACACCGACGTGGATAGTGGGGGTATGAAAACATCGGACTGCGCTCGCCACGCTTCGGGGTGGTGTGGATAGTGGGGGGTGCCTAAAACCTCTTGGTATGTCATACAATCATATTGTTGTAGAGCAGTGAATAAATTACTAAAAAAAAATAGCGATTTCACTACGTTAGCATACGGAGAAAATCTGGGCGCTGTGCTAGGAAACAAGTACTGACAAAACCATTTACACTGCAGGGAAGGGGGGACACGGACTACAGAGGAATTGGTATGGAATCCCGGCGGTCAAATCCTGACGCCGGAACCCCGACAAGGGTGGACGTGGATCGTCCCCTCTTGCGGGCTCGCTACACTAATTTATTCTCCCTCTATTGACCGCCGGGATTCAGACCGCCAGGAAAGTGACTGCATCCCGGGGCAGACGTAACATGTGCAGAGAGCGTTAGATTTGCGTGGGGTTTGTACTTCAAACTGATATCTACATTGCAGTGCAAAAATAAAAGAAGCCAGTATTCTCCCTGCATAGAAACAATATTACCTATCTAAATCAAACTCTCTCTGCACATGTTATATCTGCCCCACCTGCAGTGCCCATGGTTTTGTTCATTAGAATTTGCTTTTGTGAGTGTACCAGAATTATCCTCAAATTTAAAAAAATAAAAATAAAAGAGAAACATATTGTCACCAGTTACGTTACACTACGTAAATCCCGATTGTCCCCTTTGATAGAGGTAATAGATGGTGGCGTGAACACAGCAGGGTGGCATGGACCCCTAACAACCCTCGCAGCTCGCCGTATGTTATGTTGAGGAAGTACCTGTCTACAAAACAGAAATAATGCACATCCCCTCATTTAAACCTGCTAGGGCTAACGTATTTATATTTAGGGTGTAGATCCATTATGATTCCCTTTTGCCAAGGTTTAGTTCTCTATTGCTCCCCCCCCATACAACTATTTAATAAGTTCAAGTATAATGAAGGAAAACATTTAAAATGTAAATGGTCATTCAGCAAAGTGTATGCATTGCAAACAGTGTGTTGCAAATGATCATCTATATATGTCTAGTGTCTGTGTGACTCCTAAACACTGACATCTGTTGGCAGCAAGTGAAACTACATCTACTAGCTTTCAAAGCATTTGCTTTGATCGGGCTTACTAGTTTTAAATGATTTGCTTGGGAGACTAAATTTCAATATCTTTTAATAATAAAGTGACATTTTATGATTTTTCTTATACTACCATTTTCTCTATTAGAATTTGCTATAAAAAGGTCTTCTACAGTCTACAACCTTTTCATGTTCATACTGTTTCTCTCAACAGCTCATCCCTATTCAATGAAGAGGTCTTGGTTCTTTCGATCATTGTAGTATAATATCGGAACACATACAATCGGTCAGAAGACTGACACCAGCATCCAGATGATCAGAACCCTGACTGGGACTGGGTAAGTATATTTACCATCTCCCCACCAATTCTCTCTGTCAGTGCCTAACCATGTCCCACTTTCTTAGTGCCTAAAACTAACCCCCCCCCCCTCCCCCTTTTCAGCATAACGCTAAGAGAAAGAAACTGGCATACTTATGGACAGGATGCCAGGTGTTGGGCTTCCGGCGCCGCTGTTGTAGTCGCCGGTTACGATTCTGTTGCTAGGCTTAAAATCCATCAGCATTCCAATTGCTGGCATGCTAAACACATCACATGCTCTCTTTCTAAATCTAGATTTCTCTTTTTCTGACTGTTCCCAATAGAAATCTTTATTACTACAATTTTTCTTTAACCCGAGAAATTGTGCACATTGTTTTGCCATGCTGGTAGATGGCAAGATGAATGAATCTACTGACATCCATGTCTTTAAAATATGTTTTTTTTCTTTATATTATTAGAGGAACCAAGTTCTATGGGGCCGTATTGAAATGTTTGTGTGGCCAGAGCCACTAGAGCAGGGCTGGGCAACACCAGCCCTCCAGATGTTGATGAACTACACATCCCAGCATGTCTTGCATCAGTTTCAGCATGGCCACATAGCAAAACTAATGCAAAGCATCCTGGGATGTGTAGTTCATTAACATCTGGAGGGCCGGTGTTGCCCAGCCCTGCACTAGAGGATGCCCAATGGAAATATTCAGATGTAACTCCGTTGGGATGCATCCTACTTCCAGCACTCCAGCTCTCATCCCATTGCATATTACAGCTCAGCTTTTACCCTCAACTGCATATTGCCTTGCTATCTCCATGTCACTTTAGACAGGAGACCAAGTGCAATTTGACAACTGAATATGGCCCTATAAGTCCAGATAACCATATATTGCTAGCAATATATTGCTCAGTTTCTCCTTTTCATCAGCGACCAGAGATGGTCGCTAATGAAAGGGAACCTCTGCCGGCGGTGCCGTAGAGGTAATCAGCTGGTCGCAGGAGCAAGCTCCTGTAATCAGCGATCATAAGGGGGCTAAAAACGGGAGCGCGCACCCGGCGATTTATTGCTGGTGCGCACTCCAATCACTGGCAATATGGTCGCCAGCGACCATATTTCCAGCGATTTCAGCCCCTATCGCCCCCATGTGTACACAGCTGTACACTTCCAAAAACGCAGGGATATTGGGAATATTGGGTGTATGATTAAGCAATCATACCAAACAGGTGATAATGATCATAATTTTTAAAGGTAGGTTGAAACACAGTCATTAACTGAAACACAAACAGCTGTGAAGGAGGCTTAAAACTGGCCGAGGAACAGCTAAACTCTGCTACAAAGATGAGGTTTCATGTCACAGGTCATATCTTATATGTGACATTTATTCTTTTAATCTGATAAGCAATCATTTATAATCTACCTTCTTTAGGTGATTGAAAGCAGCACCACTAAAAGGGTCACAAATATAAAGAGATTTGTCTTTTTCTTTTAAACTTATAGCTTCTTTTTCCTCAATTATGTGGAGATACTCATCAGACTGAAATGCCTTGATTTCCTAGAATGACAAAGAGAAGTAGTATAGTAAGAACAAAAATGTCAATCATTTGATCGTTAAACATAAATACCACTGAAAAGCTAAGACATCTTCTTTACCACACCAAGTGAAAATAGCAGGCTATGTCAAAACAATTGCAAGCTTGTGTGATTAATCATTTTCCCGCCACAATAAAATAGAATCAATAAGGCCAAAATTGATTTATTTTATTGGTCAGAAAGCCGACTGTCAGATGTTGCTATAACCATGCCACATCATCTTATAACCCTGCCCCCCAAGAAGAATATATTACTTCCCTGAAATGTAAACTCTGCGAAACAGGGTCATCTTCACTAATGTGCTTTTCCTTACTTAAACCCTCTTTGACGGCACCTAACAATACCCACAACAACAACTTCCATTCAGTGAGAACTATTATTTATATCCCATTTGCGGTCTTCCAAAAAATGTTGTGGCTTATTCATCTTATCACCATATCCTAGGTAATTACATTGCATTAGCAGGTGTCCCATGATATTTTTTCCTCTTACCTCATAAGCTTCATAGAAGAAATCGGTGTTGTCAGACGACTTTACAAACTTGACAAGAAAGACGTCACTCTCAGATTTTGCCATTATGAACTAATAAAGGAAAAGATGTTAAAGAAATGTCCCACGTAATGGGGCAATATACTCATGATAGTTACAGCTATGCAAACTGCTCTGATTGCTATAGGTTTGATTTCCTGTTTTAGTTAATCCTATACGGTGCAAGTTTCAATTACAACTGTGTACAAACACAAGCAGTGGCTGTGGCAGAGTATCTCACCCTGGACTCACCAAAAAATGTCTAATAAGTGTGGCACATCCCTCACAGCTCATAGGACTGACCCATACATGTGAGCGGAAGGATATCGCCAGCACTCGCTGTGTACATACTGTAGTGTATACAGTCCTCCTAGCAGGGAACATCAGCCTGCACTACGGCGTCATCAAGATGCAGGCATCAACAAGGCTCAAGTTTAAAACATGGGACCCCTGGGCTATTAAAGTGTCCCATACACTAGTCCAATTCCACCCTATGATGCCCATACACTTGATGGCATGTGATGTCGCACTTAGATTTCTGATGAAGCTTCCCATGCGATAAATCGGATCTCAAATGCTTTTTTTGCATTCAAAAATGCAACAAATCACATGCCCCTTGTGACCTGAAATCGGGAGATGTAATGAGAGCTGAGCTATCTGGGGGGTATATAAACTGACAGATCGCAAATCGCATGTGTCTAAGGGGCAGATTTATTAAGCTTGGAGAAGAGATAAACTAGAGATAAAGCGGAGAAAAGGTAAAAGGAGATAAAGCACCAGCCAATCAGCTCCCAACTGTCTTTTTCAAACACAGCTGATTAGCTGGTGCTTTATCTCCTTTTACCTTTTCTCCGCTTTATCTCCAGTTTATCTCTTCTCCAAGCTTAATAAATCTGCTCCTAAATACCACATGTGATGTGATAAATATTATGTGCAGCACATAATATCTTTAGATAGGAAATTCGACCAACGTGTCCGTGCATCACGTCAGGTGGGGTATGGATGAAAACCGGACCAGGACAAAACCCCCGGACCAGACATCAAACTCTGCATTTTGGAGCTTGTAGCCTCCGGTCCGGGGGGTGTCCTGTTCGGGGGTCTGCCTGTGACACCTGTCACCAAGTAGAGGAGGAGGAGGAGGTAGAATAAACCCTCCCTGTATGGTCCGGTCATGTAGCAAAAACCGGACAGTCCGGACCACACGGGGAGGCTGTAATCTCCCCTCCACCATGTCCCTGGTGATAGCTATAACAGGGACCCCCCGGACAAGACCCCCCCCGGACCGGACCCTACAAGCTCCGGACTGCAGATTTTGATGTACTGTCCGGCGGTCCGGAGTTAAGTGCGGGTCCGGTTTTTACATAGTCCCCGTCAGGTGGCACATGCGATTTGTCACTGCAATTTATCAAAATCGCATTATTGTACGCTATAGCGTACAAGTGTACTGTATGAGCTGCATTATTTTCACTATAAATGTGGACATCTAATGGGAATAGTAACTATGCTGAAAGCAAGCACACGAGGGAGCACTTTTTAATGTTCTCAACGAGTGAATGTTGTTCTGAAGCAGTTTAGAAATGTCATTCCAGGGGGTCTCATGTTCTGATTTTGAACCATAAAAACAATACTGAATAATAACAATAATAATAATGTCCCCATCCATGAGTAATCAGGAAGGGTTGCTGTCACTGGCACGGTATAGATGAGCAGCCGGGCACATACCCAGGACACCGGCTACCACAATGCATGACGGGATTGGTTGACCCAGTACTGTACAGTACCTCAGAACGGTGCGCCGCTGCCCATAACTTCTTCCGCAGCACACAGCGCCTCAGCTGTCCATGCTGTCGTTTAATAGGGAAACAACGGCGACTCCTTCACTCGTCGGCGCTTCCCGGCTCCGGTGCGAATTAGACGGACCCGCCAAGTGCCCGACACAAGACCAATAGGGAGATCGCGCACATTCCACCAATAGCACGGAGACCAGGAGACGAGGCGTGTGATTGGCTGCCAGTAGCACGCGGGCCTCCGGCTGGGATCATCATCACAATATATGAATACTGTGTACAATGTACATACTACACACGTCACACACGGCTGTATAAGGGGCAATGAGAAATGTCTCCGTCCGTGAGTCCCGGGTGATATGACCGTCACACGCCCCCGCACTGGTCCCCTGGGTAAATGGTCTGATATGATTCAGAGGGGGGCGCAGCTGCGTTTATAGGCTACGGATTGTGGATTCGTATCCTGCAACTTCGATGGTAGATTACTATGCAGAATATTGTCATCAATGGTTTTGATTTCGATATTTTAGCGTAAGATAGCCTAGCCGCTATGTGCAGCTGCCGCTTTAAAAAGGTAAAAACACACAAAAAAATCCAGTACTTCCTCATCTTTGCGGCCACCGCTTACGCTACGGAATTTATGTAGCATAAGGGTTCGCTCGCCACACTTCGGGCTTGGTGGTTCACTTCGCTCGCCACAACTTTACTAAGGGTAATAAATGTTGGAGTGGACACAGGGTGGTGGTGTGAAAATGTCAGAATAGCAGCTAACGTAACTGACGTAAGCAGTGGCTGCAAAGATGAGAAAGTACCAAAACATCTAGTGCGTGGCTACCATGGATGGCAGGCACCCATGTGGTTCTCCATCAGCAGCTACAGACTCCTCAGCGGTTAAAGTACCCTCTCTCCCTTCAGCCGCTACGGGGTCTGTGGTAGGGATGTACATTGGAAGCCCACCATTAAATGATGGCTGGGCTTCCGCCATTGAATCTTTTGATGTGATGGTCACTGAATTTGATTCTGATTTGCACATGCACAAACATCTTCAGCCCAGCCACGCATGTGGGGCTGGGACCATCGGAACCAGTGTTCCCTCTAAGCTGTGCGCGCGCACACAACTCGTCGAGCGTGCGCACAGACATTACAACAGAGCGCACAAAGCAGCAGGGGTCCCTTTTTGCAGTTGTGGACTCAATTAATGTGTTTCACCCATTAACTACATTGTGTGCTGTGTTTTGAATGTTTAAATGTTTAATATAATTTTTAAGTAAAGTTAACACAAATGCTGAACGTCATTTTCCAGTTATATATGTGACGCACAAAAATTACAATTTCCTTCCAAAGTTGCACAGCCAAAATCTTTTGCCGCACACAGCCTTCGTAAAATTAGAGGGAACATTGATCGGAACACCATCAAATGTTTACCATTTGATGGTGGAAAACAACGGAATGTCGCTATCGAATGGTAAAAACACTTACCATTGAGTAAAAAACATTGATGTTAGTGAAACATCCCTAGTCTGTAGCTGCCAGGACCTGCAGATCTACATCCCATTATAGAAATGTTCCTCTGAAAATGGGAGCCATAGTGAGAGGGACATTTTCACTGGGAGCAGTTGCAATGGAACCATTGACAAGTAGATATGCAGGTCCTTGCAGTGGTGCAGCAATAGAACCCACAGACCCTCAGTGCCAGCACCTCCAAGCCACTGTGGGTGCTATTGCTACACCACTGGCAGGGGGGAGGTTGTTCCAAACATCTTGTAGAACTAACACCAGAAGTTCTGTGGATATAAACTTTCTCAAATCTTTCTCTCTTCATGTAATCTCAGACAGACTCAATGTTGAGATCAGGGCTTTGTAGTGGCCATATCAATTCCAGCACTCCTTGTTTATGCTGAAGACAGTTCTTATGATATAGGCTGCATGTTTGGGGTCATTATTGTGCTGCAGAATAAAGTTAGAGTCAATCAAATGCCTTTGTGATGGTATTCCTGCCTGTATTGGGGACACTTTCAAACCCTTGAGTGGTGGGTTTTCCCATTTAATCTATGGGCCATATATCTATTTGTAGGTGTACCCAGCTTAACTCTATGTGAACCACATTTTTTTTAAACTTTATTTCTTTGACCAAAATGTCATAATTGTGGCCTGCATTTTTATTTCTAAGGAAGAGCTCCATAGTGCTGTTTAGTAGGATAAGTACAGATGAGATACATACTGTACAGAAGACTGGCCAGAATAACAATGCCAGCATCCTGAAATGGGGAATCCTGACAGTGGTTAGGTAAGTATACTTACCGTCCCCTAAAGCAGTCTGAATCCGTAATCCCCGTACCCCACCATCTAAATCTAACCCTCCCCGGCATACTAATGCTCAGTATCCTAGCAGTTGGAATTCAGGTGCCGGTCTCCAGGTGTTATTCGGGATGCTGACATCGGTATTGTGAATGCAAGCATGCTGTACACATAGTATATAGAACCACACATATGACTGTGATGTAACATAGAAACATAGGGTGAGATTTAATAGGAAGAGAGATTCAGAAAGTGAGAGATTTGGGAAGAAATATCCAGTTTTTTTAAAGCGGCAATCATTTACACTGCAAAACCAGTTTAATTTTGCAGTGTAAAGGATTGCTGCTTTAAAAAAAACCTGGAGATTTCTTCCCAAATCTCTCACTTTCTGAATCTCTCATCCCATTAAATCTCACCCATAGAATTTGACGGCAGATAAGAACCATTTGGCCCATCTAATCTGCCCCTTTTTTACCCTTCAGGTAATCTCAACCCTTTTTAATCCTTATTTCTTTGTAAGGATATTCATATGCCTATCCCAAGCATGTTTAAATTGTTCTACTGTCTTAGCCTCTACAATCTCTGATGGGAGGCTATTCCACTTATCCACTACACTTTCTGTGAAGTAATTTTTTCTAACATTTTCCCTGAACCTATCTCCCTCCAGTTTCAGTGCATGTCCTCGTGTTCTATTACTTCTTTTCCTTTGAAGAAAATTACCCTCTTGTACTATGTTAAAACCCTTCACATATTAGAATATTTTTATTATGTCCCCCCTTTCCCTTCTCCAAAATATACATCTTAAGATCTTTTAGTCTTTCCAGGTAAGTTGCCCTTCTTTGTACACTCTCTAATGTATTTATATCCTTCTGAAGATATGGTCTCCAGAACTGGACACAGTATTCCAGATGAGGCCATACCAATGACCTATAAAGTGGCATTATTACATCTGTTTTTCTGCTACGGATTCCTCTCCCTATGCAACCAAGCATCTGACTAGCCTTCCTCATTGCTTTGCTACATTGCTTTCCTGCCTTTAAGTCCCCTGAAATAGTGACTCCTAGATCCCTTTCCTCCTCAGCAGTTTCCATTATAGTACCCTTGATACCATAGGTGCCGATTCTGTGGGTGCTCAAGGGCCTGAGCACCCACGGAAATTGATGAGCACCCACAGGCCCGAGTCCCGCTGCTGGGCTGCCATATTAACATCGCCGGACCCGCCACCTGGGAAACAGTATGCCGGGAAGAGTGTATTCTGTCCGCGGAGTACCTGCACTGTGGGGGCATTTATGTATGTGGAACTCTGTTATTATTTTGTGGCCACACCCCTTCCCCATGAAGCCACTCCTCTATATTTTTGGCTTGAGCACCCACCAGCAAAAACATAAATCGGCACCTATGCTTGATACTATATTGAGCTTTTGGGTTTGAGTCCCAAGTGCATAATTTTGCATATTTTTTTTGCATTAGAAGACATAGAAAAATATAGAGCTGCGCACCCGACTTAAGTAGAAATATAACAATTTATTACAGTTGCGTACATATATTACAGAGTTAAAAAAATTAGTAAATAAAAATAAAAAATAATATGAAATAGAATTTACTAATAAAAATTATGCAGTAAAAACACACAAAGAAAAATTATGAAAAGTTGGGGGAAGGTGGATTATACAACCGGTTGCATTCACTGTAATCCAGTCCTGGTATTGTTAGGTAAAGTCAGGTTAGTACTGTTAAAAATTGCGGTATTAGTGACAGTCACTATGCATTCCTGGGTTTTTCATAATAATGTTAGGTTTTTGTTAGACTGCAGTATATTAGTAATTAGCTGGAGTTTTACTCGCTTATTATGTCTGGCCAGACAGTGTGGGTACCTTACAGGCGACCTGGTGCTGCTTTCTCCTGTTCTCCCAGTTGATGGCGCTGAATAGCCAGAGTTACAACTTTATCCGGAGTAAGAATAATTTCAGGTAAGCTGGTCACAGTATATTCAATGGTTCCCCGTCTCTTAAGTATATTGCCAGTATCCTTGTGCTCTAACGCGTTTCCCCGCCTTTAAATTCTCAGCGGCTTCCTCAGAGAGTCTGCAAGTGGCAAGAAAAGCTTTCTTGCCACTTGCAGACTCTCTGAGGAAGCCGCTGAGAATTTAAAGGCGGGGAAACGCGTTAGAGCACAAGGATACTGGCAATATACTTAAGAGACGGGGAACCATTGAATATACTGTGACCAGCTTACCTGAAATTATTCTTACTCCGGATAAAGTTGTAACTCTGGCTATTCAGCGCCATCAACTGGGAGAACAGGAGAAAGCAGCACCAGGTCGCCTGTAAGGTACCCACACTGTCTGGCCAGACATAATAAGCGAGTAAAACTCCAGCTAATTACTAATATACTGCAGTCTAACAAAAACCTAACATTATTATGAAAAACCCAGGAATGCATAGTGACTGTCACTAATACCGCAATTTTTAACAGTACTAACCTGACTTTACCTAACAATACCAGGACTGGATTACAGTGAATGCAACCGGTTGTATAATCCACCTTCCCCCAACTTTTCATAATTTTTCTTTGTGTGTTTTTACTGCATAATTTTTATTAGTAAATTCTATTTCATATTATTTTTTATTTTTTATTTTTATTTACTAATTTTTTTAACTCTGTAATATATGTACGCAACTGTAATAAATTGTTATATTTCTACTTAAGTCGGGTGCGCAGCTCTATATTTTTCTATGTCTTCTTTTTCTCCTTTGGGACTATGAGCAATCCCAAATAGAGCAGCAGTACCCAACTGTAAGTTAATTCTGGCCGACTTAGAATACTAATAATAAATAACATCTATCGATATATGGTCAATTTGGTGGTGCGCAGGACTTTTCTGTGTACCAATTTTTTTTGCATTAAACTGTAGTTGCCATGCTCTTAACCAATTCTCAAGTTTACCTAGATCATCAGTCATTTGATTTACCCCTCCTGGTGTGTCTACTCTGTTGTATATCTTTGTGTCATCTGCAAAAAGGCATACTTTCCCTTCAATACCATTTGCAATGTCACTAACAAAGATATTAAAGAGCACTGGTCCAAGTACAGATCCCTGGGGCACTCCACTGGTAACATGTCCCTCCATAGAATGCACTCCATTTACTACAACTGTCTGTTTCCTATCCTGCAACCAGGTTCTTATCCATTTAATTGTTTTATAATCCAATCCCACACTTTCAAGTTTATTTAGCAGTCTGCAATGTGGGACAGTATCAAATGCCATACTAAAGTCTAGATATGCCACATGTACATGTGTGTATGCACAAATACAGCCATAGGAATAAATAGGCAGCATACTTAGTAACATCTCAGCGCAGGACATATCTGTGTAAGATAACTGTGGCCACATCTGTATAAAGTGTGCATTTAGCATAATTAATATTAAGACAAGAAAAGTTTACACAGCTCACAGGCTTAGTAAATGTAAGTGGACAAAATGGGAGAAGAGGGCAGCCAAGTAATGATGAAATAATCAGCATTACAGGCTTTTTTAATGCCTAGATGGAAATATAATAGAGTGAAGGATGTTGTTCCTTTGGTTAGGAGTGTACAGCAAGAAAGCCGAAATGTGTGAGAGGTATAAGGAGCTAGTGAAGTGACTGGCAGAGAGGGGCAGTAGAGGAAGAACAAGAGAGTAAAATGATGCTTGCAGCAGAGTTGACAATACCGTCATTAGGTCGACACATGCAATAGGTTGATATGGCTAAAGTTGACATGGTTGGAAGGTTGACACAAGCGTTATGTTGACAATGGGAAGACTGGCAGTCAAGAGGCCATCATGAATTGTCCAAGTTTTTTATTTTTAGCCTATATGTGAGGTATTTCATGTCCTACCATCCACTACGGTGTGGTGGGAGAATATAATAGTGTTTCCTGAAGCCGCTCGCCATGCAAAGGGACGCGGTACACTTTAACATGTCAACATTTGGGACAAAAAAAGTGCCAAACTAATGTCGACCTAATGACCCATACCCATCTGAAGAGGGTCAGGGCAGAAGTTAGGAAGGGCAGAAAGAACCAGAATACAGTAACCAAGGCAGGAAATGAGCAGCACATGAATAAGACTAAGAAGCTATCAGGCTAAGAAAGGGCTTGATTCTGGAAATATATATCGGAGATGGAAACTGCAGAGTTGAAAAAGGGACCGGATGTTGGGGGAGAAGGAAAAGACAAAGTCAAGAAAGATACCTAGAGATTAGACTTTTGCAATGGAGCAAAGAGTGAGATATTGGGGGCTATCCAGATCTTGGAAGATATATATGTATTACTGTGCTTTTTTGTTGGAGCTGCTTCCGTATAATGAGCTATATAGTATTAAATAAAATTGGAAGCTCTTGTAGATATCCTTTTTAATGAATGTGCTTGCCTGTATGGAAGAAAAAGGGTTAAGTGGCTTTAGAAAGCTTAATGCTTTAATGTTTACAGCCCTTCTATGAGTGGCTTTGGTTGATTTTTAGGGGTTAATTAGAGCGGCACCGCAGATCACAAGGTTTGACAGTGTCTACACTTTCCATACAATATCTCCTCTTCTCATCTGCGGGGTCCGTGTAGTGTTATCAGCGGTCTTGTTTGGCGTCTCTGGGGGAAATTTACTAAGATGTGTATTCTACTTCACATGTGATGTTGCTATGGTCAACCAATCAGATCCTGTTTTCTATCTTCTAGAGGGTGCTAAATAAATAAGTAGTAGATTCTGATTGGTTGCCCATAACAACATCACATGTGAAGTAGAATACACATCTTAGTAAATTCCCCTCTGTCTCCTGAATGTCGCGTCTTCCGTACGGACTCAGACCGGAAGTTCGGGTAGCGTGTTTCTGGTTGTCCGTTCCACGCTCCCGGGACACCCTTCTGGCGTTTTTATATTTTTACAAGATTTATGGGTTTAGTTATTAAAAAAAGAGAATACATATATTAAATATAAGTTGCAAATAAAATCTATTAACTAGCATGCTTCGCTATGGGATGAACATGGTAAATTAAAACAGTGCCCCTTTGAAATTATTTATTTATTATATAGCGCAGCACAATAGGAATCTCCTCATATACTTAGTGCTGTTGGGGGACCCTGTTACTATATAACTCTGTGTGTGGGTTCGTGCTACCTCCATTACTCTCTTCACATCATGTCACTGTCATCACTGACATATCATGCATGTCCTGATATAGTCTGTGCTGCTGCTGCCCCACCCCTAGGGGTGTGTTACCCCCACAGTGTTTGTTGCCTGACTAAGTCATATGTGTACAAAGTTTGGTATAAATTGCTCCAGGCATTCCAGAGTTAGGCTGTCTCCTGATATACTCTGTGCTGTTGTCCCACCCCCTAGGGGTGCTAGGGGTATCTTATCCCCAATTATTTGTTCACAGATTGTAATTGATGTGTACCAAGTTTGGTGTAAATTGCTCTAGGCAAGACTTAAGCTGTCTGCTGAGTTTCTCCCACAGTGTTTGTTCCCAGATTGTAAGTCATATTGCTGCAGGCATTCCAGAGTTATGCTGGAACATACATCACAATGAGCGTACAGCCAAAATTGTGGTTTTTAATTAATTCAAACTTAACAGTCATTCATTTTGATAAAAAAAAAATTTAGTTGCCTCAGCCATGTTTTAAGAATTCACGATATTTGCTTGTAAACTGTGTATTTGTATAGAAAGACAGAAGGACAAATGTACACTTTTATATATTAGATAGGACTTCTATTTAAAATCCTATTGTAAAGTTTCAGCATAATAATCATATTCTATATCTCACACTGACAAATGATTAGTGTCATCATTTGGCAGGACTAGAATTAATGTTTGCGTGAATCCGTGTGACAGGTCCTTAAAAGTAAAAAGGTATAAGAGGTTTGTCACAGAAGGACCCAAAAATAGGAATACATTCTTCTGACTCCAATAAGGAATTTACATACAGTATAAGAAAATATATCCAATGAAACTATGGTTTTAATATAAAACTATAGATAACATGGCAGCATTTGACAGAAATTCCAGTAAGGTTTCCATTTCCCTTTATTTTCTTAAAATTTTATGTACAAGAATGAATGATCTGTATAATGTACATTCATAGAAAGCTGTATATACTGGATAATAACATAGGAATCATGTCACTTATTACACATAGTTCTTACATAACAGGCTGACATTTTGATATTCACGTTTTTTATTATTTGGTAAAGCTATGCTGTACACAGGAATATCATATACTCTTTATTCTTGAGAGGATAGTGTTAATGTTTTGTAATGGACACAATCACCTGGAACACAGTCAAGATTCGGCACTGTTCTGTGCGCCAACCACTTGAAACATTTCAGAGAATGGAAAAAGAATGCCCTTTAGAATTTTTTAATTCTACTCCACAGCTTTGCTAATTCTTGGAATATAAAATTTAGAACAGAGGGAATTATTATTTTGATTCACAGTTTTGTAAACAAATACAAAGAAATAGAATGTGCTTAGATACAAAAGGAAAGAACAAAATAAAAGTTTGTGTAACCCAACAGCTGATCCACAGAGTGCTTTCATGGTTATGTTACATAGTGATACGTCATCAGAATCACATCCCAGATGGATTTATGTTTCTCTAAATAAAAATATTTTTCTTACAAAAAAAGATAACACTGGTAAAACAAGAACGGCCAAACAAAAAGTCCTTTCAAATCAATCCTGGGAGTAGAGGAAAAGGCGTTATGCTTTTCCTTGTGAAGCAATTTGCAATGACATTGTTGTAGAATCTGTGTTGTTTAGCCGAGATCTCCTACTTCATGGTCCACCGGCGGTGGTTTGTTGGGCATAACAGTTGATGAAGACCCTGCAGTAAGGTAGCCAGCAACTCCAGGTCCTAAACAGATTACAAAGGTCATTAAGTTTCAAATGCCAGTAAATCTGTAACAATAATACTGTTGTATCCAAACAAAGCATTTTTACTTTGTCAACTGATGATAATCAGTTCTAGGTCTCTTACTAAAACCAGTTTCACAGTGTACTATAAATGCTGTATTATAGTATCCATAGTAACTTGAGGATGATGGTCACGCAGTATTTATTGATCATGAAGGCAATTATTCAGTAAGTAATTACATTTTATTAAAATATCTGTTATACAGTGGCATTTTAACATTCTGTTTTCACTTGCAATAGTATATGCAAGCAATAAGTTCAGAAGTATGCCAACTCTTGGCAAGTAACACTGGGCCTGATTTGGTTGCAGGTGACTAATGCTTTTGGGACTCTCGCAGTGCTCTTCATAATTGAAATGCTTTAGGAATTGGTGAAGGAGACAATGAGCTTTCCTCTAAAGAGAAGTGTGTCGTGGCCATTTTGAATTTGGCAGGTAAGTTTTGGCAGACACTCTGAGAAATCTTAGGGTTGCATAGAACACCAATAGCCTGGGCAATATGGGCGATGGTGATCCAGTACAGCATGTTCACACACAGACAGTTAATCAGTTAATCCATCGGTGGGCCTCTTTTTATGGAAAGATGCCACTATCAGCATTTCCATATGCACACAGATCCTGCTGCCACTAAATCAGCAGTAACAATCCCTCCTGCATGCACCTATGAATCAGGCCCAGTGCTCCAGCAGTTGGAGATGTAAAATGGCTAATGCTGAAATGTATTTGTGGTTGTACTATTAGTGCACTACTGAACACATTTTTGCATGAGGAGCAGCTATGATATGAAATGTGTGGTCAATCTGAGAGGTGCGATTTACATTCTACAAGGCATTCTTATTAGACAAAAGGTACCCATATGAAGGGTTAAAATTAGGAATCCATGTAACATATGAAAACTGGCACGTAGACTGTCGTTACTATAGTTACGTTGCAAGGTCATTGGAAGCCTAGTGTGTGCCTTATCTCTCTAAACGGAGTTTCTACTTCCCCCTTTTTGCTTGGTTTCGGTATGCAGCGTGCTCGCGCATAAATGCCCTTATAATAGAAACCCCCCCTTGCTACTCATTTCTTTTTGTGTAATATCTTGTATGCCCCCTGTTTAATCTGCCCAGCAACTGTTAAACGAGCCAATAACAAAGTAACACACATTTGTCCACACCCATGTATCATGTCTTTTTAAGAAGCTGTTAACCCCCTAATAAAGCAGAATGAATCTTAACCTACTACTGTGTGTTTCGTGTGGAGTTTAAGTTTCATTTCTCACGGGTACCTAAGGGGCCATCACATCGAGGAGACAAAGACATTTATCCTTACAATTTGGGGGCCAGTCCGGGGTCCAGACGATCGACCCCTGATCGGTAAGATAGAGAATTACTTGTCTGTCTTTTCCGTTAAGGGATTGCGACCATCTACTGGATCTGAACTCACTCCGTGTTCCGGGAACACGTGACGAGGTAATATTTAAGTCCGGGACTTAATATTACGTAATTGTATGTAAGGAAATTTATGACGCCATAAAACAGGTATCAGGGATACCAAGGACCAGGGGTCCACGTCATAAAACAGGTATCAGGGATACCAAGGACCAGGGGTCCACGTAAAGGTAATTCAAGTCCGGGACTTGAGATTACGTAGTTGATTAAACAGGTATCAGGGATACCGCAATTGAACCAGGGGTTCATAGAGAAAGCCTCCTCGATTTGATCGCCTAAATATATGTATGTACATGTTTGTCTGTTAATGTTGCAACTGTGTATTTGTTTAAACACTCAGTAGACGGGTGGTAAGTGCACGTACGCTGAAGTGTTCTGTCTGTCTTATATACATTTGTACTGTATATTTTGTATTAAGGATACTCAGTGAACGGGTGGTAAGTGTACGGCCACTGAGTGTCATTGTTGTTTAGAGCGATTCTAAGTAGATTTGCAAATTGATTTGGCTACTGAATGTCATTGTTGTTTAAAGTGATTCTAAGTAGATTTGCGACTTGACTTGTGACAGATATTATTGTGACTATATTGACTGACGGTCTGTTATATTATGGGATCACATCAGAGTAAAGAAACAGAATATTCCCCGCCTTTACCAGGAGAGACATGTAAAGAATGTTGCCCGTGTCTCCCCCACAAATTACTATTTTATTAACCCTTGGGTAGACAATTTAGCGGGAGGGATAGGATAATTAAAAAATTGTCCCAAAACCAATGATAACACCAATAGGATGCATAACATATTTAAAGAAAGCATGCAAAGGACGCAGCTTTACCCAAGAAGGCATAGATGCTATGTGGGATCAACTTGCTGCACATATGAATGAAGTGTTTAAAGCACGCTCATCTCTCCCCATAGCTGTAAGTGTAAACAGAAAGTGTCAGAAACAGTGACAAATTTCTGAAAGAGATTCAAGAAGTGCTGGACCGAGGAAGCAGGTCTGCCGCTTCTGCATAATGATAATTTACTTGTTTCTACTTTCATTAATAATCTGCTGCCGATATATATATCCTCGCTGTGAAGCAGAGTGTTTCAACTTGGACCTCTGATACAGTGAAGGATTTTGAAAAACATTTGTATGAAAAGGAAGCAGCAGGTTGTTTTGAAGTTAAAAGAAACACTGTCACACCATCACATACCCCGTTCACACGCTTCCAAAATCAAAACAATCCTAGGAGACAGAATAAACCATTCCGTCCTCCTAGAGACAGACTACCTCAGAGGGCTCCTGCGGGACCCCCACCCAACAGGCAGACAAGCTGCTATAACTGTGAAAGGGATAGCCATTGGGCTAGAGACTGTCCGTTCCCTTCAAACAAACCCCGACAGGTCAGTAACCCCATGCAGCCCAGCCAACCCAGACCTAGAGACAACCCCAGATTTCAGATTGACTGGCAGGGACAGACCTTAAAGGGCCATGACATGGGAAAACATGAATTTACTGTAATACCTGACTGCCCAATCAATTTGCTAGGCAGAGATCTTCTCTCTGTGCTAGAAATCACAATCAGTCCATCAGAAGCAGGAAAAGGAATTGATGTTTCATCACCACACTTGCTCATGACTGACAGTTCTGACTCAAACACAGAATTAGACACTGTAAATCCTCAGATATGGTCAACAGGACCTCAGAGCAATAAACCAATTAATTGTTCCCATTGCACCCATTGTACCCGATGTAAACTCACTCATCTCAGCCATCCCTGTAGATGCCGCCTATTTCTCAGTAACCGATTTAAAAAAATGCATTTTTTAGCATACCTGTGGACATCCAGACACAACTGTTATTTGCATTTTCTTTTGAGGCCAGCAGTTAACATGATGCAGACTGCCACAGGAGTATATTGACTCCCCTGTTGTGTACAGCATCGTGCTCCAAGCCACATTAACCCCCTGGCACCCCCCCTATGGTTCAGTCCTGCTACAGTGTGCAAATGATCTGCTTATCTATAGTTCAACAAAGGAGGCATGCCGAGAGGATGGTATATCACTGTTACACTGGCTCTGTGAATGTGGGCACAAAGTGTCAAAAACAAAAATGCAATGGTGCAAAAAGAATGTTGATTATTTAGGTTTTGTCTTGAAAAAGGGAGAGAGGAAAGTCAGTCCACAACGCATTCAGTCTGTACTGGGTCTGGTCCACCCAAACACTATTATTGCAGACAGTGGATTTCTGACTGTTCCTACTATGATAACATTTTGAGACAAGCCACACTCAATGACAAACCTAAACAGATACAATGGTCACAAGAAATGTTAAATGCATATGAAAGCCTTAAATGTATGTTGATGAAAAGTCCGGCATTGACCGTCTCAAACTATGTACAACCATTTCATTTATATGCAAGGGACAAAATGTAAAACCATGGCGGGTGTGCTGACACAAGAACATGGAGGTAAGCTGCGCCCCGTGGCATTCTTTTCCAAAGTGATGCCGG
Source organism: Crinia signifera (assembly GCF_055691185.1). Taxonomy (NCBI): domain Eukaryota; kingdom Metazoa; phylum Chordata; class Amphibia; order Anura; family Myobatrachidae; genus Crinia; species Crinia signifera. The sequence continues at coordinate 226,735,216 of NC_139221.1, forward strand.
TGTCGGTCCAAGGTATGCCTGCCTTCGGGCACTGGCGGCCTGTGCAATGGTAGCTGAGATGGCAACCACACTCACCCTAGGCTCACCCACTGTTCTCCATACCACACATAATGTTGTAGCATTACTTAAAGGGCTACACACACAACATGTCAGCCCAGCGTCTTAGTGGAGATGAGGTCCTGCTGTTAGGAAACCCCTCACTTACCATTAAGTATGCAAACACAACTGCAGGCCCTGCACCCATTCTCAATGCACTTTTAGGATTAAAAGGGCCCCCAGGATGACATTCCTGACGATCATGACTGTTCTGCATCAATAGAGTCAGAGACCTCCCCTAGACTTGACATGTCCCCTGTACCAATACCAGGTTCTGACCATGTATTTGTGGATGGTTCTTGTAGTAGACCCAATGACTCGACATATCAGGCAGGCTACGCAGTGGTACGCCTCCCAAATGACATTTTAAAAGCGAGACCCATTCCATATCAATCAGCACAAGCTGGAGAACTCATAGAGCTTGCCAAATGTAGAAAGATAAACCTGATCACTGAACTACAAAGCTCAGCATCACAAAAAGACTTGGATGACTGGTTATTTCCAATATTGCAGAAAAATCCTATAACAGGATTGATCTGCAAAGAGGGGAGACCATGCATACCACAATCAAGCGCCCCATTGTTCATTGCTCACTACCATGGGGTAGGACACCATAGCAAAAACACCACAGCTATGCTTTTAAACAAAGATTTTTACATCACAGATGCGAAGAATTTGGTAGACCAATATGTAAGTAGATGCATTATTTGTCTACGCAACAATCCCAACAATCCAATGAAAGCAAAGCATCAACACCTGGAGTACCCAACTACTCCTTTCACACATTTGCAAATTGATTTTACACACATACCTAACAAAGGTACAAAACAGGAGTATGCCCTAGTCATAGTAGATATGTTTTCCAGATGGCCAGAGGCATTTCCCACAAAAGCAGAAGATGCAAAAACAGTTGCACGCATACTAACACAAGAAATCATCCCTAGATGGGGATGCCCGCTCCAGATAGATAGCAACAAAGGCACTGCCTTTACAGCAAAAAAATCACACAAGCTTTAGTGAAAGCACTTCAAATAGAGTGGAAATTTCACATTCCCTATCATCCCCAAAGTTCAGGAATTGTGGAAAGGATGAATAGGACTTTAAAGGACAAACTTAGGAAAGCAACAGGAGGAACATTTAATAAATGGAAACAAACCCTCCCCATAGTCCTAGCAGAAATTAGAATGACCCCCCAACAGACTCTGGGTTATTCACCTTTTGAAATACTAATAGGAAGACTTTTCCCCACACCCTGGGCTAAGAAACCAATGATAGTCCAGGAGGGAGACCTAGAACAAATTAGAGAAGAGTATGTTAGGTCCCTCATTACCAGACTTAGTGAAATTGAACATGGTGTTATTTGTAAAAATCCTTCTAATCCACAGGAACCAAGACACCCTTTCCAGGTCGGAGACAAGATCGTTGTGAAGGTACTCCCTAGGAACAAAGGTCCAGGAGATTTCACCCACGGTCCAGAGACAGAGATCGTAGCAGTAACCAGGACGGCTGTCCTAACTGAAGAAGGCCCGACGTGGATACACGCATCCAGAGTGAAGAAAGTCCCGAGTAACGTCCCGGATAGAGAACAGATCGAGGAAGGGGTACTAACGGGAGTAGACAACTCTGACCCCCTACAGGACGAGGTACTAACGGAGGCAGACAGCCTTGACCTCCAACTGAGGGAAGCAGCGGAACCCACTGAAGAGAATGAAGCACCAGATATGGATTTCCATCTTCTCATTGATATTAATTGAAGTAATACCACCCTTTAGGCCCAATGTTGACATTACTAAAGAAAAGAGGAACACCTTTAGCGAGTTTTGATCCACATGTATATATTGATGCAATTGGTGTCCCAAGAGGGGTCCCAGATGAATTCAAGGCCAGAGACCAAGTTGCGGCCGGCTTTGAATCCATCATACCCACAATCACAGCAAGCAAGAATGTTGCTTGGACTAATTACATTTACTACAACCAGCAGAGATTTGTAAATGATACAAAAGATGCTTTAAAAGGCATTGCAGAACAATTAGAAGCCACATCACAAATGACATTTCAAAATCGTATGGCTCTAGATATGATATTAGCAGAGAAAGGAGGAGCTTGTGTTTATATAGGAAAAGTTGAAGGATGTTGTACATATATCCCTGACAACACAGGCCCCAATGGTAAAGTTACTCTAGCTATTAAAAAACTGGAGAATTTATCAATAGAATTGAAGAAGAATTCAAACATCGATAACCCATGGAGCCAATGGTTTGGATGGTTTGAAAATTGGAAGCAGGCCCTTGTTCAATTAGCAATCCATATATTGATTATTCTTACAATTATCTGTATTGTTGTTTTTTGTATTATACCATGTTGTAGGAAGCTTGCTACCAAAGGTATTGAGAACACCCTTATGTATGAATCCATTGCCCCTGCACACGCAAATTCCCCTGAAGGCTACAAGCAATATCTTGCTAAGCACAGAAATAAGGAGTTTAATAAGAAGAATCATATCATCTAAATTCATGATTCTAAGAGGGGATTGAAGGGTTAAAATTAGGAATCCATGTAACATATGAAAACTGGCACGTAGACTGTCGTTACTATGGTTACGTTGCAAGGTCATTGGAAGCCTAGTGTGTGCCTTATCTCTCTATACGGAGTTTCTACTTCCCCCTTTTTGCTTGGTTTCGGTATGCAGCGTGCTCACGCATAAATGCCCTTATAATAGAAACCCCCCCTTGCTACTCATTTCTTTGTGTGTAATATATTGTATGCCCCCTGTTTAATCTGCCCAGCAACTGTTAAACGAGCCAATAACAAAGTAACACACATTTGTCCACACCCATGTATCATGTCTTTTTAAGAAGCTGTTAACCCCCTAATAAAGCAGAATGAATCTTAACCTACTACTGTGTGTTTCGTGTGGAGTTTAAGTTTCATTTCTCACGGGTACCTAAGGGGCCATCACATCGAGGAGACAAAGACATTTATCCTTACACCATACACTAATCCAAACTCTCTCATAGACTGCAACCGCTCGTCGAGGAGCCAACGGGCTACATACGATACATCATATGCAGTCTTTTACAATACAATGTATCATATGCGACCCCCAGCAAATTAAGCCGGATCCAAAAAATCTTATGCGTAGCACTTGCAATCTCCGGATACGATCCAATGAGCACAGGATGGCGCATTGGATCAGAGGCTAGGCACATAATATTTGGGCACTTTTCACCCGATTTCTCGTCCCGGGCCGTCAAAATCAGATGGAAAGGGCCCAAATCGTATAAATGTATGGCCTGCTTAAGGGGCTGATGCAGAGGTTAAATAACCGTGAACAGTGAATTTGTACTGTACATGCACGGGAAGCCAACGCATGTATGCACATCTAAGCATGCCTGTATGCATTTAGCACACGTCATATGTTACTCTAGAGAGATGGAATGGGTGTGGGAGGGGCAATATCATGTTGGCAAAGTTCAGTAAGGGAATTTTCCCAGCATGCCTGTATAAGTACAAATTGCTGATAACGAGAGGTGCACCAGGTCAATATACTATACTGCCGAGGCAGATGTATACAGCTCTACATGTTGGAAAAACACTACCTTTAGTATATGCCCATTATACTGCCAACTCTGCATTGGCTCATATGTTTTAATTTCAAAAATAATCTACATGATTGCTATGTTTACTAGCATATACATTTTAAACATTCACATTAGTAGCAACACAATGAGGTTATGTACATAGAAGGATTTGCTTGACAGGAACACAATGAAGGTACATGGGAAAGGCATAAGGTGCACAAATGTAGCAGGTGCAACAAGCAGATTAGCAAAAGATGGTCTACCTGTGTTACAGGGCTACAAAGCAGTTAGCAAGCTGCCTCGAAGGGAGCATCTAAAGCCCACTTCTGAGGTGAAGGGGACTGCTACCAGTAAGGAGGGAAGGAGAGACACCTGAAGGAAGAAAAGATGTGAAAAGCAAGGATAAAGGTTAGGAAGGAAGCAGACAGCAAAAAGCATAAGGGATTAACATCACCACCTCTGATTTTAGGAGACACGCTTCTTCCACAATAATTTATGGCAAGGAAAGCATATATCATGGACCTGTTCATTTATCATCACAGTACTATGCACTTCTGGATGCACACAATATGAAACTTCTTTTAGGACAGAGTTCTTTTTACAAGAAAGCCCCAATAATGATATTGGACTGACAGCAGCTATAACTGTGATCCACCGTTTTGGCACATTCCACATTTAATTTCTTACATCACTTAATCACAATGCACCTACTCAGGATTACTTACCGATACACAACAAAATATAATACAATGTAAATAAACAAACAAACAGGGAAACTCATAAATCAAAACAAATCTTAATATACAATTCATTAAATAAGTTATTGGACACTGCTGCATCAGCATTAGCTCCTTCAGGTTGGACAGCAGTATACAAATTATTGCACAGACCTTGTATTATAATATAGTCTGGGCTTTGGCTTGGCCATTTCAAGGCATATAATCTTGCGTATGTTAATCATTTAAATCAGACTTCAGTTTTTTGTTGTTCTTGCTAGCAGATTGTTATTCACTAGCAGATTGAAACAACTTCATAAAAGGAAAACTTCAAGGATTTTATGTATTGCTCCTTTCCATATTGTGTGGTCTCCAAGGGTTAGATGATTGATCTGTTGTTATGGGGGAGAAGCGGTATCAGCGCATGTTATGTGCATGGGTACCGCTTCTCCCCTATGTAAGAAGCAGCCGCCGCTTGCTAAATGATAGTATGTCGATAACACAGGGTAACTTTATAACTTCGACAGCTGCAGGTGGAGATGCTCTATCCCCACAGCAGGGACAGTGTTGTTCCTGCTGCTGGCTCTGGGCTGCGCAGCAGATCTTGTGTGAGGTGCGAGATCTCGCGCATGCCAAGTACAGCCGGCTGGGAGAAGGAGACAGCGCATCAGTATGAGCTGATGTGCTGTCTCCAGTAGGGGACATCACCGGAGGTGGGAGTTTGCGCTATAAATACAGGTACTTGTTTCCTAGCACGGCGCCCATCGCATACCATACTTAGTGGTGTGCAATGCGATGCGATATTCCCGTTAAATTATCAGGAGTGCTTGTACAATGAAATATTGCATGCCAGCAAATGACCCTGCGAGGGGACGCAGAATGCAAGTCCGAAGCATGGCGAGCGAAACGAGCCCCACGAGGGCACGCGGAATACATGTAAAGTAATCCGCGTGCGCTCGCCACGCTTCGGGCTAGGTGGCTCACTGCGCTCGCCACACTATCTAAAATCAACTCCACGCCTACGTGGATAGTAGGTTTATGAAAAGGTTGGAGGACACGTACCGCCGCCCCTTGTGGGCTTGCTGCGCTCTCCACACTTCGGGTTGGCGTTGATAGTGGGGGTGGTGTTGACAATGGGGGTGCATTTATCATTGTAAGCACCTTTCAGGGTGCTTGTACAATAAAAAATCGAATCGCATTGCATGCCACTATATTGCATGCGATGCGATTGTATATGATGTACTACGATCAAAATCGGGGGCGCCATGCTAGGAAACAAGTACCTAAATACAATATATTTTTCTCTTCACAAGTTTAAAGTTTTTTTTAAATTCTTCTTTTACTATTAAGCCGGTAAGGGTTTATTGTAATAAACTTCTATTTGACTTGCTTTGATTGTTATTTGGGAGGGGGTATTCAATATTGATCAATATTTCAGACAGGCAGAAATATCGGCACAGATTAAATACCTCCCTTCATGCTAAAGATCTGGTTTGGAAATCTAATAAAACAAACATACGCAGACAGGCACATTGATTTTGATATCACTTAGATATACTGTGGGCACCTAAACGCGACTGAAGCATGGTGGGATGCGGAGGGGAGGAGCCTGCCCCCTGAAAAGTTTAGCATAGGTGCCTGGCTCCTTCGGGCCCTCCCACATCCCAAGGTTGAGCTGCATCACCAGGATAAGATGAAAGAGAAAATTATATTACTGGTGGATGCCTGTAAATGACGTGACCTCAGAATAAATTTTATTTTAGCTAAAGGGCAAATATTTGTACTTGGTTAAGGTCCCTATGGGGTCACCTCAATTCAGTACGATATGAATAGCATTGGAAAGGAGGTCCATTCTCTGGTAGGGCATACCAATACTGTTTTCTGCCTTTAACGCAGTTCAAACAGCATTGCAGCAGGCACTTAGGTCAGAGAATGCCAACTAAACACCTGACAAACTGTGAGAACCAACACATTGGCATGTATTCAATGCCGGTGCGAGCGGCCGGCGAGGGGTTAAACTGCGAGGATCGCAGAAAACCAGTGATCCTCGCAATTTAACCCCCGCGCCGGCCGCTCGCACTATGCAACGTTCCGGGGGAATCCTCGCCGTCACAGAACTGCGAGGATTCCCCTAAACTGCGAGAGCCGCAGCTAGTGCAGCAAACTCGCTGTAATTAGCCTCGATTCTCGCAGCTTTTGGAGGCACATACGCCAATTCTCCCTCGCTCAAAAAACGGAACGAGGGGGAATTTGCGTATGGGGGGGGGGGCAGTTGAGTAAGAAGGTCCCGTGGCAGGGGCAGTGGCCATGGGGGTGCCACGGATAGATCCTGCAGGTCGGAGAACCACGTCCGCTTCGGCCAATTGGGAGCCACAACAATGGCCACCAGAGACTCCTGCTTGAGCCGCTGGAGGAACCGGGGTAGAAGTGGGATTGGAGGAAATACGTAGATCTTTTGGAATGGCCAAGCGGCCGACAGGGCATCCACTAGAAAGGCCTCTGGGTCCCTGGATCGGGCGCCGAAACACGGTAACTGGCGATTGAGCCGTGAGGCCATCAAATCTATCTGGGGAAGGCCCCAACGGTCCACCAGTGACCTGAACACCTCCGGATGGAGCATCCACTCTCCTGCCTGTATGTCCTGACGGCCTCCCAATTGTCTACGCCTGGGATGTAGACGGCCGGACGCGCAAGGAGATGTTGTTCCGCCCACGCCAGTATAGTGGCCACTTCCTTCATGGCCCCTTTGCTCCGTGTGCCCCCCTGATGGTTGACGTAGGCAACAGCCGTGGCGTTGTCCGACTGGACCTTGATGGCCTGTCCCTCTACGAGTTGATCTGCCTGGCGAAGTGCGCAGAGAATTGCCCTTAGTTCCAGGATGTTTATAGGAAGCTCCGATTCCTTCCTGGACCATCGACCCTGAAAAGAATGGCCTTCCAACACGGCCCCCCACCCTCTCAGGCTGGCATCCGTCGTGAGAAGGAGCCAATGCTGGATCAGGACCGGACGGCCTCCCGTGAGCTTCCGCGAATGGAGCCACCAACTGAGTGAGGCTCGCACCTGCCGAGGGAGCACAATCATCTGAGACTTGAGGTTCCTGGGTGTTCGATTCCATCTGCGCAGGATCTCCAGTTGCAGGGGGCGAGAATGGAACTGTGCAAACTCTACCATCTCGAAACAAGCCACCATCTTGCCTAGAATCCTCATGCACAGGTGTAGAGACACTCGGCGACGATGCAGGAAGTCTCGCAGAAGTGTTCTTAGATCGGACACCTTTTCCTGCGGTAGAAAAACCCTCTAGGCCTGCGAGTCCAAGCGTGCACCCAGGTGCAGCATGGACTGAGCTGGAACCAGGGAGGACTTCTTCCAGTTGATAATCCAGCCATGGGACTGGAGAGTCTGAATCGTCAACTGTGGGTGAAGAGATAATGTGTCCGGAGACTGTGCTAGGAGTAACAGATCGTCCAGGTACAGTAAGATGCGTACCCCCTGTTCCCTCAAGGTGGCTGCCATCACAGCCATGATCTTGGTGAAGACCCTGGGTGCTGTGGCTAGGCCAAAGGGGAGGGCCCGAAATTGGTAGTGCTGGTTCTGGACTGCGAATCTCAGGAACCTCTGATGGTCCTCCCTGATAGGGATGTGTAGATAAGCATCCCTTATGTCGAGGGATGCCATGAAGTCCCCTGATTCCATAGCCTGAAGGATGGAACGAAGGGACTCCATTCTGAACTTCGGAACCTAGAGGTAGGGATTGAGGTCCTTCAAATTCAGTATTGGGCGAAAGGAGCCGTCGGGTTTCCGAACCAAGAAGAGGTTTGAATAGAAACCTGTGGTCCTCTGGTGAGGAGGAACAGGCACTATGACCCTTGATCTGAGAAGGGTCTGGATGGCCTGTGTCAATGCCAGGGCCTTCGTTGGATCTGAAGGGGCGGCTGTGGTGAAGAACCGTGTTGGGGGAAGCCGCTGAAAAGCTAGCGAATACCCCTGGGTTACAATAGATGTCACCCATGAGTCGGAGGTGGTCGCCTGCCACACTGTGTGGAATTGTAGCAGGCGGGCACCCACTTCTGCAGTAGTGCAGTCATGCTGCCGGTTTGTCAGGCTGCTTTGGAGCCTGACGACGGCCGGACCAGGACTGTCGTCCACGAGATGAGTTACCATGCTTTGCGGTAGAGAGAGCCTTGGCCGTGGGTTGTCCCCTAGCTTTTCCCTGCGGCCGAAAGGACCGAAAGGAAGGAGGACACGTCTTTGAGGGGGCCGAAGGAAGAAAGGCCGTCTTAGAATTTGCCACCGTGGAGACTATTTTGTCCAATTCTGGACCGAAAAGGACCTCCCCCGAAAATGGTAGAGCCTCTAATGCTCTCTTGGACTCGGGGTCTGCGTTCCAGGTACGGAGCCAGAGTGCCCGGCGAGCCACTACAGAAGATGCAGAAATCCGAGACGACAGCTGTGTGGAATCCCACGCCGCCTCGCCCAAATACGCGGAAGCCTCACGTATAAGGTCCACGTATTTGATGAGGTCAAAACGACGGGTGCCAGAGTTAATATGTTCCAACAACTCAGCTGCCCAATCCGAGATGGCCCGAGCTACCCAGGCAGAGGCCATAGCTGGTCTAGCTGCGACCCCTGCGTTGGAAAAAATGATCTTTAGGAGATGTTCCAACTTCCTATCAGTGGGGTCCTTAAGGGACGTCACTGTAGGAATTGGTAGTGTGGTGGACTTTACTAACCGGGCCACATGAGCGTCCACCTGTGGAGAAGATTCCCACTTGAGGCGATCCGCTTGTTCGAACGGGTACACTGAATTAAGGCGCTTGGATATCGGAAACTTCTTGTTGGGAAATAGCCAGGCCTCCTTCAGGACATTGTTCAGCTGTGACGATGGCGGGAAAACGGCCAGCTCCTTCTTCTTTCTTTTGAACAGAGGAGTCTCTTCCACAGCTGGCTGGTCGTCCTTAATCTTAAAAGAGGAATGTACAGCTTTAATTAAAGCATCGACCCCTGCCTGTGTCATGCGATCATCTTGGTTATCTTCCTCATCCCCATCTGTGTCCAAATCCACCACCCCATCATCAGAGCCATGGTCTGAACCCGAGTCAGTGGAGTCTGGGCACAAGGGTACTACATGACGGCGTCTGCGGGTTGCAGAGGTGTCGAGTAAAGACTGTAGGGAGGTGGAAACTTGCACCAACCCCTGTACCGAGGATGAGAAGTTTTGAACCCAAGCCGGTTCCTGCTGCTGGGGAGCAGCAGCAGGAGGAGCTGGTGGCTCTGGTGGAATGGGGATCCTGGCCCCGGCCAGCTGAGATGCCAACTCCCTCATAGCAGAGGAAAGCGATGCTGCCCACTCAGGTGGAACTGGCCCCGAGGGTCCCGGTTGGGAGTCCTCTGCAGTGCAGCGGTCACAGACCCCCACATGGTTCCCCTCAGTAGATGAAAAATTTTCCTTGCATTTAGAGCAAGTATATGCTCTGAGCTTAGGAGCTGCCCCACTCCCAGAGGGTGCAGCCTTGGAACCCCTGGAAGACATAACTTCCTATGCCCAACAGGCACTGCTGTTTCAGTGTTTAAAATTAACCTTAAACAGCACCGGGCCAGACAGTTTCTATCCAAAGATACAGAAACAGGGGAAAGGAGGGGATAAGGCACATAAACAGTTACCCACACTAACAAGTATGGTAACTGTGCTCTCAAACCTGAGCCTGGACAGACAGATGTCACCGGGAACAGGAGCCTGGGTGCACTTCTTTCGGTCCTGCAGCGCTGAAATGGCGTCCAGACGCCGAGGAGGGGGCGTGGAGATTGCTCCCTCAGCGCGGGTGGACCTATGGAAGGTCCCGTTGCCGAGGGGTGGAGGCGGGAACTGGGTATTACAAAAATAATAACCCCGCCTACTCCTGGAACCCTACGAGGATGTATGATGGCCCCCAGTCAGCCCACCTCCCCGGTGGTCTAGTGGGGCGCTGCCGGAACAGGGCGCCACTGCCAGGGTCACCAGAGGGTACCCAGCCCTCTGATGACTTAACCGCCGACAAGCGCTGTGACCCCCCACGTCGTCCTCCGCTCCCGCACCCGACACCCCCCGGGAGACGGGCAGCGGCGAACTGCGCATCGGGGATCCACTTACCTGGACCGGATGGCGGCGTCCCCCGATATGCTGCGGGGGAAACTGGAAAGCCTGGCCATATAGGTCAGCGCGCCAGTCCCGATCCAGGGAGGCAGCCGCGCGGGAGCCCTAGCATACCCCGGCGGCTTGCCTTGTGAAATGAAGTAAAAAAAAATAAATAAAATAAGTCTTTATATAAAAATGGGCTTAAGAGCCCTACCTTAGTGACCTGTTCTTCAGGCACCAAGAAAAAAAATGAGGCCTGGGAGGCGGGGTATGGGGAGGAGGAGCCCTGGGCTGCACACCGCAAGTCTTATTTCCTTGGTGCCTGTCGCAGCAGCTCCAACCATACCCACTGTAAGCCAGTGACCACCATAGGTACGAAAATTTTAATTATGGTTCAAAGCATTGACGAAGCTTCCAATAAAGTACAGAAGTTTGGTATCCCTGTCTGTGGCCACTAGCAGGGAGGGACTTAATACTTACCACGACTGCTTTGCCTTAAAGCAACAGCAGCTTCCTGGCTGGTATTACAGACCCAATAATAAGTGCATGGCCTTGTTCCATGAAGTCTGCTTATCGCTGAGACACTATTATTCAAACACTGATTAAACCAATGTAATAACTACGTATGCCAATCATTATTATTTACATAGTTCACAGGCACTGCAGCAAGTAAGCACTGACATACTGTGTCCAATGGCCTCCAAACATTTATTTCCTTTTGAGTGATCATGATTGGTTAAGAAACAGGTCAGTATCAATCATTAAAGAGTGTTAATATATTCATCCCTTATATGAAGGGATGCATAGAAAAACAAAATTAGGTGAAGAAGCTCAATAAAAGACAAGGTAAGGAAGGCTGTGGATGCTAAAACTGGAAATCAAAACCAAATACTATAACAGTTGGTATGAGATTACCGGTACTTCAAGTTATGTAAGCAAAAGACCATATAAATATTGAATGTGGAATTACAAACTGGGGCAGATGTATTAAGCCTTAACAAAAGATAAAGGCAAGTGTGATAAGGAGAGATAAATGTCCAGCCAATCACCTGCTAACTGCCATGTCACAGCCTGTGTTTAAAAAAAGTCAGTTAGCAGGTGATTGGCTGGAAGTTTATCTCTCCTTATTACCCTTGGATTTATCTCTTGTTAAGGCTTAATACATCTGCCCCAATCTGAATTGTGACAACGGTAAAAACTAAAGCTGGCCACACATCTACAGATTTATTGTAAAATCTGTCTGGTTGGAACAAAAACCTGGTAGTATCTGAATGACAATTTTTGGCAGCTTTCCAGCAAATGGTCAACTCATCCATTATCAGGTTTTTGCTCCAACCAGCCAGATCCGACAATAAATCTGTAGATGTATGGCCATCTTTACATCTAAGATTATTACAATATAGTTATTATAAATCTTAGTTCCATCAGAAATAGTCTATAATATCTGGTCAATTTCTGTTTCTCCAGGTTTTGTGAAATTACAAGCTGTAGCTGACATGTATGCTGGGAATTGTAGTTTTACAACAATTGAAAAGCTATTGTTTGGTACATGTTAATCCAAGACTAAAAACAAAGCACTAGTTATCTTAAAAATGTTAACTGTATCTTCAGCCATCTCTATATAATCAATACTTGGAATACAGTTTGGAATCATTATCATATATAGTGGGAACTAGATTAGCTGAAGTAATTTACCAAAGCTAATTAATCATCTTGGGGCTATCCAATTAGCCACAAAATTCCGCAGTACGTCAGTCTGCTGGTGGCAAGCAAAACAAAATGACAGATAAGTGCTGTTTTTTTATGGTGGCGAAAATGCGCAAATCTGGTAATTTATTCTGGGTCCTGTGTGTGTTCTCACCCGAAAAGGTTTTTTTTCTGCCTGAAAAAATGTCTTTAATTGACCTGCCAGGCAAAATATTGCGGTAAAACGATTTTTGTTTTAATGGAAAAAGTGAATGACTTGAATTCCCTCCATAATGTGGACTGCCTGATAATTTACACTCAGAATAACCAGTATTGTACCTGGTCTCATACCCGGTTCTTATAAAAACCAAGTATGAAAGTTTGTTTGAATATAGACAAAGCTTATATTCATTTTGCAGACCCTATTTATACTTATTTATAGAATTTATTCTACATACCACCTCCTCAACATAAATGTTAAACAAAATAAATAGAATTCCTTTTAAGAGAGTTTAAACAATATTTAGGATTCTACTATAAAATGACTTACCAGTGAGGTATCCTGCTGTTTGTGATTCAGAGATGAACAAGTCATGTTTCTGATCTTTAAAGGCACTCCAGATAGAAGATCGAGACAGGATTTCATTCACCTTTAGGAAAAATAAACTTGGGTAATTTACATTCATTGAGAAAATTGTCAGTGTGAACAAGTGTTATCCTGTTCTTATATATTTACATTTACATTTTTTAAACAGAACTTCATTCGATTTTTTTTTATTAATATACACTTAAAGAGGAGTGTTCGACTTCAAACACGTACAGATAAGCCAATGATATTTATGTTCTTGTAATATTTCTACATGCTGTTGTTTTTCTACAGTAATGTTTTTTTTTAATAAAACCCCATTTAAAAAAAAAAAAAAAAAAAAAAATTATATATATATATATATATATATATATATATATATATATATATATATATATATATATATATATACATATATACATATATATATATATATATATATATATACATATATACATATATACACCTTTCCCAACTTTGGTATAGATTCAGAAAATACTTTGGGACCAAGAATTGGTTCCTTAAAATGCTGATTACTATTGCAATCTGTGATCTATTGAGCTTTTTAACAGCCTTTAAAATGAATAGTCTGTACTATTGTATGTACTATTGTATGTATTTCTTTTTCAGGTTTCTTTGTCTTTATAGTAATATAAAAACTAAATCAGGCACATAATATGTGTATTATTCACTAGTTTTGGCAATAGGAGGAGCTCCTCTCCCATCACTTTTTTTTACCTACCACCGCTAATTTATTGGGACCATTTACCACTCACACACTTATAACTGTGCTGGGGATACTCACCTGTTCTCCATACTGTAGGCTGCGAGTCATTGACTTCAGAGCTTTAACTATTTGAGCTTTTGTGGCTGCGGGACCTTCCAGGTTCTCAAGGCCTTGTCCTTCAAGCAACCTTAGTAAATATGGAACCAAGTCAGCTTTTAGTGCCTGGAAAGAAAAAAAAAAGTGTTCTTTTACTCAATGGTGCAGATAAATAAAATGCAAACACGTAACATGTGTCAAATCAATTTATAATGCTATGCGTGAATCTGCTGCCATCACACAGTAATGCCCTCATACACATGGTTTGATGTGGTCTATTTTTCTATTCGATTTTGCTTATATGAGCTGAACTGAATTAAAATCGAATGGAAATCGGCGCACTCGATTTTCATTCGATCTCGATGCTCAGCCACGAATAGAAAAATAGACTGTCCAGGCAGGAACACATACAACAGATCTGTACTATATAGTCTAACTCAAATGTGTTTGCCTTGCCGTGTGATTCGATCCAAATTCGAGGATCGAATCATGATTGAAAAGCAAGGCAATCACACAGTGTGTACACCCCTTAAGATTTTATCATGGTAATATTAAACTATTGATATTTTACTTACAATATCAAGACTAACTGCATGGTTTTGTTGTGGACGATATAGTTGGTCAAGTTGGAAACGGTAGTCTGCACTGAATGACAGATGTTGCCAATAGAAAACATAAGTGATTTGTGCATCAAATAACTATTTCCCAGCTTAAATGATTGAACTGGTCACATCTATGACCTGAGCAGTCAATAACTTTGGAAAAAAGTACCAGTTTTTGCTGCGATAATGGGTGCCTAATGTAGCAATTTAATTGTTTTGGGTGCTATTTATAATGCTGATTGCACTTATTACACTAGGTTTAGTTTAAAAAGTAGCTAAATCCGACTAAACTAATTAGCGCAACCATAAAAGTGCCAGTTAAGCACCCAAATGGGCCACTTCCACTTATATCAGTTTGCCACCTCGGAAGGCTGCGAGCTGAAATGTTATTTTGTGCGATATGATACTTCATCTTCTACTGTAATTTTGAAATGAATTAGTATTTTTAGAGTAACCTCAGTATACAGTGTTATGTCATTCTACAAACAGGAAATTATTTCTGATGTACTATTCTAGTTGCCAGGTAAAAAGCAAGGATTATACTCACGATAATACCTTTTCTTCGGAATACTTCATGGCAGCCATTACATTTGGTTCATCCCTCTCTCCTCTCCAATTAGACAGGTAGTTTTTTCCCTTAGGATCCAGCCCCCTCCTCTATATAATCTGGCACCTCCCCACAGACCGTAGTCTTTGACTGTCTCCGTCCTGATCCTAGGGAAAAAACACAAACAGGGAGGGCCAACAAACTTTTGGGCTGCCATGAAGTATTCCGAAGAAAAGGTATTATCGTGAGTATAATCCTTGCTTTCTCCTTCATACTTCATGGCAGCCATTACATTGGGATGTACCAAAGCAGTAGGGTGGGTTATACTATACCTCAGGCCAAGACTTGTCTAAGAACTTCACTTCCAAAGCTTGAGCCCGCGACATCCAATGCATAATGCTTAGAGAAGGTATGCAAGGAAGACCAGGTGGCTGCTTGACAAATTTCTTTAGCCGAAACTTTGGCCTCTCTCGCCCAAGAAACCGCCATTGCCCTTGTCGAGTGAGCCTTAATGCCCTCAGGAACTTCACGACCCACCTTCTTGTAAGTAAATGCAATTACTTCCTTTAGCCACCTTGACATTGATTGCTTTGATGGAGCCAATCCTTTCTTTGCCCCCTGGGGAATCACGAATAATGCTTCTGACTTCCTGAACCCCGCCGTCCTGTGTAGATAAATCTTGATAGCTCTCAAGACATCTAGGGTATGCAATTTTTCCTCTTTCTTCGTCAGAGGATTTTGGAAAAAACAAGGCAAAACTATTTCTTGACTTAAATTAACTGAGGAAACCACCTTGGGTAGAAAGGCCGGCCTAGTCCTCAGCACTACCCGATCCGGGAAAATCTTCAAATACTGTTCCTTGATGCACAGAGCATGAATCTCTCCCACTCTTTTTGCTGAAGTTATTGCAACTAAAAATAACATCTTCCATGTTAGAAACTTTAACTTCGCTCTGTCCAATGGCTCAAACGGAGCCTCCATTAGTCCATTCAAAACCAAATTAAGATCCCACTGGGGGATTATTGACCTAACTCTAGGCCGGATCTTCTTGAGAGCCTGACAAAACCTTTTAACTAAGCTATGTTCTGCTAGTTTCTTGTCTAGCAGCGCACTCAGCGCCGAAATCTGGACCTTGAGTGTTGAAGCCGACAGCCCTTTGTTAAGCCCATCACAAAGAAACTGTAACACTTGAGGAATGTTTGCTTTAGGAAAGGTGAACTTGCCCTTGGACCAATTTGCGAACACCCGCCATATTCTGTAATAGATCTCTGACGATACCTTCTTTCTCGCTTGGAGAAGTACTTCAATGACTTCTGGGGATAAATTCTTGTCTTTTAGTTGCCGCCTTTCAATTTCCAGGCCGCTAAATTCAATCTGTGAGGCTCTAGGCAATAAACTGGGCCCTGCTTGAGCAGATCCTGAGTCACTGGAAGAAACACTGGACCCGCAATCGCCATGCTCTCTAACATGGGGAACCAAGCCCTCCTGGGCCAGTAGGGAAGGATAGCTATGACTTGGACCCCCTCCGTTCTGACTTTCCACAATGTCCTGTGAATGAGGGAAATTGGAGGGAACACATACCCCAGGTGAAACTCCCAACTCTGCGATAGGGCGTCCACTCCGCTCGACCCCCAAGCCGGGTACCGTGAGTAGAACTGTGGCAACTTCTTGTTGACTGCTGAAGCCATGAGGTCCACCTCTGGTTGACCGAATTGCTCTACTATTTCCTGAAACACTGAGTCCTTCAGCTCCCACTCGCCAGGCACCACGCTTGTGCGGCTCAGATAGTCTGCGAGCTGATTGTCTTCTCCCAGCACATGGAGCGCTGATATGGACAACAGGTTTTCCTCGGACCAGCACATGATGTTTCGCACCTCTTCTAAGAGCCCGTGACTCCGTGTACCTCCTTGTCTGTTGACATAGGAGACGGTAGTGGCGTTGTCCGAAAAAATGCGCAAGTGCGCCCCTCGGACGTCTTCGCTGAAGAATTCTATTGCCTTCCACACGGCCCTTAGCTCTCTGTGATTGGAGGAGAACTCTGACTCGTGCCGGGACCACTGACCTTGACATGTCTTGCCCAGACCATGAGCCCCCCAACCCGTAGCGCTGGCGTCTGTGGTGATCACCTTGTAACGGGGACTTGCTAGTGAGGATTTTCTTGGTACTAGCTGATCGGCCTCCCACCATCTTAGGGATTCTTTGGCTGCCTCTGAGATCTTTATCCTTCTTTCTAGTGGCACCAGTCTTCTCGAGTAACCTAGAAGGGACCACTGGAGAGGTCTCATCCTCCATCTGGCCCATGGGATTATGTCCACCGTGGACGCCATCATCCCTAAGAGACTCATTGCTGACCTGAGGGGTACCCGATCTTCCTCGTAGATTCTTGAGATTAGCTGCTGGATTTTCTCGCACCTCTTTGTGGACAAGGACACTTGAAACCTCACGGTATCCACCAATACTCCCAGAAACTGGAGACTCTGTGTTGGCTCTAGACAACTCTTCTCCCAATTTAACAGCCACCCGTGTTCCTGAAGAAACTGAATGGTGTAGTCTCTTGCTGTGACCACCTCTTCCTCTGAAGGTGCCACGATCAACAGATCGTCTAGATATGCCCATATCATGACTTTCCTTTTCCTCAGTTCTTCTATCAAGACCACCAGAACTTTGGTGAAGACCCTTGGTGACGAGGTGAGGCCGAAGGGCAGACAGGTGAACTGGAAGTGATCGTGACCTATGCAGAATCTCAGATATTTCCTGTCGTCTGGGGAGATGGGAATATGGAAGTAGGCGTCTTTTAGGTCGATGGAGACCATAAAATCGTTTCTTTTCAACCCCATTAGGATCGACTTTGTAGTCTCCATGTGGAACTTTCTTTTCTTTATGCGCAAGTTTAATTTTCTTAAATCTAATATAGTTCTGTAACCTCCAGAACTCTTGTTGACTATGAAGAGACGAGAATAAAAACCGGCTCCTTCCTCTTCCTCCGGGACTCTCACCACTGCTCCTGATGCGATGAGTCCCTTTAAACTTAAATTTAGAGCTTCCCTTTCTATCTTCGAAACTGGGATCTCTGAAACACAAAATTTCGCCATTCTTGGCTTTGACATGAACTCTAGGTGATAGCCAATCCTGACTACCTCCAGAACCCATCTGTCTCGGACGGTTTGTTCCCAGACGCGAGCAAAGCCCAACAGCCTTCCCGCTACCTGGGCCTGCTCCACCATGGGACCACCGTCACTGTTTCTGTGTGGTTCCCGAACTTTCGCCTCTTTTCTTGACGTATTGCCGAAAAAAGGCTCTGGACGTCCCTTGCGTGTATCTGTCCCGGACAGACCTGCCTGGCCTGTAGGACTTGGCTTGTCTATACGCTTGTCTGGAAGAATATGAGAAAAATCTCCCTCTTCTGTCCTGTGGTAATCGGACTGATTTACCGCCTGACATTCTTTGAATCATCTGATCCAAACAACTGCCGAAAAGGAAAGCACCCTCATAAGGCAATGTTGCTAGCTTGTTCTTCGAATGGGAATCTGCCGCCCATGATTTAAGCCATAAGGCCCTACGGGCCACCAACCCCGAAGTCAGGGATTTTGCTGCAAAATCAAGACCATCTAGGGAGGCCTCACACATATAGTCCACTGCCAGCTGCACCTGGGTAAGACTTTTGCCGATTTGATCACGGGAAACCTTTTCCTGTATGTCTTCCTGCAATGCTGAACACCAAATTCTGAGCGCCCGAGAAAGGGAGGCCATGGCCACCCCTGATTTCAGTGAGACTGAGGCAGAGATATGTAGTCTCTTTAGAGCACTCTCCATTTTTTTATCCATTGCGTCTTTTAGTGACGCCCCATCCTCAAGAGGAATGGTGGTACGAGTCGTCACTTCTGACACTGCTGCGTCGACTTTAGGTATATTACACCACTTAATGAACTCTTCATCCTCAATGGGAAACATTTTTTGAATTCTCTTAGTCGACCCCACTCTCTTGTCGACACCCTGCCATTCCTTAGCTAGGATATCCTTCACAACCTTATGTACTGGAAAAGATCTCCCTTTTTTAGAACGATCCTCAAACAATGCGTCAAACTCAGACTTTGCAGGCTGCTTATAGTTAAGTGTCCTATAGAGATTTTTAAGCACTGCTTCTACCAACTCCACATTAAATAGACGCTCGTCCTCCAATACTTCGCCTGACTCAGCTGATGAGCCCCCAGACTCCTCCTTGTCCGCATCATCATGCACTGACACATCACCGTCATCTTTATCAAGGCTAGTCTGGGACCTGGACCTTTTATTCCCTGCATACTCCTCTTTGGAGATAAAGTTTTTCTTCATCCAGTCTCTCATTTCAGCTAACTGGGCTGATATATTCATCCCAACATCCTTCTTTGTCAGACACTCTAAACATAGTACTGTCTCTCCAACAAAGGCTCTATCACATCCTGGACAGATTTTAGTATTCTTGGTCTTAGCCACTTTCTTTCTGGGCACTGAAGGCACACTACAAGACAAGAAAGAAAGATACTAACTACCTGACTGCAAACATGGCATGCTGTAACAGCGTGTCCTCATTAAGAGGACTTACCTGGGCGGCGGTGTAACCCCCTTCTGAGAGGCATCCTCCATGGCAATAATCCTGGCTTGCTACCAAAACGTTCTTGCAGCCGAACAGCCTTGCGCCTGTAACACCGACCAGGCGCCTTTTAATACACGCTGCCGCAGCAGCCAGCGTCCCCCTCTCTGCCGCTGGCGCCAACCCGGCGCGCACTTCCGCCTAGCTGGAACGCACGCGGCCGTGACCCGCACGCCGCGTGCATCCGCCGGAAGTGACGCGCGCGTCACTAACGCCGTCCTGACTGCCGGGGAGACTCCGCGCTACCCAGGGAAGGAAGCCGGAGCCTGTACCCGGACACTGGGACACGCAGGAGCCGGCAAACAGGTGATACTTACATGCGCTATGCAGGGAGGGACGCCGTGGGTTCTTACAATGTCCTTGCCACCGGCCCACGGACACACTTTAGGCTTAGGCACCGCCAGCCTGCCCGCCCAGGTCTCCGGTCGCATAACCAGCCTACCGGGTATATATCAAAAATAACAAACTAACTCTAACTGACTACCTGTCACAGACAGAAGGAGACAGGAAAAAGACTACGGTCTGTGGGGAGGTGCCAGATTATATAGAGGAGGGGGCTGGATCCTAAGGGAAAAAACTACCTGTCTAATTGGAGAGGAGAGAGGGATGAACCAAATGTAATGGCTGCCATGAAGTATGAAGGAGAAAGCATAATATGATCTACTGTAATACACTTCTAAAAGAGTATGAAACATGGCACGTTGTGCAAGCAATTTTCTATTTACTGAACTGAGCACATGAACCTTGTACAAATCACATCTACTCTGAGCTACGACAAATATAGAACCCTCTTGGTGCTAAATATATGGAGGTTTCCCATAGAGAGTGTTTCTCACTTGTGCGACAAGTTCAGTTTGCTCTCTCTGGAACATCCTATTCAGTGATTCGCAGGCTAATCCAATCATGTCTGAACGCTTCTTCATTCCACACATCAGGGGTCCAATTGTCTCAAGAGAAGCAAATGATCGAACACAGAGCTAGGAGGAAGAGAAAGGAAAATACATGAAAGTAAAACACGTGACATGAAAATCAGGAAATTACAGAAAAAACACACCAGGGCACTACCTCATTATCAGTCATTGTGTGGATGACGCGTATAGCACACTTTGGAATAGCGTTGTTCTTGTGACTCAATGCCTGGAGGATCTTGGGTAGGTGACCCAGAGGTGGGACCTGGTCCAATAACTGAGGCTGTGCGTTGAACAAAGAAACTGTTGCTGTAGTCACTGTTTCTAAAGTTTCACCCTGAAAGAAAAAAATTGATTTTTTTCATTTACATGTATATGGACTATTACGTTAAATAGACCATATGAAATTGATAAGAGCTTACAGTACACATGTTCAAGTGCGGTTACCAGGCCAGAAAAGCTTAGATTTTAGATGTTTTTCCCTCAGCATGTTTTCATGGCAAGTTTCTTATTGAGAAATTCAGCCCACAAAAAAAATTAAAATAAGTAAATTATGCTTACCTGTCATCGCAGGGTCTGTTATGTGGTGGTGGACAGGGTTGGGCTCCTGAATGGCAGGACCAGCACTGGTTTTGCCCAACACATTGACCATAAATATTTGATTTGGCCCTGGTCCTCATGAAAGGGGGAAACCCACAAGTGGCCCATGCACCCAGCTTTGAAATCACTGTTCTAAACAATGGGGGGTAGATGTATGAAGCAGTGATAAGGGAGAAGTGACAAAATGCCTGGTACTTTACCAAGCAGCTCGTTACAGGCTGAGTTTAATAAGGGACAGTTAGGAGCTGTCTGGATGGAGATAAAGTACAGTACCAAGCACTTTATCACTTCTCCTCCCTTAGCACTGCTTCCTACATCTACCCCCTGAGGGGTAGATTTATTATAGCGGTGCTTATTGTGCCAATATAACCCTTTCTGCTCCGCCTCATTAACGAGGCGAAGCAGGAGGGGAGACCGACAAGATGTATTAACATCTTACCTGCCAAAGCGGGGGAGTGCGCGGGATCTCTACTCACGCGAGATCTTTAGCGCAGCTCTGAGCCAGCAGCAGGGACAGCGCTGTTGACTGTTCATACATTTAGGTAGGAGCTAGGCGCACAATATAAAATATTGTAGCTGCGCTAAGCCTCCTACCCGTAGCGCTGCCCGTTAAACACCCGCATCGCAGGTGACATACATCAGGGGAAGTGCTATCCCCTGTCGTAACGCACGGATATAGCGCATATTCCCCTGTTCGACAGTTTATAAATATACCCCTGATTTCATAAATGCTAAGTGTTTGTTTTATGAGAATTTTATCCCATGGAATCATAACAATGACTGCCCGGTTATGAATATAGGCATCCACAAGAGCCATTGTGGGCTCTAGTTTTCACACTATCAAACATGCATTTGAATTCAAATAGGCGGACAGTGTCCTTGATGTGCCCATCACCAAGCTTTCTGACAAGGATCCTAACGGCAACCATATTTTATTCTGGCAACATCTTGAGACATTTACATATATAATGTAAAATATTAATAGCAATGTTTTGATGGTCTTTCTTTTAGGCACTTTTATCTTTTTTTAATTTTATTATTATTCGTTTTTATTAAGGTTTTATGAAAAAACAGTCAAACCAATTGACAAGGTAAACACAATAGCAGTACAATTGGTGATCAGTATAATCACAAAGTCATTGGTAAAGACTAGAGAGAGGGGAATCGGGGAGGTAAAGAATGAGGGAGGGGGGGGGTTGGGATGGGGAAACTATAAGACATATTATACAATAACAATCACAGATAATCATAAAGACATGGGTGCAGTCTGTCAAGAAAATATTTCCTGAGTACTATGGAGTAAAGAGTGGTATAGTAGTCGGATCAACATTTTTATAGGAAAACCATTTAGCCCATTTTCGTTTAAGAAGAGGGGATGGGGGGTTATATGGGTTTGGGGTCGTTTCAAATGTGAAATGCTTATGGATTTTGGCTTCTATAGCTTGAACTGTAGGGATATTTGGAGTCTTCCATTGCTGAGCAATAGCGGCTTTAGATGCAATAAGTATATGGCCCAGGCACTTTTATCTTTTTAACCAAATAATCTTACATGAACATTGTTCTTCTCCAGCAGCTCAGTGAACTTTTCCAGAAGGGCAATGAGGAACTCCCTTGGCTTTCGTAGGACCCATGCGGGCTGTGCAATAAATATTCGTAAGAAAACACCGCCAACCGACAATTCTCCGTGTGCCTCTCCAAAGGCAATGCTGAAATCATCTGGCAGCTAGAACAAACCCAAAAGGAGTTCAGCATCAAACTGTAGCTATAAGATAACTTTGATAAGAAAACACTTAATATTTTACCGCAGATTTAGTTATTACTTAGGTGATATTTGGTACTTACCTTCCAATTTGTGTCTGGATTTTCAACCTGCTGTTTAAAGTGCCTAAAAAGTATAAAATAAATAAATTAGTATTTATCCACCTGAATACTAGCCCTTCTTTGTCTTATCCATCCTTCACTTTTCACCGTATCATGCAGGCCATGCTAAAAGTGTTGTGTTCTAGAGGGAAAGGATCCAGAGTTAACAAACTTCCCTGCTTCCTCTTGCCCCATAATTTAGACAAAGGCCAAAACACAAATCAGACTGCACATTGCAGTACTGTCAGGAACGTGAGGGGTCTCCTCTGCATATACAGTAGGCTCAGGCTCTGAATTTAGATACATGAACTAGCACAGCCCCATCCCATCCGCAGCCTTGTAGAAGACACTGTGCACCGCAGCTCAATGCTTACACCTACTCTTTCACATTGCTCATGAAAGAAAAACAGTTAAGGCTGCAATCCACTAGTGCGATATGGACTATTTTTATGCGATTCCTACGCATTGCTGCGATGAATCGCATGAAAAGTGACACATCGCAAGTAATTTTCCTGTGATTGAGATGCACGTTCCTTTGCACCTCATATTGCTGTCGCAGATCCAACGGGCTGCCATGAATATTCATCACAGCCCGTAGCCCTTGCTGGGATTGCATATAAGGCGCCGCAAAGTGTCCGCAGCGCCGTACATAGCAAACAAAAAACAAATGACAAGGTAACGTACAGGGTGTGTTGAAAAATACAGTATAAATAGGGGTATAGCTGGTAGAAATAAAATCAGCATCAGTTCAGAAGTAGGAGTCAAAATTGTCGAGGAGACTGAAGATGAAGTAGAGGAAGGGAAGAACAGGACAGGAGCACTGGTGAGGTAAAGAGGTAGGGTGAGTACGTGAGGCAGGAGGACCCTACTCATAAGAGTTAACATACTAAAAATAGGTGGGTGGACTAACGAAAAACAACAGGATAAGTAGGAATGGAGGGGAACGGAGGCAGGATAGGAGGATCAAAAGAGGTTAGGAGGAGGGATAGGCTAGTCGAAAAAAGTGGGTTTTGAGAGAGCGCTTGAAGGAGGTAAGGGAATCAGAAAGCCTGATGGGTGGCGGGAGGTTGTTCCAGTGCAGGGGGGCAGCGCGAGAGAAGTCTTGGACACGGGAGTGGGAGGAGGTGATTAGGTGAGAGGTCAGTCGGCGGTCAGCGATGGAGCGAAGAGGACGGGAGGGAGTGTGGATAGAGATCAGTGAAGAAAGGTAAGGAGCGGTGGAGGAGAGAGCCTTGTAGGTGGTGGTGAGGAGTTTAAAGAGAACTCGGAAAGGAATGGGGAGCCAGTGAAGAGATAGACAGAGGGGGGAGGCGGAGGTAGAGCGGCGGGAGAGGAAGATGAGCCTAGCAGCAGCGTTAAGAATGGTTTGGAGAGGTGCGAGGCGGGTGAGAGGTAGCCCAGAGAGAAGGATGTTGCAGTAGTCAAGGCGGGAGATGACAAGAGAGTGAATGAGAATTTTGGTCGCGTCAGTGGAGAGGAATGGTCTGATGCGTGAGATGTTGCGTAGGTGAAAGCGGCAAGACTGTGAGAGAGCACGAATGTGGGGGGTGGAGGAGTCAATGATGACACCGAGGCAGCGCGTTTGGTCGGTGGAGGTGATCTCGGTTTCACCAATGCTGATGGAGATAGTGGGAGAAGAGGGGATGTACGGGGGATGGAAGATTAGAAGTTCAGTTTTAGCCATGTTTAGTTTCAGGAAGCGTTGGGTCATCCAGGCTGAGATGGCCGTGAGGCATTCGGAGACCTTGGACAGGAGTGATGGGGATAGGTCGGGGTAGGAGAGATAGATTAGGGTATCATCAGCATAAAGGTGGTAATGAAAACCATAGGAGCTGATGAGGGTGCCCAGAGAGGTGGTGTAGAGGGAGAAGAGGAGAGGGCCAAGGACTGACCCTTGGGGAACACCGACTGGCTGCGGGGTAGTAGGAGGAGGAGGAGCTCGGAGTGGAGACGGAGAAGGAGCGGTCAGAGAGGTATGAGGTGAACCAAGAGAAGACCGTGCCAGTGATGCCAAAGGAGCGGAGGGTGTTGAGCAGGAGAGGGTGGTCAACAGTGTCAAAGGCTGCCGACAGATCAAGCTGGATGAGGATAGAGAAGAGGCCTTTGGATTTAGCCGATAGTAAATCGTTAGTGACTTTGGTCAGGGCAGTTTCAGTGGAATGTAAAGGGCGGAACCCGGATTGGAGGGGGTCTAGAATGGAGTTAGCAGTAAGGTGGCTTAGGAGACGATTATAGGTCAGACGTTCTAGGAGCTTGGAGGCAAAAGGGAGGAGGGATATGGGCCTGTAGTTGGATGGAGAGTTGGGGTCCAGATTTGTTTTTTTGAGAATTGGGGAGACAAGAGCATGTTTGAAGGAGGAAGGGAAGATCCCAGAGGATAGGGAAAGATTAAAGAGGTGAGCCAGGTGAGAGCAGACTGACGGACTGAGACGACGGATAATATTGGAGGGGATAGGATCGAGCGGGCAGGTGGAGAGAGAAGCGGATTGAAGGATAGAGTGGACTTCAGCAGCAGTGGTGGGGTAAAATGAGGTCAGAGGTTGGAAGGAGGGGAGTGGAGATGTAGGAGGGGAGGAGGGAGAGGGTGAGGTCATGGCAGCAGTGATGGCAGTCCTGAGAGCATACAATGTATCGTATGATATGTCCATATGGGTTAATTGGTTCCACAGATAATGCGGGTAAACCGATTTTTTTATTTCTGAAATGTAATTTCAGACAGCATACAATGTATCGTATGCGATCCTGCAGCTGCTGAGTGAGTTGGCGGGGTATTGCATGTGAGGTAACTGCATGCGATACCTCGCACAGGTCCAAAATGTGGCCCTATAACTGTTGTAAAACTACACATCCCAGCATGCCTTGCCATAGTTTTAGCATTCCCTAATAGCAAAACTGTGGCAAGGCATGATGGGACTTGTAGTTTCACAACAGCTGGACTGACAGAGTTTGGACATGCCTGCCATTGTGGATGTGGGCCTTTAGACACACTCAGTTTGGTAAAGATTGTAATGCTGACCCAGAAACACAGCAAAACAGAAAACATTTACAGATTGAGTCTCCCATATCAAAAATTCTGAAATACGAAATATTCTGAAATACTGTTCAGCTGAAGGGGGGGGGGGGGGGGGGGGGTTGTTAACGATGCAGGGGAGCATGGATCGCTACCCTGGTACTATTTCCCAAGCATTTATTTTCTATACTCTTTAGTGGACTTCAAC
Organism: Crinia signifera; assembly: GCF_055691185.1. Classification (NCBI taxonomy): domain Eukaryota; kingdom Metazoa; phylum Chordata; class Amphibia; order Anura; family Myobatrachidae; genus Crinia; species Crinia signifera. Next base: position 226,761,181 of record NC_139221.1, read on the forward strand.
TGTGAGTGGCACAACCTTGTTGGACATGCGGTCATCGACAGGATTATTCTATTTGTGCAGATATTCAGAAGTTTTAATGATATAAAGGGTAATAGTAATAAATAAGAGGACGCAAACCAAACACTTGCGGTGTACATTTTTGGGGGCTTTATAGAAAGCCCCGTTTTGTGTTGTTTACTTACTCTAACATCATTTCCCGAACTGTGGTTGATACTTTTTCCCTGGAGTTATCATTCCAAATTAATTCTGGGTTTTCATGAGTTCCTTCAAATATATGTACAGCAGCTTCCGGATTGTCCCTCATAGCGTCCATAAAGACCCCCGGTAAGAATTTGATCAAAGCAATTCTGACCTACAGCAATGGGAAAACGTTAGTATCACGCACTTCAGTTTCATTTTATAAAACAATCTGTTTTATCAGTGTAAGTAACAGACTTAATTACATTATATTTAAACATATCTTTGCAAGGTCCTACAACACAGGCATTACAGTACTGCTTGTAAAAGTCCTGGTTAGTCTTTATCTGTAGCATACTATACATCTCTGTGGAGATAATGTTGAATTGCTGTCTAATAGGCCAATTGCCTTCCTGGAATTTTATCAACATGAAATTTAATAATACAGCACAAAGCGCCACCCTGGATAAAGAAGAAACCTGAAGCCAATGTGGACACTACTTCACTGCTAAAATGACCACACCTCTAGCATATGAGACTCACAGATGTGGCCAGACACATCGATCCTCCGCCATGTTGCACGTGCGGTATGCGTTGTGGAAATCGCACACCTGATGCCGTGCGCGTGCCGAAGTTGCACTGATTGACGATACATTAGCTGTAGCCAGGCGTAGCATTCAGAGGTGCCGGTGTGACTTGCTTCCCCAAAGAGACACTACAAGCTATATTGCAGCCATGATGAGCAGGCTACATCTTTAGGACATTAGAAGTCTTATATCTTATGACTAGAACACAAATATTCCAGGAAATCACTCACCTTAGGACCTATGAGCTTATCGGTAGTCATTTTGGCAAATAACTCTGCTGTTTGTGATCGTACTTGGGGGTGAGTTGAATTGCAGAACATATCCAACAAGTAGATTAGTGCCCCTGTGGATACACATAGAAATTAACAATATAATGAACCTTATCTACAAATTATGCTTTTTATTAATTCAACTACTACTTCTAACCTGTATATAAAAATATTATGTCTGATATACAGTAAATGAATTGCATAAAGATACAGGCAGACGCGATATTATATAAGTAAATTACGGCACAATATACTTGGGTTTACAAAAATGTACCCAAAATTAAGTAATCTATTACAAACCTTTGGCCATGGCCTCCTTTATGATTTTCGTACTTGATGTTAAGGCATACAGAGTGGTAAGAACCAACTGTCGACCTGAAAACACAGACAGATCAACACTTTATTTCCCATAAAGACATTTTAAATTATTCAAATTGTCCTAACCTTAACCTCCATTAGATGTCATGTATGTTGTATGAGCGCAAATGTAGATCTACAAATATAGGGGCAGATATTGCCTGCACTGTAAGCCCAGCAGCCTACAAATATAGTGCAGGTAATGTCCACACTTCAAGGCCAGCAACCAGGGCTGCTCGGGACTGCAGAACCGGGCCCAAACAGAGAATGGGCCCGCCTCTTGAGTGGTGAACATGGATATCTGTATACAAATGTCTTCAACAAAGTGTCTGAAGACAAAACAAAAAAGAAGCCACAATATGAATGAGCAAATACAGGTCAGCAACGTGAAGCAGGAGACCAAACTGGTGGACGCTCAGCAGTCCCTGGCCAACACCACCCGGGAGAGAGCTAAGGCGAAGCTAGAGATGTGCAAAGTCTGCTGCTATTATAAGGCTCTGCAACTCAGACGAGAGGCGGCTGTGCAGCAACCTGTGTGTGATGCATGTCAGGGATTCTGCACAGCTATTGGTAACCAAAGTCCTGCAGCAAACTGGGATATCCTGTGACTGCTGCTTCTGGAGTGTACACCCATCCCCCACTTTATTCATATCTGCAGCGCTGTGTGTGTAGCGGACACATGGAGAACTCAATGGCGTTATCTGCCCTTGTTATGTGCAATGCTAGTACTGCTTGTATGACTGATGGGATTTACCAGTTATTGTTATATTGTTGGTTGTAAACTCAAAAGGCATACACACGGTGCAATGTCATTTCTATTGAATCGGTAATCGAATAGCTTGGTGACGTGTACATATTAGATTTATACTACATAGTACAGATCTGTACTATATAGTCTTGCCTGCACAATCTATTTAATTTCAATGCCACGGGGTCATGCATCAGGTTGAATCCTAATCGAACACGTTAAATTTCCATTCGGTTTCAATTTGATTTTGCTCATATAAGCAAAATCGAATAGAAAAATAGATAACATTGAACTGTGTGTACACCACACAACACTTATATCAAACTTAAATTTGCTGTTATACAGTCAGGTCCATAAATATTGGGACTTCGACACAATTCTCATATTTTGGGCTCTATAAACCAAAACAATGGATTTCAAATTAATCAAACAAGATGTGCGTTAACTGCAGACTTTCTGCTTTAATTTGAGGGTATTTACATCCAAATCAGGTGAACGGTGTAGGAATTACCACGGTTTCTATATGTGCTGCCCACTTTTTAAGGAACCAAAAGTAATGGGACAATCGACTCAAAAGCTATTTCATGGACAGGTGTGGGCTATTCCCTCATTATTTCATCATCAATTAACCAGGTAAAAGGTCTGGAGTTGATTCCAGTTGTGACATGTTGTTCGATGTCCCAATATTTATGGACCTGACTATATGTATACTATGGGGTCAATCCTATAGTTTGCAAATTGTGCGATGTGCTGTTGCCATGGTAACAGCACCTAAACTCACAACCTTTGCCCAAAATTGCTAGGACCTCTATGGAGCAGCAATCAATTTTATGTGAATTGGGGCCACTGTAAAGTGCAGCCACAATGACTCGCACCTGTGAGATCAGTGTGGATAATTGGATTGATCTGTGGTATAACAGTAGGGTAAAGCACTGCACTAAATCATTTGGTAGCTGGCAGAGTTTTGCGGTGTGTGATATCTGGGAAGAGTTCATGACAAGGGCCATTCACTTACTTGCAATGCTAGACTCTACTGTATAGAAAAGCATATTGTTTTGGAGGGTAAAGAGCCAACCTGTCAGTGCAATGAGCTGGGTGTGGCTGTGGGTGTCAGTGCCCCCTGCCCCCCCCCCCCCCCCCTATTTTTTTTATTGAATACTGGTCCTAACTATCATCCATGGTTCATGGCCACTTCCTGTCCTGCTCAATCCTTAGGCAATCATTTATGATAGATTGACATGTCATTATAACACCCACCCCACAGCCCAAACTTTTACAATTTAAACTGGTCTATGCATCAACATTATCTACAACTCTGCCCAAGGGGGTAGCCTGGCCTATTTTGTCAGTCCCAGGCACTGCAATTTCGGATGGCAGCACTCTTCTGATAACTGAATCGGATCCTGAATTTGTGGATTTACATTTATGCTGAAATTAAATAGTCCCTACCTGGAGCTAGTCAATTAATGGTGCTACACTACACGGTAAGCCCCAGAGGGTGCACTTTATGCAACTATTTCCCAGCAGCCTCAGGAGCTGCAAGGCACAATCTGCATTAACCCTTTGAGTGCCAACGTTGCTGTGAGAGATGTGCAAAATATCCGCTAACAATGCCAGCGACGCTCACAGCGACTGTTCTTTATTTGGCGCAATGTTTAACAAGACTTCAATGAATTGACTTCAGACTATTTTCCAAAAATAACGAAAGTGATTCATATTCCCAGACTATGACCCTGGCAGTTTTAGCAGATATTTTTCACATCTCTCACAGCACCGTTAGCACTCAAAGGGTTAAGTGCACCCTCTGGGGCTTACTGTGCAGGGTTAACCCATATATTCCAGACACTAAACGGGTGTTAGTAGCGGATTTATCATGAAGGGAAATCGGCGAATAACTGAATACTCAGAGAGTTATACCTGGAACTGTTGTCTAGACCAGTATGCATTTATTTATATAGCGCAGCACACTGCACAGTTCTTTACATTTCTTTCAATGTAAAATCTCATTTATACTATACGAAGATTGTTTTCACTATCTGCATAAGGTGCACAGTCATAGCGTTAACAGCAGCTGAATATTACTCGCATCAGCTATATAAGGACATGACAGAGGAACCAATACTTACTTGTTGGTAATGAATGCAAGAGAGATAGTAAGCTGGAGAGTACCATGGATTCTGCGATGTTGTTAACACATTCCTGATTACTGGTGACTATGTTGACCACCTGTTACACACAGACGGAAAACTGTTGTTACATGACCATTATTTTCTACGTGAAACTTAAAATATGAAAAACTGGAGAAGATGGGTGACCAAGCGCAAATGTATACACGCTCTGAATTTGCTGCTGTTCTTTAATAAGTGAGTACTCCACCCCTCAAATAAAACAAGGTAAACAAAAAAATAACAGCGCTAATCCAGAAATTTTAAATTATTTTTACTCAAAAATATAAGCAATACATTAATAGCAATCCTTGGCCGGGACAAATTAATAATAAAAATTACATCAAATAAAAAAAAATCCTTAATAAATATATATTAGTATTCAACTTTCCGTAAATATGATGCAGAGGCAATCAGGATTAATGTGTTAGTGGATCCAATCTTAAAGTCATTCAACAAGCTCTCTCACAGCTGTTAGTAAGTTAGTTGGGATATTACTTGCATTTCAAGAAGATGGGTAATTTCACATTACCAGTTCAGTGAAGATTAAGATAAGGTGCTGAATAGTGCATTCAATTTAACATAAGCTCACCGTCCTCGCTCCAGCTGTAACAATGTCCTCTTTCTAACCATGGTGACCCGGCTGCTGGTGCTTTTTCCCAAGGATGCAGCCCTTCGGGGTTCCTCCATGGGACAGTTTGTAAATGGCAGGCAGCTAGGGTATCGGTCCTTTTATGCGCTTCTCTGCCTTAATCGGCGGCGGCTTCCTCAGAAAGGTTTACACCTTTCTGAGGAAGCCACCAACTATTAAGGCAGAGAAATACGTAAAAGGACCAATACCCTAGCCCCTGCACCGACCACATTGCCGCCTACCTGCCTGCCATTTACAAACTGTCCCGTGGAGGAACCCTGAAGGGCTGCATCCGTGGGGAAAAAGCACCAGCAGCCGGGTCACCACGGTTAGACGGAAGACATGGTTATAGCTGGAGCGAGGACGGTGAGCTTAAGTTCAATTTAACGCACTATTCAGCACTTTATCTTAATCTTCACTGAACTGGTAATATTGTTAAATTATCCATCTTCTTGACATGCAAGTAATATCCAAATTAACTTACTAACAGCTGTGAGAGAGCTTGTTGAATGACTTTAAGATTGGATCCACTAACACATTAATCCTCTGCATCATATTTACGGAAAGTTGAATACTAATATATAGTTAATATATATTATTAATTTTTTTATGTGATGTAATTGTTATTGTAATTTTGTACCAGCGGGTGATTGCTCTTAATGTATTGCTTATATTTTTAAATAAAAATTATATTAAATCTCTGGATTAGCGCTGTTCTTTTTTTGTCTTATATGTATATACCACTTGAATCTGAAATGGCTGGAATGATAAGAACTAACGAGTAAATGGTAGCTAAGCAGATTTTCATTATCTTATTATGGGCCACTCTCCAAGTAGCATTGTTTCGCTGCTTAGTGAGCGGGTAAATGCCAGCCGCCGCCCTCCGGAACATTAACCCCCTTGCCGCCAGTGACGCCCGCATAATCCTCAGGGAAAGAAATCATTCAGTGGTCGCCGACCATCTAATGATTTCTCTCCTCTTCAGGAAATAAAAGTCAGTGAAAACAGACTTATTTTCGCAACTGATCGACAAAAAGGGGGCAGGCACTGATGTGATGCGACATCATCTGCCAGCCACTGGCTGGCATCGGCCCACCTACATTCCTATGGGAGCGCCCAGCGTTTTCATGGTGATGCCCATAAAATGCTGGGCAGTCCCCTAGACCGTCCCGTCTTCCCCACTCCCTCCCCAAAAGGTGTTCGCACAGGGGGCCTGCCTGCGCAAATACATGCATGCGCAAATTTGGGTCAAATTAGGCTCTGTCCGATCAACCCGAATCACCGAGCACAAGAAATATTTAGAGACAGATCGGCCATAATGGCAAGAGATGCAGGAAGCCTAAATTGTACCCTATGTCCACCTATTAGCCCCAGATCCTCCTTTACCTCCAGTGCAAGCTGCTGAACTTTCCCAGCACCGTGGACTCGCAGCAATGAAAAGATCAACTTGAAATGTCCAATACACTCAGTCTCCGACCCTACAGTTGAAACAATTGTAGACATGCTTTGTTATAACGAATCCAGTAATGTCAGCAACATATCCACATTTAAATAGAATATTTGCTACTCTTTATCATTATTAAAGAATTTTATAAAACATTACCAATAAATAGTCCCTATAATGTATAAACTATTATGCAGGCTGGTACATTTAGACTATGCCAGTGGTTCCCAAACATTTGGGAATCCCGTTGCCCTAGAGCAGGGATGGGGAACCTTCGGCCCTCCAGCTGTTTTTGAACTACACAATTTTGCTATTTGGCCATGCTAAAACTGTTGTAGGGCATTCTGGGATGTGTAGTTTAACAACATCTGGAGGGCCGAAGGTTCCCTATCCCTGCCCTAGAGAGTAGTAGCAGAATTTCTTTCAAGGCACCAGTAGGTCATACATTTTCTATTAAGAAATTTAGAAGAAAAAAAAAAGTAAATTGTGTTAAAATGTAATTGTAGGTTTCATTTTATGGTGATGTACAAAATTTGCTTCTGTTTATCCACATTGTTTATAATTTGCAACCGCCAGCACTGGTTTTGCCTATTACATTGAAAATAAATAATAATTTGAATTGATCCCAGATTACCAACATGATTCATGCAAGTGGTCCAAAGGCACTTCAGGGTGCCACAGCAAACAGTTGGGTACCAGTGGACTATGCATTTAAACATGGGCAATACAGTATATGAGATCTTTACATGCAATATACACTATACACTCAGCATCCATTCAAATTATTATTTTTAAATACCATAGAAGATGCTAGTGGTGCAACAGATTTACGATTTGGGTGAACTCTGAGGCTTTTTCATAATTTGTTGGTGTGGTAGAAACAATTTGATTCCAGAGGCTATTAAATGCACATGAAAGCGTTATTGCTCTTTACAGCTATAACTATAAAGGAGAAACATGATTTAGCTCCTTCAAGGGTTAATTTTAACAGGAAATTTATAGTATTAATCTGGAGCAGGATTTAGAATAAATGTTAATGTCAATACTCCAAAAATGTCAATTCTGTGCTATTTTAACAACAACCACAAAAAAGAAATAGTTGACTAAAACCAAGGCATGGGACGAATGCTGGGGGTCCTGAAATTCCTTAGCCCTGGGTGAGTTGCACTGTGGAGTGGCCAGCAGCTCCAGTCAGCTGGGAGGGGGCGAAAGTATGCCAGACGGTAGTTAATTTTTCTTGCCAGATGGACCGCCTAAATAATAATGCCTGGGTAGAACACTGACTATACGTATGTTGGCAATAATGACATAGTTTAGTTTTGTTTTTTTAACACTCTGCAAAAATTTGTATATATTGAACATTATGCACGTGGTCTGCGGGGTATATGCAGACCACGCATGGTGATTTGTATATCGCATATGGATTATTGTGCTAATTTTGAATATGCATGTATGTGTGCAGGGTAGACACATACAGTATACATAGGTTGAGTATCCCGTATCCGAATATCCGTTATCCGAATTATTCCGAAAACCATACTTTCCAGCAAGTGGAAAAAAAAAATTGTTTAGCTAAAAACTCACTGGGGACATCTGTAACAGCACTACTGGGGACATGATATGTAACTGGTACTATATATGTACAAGAAAATGATTGCTTGGCATTCAAATTCAATATCTGAGATAGTACACAAATTTTGTTTCATGTTTTGAAACCTTGTTTTTTGAACAAATAAAATATATTTGTTTGTATTTTATGTGGTAATAAAATATATTTGTGTTTATTTTATGTGTTTATACAGCATAAATGCAAGATACTTCAAAATACATCATTGAAATATTAAAATATTCCAAAATACGGAATAATCCGTTATCCAAAATCCTCCTGGTCCCGAGCATTTTGGATACGGGATCCTCAACCTGTATTAGGAGAATACTAAAAATCTGTTCCTACCAGGGTTATGTTTGATGACATTTCGCAGTGCTTCGAGGGCCATCTCAACCCTCTGCAATCGGTCTACATGCTGATCAGACTCCACTTTTCCAGTCTGGGTCATGGCCATAAGTGTGTGGAGGTACTGCGCTTGCGACCCTATATAATCCAGTAGACTTGCTGCAAAGGTTTTCGGTACCTGTGTAGAAATTAGAGAAAACTGTCAAAATTGGTTAGTGAAATATGCTGTATTTAAATTTTCTTTCTATTCATTTCATAACCCACACATATTCCGGGAACTAAACTAGAATGTATATTTAAAAAGGAATATTACTCTTACAGTATGTAGGGAAATCTAATCTTCATATCAAAAACCAGAAAGATTGCTTTCATTATGGTTAACTGTTTTCAAGAATAGAAATAATTGGTAATGTCTGCTGAAATGGTAAAGTAATTTTGGGTCCACATAATGAACTGACCTACTAATTGACACCAAAACAAATGGTGAAAAATTCATGTCAACTATTTCATGTGTCGATCATTTCCATGTCAACCTTTTATCTGTCGCTCTTGCATGTTGACCTAGAGCAGTGGTTCCCGAACCTTTTTGAACCACGGAGCCCTTGAGTATCAGAATATTTCTTTCAGCAGTCCAAGGTCAAAAGTTTTTTGTTGATAAATTTAGCAAAATATATTAAATGAAGTAAATTATGTTTATATGTCATCCTTAGGATCAATTATTTAGTGAGGAACCAGATTTGCTTTTGTTTGCCCGCATATTTCATAAATGGCGGCCAGCAACTCTGGTTTTGCCTATTGCTTTGCCCATAACTATTATAAATTTGTCTTAGACCACCAATCCAAGGCTCCCCTACAAGTGTGCTGAGACACCCCAGGGTGCCTAGGCACACAGTTTGGGAACCACTGACCTAGACACTGGTCGACCCTTTGTAGCTTAACCACAAATTTGATACTACAGTGCATAATGAGGAATGCTCCATGCAAGTAATTCACAATGTCCTTACAGTAAACTCAAAGAAATGAACAGCTTCTACATCAGGCAATAAAATATTCCATAGTTATCACCTCTACTTCTATGGACATCAGTTACTTTCGTTGTTAATACTTTTTCCAAATGATCATCTTGTCTTACTTGCTTATAAACTGTTCTCATGTAATAAGCTTCTCGCTTGCCAGTTTCTAGAGTTAACCAGTGTTTTTTTAAACAGCATTTCCTCTTTTAGCTCTACTTCTTATCTACAATCTTCTTTGTTAAGCACTCATGTAGTAGTAGTAGTAGTAGTAGTACGTTTATTTATAAGGCGCCACAAAGTGTCCGCAGCGCCGTACATAGCAAAAAAAAAAAAAAAAAAAAAAAATTACAAGGTAACGTACAGGGTGTGTAGAAAGATACAGTATAAATAGGGGTATAGCTGGTAGAACTAAAATCAGCATCAGTTCAGAAGTAGGTGTCAAAATAGTCAAGGAGACCGAAGATGAAGTAGAGGAAGGGAAGAACAGGACAGGAGCACAGGTGAGGTAATGAGGTAGGGTGAGTACGTGAGGAAGGAGGGCCCTGCTCATAAGAGTTAACATACTAAAAATAGGTGGGTGGACGAACGAAATACAATAGGATAAGTAGGAACGGAGGGGAACGGAGGCAGGATAGGAGGATCAGAAGAGGTTAGGAGGAGGGATAGGCTAGTCGAAAAAAGTGGGTTTTGAGGGAGCGCTTGAAGGAGGTAAGGGAATCAGATAGCCTGATGGGTGGCGGGAGGTTGTTCCAGTGCAGGGGGGCAGCGCGAGAGAAATCTTGGACACGGGAGTGGGAGGAGGTGATTAGGTGAGAGGTCACACATGTAATGTACCATGGGGGTATGCAATCCAGGATCACGGCTGTCGATCCCCGCCGACAGCCGTGATCCTGGCCCATTTGCGGTCTGATCGACTGCAGAACGATAGGTAGGATTCAATGTCCCATCTACTGTTCAGCGCAAAGGGGGAGTGGCCGCAAAAATGGCTATTGATTGGCGATCTGCGGCCGGGATCGCGACAATCCACAGCCATTATCGGCAGAACGGGCCCGACAGCTTCTAAAGTAGGGCCTGTTCTGCAGTGTCCCCGCTTCAATGCTGCCGGTAAAGACAGCATTGAATAGGGAGCCGCCGCTATTTCCCATGTCGGAATTAGCGGCGGCAGATTGCATACCCCCCCATGTGAACAAGAGAAAGGTTGAAGATCCACACAGACTCAAAATCTGTGTAATGCTTTTTGAAACCAACTTTATAAACTACAGGACTTGATAGATTCTGGTAGTTAGAGGGTTGGCGGTGCGCCCAGCGTTTAAAATCAATGGTTAGACACTGGGGGTTTTTTTGTCAGAAAATCTTCTGACAAAAAAAACCCCAGTGTATACCCCCCCATGTGTCTACAGAAAATAAGTGATCTGTATGAGCATTCATCTCTACTAAATTCTCTCTGCAAAAATTTTAAAAACACATTTCTGCTGTTTCTGTTCTTCTCCGGGCATTATTTAACGCTCCTTCCTCTGAAGGCCATTACATGCTAGCCAATAATAACTAATAGCAATTACCATCTATGAAAATATATTCAAGTCAGATAACCAGAATAAAATGTATAAATTAATTCAATCTCAGGAGAAAAACTGCAACTCCCCTTTATAAATGGGTACTCACCTCAAGCTGGAAGGTAGGCTGATCATTGTACACCCGTACAAAAATCTCCCCCACGATAAGTTCCTTGGCGTGATCACTAAACAAAAAGTCAGCTCCATAACTCTTATCACATTCTCCCTGTGGAAAGGGCATTAAAGAGGTATAAGACAATACAAGAGGATGCTTGCATTCCCTAAATGATTATCTTAACTCTTTGAGTGCCAAGGGAATTTTTCAAAATAGGTGAGAAAATTGCCAAGCAAACATTTAATGTCTTGTAATATTTACCTTTATATAGGAAATGTAATATTTTTTCCCACAAATATTTTTTATTTGACTTATATAACAAATGTGAGCGACGCTGGCATTTTTTAGTGGCTATTTTGCGCATTACTCACAGATGTTGGCACTCAAAGGGTTATACCAAGGAAATCAAATGTGGATTTGTACAGCGTCTGTATTCCTTACCCCAGGAGTTTTCAAACTCGGTCCTCAGGACCCCACACTAGGTCACCCGGGAGGACAGAGTTTGAGAACCTGTGCTTACCCGTTTTGTCATGCTTTCTTGTTCACATTCAAGAAATTCCAAAAGCTCTGCTCTTGTTCCATTGTTCCAAATCAGATAGGGGCTTTCTGTGTTACTGTTTAGCATCTTCAGGATCTGGAGAGAGAAAATACAGTTAACTACAGTTACTTCATCAGGACATGTCATGTTGTTGTCTTAATTTAATTTATGTAATGCACTACATAGTATAAACCAGTCATTTATGATATACTTATCAGGGATTAATTAGTTATTACGTTAAGACCAAAAACAAGTAAAAATAATTATACCCAAGTCCTAATAACTTGGTTAAAGTGCAATGTACTGCTAGCAGGTCCTATTACTTGATATGGAAATATGATAACCATGCATTTATGATGGATTAATAGATATGACATCAGCACTTAGGTGTTTCTAATCAGCACAAGTTCCTATATTGCAGTCTACATTTTGGAATGGGTACTATTATAGATAAGATCTGGATACATTTATATAACGTAGTATATAGTGTTCATTCTAGCACCCTGCTCCTTGTAATATCCTTGTAGTCCTCCTTCCGCCTGGGGTGTCGCTGTCTGCTGTGGTACTTGAAAACCAGTCTGGTTTCTATCTCAATATTCAGATACAAACCAGACTGTTGTAGAAACACTACAGCAGAGAGTGACACCCCAGGCAGGAAGGAGGAACTGCAAGGATTTTACAAGGATCAGGATGCTAGAATGGAGACTAGTATATTATGGATATTAGGGACCCATCTGATGACGTTCACTTTATTATGGTGGATGGACAGGCATTTTAGCCAAACTTGTGCTAAGAACATCACTTATACCCCATGTTAAATGTAAGAGTTGGCATACATTTTTAGTAATCGGTATTCTTAGTGCTTCTAGTGTGCACATTCTTTTGTCTGCATGGTAGTACAAGTCACATCATGGTAGCCCCTCTTATTATGTTTGAAATTAGGGTGTGCAGTCAAAGCCCACAGATAAGACATGTGTTGGAAATAAAGTGAACTGCGAAAATTCCTCAGGCACACAGTACAATACCTCAGTAGGTGAGGAGACGGCCAGTTTCCTAGCAATGTAAGGGGTGAGCATCGCAGCTAAGCTCTTTCTTATTACTGGATTTTCAGGTGTTTCCAGCTCTCCCATTAAATACCCGCCAAGCCGGCTGAGTGCAAGAAGACTGAGTTTGGCAAGACTATTGGCAACTTCCTGTTAATATAAAGAAACATTCTGTTAATCAATGTATGGGCAAAATATACAGGTAAGGAAAACATCATTCATATCAAATTATTTGCACATTGTGTAAAAAGTTATCTTCTGAAAGATTAAAAAATGTCACAATATTTTTATTAGTGAGCTGGAGAATTAATCAGAAGACTTACCGGGGTGATGATTCTTCTCAACCACCCACCAACAACATTAATTTTACTTAGCGGACAGAAATGTCATATGAGATTAGGAGGTAACTGTAGTACGCTTTCATGTTTTCCAACTGGTCAATCATAGGTCACACTTCCATTTCTGCACTACACCGGCGGGAAGTTTGGCTACTGCTATAAGAACCACTACACCTCAGGAAAATGGGGTTTTAAGACACAGCCATCACATCTCCAGGGAGGATAAGGAACAGCTTAGTAAAATAGTGTATCTTAAATACAATGTTGCTTTAAAAAAAGTACATTTTATGTTATTTTCAATTCAAATGGAATGGTCATTGTTAAGATTGTGCCATCTTGGTTGATGAGGAAAGAAAATACATATACATATAATATATACATATATATATACATACATATACACATATGTATTACAAGATCAATAGGCGGCACTTGGGCGACTTCTTGAAATAATAGAGACCACACACAGGTTCTTCAAGATCTGATGACGAGATTAAATCTCAAAAGATCTTGAAGAACCCGTGTGTGGTCTCTATTATTTCAAGAAGTCGCCCAAGTGCCGCCTATTGATCTTGTTACATATGCCAGCGTGGAAGCAGACTGAAGCAGAGGAAGGCACTAGGTGCAAGTATTGCTATTAAGCAGTGGAGTGCCAGCTATCTTTCCTTTTATATATTTCGTCTCTAAAAACACTTTATCAGGGGTGCTTGATCTTCCTAGGGTTTTAGCCTTACAGGCCTGAATTAAGAAGACCTTTATATAGTATAATGAAAATTTTATGCCGGTTGTAATCTACAAAGAAGATCCTAAGTATCTCATTTAATGGGTCTTACTTCATATGGTAGAAAAATATTACTTGGATACCGGCAATGTCCAGGTGATCTACAGTATATATGAGATTAAATGAAAAACCATTCCAAATTTCAGCTAATGGTGCATGTGCCCACCTGTGCATCCAGCAAGCAATTGATTGTATGCGATAGAGATATATATATATTAGGGCGGAGTGAAAAAACTGAAATTGAGAAATTCAAAATCGGCTAGTGTGGAAAAGTTGTGACTTGACCTGAATAAGAAACGTGCAAAAGCTTTTTGATCTGAGTCAACATCTTCTGTTCTGGCAAGAGGCCTGAAGTTTCACTTTTTTGGTGAAAATGATGAAAACTATGAAGATGCTCCAATCTAGTTATAATTATGTCAGGATGTCTTAGAGTGGTTCATTAATATACTTTAGCATAGTAAAAAACAGTACGAGCTTGTCCTAGTGCAAAGTGACTGACTGGCAGGAGAAAAAATCCCTAATAATTGACCCATATTCATGGTCACAATTGTGAATATTGTGTGTTTTCTCCTAAACGTGTTTATAATAGAAGAAGCACAAATACTCTAAATGGAATTTCAGTGACACTGTGTGAAATATAACACTGCATAATGGTCCTTAATCAGACCTGATCGCAGTACAAATTTGTTTTCAAAATGGGCAAAACAAATGCTGCATTGCAGGTGGGGCAGATGTAACGTGCGGAGAGAGTTAAATTTGGGTGGGGTGTGTTGAAACTGAAATCTAAATTGCAGTGTAAAAATAATGCAGCAGGTATTTACCCTGCACAGAAACAAAATAACTCAACACAAATCTAAAGGTGGCCATACATCTACAGATCGATTGTCAGATCTGGCTGGTTGGAACAAATACCTGGTAATATCTGAATGACAGTTTTTGACAGTTTTCCAGCATTTCAAAGCAAAGTGCTCTCATCCATTACCAGAATTTTGTTCCAAACAGACAGATCAGACAATAAATCTGTAGATGTATGGCCACATTAACTCCCTCTGCACATGTTACATCTGCCCCACCTGCAGCTGCATTACAGCATATAATTATGCCAAAGATAAGCCAATATATTAACAGTTAAATACATTAAAGTGCATTATGCTGTAATAAGTATTGCTAATCAATCCTGCCTAGCAGGGCCGTCTTTTTGTATGGGCTTAATGGGCACTTGCCCAAGGGCCCCAGGCGTATAAGAGCTCTATGTTGATAGCCCTTTTTCCAGGGATACCAGAATTTTGAAAATCGGCCCAGGGGAACTGCAGATATCCAACTTCAAAGCAGCAGTCCACATCTGACCTGTTAATTACAATTTCCAGTCATATTTCTCAGGTTCTCTCTGACACTAGCGGCTTGTCTCTACCATGCCCAGAACCAGAGATATCAGCCTTCAAGCAGCCGGTCCCTGCTTTAGCTCCAAACGTCTGGTGTAGTTTTATATTTTTGTCAATGGATTGCTCTGGCTCCTGATCTCTGATCCCCAAGTTCCCAGCACCTCCTGAAAGTTAGGACTCTAGGTTTTTATACTAGGCTAAGAAATCTATTTCCAGATAATGGCGATATCTGCAGTCAAACAAGCTGCCCTTCCACCGGAAAATGATGAATATTAAGCCCACTCCATTATCCAACCGTCCCCTGTGTATAAAACACCCCCTACCTCCCTGGAAGTCATTTACAAGGGACCCTTCATTCAGCTCAGTGCCCCCTTCCACACGTTAGTGTTCTCCCTCACACCACCTGTGCAGCAAAGGAGTAATTAGCAGAAGTTACTGCTCCAGGTCCTACATGTTGAATGGAAGATAGAGCACCCCCTGCCACCCGTGGGACATCAAAGCTGCTGCTGATAACACCCCCCACCCCTAGGAGGGAAGAATGGGTAAGGGCCCAAGTGCATTGCTTTGCCCAGGTGCCCACACTGCTGTTAAGACGGCCCTGCTACCTAGAAATGAACACAGTGATTGGCATATATGTACTGCTGGACACCACTCATAGAATGATTAACCTGTTATTTTTTTGAATCAATGTATTTGTTTATTTATTTATTTACAGTTTCTTATATAGCGCAGCAGATTCCATTGCGCTTTACAATAGTAGACAGTGATAAAACAAACTGGGTAATGACAGACAGACTTGGGGGTTAGAGGGCCCTGCTGCTAGCTTACAATTTATTACATCATAATACACTTCAACGTATTTAACAGTTAATATATTGGCTTATCTTTGGCATAATTATATGCCGTAATGCAGCCCAATCATGTTCCCAGTATAGGGGATGCAACACTGTTTTTCTGTCAATAAACAGAAGTGATATGTAAAATGATACATTAGACAGTTTACACTGTTACTTGTAATACTTATTGTAACAGTTACTGTTTTTCAATAACAGACTGCAACAGTTATTTCTTATTTATATACACAGGATTGTCTATCTTTGTATATGCACTGCAAAGAGAGCAGCATATATCCAATTTCATGTATTTCAGTGACACTGTGTGAAATATAACACTGCATAATGGCCCTTAATCAGACCTGATCGCAGTACAAATTTGTTCTCAAAATGGGCAAAAAAAATGCTGGACTGCAGGTGGGGCAGATGTAACATGTGCAGAGAGATTTAAGATGGCCATACATCTACAGATTTATTGTCCGATCTGTCTGGTTGGAACAAAATCCTGGTAAAAGATGAGAGCAAATGACAGTTGACCATTTGCTTTGAAATGCTGAAAAACTGTCATTCAGATATTACTAGCTGTTTGTTCCGACCGGCCCAATCTGACAATCGATCTGTAGATGTATGGCCACCTTTAGATTTGTGTGAGTTATTTTGTTTCTGTGCAAGGTAAATACCGGCTGCATTATTTTTACACTGTAATTTAGATTTCAGTTTCAACACACCCCACCCAAATGTAACTCTCTCAGCACGTTACATCTGCCCCACCTGCAATGCAGCATTTGTTTTGCCCACTTTGAGAACAAATTTGTACTGCGATCAGGTCTGATTAAGGGCCATTATGCAGTGTTATATTTCCCACAGTGTCACCGAAATTCCATTTAGAGTATTTGTGCTTCTTCTATTATAAACACGTTCAGGAGAAAACACACAATATTCACAATTGTGACCATGAAAATGGGTCAATTATTAGGGATTTTTTCTCCCACCAAAGTCAGTCACTTTGCACTAGGACAAGCTCGTACTGTTTTTTACTATGCTAAAGTATATTAATGAACCACTCTAAGACATCCTGACATAATTTTAACTAGATTGGAGCATCTTCATAGTTTTCGTCATTTTCACCAAAAAAGTGAAACTTCAGGCCTCTTGCCAGAACAGAAGATGTTGACTCAGATCAAAAAGCTTTTGCACGTTTCTTATTCAAGTCAAGTCACAACTTTTCCACACTAGCCGATTTTGAATTTCTCAATTTCAGTTTTTTCACTCCGCCCTAATATATATATATATATATATATATATATATATATATATATATATATATATATATATATATATATATATATATATATATATATATATATATATATATATATATATATATATATATATATATATATATATATATAGTGATTTTTGGTGGATGCTGGGAAATGTGGGTATTCCGGGGATGTAGGTCCGGGCACCAAGGAGTAGAACTTCTTTTGGCTAGTGCAGCCCTAGGCTCCGCCCCCTAATACCCCTTCCTGTCCTCAGAGACCAGTTTTTAACTTTAACAAGCCGAGGAACAGGTATAGGAGAGGGAGACCATTCAACTATAGGAGAGGGAGACCATTCAACTATTGAACATTCAACCAACTGAACACTAAATTGTTAACTATAACTAAGTAACTGCAAGATTTGGAGTGGTAGGGCGGGCGCCCAGCATCCACCTTGGCCTCTGAAAAAAGGAATTACAGGTAAGGACCAAAAATCCCCTTTTTTCTTACGGCCAGCGGTGGATGCTGGGAAATGTGGGACGTCCTAAAGCTGTGTCCCTAAGGGTGGGACCGCTCCCGAGCTGCACTGAGAACACCCCTGCCAAAAGCCGCATCAGCCGAGGCGAAGGTGTCGAATCGATAAAATTTGATGAACGTGTGAGCCGAAGACCACGTGGCTGCCCTGCAGATGCTCTCCGCCGAGACTCCTGCCCGCAGGGCCCACGATGCCCCCACAGACCTGGTGGATTGCGCCCTTACCGAATGCGGTACTGGTCGTCCCACCAAGAGGTACGCTTGCCTTATGGTAGACCTTAGCCACCTAGCCAAGGTGCATTTTGAAGCAGGCCAACCCAGCTTCCGGGCATCAAAGAGAACAACGAGAGAATCAGACTTTCTTATCGGCTCTGTTCTGGCCACGTAAATTTTTAGGGCTCGAACTACATCTAAAGAAACATCCCTTTCTTGTGAGTCCGTGGTGGTAGTATAAACTGGAACTACAATGTCTTGATTTATATGAAATTGAGATACAACCTTTGGGAGGTAGTCCAGTCTAGTTCTGAGAACTGCTCTATCCTCATGAAAGATAAGCAATGGAGGTCTACAGGAGAGCGCTCCTAAATATGATACTCTGCGCGCCGATGCAATGGCTAGCAAGAAAAGAGTCTTCAGAGTAAGCCATGAAAGAGAAACTGACTCCAAGGGTTCGAACGGTGCTTTAATCAACCCTTTCAGCACCAAAGTAAGATCCCATGGGTTTGCTGGTGGACGTATGGGAGGTTGTAGGTGAAGAGCTCCCTGTAAGAATGTATGGATTGTGGATGACGTAGCGATTTTCCTCTGGAAAAGAACCAAGAGAGCCGACACTTGAACTTTCAAGGATGAATGGCTCAAACCCATGTCCAGGCCTGATTGTAAGAATCCTAGGACCCTATCCAATTTGTATATCCTTGGATTGAACCTCCTAGGCTCACACCAAAGAAAATACCTCTGCCAAATCCTTTGCTGACGAGGGCTTTCTTGCCGCCAGCAGTGTCTTAATGACTGTAGGAGGAAAACCTCTCCTGCTCAGGATCGACTCCTTAACAGCCACCCCGTCAAAGCCAGTCTGGCTAAGTCCGGGTGTAGGCATGGTCCCTGTGACCGGAGGGGCAAGGGAAATGGAGGTGCTCTGGCCATTTGCAAGAGGTCTGGATACCATGATCGTCTCGGCCAATCTGGGGCCACTAGGATCATGGTCACCTCCTCCCTCTTGAGGCGTCGAAGTAGACGGGAAATTAGAGGAATTGGTGGAAATGCAAACACCCTTTGGAACGGCCAAGGAGCTGATAGTGCGTCTACCAGACATGCCTGTGGATCCCTTGTTCTGGATCCGTACAGTGGGAGCTTCTTGTTGTGCTTTGAGGCCATGAGGTCCACTTGTGGCATTCCCCACTGGTCTGCCAGGGTTGTGAATGCTTCCGGATGGAGGGACCATTCTCCCGAGTGAATCGTTTGCCGACTTAGGAAGTCTGCTTCCCAGTTCAACACTCCGGGAATATACACTGCCGACAGGGTGAGTAGAAACTTCTCTGCCCATAGGAGGATCTGGGTCACTTCCCGCATGGCTGCTCGGCTCCGGGTTCCCCCTTGATGGTTCACGTACGCGACAGCTGACGCGTTGTCTGATTGAATTCTGACTGGCCTTCCGTGAAGAAGCGTTCCTGATTGGCTGAACGTCCGGTAGATGGCCCTTAGCTCCAGCACGTTTATTGGTAACTTTGTTTCTTGGTGTGTCCACAGGCCCTGGAACGACTGATCCAGGGTCACAGCTCCCCAGCCCTGTAGTCTGGCATCCGTTGTCACTATGATATAATCGTGACTTGCAAAGGATCGTCCTTTCCTTAGGTTGTCCGACAGTAGCCACCACTGGAGAGACTGTCTGACTTCGTCTGAGATCGTGAGGAACTGTCTCTTCAAATCCATGTGCGATCGGTTCCACCGAAATAACAGGGCCAGCTGAAGTCTTCGGGAGTGGAACTGTCCAAATTCCAGCATTGGGAAGGTGGATACCAACTTCCCCATTAATGTCATACAAAGGTGTACTGACACCCTGCGTTGCGTCAGAAAAAACTGGATCTGTGAGAGAATGTCCTGTATTTTGTTCTGGGGGAGAAACACTCTTTGAGCTTCTGTGTCTATTAGTGCCGACAGATGTATCATGGCGGATGATGGAGTCAAGCTGGATTTCTTCCAGTTGATTATCCACCCATGAGATTGAAGCATGTCCAGGGCAATCTGGAGATGTCTCTGAATTTCCTCCTGTGATTGTGCTACTATGAGGAGATCATCTAGGTAAGGAAGAATTCGAATGCCTAGAAGGTGTAAGCGAGCCGCCATCACCGCCATGTCTTTCGTGATCACCCGGGGGGCTGTTGAGAGCCCGAACGGGAGAGCACGAATCTGAAAATGGCCATCCAATATTGCAAATCTGAGAAATCTCTGATGTTCCAGTTTGATTGGGATATGTAAATATGCATCCTGTATGTCCAGTGAGGTCATCAGATCTCCTGGTTCCAGAGCGCTGAGGATGGAGCTCAGAGACTCCATTCGGAACTTGGGTACCCGCATGAAAACATTCAATCTCTTGAAATTCAATATCGGTCGGAAGGACCTGTCTGGTTTGCTGACCAGGAACAGATTCGAATAGAATCCGGTCCCTCTCTGAGAATGCGGGACAGGCATGATCACTCTTTGTTCCAACAGGGTTGAGACAGCTGTCTCAAGGGCTACTGCCTTGAGAGGGTCTAGTGAGAGGCCTGTTGTAAAAAAACTGTGTTGGGGGTCTGGAGCAAAAGGTCAGAGCATAACCGTGCGATATTAGTCCCAACACCCAAGAGTCCGATGTGGAACTTGACCAGGTCTCCGCAAACTCCAGAAGGCAGCCCCCCACCTATGGCACGTTCTTGGTGTGCCTGGCGTCAGGCCGCTGGCTTTTCAGCCTGCTTTAGGGTCTGACGACGAGCTGCCCATCCCTGCTTGGGCTTGGATTTCTGCGTCTTTTTGGAGGACTGCTGTGACCTTGTTGGCCAGGATCCCGTACCATGTGATCTGCCCCTACTGGAGGGACGAAAAAACCGAAAGGCTTGCTGCCTTGGTTTAGTGGCTCCTGTGGGCAAAAAAGCAGACTTTGAGGCTGCAATGGAAGTGACAATTTTGTCTAATTCCGTTCCGAAAAGTATACCCCCCGTAAACGGTAAGGCCTCTAAAGCTTTCTTTGAGTCATTATCGGCCTTCCAAGATCTAAGCCAGAGGGCTCTGCGTGCGGCCACTGATACTGCAGAAATTTTGGATGCAAATATTCCCGCATCCAATACACCCTCACTTAGGTAGGAACTAGCCTCCCTAATATTGTCCACAAAAGATAGTAACTCAGATCTCTTAGTACCTGATTGAAGACTCTCCAAGAGCACATCCGCCCAATGTGCTATAGCTCTGGTTGTCCAGGCAGCTGAATAGCTAGGCCTCAAAGCTGCCCCTGCATTGGAATATATGGACTTGAGAAACTGATCCAGTTTTTTATCCACTGGGTCTTTCAAAGATGTTACATCAGGTATGGGCAGGGCCGTTGCCTTAATTAATCTGGTGACATGGGCGTCAACCTGAGGGGGGTCGTCCCATTTTTTGTGGCTGTCTGGTAGAGGATAAAAAGAAGGAATACGCTTAGACACAAGGAATTTCCTATTTGGATGCTTCCAAGCTTCTTCAAACAGATTATTCAACTGCTTTGACTGAGGGAAAAAAGCAATGTCCTTCTTTTTACGTTTGAACACTGGTTCAGTATCTGGGCCCTCTGCAGAAGTCTGCGCCTCTGACTCCTTTATTTTAAAAGTGAGCCGTATCAATTTAATTAGGCTGTCTACTCTGGCCTGGGACATATGATCATCAGTATCAGTGTCCACATCATCAATTACATCAATAACACCACCGTCATGATCATCTCCAGAGGTATTATCATCTGTGTCCTGTAAAAGAGGCTGAGCCGCCTCACGTCTGGATGGTCTATTTGTACTAGACCCTGCCAGAACATTTTGAAGTGAGGATGAAACCTGCACCAAACCCTGGACTGACTGTGATAACCCTGCTACCCAAGCAGGCTCTGCTGGCTGGGGTTGGACCTGGGGTGTCGGTGAGGCAGCGGGGTTGCGTGACGCTGCCAGCTGGGAAGCTAGTTCCTTCATCGCAGAGGACAGGTCTGCAGCCCAGTCCGGTCTGCAGGGAACATCCGCAGTGGGTTGCGGACTAGGTCCCGGCTGAGAGCAACGGTCACAGAGGCCTGCGTGGTTCTGCTCAGCACTAGCAAAGTTTTCTTTGCACACTGTGCATGTATATGCGTGCAGCGCTGGAGCGGGACCAGGCCTACGGGATTTCCCTGAACCCTTTGCTGACATGATGTGTGTGTGCTTAGCAATTTGCAACTGGAGTTACCTAAGTACACCAGTGATATCTTGTGTGAGAATTGTTCAGTCACTAAATAAATGAATAAGTGAACTTATACTGCGCTCCCCGTCAGTCCTACAGAGAGAGATGTGGTATGAAAACACTCACATCAGCTTAACATAACAAACTGTGAAAAATAACAAAGACAGATAAAGTACACTGCAGTATATCACAAATCCCCACACCACACACACAGGGAATCGGCACTTTGTTTCCTACACCTGCACCATGCAAGTGAGGTGAGGATAATACAACCTGTCACTGATAACAGTGGAGGCAAAGGGGGGCGATTTCTTATGCTCCTCTCCGTCTAGAAGCCAGCCAGCAAGTGAGCTAAAATGGCCCCGCTGTGAGACAGGGGGGAGGAGAGGAGCGATCACGGTGGGAACTCAGGAGAGGCCATTGCCGCGAGCCTGGAGGCGGAGTTATATGTAAATCCGTCCCCTCCTGGAACCACCAGCGTAACTGGTCTCCACAGAGGGAGCCGTTATGGTACATAACCCTGGTGGTCTAGCGGTTTCTCAGCATGAGCTGAGTACTGCTGCCAGGCCTCCGGCGGCGCCCCCTTCCACCGGCGGTGTGAGCCGCGATATCCGGCTCCCCGCAAAGGGGAAGCCGCTTACCTGAACTTCTCCCAGCCGCGGCTCCTTCCAAGTGCCTGAGGTGTCTGGTGTGAGCGGCCGACAGGTCCGTCCACCAGACGCCGGGAGAGGCTTCTGCCGTCAGCCGCAGAAGCGCTGGGAGTCTGACGGCTGTGGAAAAATATATATATATATATATATATATATATATATATATATATATATATATATATATAAAAAAAACGAAGTTAAATAAGGGCTAAAACTGCCTGTTCCTCAGAGCACCAAGGAAAAAACTGGTCTCTGAGGACAGGAAGGGGTATTAGGGGGGCGGAGCCTAGGACTGCACTAGCCAAAAGAAGTTCTACTCCTTGGTGCCCGGACCTCCAGCCCCGGAATACCCACATTTCCCAGCATCCACCGCTGACCGTAAGAAAAATATATATATATATCCAACGGAGGTTTGGCACTCTCACTGCAATGTACAAAGTTGAGCCGGTCCCTTCACTATAGAAAAGTATAGCAGCGCAGTGGTGTGGCAGTCATAGCCAGTATTCAAAGGATCACGACAATGCCTTGAGATAACAACGTTTCAATTTATGTAACCTGATGAAAATTAATTTCATAAATTGAAACGATATCTCGACAATCCACCCTACCCAACAAACTCGTTGCTTAGGGGTTCATCCTCGCATCTGAACTGTCCTTTCTTCCCCACATTCAATCTGTCTCCAAATCATGTTACATGCATCTAAAAAAAATATCCAAAATACGACCCTATCTATCTCACACAAGACACTACCAAATCTCTTATCCATGCACTCATTATATCCCGCATTGATTTTTGCAATAGTCTCCTAACTGGTCTTCCCAAGAACAGACTCTCGCCAATGCAATCCATTTTAAATACTGCTGCTAGGCTGATCTTCCTAGCAAGACGCTCATTGTCTGCTTATCCGCTCTGCCAGTCCCTTCATTGGTTGCATGTACCTTACCGTATTCAATATAAAACACTTCTACTCACATATAAAGCTATTAACCATACTGCACCAGCTTATATCTTTTTACTTATCACAAAATATCTCCCATCTCGCCCACTCCGCTCTGCACAAGATCTGTTTCTCTCTTCTGCACGGATCACTAGCTCCCATTCACTATTACAGGAC
This sequence comes from Crinia signifera, assembly GCF_055691185.1. NCBI lineage: Eukaryota > Metazoa > Chordata > Amphibia > Anura > Myobatrachidae > Crinia > Crinia signifera. The sequence continues at coordinate 226,785,095 of NC_139221.1, forward strand.
ATTCATAGGGCTGCTCCCATCCTATGGAATGCCCTTCCACGCACAAAAAGACTCTCTACTAGCCTCCAAACTGTCAAGTGTTCCCTGAAAACTCACCTCTTCAGGCAAGCCTATCATATTTAAGTTCTACACGCAAATCCCGCTGAGGCACTTATGTATTATATAGCTTCCCTTCTGGACTTGTAACTTGGTGGGACTGCTATGCTATTACTGATGCCTGTCCTTGTGTTTCCCTCCTATATCCCTATAGATTGTAAGCTTGCAGCAGGGCCCTCCTACCTCCAAGTCTGTCTGTTACCAAGTTTGTTTTATCACGGTCTACCATTGTAAAGCGCAATGGAATCTGCTGCTCTATATAAGAAACTGTAAATAAATAAATCAATCAATCTCAAGGCATTGTCGTGATCCTTTGAATACTGGCTATGAGTGCCACACCACTGCGCTGCTATCTCTCTCTCTCTCTATATATATATATATATATATATATATATATATATATATATATATATATATATATATATATATATATATATTTGATGTAATATGTAAAAGCATGTTGCGCATACCTGTTGATTTGTGTCTTCATTTTTCTGAATACCACTTTCCTCCAATGTAAAGTCATAGTTAAAAGGATAACTAAGTAAGTGCCACAAAATCCCTGCATGAAATAAATGTGTTTGCAGAAAGAAATCTACTGCAAAGGAGCTGATGCATTCCACCGCTACTGCAGCCAGTCTCTGGACCTTCTGTGAACAAGATAAAACATTTTCTGGTGTTTAGATGATACCATTAGAGATACTACTGTATGTACTTTGTTTTATACTGAACATACATGTGAAATACAGATGGAATACTAACGGGGGTATTCAATCACCGGCGAGCATCTCCCAACAGGGAAGATGGCCGCCGGGCCCTATTCAATGCTGTCTTCCTCTACAGCATTGAACAGGGGAGCTCGGCAAAACTAGCCTGACTTCACAAGCTGTCGTGCTCGTTCTGCCGAGAACGGCCTGGAAGTGACAAGCCTTTAGCTGCAGCTCGCGGCCACGCCCACTTCTTGCCCTGCTGCAGACGGGATATTGAATCCTGCCTGCAAATTCTCGGTCGAGCTGACCGAGAATGGATTGAATACCCCCTAATACAACTGCAATACAAATATAGCTATAAAAACATTGTAACATTGTAATAAAACCTGTAGATATTACTTACTTTAGAATGATAGATAAGATCATGATCATTTGGAAAGAATCAATATGCTAGAAGTACCACGTAATTCAAATTTATAAGAATAAAAATATGTTTATAGAATGTTTATTGAGCAGAGCTAATGTCTTCTGTGCCATCTGACTATTCTAAAAATACAGATGACAAGCTGTAATTTTACCATCTACTTGCACACTATCTGTACGTATAAATATACATCTCTCCGATAACAAGTATTACCTTGCCATAGTACAGTACTCTGCAGATGTCTTTAATGATGTTTGGCATCTCTATAATCTTCTCTCTGCATTCTTCAAACTGTGCGGCAACACTATAACACTTGCATACATGACCACACACCTGAGGATGAGAATATAAGATTATTGTAAAAAGACCACTAAAGGAGATTATATATATATATATATATATATATATATATATATATATATATATATATATATGCTAAAAATAAACATAAATCTAGAACTAAATGGTTTTAGGCTTTAATTACAGTTAAAAGAGAAACTATTTCTAAAAAGGGTAGTTTTACGTATAGTTTCTCTTTTTGCTATATATAAATACACAGCAACATTCCAACTTTGGGGTCGATCCTATTAGGTGCGGATGATTCGCACTAGCGAATCATCATGGCACCGGGCGCACTTTACGGCTGACGCTTAAAAGTGCTCGCACCTCCATAGGGGTATTTTAAGCAAATTCGGCTTCATTCGGATGCAGTTTTCAGCATTTAAAATGGCACTTGAACAGCACCTCGCACCCTTCGGCGCTAATAGGATCAACCCCTTTGTTTTCCCAGATTATACACTTTCCAGAAATGAACACTTTTTTTTAATAAGGTCATCTCTTCCTCCCGAATTTATCCTATAATGCTAACTGCATTTCATATCCAAATTAACTGGATGTAGTCAGAATGTCAACACTATACTGTCAACATGGTATGAGCACCATTAGTCACAATGTTGATACCTATATGGGGGAGTATCCAATTAGCTTCAGTAATTTATTGCAGTTAATTGTGTCCCCGGGTCTATCTAATAAGCCAGCACGAGCTGCAGTTTATTGGGTATTTTGTTTAACATACTGCTTGCAGGAGATACAAAATCTCTGAAAACAGCCCACAGTTGCAAAAACACACAAGTTTTACTGAACCAGCAAATTTTTTTTTTCTTTTTACAGGCGATCTATGTATACTGTATAACTTGTAAAAAAAAAATCCATGAAAAACAGACGTGTTTCGCACTTGATGTTTTTTCGTGCTTAATTGAATACTCCTAATACTGTTTACATGTCCAAAATGTTGACATTGTGAATATCAATAATTTGTTGATGGCAAAAATTGTAGAAAATACATATAATCAAGTATTAAACAAAACAATATGTCTAATAATATAACAACTGTAAGCTGTAGTCAAAGTGCACTCAAGTAATACGCTACAGAGAAGGCAGTTTTGTTCTCTGAAGTCACATGGAGAAACACACAAGCATTAGCTGCTTTGGTCCCATGATTAAGAGTAAGTATCCATGAAAGACTGAAAATGAATTATGTAAAAAAAAAATCTTTCTAATGCTGCTTTCAAAACGCAAAATGAAGGTTCGTACCGGGAATTTGAAACCAGTCAGTCCTGGCGTAAACCTTCATTTTGGGATGTTCACATCCCCACAGCGAACCGGTTCATTGACATCATCCGGGGGTACGGCGGGGAGTCGGCATGTCATCGGGGGGGAGGATGCAGAGCTTAAAGCTGGTGCTGCCGCATCCATAGTGTGAACGGGAAACTGATTGTTTGACGCGTTTAACCGGCTAACACCACCAAGCAACACGACAAGGAACTCTACTTATTTACCAGTTCGTATTGTCGTGTTGCTACCCGTTTAAGGGACACGGTAACCCCTTTCACATTGCACTAATTACCGGGACAAAACGGCTTGTACCCGGTAATTAGTTGCGATGTGAAAGGAGTAGAATGAAGGTCACTGTGATGTCTGTAAAATATTAACAAGCATGATGTGCAGTGTGCATTATGTCAAAAGTTTTTCGATTTGCCAAAAAAAGAAAAAAAATCACACATGTAAAGGTGCCCACACACGGCTAGATGCAATGCGATGCGATCTAGTTCAAAAAGTATGTGCTGCACATACTTTTTGTGCTTTGCAATGTGCAGGAGAGCACATCACCTTCACCTTGCAAAGCAGGATCGCTTTGTGTAAAGCAGGACTACTGGAAGCCTGGCCTAGTATCCGCAGCATGTTTTGAAACAAAGCAGAACTAGTTACTCTGAATCTTCTATACAGTTCTAATGCTAGTAGTATATTATTGTATATATTTGTTTTTCTTTATGTCAAATTGTTATGTTAGTGCAGTCACTATACCCTTTACCTGCACAGGCATATCATCTGGTTTACTTGATGCAGTTAGCACTGACACACAGCGAGAGAAAGCTTCTTGTAGCACCTGAAACAAAGTAACAGAGACCACTTCTTCTGAAATATAACGTAATAAAGACTTAATGAGCACATCTACAGTATAAAGCAACAGATGGAAGAATGACAATAACAAGAATATGACCTTGGCTTATGCTGGGTACACACTGACTTATCTGTCTGGTGGGAACAAAAATCGGGAAATCTGGTAATGTATGGGAGCAACCATTTGCTCCCAAATGCTGGAGAACGGACAAAGGTCAGAAAAGTTTGATTTAACAAATTAATTTGTATCCATTTTCCAGCATTTGATGGCAAAAGGTTGACTGTTCCCACCAGACAGATTGGACAGATAAATCTTTGCCTGTGTGCCTAGCTTAATCATTTCAGAAAGCTAGAAGAAAATAACCTACCTGAAAGTAGGAGCGTAACAAGATCAATAAAATAGTGATGGAAGGCGTTATCTTTGCTCAGCATTTATAAACTAAAGGTGTGTACACACGGGTGCGATTTTGTACAATATCGCAGGAAATATGGTCGCTAAGCGACCATATTGCCCACGATGGGAGTTTTTACCCCTGTAGTGATCGCTGGTCGCAGGAACATGCTCCTGCGACCAGCTGATTTCCACTGCCGGGCTCCCCCCGGCAGTTTCTTTTTCATCAGCGACCATCTCTGGTCGCTGATGAAAAGGAGAAACTGAGCAATATATTGCTCAGCCATATATTGCTCAGCAATATATGGCTGAGCAATATATCTCCCCCGTGCTTAAGTGTTTTAAAACCCCAGGAGAATTGTATTGGCTCTGCTGAGGGCCTTTGGGGTTGGATGGTAGAATAAGAAGAAGGGTTCTCCATCCATTTCGGTCCACTCCTGGGACTTTGAGTTCTTAGCCTCACAGAAGACAAGTTAGGGCCTTCAGCTTTCTGGTTCTTTTAAAAAGCTACAAGCCTAATCAATTGTGTCTCACACTGCTTGGAAAGGAGAGACTATGGATTAAGTATGAGAGATAACTGCTTGGATACCAGGGAGATGTGCTTGGTAAAAACTGTTTGTATTGTTTTCCTATACCCCTTTCACATCACAGTTAAAACAGTGGTAATTGTCGTGTTATTGCATGGTCGACCTGGGTCAAGCTTGTACTTGTGTAGTTTCACGGCGCCACTGCGCCCAGATCGCATCGTATGCATTGCAAAATTGCATGTAATTTGCATACAATTTGCAAACGATGCAATTTAGCACTTCCAACCTAGCTACGTCAGCCCGAAGTGTGCTGCGTCCTCCCGACCTGTTTATACCCCCACTATCCACGTCGGCATGGAGTTGATTTAATACCGAGCCTGAAGTGTGGCACGCGAAAAACGAGCCCAAAGCGTGCCGAGCGCATGCGTAATACACGTGAAATAAACTGCATGCTCTCGCCAAGCTTCGGGCTCGTTTTCCGTGTGTGCTCGCCCTGCTTCGGGCTCGCCACACTTTATAAAATCAGGTCGGAAGGACACGTACCACGTGTGGTCACCAGACTTTGGCCCGACGTGGATAGCGGGGATGTGGTAAATTGCATTGCATGCAAATCGCATGTGATTTGCATCCGATGCGATCTGGGAGCAGTACCAAAGAAAGGTTAAACCTAAGTTGCCCTATATATAATGGGCAATCCGTGATTAGTGTGAAAGTGTCCGAGCCGGGACATAACCTGGGATCAAGATTGCTATATGAAAGCGGTATTCGTGAGTTAGGAGTTTCTTGTATAGTTAGTGCCAAGTATTTTATTCTATTTGTTTTTTAATCTTCTGTTTCTGCACAATAAAACAGTTGCATCAAAACCACCGACTTGTGTGATCTGCCAAGTATATCACGAGATGGTACCTGTTCCCTTGACACTGTTACACAAGATATTCTTCATCACTGCCAATAGAAATAAATGTAACAGCATCCAGCACTATTTATTGATATATTAAAGTGAATCTAATTACACATGAGTATATATTGGAGTACAGTACTGAAATATGATCTGGTACCTCAATGCCATTTTCCCTCCTGAGTTCCTCTGCATTAAGTGCTGAACAATTTACAGTGTGAAATGCCAACTCGGTGGCAGCAGGCAGGAGAGAAAGCTTTGAAAACAGTTGATTATCTGAGGTCTCAATGGTGATAGTTCTGATGAGCATTGGATAGCCAGCATACTTGTAAGGCCGAAGATCTAGAACAATAACAAAAATTAAGAAATATTAAGAGTAAGAGACATTTTCCACCATGTGTATAATAACTGTAGAAAACATTTGTATCATTTACAATTTGTGCTTCATTTGAATACTGTTACTTCATTTGCATGCTGCTTTGCCCAGAGCTATAAAATTGCAGCCCGCTGGCTGCACTTAACTGTGGTTTTCTGCATGTACCCCCTGAGATGCGAACAGGAGCTACATATCATTACAGACCGTATCAGACTTACGCTGCCTCCCCTTCCAGTATACCATTATAAACTCTATCTATCTTCCTATCCGTGTGTGATCATTATGTAATGGTTTCTATAATGAGGATAGTATGTGCTTGCAGAGAACCATGTGATAGCTGAATCAATGGGGCTTTTGTGCATACCATGAAATCCTCTTTCATTTTGTGGCACACTGAGTGACATACTGTAGCCAGAGATCATGGGGTATGGCTGGCAGCAAAAGGGTGTCGTCACTTTACAGTCTAAATAAAGCTCAATCAGGCTACAATGGCAGCTGATACAGTTCATTAAAAATAATGAATTCAATAGGAAATCAAGTCAGAGCACTTGGATTGATCTGCTCTATTGCAGCTTATAGCACTTCCCTGCCATAAGCCACATCTGCCAAGGTTTGAACCTTATCTCAAATTATGCACTGAAGTATTGGTGCCTACACACGTACAGATTTTGCTGAGCGATCTGATCGATGCAAGATTGCTCAAATTGCTCAGCAAGATCGCTCAGCACAGCGATGCATCAGCAATGTGTGCTGAGCGATCTGTCAGGGCCAGTGTTCTCTGATGAGAACACTGACCCTGACCGGCGATCTCATTAGGTTTACGCATATAGCTATTGCAATGGCCCCTACACGTGAAGCATTTTCTAAGCAATCTGACTTAATTTTATTAGATCGCTATGAAAATGCCCTGAAATCGCTCCGCGTGTAGGCCCCATTAGTGTGGCAGCTCTGTAAAGCTGTTCAGCAGAAGCCTGATGACAAAAAGGGTACAATGTTCTCAAAGCCTTTAAAAAGCAGGTGTGGGGGTAAATTACAACTTTTCTGATCTCAGAAATGAACAGATATAGGGGGGATTGAATACCCCCCATAAGCTGAAATTGTATATGGTTAATTCACTTTTACCTTCCTTGTGTCGATTGAAAAGAATGCTCTGAGTTTTCAGTATTAGGATGATGTTCTCTGGATCTGGCCCATCCACAATCTTAGATGACTTTGTACACAAGAACTCATAGGCTTTGTTTACCTTTTCAAACATATCCTGAAATACAATGTAAGGTACACAAGCTAAATGTTTACATGTACTGAAACGTTGTGTGTGACATGCACACATGGAGCAAGTCACTGGTTAAGATTGATACTAGATTCCATAGTTTATCCTGCGCAAAACATACTCTTAAGCTGCCCCTACCCTAAAAGATTTATTGTCTAATCTGGTTGGTTGGAACAAAACTCTGGTAATATCTGAATGACCGTTTCTGTCAGTTTTCCAGCATTTCAAAGCAAATGATCAACTGTCATTAGCTCTTAATAAGGGCAGGGCCACAAATAGCGGCCAAGCGGGTCCCGTTCAGCGGTAGGATCCGGTGGCTGCAGCCCCACCGCTAATGTGTGTGCGGCCGTATAGGAGACTGTATGCTGGCTCATTATGGCACAGTGGGTCCCACTGAACTGGACCTGCTGCACCATTACGGGTGGTATTCAATGCCACCAGCGAGGGTTGTCTGCGGCGAGGGTGGCTTATTTTCGACGAGGATCACCAAAAACACATCCTCGCCAGTTAACCCCCGAGCTGGCCGCTCGCCCTATTCAACATTCCGGGGGACTCAGCGAGGATTCCCTCGAAAGGTGAGGTTCACTGCTAACACAGCAAGCCCGCTGCATTTAGCCGTGAGCCTCACCGTTTTGACTGCCGCACTCGCCATTTCCACCTTGCTGGAAAAACCCAGCAAGGTGGAAACGGCGAGTGCAGCGGGTTCAGTTGAATACTGACCCGCGAGCTGTGACAGTGACCTATCGGCACTTCTCACCGTCACAGCTTGCCAAAGAGCATTGAATATACCCCAATGTGTGGCCTGGCCTTAAGTTGCCAGGTTTTTGTCCCAACCAGCCAGATCGGTAATGTTGAAAATATATGGACATACATTGAAAACATGGATTTCTACACTAATAGTGGGTATACAAGGTGCGATTTTGCTTCAGATGTGATCCAGATTGGGATCGAATTTGAATTGTCTATATAGTACAGATCTATACTATACTATACTATACTTGCCTGCCAAGAATATTTTTTTATTCAATTTACACTACACGGGAGCACGCATTGGGATAGAATCTGCATCGAATGTAGAAAATCTAATTGAAAAATAGTGATATCTCACCGTGTGTATCCTCTATAAAACTACTGCAAACATGAGTATTCATGGAAATCTATATACATTTTTAAAGATTTATTAGAGGTTTTTTTTTTGTTTTATAAATAAATGTTATAGCTAATAGTAAATATGTTTGTCTAATGCAGTGGTTCCCAAACTCAGTCATCAAGGCACCCTGGCAACCATGGGTATCCTTAAAATCTGGACCGTTGGGGTGCCTTAAGGAATGAGTTTGGGAAACCCTGCTCTAATGTTCACATTCTGTAAGAGGATCCAGTCAATGAGCCAACAGTGTCTATGTCGAACCCATATGGTCGACATATTTTTTTGGATCTTTTTTTTAAAAATTTTTTACCATATACTCTAATTTGGAACGGTAAAGTCGCGAGCGCAGCATAATCTGAAGCATAATCTGTGATAATCAGCGATCAAAGCCGAAATAAAACATGGTATTGTGAACTTATGCTGGATCTCCATGTGTTCCCATCTGCAAATGGGAGACTTGTCTTAAAAAAAAAAAAAAAAAAAAAGTCTATATTTGAATAGTCCGATAAAGACCATGGGTCAAAAATCACACACAAAAACACATTAATATCATACTTTTAGTATAAGAAATAAAATATTCAATAAATACAAACCCTTCCTTCTGGATTCTTGTCTGGATGATATTTCTGGGCAAGTCTAAAGTATGCTTTCCTTATCTTACTTTCCTCTTGCCTTCAGTAAAAAGAAAGGAAAGGTTAGTTAACAAAACAAAATTCTTCTCAGAGCATACTGTGTATGCGATTCCGGTGTGTTCACACCATGGTATAAAGGGAAAAATAGGAATGCTGCTTAATACATTCAAATACTGTATATTTTTCAGTTGTTTTGATATGTTATTAGGTGTTACTTTAACCCTTTGAGTGCCAAGTGAATTTATCAAAATGGTGTGAAAGTTGCCCAAGCAATTTTTATTTTTATTCATCACAATGACCTGTAATGTTTACCTTATATAGGAAATATATATATATATATATATATATATATATATATATATATATATATATATATATATATATATATATAAAATAATTTTTACACAACATTTTTTAATTGAATTTATATAAAAAATGTGTGACGCTGGAATTTTTAGCGGATATTTTGCACATCTCTCAGAGAAGTCGGCACTTCTCGGGTTAATATGCAAGATCTGAATCCACATGCACCATACTAACTTCAAAGGAGACTGCGCCTACTAAGTTTATGTTTTGAGTGGATGATAATGTGAAAATACAGTGACATGAATAGTAAGTGAAATAGATTATAGCAAATTGTAATGCAACAGTTACAAAGTTACAAAACAAAAAGGAAAAAGATTATTATTTTGAAAATGATATTAATTGTCTAATATTAGCATATTACATAATAGTTTAAAACTGTATTAGCAGGTTATTAAATTAACTTTAGATAGAACTACATTAAGGGGGGTTTTCAATGTTGGGTCATGGCTGTCGAGCTGGCCTGTCAGCCGTGACCCTGTCCCGTTCTCAGTCTGCTTGACTGAGAATTTGCAGTCGAGATTCAATGTCCCGCCTCCCAGGTGACGAGAACGGGACATGGCCACGAGCTGCGGCCAGGATTCGGCGAGCTGCAGCCGGGAGCTCGTCAATTCCCGGCAGAACGAGCCCGATTCGTGGCAAATCCATTTAATGCAAAACTAGCTCCAGTCTCAAGCACTTTAGTTGTGAGACTGATAGATGGAGTATTTTTTAAAAGTACAGATTTTCTACTGCCGGGAAACCGTGATTCCCACTAAGAAGTCACTAATCTATCTTGGACAACACCAGCCTTATACCTTTTAGTCAAGAACTCTGATATTGTAAGGATTCGTTTTCATACATATATACATACACAAAGACATTTTTGCATTTGTTAAAACAGACCTTAAAAGCTGTCACTTACTGCCCATGTCCTTTTGGAAGGCCGAGAACTTCATAAGCATCATCAATGGACATGGTTGGAGGCTTCTTCTCTACTTCCTTTTTCCATGCATCTAAAGTGTCTTTCAATAGTTTAACCTGCAAAAAAAAAACATTTATTTGCACAATCTTACTCAAAGACTTTGCATACACAGCATTTAAAGATACTTAAGGCAAACAAAACCTCTCCGTATGAAAGGACTTACAGGGTCTTTTATTGGCCATTCCGGAAATCTGATTGTGTCACAGAAATGTTTCAGATAGTAGATATTACAGAACAGCTCGTTCTCCAGTTGGGGATAATTGATGACTGGAATCGGGCAGTACTGATAAAGTGCTCTAGTGTTACTCTGGAGGCGGGGACTAAAGTCAGCCAAGTGGGCCGCAATCTTCTCAATCATAAGACGTCTGAAATACAGCAAGAGGAAAAGGGAAAAAGAAGGGGAGATAATGGTTCACACCATTGAAGTTCCTATGTATTGTGAATATTTGTAAGAAGAAGCTTTCCAGTGACAAGAATAAGTACATAATGCCATGTGAATGCTAACACATACTGCTGTGTAATAATTTTTCTGAGCTGCAGATAAACTATGGCAAGCCAACAACCAAAACATTCATGCGTATTTGCAAGTACAGTGTTGAGGTCGGTTTACCAAGTTTAGGAACAACATTTGCAAATTAACTAGAAGATCAAGCCAGACTTGAACTTTCAGATAATTTCAAAATAATTTAACAAACATCACTCTTGGGCTATTTCTTAAATTACTTTTTGCTAAACAAGAACACATGACAAAAACTGGCTTGGTTTCACTTTACTTACTGTACAAATGGGGTGTTAAGACCTTCTTTGCACATGAGAGGCTGTTCAGTATGATGGGCATCATTAACAGAATATATTGATGCAATTAATTATTTTTAAATTGGACATTGTAAAATGAATGGTGCTACTGCCCTACCCCCACAAACGTACTTAATGTACTATACAAATATGTTTTCATACATCTTTTCACGCCAAACACCCCCCCCCACACACACTTGGCATGCCAGGCCGCATGAGAATTTTCTAGCAATCGTCTGTTAGTTTGACAACACAATGTGACTAAAGGACCATATTCACTGGGTGACTATGCCCATTGTGTATGGACAGCGGTGATGCCAATCATCGCTGGGGGGAAGCCAAACAAAGCGCTATGCAAAGCTGTACTGAAAGCCGCACATCTGATGGTATAACCAGCAGATGAATGGCTTTCCCGCGATATTGCGGGAGCGTGCAGCAGCGCTCACCGCTCATCACCGGGGCACACTGGGTGGCTTTGTGCTGAAAGCCTCTAAAACTGGGTATTTTGAGCGACTTTCAGCTCAAAGTCGCCCAGTGTTAAGACGCAGCACAAGGAGGCTGTGCAGTCTCTGAATCTGTATAGGAACTGCAATAGTGCTGCAGGTTTTTTTTCATTTCAAGTTGTTTTCTCCTCCGTATACAGACTCCGTTACACACACTATACATTAATCAGAACAGTCTCCTCATGCATCCCACATCAATTGTGTTTTGGAACTAAGATGCATTTCAGGCAAAAAGCCCTTAGTTGCACATCACCTTGTGGCTCACTCACACCAGGGATCTTCTGATACTAGATGTATTGGTGCTTTCTAAACAAAAATAGACTGAACAGCTGTGTAATTTTTTCTTTGATAAATTCATTGCCTAATGTATAATATAATGAAAAGTACTGTCATAAAATCTACATAAAATTTTACATTTATTAGGATACAAAAGCATGTAACTAGGAATGGTGATGCATACCTCATCTCGCTGCTCCATATAGCTTCTGGAGTATCAAATTCCCCAAGAAAAATTTCCGAAAATTTTTCTGGTTCATAGTTTTCTAGATAGCATACCATAGCTTCCGGAAGAATGTGGCCGAGTATGCTCCTCTGAAAAATGTCAGGTCCTTTGCTCTGTTCAAAAAAATGAATTTCTATTATATAAATATGGTTGAATGCTAAACTTTTAATCTCACATTAACATTATACAGTTTGCATCCTACCCAGTTATACATGCAGTATATGAACCTATGGTGTGCTTTGTTGTTGTCCCCAGGCCCTTTCTGAGTTACAGAAAACTATATATATATATATATATATATATATATATATATATATATATATATATATATATATATATATATACATATATATATATATATATATATATATATATATATATATATATATATATATACGGTACTTGTTTCCTAGCACGGCCACAATCGCGGGCATCGGGTGTCATTTTTAGTGGTATACGACGCGACCGACGCGATGCCCCCGATTTTCCCATTGAAATGCATTGAAAAAAGTCAAAATTGCGTCGTATGCGGCTAAAAAAGGCTTAAATGGTCCAGACGCGATGCCCACGATTTCCCCATAGGAAACAATGTTAAATGGCTCAATGTACCCGCGATGCCCCCGATTTCTCATAGGGAACAATGTTAAATACCTCAATTTCACCAAATCATCATAGGGAACACTGGTAAATGGGCCAGAAAGCCCCAAAAAAGTGAAATGTCCCCCCAAAAGTAGTTTACGCCACCCCACGATCAACACGAACCTGAAGCGTGGCGAGCGCAGCGAGCCCGCGAGGGGCGGCGGTACGCGTCCTCCGACCTTTTCATACCCCCACTATCCACGTCGGTGTGGAGTTGAGAATAGAATAGTGTGGCGAGCGCAGCGAGCCACCGTGCCCGAAGCGTGGCGAGCGCAGCGAGCCCCGCGGATACCTTCACAGGTAAACGCGTCCCTTCGCGGGCTTCACAGGTATCCGCGTCTCCTCGCTGCGCGCGCCATGCTTCAGGCTCGGTGGCTCGCTGCGCTCGCCACACTATTCTATTCTCAACTCCACGCCGACGTGGATAGTGGGGGTATGAAAAGGTCGGAGGACGCGTACCGCCGCCCCTCGCGGGCTCACTGCGCTCGCCACGCTTCGGGTTCGCGTTGATCGTGGGGTGGCGTAAAATACTTTTGGGGGGACATTTCACTGTTCAGGGGTGTTTTGGGGAGTTTATGGCCCATTTAACATTGTTCCCTATGATGATTTGGGTAAATTGACACATTTAACATTGTTTCCTATGGGAAATCGGGGGCATCGCGGCTAAATTGAGGCATTTAACATTGTTCCCTATGGGGAAATCGCGGGCATCGCGTCGCGACCATCACACCCGATTTTTCAGTGCTTGCGATGGCCGCGATGCCCCCGATTTTTCCTCACGATGCCCACGATCATGATCGTTGTGGCCGTGCTAGGAAACAAGTACCATATATATATACACACATACACACACACAGTATATATATATATAAAAAAACAAAAAAGGGTAGACCTTTGTTTGTGCTTAATATTATAGCACCTTATTAGACAATTCAAGGGTAGACCAAACAATTTAAAAAAACATATAAAATGTATTCGTCAGACAAGGATTCCATAATTCAGTTCATCCAAGATATAATGGTACCCGATGCGTTTCGTCATAAATGACTTCATCAGGGGTTATGTTTTCGAAACCATTGGGGATAGGTTTAAGGGTTCAACAGTTGAACATGAAAGTAGTGCATCCACTTACTGGTGATCTTTGTGTATATGGAAAAACACTTTTTTCCAACAGGATAAGTGAGTTTCGAATGGGATGTAAAGAAAAAGCAGCTGCACACGCCATTTCCCTGACACTGCCAAAACCTAGCAATGGGGAAACAGCGTGTGCAGGGGGTCAATTGAATACTGACCGTGCAAGCTGTGACAGGCAGCACTGTTCACTGTCACAGCTCGCAAAAATCATTGAATATACCCCAATTTTATAAGTGTTAATTAAAAGGTTTGCTTGCCAATTTTCACACCTATTTTGACAAATTCCCTTGGCAATCAAAGGGTTAACAAAATAGGGATACGGTCATTGGGTCACCAGCATGATGGTAGACATGGGGTTTTTCACAATTTTTTTGAGCCGACAGGCGGTATTTCATGCCCTACCATCCTCTAGGGTGTGGTGGGAGAATAAAATAGTGTGCCCGAAGCATGGCTAGCGTAGGGAGTGTCCATGCGACGGGACACGGTGCTACAGATGGTACTCTTTACCTAGAACGGCGCCCGCGATTGGAATCGCGGGCGTCGGGGGTAAAAAATCGCGGGCATCGCGGTCATTGTATGCACATAAAAAAACGGGTGCGACGCGATGCCCGCGATTTTCCCATAGGGATCAATGTTAAAAGTCAGATTGGACGCGATTTTAGTGTTAAATGCCTCAATGCCCGCGATTTTTACATAGGAAACAATGTTAAATGGGCCACAGAGCCCTAATAGTCCCCCTGAAGTCTTAAATGGCCCCCACAATTTTTAACGCCACCCCACGATCAACGTGAACCCGAAGCGTGGCGAGCGCAGTGAGCCCGCGAGGGGCGGCGGTACGCGTCCTCCGACCTTTTCATACCCCCACTATCCACGTCGGCGTGGAGTTGAGAATAGAATAGTGTGGCGAGCACAGCGAGCCCCGCGAGGGGACGCGGATACCTTCACAGGTAAACGCATCCCTTCGCGGGCTTTACAGGTGTCCGCGTCGCCATGGACACCTGGGAAGCCCGCGAGGGGACGCGTATAACTGTGAAGGTATCCGCGTCCGCTCGCCACGCTTCGGGCTCGGTGGCTCGCTGCGCTCGCCACACTATTCTATTCTCAACTCCACGCCGACGTGGATAGTGGGGGTATGAAAAGGTCGGAGGACGCGTACCGCTGCCCCTCGCGGGCTCGCTGCGCTCGCCACGCTTCGGGTTCACGTTGATCGTGGGGTGGCGTTAACAATTGTGGGGGCCATTTCAGACTTTAGGGTGACTATTTGGGCTCTGTGGCCCATTTAACATGGTTTCCTATGGAAAAATCGCAGGCATTGAGGCATTGAACACTAAAATCGCGTCCAATCTGACTTTTAACATTGATCCCTATGGGAAATCGCGGCCATCGCGGGCATCGCATCGCACCCGTTTTTTAGTGCATACGATGGTCGCGATGGGCGCCGTTCTAGGTAAAGAGTACCCTACATTTCAGTGTCCATGTCATCCGTGTCAACATCCAGGACAAAAAAATGTGCAAAACACCATGTCGACCTTTTGACTGTCGACCTAACCCATATAGACCTAAATGTGTGTCGACCAACATTGTGGTGACCTAATGATCCATACCCAACAAAATTGAAAGAAAATAAAACCAAAACGAAGAGATTATCATGTGATCCCAATTCTCTTGTTGTGATCACTTTGGAATCAGACGTGAGAAAGAGAAGGCATTTCTGGGTTGACATTTGCTCATACGATTCACATTGTTTGCATTCAATCATATATAATATTTAATAATATTTTATGGAATGACGTTAAACAACAATTCTTTTCATTGTTTCACGCTTATAGGTTTGCCTTCTCTTAAATAACAAAAACAAATAACACTCATAAAAGGTTTCTAAATTACTATAAAGAAAATATAACGTAAAAAATAGCCTATAATAAATATATAAAATAAATATGTTGTAGGCTATATTTATAACATGCCCCCAAACAACAGTATTTTATATATATTATTCATTTAACCCTGACCTATGTCACAGCTGCTTCTTATTTACAGTACTTTTTCGCTTTCCAAAACATAATAGACATCTTCACTAATACCCCTTTTACACCGCACTTGTTAAACGGTATATTGCCGTTTTTTTTTTCTCATTTTAAAACGTTTAAGGCTGCAGTGGGAAAGCACCAGAGTTAATTTACCGGTTAAAGATAACCGGTATTTAAAAATGTTTACAAAGCAGAGTCCTACACGTTTCAGAGCCGTTTTTTTATGCAGTGAGAATGGCTCTGAAACGGTATTTAGTAAAAACAACATATTACAGACCTGTGATAGGCTGTGCCCTGTGTTCTGCCTTGAAACGTTTTCAGAGGATTAAACGGGTTGACTGATGTGAATAGTATTTAAACAGTATTTAAAACGGTAATCTACTGCAATGTGAAGGCTCAGACCCTTTTTTAAATACCGTTTCAAAATACAGTTTTTTTTAAATGTTTAGGCAGTGTGAAAGTGGTATAAGATGTACCAATGTATTTTGAAGGTAATGATGTCAAATTGGCAGCATGTCACTGAAAGGAGATGGTTTATCAGAGAGAGCACTTTGGATGGATGAAAAAAAGTACAATCTTAAGGGGCCCATACACTATCTGAAGTCGGATGCGATTTCCCATGATCTCCCCCTGGACCTTCCCGGGAGTGATTCCAAACTATTTTGCACTTTTGTGCTATTTTTGCATAAGATATATCTCATGCAATCGATCAAGCCAAGATAAATTGCATGAGATATATCTTATGCCATAATATGGTATACAATTGTAGCATAAGATATATCTGATGGGCTAGATTGGGGGGGTGCTGGAAATGCCAATCAAACTTCCATACACAAAAACCTCTCCATTGTCCATCCAAATCCATGCGATCCTGACAAATCAATAGTGCAGAGCTTGCGATGTAGTCCGACACTCACAGGACCGTGTATCGAATCGGATGAAAAACGCATATCGTTTGACACTTTTTCAAATTATATATCGGCCCGAAAGGTCGAATTCGCCTTTAGATACATTTCAGTATTTACATAGATTTCATGCTCACCTCTTCCGACCTGAATGCTTGCTTTGTGTGAGTGTACTTCAGAAACCTAAAAGAAGCCCCCAAAAAATAACAGATTTACTTACAGTAAGCATTATTTGACACAATGGTGCCTTTTTTGAAATTAGTATACACAAACAAATAAAAACCTTTTTAAACAAAATTCAGTAAAATAATGAATTTTGTACAGGGAAAGTCATTTTATTTCTAGTATTGTTTTGTGTTATGAGGACAAAACAATAAAAAACCAAACACAAAACCAACACATCATGGCAGTTTCCAAAGCCTATATTTGAGCATGCTTTTGTTAGTGCAGCCCCTTATTGGATGACTTCTTACCTGGCTATAGGAAGCACATTGGATCCAGTGTACATCATTATAAAGAAGAACACACCAGTGAGATAGAAACGAGGCAGCTGTGGGTTGTCTTGCATGATGTGATAGAGCAATATGGAAACCTTCTCTACCAGGATGGGGTCAAACGTCAGCAAAAGCTGAGAAATGAAATGGAAACACAACTGCTTTCAGCCAAAGCGAAGAGTGGTTTGAGTGGAAAATATCGATGGAAAGTGAAAAAAAAGTTTAGAGAAAGCAAATGTTTCTAAACTTTTTTCCCGCTTTTTGGCATTACATGTATTGGAATATGAAAAAGAGCGAAACAGGAAGATAGGGGACTCCAGACCAAAAAGAAGAAAAAGTAAATTGTGTTTTATTATTACATAAAAAAAATGCTCCTTACCTCAGTGATGTGGGGCAGGCATGTATTATCAGTCAGTAACCTTTTCACTTTAGGCAGTGGTCTAATAATGGCATTATCAACGTCCCTGAAATACACATTTGATTACTATTACTAAACCATACAAAAAGTGATAATGCAGAAAAGAGGATTTTGGTACTTACCGGTAAATCCATTTCTCTGAGATCAGCAGGGACCACTGGAATCACATCGGGGTATTAGAGCTGGGAATGCTGGGAGCTAGGCACTTCTTAATATTAATTAGGGGAACTGGCTCCTCCCCTCCAAGACCCACAATCCCCCAGTGAAGAAATTGGCCCACCAGAGGAAAGGGTTACAGAAAACCATAAACAACATAACCATACATACAACACGCAGGTACCGGACCGGGCCGCAACAGCAACCACAACAGGCAGAATCCAACAGCCGGGCGGGTGTCCAGTGGTCCCTGCTGATCTCAGAGAAATGGATTTACCGGTAAGTACCAAAATCCTCTTTTCTCTGACATGCAGCAGGGACCACTGGAATCACATCGGGGAGGTTCCAAAGACCAAGCCCCAGGAGGGAGAGTGCTGAGGATTCTGTAGAACCAGACGACCAAAAGTTGAAGCCGACGCTGCAAAGGTATCGAACTGGTAAAACCTTACAAACGTGTTCTGAGACGACCAAGTGGCCGCTCGGCAAAGCTGAGAGATAGAAGCCCCTCTCTCTGCGGCCCACGACGTACTCACCGATCTGGTAGAGTGCGCCGTCAAGGAGACAGGAGGCACCTGTCCCGCATGAAGATAAGCACTACGGATCGTCCATTTGATCCATCGTGCAATTGTCTGTTTTGACGCAGGCCACCCCCTGCGGAAAGCGTCATAGAGTACAAATAAGGAATCTGATTTGCGTATAGACCTGGTTCTCTTGACGTAAATCCGAAGAGCCCTGACCACATCCAAAGAGGATTGTTCCGGAGAATCTCCCTGGAAGGCCGGAACCACAATAGGCTGGTTAATGTGGTATGAAGATACCACCTTCGGAAGGAACCCGGCCTGAGTACGCAGTTCTGCTCTGTCCTCGTGGAAAATTAAATACGGAGGCTTACAGGACAGAGCACTCAGCTCCGAAACCCCGCGAGCTGAGGCAAGGGCTAGCAAAACTACTGTTTTCCAGCACAAAAACTTCAGTTCCACTCTGTTCAGTGGCTCAAAGGTCTCAGACCTCAAGAAAGCTAATACCAAATCCAGATCCCAAGGAGCTGTGGGAGGTACGAAGGGAGGCTGGACTCGAAGAACCCCCTGAAAAAATGTCTGTACCTCAGGCATGAGGGCTAATCTCTTCTGAAAAAGGACAGACAAGGCTGAGACCTGGACCTTAAGAGAACCCAGTCTCAGACCCCCGTCCAACCCTCTCTGTAAGAACAATAGAAGGCGGGACAATTTGAAGACTCGGAATGGCCAGCCCCTAGACTCGCACCAGTCCGCATATGAACGCCATATTCTGTGATAATGCGCTGCAGAGGCCGGCTTTCGGGCCCTTAACATCGTAGGGATTACCGCTCTTGGAATTCCCTTCTCCCGCAAGACCTCGGTCTCAACAGCCACGCCGTCAAATGTAGCTGTGGCAGATTCTGATGAAAGAAGGGTCCTTGAAGTAGCAGATCCGGTCTGAGGGGCAATCGAACTGGCTCGTCTGACAGTAACCTCTGGATGTCTGAGAACCACGTTCTGCGAGGCCACCAGGGCGCTATGAGAATAGCCTGCACTGGTTCCCTCTTGAGTCTCTTCAGTACCTGGCCCGGAAGTGGAAGTGGAGGGAACAGGTAGACGAAGCTGAACTCCCACGGAGTTGACAGAGCGTCTGCCGCTATGGCCTGAGGATCTCTTGTACGTGCCACGTATGCTGGAAGCTGGTGGTTCTTCCGAGACGCCATCAGGTCCACCTCGGGAACTCCCCACCTGTCGGTGAGCTCCCGAAACACCTCGGGGTTGAGAGACCACTCGCCTGGGTGTAGGTCCTCCCTGCTGAGGAAATCGGCCTCTAGATTTTCCCGGCCTGGAAGGAATACCGCCAGCAGAATTACTCCCGACCGTTCCGCCCACTGAAGAATCTTCCTTACTTCCTTCATGGCCATGCTGCTTCTCGTGCCGCCCTGCCTGTTCACATAGGCGACTGCCGTGGCATTGTCCGACCTTATCTTTATGTGTTGACCCTGAAGAAACTCCTGAGCCTCCAGCAGAGCATTGTATATGGCTCTGATCTCCAAGACATTGATAAACAATCGACTCTCCTGCAGGTCCCACCTGCCCTGGAGACAGAGGTGAAGCACTACGGCACCCCAGCCGCGGAGGCTTGCGTCCGTCGTCAAGACAATCCAGTCCTGGACTGCAAACCGACGACCCTCTAACAAGTTCTTTCTGTGTCGCCACCACAGTAATGAGTGTCTCGCCTCGGCCGATAAGTGGATCCTTCTGTGAAGATTCAGGTGCGAGCCCGCACCCTTTCTGATAAGATCCCACTGAAACGGTCTTGAGTGGAAACGTCCCCACGTCAGAGCTGGGAAGGCTGCCACCATCTTCCCTAGAAGCTGCGTGCACAGATGGAGGCTGATCTTCTGTGGAAGTAAGATCCTCTGAACTAGGAGCAAAATTGCCTGGACCTTGTCTTCCGGCAGGAAGACCCTCAGAGCCTCTGTGTCTAGCCAAAGCTCTAGGAACAAGATCCTCCTGGATGGGACTAGAGAGGATTTCTTGAAATTCATTATCCACCCCAGGTTGGTGAGCGTCTGAGTAGTTAACCTTGCATGACTCTCCAGTAGCTCCCTCGTTGGAGCCTTGATTAGGAGATCGTCCAAATAGGGGATTATTGTCACCCCCTGACATCTGAGGTATGCGATGGCTACTGAAAGAGTCTTTGTGAATACTCTGGGCGCTGACGATAATCCGAAGGGCAGAGCCCTGAACTGAAAATGATCCCGACCTATGGCAAAACGGAGAAAGGCCTGGTGAGAGATCCAAATCGGGATGTGTAGGTAAGCATCCTTGATATCCAAGGATATCATGTACTCCCCTGGTTCCAATGAAGCAATCACTGAGTGGATTGATTCCATCTTGAATGGTTGATATGAGACTAACAGATTCAAAGGCTTTAGGTTGAGAATGGGCCTGACCGACCCATCCGGCTTGGGAACTACAAAGAGGGTTGAGTAGTACCCTGTGTTCCTCTGAGCTGCTGGGACCGGCATGATGACCTGAGCCTCCAGCAAGATCCGAATGGCCTCTAGCAGGCTCGTTCTCCTTTCCAGAGATGTTGGTAGAGCCGTTGTGAAGAACCGTACCGGAGGAGTGGCATCGAACTGAATACGGTACCCCTCTGAAACTACCCTGCGAACCCAAGGATCCTCCGAAAGGGAGAACCATTGGGTTCTGAAGGCCAACAGACGGGCACCTACCGGTAAACTGTTGACGGAAGCTGGTAAACCGTCATGCCACCGGCTTCTGCTGAGGCTTAGGTTCCTGGACTCTTAAAGCAGCCTGAGGACGGGCTCTGGCTCTGGAACCTCTGGATGACTGGAAGCCTCTTCCTCTGCCCCGGAAGGGGCGCTGAGTCCGAAAGGACTGAAAGGACGGACCTGCGAACTGTCGCCTAGGAGGGGGAGGAGCTGCAGACGGTAGGAAAGCAGACTTCCCCCCCGTCGCCTGTGAGATCCATTTATCTAATTCTGGGCCGAAGAGGATGTCCCCAGAAAAGGGAAGACCCTCCACAGCCCTCTTAGATTCCGCGTCCGCCTGCCAAGAGCGAAGCCAGAGGGCTTGCCGCGCAGAAATGGCGCTTGCTGAGATTCTAGAAGAGATCAAGGATACATCCTTAGCCGCCTCTCCTCAAAACATAGCAGACTCCTTAATGTGTTCCGCTAAGCAGCGAATCTCATCCATAGGCATACCGGCCTCCAATCCCTCGATGATTAACTCCGCCCATCTGACATTTGCCCTATTTACCCAGGCCGAAACTATTGCCGGTCTGAGTTGAGTCCCCGCTGCTACATAAATGGCCTTGAGAGTAGCCTCCATCTTTCTATCAGAGGGATCCTTCAAGGCCGAAGCCCCCGGGACTGGCAGTGTCGTCTTCTTGGACAGCCGGGAAAATGCTTAGGGCGGCTGGCTCAAAGGGATACAGAGAAGTAAAACGTCTGGGAATCTGGAACCGTTTGTCCGGGTTCTTCCATGCTGCCACAAGCTGATCCTGATTTGGGCAGGGAAAGACTACTGATGCTTTTTGAACCCCACCAAACAGATCAAATTCCTGCGGCTCTGGTCTGGGATCCTCCGGTAAACGAAGAACCTCCTTTACCGCCATAATAAGAGCCTCTATCCCTAAAGGAGTCGGTTCTCCCTCAGGAATGACATCCTGAACCTCTTCCCATTCACCATCCTCCATTTCGTGAAATGGATCCTGTTCCTCCTCTAAATCATCCTCCACAATAATAGCCTGATAAGGTCGCTTATTGCTGGAAGTGGAAGGCCTCTCTGGTCTGTTCATGGAGCTAGCTAACCCCTCCACAGACCTTGTTAGGGCTGTAGCCCACGAAGGCTCAGCTCTGCGAGCCAGTGCCAACTCAGAAGTGAGTTTTGACATAGTACCCACTAAGGTTGAGGCCCACTGGGGCGCCTGAGACCCCGCCAATGATGCAGATTCAGCACCTGAACATGACTGACAAACAGTGGCATTACCCTCAGCTGTGTATTGAGAAAACTTTGCTGTACAAACAGTACAAGCGAAAACCTTCTGAGAGGCTTTGGACTTACCCGTCATGATCCCTGCTCGCCCGGTCCGATACAGAGTGCGATACAGGATCCAGCACACACACACACACTGAGTACAGATACACCTCTCACAAGCTAAAAACCTCAGGGTTCCGTGAGACCCGGAGGAGAATGAGCCCTGTAACACCAAAACCAAAACAGCGCAAAACACTGTGTCAGTGATAAACCACTCTCAGAGCCTTCTAAACTGCAGTCACCTGTGAACAGGAAAGAGTCAGCCTTACTGTGTATCTGCGTAATGGCCGCGCCATGCCCGCCTCATTGAACAGCGTGTCCCCTCTCCCTCTTACCTAGCCAGCGTGTGCAGACCTGACAGCGTCCAGAGCCACCCGCTTGCTAGCGCTCCTCCGTGTAACGGCACCGGCACTTAGTTCTGCCGCGTGAGACCTGTACACGAGGACGCGCCGTCTGTCAAGATGGCGGCGCAGCAGAGAACCGCGTACCGCGCGGCAGCTGGGGAGCAGGGGACGGCGTGTGGAAAGAGCGCTCAGCGCCTACTCACCACCGAAGGCTTCCACTTCGTGACTGGCGTCCCCTTTGCTGGAGGGGCGGCAGGAGCACGGAACTCGTGCAGGCAGGCACCTTTAACGAGGTCCTGACTGACGACCTGGATCTCCAGGGGCGCTGAATACCCGGACCCGCACCTTTCAATAGGTGGGGAAGGGATTCACAACTACTACCAAGCAAAAAGTACTTGTAAAAAATATATCCAGCCAAAAGCTTGAAAAAAGTGCAGGAGCAGAAAAAACTGTGACCTAACTCCCTGGCACAATTTTCTCACTGGGGGATTGTGTGTTGGAGGGGAGGAGCCAGTTCCCCTAATTAATATTAACAAGTGCCTAGCTCCCAGCATTCCCAGCTCTAATACCCCGATGTGATTCCAGTGGTCCCTGCTGCATGTCAGAGAAAATTAATATTTTAGACAGAGTTTTTTGCAAATGAAACATTAGATAATGATCCATGGTACAACAGTAGTGCAGACAAACTGTAAACGCCTCAAAGCAAAATAACTACAGTACATGCCAGACTGTACAGCCATTAGGTCACATGGATGTTTGCCTCACTTATTATTCTATAATGGTAGCTAGTCCGGTAGTCAGGAAAATATCAGCCTTTAGAGCAGGCATGTCCAACGTTGGCCCTCCAGATGTTGTGAAACTACACATCCCAGCATGCTTTGCCACAGTTTTGCTATTAGAGAATGCCAAAACTATTGTAAAGCATGCTGGGATGTGTAGTTTCAAAACATCTGGAGGGCCAACGTTGGACATGCCTGCTTTAGAGGAATCTATCATTCCAGTGATAAACCACATCTGTAATGGCCAACAAGACATTTATCTGCTTATAGTCCAAAGGCAGACTAAGAGGACTAGCAAGGTCACCTCATCAACACTAATTAAATAGGTCCAGGTTACATAAATACACAAAGAGCATTATGGGATCAGTAGGTGTAAGAATACTTTCTAGCCAACAGGAACAAGATAATGAAATCTTTAATGAAATAATGAAACTATGGAATTTTTTAAGAAACTAAATAAAGAGGAAATAGTGCAAATTCATGAAAGTAGCTTTTGCGTAACAAAAGGTCACATAACTTACTGCTAAAATGTAGAAGCCATTGTACCTCAAGACACTGGCTGGTATTCAATTAGCCCTGAAGAAGCATTGGGTGCAATAAACTGCCGTCGATGATTGTGGGTAATTGAATACCAGCTATTATCACATAACTCTGGTTCTTACGGCAGTGTACTGGGACATTTAGAATGGATATCGAAATTTCAGTAGCACATAAGGATGGTTGGCTAAAGCAATGTCAGAATTATTATGCCATTAACAGGTAATTAGACAGATGGATATTACATGCTGTGAATAAACTGTAATAAAGTATTTTGACATTTCTCTAATGTCAAGAAACATTACTTGCAAGTAATTGCAATAGCTTTGTAATACCACATCTTGCAAAACAACACTTTATATAAACAATCTCTCTCACTAAAGAAAAAAATCCATTAGCAAGCGTATTCAGAATATAAAAAATTATAGATCACTTCATATATCTTACCGGCTGGGGAAGTATCCACACATGGTGATAAGCATATTTAAAATTAGTGTGGCCAAATCAGTTTCATTTAGAACAGATTGGCCACTTGCTAGTAAACACCATTTCAGTTGGGGTATGACCTGCAGTGGGCGCCAACCGTCCATACCCTGGGCCCAGCAGCGAGTTTTAGGACTTAATACTCCCTCGTCCCAGAATTCTTGCATCTGCCAAAATAAAGCACTTAAGATTTCTTCATACACAAATGTGGTTTTCTATAGCATAACAAAGAAACCACTAGAGGTCACTACTGTCCATTAACACAATATATGAGAACAGTCTGAGGAAGGTTGGAGAACTTGGACACAATGCATAAAGTTAACAATTTAATGCGCATTGATTTTTTTTTTTTTTTTTTATCTAGGCACATTAAGTGACTTTGGGAGGTATCTACTGAACAAATTTGAATCATTAAAACTTCACCGTATCCCGTTTAAAACATTATACACTCAAATGTCAACTATATAACTTTTATACTGTAATCCGTAGATATTAGAGTAGCATAGACCTTTTCTATAAAAACCAATATTATCTTGTGTCTATTGTGGAATATAATGTTTTCTACTGTGAGTTTGTGCTCCATCTATGTGTATACTGTATCACTTCATTGGGAATGGCAGTGGAAACTAGATGACCACTCACTGAAAGGTTAAAGAAACATGGACACAGACACGTCAGCACTGCTAAATTGGAAGAAACTTAAATGGTTGTCAAGAAGTGAATGTGAATTTATTCAAATCATTTCACAAAAAAGTAGACGTATGAGACGGAGACACAATGAACTGCATCTACTTTACATTTGAAAAAAACTTCTCTAGGCAAAATATTCCAATCAAAAGAAGTTGTTTAAGCAGAAAAAAAAAAAATATCTAAAAGCAAGAATATATGCTTGGCAATAGTGGAAAGTGTGGCCAGAAAAATGTAGAAAACACAAATCACACTTTGCAAAACATAGATGTTGCCACTGTTTAAAAACAAGCAAGAGTATTTAAAATAAATTACTTGTTCAAATCAGGCACAAGTTATCTATTGTAATTAATGAAATGCCTATTAATCACAATTCAATACTAAATCACAATTCAATACTAAAAAAGTGCTTTCAAATGGTAGATCTATGCAGCTCCCAAAATGATACTGGAGAGCAATATACAAGAATATACTCAATTAAAGTGAGCGCATATATACTACTTCATAAAAATGTATTAATATAATTTCCTTTATAATAAATGAATAAAGAAAAAATCTTCAGTATATTACATACTGGTATATTTCATGTATATCAACAACATCTGTAAATATAGTCCTTGTGCACCAAACATATCACAGAGTTTGGTGCACAAGGACTATATTTACAAATGTTGTTTATATGCATGAAATATATGTAATATCCTGAAGATTTTTTATTTACTCGTTTATAATAAAGGGAATTTTATTCATACATTTTTATGAAGCAGTATATATATGCACTCTCTTTAATTAAGTATATGAGAGTATTTATAATAACTGTAAAAAATTGTCCGGGTACACACTTTAAAGATTTATCCGCTGACCCACATTCTAGCCGACAGAGCATCCGATTAGGTAAGCTTTGTCGGCCCGAAGCATTAAAAATTGTCCGTCCTGCTCTGATGTCAGTGTCGGCAGTCCTCGCAGCTAGTGTACAGTAAGTCGCCAGGTCACCTGTACACTCATGCAGATAAACAGATAAAGCTGTGCTGCAGGGCCGACGTGGTATGACTTTGAACAAAGTGATTCACAGACATATCTGGCGTACACATCTGCCGATGAAGATACCTATATATTGTTCATAGCTAGAACCACGGATACTGTATATTTTGGTACTCTTTACCTAGCACGGCGCCCATCGCGGGCATCGCGGCCATCGCATGCACTAAAAAACGGGTGCGACGCGATTTGAGTGTTCAATGCCTCAATGCCCGCGATTTTTACATAAGAAACAATGTTAAATGGGCCACAGAGCCCAAATAGTCCCCCTGAAGTCTGAAATGGCCCCCACAATTGTTAACGCCACCCCACGATCAACATGAACCCGAAGCGTGGCGAGCGCAGCGAGCCCGCGAGGGGCGGCGGTACGCGTCCTCCGACCTTTTCATACCCCCACTATCCACGTCGGTGTGGAGTTGAGAATAGAATAGTGTGGCGAGCGCAGCGAGCCACCGAGCCCCAAGCGTGGCGAGCGCAGCGAGGGGACGCGGATACCTTCACAGGTAAACGCGTCCCTTCGCGGGCTTCACAGGTATCCGCTGCGCTCGCCACGCTTCCGGCTCTGTGGCTCGCTGCGCTCGCCACACTATTCTATTCTCAACTCCACGCCGACGTGGATAGTGGGGGTATGAAAAGGTCGGAGGACGCGTACCGCTGTGCTCGCCATGCTTCGGGTTCACGTTGATCGTGGGGTGGCGTTAACAATTGTGGGGGCCATTTCAGACTATTAGGGCTCTGTGGCCCATTTAACATTGTTTCCTATGGAAAAATCGTGGGCATTGAGGCATTGAACACTAAAATCGCGTCCAATCACACTTTTAACATTGATCCCTATGGGAAATTTTTTACCCCCGATGACCGCGATGGACATTGTGGGCGCCGTTCTAGGTAAAGAGTACCTATATTTTTTTAGTGTGTTCACCCAGCTAGTCTTGGCAGGTAATTTAAAGCCTACCTCAACAAAGCTATAAGGACCACGCCTTTCTTTATCAGCATTGCCAAAATACCATTCCTTCTCACTCTCTCTCTTCATATCTGGAGATGCTTCAATAACATTGCTCTAGAAAAAACACAACAACAGAAATTATTGCCTTCATCACAAATAATCCAGCAAGTTTTTTTTAGCACAATTGTCTATATCTAGGTACACAATTAATATACTGTAAATCTCAGTGCAGTGTCATTGACTTGTGTAACTTTATTAAGTACGCTTGCAAGAAGATTGTTATTAACCTATATTTGTTTATTCATTACTTCATTAGTATCACAATATCTGTGTAGGCCACGGCTTCTCTGCCACTGTAGACAGACGTAGGTTCTTGAATACGGTTATACCAATTTCCCACATTAAGCAAAATCCAGTGTTTCTTCACATGAATGTGCACCCACCCCGGCTTTTGCTTCCTGTGAATGTAAACGAGGAACCTGACCCTGTTCTTTACTAGGAGTGATGTAAAAGATCTACAGTTATAAGATCAATGATACAGTCCCAAGGTCGACACCGTGGTCAACATGGACAAGAGGTAGACACAAAAATGAATAACACTAAATTGGTGACATAAAATGGCCCATGCAAGTGTTTTGGGTGTCATTTGGAATGTTTCATCACCTGTGACCCCAATTAGTGGTAACATAGACCCTCTTGGGCTCGCTTTGCATGCCACACTTCAGGCTAGGTATGTCGCTGTGCTTGGTACAGGTTACTATTCCCAATCGTAGACCACGTGGATGGTGAATCAAGCAAAAGTTGAAAAAATGTGAAAACACAAACTGGGGCAACCATGTTTGCCGACTGCTGCTATGCCGACCTTTTGACCATGCGGCCTAATCCCTCTCAACCTACTGACTTGTCTATCTAGACCAGGCATGTCCAAAGTTGGCCCTCCAGATGTTGTGAAACTACACATCCCAGCATGCTTTGCCACAGTTTTGCTATTAGAGAATGCTAAAACTATTGCAAAGCATGCTGGAATGTGTAGTTTCAAAACATCTGGAGGGCCAACGTTGGACATGCCTGATCTAGACAGTGTTTATCCATAACCCAGAACCCCTCTTTACCAGGGTCGGGCTGAGACCCAGGAATTTGCTGACTTAAAAGACCCAGCGATATCTCGGTTTTGTAGATTTTGAAGAGGAATTTGAGTACTTTGTAATGTATCAACATTGGTGGACACCTTTCTCCACTCACTGCATAGCTGAAGCTTTCCAACTGCTTACTGGGAAGAGAAGATGCTTTTGCAAGAGCAAGATCACGTTTATTACAACCTAGGTCTTTTCCCGAAGCACAAAATTGCCAAATCACAGGGCCCCATACAAAAAAAAACACGAGATGATTGAGCACTCTTAGTGTAAATGACAGCAAGAGGTGTACAGGTACTGAGCCATTTAAGACTTCTCTGTTTGCCAGCTAAGGCCCTGGCTGAAATTTTCACCTGTGAAAAATTGGCAGTTTTCGCCTGTTTTTTTGGGGGCAATTTGATTTGCCCTATTCAGACCCAATCCCCTGGGTGAAAAATTATGTGGCTTGGGCGAATTCGTGCCCATTTTCACCCAAGCCGATTCTCCCCCCTTCCAATACGTCCCAAGTCATATTGTAGGTCTGTTAGGACAACAATGAGCCCCAGGATTAGAGTATTGTAAACCTTTGAATCACTACACCTTTTTTTAGTCAGTCATTATCCCACTGTCTACACCCACTCACATATACTGTAGTTACCAGCTCAATTGCTTGGTTATGTTCTTATATGCTATACATGCTGAACTGCTGGGCATACACAGTTTTCTCTTGCTTCTATATCACCAATACCAATCACCCAATGTACCCAGAAGGGTGGCAAGGAAGCATATTTGCTTCATAGGTCCCACTGTTTTATACCACTGCCTTATGTTACAGGTCTGCAAATCTTTAAATATTGCACATTTATTAGAAATCCCTCATTAACAAGAATTTAATAAAAAAAAAATGAAACCCACATTTAGTTGCATGTGACAGGTTTACCAGTAGATAGTTAATGTTCTCAGCTGTCAAGTGGTCTTAGATTACATTTACAACATGAACATACTCTGAAGTAGATTATGAGGAGCACATGAGAAATTCTAGTAATGACTAGAATATATTCTGACACAATAAATCATAAAATTAGTACTTGCTCCAACAGCACTACTGTATACAACTTACCTGTAGTGGAACTGTGGCTCGGCTGGTGTGAAGATGTGCTAAGGTGAGGAGATCAACCAGGATCCTAACTCCATTGGAGTCCATAACATCTTTCACATTTTTCTAGTAGGGAAAGCCCAGAAATATGAAATATTGAAGCATACACATATCCTGAATACTTCAAAATCAGCATCACAATGCAATCACGGGACAACCTACCTTATTAAGAATCAGCTTGTTTAAAAATAAGATGAGCCTGTCCCTTTCCAGTCTGTCAGTGCACTGAACATAGGAAAACGGATAACACTGAAGTTATTACTAGAGAAATATTTTACACTTTTACACTAGACCTCTAAATAACAACAGCACCAAAATATAGTGTGTCCTCTCTATGACACCAACGGGTACCACAGGCAAAAAGTGTGGGATAACATATTAATGAATATATTTGAAAGCATTTATGTTGAGAACAGATGTGGAGGCAAAGGACACAATATTACAGTATCTCAATAATATAGTCTACCCTTTATAAAATGGGCTACAATTATACATAAAGAGCATGCATACCCTCTCAAGCATTCCAATAATGTACTTGGTATCTGCAAATGATCCTATTTCTTCATGGCACCTTCCATATACAATCGCAAGGGCTTGTAAACATAGACACTTCATGTTCACTTTGGGAGTGAGGAGGAAGCGGTGGTAGAGCTCATTGAAAAACTCATGCCTACAGGAAAAACATGGAAATGACTTTAACCCCACTCCAGATCAGAACACACAATAAATATTTGATGAATTGTTTCTTACGAGTGTTTTATAACACTGGAATCTGCATTTTCATCTTCTTCCAAAAGCAATCGTAGATAGTAGTCACCTATTTTTATCTCATCAGCCAGGCACTCGTATTTCACCTTGGGAACAAGAGTGTATGCAAGATCAAAAGAAGGCAATGCATCAAATTCTACTCTCCAAATCATACCACACTAATCTTTATAGATGGGCAATAAAAGTACTCAACCGCCTCGAAAGTCAACAGATGTGTCTGTATTACAAGTTCCACT
This sequence comes from Crinia signifera, assembly GCF_055691185.1. Classification (NCBI taxonomy): domain Eukaryota; kingdom Metazoa; phylum Chordata; class Amphibia; order Anura; family Myobatrachidae; genus Crinia; species Crinia signifera. The sequence goes on from NC_139221.1 coordinate 226,815,580, forward strand.
TACACATGGTTACAGACTGTATTTTTATTGTGAAATGGTAGGCTCTTAAAGCAAGCTTTCAAAAACTCACCATTTATGATTGGTCTGCTAAATTGTATTTTGTACTAAAACCTGAAAAATACTGCATACATAAGTATTAAACCCTTACAAACTAGTACTTGGGATTATTTTCTACCAGGTGTGCACACTGTTTGGAGTGATTTCTGCCTATTGCTTGAAGATTTGCTCCAGGTAGCTTGGTTGATGCTGTTGAGGACTGCAATTTTTGAAATAGTGTCTCTAATTCTTAATAGGATTGAGAGGTGTAGTTTTACTTGTTTATGTTAGAATATTATTTTTTATTATTGTCCAAACATGCCTGAGATGCTTTGGATTTGTGCTGGGAATCTAAAGGTCCATACACACTGGGTGGCTATGCCCAGCGTGTATGGACAGCGATGATGTCAATCATCGCTGCGGGGAAAGCCGCTCAGTGCATACACACTGAGCGGCTTTCCCCCTGCCCGGTGCCGACGGAGGGGGGAGGGCGGCATTGCATAGTATGAGCGGCTTTCACGGCAATGTTGCGGGAGCGCGCAGCAGCGCTCATCGCTGGGGCATACACAATGGGCGGCTTTGAGCTGAAAGCCACTCAAACAGGCTGTTTTGAGCGGCTTTCAGCTCAAAGTCGCCCAGTGTGTATGGGCCTATAGTTTTGCTGAAAGATGAACTTCTATCAAGCTTTAGTTTTTTTAAGCAGACTGAAGCAGGTTATCTTGCAATATTGCACTATATTTTGTATAATTGAATTTGTCTTTCAATTTTGTCAAATGTCCAATCCCCACATGGGACTCCCTTTCTAATAAAGAGGAGTACCCCAATGTTGTGATTACATTCAGAAATACTTATCAGAAAGGGGGAAATTTACTAAAGGAAATTTGTAAAAAAAAAAAAGTGTATTTGTATTTAGAAATAAACTTATTTTTTACATTTACTATCCCAAAAATACGGCAATTCGTATTCGTATTGATAGCACATCAATACTAATAGCCATATTTTCGGGATAGTAAATGTCAAAAATAAGTGTATTTCTGGATGCAAATACACCTATTTTTTTTTACAAATTTCCTTTAGTAAATTTCCCCCAAATTATATTTTATGTAAATTGTATGTGTAATCTGTTGGTCTAGGGAACAAGAGGATGATCTCATACTAGTCGTAAAAGATTGTGGCCCATATTCAATGCAGCCAGCGAGGACTGCCTAAAACAAGCGATCCCTTGCCGTTTAACCCCCGTGCTGGCCACTCACCCTATTCTATGTTCCGGGGGAATCCTTGCTGTCAGTGGCACTGCATTTAGCCGCGAGCCTCACTGTTTTAGGGGCTGCATGCGCTGTTTACTCCTCGCTCCAGAAACCTAGCGAGGGGGAAACGGCGTGTGCAGAGTCCAATACTGACCGTGCGAGCGGTCACAGCTCACAAAAATCATTGAATATACTCCATGTGCTAAAGCTTCACTCTCCAAATAACCAGATATTTCAGACAAGGTCGAGAAGTGTAAATTCTGAGGAGACTAAAGGCCCCCATACACTAGGGCGACTTGTCCTTAGGACAAGTCGCCCCCGACTTCCGCCTGAGCTTCCCCGGCTGCGGGGGGGACAGGCGGCATAGAGCCGGGCAGAGGGAGCCGGGAGCTGTCAGTGCTAGAAAAAAAAGCCTATACAATGAATGGGCAGCCTGTGATTGGCTGAGCGCTCTCTCAGCCAATTGCTGACTGGCTGAGAGAGCGCTCAGCCAATCACAGGCCGCCCATTCATTGTATGGGCTTTTTTTTTTTATTCAGCACTGACAGCTCCCGGCTCCCCCTGCCCGGCTCTATGCCGATTGTGTCCACCGCAGCATCCCCAGCCCCCCCTGCTCCCTCCACCGCCGCGCCGCCCCACTAGGTCCCAAGTCGGGTGGTCGGACGTGCAGCAGGTCCGACCACATGACGCAGATCCGATGCGCACGGGACCACGCATCGGATCTGAGGGGACATCAAAACTAGCCGATTTTGGTCCGATTTCGGCCAGATCCAACTTATCTGGCCGAAATCTGACCAAAATCGGTTAGTGTATGGGGGCCTTAAGAGATCATTAGATTCTGTCTATCATTTTCTAGGGTGCGATACAGAAATGATAGACCGAATCTGATTGGTTGATATGGGCAACATCTTCTCTTTTTATTTGTAGAAGCTTTAGTATATTTACCTCATGTCTCTTATGTAAGCAAAGGTAGGTCTTGTATCCTTGTTTTACGATGTGTGTTCCCATATTGTGTAATATTTTTTTTTTTTTGTAATCAAAAATCTTGAAAATAATTTGGTACTTGTGTATTATAGCGGCGCCCCCGATGTGCATCGCGCGATGTTTACATCGCATGGTATGCGACGCGATTTTTGCCCCCTATGCAATGAAAGATCGTATAAGCACTATAAAGGGTGCTTTTAAGCACTCTAATGGGTGCTTACAATGTGAAATGCACCCCCACGCTACCCCCCCACTATAAACGTGAACCCGAAGCGTGGCGAACGCAGCGAGCCCGCGAGGGGCGGCGGTACGCGTCCTCCGACCTTTTCATACCCCCACTATCCACGTCGGCGTGGAGTTGAGAATAGAAAGTGTGGCGAGCGCAGCGAGCCACCGAGCCCAAAGCGTGGCGAGCCCCGCGAGGGGACGCGGATACCTTCACAGGTATCATAGTCCCCTCGCGGGCTTCACAGGTATCCGCGTCCCCTCGCCACGCTTCGGGCTCGGTGGCTCGCTGCGCTCGCCACACTTCGCGTACCGCTGCGCTCGCCACGCTTCGGGTTCACGTTTATAGTGGGGGGGGGGGGGGGGGGGTGCATTTCACATTGTAAGCATCCATTAGTATCCGCATCTCCTCGCCACACTTCGGGCTTGGTGGCTCGCTGCGCTCGCCACACTTTCTATTCTCAACTCCGCGCCGACGTGGATAGTGGGGGTATGAAAAGGTCGGAGGACGCGTACCGCCACCCCTCGTGGGCTGCGCTCGCCACGCTTCGGGTTCACGTTTATAGTGGGGGGGGGTGGCGTGGGGGTGCATTTCACATTGTAAGCACCCATTAGGGTGCTTATACAATGTTTAATCGCGTCGCATCGCATTGTATGCCATGTACAATGTCATACAATTTTAAAATTGTATGACATTGTACAGCATCGCGTCGCATCACATACCATCGTATGCCTTATGGTATGCGATGCGATGGGTGCCGCCAAAATACACAAGTACCAATAATTTCTTTAATTAGTCTCTGTCTCTCTCATCGTACTCAAGAGCAGGTGAGGTCAAACCTATGTACCTATATGTGAGTTAATGTGAAATATTAATATTTGTTTGGAGAACCAAATCCATAATTTCTTTGGTAGTGACAGAGTTTTTATTTTTTTTTTACTTATCCCGAATGATCGATATGCGCACTCTTTACAACCCAGCTGTCTCAGAATACAGGCTGGATATTGTGAAACCATGTTTCTAGGGGCCATGGTGGGGGAGCACAAATACTAAGGGAGGTATCCAATAACAATATGAAACTTCAGGAGTGAAAACAGGAGCTTTGTTCACCAATATTTCATGGGGATAATAAGACCTACTGTGAAAATAAGGGGATTTTTCTCTCACCTGAATAATCCTTTTTTCTGAGGATACTGTAGACACTGGGACTATGGGGTATGGTGGGACAGGAGGATCCCGGCACCAAGCAGTTAAACTCCTGAAGAAGTGCACCACCTGTCCTCACATACATGGTCCAGCACAACCACTGAAAACTTGCAACTGATAGGTTGCCCTCACAAGAGATGTAGTACACAGCGGGGATGTTGCGGCACCCCACAATGAAGACTCTAATACAGGCTTGAAGTAAGTAATGTTTCAAAGCCCTTTAATGCAGCATTTTCATCACAAGTGCCTTACTATCCACGCTATAAAATATTATATATTATGTATACATATACACACAGACATACATACATACTCGTATACATATATATTGATTTATTCTTTATCAGCATCTGCTCATTGTGGTCAGTTTCCTATGTCAAACATGCATTACCACATACAGATCTATTGACCATGAAATTGTCTTGAAAAGTTTTCTAGGCATTGCTCAGGTCCATTACAACCACAACTTTAAGCAGCATCTAATGAAAATGCAAAGATGTTATCTCCTTGTTTTCACACTTGTGAAAACCCATATTTAATACTTTGTGAATCTCAATTTAATGATTTACAAGGTCAAGATTATATAACAAACAATATATGGTGGCACAAAACATGGAAGATGGTTTATATATTTATCTGTGGTCCGTTTATAGCGACGGTATGTATATATTGTTTGCAAAGGTAAATAGACTGATACCTCAAACTCATGATGGTTCCAAGAGATCACTGTTGAGCTTCCAAGCTCCCGGTCTACATTAAAGGCTCTCATTTCAGCTTCAAGTGTGTCTCTTAACTCTTCCCTAGTTTTGAAATTCCATATCAAGTTTGATCGAGCATGATCCTGATGAAATCTAAAAAGGTAAAATCACTGCTTCAACACAACAATTACACCAATATTTTCCAAACAACAATTGTACCATCGTAACAGAAAAAAAACAAAAAGAAGAGTACAAGTAATGTTTCATATTTCACCTGTAGTAGAAAAGTTCCCAGTTGGACTCTATTTTTATTCGCTGACGTCTTTTTCGAAGGATGACAGGCTTTTGGTTTACATTCTGAAATAAAAAAAACAACAACTCAAGCTTCAGAAAGGTTTTCTGTTCAGCTATTAGGCCAGTGAGGAATGCTCACAATCCTTCCTGTACCCATTTCTACTCTATCATACTTGCCTGCTTTCATCCTCACCTCTCCGGGAGAAGGCCGGAAAGGCAACATGTCGGGGGGGGGGGGGGGGGGGGGGGGACACGACAAAGCGGACATCACTTGGCCCTGCCCCATGAAAGAAAATTGATTCGCGAGCCGCAGAGAGAGAAGGTGGGTCTTAAATGGCGCAAAATGCCAGGACCGCATCATTTTAGCCCTGCCCCCTCTCTGCAGACCCACGATTTGAAATATTTGAATCAGCGGTGAAGGGGGGAGCGGGGGCTCTGGCCAGCAAGCGGGTGCCTTGCCCACTTTCCCGGTGGGGACGAGAAGCGGAACCAAATTTCCGGGAGCCTCCCGGCCATTCCGGGAGAGTAGACAAACCTGCTCTATACCTATACATATGCATGCACAAATATACATGCAGCTGTTTAATTAATATGTAAAATTAACTAGCAGCACTCAAGATTTAGGATCTTCAGAGAGTCCCCACCTCACCCAAGAATACCAGATCTCCAGTCTTTAAGCCTATTAAACGGACCATGAAAAAATCCTTCTTCCCAGTATCAAATATGACTGCTACTGTACAAAATGCTGACTTTAACTTAGAAAAGGTGCTGCAATGTTAAATGTAAAGTACTGTGGAAGCAGGTCCCTACTGAACACATTCAAACATCAGACACCTTTTATTTCAAACAGTATTTCATAGGATAGAACAGCAAAGACACATTTTCTTTTAAATAAGACATGCAAATGCTACATTTTACACAAAAAGAATATGAAGACAAGCATGGAAAAAACACAAATATATTATTGGTTATGAGCAAAGACAATTTTTATGTGTGTTAACTAGGGCTAGTGAGAACATTGCTTCAAAATGTGAATATACATCAAGCACACAAATACAAAAAGTAGTACACAGGATGCACACAAATGGTTTCAAAATGAATAGTATACAATGAGAAAACAAAGTCTGGCAGTCCCATCTGATGTTTATCATATACAGTCTTAGCTGAAGGGATCGCCAACAACTCATATACACATACAGAAATAGCACAAGCCCCACCACCATATGTAACTGCAGCACAATAATAAACCATTTATCCAAGAATAGACACCAACTACATACATATTTTTTGTCATGCAATTACTATAGATTTTATTTACTCATATTTAAAAAAAAAAGAAAAAAAAAGTAAAATATTGGACAGTCAGGTATAGAAAGCAAGGCAAACACAGATAAGTCAGAGAAACAAACTCACCATATTATTTCTGTCCTGATTGAATGAATGTAGAGAAAACAAAACAGGGGAAATATATATTTAAAAGAAGGAAAACCAGTAGTGAAGTCCTCTCTATACAAAGACTTGAAATTATCTAGTTGCTGGCTTTATAATAGATTTAAAAATAAGCTAACAAAAGGAAATACAATTCTGGAAAACATTACAGGTTTAATAATTATACTACTGGCTAAATGTGACGTGTGTCAGGCGTGACAGACTCTCCAGTCATACTCCAGTCATACTCCAGTATAAACTCTGGAGTACACTGGTGAGGTACTACCTCACCTCACCACATATCCCTGATCAATGCCCTGGAAATCATAAGTAATTTAATAAAAAAGCCAAAAAGTCTGTCAATTTTATGAAGGTAATTGAAAATAATGCAGGGCATTCACCGTTTTGGTTTTTTTTTGGGAGGGGGTGAATCAGGATAGATGAAAACGGCTGTGAATTCGCCAAAATACGTGAATTCGCCCCAATACTGTATGTGCAAGAATAAGGGCCTAAGGAAGATGGGGTACCAGGTAAATGAACAACAGCGTAGAAAACATGATTAGGGAGAGATGAGCGAAAAGTGAGATGAAAGAAAAAGGATTACTGTTTAAAGGAATAAGTGGAAAACACAAGAGGGGTAAATTTACTAAGATGCAAGTTTTTAGAAGTGGAGGTGTTGCCTATAGCAACCAATCATTTTGTAATTATCACTTCTCTAGCAACTTCTAGAAGATTATAGAATCTGATTCTTCAATTTTTAAAATCTACACTTTAGTAAATATACCCCAGAGTAATAAGTGACAGCAAAAAGGCATCCGATTGTAATTTGCAGCATTTTTGTACAGGAGCTGATTTATTATTTTACAGAATTCTATTGTCAAATGCGGCTGCAAATTTTTATTAACAACTACAGATGTGTCCTCACAGATTAGCATCTTTTCAGTAATAGAAACAACCTTAAAGAAACGGACACTTGCCGCAGCTACTGTGAGTCTCATGGACCCTGGCACGCCGAGAGGGGATATTTTGAAACAGTGTATGAGGACATATCTGTACGTTAATTTATAAATAATAATTGCTTGCTCCACCTCCAAAACGTACCATCAATATAGATTTGTATCCATTTGCACGTCTCTAACACTAGAACTGTATGTAGGTTGTCTTTAGTATGGCATTATCTTTTACATCATAAAATAGTGATAAATAGCCTGGCAATGTGCTAGAAATCAACATTATTTGCACCACAATATACCCTAAGACCAGTTTGAATACATTTTTTTGCAAAACTTGTGGTGGGAAGAAGCTGCTTCTTGCTATAGTGCTAGTCCCGATCTGGTTCAGCTTGGTGCTGGTCATTGGATAGTAGGTGGAACCACACACCTTCTCCCCCCAGGGGTGGTTATGGATTTTGCAGTGGTTTCAATAGAAATGCCATGGGCATAGGCATCTGTTTCAGTTTAAACATGAAAACTGACCTTTATTAAATGCTGCAAAATATGATCCTGAAAGTGCTGTTAACTAATGGAGGTTTCTGGCAGGTTATTAAGGACACCAAACCTGCCACCTGGTTAAGTTTGCCTAATATTTAGTAAGAGCAAGAGGCAATTATTATTGGGATTCTTGTTCTGACATACTCGTAAGCTTTGGTTTGTTCACCAAACTATGACAACAATAACATGGTTTGGGACACATTCATTTGATGTGCTAAAATGGATTGGACACCGGAATTAGATACTACTTCAGTTACATTTGGATCCACCCATAAATATACATCTTTGATCATTCCCACCCACTCTTCCAAACTATCCTAGTATTGTCCTTACATAAGTTAGTAATGTTATATTTCAATTCAGGTTGTTGTTTAGCCTTTAATAAAAGGTTAGTTGAAAAAAACAAATACAATACACAATTGTTTCTGAAAAAGAAAATCTCTGTCTCTGTAATTTGTACTTGTTGAATGTATTATGCTTGCTCCTGAGGAGTATAGGAAGGAATACACAGGACATAAAATGTGTACATTAGAAAATGCGGAGGAGTGAGAGGTTATATGTGGAGAGGGAAGTCAAGAAGCTGAGTGAGATGTGTTACTACAGAGGTCAACGGGAAAGTATATGAAATGGAGCAGGAAAGAACAGCCATAAGAAAAATCACATTTGAAAGAAAACTACACTGAGGGGACAATGCACTCAGTAAATTTAACATATGAAGCACCATGGTTAGGTGTGCTAAAAAAAATAAAAAAAACTATAACAGAGGTGCATGATTCATCATGAATAAGGAAAAATGCATTTTTAAATCTAAACCATATTTCTAAAAGTGATCTATATGTTTGCAAAACATAAACTACTCTACAACTGCATCCTTACCTCTTTCTGTGCAATTCCCATCCTATCCCTCCAGTGCAATAAAACCAGGTCAACTTTTTCCTTTGCAAATTTTTCTACTTCCTTAGCAGCTTTCCCAGCGAGTCTTTGCCATTCAGGAACTTTGCTAAATTGGCCAAATTGGTCCTATTGAAACAGAACATTGACAAAAACAAAAATAAAAATGTTGCAAAATATGCCTAATTACATCGTAAATAAAGACTGATGTCTTTGTAACTCATTGGAACGTTACATATGTAGATGTTAATGTTCATCTGCTGCCAATTATTCATTCCTGCAGAAAGACAGATGTTTCTCCCTGAAACTGGAAAAGTCGCTAGGAATCACACAAGAGAACTGCAGGACGCAATATGCTAAATCTTTTATGAACAAACCTTATTGGAGCATTCACAATCCATTACAGAAAATAATTTTGTTTACACACTGCAAAGTGCTCAAAGTGTTTTGCATTAAACCAGGGGCGAATTGGCAATGAAATCTGGCCAAGGAAACAATCTTGAAGAAGCCCGGGGGCTGCCGAGGGGCACGGGGTGTGTTACTGGGGGCACTATACTGACTGGGGGGGCGCTTCTGCCCGGTGGGGTGCGTGCGCTATACTGCCCGGGGAGGGGGAGGATGGGGGTGCGCTACTGCCCAGGAGAGATGGGGTCGGGCGCACACTACTGACTGGGGGGGTTTCTTACTAGGCACCAGTCACCCACCGCACAGCCAGGCAGAATTCCGCTCACGGGTGACGTCACCCACCAGCGACCAGCGGCTGCAGCCTGGTCAGAAAGAAGGGCAGCATAGCCCAAAACAAATATGGCCACTGCATAGTAGACCAACGCCAGCACCGGCCCGGTTAGTGCGGTCGGGGGCCCAGCCAGGTAGAAATCTGGACCGGCCCACTGGGAAATGACCCGGTTTCCCAGTGGGCCAATCCGCCCCTGCATTAAACGATAATTGTATGCCCACTGTGGGAAAACTACCTTTATTGGCAGCTGAACACACATTAGGAAAGTTTGGTGTCTCATGCAGCCCTCGATCCCAAGTATATCCTCCAATGTCCCTAATATAATAAATAATCCAGGATTCTTAGGTTCTAACCTATTGTTATCTTTTGTAACCTACTGCAAATCTTCTATGTACAAGGGAATAATTTACTTAATTTCTACAGGACCTAAAATTACATTTGGACGTGGGTGCCTTCTGGAAGCATATATGTAACTCGGCAGAGACAGGCAGCGGCACTCCATGGTTTTGTCAAAATACAAGTGCTATAATTCGACGATTCTGGGAGGATACCCCTTTTTCTGTACCTTGAAAATGGGGTATCCACTCCCCGAAACGTTGGATTATATATTTTGACATAACCATGGCGTGCTTGGAATTGTTTTGCACTCTGGACAGAGAAATGCAAAACCGAGGTGCCCTCCAAAGGTGATAATATATCCAGACTCTCAGACGATAACTTAGCAGTAAAGCATGTGATAAGAGGCAGCACCCAAATGGATTTTTTAAGGTTAAATTTGTATTATGGAGAGCATTTTCAGAGCATCCTTGTAATCCACATGACAATGTTTCAAGACCTCTGCGGTCTTTTCATCAGGTCATACATTGAATAGCATAAGTATCCTGTATCCGAATAACCGTTATCCCGAAAACCATACATTCCAGAAAGTGAAAAAAAAATATATTTTTTTTTTGCTAAAAACTCACTGGGGACATTTGTAACAGCACTACTGAGGACATGATATGTAACTGGCACTATAGTGTATGTGCAAGAAAATGATTGCATGCCATTCAAACTCAATATCTGAGATAGTACAAATTTTGTTTCATGTTTTTGAAACCCTGTTTAAATATATTTGTGTGCATTTTATGTGGTTGATGTGTTTATACAGCATAAATGCAAGATACTTCAAAATACATAATTGAAATATTAAAATATTCCGAAATACGGAATAATCCATTATCCAAAATTCTCCTGGTCCTGAGCATTTTGGATAAGGGATACTCAACCTGTATATACATATATACACACACACACATACATATATATATTATGGAAGTGCGTGAAATGAGTAGTTTTCATAAGTAATTGATATTTATGCACAGCGGTGTCCTGTTACAGCCTTGCTGCGTAGCGTAAAGAGAGAAAGACTACCGGCTCATGACATGTGTAAGCATATACACAAGCTCAATCCATTTGCTTCTGTGGTAAAGCCATGGATGCAAATGGTTTGCAGCCTATGCTCCATGCATGCGCATCACAGCAGCCAACACTGCAAGGCAGAAGCAGGACACAGTGTTATCACAAAGGAAGTGAGGTTCACACCTAGGTGTTATCCAATGATGGGTGACCTTAAAGTGCTGGTTCCTGATCAGTGACAAGAGATGGGTGCTACACTATAACATTATGTGTAGCACCCAGCTCTTTTCACAGTGTAGGCGCCGACACTGCAGATATACAGTGTCCAGGAGCAACCCATATTTCCCGAACCCCCAGACTAACCGAGGGGTCGGGACACTTAACCACCCCCTCTCCCCTGAAGCCACGTTAAGTTTTTAGTATCCATTATTCCTGGTGTGGTAGGGGTAAGTGACGCCAAAGCGCATCTGTAAAAACGGTACAATGCTTCAAACACAATGAGAGGTTGCATGCTTTTGTTTTAGTTTCATACAATGCACAAATTCCTAAAATAATTTTTTAAAACCTATGAAAACCCAAAACATAGATTGAAAAACTTAATTTTATATTGCATGGAAAAACATCACTTATGATGTACGGTATATAAAAAAAATCAAAACTTACAGAAGCGATTTTCAAATTATCCCTAATGTGCATTCGATCAATATCCTTTTCTGGAACTGGATCTGTACTGTCCAGGTAGGTCAACAATCCTGAGGGCTAGGCAAATATAACAAAAGGCAAAAGTGTTATTCTAAAATTGCCAAGGCAAAAGTTTATGTAAAAGTACCTTGCCTAATTCATTTTAAAAAGTGATACAAAGTGCTAATTGGTACTGTTTCTATAAAGCTTTGGATGACCAGTACCCACAGATTCAATTACAGTCATTCATTAGTAAATACCTTTATGAGAACGGAAAACATGTTCCATAGTTTTTCATATTTTTAATTTAATTGTGGAAATGTCAAATCTAGAATACCAAAATGAAGAAATACACAAATTGAAAATTATTTTCAATAGATTTTAGAACTGGAATGGAGGAGAGAAAGTAGGGGACAGTGTGCAGTCACCATTTAATATGTTGGCATTCACAATGCCAAAAGCAGGTTATCATTATTAATATCGAAATCTGCAAAATGTCAACATATCCATGAGGGTCAGCGCTACGGTCTCATTTAGGGATAAGGGCAAATTGACAAATTAGAACAACATTCTAACTTCAAAAAGTGATAAAATGGAAAGTTATAATTTACCAGCCAATCAGGTCCTAACTGTCATCACATGCTGGGTTTGAAAAATGCCAGGAAGGAGCTAATTGGCTGGTAGTTTATCAGTCTTATGGTGTGTACACACGGTACAATTTAGCCTACAATTTTGACTATATAGTCAAAATTGCATCAGGATTGCATGCAGATAGCACAGGTTTTTTTTACCTTGCGATCGTGATGTGCGCTCCCACACAGCACAAATCGAAGCAAGATAGACAGGGCTGCATTGACTATGTAGTACAGATCTACCAAAATTGCATGCGTGTCTTTTGGCTTGCCATGCGATTCAATCCCATCAGGATCGAATCACACGCCCGTCGACCGTGTGTACACACCATAAAAGTTATAACTTTTTTTTTGAAGCTTAGTGCATCTGGCCCTATATATCTAACATACATTCTAAGCATGTGGGTGACACATATAAGATAACAGTTGCAGTGTTAATGAAGCATAAATTAGGCTGGACATCACAACCTTAAATGGATCACAATTAGTAAAACACTCACAAATGATAACAGTGAACATTTATTTTCCTTTATGCAACCACTGTACTATACAGTATGGTACCTTTGTTGTTATTTTTTTGTACATATTTTTTCATTCATTCTTGTATTTTCTGGTTTTGTTAATTGGTGAACTTAACATTATAAAGAACATATAGCTACACAAAAAAAATACTTTTTTATAATCATTCTTTATTACAAGAACGGAAACAGAAATGCAGTATGATAAAACAGGTTTAATTTTGTTATCTCCCAAATCAACAATATTATTTCTTGGAACAATCCTAGAAATGCAGCAAAAGTTTCTCCCTTACCAAGATGCGCTTCAGCAAATTAGCAGATGTTGTGTTATCGGCTGTCCATAGGCCCACTAAGTGTCTACTCAGCTGTCTGAAAAACAAGTATTTGTTCAATATACACAAATATTTTTCTTCGAAGCAAATAATAGCTGTAATATGAAAGAGGGATTATGGCTCCCCATTATTAATAAATAAAAACCTGGGCCCACCCATGCAAAATAACAAAGTTGCCTAAACCATAAAATCCACTAAATCACCTTGGTTCCAAATAATGCAAAAAATCTGTTGGAACCTCCTCACACCTTTCCTATTTTTGGGGGTTTATGAGGATTTGGAATAACCATGGGCAGGTAAAATGTTGAAGTAAAGTAAAACTTGGACAGCAGGCTCCACAGCGCAATACCTTCAGTTGACCAATTTATTTATTTTAGAGGAAATAAACCATGCATGCCAATAACCTTCTATCCAGGACTGCTGAAACGTTATGTTTTCTAATGAGAAAAGTGTGCACAGCATCAGCTGACCACATACCGTACTGGCTGAGCCAGATAAGATTACAGATGCGGTTACTCAGCATTGCAGTGTATGAGCGGTCTTACTGTACTAAGGGCCTAATTCAGAAAAATTAGCAAATCGCTGAAATACGCAATAGATTTTCAGAGATCTGCGCAGGCACTTAGCGTGTACAATTAAAATGTTGATCTCTATGCAGTTGCAGTTTTAGTTCAGATGGGGGCGGCGACAAAGTGTTGCAGGGGCAGACTAGAGCATTTTCTGGGAGCAGCCTGAAAAATGAAGGCAGGTCTGGGCCACGGCGGCTGCGCTATGTCACGCGCACCTGTTAGGACCCTAAACATGGCCAACCTGTGACTGGCTTTGCAGCTAAGCTGCACAGCCAGGGAACAGCTGGTGATGTGCCTGCAACATTTTTCAGGGAGGTACCCAGCGAGTGGGGCACCTTACCCTGTATTTGCACCGTCCCCCTGAAGACTACTGTCACCAGTTGCAGTCTGAATCAGGCCCAAGTTTATTTATGCTTAATGCATGGCCAGAAATTAATTTCACAGATCACTGTTTAAAAAAACAAAACATAAATTACATTAAATGTGCAGTATGCATTTAAAAAAAAAAACATCAATCAAGCCTTAAAATCCTGAAAAACTATTTCACTTACCTGTTTGTAAGCATTCTCTGATCAACACTTATTGTAAACATAGCAGTGTGCAAGTGTCGAGGTAAGGCACCTTCACTCAGGGAGAGTTCTTGCATTTTTGTTGCGATTTCTTTGTCAGCTTCCTTGGAATTAAAAACGAAGTTAAATGCTGTAATGTATCAGGTGTAAAAGAATTGTGTTGCTCGAGGTGTAAGTCTGAACAACGGAAACCAGAAAATCCAGATTCTATATTCATAGTAAAATTGGGTATGGATCATTGGATAGACAGCAACTAGGTCGACAAGCATTAGGTCGACATGACTGAAGGTCGGCATGGTCAGTAAGTCGACAAAATCATTAGGTTGACATGGGGAAGGTCGACAGTTGAAAAAGGTCGATATGGGTTCTTCACTTTTTTGTCTCACACAAGGGACATGAACGTAGCAGTGCCTCGCTATGCTCGGCACACTATTTTATTCTCCCGCCACACCCTAGTGGACGGTAGGACATGAAAAACCCCATGTCTTGTCGACCTTCATGCATGTCAACCTAATGCTTGTCGACCTAGTGACCGTATCCCAGTAAAATCAATTCCACTAAGTCCATCTAGGGACACAGGAAACCATGGGATTAAGTTGGAAGGCTGAAGAGGAAGCACTAAAGGGGGAGATTCAATTGGGAGAGAGGTTAAAAAAAAACCCTTGTTTACTTCGCCCCAATTTTGGATAACCGCGGGTATGCATGCTCCCGAAACCCGCAGTTTCCAATAGTGGTTGTGGAGATTCCAGCACTAAAAACCCACAGCGCATAAAAAAATATAGAAACAGATACTCACTACAGCAGTGATCCCTCCTCCATCTTTCAAAAGGGGAGGGAGTCATAGGAAGTCCTAGGGGTTACTCTCAGACACTCATACAAACTTGCAATCACTAACATACTCGCCGTTGCTTCAGAAGACCCAGCTCCCAATGTAACCCAGTGATTTGGACGTTGGGTAATTCACTAATTCCACTAATATGATACTTCCTTCACTGCTTCCTGAGGGTTTTAAAAAATATATCTATATTTCACACCCGCAAATGGATTCCCCTAAAAGAGTACACTCTTTTGAGGCTTCTCGCTCTTAAATCCTTTTAAGAGAACGTGCCTTGATGGAATCCAGAGCTGGTTGTTCCACATACAACTAAGCCTGACTAGTAGTAGATCTTATCCACCAGGCAATGGATTGCTTGTAAACTGTTCAGTCCAGCTTGTTTTAAACAAACTTAAGATGATTGCCAAAATGCTGGCAAGACTATCTCCCGATCGATATGAAAACTAAACAAAAATCACATTTGGCTGGAACAACAGGATTGTACGTAAACCTTATCAGTATGATACATCTTAAATGGAATTTACAAGGGAGAGCTGCCAGCTCAAAAACTATCCTTACAGAGGGAGTAGCTAACAAAAACTATTTTTCACATAATTCACCTGAATTTTCAAAAGGAGTATGCTGTATTCATATCCCATTCCGGAATCAGCAAAATATAGGCAGGTTGAACCCTAACAATAATTGCTAACAAGGCACTGCATAAAAGTCAATCTCCAGAGCCATCTTGATGCATCTCCTAAATGCATCTCCTAAATTGAAACTAGAGTTGCAGGTGAAGATGAGAGAATATAAGAAAGGAGGGGAGTTTCAACTGCAATATAGTTAACAATTAAGTGCCTACTCAGCCTTCCCACATGGAGATTATTCTGCTTGACTCGCAAGGCTGTGAATTTCGAAGCCTTGTGAGTCCACCAGACGCTGCCCGCCCGCTCCCCCTCGCAAGACGCGATCCTCCGCACGGCTGCAAATGGTTGTTTTGCATAAATGCGCAGCTGCTAAATATCGATTAAATTAGAATCACCACCGTAATCCCATTTTTTTCAGTGTCCCCCAGATAAGATTTAAGAGGAAAGTAGGTTTGTGCCAAAACTTCTTCAAGCAGTTTTCTTTTTTGGTAGGGAGCCAGTAAACAATTTGCAAATAATTTTTAGTTCTCATAAGAGCCTTGTTATTTAGGCTCTATTGCATATAACATTATTTCATCAGAACTAGAATTTCTTTTCTTTATTATTATTTTTTTTTTTTAATGGGTTACTTTTTCTTAGTCATGAATAAATGGTAAATGGTAAAACCTTAAGTGGAGCTAGCCATTCATTTTACAGTTATGTTTGTCCTTTCATAGTTGTGTACCTGACAATTTAATTATAATGAGATTGTTTATGTTGGGGTAAATCAATACATAAGAAAAACAATATCTACGTCTTATATACTCCAAAAAAATAAAAATAAACTGCCCGCCCCATACTCCCTTTTTTATTATTACAATACTATCGCCAATCATCACAACTTTGGAAGAACTACAGATCTGTCCTCAGATACTCTAGAAGCAGTTGCACCTAGCTGCCATTGAAAGAGATGTCAACAGCTCTGCAATTGGGGAGAAGCCCATATTGATTAAAAACTTGTTTTTACATGTTCATCTTCAACCAGCAAATGACCATTGGAATTTAGCCGGTTACACAGCATGTACAATTTAAGCAAGAAACTCAACTATTAGATTTCTAATTGAAGTAAAAGTACTCCCAAGTTTCCCAGGAGCTTTCAGTCATCACTCAGTTTGTTGCAGGACAAATGCATTTCGATTGGACACTTACTTCTATGATTGCCTTCATTACCAAACCAGCTCCTTTTACAATGGCCATGGAAGGGTGCTAATGCATTATGTAATGGAAAAGATGAAGAAAACACAGTTTAGTATGATCAAGAATTGGTTATCACAAATTAATACAAAGTACAGATTGGATATACAAAGCCATATATAGTCATTTGAAAAAGTACACTATTTTAAATCTATATTTTTATGTCAATCATTTAGTCTTCACCAAGTCCTACACATTTGAAAGTTCTATTTAAAAAAAAAGCAAAACAGGTTTTGGTTAAGGGGCCTACACAAGGGAGATTAGCTGAGCGATGCTAGATCATTCAGCGCACATCGATGTGTCAGCGCTGTGTGCTGAGCGATCTGTCAGGGCCGGTGTTCTCTGGTGAGAACACTAGCCCTGACTGGCGATTAAATAGATTTATCTTATTCTTTAAATATTGAGAGTACTTAAAGGGGTGAGGATGTCACCATGTTTATGGGTATACACGTGTGAAATAATGCATGTATTTAGGTAACGTGTATGAATTAAGGAATAAGTTATTATATGTTCTAAATAACACATTCTAGAGGATATGAATTAATAGATTGTATAGTTCAATAGTGCACTGTGAATCATTGTAGTTAGGGAATGATATATAGAGTAAATAAATATTGTTGATCACGATTAACACAATTGAGATATGTAGCTTGCCAACTGAACTGAAGCTTCTCAAAGATAGCCAGATAGAAAAGTAAACGTGTTTGAATTACTGAAATATAACATCATATAAGTCAAGTAACGATGTTAATGTACAACTCGTTTAAAATTCGATTGTTGCAAAACTGATGTAAAAGTCTAAAGGTGCCCACAGACGCTACAATTGTACTGTGCTATGCGTTTTTGACTGTACAATGGTTCTATACAATTTTTCTTCCAGCTTGCTATGAGATGTGCACTTGGATGCATGTGATGAACCCATGTTTGTAATGTTAAATTTCAGATGTAGTCTAAAAAGTACGTGCAGCACGTACTTTTTTAGACATACAATATCGGGCTCCAGGGAACATAAACACCATCCAATAATTGTACATAAGATGCAATTTGTGCTTAAAAAGTACAAAACGCATTCGATAATTGTAGCGTCTGTGGGCACCTTAAGTATGATGACCTGTAAATGTTGTTTATGTATGTTTGTTATGTAAATGTAATTTTTGTTTTTACATACATATAAAATCAAAAATAAAGATTATTTGAATAAAAAAAAAAATAGATTCAGTAGCTTTATCCAGAATGCTGAATATTAATCGCCAGGCGATATCGACGCGTGGGGCTGCGCATCACTATAGCTATGGCCACTACACATGGAGTGACCTAGGGGCATTTTTCTAAGCGATCTAGTGAAAGCTCTGCTATTTCTGTAATGAT
The DNA here is from genome assembly GCF_055691185.1 of Crinia signifera. Classification (NCBI taxonomy): domain Eukaryota; kingdom Metazoa; phylum Chordata; class Amphibia; order Anura; family Myobatrachidae; genus Crinia; species Crinia signifera. The sequence goes on from NC_139221.1 coordinate 226,833,577, forward strand.
TTCTGCTGGTGCTACTAATAAAGTACAGATCAAGTTGTTCTCATGGTTAATTATAAAAAATATGAAACTGCCCAAGGACAGCATTGCTGTACAAATCATTTGTCCAATACATTCAGCTCCCTTCAGTAGATCTAAAAAACTAGTAGCCTGTTCAGATCTATTGAGAAGGTTCCCCTTCACTGCAAGATCACAAGGCACTAACATTAATGGTACTAGAAGACGGAACCTGTCCATATACTACAGATGTGTCCATATACATTGTGGCTGCAATCACACAAGTTGCAGCAAAGAGGGTCACAAGTATATGCAGGCTCCCAATATACTACAATGGGGCTGGCAGTTGATGTGTGTCCCACTGCAAAATGCTGATATACAAAACAGCAGTATCGGGACACATTTGAAGAATATATATGAAGAATAAAGTCAGAAAGAGGTATAGCATCTAACATACAAAATACTATATCAAATAAACGGTCATTGGAATTTTTAAATAAACAAATCTTTACTTCAAAATAAGTGTCTTGTTATTCGGGACTTGTATGCACTAATTGTTCCCACATCTGAACACAAATATACAAGCCTTGAGTTTACATAACTTTTTTCCACATATAATCTATAAAATGTACTTTATGTATATGCTTATCAACCCAGTAATGTCAAACCAAAAGTCAGGTGATACCTGAAAAAGTTTGAAAAGAGTTCTACCGTTTGATGCCACCATCTCAAGTAACATGTCAAATTGCTGCCCTTCTGTTGTCTCGCTGTAAGGAGCACAGAGTGCAAAGGTGAGGAAATCCAAGAGCGAACTGATAACCAGAGCGCCAGTACCATAGTTCTAGGAGCAAAAAAAAACAAATAATGACTCAAATAGTAATGTTTCAATATTAAAAAGGACATAAGAAGAATATAACAACTAGTAAGCCCACTGGAAGCAACTGCTTTGAAAGCTAGTCAAACACCTTGTGATTTGCCTCTGTGTTTGTGCATGTGTGAGAGAAAAGAGATGTAGTTTCACTCGTTACCATCAGATGACAGTGTTTCGGAGACACACAATCAGACAATAGACATATATAGATAATAATTGGAGGGGAAACAATGTTTTACAATGAGTTATTAAAACCCCTGTCTGTTGCCCCTCCCCTTTAGATTGTAAGCTCCCATAAGCAGGGCTCATGGCTCTCTTGTGCTTTCCCCTCTCTTAGGGGGGTATTCAATTTGCACCCGGAAGAGGCGAGCTGCAGCTGAAAGCTCGTCACTTCCCGGCCGTTCTCGGCAGATCGAGCCCGACCGCTTGTGAAGTCGGTCTCGTTCTGCCGAGCTCCCCTGTTCAATGCTGTGGAGGAAGACAGCATTGACTAGGGCCCGGCGGCCATGTCCCCTGTTGGGAGATTCTCGCTGGTGATTGAATACCCCCCCTTAGACTTTTGTTGTTCTTACTCCCTACTACTTATTTTATGTTTCTGGTTATGTGCACTTCTATTATGTTTATGATTTTGCTGTAAAATGTCAGGGAGCTGTAATTCCAGCCTTAGACCATGACAAAATTGTTTCCTTCTTTGAATTTGTTAGGGACACTGAAGACCTACAGTACTGTATGTCCACTGGATGCTGGAGCAGTTTGTCAGTTTGTTGAGTGTTTTCCAGGACATGATGATAACCTGAGCAGCTAGGATCCGCAGTCAACTGGCGGATGGTAAACACCTTCAAAAGATTTTAGTTTCAACATTTTCCATCCAAGTACAGTATGCTTCTGGGCATTCTCTCAGATAGGGACAGCTTCAGGAAGTCCATTATTTTCCAGTGTCCTACACTTTAATTGCACAGATAATGTATTTTTTTTAATACTAATGTTCAATCCCTTTAATTGACTTAAATTTAAGGACACTGAGCACCAACCATTTCAACTCCAGCTTTTGTTATTCTTTTTATTGTTAGGATTATTGTGACTCTTTTTGGTGGAAAATTTTTTACGCTTATGTTGTATACTCCTGGCTCGGTCATTGGTTAGAATTTACTGAAGTTACTGGCTTCAGGATTTTAGAGGATGTAAAGTAGATGCTCCAGATACTGCAGCTCGGTTTATTCGTGTCCCCAATAGACAAGAAAATTGAACAGAAGTTAAAAAAAATATATATACTAATTTTATAAAAATGTTGCAGCAGATTACAAAATCTAAAGACAAAACATACTTCGAACCATTAGATAGGCTTATGAATGGTTAAACATATGTACAACTACCTATGATCTGGCTTTAGATAATGCCATGGGTAACGCCACTGTGACAGAGGAAATCTGGGCATCTAGATACAAACTGGCAAATGTTATGCACTGAATATTAAGTGGATTTCTTAGATGGAGTCTGTGCTCATAAATAACACAACATAGACATTGGGAATCAACTATTCCCAAAACATTTTGCCTGTGAAGAAAAAACAACTGCAGTTTAACATCATATCGCACAGTATGGCTTTCTTACCACATGAGAGTTAAATTTTTCTAGCAAATTTTCCAGAAACTTTTTGGAAGAGAGAAGGGATGCTTTGTTCAGTTGCTCTTGCCTCAAGTCATAGTCATCGTGCATCGGCTTCAGAACAGAGAAATTCACATCAGATTAGAAATGGCAGAAAAAAAAGAAAAAGAAAAAAAGTAGGAGGATACACAGTTACTTTACCTATGCTAATCCTGCATTTAAAGAATCCAAAAATGTGATGCACAATTTAAGTTATAACTGTATCGTTTCAAGATAATTAAAATTACAGAGGGCAAGAACACATGAAACATGTTACATTTAATGTGCCAAGACTTCTCATGTGAATAGCATTTAATGAAGAAAGGTTGTGGTACTACTTGCACAGAGTTAAATGATTCCCAAGTGTTAACAGTTGTTTTCAGTGCAGTATTAATAATATCCATTTAACAAAAATAAGACTCAAAGGACATTATTCTGGACCATTCGCATGGGGCAGATGTTAAGGCGTCTACGCATGTGCCGACACAGGGTGCGTGCAACCAAGGCGAACAGACTGTTTGCCAGGTGCACGCACCCAACATTGCGGGTGGGCCAGGGTACTCGTCCATGGGAACGACCAGCATTTTAATGGGCGTTCCCATGGAAATCACCGGGTGACGTGGGCGGGCAGCTAACATCACAAGATATCAGTATATATATAAGCTTGCACGCACCACATTTTTCAATGGGAGGTAACCATCAAAAGATGTGAGAGTTTCCCCCGGGCCTGCGAATGGATGGATAGTATGGAAAGGTGGATATGCTCAGCTCACAGAATACACAGTGGTCAATCCGAATACCCAATGCATTGAAGCTGCATCACAAGTAAGTGTTGGCCAATTACAAACATCAGCAAACTTAGGTTAAGATAAGGACATGGGGTGTGTGAATAAAGGTGTCATTTCCAATGTTTAAAAACTGCTGCAACTCACCACACCTTGGGGTAACAGGATTGACCCCATAGAGAGCAGACATGCATATATGCTTTTCACATGGAAGAGCAGATACTCCTGCACAGACTTCACCAAGTCCAATAGCAGGCATGTACTGCTTCACTTTTGATGGTGCCCAAGTAATAATAGAAACCCATAATTTGCCAGCAGATAAGAACCATTTGGCCCATCTATATTGCCCATTTGTTTATAAAAAGAGAAAACCAACACTTACACACATTAGTGCACATAGCATGTCAATAGCAGAATGAGTGACTCCATCATTATTTTTCTTTAGAGCCTTCACTACCTTTACACCTAGACGTTCCCGAAACCTTGAAATCAAAAGGAAATATAAATAAAATGCCACATACACAAGTATAAAAAACAATGACAAATAAAAGCATTAAAACTCACAGAGCAGCTCAGAGAAGAAGGTCCGACAAACAGGTTCAAATATGTCTGCCTGTCAAACAGCGCCTTGTATACCCCCAATATGACTGTATACCAGTGGCGCCGGTGATGGCTGCCTAGGTGATGTGCAGCTCGGCAGGTATATGATCCCAGTGTGATAACTGTACTGTCTTTGCTGTATTGTTGCAGCGACCAGTGGCGCCGCTGATGGCTGCCGAGACGCTGTGCAGCTTGGCGGGTATGTGTTCCCTGCGTCTTTAATCCCCAGGGTACATGTAGCCTATAACTGTCACCATAACTGTATATCTGTACTGTCCCTGTTTAACTGTTACCCAACTGGTTGTTGCACAGCAATCCAAATCAAATTCCTAGTATACGCAAGAATACCTGGCCAATAAAGCGGATTCTGATGCTCCAGAAGAATATAAGAGAATTATTATTTTTTGTTTTATCTGTTTCGGACCAATGATATAGCTACTTAAAAATATAAACCTATGTATAAAATATACCTTTAGTCAGCATTAAAACAAATTATGCACTTTAAATATTTAAATTTGAGTCATTATTTGTTTTTATATAAGGTTTTTATATTTATCTTAATCATTTCATTAGATATCATATCCTTTTATGTTTATATATACATCTGAACCATCCCTCAGATGGGTTGAAATCTGTTCTACTTGTGGAATGTTCTTAACCTAAAATATGAAATTGTGGCACATTTCATCTCTTTATAAATGGTAAATAAGACAAAGATTTTGTTGTGAGTGGAGAGATAATTCAACTATAGTTAGAAAAAAAAGTAAGCTCTGGTTTCTTGTCAGTGACTTTCAATTACAGGGTTCTTATATTGCAGACAGCTCCTTTAATGGGTTTAATTTCCTTCTGAATCTCTGACCTCCATTTACAAATCAATATAAGCCAGGAAACACCCTTCCATTATGTCATTATGGATCTCGGCCTATATTTGTCAGAGGGAGCCAAGTGAATAAGCATATTCCTAAGTACTGCTTTACATTGTAATGAGAGAGGAACAGATTCCACACTATTAGCATATATAGAAAAAATATTAAAGTGATTGCAACAATTTTTTTTTTTTTGAATGGTAAATTAACTAAATTGAAAGTCATGAAAGAGGCGGTTTCACTTTAGACACATTCAAGAGTCGACGTCAGTGTAACAGTAAATGGAAAGAGTCTATTTATGCAGCATTATTGATCTGGAACCAGGGTAGCATTATTAAACATTTTAAATAGTATAATTTAAACAAAGCACCTAAATAAAAAACAATTAAATCAATGACCTAAAGTACTTTGCAAACTGCCTGTTAGATTGTAACCTACAATAGGAATGTTAGAAAACATCTAGAGAGATATTCCATCTCCCGCCACTATTCCCGACGGGGGAGATAGCGGCAGGGCCCTATTCAATGCGGTCTTCTCCTACTGCATTGAACAGGGAATTGTCGAGCTGCAGACGGGAGCTCGTCAATTCCATTGGCAGAACCTTCCCAGACTACTTGTAAAGTCAGGCACGTTCTGCCGAGGGAATTGACGAGCTCCCGTCTGCAGCTCGACAATTTCCGGCCACTTCTCGCGGCCATGCCCCCTTTTCGGCGCTCAGCAGGAGGGACATTGAATCCTGCCTGCCAAACCGGTGTCGAGCCGGCTGAGAACAGGACATATCTCTATAAATTAATTTCTTAATAAAAGTTTGACAGTAAAAATAGATGAGAACAGTAGTTTAGATCTCTTGTTATAGGCACCAAGTGACTTAGAACAGTGAATCATACTTATTTCACTTGCTCAGTCAGCTACATAGAGGAGCCCATGCTTTCTGAAACATCATCCTGATGGGTTAGAAAAGGCTTAAATTAAATTAAAGCCCAATAAGACATGAAAGTTTCCAGACTTTGAAAACAGTATATAGATATGACATATTTGTTGGTTTTATTTACATACAGTACATGCAGAGGCTGGCCACTGGCAGTAAGAGGTTTCCACCATGACAAGCTACTTACTTTGGTAGCTGAGTAAAGGCCAAGAATCCAGCTTTTGAAGCTACTAATCGCCTGACTGCCTGGAATTGGCTTTCCAGCTCTGCATTAGATGCTGTTTGGTCTCCTTCTTGGGAGAGTAAGGAAGTTATGGCGTTATTGATTAGCTTCTCCTTGTTCTCAGAGAACAGGCCCTGTGTCAAAAGACAAAAAAAGATTTGTTTTACACAAACACATTATCTCTAGTATTCCCTTTAGTAAACACATGCATCTGGGTGCACAGTACAAGATGATTATGGGGGCATTCAATCCAGGGTTGACTGTTGGAATGTCTGGAGTCGGAATCCTGGGCCGTTTTCAGTTCTTCCTACAGTAACTCGACAGCTGGAATTCAATGCTCCAGCTGTCGAGTGTCGGAAAGTTAGTGGATTGGTGAAAATGCATCAGTTTTGTAAAAAAAAAAAAGGTTTATGATTTGACAGTCTACGGCCGTTTCTGACAATACAGACTCGCCCCAACAAGGAGGCAGGTCTGTAGCAGGCAAGTCCCGGCTGGGATTAAATACCTACAGTAACTGCCGATATTTCCCCGGTCAGAAATATTGGCAGACATTTAATACCACCGTATATATCCTACATTCGAAAAAAAAGGGAAAACCAACAACAACCTAAAGTACTTGGCAACTGCCTTTTAGATTATAACCTACAATAGGAATGTTAGAAAAAAATCTAATGGGATAATGTTTATCTCCTGGTCTTCAGAACTTTCTGAGTAATGAGTTTGCAGATGATAGATACTACAATAATACATATATTAGCTTTGTAGTATAAAAATATAAATTAATATTAACTAGTGTTCCCGCTAGGCTGTTTTAGCGGGGCGCTGCGCCCTGCCCGATTTTTAAAGTGAAAAATGCGCCCTGCCCCTCTGGCAGCGCCCCGCTAAACCAGCCTTCCTTTGTCCCCGCTGTTTTGACCTGAAAAGCCCGGTGCCGCTTTACATAGCGATGCCCGGCACGCCCCTTTTGTGACGTTGGCGGCCCGGGCACGCCCAAAATAGTGACGTCGGCGTGCCCGGTCCGACCCCCCGCCCTGCCCGCCCCAGTTCCTAGAAGGAACTCTAATTAACGTTCTAAAATAAGTTCTGTGACCATACAAAATTCATGTTTATATATCCAGATAGCAATAGGTTCAATAATGTTAGGAGTGTTGCATACCATGCCAGTGCTATGATGTATAATGTACATGTAATACAATGGGTATTCTACAGAAACTGCAGTTTAAACATTAAAAGGGTTCCCTAAATCTCTATAGATCTGCTTTGATTTAGATGCATCATTTATTTTTTGCAGTAATAATGGTCTCATTTTAAGTAATGTATTCGTAAAACATCTGAAAAGAAAGACTTCAAGCTAGATACACAACAGCTTCCCGTAATAGCTTTATCATACAATGTAAATTCAAAATAATCACAGGTATGATGTCTGATACTAGAACTGCAAGCATTTGCTCATACCTCGTAACTATTACACATATAAACATTTCTAAACATTTTCCATCCTAATCTATCTCGCATGGCAAAATATATCAGGGCAACTTTATGAATTACTAGTAAGCCCGCTTGAACCTAAAGCTTCAAAAGCTAGTCTGCTACCTTCTATGTTTCTGCATGTGTGAGATATGTAGTTTCACTTGCTGCCAACAGATGGCAGTGTTTCGGAGACAAATGGACACTAGACATATGTAGAGATGATTATCCTTCTATGCTTTCCACATCTTCAGACTTTTTTGTTTCCATGTCTGTAGTGCATTTTGGAAAGATTATATACAGCCTTTAATTAGGATGTTTCCATTTCAGCTCAAAGCGCCATGCAATAATCATAGCCAAATATTAGCACTAGAACGGGACATTTAGAAAAGCTAGTGACTTTCAGCATTCCACTGTCATAATGTGCGTACACACGGACAGATATGTCAAAAGATCTGGGCGTTCCCGAACCATTAAAACGATCAATCGCTGAAATCGTTCCGTGTGTACGAACGATATCGATGCCCGCCGGTTGTTGGTAGAGGCCGATGATCTTTCCTGTATGCAGAAAGATCATAGACCAATGGTTAGCGATGTGTACCAATAGTTTCATGTGTATGCACGATGAAAAATTTGGTAAAGCTGATTGACTAGCTCCCACTCCCCTCCACCATCGTTAAAAATCGTTCTTTCATGTGCAATAGTTTGTACAATCGTTCAGTGATTGACACCAAATCGTTTGTCCAGTAGTTCTAAGGAAATCGCTAATGAGATTGGATCATTTGTTAAATCTTTCCTTGTGTATGCACCTATAGGGTGCCAACTGTCCAGCAAGCCCGTTTGATCAAATTCTGCTACAGCTGCAAGTGTTAACTGTAAAGATGCCAATACGTCAGCTGGGTAGATTCCTGTACCGATTTGCTGTCTGCATATCGAGAAAATTAAGCATGTACTAATTCCGCACTCCCTTCCAGGATCGGGCTATCGGAATTTTGAAACATGTTTAGTATCCCCAGGGGATTGCCCCAATACATCATGTATGTATGTACACCTTTAGGGCTGCTAATTATGAAATGAAAAGATCTAGGCGTAACAACAGGTCAGATGAGAAGTGGTCAGCCACACAAGCTCCCACAACGAAACAGCGTAGTGCCTGACCGCAATAATGTGTTTGTGGCTAAATAGATGTGAATCCATGCAGCCATGTTCCATGGAAAGCCTCCCCAGAAGAGTGAAGGCTCGTATAGCAGACAACTATTTTAATGCCCATGTATTTAGAATGAGATCAAACAAATATGGTTGGGGTGGTTGAATGTACATACCCTTTTTGGCCATGTAAGTGAGATAGTGAGAGAATAGAGAGCTAGAGATCGAGAGACAGAACATAAATATGGTATGCATATTAGGTCCTGTATGTCTATTTGTGAGCGGAGCAATTTAAAGGTGATACCCCTTTTACACTGGAAAGCGTCTGCAAGCAGAGTACAAAATCCCGGCTGTGACCAAGCTAACAAGGGCTTTCACACTAGCCGCCCAACCCGGCATAAAGCCAGGAGGGTGAGGTAAATCGGGAGGCAGGCAGGGGCGGTGCTGGAAGATACCCGTTCACGCTTCTCCTGGACCCGCAACTATCTCGGGTCGACCCAGGTCAAGTCCCGGAATGAAATCCCGGAATGCTGGACCGGGGACAATCTTCTAGGACTCTTTCACACTGGGCAGTTTCCTGGGTTGTTGCGCGTTCATGTGCAATAACTCAGGAAACATTTGTCAGTGTGAAAGGGGTATCATATGTGCCACATTGTTACATGAGACAGACAGAAATCCAGAATGTGTGTTTAACTGAATTCTGCCCATTGTAGTGAGTGTTTTCATATCTAATTGGCTGCTATAACTTACAGCACATCACTGCTCCTTACACCATGTTAGAGGAGTCCAAATTACTTTTAACCAAATAAACATTTAAAGCTAAGACTTCCGATTCCGGCGGGCATGTGAGCGGCCGCAAGGAGAGGCAGCTCCATGGAAGGTGACTCGGGCGGCACCCCAGAATCACAGCAGAGCAGTCCTCCACTCCGGGCTGCATTCACGGGGGCACCGGAAGCGCTCCCTGCTGTATGGAGAGATTCTTCTCTCCCATGTCCCATCGCCAGCAGACCAGCCGTTCAGGACTGAAGAAATCCAAAATGGCAGCTGCACCCTCTTCAAAGTCAGGATGGGCTCCCCAATCAAGCCCGCTGTCACCTGTAGTGCGTCACCCCACTCGGTCAACTCCCCATCCTCTGCAGCTCATCAGGAGGGGCAGGAGAGCGCATGGCCCGCTCAAGACGCAGCATCTTATCAGGCAATGGTAAGAGCTATAAAAGATACCATGACCCCTATGTTTAAAGAACAGTCTGACTCCTTTAAAGCTTCAGTGGCAGAACTAAAGGATCATCTTTCACAGCTCACTCAGAGGGTCATTCATAATGAAACCCAAATAGGGGCCTTGCTTGATGAGGTGCAGGAGCTTAAATCTCATAATGCTACACTACAGAAATCATGTCATATGATGTCTAACAAGATCGACGACCTTGAAAACAGGTCACGGAGGAATAATTTGAGGCTGGTGGGGCTCCTGGAATCGATTAGGGGACAAGCATTGCAGCACTTTATTAGGCAGACCTTACTGCTTTATGTGTTAAATGATTGTAACGACATGGTGGTGGAGAGGGCTCACCATTTGGGACCTCAAAAGGAAGGTTCGAACACCAGGCCCAGAGTTATTATATTCAGGACTCTAAATTACCTACACAAGGAGCTGCTGTGGGCTGCCTCTCACAAGATTAGAAAACTGCAGTGGGAGACCCACAAGATACACTTGTTCCAAGATTACTCCGCAGAGGTTACCAGGGCTAGGAGGGAGTTCTCTGCAATCTGCACCCAACTTATTCAAGACGGGAGGAAATTTGAATTGTTGTATACGGCCAGACTGCGTTTGTTTGGAGATGGTTCCTCTACGGACTTCTTCACCCTGGAGGATGCTAGGGCATATTTGGGGGCTACAGACGACCAGACCCCAGAGGGGGAATAAAGCCAGGGGCCCGGCGTGGGCTTCTAATGTTCCATATAGCTCAAGAGGATACCATGATTTATTTACCTTTTGTTTTATCCCTCTGATCAGGCGGCATGCCGCATTAGACATGCTGTTTTGCAATGAAAGGGAAAGAGGACACGCACAGGAACTTTTCATTGATTTTTTTTTTCTCCTTTTATTTTTATTTTTTTGCTATGACTGCTGCATAGTTGTGCAAAGCTAATGATCTTCATGGGGGGGATCATTGAAGTCTTGATCAAAAGTTGTTGACTTTTTGACAGTTTACTAGATTATGATATTATCTTTATTATAATGGGGTGCTGACCTTTTTCGCCAGTCCTGGAGATATCGGTTATTTTGGAAGTGTTCCGGTAGGAGCATGTGTATCCGGAGGTCCATGTCCAAGCTGCATAATGCCGTGGAGGAGGGTTTTCCTCCAAAGTTCATTTGTTTGATGTTCGGTTTGTATTTTTATGTGCTGGGAATATTCAGCATATTACATATTACACTGTACAAATAGTCTAGATGTCAATCTTGAAACGGTGTTCATGGAACGTGGGTGGGGTGAACTCTCCTATAGAGCGTAAGAAATTACACTTATACCTCAAGAAAAAGAAGGCTGATATAGCACTTCTAGAGGAGACGCACCTCACCGACGTTGAGCATGTTAAACTGGGTTCTATGGCATTTGTGGTTGTAGCAGCGGCCTCGTTTGGTTCTAAAGCGAGAGGAGTTGACATTTTGGTTCGATCAACTTTACAGGCTCAGTGCTCCCCTATATTCATTGATCCAGAGGGTAGGATTCTTGTAGTCAAACTCCAGATACATGAGGAAACATATCATAAGTAACCTATACGCCCCAAATGGATCAGCTAGGAAGTTCTATCGGAAGGTACTTTCTAAGCTGTATCCGGTACTCTTTACTTAGAAGGGCGCCCACGATTTTGATCGTGGGGATCGTTAGTAAAAAAACTCGGGCATCTCGGGCATTGAATGCACTAAAAAATCGGGTGCGATCAACCGACGAGATGCCCGAGATTTCCCATAGGGAACAATGTTAAATGTCTCAATTGACCCAATTTTCCTGTTCAATGCCTCAATTGACCCGATTTTTCCATAGGAAACAATGTTAAATGGGCCACAGAGGCCAAATAGGCACCCTGAAGTGTATAATGGCCACCCGAATTGTTAACGCCACCCCACGATCAACGTCAACCCGATGCGTGGCGAGCGCAGCGAGCCCGCGAGGGGCGGCGGTACGCGTCCTACGACCTTTTCATACCCCCACTATCCACGTCGGCGTGGAGTTGAGAATAGAAAGTGTGGCGAGCGCAGCGAGCCACCGAGCCCGAAGCGTGGCGAGCCCCGCGAGGGTACGCGGACAGCTGTGAAGCCCGCGAGGGGACGCGGATACCTGTGAAGGTATCCGCGTCCCCTCGCCACGCTTCGGGCTCGGTGGCTCGCTGCGCTCGCCACACTTTCTATTCTCAACTCCACGCCGACGTGGATAGTGGGGGTATGAAAAGGTCGTAGGACGCCCCTCGCGGGCTCGCTGCGCTCGCCACGCTTCGGGTTGACGTTGATCGTGGGGTGGCGTTAACAATTCGGGTGGCCATTATTCACTTCAGGGTGCCTATTTGGCCTCTGTGGCCCATTTAACATTGTTTCCTATGGAAAAATTGGGTCAATTGAGGCATTGAACAGGAAAATCGGGTCAATTGAGACATCTCAAATCGGGTCAATTGAGACATCTCAAATCGGGTCAAATCGGGTCAATTGGGAAATCTCGGGCATCTCGTCTGTCGCATCGCACCTGATTTTTTAGTGCATTCAATGCCCGAGATGGCCGAGATGGGCGCCCTTCTAAGTAAAGAGTACCCTGTATCCATATTCTGATTCACAATTGATTGTTGGCGGGGACTTCAATATGGTGGCTAATCCTACGTTGGATTAGATCTTTTTGCCCAAGACACCCTCCCACGACCCCTGCTATTGATATACGGTTTATTACTGACCAATTACACTTAATTGATTGCTGGAGATTATTGTATCCAACTGACAGGGATTTCACTTGTATATCGGCTGAACACGGGACAATGTCTTGAATAGACTACATACTTCCATCATCTTTTATGTAGTAAAAAATATTAGATGCAGGTATTGAAACTGTCTGTTTATCAGACCATTCACTTATATGGTGTGACAAACCCACCTCGGTGGACACGGTAATCACCGCCAATGGCGTTTCCCGTCTTACTTGGTCTCATCTATTAAATTCCGCAATATGTTGGAAGCGAAGCGGGAAGAATTTTTACACAATAATGAGGGATCTGACTCAAACCCGTTGTTGCTGTAGCAGATAGCGAAGGCGGTCCTTCGGGGGAGAAAAATGTCCTATATGGGAAAATATCGTAAGGAACGACTAGCGATGATGCTTAAAGCTCAGGATGAACTAACAATGTCATATGCAGCTTATAAATCCGACCCTACCAGCCCCATAGACAGGAATTCCAACAAGCTACAGTAAGTCTCATTATGATTCTCTTCTGCCAATGGAGGTGGCTAGGGGAATTTCTAACTCCAGCTTCCACATTCACGGTAATAAAACTGGGCGATATCTGTCGAGCTTATTGCGGGGATCTAGGCCCTCAGCAGGGGTTTAAGACACTAAAAACCTCATCGGGCACGAGAACCCATAGGGGAGAGGAGATCCTTAATATCTTTAATTAATTATATACTAAATTATATGCCCAAGATACTATAGATCCGGCTCAGAAGACGACATTCTGAGAATCGGTGACACTCCCTGGGATCTCAGACTTGCATAGAGAATGAATAATGGCCCCCTATTACAGACGACAAAGCCAAGCAGGCTATTGCTCTGTTGAAACCCCTTAAGGCTCCAGGCCCAGACGGCTTTTCCGGGGAATTTTATCAAATCCTAGCCCCCAGGATAGGGGAAACTCTTAAGAAGGTCTTTAATGCTATTATATCTGGTACCAGGGTGCCATTGTATCTTAACTCGGCGGTGGTTAAGGTGTTGCCCAAACCAGGCAGGGAGTTGAGGATCCAGGATCCTTCAGGCATATTTCCCTGCTTAACGCAGATTATAAATTGCTCACCAAAATCATGGCCGAGAGGTTGAAATACATTTTGCCATTCAGTGGTGAATGTCCGGAAGGTCTTGGCGATGGTTCAGAGATTAAGGGGAGGGGGGCACACAGGTGGCCAGGTGATTATATCAATGGATGCTGAAAAAGCATTTGATCTGGTCACCTGGGACCATCTATATGAAACTTTGGTGCGGTTTGGATTCCCACTTACTTTTATTGATTTGCTTAGGAATTTATATAGATGTCCACAGACCCAGATAGCTTGTAACAGGTACTTGTCTGACCCTTTCAAAATACAGAGGGGGACTAGACAGGGTTGCCCCCTGTCCCCCCTTCTATTTGCCTTGGTGCTTGAGCCACTGGCAGTCGCAGTGCATTCCAATACACGGTTTAAAAGGTATTCAGATAGGGAACACCACCTTGAAATGATGTATTTTTGCTGATGACATGTTATTGTTTGTTTCTGATCTAGAGTCATCAATGCCGGCTGTGCCAGATACAGTTAAAGCTTTTGGGTCATTCTATAGGATTAACGTGTGCAAGTCCGAGGTCCTACAGATTTCCACCCCGGATGTTAATCTCTCATTGCCAACCTTAATAACCACCCAGTTTCAGGTTTCGAGGGAATCCATAAAGTATCTAGGAATCCATATCCCTAATGATTTGTCTAAATTATATCAACTTAACTTTACTCCGATCATAGCTCAAATAACAAAACTGTTAGAGAATTGGAGTAATCTCCCACTGTCAATGATGGGTAGTCCTACAATCCATAATTTTTCCAAAGTTGTCATATTGTATACAGATGTTGCCTATATCAGTGTCTAGAAACGATGTGACCAAGATCAATACCTTACTTTTTACATTTTTGTGGCAGGGGAAGAAACATCGTATTTCCAGGCATAAAACATTTGTGATACAGCGGAGGGAGGATTGGGGATCCCTAATGTAACTGCATTTACCCAATTGGTTTTTCTTCAATATATTTTGGACTGGCTGCATAATGGCCAGTCTTATACCCATAGGTCATTGGAAAATAACATGGTAGCTCCATATTCCGTGGCGGCGCTATTGCATATGCCACGTTCAGCTCTCCCTCCTGGATCCCTTGATAATGTGCTATTTACTACAGCTTACTTAATCTGGGTAAAGATAAACCAAAAGTTGGGGAGGAGACACACGTTCACTAGATATGCACCCCTGTTGGGAAACCCATCTTTCCCTGCAGGGATGGAAAATTCTGGTTATATCAGATGGAAGTCAAAGGGGATTTTGTCCATAAAAGATGTGTTTGACCCGAGGGGCACTGTTATGTTATTCCAAAACCTCAAAGAGAAATAGAATATACCCAATTGTGATTTATTTATGTACTTTCAGGTGCGACATTACGCACAATCAATGCAGACACCAATGTTAAACTCTGAAACACCTGACGTTCTGCATTCTATTTTTGTCCTTCTACAGGTCCCTTCAGGATTAAATATATTTACTCGGAACTCCTCCCGGTCCACCTGAACACAATATGGTCTAAGGCAATAATAGCTTGGGGTGGAGATATTCCATTTCAGAAGCAAAGGTTTTCATGAAACCCATGGAAAAATTTTTAAAAACTCTTCACTCTGCCCAGATGCAGGAGGTTCATATTAAGACCCTGCATAGGGCATATATTTCCCAGACACAGAGGAAACATTTTGTTCCAGGGGAAACGGGCCAGTGCCTGAAATGCAAGGGATCAAATGCAGATTTCTATCATAGCATGTGGGATTGTGGACGCATTCGTAAATTTTGGGATAAAGTAATGGGATTCATAAATGAGGTGTGTCTTCTGAAACTAACCAAGGACCCACTCGTGATGTTATGTGCGAACTGGAACTTGCAGTGTCGAAAGACTGTACTGACCCCTTTTTTTATAGTGGTGGTGACGGTAGCTAGGAAAATTATACTTCAAAGTTGGACAGTGCCTACCCCCTCATTTTTGTATTCTGTCAAATCCAACCTGCTTAGTCTCTTATATTTGTATAGGCGTTCCACAATTCCACATAAAGAGCAAGGAGTTCAGAAATTCATGAGGAAGTGGGGGGTATATATTGAATCACTGGATGCTGAATCTCAGAGACGTATATTTTCTCTTTATGAAGGGACAACTTGGTATCGGACTAGACCTCTCAGTATGGATGGAGTTACACCCGTGACCTGAAGGGGGGGGGTTTAAGGAATGTTGTACTGTTTGATTACACTGTTTGATAATATTGTTTAAGGAACAAAACAGAGAACATAGATTTTGGGTCTATATGCATGTACTTTATTTTGCTATTGATTTATCTATACAATCAGATGTTGGTTGTACTGTACTAGAAAGTATTGATTTGACATTTTTTTTTTTTTTCTTTTTTCAAAATAAATAAAAATGTTTTTTTGTTTTTTAAAGTTATTTTAAAAAAGCATTTTGTACAAAATTACAATTGAAGCAGGCAAAGCAAACATTTTGGTGTGAATAGCATTTTGTGCAATTCCTTGTATGTAATGTAACATAACCATATTCCATTACACAAGCAGCATTTCTTTAAATGTTGTCTGGACATAAATAGCTGATGTGTGTCACAATGGCTTAACAAGCATTCAAATTGGTCTTGAGAAAAGCATATTGCAGAAATACAGAAGACCAGCTTGTGTCGGTGGACGAAAGCACAGAGTGAAATACAATTTCATACCAAGCATCCATGTACACAAGTAAAATATACACAGATTTAAGAAATAACTATATACATATATAAACTTACATCCTGCGTTACAGCATGTAGAACTCCACTGTAAGAGATATTAGCGTTGAATCGAAAGACTGCATCTGCAAAGATTCCATCTAGCAAAAAAAGTACAATGAAAGCTTTAACATGTTTAGTATGTCACTTGCTGTACAATATTCAGTCATGCTTACATGACCAATTTTAATAGGGTAAGTGCCAGTAAGGATGTCATCAATATATCAACATGTTTAATGTCAACATTCAGGATGCCAAAATGTTCAGAATAGTGACGGCTAACATGCTGACATCCATAATGTTAACACTGACATACGGTCAACATTTTTAAGCCCAACAGCAGTAGCGTTCACAAAGTTAACATCATTTTAATATCGACATTGTGGATGCCAACATTCTGTGCATGTCAATATCCTAAAGGCTGACGTGACCGTGTCAACATCTAATATCATACTCTTCTCACACTAAGTTTGCATGCCTCCATAGTGAGCAGGCAACTGGTGTGCTTCGTATCTATGTACTTCGTGGTGATCTAGTAGCAAGTCATAGAAAATGTGTATAAAAAGGAAACACAGAATAACACCTACAAACATTGTATTACACTGTAAGAATAGATTATGGAAACTTACTTGGAGGAGTGTTAAGGAATCTTAAGTGAAGGCTTTCTACCTCCTCATCCACAGGCACGCTCATGAGTCCCCATCGCTGGCCTCTTGCCGTCGGGGTCATTTTGACACAAATATCCCTATTGCCAGAAGCCCTGACACCATCTAAAAGGCTTGCCAACAAGGAATCTCTGAGGGAAAACATGTTCCCAATGAAAACCAGTTCTATTCATCACAATAAAACTAAGTGCCTCAAAAAGTCATATACAAATATCTCCATTTTAAGGTTATAATTTCCCTAGTATAGGTGTTCAAATACCATGCGTTTATTCCCATTTTAAACTTAACAACTATCCACATATTTTCAAACAGCTAAACATAAAATAAAGTGAAATGACAGTAAAACCAAAATATTTGCCTAACTTTTGAGATGAGGTAAAAAAATCAACAGAATTTAGGTATGCACACAATGGGGCAGATTTATTAAGCCTTAAAAAGCGATAAAGGTGAGGTTGATAAAGAGTGACAAACATCCAGCCAATCAGCCCCCAACTGTCATGTTATTATAGTCTGTTTGAAAAAGGCAGTTGGGAACTGATTGGATTGATGTTTATCACGATCAACCTCCCATTTCTCTTTTGAATGCTTATTACATCTGCCCCCACTATGAGTTATTTTAAATGATATCGATAGTTGCCAAGTGTGTATGCACCTTTAGATCAAGAGACATTATGTCCTATTTACTTTACAACATCGATAAATTTATTTAATTACAGTAGACACATTGGACATTTACATTGACCATTACAAAACAGTCAAAGGCAAACTGGACATTAGTTTGATGCAATCCAATAACAAAGTACGGTTCACTTTACGTATTAATAATTTGGCAGATCCTAACCAGAAACCTTGTAAAAAAAAAAAAAAAGAGAGATTATTTTCAATAAATTACCTGACGTGTGAAGATATAAAATAAGCATATTTCTAGAATGGTTATGTTCTGCAACTATCTTTTGAAGTGCTTTGTAGTGCATTTCTTTGCAAGGATCGATGAGCACTTTGAGCTTCTGTTTGTACAACCTCAAATGACTGAACAGATTATGGGGGGGATTAAATCTTTTGTGCTATCCTTGATGCGTAAAGATTCACATTCAGATTGTACTGCCCTGTTCCACTTCTGCCTACTGGCAGGGCTTTCTACCATAAAAACAAGACTTTGGCTATATCTGGAAAAGGCTGCATGGGGAAAAAGTGGAGAACAGCCAGACTGCTTGTTGAAAATCCAATCAACATTTCAATGTGAAGTGATGGTCTCCTCATATCTACAAAAACTTATGGAAACATGACATGCTTTGGGTGTGGGAGTTGCTGTGTAAGTCTGTGCATAGTAGTAAATACAATTATGTATCTACATCCATTAGAATAAAACCTTCAAAATAAATGTAACAGAAGGCAGAAATACATACAAAATTATTTGGTGGTAAAATTAATCATGTAAAATAGACTATGGGTTTGATCCTATTAACTATGAAGGGTGCGATGTGCTGTTGTCGTGGTTTCCAACCTGATCTTGAAACCTTCACGGGCTGGTATTCAGCCCACCCGAATCAAATTCCGGCCACTGTAAAGTGTGGTCGCTGCCGCGATGACTTGCACCCGCAAGATCATCTCAGCTAATGTGATCGACCCCTATAGATTTTTAAGTTCACTATAACTACATAAAACGGTACTTGTGTATTATCTGGGCACCCGATTTTTTCATTGCATGCCACTACTTTTTCATTGTAAAGATTTTTAATTGTATAGTCAACCATGGGTGATTTCATACCCCCACTATCCAACTACGCATGGAGTTGATATTATATAGTGTGGCGAGCGCAGCGAGGCGAGGGGACGCAGAATACATGTAAAGTAATCCGCGTCCCCTCGCGGGGCTCGCTACGCACGGCACACTTTGTGCCGTGCGTAGCGAGCCCCGCGAGGGGACGCGGATTACTTTACATGTATTCTGCGTCCCCTCGCCTCGCTGCGCTCGCCACACTATATAATATCAACTCCATGCGTAGTTGGATAGTGGGGGTATGAAATCACCCATGGTTGACTATACAATTAAAAATCAGGTCTTTACAATAAAAAAATTGCATCGCATGAATTGTATGCCACTATATTGCATGCGATGTGATGCAATGAAAAAATTGGGTGCCCAGATATTACACAAGTACCCATAAAACTAATATATTGGCCATATATGAAAAGAAGAACTGCTGTACCTCTCAGTTGAAGAATATTTGCGAATTTGTCCTTTGATGAATTCAATGGTAAAGAGTTGAGGATTTTCAGGGTCATATACAAGTGCAAAAATCTAGGAAGGAAAAACATATATGTTGTACATGTACAGTATATTCATACAATTATTATTGTGTCTCAAATAGAAGGTATTCTTAAAACTTGAAAATTACATTACTATTATTTATTAACAGTTTTCTTATATAGCGCAAACATATTACGCAGCGCTTTACAGAGAATATTTGAGCATTCACATCAGTCCCTGCCCCAGTGGAGCTTACCACATGTATACGCACACACAGACATTCTAGGGTTAATTTTGTCGGAAGCCAATTAAGCTACCTGTTTTTTTTTTTACGATTGAGGGAGGAAACCGGAGTACCCGGAGTAAACCCACGCAAGCACAGGGAAAATATACAAATTCTGCACAGTTAGGGCCATGGTGGGGATCGAACCCATGACCTCAGCGCTGTGAGGCAGTAATGCTAACCATTACACTGTCTGTGCATACAATTTCAAGACCAAAACATATTCAGTACAATTTTCACTAAAATGTACAGACTTGACCGAAAATACAAGTAAACCATAACTTAACCAATGTTCAGTCTTCAATTTGATCAAAATAAAATAAGAGGATGTAAAAATCTAAAAGGAAAATTTTTGCCCTAGCATTAAAGCATCATGGAAGCCACATAATGCCCCTTTCCCACTGCAGGTATAAAACGGTAATTTGCCGATTTTTCAGCGCAAATTACCGTTTAAGGCTGCAGTGGGAAAGTGCCAGAGTTGAAATACCGGTTAAAGATAACCGGTATTTCAACCCGTTTTAAAAGCAGAGTCCTACACGGTTAAATACCGTTTTTAAGGCAGTGGGAATGCCTTTTAAACGGTATTTAAACTCCAGCCAGTCCCTGAGCCTATGAGAACTAGTAAGTTCCCACTTGGCATGTGTCATTAACGCCGTGCATAATAATAAGCCGCTCATTACATATGCGCATATGTAATGAGCTGCTCATTATTATGCTCTGCGTTCATGGTCTCTGAGGTGCTCAGTAGGAGGGAGGATGATGAGGAGTGCTGTGGTGCGGGGAGCGAACAGCGCTATGGAGCTCCGGTTGCTATGCAAGCGGTGCTGAAGCCTGTGGGTTGCCCGATGTTACAGGGGGTCGGCTGGTCAGTGTCACTGACTGGGATTGCACAGCGCAGCACACTGGATGTTGAGAAGACAGGCAAGTGTCCGTGTCCTTCTGGGTGCTGGACTGGAATGTATTTTAAACGGTTCACTGCAATAGGAATGGTACTTAAACGGTATTTAAAACGGTAATCTGCTGCAGTGGGAATGCTAATACCGTTTTTAATACCGTTTAAAAATACCAGTACTTAAAACGGGTCTGCAGTGGGAAAGCAGCATCACTGTGTAACAAAGTAATTAATGGCCGAGGCTTAATGTAAGATGCAAATAAACATTCACTACAGCAAAGACAACTGGAGGAAAACAATAGGCTTGAAAAGTCCATGAAATTTATGGCTTAACACTCCAATAGTTATTTTATCAAGACATCCACCATTATTAAGCAGATAAGGCCTTTATCAATAATGTAATAGAAGAAGAAAAAATCAACATACATCTATCCTCCATGTAACAGAAGTCACATTGTACATAACGCGAGCTCTGTGTAACTCTGCATCACCGGGTGATTTTTTTTTTGCAAAGGAGCCCATAGGATGAACAAGCAGCATTGACATATTAAAACAATTAAAATGCTATGCTGCATGTTTAGAATTAGCAGAAGCTGCTTGGGCGTCCTATTCGCTCCATTTTGCAAATAAAACACTATTTAATGGAAACCGTTACATTAAAAAAAGGCCTGGTGCTACAGAGATGCGTCTCTCAAAGGGCTGTTTTACGCAAAAGGAAGTTAGATGTATGTGGACTCACATGTGCGTAGAAACAAAGATTACCAATTCTATTTACATTGAACAGATAGAGGTTTCTAACATCTTTCAATTAGATAAAGTCTACTAAATGTAATTATAAGGTAATTAGCAACTGCAACACCCCCCCCCCCCCCCCCATCAAAAAAAACACCCTACAACATATACAAGGAATTGTATAGAACAGAAATTTGTAAATCTCAACATCCGAGATTTGTAAATATTTATGATACTTACACTATCAAATGTGACAAAACAGCGCATGTATGTAACATATGCTGTCTATGCTAGGTATGTCACACACACGTCTGATTATAAACCATTTGCTTTGTTTTCAAAATATGTATCAATAAAACGGTTATATATGCTACATAGACTGGTGTAGGTGTCACATTGGATCAGACATTTTAAGAACTACTCCTTATTTGTAGAGCTGCACATAAATATATATAAACACACATACATATATGTGCGTGTGTGTGTTTATAAGCTTTACTGCATTAAACTGGAATTGTAACTTTGTAACTTGTTGAATAAAGCTGGTCTGCTGATCAGAACATTATTTCTGAGCTCCTGGTGGGGTGGCGATATTGGTAACAGGACCGCTGTGCAGTGTAATTCTTGGACTTTAAATTTTTCACCGAGGGTGACTATAGTAAGCAGGATCGCCGGTAAATACATATAAAATAAAGTTCCTGGTAAGCGTCTGTCCGTTTGTTCAGGCTTTCACCATTTTATAGAGCATTTGTCAAGAAAGATTTAGGTGTATAAAACATTAATCTATGACAAAAGGGAGCTTAACAGTGACAAGCCTAGTGACAATATCAGTAGGGGAAGCATGGTAGTGCTTTACAGTGCACACAATGGCCAATAGTGGTGCTCAAGTAATTGAGCTGACAGAAGGCTAAAGGAAATCAAAGCTCATCCTTCACATTTAATACAACTCACATCTTTTCTTAATGCTCCTAATTCACCTGCTTCCATTAGTCATCAGTAAAATAGACTTTCCTATGAGTGCCTAGGCCCATTGCCTGTCCAAGTGTATCTCTGACTCCCCATTCGGAGACTTTCTCTTACCTCCCCATGTGCACATCAGCCCCCTGCATAACCAGCATGCCTGGCCCCTCCTCCCTATGAATGCCTCTACCCCCAGCCTCCCATGTGCACCTATCATCTCTCCTCCTCATATGTACTATTCTTCTGCCTGACCCAGCATGGCTCTGCTTCCCCTCCCCACAAGTTTCCTACCTCCCTATGTGCACCTATCATCTCCCCTTACCATGTATACCCCTGCCCCCCTCCCCATGAATGTGACTACCGGCTCCCCAATTGTGCCTCTAAATGCATCTTTCATGGTGGTAACATCTTTTCAAGGAGCTCTTTGAATACAATGTATTATTTTATTACCATTATTGTGAGACGGAAAGCAAATACAGGTTGTAGTACACAAATTCAAAACGGCTCCCATGTGAAGCAGGGACTTGTGGCTCGTATACAGAATGGTAGTTGCTAAATTCTAGTGGGCTAAAGGACCTTTCATGCCCAGGGGGAGGAGCAAGGCCAGGGGCTTGCTCCTTCGCTATCCACGCCACCACTGGTTGCCTAGTAATCAGTGGGCCACTGTGCCCTCAGCTAAGTGAGCCACCATGCCCAAAACATGGTGAGCGAAGCGAGCCCGTGTGGGTCTGTTTGGGTCACTTGTTCCGACCTTGCTCCTCCTCTCTCTGCCCCCTCTCCTCCCCTATCATGTCACAGGGTCCCTTAGCACACTAGAATTTAGACCAAACCTATACATAAAATGCATAAGCAAAGACACATTTGCTTTAGATTCCAGATGTGACCGTTTAGAAAATATTTGTTAGGCAGTTGTTTAACAGTGTTGCAAGTCTAAGATGTTTAAGTATAGCAAAAGCAGAAGCTTCTTTAAAAAAAAAAAAAA
The DNA here is from genome assembly GCF_055691185.1 of Crinia signifera. NCBI lineage: Eukaryota > Metazoa > Chordata > Amphibia > Anura > Myobatrachidae > Crinia > Crinia signifera. The sequence goes on from NC_139221.1 coordinate 226,856,665, forward strand.
AGGTTTACAGCAGGTTTGTCATGTCTGCCCTCTGCAAGTTCTAAACAGAACAGATAGTGCAATTAATTAATTTACATTTCCACAAGTTGTAATCTCCGGCTTATGAAAGTTGACTAAACCTTTATCTTCTTAAGGAAACAAAATAGAATCTCATTAGCTAACATTCAGTTATCAAGCCAGAGAAGACACTCACCTCTCCTAGTGGTTTTAGTGTTACAATATTGTAGGTTGCTGGGTCCCTTTCCACTAGACAAGTTTCCGTAAGTGCCAATAATCTTTTCATTGGCTCCTAAAAGAGAACACAACATATCAAATGTGCACAGCACCATAAAAACTACATTCTAGATCACAAACATTTAAGGTATTGTGAGAGACTAATGACCAATTAAACAACTCCAAGCAGTCATTTTTTTAAACACAGCCTACAAATTGGCTATATCGGAAAAGCTTATTGGATGGTACTTTAGCTCACACATTAAACCCCTAATAAAGTTGTAACAGAACCTGGGCAATTTGTTGAAGGACTCCATGTTATTTTATATGTACAGTATGCGTGCATTTACTCCTTTGTTAGTGGGGCTAGGATAAAGGTATGGTTTATAGTTGTCTAGAAGGCACTTCAATAGATTTCAGATAAAATTAAAAATATTTAACCTTGCATACTAAGGAATCTTATTAGATGTTATTTGCATTTGAATTGAACATAGATTTCATTTTCATTGGAAGGTAGCATTTTCTCCAGTCTTGGGGTCCATGACTGAATCCTTTAATGTTTACATGGGTACATACAGATACACATTACTAGTAACAATTGCTAAGTTACTGTATATTGTAATTTAAGAATTCAATAAGACAAATACACAGGTAATTGAGGATTACATCCTACCCACAGAACAGATGTATACTTAGGACAATTTTCTATGGTTATCCATAATATGTACAGATAATAGTACATTTGCAGAAAAATTCTAAAGGCCCATTCCACAATCACGAGTCAAACATACAGTACTTTAACTACATAAATAATTAATGTATATGTAGACCCTGAGACCAGGCTGTAACTGAAACATTATCACCCACAAGAAGCCTTCAGGCCTGAGATAACACACAGATCTGGAAAGTTATCCTGTATCCCATATGTTAGCACCTGAAAATGAGACCTTTTCACCTCAAAAAGGGTTTCTAATTGGATAGCATGATAATGATCATCGGCCATATATCTCGTAATAAGCCCATTTTTTTTTATTGGGGGGGGGGGGGGGGAGAGCATTGAGGCTAACTATATACCCCCACATAAACCACACAAAGTTTTTTGTCAAAATCAAACCCATGACACCAGTAATGAGGCTGTGTGCTACCATGCTAACCACTTAATAGGCTGCCAGATACTGTAAAAAAAAGTACTTAATAGGCTGACATACTGTAAAAGTGGATGCCTAAAAATTGGACATTCAAAAACATAAATAGTATTCCTATCTTCTACTTTCAAGTTGCAAAACTCTCAAAGAACATGCTGACATCTTACCATATGTCTTGGTGTGATTTTTTGAACAATGAATTCTGCTAAAGAAGTGATCGACTCATCATTGCTATATTTCCCCAAACGAAGGCTCACAAAATGTTCAAACTCCATAGGCTCTTTTCTTGTCCTCAAGGAAATCCCTAAGTAGTTTCCAGCATGCTCTATGGCACTTTTTATTATTTCATCTCTTTGTTCTGTAGCAAACAAATGCTGGAAAATAAATGACATAACAATATTTCATTTAAAAAATAGACAAAGAGCAACATATTCAAAACTACCTCAAAAAGTGTTAGAAGGATGTATGTGGCTATTAAGAGAAATTGTCTAAATAGAACGGTAGCAGTCAGCCTTTCTAGGAGCCAAAATGGGTCTTTGAATCAGCTGTGCTACAGTAATTCTCCTAATTTACTTGAACAGGAAACCTCAAGCACCCTGGGGAGACGGTATAGTGAAACTGGCCTCAGATTACAAAATGTTATTACTATCTGGCCCTGCACCGAATCTTAAATATCTAGGTCAGTAGCGAATATTTATATATTGTTGCCCGTAAGTAAACATATGGTAGCCAAAACAAACCTGTGGCAAGCCGGCCAGGTAGATGGTAGAACACAGTAACACATACATATAAATTATAGTACTTCAATGTTGCATAGATATGTGTCTCTTTGTGCCTGGACCAAGTAATTAATAAACACAAAGGATCATTGATAAGGATAATGCAACATACATTTAAATACAGGCAAAAATACAACACAAAAGTACACATTTAATACTGCTTATTCACTGTAAAATATTAAATAGGTTGCCTCAAATACACTAAAACTGCCCAGGACAGGGACCAGCCTATCAGAAGCCGCCACCAATAGTCATCATCATCATCAGTGCAAATTCTGCAGTAACGATCAAGCACACACAAATGATACGTCTCCTCACAGGCACATATTGTGGACTGCATGGGATGCATTTCTGTAGCTAGCCAATGTTTGCCCCCTCTGTGCCATATCTTAGAACGAAAAGTGCTTCCATATCCACATTTGGATAGAAGCATAACAGTTACAGTATGCATTGATTATGCCAACTCTACATTGGCACCATGCATAGACCTTCACTTCAACTTTACATATTGATCTTTTAATACAGGTTTACTTCATTTTCTTGCAGATGTGTTTTTTTTTTCTTTTTTGAGGTTGGGGTGTGTAAAACTGGAACAAAAAGTTATTTTAAGTTTTCCACTAACTTGGTCAGAGCGTACTGTACGTAGCACTGCTCATATAGACCTAATGGCATGTTTTGTACGAATACAAAGTCGAACGGTCATTTAAGTAGGACTCTCAAATATACAGTTCTGAAAGACTTACCAGTCGACTAAAGCCTCCATAAAGAATACAGAAACCTCCCTGGTAGTCGGAGAGCTCTGCGAAACCTTCAATATTTCTATAGTCGTAAGAGCAGAGGATTCGATTGTTCGTTGGATCAATTTGGTCTATGCTCCCAGGGGTCACTTCCAGAGTGACCAACTTCCTGGTATCGCTCCAGTGATGCTTATAGCAATTGTATCTCTGAAATAAAACAGGAGACTAAGCAAACATGGTCATTTCAGTTACAAGTCTAAGCAACAAAACTTTAAAGGGGTAACTAAGTCAATTTTACCCATGCTATATGAATGTGGTTGTAAGAGCATAGAAATCACTGAGATAAATGGATTCCAACTTTGGACAGCAGTCATCTTTATTGAGGCCTCATACTATATAGCTGGGAATATACAGGCAAAATCAGTGTGGCAAAGGACACTTAGATAGGACCCAGATAGGATGTGTACAGTATGCTTGGCAACAAAAGAACTGCTGTTGTAATCAAATCATATGCTCCATTCACTCCCGACCTTGTCTTAGCAGAAAGACTCAACAGGTTGGGTTTGTTGCAACCTACAGGTAACATGTATGTTATATATTGGAACCACATTTTTTTGAAGTGAAACTGCAGAGATTATCACATTGTTTTTTTACATCTAAGCATAAAAAAATGATATAAACAAATTAATCATTCAAGATTTTTATGAATGCATATCAAACACTTTGTAGTTTTATTGTTTCTCTTTATTGCACTTCTATAATGTGGTATAAAACCACATTACAGAAGTGTCCTCATTTATCAAGTATCCATATACACCATGCAGAGCAAGAGGTCTGGTGCAAGCGAGCCTTCAAGTCAAATACGACTGTGCTAATGTCAGGCATCTTTTATAAAGAAAAAGCTTCTTCGTTCGTTATCAAATTAGCCACGATATTCCCACTACTAAAGGATTCTCCCAGGGCTATCTGATGAGTCCAAATAACTCGTCACTTATCACAGATTATACTTTGGGTGCCTCAGGCACCTTAAGCATAATCCCAATAACAAGTCTGCGAAGCCGCAATAACACATGGTTCCAGGAAGTTATCCCGGATAACGAGTCAGCGTCCATAACACAGCCTCTAGTTGGATAGCCTGATAATGACCATCAACTCGACAAATGACCAGACAAAAAGGCATCAAGGCTAATTGGATACTGGTCTTACGTTGGGTACACATTAGACGACTTGCAAAAGATGCAATGTTGTCAATGATTTTCTTTAACCTCCTGGAAAATATATCATTATTGGCCACATCAAGGAGTATGCGGTCATTAAAAATATATACAAATCTTCCTGCATATTCACAAATTATGTAAAAGCGCAAACAACCAGCGGGAAAGCCTGTTCGCATCATGATAGAGTGTATACCAGGCATGTCCAACGTTGGCCCTCCAGATGTTGTGAAACTACACATCCCAGCATGCTTTGCCATAGTTTTGCTATTAGAGAATGCTAAAACTATTGCAAAGCATGCTGGGATGTGTAGTTTCACAACATCTGGAGGGCCAACGTTGGACATGCCTGGTGTATACTCTGGACAATCTACATGACTTTTTGCTTAGTGGGATATTCTGCATAGTGAAATCGCATCGCATGGGCCATTTTAGGGCCATGCGATGTGCAATGCGATGCGATTTTCCTATGTCATTTATTCACTGCGCTCTCAGCCCCGGGCCTTCGCATCGCATCTGCCGCAAAATCGCATGCGTTTGCATGCGATTTTTAATCGCATGCGATCGCATGTGATTTTATAGGGTGTGTGATGGTATACAATAATATGATTGTATGTCCCAAAAATAGGTTTAACGCACCTCCCCCAATATCCACGCCACCCCGAAGCGTGGTGAGCGCAGCGAGCCCCGCGCGGGGCGGCGGAACGCGTCCGCAGATTTTTTCATTACCCCACTATCCACGTCACTCGCTGCGCTTGCCATGCTTCGGGGTGGCGGAACGCGTCCGCAGACTTTTTCATTACCCCACTATCCACGTCACTGAGCCCGAAGCGTGGCGAGCACCGGAGGGGATGCGGAATACATGTAAAGTAATCCGCGTCTGCTCGCCCCATTATATAAAATCAACTCCACGCTGACGTGGATAGCGGGGTAATGAAAAAGTCGGTGGACGCGTTCCACCGCCGCTCGCCACCCTTCGGGGTGGCGTCGATAGTGGGGGGGTGCGTTCAATCTATTTTTGGGACATACAATCATATTATTGTATACCTAATGTCATGGCATCGCACACCCTATAAAATCGCATGCGATTTTGCGGGACATGCGATGCGATATAGTGGTGTAAAAATGAAAAAAAAAAAATGCATGAAAAAAATCACATCGCATGCCGCTATAATGGCCCATGAGATGTGATGCTTTTTCCCTAAGGTGCCGTACGTAGAAAATCTGGGCGCCGTGCTAGGAAACAAGTACCAAAGTTAGTGTTCTATGAGCTCACAGAATGAATTCTAATTGACTTGAACATGTAAGTAATGAAAGGATCTCCCAGAGCATTACTGTGTTCTTTAGCAGTATTGATGTCTGTGTCTATGGTTACTAATGTTATACTTACCCTTCCAGTAATCTTCCCTTCAGCAAAATCTGTCCTGAATCTCTATCAGGAAATACAAAAATAAATCAATCACATGGAAAACTCACTTAGAGCAGTAAATAAGCAGAGAAGTGAAATCTGTGGTAGAGAAACACATATATATATATATATATATATATACACATACTAAATAGTATTATAACACCAAATACATGTACATAGTCATAAACATACACAGTATGCAAATAAATCGCCCTCAACAAAAAGACTGTAAAAAATGTGCTCATTCAGCAAATATCTTACCAGGGCTTCGGTCAGAAGTTCTGTTCTGTGCTCTGTAGAAAATTTTAATGTTTCAGATTTCTTCCCACTGCCCTTCCGAAATGTGAGGGCAAATTCTGATCCCTGCCCTTTGCCCACAGGACTGATACTGCAAATGTCTCCATAAGGCCACTGGGGGAAAAAAACCTCAATGTAAATGCTCCCAAAATACACATTAATACAGCATGTGGGAACATCTATTGCTGTCATTTGACAATGAAGAGTCCATAAGGCTGTCACACATCACGGTGCCTTTACGGTGACAAATGGTGTGATTATAAAATGTTGTGGGCTATTTTTTATGGAGAAAACAGATCGGTAATTGGGAGAAGCAGCAGCTTTGGGGATTCTCATTTAAATTCCTGAATCAGCTCCTTGAACACTCAACTGTGCGCCAAGGTTGAAAAATTAGATTATGAGCTCCTCTGGGTAGAGAAAAGGTCCCTGTAATTTTCCATGTTCAGCACAGTGTTAAATGAATTGTGTAATATAATAAGCAAAAAAACAACATAGTAATTCCACAATGAAGAATTCTCGAGTTTCTTTTGAAATAGCAATTTAAGTACCTTTTATGAATGTACCAGGTAATGATATATAACAGGATAGTAATACAATATATACACTATTTTTTTTAAATGACTATCTCCTTTCAAAATCTCAATGGAGAGAAAACAAATATGACTGGCACATAGTACAGATGCAGCTCAGACGGGCATGCAAAAGCCTCTCTGCTCACTATATCCACAGCACTGTTGTTTACAATTGTAAAGCGCAATGGAATATGCTGCATTATATAAGAAACTGTAAATAAATAAATAATTACAGTGTGACTGTAGCAGCTATAGTAGATCAAAGCCTCTGTAGATTTAGATTAGCTGCCTAGATAGAAAATAAAACAATAGAAAAACCACATCCGTGGTAAGCAAGGTTTACTGACCTTAAGGCCCCCATACACTATGCGATTTGGCCCCGATTTCACCCGATTCTGGAGGATTGGGACGAGAAATTGGGTGAAATTGGCCAAATTGCAAAGGGTATGACATCTGATCTGATGCGCGGTCCCGTGTGCATCCGATCAGATCCAGATGTTGGACGGTCTGCACATAAGATTAATCATGTGCAGCCGTCTGGGGGAGCATCAGGAGCAGGCTGGTAGTGGGGACCTGTCCGGGGAGCGGCAGGAGCAGGGAGTGGTCCGGGGAGCGGCACGAGATGTACCTGCAGGCAGGGAGCGGGGACCGCGGCACACTGCAGACTCAGAGCAGAGTGACCGGGGGCGCGGCGGGAGAATAGAAATAAATCCTATTCAAAAGACTGGCGGGCGCTGATTGGCTGGGAACTCAGCCAATCAGCGGCCGCCCAGTCTTTTGAATAGGATGGTTTCTATTCTCCCGCTCGCCGTGGGGACCACAGAGCAGCGGGAGAATAGAAACCATCCTATTCAAAAGACTGGGCGGCCGCTGATTGGCTGCGTTCCCAGCCAATCAGTGTCCGCCAGTCTTTTGAACAGGATTTATTTCTATTCTCCCGCCGTGCCCCCGGTCTCTCTGCTCTGAGTCTGCACTGCGCCGCGGTCCCTGCTCCCTGCCTGCAGGTACATTTTGTGCCACTCCCCGGACCACTCCCTGCTCCTGCCGCTCCCCGGACAGGTTTCCACTGCCAGCCTGCAGGTACATCTCGTGCCGCTTCCCAGACCACTCCCTGCTCCTGCCGCTCCCCGGACAGGTCCCCACTGCCAGCCTGCTCCTGATGCTCCCCACTCCCTGCCGCTCCCGCCCCCCCCTCGGACCGGTCCCCGCTCCCACGGACCGCTCGTTCCCCAGCAGATCCCCGGATTTTTACATGTGATAAATCGCATCTGATTTATCACATGTAAAAAATGGATCATCAAGTGCCACATCTTATCAAGATCCCCCGGAGAGCTGCCGGGGAAGCTCAGGGGAAATGGGGGCTGACTTGTCCTTAGGACAAGTCGCCCTAGTGTATAGGGGGACCTTACTGTGGCCACCGCAATCATGTTAGCCGCAGATTTACTGCACAAGGAAAGAGGCTTGTAATTGAATGGCTCCAGGTGTAAAAGCAAGAGGCTTCAACTCTATTCCTTGTGTGGTAAATACTGAGCCTAACTGAATACTCTTGGAAGCTCCAAAGTCTTAGTAAACCAGTTAATTAAAGAACACATCTTAGAAATGGAGGCCAAAAAAAAAAAAAACTTTGGGATTGATAAAAGTACAGCTGAAAATCGACCTAGTATAATATAATCAGTAAGAATCTACTTGGAAAAAGAAATTACAATATAGTTTAACATAATTAGTATACCTGATTCGTAACTTCAAGGGTATTGGGGTTGTAAGTCGTTATGGCGTGAGTTCCCACTGAAAATACTCTTTTATACCTAAAAACAGACGGCAGAACAGTGAGATGTAAATAAACTGACAAAGAAATATATACATTGTCTACAGAAAAAACAGCAATGCATTTGCTAAAAGAGGAGATGCAACCTATTGTATAAATGGTAGCCAAGGTGAAAGTTTTATAGATGTCATTAAAGGCCCCCCATACACTAGTCTGAGGCACAAGTCAGACCGCATTTCCTTTGAATTCCCCATCAGCTCTCCAGGAGTGCTTTCATCCAATTTGGCACTATTACATGCATTTTATCACATGTATAAGGTCTCCCTGTGGAGCTGCTGTGGGATTTTAGGGAAATCGGATGCTATAAATTTCACCCATGATGTGCACTGATGACTGCAAATCCGATTTATCTTATGTGCAGCACGTCCAACCTCAGACCCAATGCGCATGGGATTGGAGGGTATGTCAAACATGCGATTTGGCCAATTTTCACCCAATTTCTTGTCACGATCCATCAGAATCATGTAAAAAGTGGCCACATTGCACTACAGTTTGGGCACCTTTAGAGTGAACTAATAATTAGTGCAAAGTGAATTTATCAAATGTTGGAAATCAACTTGAAACCATTCATGACCTATGAATGATTAGATTTTTATACAGGGTTTTATAGAGTGTCTATCCTGTAAATTTGGAGTCCTGTAGAACAGATCTCCTCTGCTTCCCCAGATCCCCTGGAACATTCCGGTGGTCTCTACCCATAGCTTCAGGAATCACATCCATAATGCCGAGCAAACAGCATTCTAGAGCTCATGCTCAGAGGAAACAGTGCAAGGAGTACTTATACTTAGCTAATCTCTGCTTTAATGGTATTAGCTGCAGCATGGGGGACCGTGCATGCATGCGCAGTGTGTGAGTGTGTGCGCGCGTGCACGCGTGTGTGTTAGCGAGTGCGTGCCAGGTGACCAATTGCAAATGAAGTTAGGGGAGATAGAGGATGCTAGAAGGGGTTTGTAAACAACAACACATTGATCATAGGTGGGGCTGCAAAAAGTTTCTTTTTACAGGGTCGGGGGCAGAAAGCATTGATATTGGGTCTGTTGCCTTTGGGGGGTTGGAAAGTTATTTTAGAATGGGTGAATTATGGGATGCAGATCACCATAGATATATTAAAAACTATTTTCATATATTTGAATACATTATTCAAAATACTTTCTAAAATTTAAGTAGTAATAAAAAAAATTCCAATTCTACTCCAGTTATGCGGTTAAATAAAATACCAACCATGTTCTATGATAGAACGCTGTGGCTTTTACTGAAGTGGCCAATATCTATTTATAAACCTCAGGGACCTTAAAGATGGGGCTGACCTGACCTATTTATTTTACATTATACTATAAATACAAATAAGAAGGCAATACTGTAGAACAAAGGTCAGAGCTGCTCAAAGAAGATACCATTAGCACTGGGATATGGATGATGATGATGATAATAATAATAATAATAATCAATACATATATATTGTCACCTTAAAATTACACCACTGAAGAAACCTTTAGGTGCACATTTTCCAAACTGCAACCCTAATATGCAAGTCTGAGTGTTATGTTAACAAACAACCTCCTATCCACAAACATTTTTTTTTAATCAACTGGATGATCACCATCCATAATACCAGATTACAATCTAGAATCCATGTAAACCAGTTTAGCTTTGTATAGTGTCAATTTGTAAAACTACATGCAGTGAAAGAATTACTTTTCTTATATAATGGGGCATACACACGGGGCTATTTCTGCCTATTTTGGAAGTGATCTGACTAGATCGCTTAGAAAATAAGCACAAATCATTGTGTGTGTGTGTGTGTAGGGCCCCCCATGACGGCAATGTGCAGTCCCATGCGTCACTATCGCCTGACTAGATTTATACTGCATGCAGTGTTCTTTCTACTGAGAACACTAGCCATGACAGATCGCTCAGTGCTGTGTACTGAACGATCTGATCTAGACCTTGAAAGGGGGCCCCATTTAAAACTGACAGCAAAAATTAGTCATAAACTTAAAATACAGTATATCCAGACATTTTTATGTTAAGATAAACATGTCAAAATTATAGTTCAATACCCCCTTATCAATGAGAAAATGTGCCCATATCACAAGAACACAAAATAAAAATATGGGCACAGCTTGTTGATATCGGTGATGTGACAGAACTAACACAAGACAGATTTTTATGCGGCACAAACAAACTTAGATCAAATTCCTACATTACGGGACAAATCGTATAAATGAGGCTCAGTTGTCAGCCAACATATTACTTCAAACTATGGGCCTTATTTTGGTTCATTCTTTCTGACAAAATCCTTCTTAGATGGACAAAACCATGTGCACTGCAGGGGGGGGAGATTTAACATGAGCAGAGAGAATTAGATTTGGGTGAGTAATTTTGTTTCTGTGCAGGGAAAATACTGACTGCTTTATTTTTACACTGCAATATAGATCTCACTTTGAAGTAAAACCCCACCCAAATCTAATTCTCTCTGCACATGTTACATCTGCCCCACCTGCAGTGCACATGGTTTTGCCCATCTAAGAAGGATTTTGTCAGAAAGAATTAACCAAAATAAGGCCCTATGTGCAGTGTGGTTTGGGTTTCAAATGCAATACTTGGATATATACATACAAAGGCCTATAGCGGTGGTTAGCCGCGGCACAATGGGATGCCTTAGGGAGCTTGCCAGGGGTGCCCTGGGGGTTGGTGGTCCAGGACCAATGAAACTCATTTATGGCTAGTATAATATGCTAAATCAGTGCAGTTGGCTTATAATAAAACATACAAACAAACTAATCCTGTCCCTCTTCACATAACTGAACCTAAGGATGATATATAAAACACAATTTACATAATTTAATTTTTTTATGTATATCTTCGTAAGAAACTTTTGGCTGTGAAAAAAAAAAAAACCTTCTGATACCCTTCGGTACTAGGATTCAAAGGAATTTGGGAACCACTGGCTTACAGTGTCTTCTTCAGTATGTGATAAATGTCAGCAAGTTCACTGTATCATGTAGTGAATAGCTGACAAGGCATACAGCTGAACAACAGGAAGGAATAGAAGGTATTGTTAAGAGACTTATCTTTAGCAGTGAAGCAAAGCGGATGAGGAGTTGAACAACAAGTGCACAAGAGAAACCTTAAACAGAACCAAAACGTTACAGGAACATTTACTACCAGAGTTATTTATTTACAAAAAAAATAATAAAAATTATCTAAGCTAAGAAAAAAAAATGTTTTTACATGAATAAAAAAAGAACTTCAATGTGAAATGAGATAGATAGATAGAAAGATAGATAGAATTGGCTGTTGCAGTAAAGCTGGGTACACATACGTACAATTTCATTTTTCTTGCGACCGTTCGATCGACCGAATACACGTTCGACCGTCCAAAACATACGACCGATCTGCGCGTACACATATGTACAATTTTACTTGCGACGTCCGATGTACTCCCGTCCAAACAATCGCAAGAAAAAGATTGTACCACCGTACACACTCTCCCGATCTGGCTATTCGCACGATAAAAATGTACACAAAATTATCATATTGGGCTGGGTTAAGGGCATACCAAAACAAAGAGGCCTTCACGTGGCACTTATGTCATGGCAAGCACCTGTATGTGACACACTGTTCAGGTCCGACCACCGTTTTACCTCAAATAAACAAAGTGTTCACAGTATTTTTTGACAGTATTTCTTAATAAATGTTAAGTGTTTATGCAGAACAATGAACATCACATATCTATCTATCTATCTATCTATCTTCTATAACTATATCTGTCAGGAATGCACACACAACGATTATTTATTTCAAAAGGAATGCACACACAACGAATATTCTTTAACAGCATGACGCGGAAAGTACGGGGGAGAAGACTTCCTGTTGTTTACATGCTGCGCTGATGGAGGGATGACGCAGCTAGTCAACACCCACATGGGCGTGCTGCTTTTGGGAGGAATGATCGCAGGAACGGGCTGCATATCGATCGAACGTGCGTACACATGTCACTTTTCTTTCGATATGGAGCCGTCCTGTCGGAAGAATATTAAGCAGCAAAGAACCTTCGACCGACCGACCGTGGACGGCCAAGAGCGTTTTTGGCCGTTTATCGATCGCAACGAAGGGATCGGGACTGCGTACATATATATACAATCGAACGGCCGTTCGTCCGCAGAACGGAAGAACGGCCCGACGATTGTACATATGTGTACCCAGCTTAAGTTTGAGATACAGGATCCTTCATTCAGAAAATAAATTTCAAAGCGAAAAATTGCAATAGTTTATAACCTGAACATTGACATGGAAAGTTCATGCAATGCCAATGACCAGAAAACCAGCACTTTCACACACGTTCTAGGTCACTTTTATTGAAAGAGTTACGACAAGTCCCAAAACCATCTTGCTGCTCAGCTTGGGTGCACACATCTTAAGCCCCTTTCAGACCGCACTTTTTACCCATTATTTTGCAGTTTTTTTTACCGTTTTAAAGCGGTAATTTGTGCAGTCTGAAAGGTGCAGAGTGAATTTACCGGTTCTTTTGAACTGGTATTTCTAAACGGTAATAAAGCAGGGTCCTACCAGTTTCAGACCCATTTTTTTCATCCACTGTTTTCTATGGGTTAAAACGGGTTCAGTGTTGTGAAGGAACAAAAACTGCATTGAAATACCGTTTAAAGACATGCTTTAAAGGGCTTTTAGCTGGCAGACCCGTTTTTAGAAACGTTCTAAAATACCTGGTCAAAGCCAGTTTTGCGGTCTGAAAGCCGCATAACAAGATTAGTTCCCAATTTGGTGGCCAAATTATAAAAAGCCTGATCACATATGGATCATCCACCAACCAGATTTAGATGACTTGAGTGGACCATTCTCTTCCTTTTTGCTTATTTTTGAGCTATATACACTGCGACTTTAGAACACTGAACAACATCCCACACCTGTGTAGACAACATGTACAGGGCAGATGGCATAAAAAAACATTTGATAAAATAAAGAAGTTTATATTTAAATCTTGAGTAAATATACATCATTCCACACAGCTTGAACTTCCTTAAGTGCATGTTACAGCAGAAATAACTGTAGTATTAGCCTTTATAATTGGTGACTTTAATAACAGTGTTTGGGCCCATCACTTAGGGTGCCAGGAAACTCATTCCATGTGCTGATATGTTAACTGAATACCGACCTACATATTATTTCTTATAATCAAAAGAATGTTAGTCTTTATAGGTGTAATTTAAATGTAAGATTATTTTGCAATAAAGCAAGAAGCTACTACAGGTCGGGTATCCCGTATCTGGGCATCCCGTATCCGAATTATTCCAAAAACCGTCCATAGCAGGCCTTCAGCATCCTCTCCGGCGTCTCCAGCGGTCCCAGGAGTGCTTTGCGCAAAGCACTCCTGGGACCGCTGGAGACGCCGGAGACGGTGCTGGTGGCCTGCCGTGGACGCCGGAGGACTCCATGGACGCCGAGGGACCATCGGGGACCCACCAGGGGCAGGTAAGTATGGCTGAAAAAAATTATTCCAAAAAACTGAATATTCCCTTATCCGGAATGCTTGTGGTCCCGAGCATTTCGGATAAGGGATACTCAACCTGTAGTCAGTTTAATACTTATTGTTAATGTTTATTTAACATAAAACATTTGAAACAGTAAGTCTTATATACAGACGGGGCAATTTCTACCCTTTTTTAAGCGATCTGATTAGATCACTTAGAAAAGGAGCATGGAACACTCTGTGTGTATAACCTGCAGTGATGCCAATGCGCTGTCCTGTACATCGGTGTCGCCGGCTGGGTAAGCCAGTGCAAAGCCCCACTCAGCACGAATGCTCAGCACACAGCATCGTAGTGTGCCGAGCACGAATGCTCAGCACACAGCATCACAATGTGCCGAGCACGAATTCTCAGCACACAGCATCGCAGTGTGCCGGGCACGAATGCTCAGCACACAGCATCGCAGTCTGCCAAGTGGGTGTCCCACTATGTGCTGAGCATAAATTTAAAAAAAGGCTAATTGAATTTGGCCTTTATGGTCTTTATATTTATTTCAAATGGATTCTTAATTTTCTTTTAAATATGTTCTGAAATATCTGAATATCGAATAATGGGGAGAGTGGGCTGGTGTAGCATGGAATAGGGCGGATGGCTCCTACTACCCTGCAGTAATCTCACAAAATGGTGCTGGCTCTGCTTCTCCTGCTGCTTCCGCTGTGTCCAGATGAAACAGCTTTCGGGACAGCTGCTGTTACTGTTTCTTCACTTTCTGAGTGCCAGTCTGGAACCCTTCCTCATGGGGGATAGGTGTACTGTACGCTTAAAGAACAAATGACTATTTGCCTAAGCTGCTTGATCTTTTGGGCTGACTTCGTGCCATACTATAACATCCTGAATCCTTAATTGAGAATTGGATGGTGACAACATTTGGAAAGGATGCAATCTTTCCTCAATTTACAGTGGAACTGTCACATGCAGCCGCGGCGGTGCGCGGCGGGCATATTACTCACCCGTTCGCACCCGCCGTCGGCTAGTGTGTAGTGGTCTCTGGGTCAGCGGCAGCGGCAGTCTGGTGGGCAGCAGGCAGCGTGGGACGCCGACAGGTGTAGCAGTGTGCGCTGTAATGGCGCCGGGAGGCCGGCGCCGCCATCTTGGTTAAGGGCAAATAGCAGATTGGCCCAGATCTGAGGTTTCCGCCCATACTGACCTGGCAGCCGCCCTCTTGGGATATAGGGGATCTGCCTAGGGCTGTTCAGTGTCAGTACAAAGAGTCTCCCGAGGCGTTCACAGCTCCCAGCTGACTCCGGCTCTCTGACTCACCTCTCCTGACCTTGGTGCCTTGCTCGTGCTCTGTGCTGGTCTAGGCTACTGCTTAACCCCATCGCTGCCAGTTCTCTCCACAGTCTGGCCTCTGCCTGTATCCCTGAGCTTCCTGGCCTAGCTCTTCAAGTCTCCTGCTTCCAAGCAATTCTGCAATCTTCATTTCATCATTCATCTTCTTCCAGTCTTCAAGGATCCTTCATTTACCATCAAGTACATTCTCTTTCCAGATCCTCTTATTCTTCAAGACCCCTGCCTGTCGTCCTGTGCTATTGAACTGTCATTATTCAAATGAACTTTCTTCTTCTAAAAGTGCCTTGCTGGCTCAAGTATTATTTACCACTAACTGTCACTTAAAGAAAGTATTCAAGTGTGTATTGTTTCCATTGATGAATTCTATTATTAAACCTGCACGATTTAATCCTTCCTCCTCTGGTCCGCCTCCGGTTGCTACACACCACACGACTTCATCCAGCCCTTTCAGTTGTGACAGGAACCTGCCCACCATATGTCCCAGACATCCATATAAAAATTTGTTTTTATTCCAGGCAACGATACTGTTCTCCATTAGGACCACCTAATTCTGAGAATCATACAAAGTGTTTATGTTCCTGGACTTTGCCATATAAACATAGAATTTGATGGCAGTTAGGAACCACTTAACCCATCTTGTCTTCCATAAAAACAAGTATACAGACAAGAGTACATTTTTTTACCTACCAGTATATTTTTGGATTGTGGGAGGAAAATTGAGTACCTAGAGAAAACGCACAGAATCACAGGGAGAATATGCAAGCTCCATACAATTGGGGCCATGTCAGGAATCAAACCCATAGCATCACAATTAGGCCGTAATGCAAACCTTTACACTAGTTGTACTTCTGAAGAGACAACATTGGGATTTATAGCTGCCATACTCAATGTGGTTACGGGCTAGGGTCTGGGTGGGTGCTGATTTTTCTATTACCTAGCTGGAGAATTGCCCAGTAGCTAGAGCACTGGGGGAATCTTGATGGTTTTCTCATATTAAAAGGTGGCTTTCTTATGTAATATTTTCTTTATAGGCGCATAATCCTTTTTGTGCAATTGTTATTTGATGCCAATACTGTTATAGTCATTTGGGTCAGATTGTGGGCACTGTATACAGTAGTGGCTAGGCTACATAAATGCTCTTTGCATAGTGAGGTTTGTGTAGGATTTCTAATAATCTAAATAGGTTATTTTTCGGTACTCTTTACCTAGAACGGCGCCCACAATGTCCATCGCGGTCATCGGGGGTAAAAAATCGCGGGCATCGCATGCACTAAAAAAACGGGTGCGACGCGATGCCCGCGATTTTCCCATAGGGATCAATGTTAAAAGTGTGATTGGACGCGATTTTAGTGTTAAATGCCTCAATGCCCGCGATTTTTCCATAGGAAACAATGTTAAATGGGCCACAGAGCCCTAATAGTCCCCCTGAAGTCTTAAATGGCCCCCACAATTTTTAACGCCACCCCACGATCAACGTGAACCCGAAGCGTGGCGAGCGCAGCGGTATGCGTCCTCCGACCTTTTCATACCCCCACTATCCACGTCGGCGTGGAGTTGAGAATAGAATAGTGTGGCGAGCGCAGCGAGCCACCGAGCCCGAAGCGTGGCGAGCCCCGCGAGGGGCCGCGGATACCTGTGAAGCCCGCGAAGGAACGCGTTTACCTGTGAAGGTATCCGTGTCCGCTCGCCACGCTTCGGGCTCGCTGCGCTCGCCACACTATTCTATTCTCAACTCCACGCCGACGTGGATAGTGGGGGTATGAAAAGGTCGGAGGACGCGTACCGCCGCCGCTCGCCACGCTTTGGGTTGACGTTGATCGTGGGGTGGCGTTAACAATTGTGGGGGCCATTTCTGACTTTAGGGTGACTATTTGGGCTCTGTGGCCCATTTAACATTGTTTCCTATGGAAAAATCGCGGCCATTGAGCCATTGAACACTAAAATCGCGTCCAATCACACTTTTAACATTGATCCCTATGGGAAATCGCGGCCATCGCATCGCACCTGTTTTTTAGTGCATGCGATAATCGCGATGGGCGCCGTTCTAGGTAAAGAGTACCTATTTTTCTTATATTTTGGGGTTTAGGTGTAGCATAGTTTAGGTTAGGGAAGTTTTTTTATTTTTCAATAGTTGTTTTTCTTTTTAATGCACAACCTGTTTCTCCCAAGAAATGTGGTTGTTTGCTTAAGTAATTTTACTTTTTCTTACGTGCTATGTTTTTTTCATTCGTTTCCTTTCGGTTTGCCTCCTGGCGGAATTCATCCCTCTGGTTTGTCATGCTTGAGTAGATCTGTAGGGAAGGGACTGTTTGCTCACCTGGAATCTGAACATTTGGGATTTGGGATATAGCTTTGGTTATGTCCTTGGTCTGAAAATACGTGCCTGATTATGCCTGTCTATTTAAAAGGTATATGGTAGGCTTGGCTTACTACTCTACATATAATCTCGCTTAGATCGCTTTTCCAGTAAAAACAAAAACAGGTCCGCAATAGATAACTGAGCACCATGCTGCACTGCCAGTGGAGAAAATTTAACGTGTACAGAGAGAGTTAGATTTGGGCGAGTTATTTTGGTTCTGTGCAGGGTAAATACTAACTACTTTATGTTTACACTACAATTTGGATTTCAGTTTAAACACAACTCACCCAGTACATTTGTCCTACCTGCAGACCAACATGAAAGAAAATAAATATGTGCTTTGTGATCAAGTCTGCATTAGGCCTACATCACTCCCAATCTTAGCACTAAGGTGCTAAAGAAGGCTACTGCTTGTATGGTCCTTTCTCCTAATGAACTATAGTTTTTCTGGGGGATTTTTAGAACGTGTTTAGTCTGGCTAAGGTCATACTTAGAGGATGAGTTTTCAATGAGGATGTTTTTCAAAGTTATATCAGATAAGCTTTATTTTCAAGAGAAGTATGCATCTATATAATGTGGATCGAAATCGGGGTTTCAAAAGAATTCTAAACTACTGTAGCGTACTGTCAGTACCCTCTTGGTGTTTTCTTCATTCACACAATGTACATTCAAAAAAAAAAAGCACGTAAAGATATTATTTGACATTAATAAATATCAAATAAGATTTATTACAGAGATGAATAAGAAAAATGAAATATGAATAACATACTCTCTTATTCATCAGTAGCAGGCTCCAATGTAAGGAAGATGGTGTCTCTGAAGCTAATGCTGCTTTCCCATTGCAGACCCGTTTTAAGTTACAGGTAATCTTAAATGGTATTTAGCATTCCCACTGTAGCAGATTACAGTTTTAAATGCCATTTAAGTACCATTCCCATTGCAGGTAAAACGTTTTAGCTCTTCAAAACGTTTTTACAGCACAAATGAGTGCCTGTGACTTTAATGGGCTTTAATTGGCTTTAATGGGCCAAAATCTCTGTTACATATATCTTTCACCAAAGTAGTGCGTACACACTGAGCTATTTTCCCCAAAGAGCAAGAGATTTTCAGGAGGTGAAAGACTTTGCTGAAAATCTTTCATTATAAACGGCTATTTACATAATGGGCTGGGTTTGAATTCCATTGGTTCCATATTTACGTTACTGGCAGCGACACGGGGGTGGGGAGTATGCGGCCGCCAGCGAGTAGTTCCACAGAGGGGGGGGGGGGGGGGGGGAACGGGGTGATGTGTGTGCAGCCACGTCGCTCCGATAGCGTGGCGCGGTGAACGGTCCACGGGTGGGGGGTGCGGGCGCCGGAGCAAGTCAGCTGTGGTGCAGTGTGGCTCAACTGGCTTTAGGGGGGACGGGGTGCGGGTGCCAGTCACCTTGCTCCACGCCACTGACCTGCTCCCAAGTGCTGGCCCTGATTGCTTATTATATTTATATGCCCACTGCCACCAATGTACATTTAAATGCAAACTGCCTATATATATATATATATATATATATATATATTTATATAGTTGGTGCTAGCCAGTATATACAGTATATATTCACTACATTGGTGGCAGTGGGCATATCAAAATATAAACATTGGTGGGCAGTGGTGCCAATAATATATACATTGCTGGTCTGTGCCAGCAATGTATATATGTACAGGCTTAAATATATTACATTGGTGCCCAGTGGTATCAGTAATATATAGATTGCTGGCATGTGCCAGCAATCTATATATAACTGGCTTAAAAAAACACATTGGTGCCCAGTGGTGCCAGTGATTATATACATTGCTGGCATGTGCCAGCAATGTATATATTAATGGCTTATATATATATACACATTGGTGCAAAGTGGTATCAGTAATATACAGATTGCTGGCATATGCCAGCAATCTATATATTACTTGCTTAATAAACGCATTGGTGGCCAGTGGAGTTTACATGCTCAGTGACACTCCAGTGTCACTAGCAGAGCAGCCAGCCGGGGGCGGGGCGTTCTGCCGGGGTCGGGGCGCTCCGCCGGGCTGTGTGGCCTGGCCGGAGAGACGCAGCAGATGCGATGAGCGGCAGCGTGGGCACGGCGGCGGGGTGAGTATATGCACAAGTGGGGGCGACAGGCGCTGTGGACGGCGGGGCGACGGGGGTAGTGGAGTGGACGGCGGGGGGGCGGGTGTCAGCCGGGGAGGGAGCAGCCGGTCAGCTGGGCTGAAAGTCTCTGATCTTTCAGCCCGGCTGCCATACACACCTGGCGATGATGGCTCAAATATGAGCCTTCATCGCCAGACGTAAGAATACCGTTTAAGATGCCTTCCCATTGCACCTTAAACGGTAGATTACCGGCTAAAACCCTGCTTGGAAAACGGGTTGAAATACCGTTTAACTTTAAACGGTATTTCAACTCTGGCGCTTTCCCACTGCAGCCTTAAACGGTATTTTGCCCTCAAAAATCGGCAATATACCGTTTTAAGGCTGCAGTGGGAAAGGGGCATAACAGTTAACAGCTAAGCCAAAAAAAATTTTAATTATTATTATTATATGCCAGTTATTTATATAGCACACACATTTTCCGGAGCATTTTACAGAGATAAAGCCAAATAACCTATCTGTATATTTTTGGATTGTGGGAGAAAACTTGAGTACCTGGAGGAAACACACACCAGAATATGGAGAGAATACACAATCCAAACAGTTAGGGCCATGGTGGAAATCAAACACATGACCTCAATACTGTCAGGCAATAATGCTAACCATTACACTGTCCGAGTTGTCCGTAATGATTTATGCATAATCCCGTAAAATTGTCTATTTCAGCCACTACTATATGGTAATGCTGAGGCTGATAGGATCCCTATTAGGATAAGCAAAAGGATATGGTTACATAGTCTTTAATATGCCACCTGACAACACTGTGGTGTCCAGCTGAGCACTTTAGTAGAAATCTTTGCTAATTTGTCTGTACGAGAAACAAAATGAGTAGAAATATATAGTTGTACAGTGCTTTCATAATCATTCTGGAGAGAATCTGCGATATGTTGGCAAAAATAGCCCCTTAAAACTGACTTACCCCTGACGGACTTATCCTGGGTATACATTAGGCAATATACCAGGGTTGCAGACTTTTAAATGCTCGGTCGGGGGGGGGGGGGGGGGGGGGGGGCCTTGACTGTTACGTCATTAAGCCCCGCCCCCATTACGGGAAATATGAGAAATTACTGATCTCCATGGAGGGGGCGGGGCTAAAATGACACAATTGTGTTATTTTAGCCCCGCCCCCTCCTCAGACCCGCGGATTGCAGCATTTACATGCCGCGATTCTGGGGACTCAGGGGGGTCCCCCAGATTCCGGGAGGGTTGCCCACCCTTTCGGGGGGCCGGGAGGGGGACCCGATTTTCGGGAGACTCCCGGGAATTCCAGGAGGGTCGGCAACCCTGCAATATACTGTCAGATATATCTTTCTGGAAATGGGAATAACAACAATCGTGCGCAATGAAAACAATGTGCAGCTATTGTTATAACACCAAAGGGTAAAACATCCAGAAAGTACCCAGATAGACAACTCAATAGGCAGCAAAAAAGTTGTTTAACACAAAGCGCTCAGTGTATAACGTTATGCTGTGTACACACTTGTACAATCTGCATGAGATCCAGATGAGATAACAATTTAGACTATCTGCATACCATATATACAATTTAGACTATCTGCATACAATTTAGACTATATAGTGCAGATCTGCACTATATAGTCTATGCAGCCAAGACTTTCTGGCTGCGATACGGGAGCGTGCATCGAGATCGCATCTGGATCGCAAGGGATAAAACCCATACAATCTACATGAGATCCAGATGAGATTTTGACTATATAGTCAAAATCTCATCTGGATCTCATGCAGATTGTACAGATTTATAATGAAACAATATCACCATTTTTCACTTTGTAGACACTGGATAGGTTCAATAAACAGGATTGATGATCTGAAATGATAGCCACCTATTTTCACAATACATGTGAAAAAGGTGGTAATAAAGGACAAATATAGTGCAAATTATCCTCAGTTTAAAAAGAAATGTAATACATGTCCACACTTACAAACGTAGATGAATAAAACAGCATAGACAGTGGTTCCCAACCTTTTTTGTCTCCCGTACTCCTTTATTAGGATTTTCATTTATGAGTACCCCCTCGTGAAAAATTTTAGGGGGCGTGGCCTAAAAAGGGGTGTGGCCTCCTTTGAAGGGTGGGGGGGAGAGAGAGAGGGGGGGAGAGAGAGAGGGGGGGAGAGAAAGAGAGGGGGGAGAGAGAAAGAGGGGGGAGAGAGAGAGAGGGGGGGAGAGAGAGAGAGAGGGGGGAGAGAGAGAGAGGGGGGGAGAGAGAGAGAGGGGGGGGAGAGAGAGAGAGGGGGGGGAGAGAGAGGGGAGAGAGAGAGGGAGGGGGAGAGAGAGAGAGGGAGGGGGAGAGAGAGAGGGAGGGGGAGAGAGAGAGCGAGCGGGGGAGAGGTATCCCTGTGTGTATATCTCTCTACCCGCTGCCATCCCCAGTACAAGTGTAACCTACCCAACCCCACCCCCGCTAACCTGTCCCAGTAGAACAGATACCTTAAAGGCAGCCGGGGATTTGTCTTCTTGTAAGCTGCGGACCCGGCCGACACCGTCCATGGAAGTAAATGAGGTGAGGTGCTCCTGGAACAGCGGGTTCTCCCTCACCCCCAGCCGCCGCTCAAGTGTTACACACCGGGGCAGTCATTCGTGACATCAAGCCAACAGGAAGTAAAAGCCAGGGAGGGAGGGAGGGATGACTACAACATCCAGCATGCACTGGGGGACAGCGGCACGCACTGAGGGGGGAGCGCAGAGAGGCTGCGGCGAGTTGGGGGAGCCTTGAGGCTTTTTTTTAGACCCCTGAATTCCCTAGGTAGGAGAGAAGCGCAATGCACTCTCCTCCCCTCAGTCTCGTCTGACTGCCGCGGCCGCCATTACAGGCCGGGCCACCGCGTAACCCCGAGCGGGTGGACGCGTACCACCAGGGGTACGCGTACCACAGGTTGGGAACTACTGGCATAGACGATTAATTTAATCGATTTCTTATCATGCTGATTTAATCGTCTACGTTTATAAGTGTATTAAATTTCTTTTTAAACTGAGGATAATTTGCACTATATTTGTCTTTTTACCTTTTTTAACCGTTATGTTTTTGTTGACTGTCAGGATGAACTTTTTGCAAGCTTTCATATTGACACCAGTGGCTCCCCGACAGTCAGGATTCCGACAGTCATTACTCTCCGCTGTGCAGTCGGGATTCCGACGTCTGAGTAATGACTGTCGGAATCCCGACTGTCTGTGAAATATACCACACCTGTTTGGTTGACAAGAAAAATAAAAATAGAGAAACCACACTGCAGTCAGACTGTTCCAATAAAGTCCATAATAAAAAGGTATAATCTATATACTGTACATACAATATAGATTGATTATTAGGAACCAGCACATACTGTACACTTAATAATGGAACTCCATTATGATTTCGTACCCTGCCGATCAACTGTTTGAAGTAACTTCCCCATTGTATACAATTGATAGGTCAACATGCAAAAGGTCAACATTGACAAAATGTCAACACAATCAACAGGTCGACATGAGGTTTTCGTACTTGGGAACGGTGTGCGAAGCTAGGGTGTAGCAGACCGTGACCCCATGCCCGATATGAGGATATGCGCTAAACTAACTGGAGGGTCGGTGTGGATATAAAAAAAAAAAAAAAACCTCAGGTCTACCTTTTCAGGTGTCTACCCTTTGTCAGTGTTGACATTTTACACATTGACCTATTGCATGCCAACATTTGACCTAGACACAATAGACTCATCCCTCCCCCCATTGCGAGGGGAAGTGCTGAGGCATAAAAACATTTTCATGATTTATTAATGCAAACTTTTACTAGAATAGAATGACAATAGCAGCTCAACGGTTTGCAATGTGTCGGCGATGCAGATAATCTCAGGTAGTACCAGAGTGGGAAATGGTAGATCAGCTGCTGCTATTCCTCTTCCATGTTGTGAAATGCTTACAGCTAAATGTGAAGAAGTATTGGCCAATTCTGGTTAGGCTGAAGACTAAATACCTGATAATGTCATTTCTTCATTACGCTTCCCCATTTCACTTATTTCCTGCATCTGTTTTTTCTTAGTATAAAGGATGTTGCTGCGCTGAACAGGAGAATGGAAACCACAGCAACAGTAATGCTCTGTAATATGGTTACGGTATAGATGATAGACAATGTCTAGGTCGACACCTAAAAAGGTTGACACAAGTTGCTGGACAGTCAAAAGGTCGACATGAATTTTAAATTTTTTGGGGTGTCTATGTAATTTTACGTCGACATGGGCACCGTATATATGTACCGATTCGCTCACTATGCTTCGAGCACAGAGCCTCGCTGCTCTCGGCACACAATTATGTTCTCAACCTGTGCCCACTTGGGATAGTAACGTATGAAACCAACCTTTTTTGTAAAAAAAAAAAAATTATGAAAAAAAGATCACTTGACTGTCGACCTTGCCTGTGTCAACCATAAGCTTGTGTCAACCATTTGGCAGAATCAACCTAAGGTACAGTATGTCGACCTAGACATGGTCTATCCACTGGCTGCATACCCAGTAATACCACCATTGACAAATGGATGGAAGTGGAACAAAATACAGCAGATGTGTATACCAGAAGCACAAACAACTACACCACTTGGCATGTAACCATTAACTGCCCAACACCAACCATTACAGCAGTGGTGTCAAACTCATGGCCCTCCAGCTGTTGGGTTCGGATCATTTGGTCTACAGCATGATGGTCGACAGTCATTAGGTCAACTCCTTTAGGTCGAAATGGGAAAATGTCGACATGGGTCTAGATCGACATGGTTCTAGGTCGAAAGGTCATTAGTCCGACAGGTCATTAGTTCGACAATGTCTATGTCGACAGTCAAAAGGTCGACATGGGGTTTTTTCACTTTTTTTTACCTGAATGCCAACACAGTCGAAATGAACACAGTTCAAAGGTCACCGCGCCCGTCAGGCACGGTTCCTTGCTGCGCTCGGCACACTATTTTATTCTCCCACCACGCCCTAGTGGATGGTAGGGCATGAAATACCGCCTGTCAGCACGTCAGCTCAAAAAACAGTGAAAAACCCCATGTCGACCTAGACATTGTCGAACTAATGACCTGTCGAACTGACCTTTCGTCCTAGATCCATGTCGACCTAGACCGATATCGACCTAATGACTGTCGACCATCATGCTGTAGACCAAATGACCCAGCTGTTGTGGTACTACATGTCCCAGCATACCCTGTCACAGTTTTAGCAATCCATTCTATAAAATCTGTGGCAGGGCATGCTGGAACATGTAGTTCCACACCAGCTGGAGGGCCAAGAATTTGACACCACTGCATTACAGTAATCTATTTTCTACTTCTAATGCTGCCCATACACTTGTGAGATATTGCATGAAATCATTCAATTTCGACCACATCTGGCCGATAAATCGAATAATTGTATGCATTTTTAAGGGGACATTCGACGCAATGTGTGGGCACGCCGGTCGAATGTCGGGTCTCAAGATCTTATGTATTGCACATAATATTTATCGAATTGCAGGAGCAATTGCAAGTGGTTTTTAACCACATGCAATGCTCAAATGCAATCCCCAGGTGGGGGGTGGAGGGAACGCTTTTTCATCGGCGTGGGGATGGGGAGAGGGGGCCAGAGGGGCCGATTGTGGCGTGGGAGATGGCAGGCAGAGTTATGTAGCGCAAGAAGTAGCGCTAGCGGGCGGTGGGGGTCTGTCAGCAGTGGCGGCAGAAATGTTTAAAACACTGGGCAGCACTCCGATTGGCTGAGCTATCTGTGTGTCCAATATGACACCCAGGAACTGAATTTTCTGGGTGGGGCACAGGTGAGATTTTTGAAAATTTAGCACCCAGCTGTGATTCTGCAAAAATTGAATAGCCTCTGCCAGGTCCCGTTGCAACTTTTCTGCAGACTCTACTTTGAACAAAAGATCGTCCAAATAAGGAATAACCACTATTCTTTTTACTCTGAGCACTGCCCCCATTACCGACAATCTTTGTAAATACCCTCGGGGCTGTAGCCAGCCCAAAAGGTAACGCCTGAAACTGGAGATGCAAGTCCCCTATTGCAAAACGCAGCAAAGACTGATGCTCTGCGCAAATAGGCACGTGTAAATATGCATCTTGAATATCCATAGAGATTCAGCTTGCAAACCCTGCTAAAAATGGTGGCCACCATCATGGAGTGCCTGTCCCCCATGATCCCCCCCTGCGGGGCGCCGGTTCAGGGATTCCACAGGGTTCAGGCAGCCTCTCTGTATAGAGGCTGAGAAGCGCTGCACAGAGAGACCAGACAGCGTCTCTCTGTGCACAGGGCGCTGACAGGACGCGCTTCTGTCAGCCCCTGCTGAGCTGATTCTCCTAGAATCTTCACATCGTTGCCTACCTAAGTGTAAAATTAATAAAAAAATAAACACCTAGCCACCTCTCTTCTGGCTGCTACAGCAGTCCGTTCAGCATAGCACCCACTCCGGTGGGCACCTAAAACGAACTGAGGATTCTGGGATGCAGAAGGGAGGAGCCTGCCTCTCAAAGTTTTAGCATAGGTGCCTGGCTCCTTTGGACCCTCCTACATCCCAAGGTCAAGCTGCGTCACCAGGATAGATGAAAGAAAAAAACCCATAACATAATGGTCACGTACCTTATATGGTATGTTCTCATTATGTTGACATTCAAACTGTCAACACCATAATGTCAACATGTTTAGAATGCCACCATTAAACATGCTTCATTTATGGTTAGGGCTAGGCTGCAATTAGGGTCAGGTAGGTGTGAAATCCCAGAGTAGGCTAATGCACTTGTAGAGCTCACTGTAATGCTGCTTAACATAGAGCACAGAGCTTGCTAAAAATCGCTATTACCACGTGTGCAGGTAACAAAGGCAATACAGCTGACATACAGGATTTGATCTTAGCATACACTGCTCTCATGAGGTTTGTAGAAACGTTGGCTTCTGGGAATTGCAAGGAAGACTGTAAGGGGGTTATTCAAATAATTTTCAGGAATTTTACTCCCAGATTAGGTGCTCGGGATTATTCAATGACAGGCACTTTTTCCTGCGAGAATACCTTGGATCAAACGCATTAAACTGCTGTTCCTTGGCTAAGTGTCATGCGCAATGCAGCCCTATCTCATTAAGACTTCTGCTCACAGTTCAGGGTCATGCAAGCAATAAGGACCTGATTCATGCTTGTAAGTAAAGCAAAAAAAGCAAGCAACTGGGCAAAAGCATGCTTCACTGCAATTGGGGAAGATGTTACATTCGCAGAGAGATTTAAAATTGATTGGGGTGTGTTCAAAAGGAAATTTAGTCTAAAGGTAAAGACTAATGGTAAAGCGGTCTAATTTTGGTGGACTACATGCAAAAACAGCCGGTATTTATCATGCACAGAAAAAAATAATCCATCCAAATATCTCAGTTCATATTACCTCTGGCTTACCTGCCGTGCAGCAGGGTTTTGCCCAATTGCTTGCTGATTTGCTTTACTTATAAACATGAATCGAAGCTAAATTCCCACAAATGAATTGCGGTGCTCAGTGGAAAAGAGTCTGCCATCAAGAAGCTTCTGCCATCGAGCGTCTTTTCCACTAACTTCTGACAAAGGGCTCGACAAAACCCGTCGAGCCAGGGCCAGGTCGCCATGGTGACCAGATTCTGCTTCCTGGAGACTAGATTTGCCAGGAAGCAGATTGCACAGGGCAGAGTGATGCGCTTGCATCAATGGTAACAGCTGGGCAGCATGGTGGACAACCCATCGGCTGTTATCAGCATGTCCGCAGCACGGCTATTTCAAAACTCGAGCCGGCTCGAAAGACAATCGGAGCTCGTGGTCCACAGCCAATCAGGAGAGGCAGTGGTAGCTCCAGATTGGTTTGCAAGAGCCGCGAACCTGCTCAGATACAGCCGCGTGGGTTGTCCACCGCTCTACACAGTTATCACCCTTGGAAAAGAGCATACAACCCTTGGCATCAAGCAAGAAACCCATAGAAACAAGCATGTAGGTAAGCTGCACTTATGTGTCTGGCTCCTACACTTGCATCCTGGCTCCTAGATTTGAGAAAAATGTGTCTAGCCCTGTTCTAACACAGTGGCATATGCGTATTGTATATATAATATATATTAGCTGCTCTCACTTATCCAACACACTTTAAAAACACTTCACTTGTCATCTGTCACTAGTGCGGTGCCTTGGGCTGGTTTGCTTGGGTTGGCTTGGGGGTGTCCTGTGACTCTGGCCTTGAACTCCTAGAATTTTAGGGACTTACCATATGATGAGGTTACCTGGAAGTAGTGGGTAAACCCTTAATTTTTGTCCAAGATTATGAAAAAGCCGTACTGAAATGCAAAATTTACTGCAAAATGTATTATATATATTATTAGTATTGTTTGAATAGTGCACCAGAATTTTTTTTCCATTGCGTTTTTAGCATGTTCAGGATATTGAATTAACCGGAGAAAACTTTACAGAGATCAGACAAACTCCACAAACGTAGGGCACTGCTAATCACAAAGGGTGGAATTCAATGCAGGATTTTGACTGTCAGAACGTCTCGAGAGTTGGAATCCCGGGCCTTTTTTACCCAGCTCAACTGAATCTCAACAGACAGAATTTGAAGTTCCGGCTGTTGAGTGTCAGAAAATGGGTGCGGATTGTGGGATCTGTTTTTTGTCGGAATCCGCCTTCAATGCTGTCGGAAACAGCGGCCACTTTTTCCCCCAGTGGGAAAACTCCTATGCCTCTGTGGAAGTTAAACAGGCTGTTACATTGAGGGTTTTTTTTGCATCTTTTCAAACATTCTCTCAACATGACCAGATTACTTGGTATGAGGTTATCCACAAGTTGAGATTTGTTTGGGTACATAAGTGAAAGAAAAACAAATTGCTGCCAACTAATGCTACTGAAAACACAACTACAGATATTTTCACGCTTAACCAGTTCCTGCTATCATTGAAATACAAAGTTACTGAAGCGTGAGCTGTTGCACAAAGCTCATTTCGGATCATGCCACACAGTTACAAGAAATATGCTTCATCCATAGCTTTAAGCTTACACTACAAATAAAAAAAAAAGGAAAAATACAAATAAACAAAAATTAAAATAAAAAGCAATTCCCGAGGCTCATTTTCCTTAAAGAGGTTTCAGAACTCACATGTGGTAAAGTATAAATAAAACGGATTAAAATGACCTTTTACACAAATAATTGTTTGTATGGGTTGTTTGCTTGCTGAATTTCTACCATGGCCTTACTCTCCGTAACCACTGTGATATCCAGCTGCCTTTTATGTTTTAGCCATGGGCCACTTTCATCTCTCTAAGAATAATGATTTCCTATTCCTGCACACTGGTGATAAACTGTGAGAAGAACACACACTCCTTATGTTGCATAGAAACCATGCATAACAGTGGGAGAAGTCATCTGCTAACGATCACTGCCAATATCAGAACAGAGATGGAACCAGAGTGTTTGATAAGCGGCTGAAATGAGCACATTAATCCTGAGTTTGTTGTAGGAAAAAATGTATGTCCCTTAATAATGGACTACATTGGAGTCAACGTACATACTTTACAGCTGCTGAAGAGCTCTTACCGTACATGTAAAAGGTGATTCAAGGACTAGGGGGTATTTAAATGATCCCCTTGGGGGGGGGGGGGGGGGGGGTTTGATATTTAATTAATCCAATGGGGTGGGGGTTTGAATTTAAAACCCCATTAAATTTTGGCTGTTGGTTTCACCTGCGTTTACAACGGTTATATTAGATTTATAAAAATATAATGACCGTAAACAATTCTGTCCAGATTAAACATGGTTTCATTTGCAAAACAGAACAGTTATGTAATTTAACCATCAATCAACTGTGAAGCTCTGATAAATGTGTAAATGTCATATCCTATTTCACTGAAACAGAATATGAAAGCAGACAATCAATCATAAATGAAATTAATGGCCCATTGAATCACATCACACCATGTAAATGACAAAGTATTAGGGGGAGATTCAATCGCCGTCGAGCATCTCCCGTGGGGGAGATGCTCGACGGGCCCTATTCAATGCTGTCTTCCCCGACAGCATTGAACAGGGTTTTCTGTCAGAACGAGCCCGACATCTCTAGCTGTCGGGCTCGTTCTGCCGAGAACAGCCGGGAAGTGACGAGCTGCCGGCTGCAGCTCGTCACTTCCCGGCCGCAACTCGCGGCCACGCCCCCTTCTCGCCGCTCGGTGGCCGGGACATTGAATCCCGACTGCCGAGCTCCAGGCGAGCTCACCGAGAACGGGACAGGGGCACGGCTGTCGCACTAGCTCGACAGCCGTGCCCCTGACATTGAATACCCCCCTAAGTATTTTAGACTGGCAGGAAGCCCAAAATTATAGGACACAGCTCTCATCAGTTACATTTTCAATGCAAACAGCGCTGAATATGAAGGATTTTATTACATATATAAGAAGGGTTAATTCACTGGCGGTGACACTGTACTTTTAGACAAAGGGAGTATTCAATCTTGGGTTCCGACTGTCGAAATGTTCCACCAGTCTGAATCCTGGACCGTTTTCGCTCTGCTCGACAGTTGTTTTTAATATCCGAATGTCGACACAGTCGACATAGTTTTAGGTGCACAGCATCCACTCGTTATGCTTCGGGCACACAATTTTATTCTCCCACCAAGCCCTAGTGGATGGTAGGGCATGAAATACCGCCTGTCGGTACATGTCGGCTCATTTTGAATGTCAACCTAACCCATGTCGACCTAACTCATGTGTTGACCTAATGACTGTCGTCCAAATTATGGTCGACTATTTGACCGTATCCCAAAGGAAAGAAAGATCAACATGACTGCTTCCCCATACTAGATACAATCTGCAGGTGCTCTGCTTGGGAACAGTATGTCCAGTATACAACTAGATGGATTAAAAACAAAGGAGAGGGATTTACATAAATAACCTAGTTAAGCATAATTAAATTATAGTAACCTCTAATTCTTATTTAGTCATCCTGCACTGTCATGGTATTTTTAACCATTATAAGTAAGGATGCTCTTCTGTGGAATGAATGGGGGAAGGGGGCTGCTTGAGATTTAGCAAATTCACGTTAAAACAGTGATGTGTGTATAATAATAAATAAATGAAGTATTTGTTACTTGCTCTAATCAGCTGTGCACAAGCACTTCTCAAATATATGATACAACAGACAAAAATCCCACTAGGATGCCACTTGTAGTAATGGATAAAAAGTGATAATACTGAACGGCTACCAAAGTGATAGACTTGGACATTAAAGAACTTGTCTATATGGCAAACATTGCAAACTAATAAAGGTCTAAATAGATATAGGGTTTGCAAGTTCTACAGCCATAATAAGCCATGAGACAAGTAATGTAATGGTATACACATATATTACAAATTACTTTTTATTCTGTTGCTTATGTGCCGCATACCCTTGTACTTAACAGTGATGTCAACCACATCATACAAAACGTAGGCCAAATAATCCAAAAATAATTATATATAATGTATAATATTGCAATATGTAAATATATGTTAATACATAACCATATACAACTGAAAGTTAATTATAAAGTGTCAGAACAATTTATATTGAATTTATGAATGATGAGCAAGGCTGCTTCCAAAGACTGATCCATAAAAATGAAAGACTTTAATGTATACACCAGTGGTTCCCAAACTGTGTTCCGTGGCTCCCTGGGGTGCCCCGGGACACTTGCAGTGGTGCCAAGGGTTGGTGGCTCATGACCAACTTAAATTATTTATGATCAATTATGGACAAAACCAGTGCTTGTGGTTGCCAATCATAAAATAGTTGTCCAATCAGGAGCAAATCCTGCCCTTTACCACATGAACTTTACCAACTGAACGAAAGGATCACAAAAAAACACAATCTTCTAAAAAAAAAAAAATTTCGACACCTAGGGGTGCTGTGGAAAAAATCTGATACTCTAGGCTGCGGTGATTCAAAAAAGATTGGGAACCCCTGGCATACACACATTCTATTAAAAGAAACATCTTTCACACACCAGTGGATACCAATAGACATACCTACAATTCTGTTACTTACGAAAAAGCATAACAACGTAAAATTAGACTTTTCTGCAGAGATCGGCATTATGAAAATAACTTACTTTCCCCTCCAGGAATGCTTTGTTGTATAGAAACAGGCCAGGTCCTTGTTCTCTCTAATTATATTCATTTTGCATGAAGACCTTAAAAGAGAGGGGGAGAAAAAAAAGTATAATAATTGAACAAAATTTTCAAAGCAAATCACAAACTTCATAGAAACATAGTTCAACACACAAAAAGTAATATGTGACTATTATAATGAGTAATTGAAATAATGGCAGTCCAATTATCTAAATGGTGCTGGACAAACCAGTAAATGCTGGTAATAGATGATACAGACCATGCTTTAAATCTCCATTTAATGATGCTAAAGCTTCCTTTCCCACTATGTGGAAACATTCCTCATCTTCAAATACCAAACCATGTAGGTTTCTGACATTGTATATAAGTCTGGACTAATGTTAGATTGTTCATGTTTCCGGGAACAAATTATATAATTGTGTCCTGCATGGGGTCCGCGCCGGATTCATCCCTCCACTACAATGAATGGAGCGCCCAGTCTTCCCCACATTGGTGGGGTCAACTCAGTTGCAAACTATGTTTTGCCAAAAGTTTGCAACAATGGGCTTAAGTCAGACCTAATCGCACAGCTGCGAATATCGCAGACCGGACGATTTTCAATATATTATGCATGCCGGCGTTTGAGGGCGGTAACTGTCAGTTTTCTGGGAGGCAGCGTGATGTCAGCTCTGGTCCCGATCAGCCCGTTGCTATTGCAGCCGTCGAGTAGGGCATGGGCTACGCACAGACGGCACACAGTGGAAAAATCATTCCATAGTTAGATTTGCAGCTATTAGCTGATAAAGGTAATTTTCTCAAGCTAAGCAAATTGCAGACTTACAAGGGGCAGAATTTCACTGTGGTGGGCTGGCATACACCTAATCACAGGGCTCCAAAAATCATCAGCCCAGCAATCAGGTCTGAATTAGAACCATAGAACGCTCGCTAATTTCTTCAGCAGCCTATGGTGATCAAAGATGTATACTTGATGGTTGTTATGTGCGCAGGACACATATGACAAAGTTCAAGTGGCAGCTCAAATGTAATTTAAATCAGCCCCATCAGTGTAGTCACCAGACAATATCTCCAGATGGGGAGGGTAACAAGCATCATGTTTTCATAAAACTTAGGGGCACTCTCAAATAATGTGTGCCCTTAGTAGTTAATTCCTGGTAAACACCAAACAAGTGTACGCTATAGAAAAGCATTAACTACCAATGCACCAATAACAATAGTGAAATAGAGTGCAGTAGAGGGGAAAAGTACTGTTTAATCAAAGTCGGCAGTTTTTTAGTGAAGTTATGAAGACATAAAAACAAGGGCAGCACTGTAGTTCAGTGTATATGCCTGTGCCTGGGAAGCTAGGCGCTGCAGGTTCAAGACCCACCTTGCCCATAAATTAAAAACAGTAAAAAGGAAAAAAAATACGGGGTGGCTTCCCAGGCACATAGGGGGTTATTTTGGTTCACTCTCTCTCTGACATTCCTTCTTAGATGGACAAAACCATGTGCACTGCAGGTGGGGCAGATGTAACTTGTGCAGAGAGAATTAGATTTGGGTGGGGTTTTTCCTTCAAAGTGAGATCTATATTGCAGTGTAAAAATAAAGCAGTCCATATTTTCCCTGCATAGAAACAAAATAACTCACCCAAATCTAATTCTCTCTGCACATTTTACATCTGCCCCCTGCAGTGCACATGGTTTTGTCCATCTAAGAATAATTTTGTCAGAAAGAGTGAACCAAAATAACACCCAGAGTATTTAAAGAAAAAAAAATAGGTGGAAGATATAACAAGTGATATTCTCTGTATCACTCATTACAATTAAATGGTGATCCAGACAATCAGATCCTTTTTCAAACACAGAAAGAGCTGATTGGCTGGAGCACCATATAAAATTTGTAATGAGTTAGAATGAGAATATAACTCATTAAATCTTTACCTACAAAATCAATCTAGAAACATTTTCATACACATCATTTCATGTTAATGTACAAAGGTCTACATGGCCTCAACTTTTTGAATCACTATACACAACAATTCCTAGCCTTCTTTCACCATGAAGTTGATAAATTGTCATTACAGGAAAAGCACTTCAAACAAAGGCCAAAAAAAAAAAAACTGTAAATAAAAAAAAGCATCAACCACGAAAATGTAGGCTGCAAATTTAAAGATCATACCCACTAATCAAATTACATAAAATATATGAGAACATGGGTTCAAGTATATTTCTTCAGTGTTTGGAAACTCAAAGAAATAATTGTCACACCTAAAATATTTTTAACACTGAATTTGCTTTAAAACTAGAGGTTTATAAATCACCTCAGTGGAAATTATTGTAAGGTTGTCACTTGGAAAGACTTAATCTTGGCAGAGTAATCTCTAAAACAGAAGTCAGTCAGATGGAAAATCCATTTATAAGATGTGACAGCACCTGCTGCCCAAGAGCGGAGTACAGTGTATCACGCACTTCAAAAAACATCATCAGACAAAGCAAATCCAAGTGACCAGAACATGCCTTCTGCAGCAATTATACAGTAGGAAGTACATTTTTAGCTAACATTTACCCTGATCCACAATTTGAGAGAATTAGTTTAAATAAAGTGAAAAACACAAATGTGTCTAATTTAAAACAATACAAAAACTGTAATGGCGCCTACACAGGGCTATTTTCTAAGCGATGTGACTTCAATTGACTAAATCACTTAGAAATTAAACACACATCGCTGTTTATGTAGGGCCCATAGTGATAGAGATGCGCGGCACCGCACGTCAATATCACCAGGAGATGTATAACCAGCCTGCTGGATAAATCCAGTTAGATCGCTTAGCAAGAGACTGCACATCACCCATGTTTTGTGTAGTGGGCGATAGCGATCTGAGATCTTGCTTCTCCCATGCTTAATTTACTTGCTTACCTTAAAATCTCACATGCTTAGGTATATATTCAATTGTTGCCAGATCCATTCCAACATTCTTTTGCCGTAATGGATCCAGCGTTCAATGCAGCGGCCAAATCCGGATGTCGAATTTGGCCGCTGATTGATGCTCACCCGGCCGGCGTGGGGACCGGGTGAGCGTGGCGGCGGGAGGCAGCAGGAGCCAAGTCAGAGCCTGGACAGTGCTCACCCGGCCCGTTTCCGGGACAGATGAGTGTGGCAGGTGGGTATGGGAGTCGGCGGGTGGGTACGGGATGCGGCAGGAGGGTTAAGGGGTGACAATGGGAGGGTGCGGGCGGTGGACAGTAGGATGGCATGTAGGCTGCTGCTCACGCGGCGTCCTCCCTGCCTTAATCTGCCATCTTTTTATGTCTGATTGAGATTGCCCGAAACGGTTTTGGCTGTGTTTCCGGCAAAGGCAAGAGGATTAGCGGCTATTCCGTCAATTCACCTGTTTTTCGGCAGGTCGGAACATTTCAACCTGCCTGAAAACAAAAACTGCCAGCACACTGAATAGATCGGAACCCCTTCCGATCTATTCATGTCGAAAACTGCCATCTTTTCGGCAAGACGGCAGTTTCGACGTGCATTGAATTTACCCCTTAATCTCTATGCTTAATCGCTGGGGCACTTTCTGAGCAATCTAAATTCCAGGAAGCTCAAGGAAATCTCTCATGCTGAATCTCCAATGCTAAATCGCTGGCACAAATCTCTGTGTGTGTAGGCCCCATAACTTTGCAGAAGTCAAGACTGTGCTTCTCTAAAGTCTATATTTCATGAATTATTCAGACATTTAAAGCAAAAACTATTTTAAAAGGACTATGCCATTCTCAAAGAAGAATTGTTGACAAAAAAAAAGAAAATGTACAAATGATGTGCAAGTAAATTTGTGATGCTTGTACAACAGCCCTGTTTTCATATTATTTACATGCTATAAATTGTTAACTAGGACAATTTACTGCTAGACTGCTCCACCGATGTTTTACAGGTGTGTGTGTGTGTTTTTTTTATTTTTTATTACATTCCTAAGGATAATATGAGAATGTCAATGAGTTATGTGCAAATAAAACCATCAACTGAATATCATCCCGTGATCTTCCATTACTTTAGACGGGCGACCGGGTGCGATTAAACTATTGAACACTGTACAATGTTCTCCATTGGTCTAATAGGGACTTACCTAGTGCGGCTGGACCCGGTGGATCCTGCAATGTCTTCTAGGCACCCAAAATGAGGTATGTCATTGCAGTGCTTCCAGCAGTGAGTATTCCTAATCCTAACCTTAATTTAACACCCCCACAGCCTCTCTCTATCCTTCTGCTGCCAGTCCGTGCAATGTCAACAGATCACTGTAAATATCAGTAACTCATTAGTGTTCCAAATACATAAGCAACTGTCATTTCACATACCATATATACTAGAGTATAAGCCCACTTTTTCAGAACATTTTTTATGCTGAAAAAGCCCCCCTCGGCTTATACTCAAGTGATAGTCCCACTTGAGTCAATAAGTTTGCCCAGTTTTTTGTTGCAACATTAGGTGCCTCGGCTTATATTCGAGTCGACTTATACTCAAGTATATATACGAAATATAGCCATCTAATGGACTAAAAACAATGCAAGAATTATATTTTTCTGCATAAGTACTGGCTAAGAGGGAAGATACTAACTGCTCTTCTATAAGGATATGATTATCATAGTCACAAACATACAAAGAAAATATTACTCATTAACATACACTCACACAAAGGCCAGAATGTAAAGTCCAGATCTGCTGGTGATAAAGGTCAGAAACAAGATTTGTGAAGAACGCGAGTTAAAGTGCATACACACGGTATGATAAACAGAGCGATGTTGCTCATTTTAGCCCTTCTGAGTGATGCCATTTTATCGCACTGTGTGTGTGCTGCAGCCAGTGGGTCTTTTACAACACCCTCTGTCTTCTGTGCATGCACAGAGAAGGTAGCGGATTGTTAACGAGGGCCATGCAGAATGCAACATGCCCCCTTGCAAGTGTGTATGCAGTTGTCGATGCTGGCAACCCACGGCCGCCGATAACGGTGACTGCAGGGTTTGCATGTGTGCACGCACCTTTAGAGGAACAAAATGTGGATAATTGCTCTTTTAAGGGACCAAAATGTACAATATTGTATTTGGCAAATATAAAAATAATAATCACCTGCAAACATGTCGGTATGAGAAATTAACTTATTACAGATGACTATAAATAGAATGTATAACCAACTTTATTGTATACAATTTCCTAAGAATCATGCCAATTACACAATTTTGCAATACAATTTCTCATCTGTGTTCAAATTAAGAAAATAAATGATGTGGTCTGGAACAAGAAGAGCTGCCATTCTATGGGGGGTATTCAACGTGTAGGTCACTGCAGTCGAGCTTGCTCAAACTCCATGACCCTGTCCCGTTCTCGGTCAGCTCGACCGAGAACACGCAGGCGGGATTCAATGTCCTGCCTGCAGCGGGACGAGAAGAGGGCGTGGCCGCGAGTTGCGGCCGGGAAGAGGCAAGCTGCAGCCAGCAGCTCGTCACTTCCCGGCCATTCTCGGCAGAACGGGCCCAACAGCTTGTGAAGTCTGGCTCGTTCTGCCGAGAAACCCTGCTCAATGCTGTCGGCGAAGACAGCATTGAATAGGGCCCGGCGACCATCTACCCCGTGGGATTGAATACCCCCCATAGGCTGGAAATGTTTGCGTTCTTGCTTTACATTTAAGTAAAAAAAAAAAAAAGTGAAAACATAAACAGGGGAGGGAATGCAGTGTTCCCCAGATATACCGTATAAAACGGTGAGCACCATCCCATCAGTCTTCTTAGCCATTGCTGTGTGCTACACCTTTCACACAAAACTGGCATCTGCAGCTACATTCACTCTGTAGAACTTAAGGTGGCCATACCCCAGAACGATGTGCACACGATCCACACACTTTCAACGGATCGTGTGCATTGAGTGCATGTTGTGTGGTCCCGTGGGTCGAGTGGTCGGTCCTCAGATCAGACGTGCTGTATGTCTGATCTGTTGGCTTCCACTGCGGTTGTAAGCGGATCGAATGTGCTTTAAAAGCATATACGATCGCTCGTTCAACTACACTTACAACCAGCAGTTGACCAAGTCATATGCAGGTCATTCTGGTGTATGGGGGCCTTTAGTGAAAGCATGGATTGAAGACCAGTTGGTCACTTTGCTCTACCATTGCTCTATTGCCTGCCTAAGATTCATAAAAATCTTCTAAAGCCTCCCGGGAGGCCCATTATTTCAGCCAAAAATTCCCTCTACAGCAATGTATCCACCTTTCTCGATTGCTTTCTTCAAACAGCAGTACAAAAAAACAAAATCTTACCTTCAGGACACCATGACCCTTTTGAATAAATTGCAAGCCTTTGGACCCATACCTTCTGGTACCTGGCTCATCACTCTTGACATCTGTAGTCTATATATCAGTATTCCACACTCAGATGGTATCCAAGCAACCCAAGATCTACTATTGGCTGATACAGACTACCAAGGACCTCCAATTAAACTTTTTGTCACATTATTGACCCTAGCATTGCAACGGTTTCTTCCTTTTTAATAAACAATTTTTCCAGCAATGCTCCGGGTGTGCCATGGGCTCCCCGGTCGCACCATCGTTTTCCAATG
Organism: Crinia signifera; assembly: GCF_055691185.1. Taxonomy (NCBI): domain Eukaryota; kingdom Metazoa; phylum Chordata; class Amphibia; order Anura; family Myobatrachidae; genus Crinia; species Crinia signifera. Next base: position 226,894,941 of record NC_139221.1, read on the forward strand.
CCTACATGGCCTCCTTAGAGCAACAGCTTTTCCATGACTCTGACCTGGGCACTAACATCATATTCTATACACGGTACATCGACGTTGTATTGCTGTTCTGGAATGGGACTAGAGAAGACTTTACCACAGCTGTCGATGAGATCAACTCCCGTGATTGCCCAATTAAATTTACTTTTTCAATGAGCCTGGAGTCAGTCAACTATCTTAACATTTGCCTATCTGTACAGAGTGGTGTTTTGAATACATCCATATACTCTAAAAAAAAAAACAACCGCAATACTCTCCTGCTTGCCCAAAGTCACCATCCACCAGCACTCATCAGAGGATTACCATTCTATTAATTATTATGGGTGAAGGGGATCACTAACTCTGAAGTGGTCCTGAAACAAGACCTTGATAAAATGCAATAAAAATTCAAAGCAAGAGGATATTTTCAACAAATCCTTGATGCGGCAGGAGATAAAGTTGGCCAGATTCCATGCATAGAAACATTGAATAAACATACACGTGATCATAACAAAGACATCATGGGCTGGGTCTGGTCATACAACTCTGCAGACCCCCACATTAGTTTTATATCTAGATCTTTGTGGCCAGTGATTCAAAGAGATAAAGACCTCCGGACCCTGAAAAACACCCATCTCATGTCCTGCTATACCCATGGCAGGAACATTAGGGATTGGGTTGTTCGCATGGATATCTCCACCCGCATCCCCCTTGATACTCATGTTAAGGCTGGAGGATGCTATCGCTGCGTAGGCTGCACTACCTGCAGTGCTATGACAACCACCAAGACTTGAAATGGTTACGTCTAGAGGCGCAATGGATCTTCAGATTAGACACCCTGAATCCCAGGGGGTTAAATGAACAGCTGTCATTTAATATGTTTCTATGAATCACGATCATACACTGTTTCCATTCTAATATTTTCCATTGATTTGACCTTCTCTGCCTTTTGTTGCTCTTCTCCTGTACTGCCATGTGCTATATCTTGTATGTTTTTGTCTTTTCACTTATGGTGCTTTTTCTGACTACAGGTCTTATGTTTTGCATCTCCAGTTTGCTACAGTGATCCACGCTGCTGTAGTTGCTGGGGGAATACCGGAAGTCGTCACATCACGTCACCACACCAGAGAGGACGCCAAACAGGAAGTGCTGAGCGGTGGCGATCAGGCAGCAGGAGGAGTCTGATGGACACCAGTGCCGGCCAAGGGGTATTTATGTGAGTATGTTGTGTACATTCTTTGTTCTTATCTTGAAAACGGAATAAACCCTGAAACATTGATAACTAGACCCTGTGTGTCTGTTACCCATGTATTGAAAGACAGAGTGTGTGCCACTTGTTCTCCCATCGCTAGACTATATACACAATATATTGTTAATGATACCTTTATCAAGCATAGCATGTAAAATATATTGTCTAGACTCTAGTGTGTACATACCTTATGCTGCCCAGTATTCACAATGCTATGACAACACCATACTGAAAAAAGTTAATAGGAAATCTACAGATTTATGGGACTATGAAGAGTTGGATGTAAACACAAATTTCTATTTTTTTCCCCTCAAAAAATATGGGAAAAAAATTGTTATGCATCCATACCTGGCAGCGGAAGAAGCATTTTTGGATAAGATTCATTACACTAACAGGGATGGTTAGGAGGGTAAGGGGACAAATAAGCACAGCCAAAGTACAGTAAGGACTTGTTCATGCAAAATGCTTAACATGCAGATGCGCCAGTTTAGAGGTGTGTCACTAGTGTGTGCTCTACAAATGTTGTAAAAATAATGGGTGACAAACTCAAGGAAGCAGCTGTGCAATACCGTACAGGTAATATGCTAATGCAGCAGGAGGCATCTGGTGCAAATAAACACCTTACAGCCTGGTCTGCTGTGGCCATCTGTCATCTGAGCAACCTTCAAATTATTCAGATTGCCGTCTTGGATTAGAATACAAGTGTGAATTTGCCCAAATGGCCACTGCTGACTGGTTTACGAAGTCTGAATCTCTCCCGTCTCCCCTTATGCCATTATAGTAATGCTGATGCTACATTCCATTTGCATTATTAATCGTTCTGTAGAAATAAAGTAGATTTCCAAATTATCTCCTAAAAAGGGAGGTGGAGAATGTGTGTACAGGTTTGACGTTAATAAAAACTTAAATCTTGTATATTCACTATTAGCTATTCATGACAGAGTTATGAGCATTACTATTTGGGAATTGTGTACTACTAACCACTGTAAAGCAAATATCGGAGGATAAACCAAGCACACTTACAACTGTCCACTCCAAGAGGGCGATTTAATTGTTCCAAGTGAACCCTGCTTAGCATCTATAGGAATGGGGTCTGTGACTGAGCAATTCATTTGTTTCCCATTCAGGTATCCAAACGTATTGAGCATGCTTGTAAGAACTGGGTTTAACCACACAAAGCAGATAAACGTATCTAAAAAAGTGGTTAGTGAATATAAACCATGGACTTTGCACAAATCTGGAGGCTGCAAGAACAAATATCTCCCCCCTGGCTAACGGGCGTCTAAACTAAGCAACAATTGAATTGCTCTGTTTTGGGCCGGTTTACATTGGGTATAATAATTGAATTTACCCCAAGAGAAAAATGTCATCATAGGAGTAACATTGCTACTTACAGCATGCTAACCAGATCTACGCTACAACTTTAAAGAGGACGGTAATGTCGCATAATTACAGTTGTAATGTCTCTTCGGTTACCATGCATCTAATTACCATGTTAAACTTGTTGGCATGCCCGTGCCTGTATTCTGGAATTGGCATAGTAAACTGTGACAAAACTGAGTGTCAATACTCTATACCCCACACTAAAGAATAGACCTGGCAAATTTACTATTGTTTAATCCAGGATTAAACCAGGCACATTTGTTACACAAACTATGGGGGTCATTCGAGTGCGGTCGCAGTTGCTATCCCTGCTGCTTCCTTGGAAGCAGTAGTGATAGCCCTGTATGGTAACGCAGAAGGAGGCCTCTTTTAAAAGCAGATGCCCCCTGCTGCAGTAGTGATCCAACCTGCGTCCTAGGACACAACATCAAATCTCTCTCCCACCATCAATGGAAATCCCTCCCTTAAATGGCAGAAAGTGTCTGATGCCGGGCTGTGTATCATGATGCAGGACCTGTTCAGTAGAACCGCACCCCAATGACCCTCTATAAACATGACTCATTCCCACGATTAATAGAAATACATGGCTTACTTTTGTAATGAACAGCAAATGATCATGTTCACTCTTAGGCAAGATTCAGTTTGCCTCTGTCTGTTCCAATTACAGGCCTGCGATCAACCAACAAATTACGTCTAAGACCATACTTAATGCAGGTTTCTGGTTGCAAAAATCTGGATGAAGTGTTCTACTTTAGGACTAGCAAGGAGTTGATTGTGGACCTCTAAATAAAATAGCTCTTGGCACTTTATCTGTAAGCAAAGGCTACGCAGTACAATCCACAGCTTATGGAGGGTCACTCTAAGAGAAAATAATGCACATTTATATCTGTTCTCTCCAGATATAAACAAAGCTCATTTACTCCTGTTCAAGGAGAAAATAAGAATGCACATGCTACTCATGAAGAGCTATGCATATATGACCAGATCTGTACACTGCACAGAAGCACATTGCACCGTTTATGCTTGCAATTTACACAATAATTTAATTTCAGGGCTGCCTTATAGCATTCCACAAAATAGAGTAGAGAAGAGTTTGCTAGAACAGGGGCTATATAGGGAAGTTAAATAGGTTTTTGTGCCGGTGCTGGCTGAAAAATACACACAAGACGATAAATGAATTAATCATTTTTACTTAATAAAATATATATGACAATATATAATAACAAAAATTGGACAAATAATAACTTAAAAAGAGAAGACTTTTTGAATGTACCTCAGTCTCTCAATTATATTGAGTGGTAAAGATAAAAAGTCATATGTCAGTTGAACAGGGATAAATAGACATTACCATCCTTGGTCCTCCTCAGAGACTGTAGAGGGAATTGTAATCCAAGGGATTTGATTATTAGACCAACATTTCCCAGTACTCTAGGATTTCCAAGAGCTCAAGACTCCCATATTGTGGCTCACCCTGACATCTGATTAAATTAGGGATCGTGCTTTTATCCCACAGCCTCAGCATTCTCAGATTCAGTTCAGCGTGGTGTGCTCTAGGTCGGGAGAAGGGAGTAGGTCTCCAAAGAAGATAGTCCTTGTCAACTGACAATTTAAAAGTGCTCAACGCGTTTCCCCAGCAGGTGTCCAGCTTCCACAGGAGCAAGTGTTGACTGTGTCCACAGTGCCTAGTTTTATACCACTGCAAGGATTTGCTAAATTGCCTCACCTGTGTGAGTTCCACCCATTAACAAAATAAAAACTAATTTACCGTCTTGTAAAACACATTTCACTATATAGGTGGCAGTCTTATTTATTAATAATTGTTTGTTACATCATAAAAAAAAAACATTTGTAAAGTGATGAAACAACTTTTTTTTCCACTTTATTTAATTTTAAATTCATATATAAAAAAACAAGGACAAGGCATATAGATTAAAGAAAACAATAGCACAATTGCAGACATAAGGGAAGGTATTTCTAGTAAGTACCTAGTGAACACATTCGAGTTAATTGGTTATATCAGGGTGGTTACTAAACTCTTTACAGAAAAAGTCCCCGGACATCCAACATATCACGTGGCTACCCCCACCTCTTATAACTAGTGGCATTTATTTAAGAGCAAAATACTAACTTACGAGAAGAAAATAAACAAATTATTTTCAGTTTACATTAATCCAGGTGCATATTACTAATTACTATCTAGTGATAACTTATTGATACCAATTCTAAACTATCTATTAAGAAATATCAGGACATCAAATATTAGTGCCGTGCCTATCAAAATATTTTCTAATCCCTTTAATTTAAAGTGCTTTTTTAAACAATAAGAATCTCGATTGCATCATAATTATTTAACCTTCAGTGTAGTACCCAGTGTAGACAACGTAAAGGGGAAAGCGGAAAGTGAAACATATTAGTAGATTATATTATGAAAGCTTCATATATTGTACATAATTGTCTTTCCCCCTATTAGTTTTAAGGGACTATTTCCCACCCACAATTAAACCCTCTTTAGTTTAATCCCTATAAGGGTGCCTTATGCTTACATCGCAGGCTATCAGGCCGTAATTCTTACCTCCCCCTTACGTCCAAATCCAACATTTGCCTAGTCCTTATCCTAACCCCCCTGCCGTTTCTTCCCCCCCCCCCCCCCCCCCCTCCTCCCCCGGCACTGTCATAGTAAAAATAAAATACAAAAGAGAACACTCAACTAATTGCAATATCTATATCGCTATCTTTCCTAATCTGCTATCCAATTTTCCCAAATTCTATCAAACGTGTGTAGGGTACCTCGGGATAAAAAGGTATATTTTTCGTTGGCTTTAGTTGTCTTTATTAGAGCCCTCCAACTTTCTATTACAGGACCTTCTTTAGCCAGCCACTTCCTGGCGATACATACCTTGGCGAGGGTAAATGCAATAATAAGAAATTGTCTTAGGTATTTATCGCACCTATTCTTGTCCAATATCGCCAAAATACTAGCTTTCGTTGTACAAACTTCCTGGGGAATACCTGATCTCTGGAGATCTTTAAACACCTCTTCCCAGAATTTGGCCACCTCTGGACATTCCCATATAAGATGCCAATAATCGCCTGTAACAGAGGGGCATCTAGGGCACCAATCGTTCACCCTACCCCCACAGCCAAAGAGTAGTTTTGGGGTCATGTATGTTCTATGAATTATGAATAACTGAATTTGTTGAAATCTGAGTTGCGCTGTGGCCAATCTAATGTTCTCCAAAGCTTCTAGCCATTCCTCATCGGTCAATGGGCCTAGGTTACTTTCCCATTTCAACTTAGGGTACTTGTTTCCTAGAACGGCCACAACGATTTAGATCGTTGTGGTCGTAAGATAAAAAATCGGATCGATCGCATCGCATGCGATTTGGTCGCATACGATGCGACCGATCCGATCGACCGATTTTTCACCCGATTTTTTTTTTTTTTCACCTGATTATTTTCAATTGCCCCCACAAATGTTACTAAGTGGGCTAGACCCCACGATAGACGTCAACCCGAAGCGTGGCGAGCGCAGCGAGCCCGCGAGGGGCGGCGGTGCGCGTCCTCCGACCTTTTCATTCCCCTACTATCCACTAGGGCGTGGAGTGAGAATAGAATAGTGTGGCGAGCGCAGCGAGCCACCGAGCCCGAAGCGTGGCGAGCGCAGCGAGCCCCGCGAGGGGACGCGTCTAACTTCACAGGTATACGCGTCCCCTCGCGGGGCTCGCTGCGCTCGCCACGCTTCGGGCTCGGTGGCTCGCTGCGCTCGCCACACTATTCTATTCTCACTCCACGCCCTAGTGGATAGTAGGGGAATGAAAAGGTCGGAGGACGCGCACCGCCGCCCCTCGCGGGCTCGCTGCGCTCGCCACGCTTCGGGTTGACGTCTATCGTGGGGTCATGGCGGGCACATAAAAAATGTGAAATGGGTCATATTGGCCCATTTCACCTTTTTTAACATTTTTCCCTATGTGAGATGGACTTAATCAAGTCCATCTCATCTTGTGCCATTATAATGGCACAAGACCGACAAGATCCTCCCGATTTCAATGTTAAAAGATTTTTTAACATTGAAGTCTATGGAAAAATCGGGTCAATCGGTCGGTCGCATCGCGGCCGATTTTAATTGGTCGCGACCGACCGATTGACCCGATTTCTGTCAATCAAAGTGAAAAAAGTGTAAAAAATCGGCCACATCGTGAGGATCGTGTCCCTTAATTAAGAGCCACGATCACTCACGATTGTGGCCGTTCTAGGAAACAAGTACCCAACTTAGTCTCAGGGAGGTTTCCTTTATTTAGTTCTTGGCTGAGGATCGAGAAAATGTATGAGATCGCATGCTTGTTCGGGCATCTCTGAAGCAGTTTTTTAGATAGGGAGTGTTCTAACATTAAGTTAAGGCCCCTGAATTGTACAGAGAAGGCGTGACGTAGCTGAATATATCTAAAGAAATAATTATTAGGAAGAGAATAAGTGACCTTCAGTGAGTTGAATGATTTGAATTCCCCATTGTGCACCAGTTGTCCTAATGTACTAATCCCTTTCTCCCCCCAGATGTTCTTCATTTGTAGATTCCCCAACTCTGATAGCATACTAGCGTTAAATAGCGGAATTTCAGGATCTAACCCCCGGCTCCCGAGAATATTTTCTACTTGCTTCCATACCAGGTTCATTTGTTGTATTATTGGCGGCCAAATCCTCCGCTGGTTATCTGCTAATAGCATTTGAAGGGGAGTATGGCCCTTCGTATTCAACCTAATTAGTTCTGTTAGCCCATCTTCTCTTCTCGGGATCAGCAAACTCCTGATAGAGGCCAACTGTGTAGATAAGTAGTAGAGGTGGAGATCTGGGAGTGCCAGACCTCCGACCCGCCTACTCCTAGACAGCGTTTTTAGTCTAATACGCGGTCTCTTTTTGGCCCAGATCAAAGAGGATATTAATCCCTCCAATTTTTTAAAAATGGTCTTCGGGAGATAGATTGGGGAATGTTGTAATATATAAACAATTTTAGGTTGAACTAGCATTTTGACCAAATTAACTCTACCTGTAAGCGTTAGTGGGAGTCGTCCCCATGCACTTATCTTAGATTTAAGGTACTCTAGTTGTGGAGTGATATTTAAAGGGATGAATTTGGCCATATCACTTGAGATCCTGATGCCCAAATATTGGAAGTCAGTAACCCATTTTAGGGGTGATTGGGCATGTACCTCTGGTGGGCAAGGGCCTGTTATGGGGAGTATACATGATTTCTCCCAATTTATACGGAGACCAGAGAAATCCCCGAATTTTCCCAGCATTTTGATGAGCCCCGGTACTGCCTCCAGATGATTATTAACAAAGAGCAAAATGTCGTCGGCGTATAACGCAATACGATCCTCTGAATTTCCAATTTTAATCCCCTGAATCTCCTCGCTTTTTCTAATAAGACAGGCCAGAGGTTCCATAGCAATGGCGAAGAGGCCCGGGGACAATGGACATCCCTGACGGGTGCCCCGACCAATCTCAAATCTCTGCGATATATATTTATTGACCGAGGTTCTGGCCACTGGAGACCCATATAGCACCTTGATCCAGTTAATGAAAACTGGACCAATACCGACCCATTCCATGGCTTCCCAGAGGTATGACCACTCAATTGTATCAAAGGCTTTTGTTGCATCGAGTGATATTATAGCAGCCTCTGAGGAATCATGTTGAGCCTGTAGTTGTGTATACAGCCTTCTAATATTAGATGTTATAGATCTACCGGGAATAAACCCCGTCTGGTCGCCATGGATAATCTCACCTAATGCCACATTTAGTCTCCCGGCCAGAACCTTGGCCAACACCTTAACATTGTTATTCAAGAGAGAGATTGGGCGGTAGGATTCCACCTCACCAGGATCCCTGCCCTTCTTCAAGATAATAGTTATTAATGCCTCGGACATAGAGTCCGGGAGGATCTTATTTTCATATATATCATTGAATAGGGCATGGAACCTGGGAATAAAGAATTGTTTATATTTTTTATATAAGTCATGTGGGATTCCATCCATACCGGGGGCTTTGCCCGTTGGTATAGAGGCAATGGCCTCCTCTATTTCTTTTTCAGAAATAGGGGCGTCAAGGATCTCCTTAAGGTTTATGGGTAATGATGTATGTTCAATACTAGCTAAATATTCACGAATTTCTACAGGTGGGTGAGTTTGCTGTGACTGGTATATTTTATCATAGAATTGACTAAACTCTTCCGCTATATCTGGGGTGTAGTGGAGTGATCGACCATCCACTGTCCTAATTCCAGATATTACATTAGTGTTATTATCTTGACGAACTATATTAGACAAAAAACTCCCCGGCCTATCGCCTCCCATATATCTGCGGTGCCCTGCATATAACTGCCTATAGTGTTCTTTCTCTAGCAGGCACTTCTTCCATTCATCTTGCGCTTGACTCCATCTGATTTTATTCTCTTCATTTGGGGTCAGGAGATATTCGCTTTCAAGATTATTACATTTTAATTCTAGGTCCTTCTCCTGTTTCTTATAAGATTTTTTTAGGCCCGCTATCTCCCTAATTAGAGTCCCTCTAATATACGCTTTAAACGTGTCCCAGATCACCCCTTTTGTGGCGGAATTATCATTCAACTCAAAGAAGTCCTTCCATGACGCCTCAAATTTACCCCCCGCATCAAGCTGCGTTAGCCAAAATATATTAAGTTTCCAGTAAGAGAATCCTTTGTTCCCACCTATTATTAATTTAAGGAGGAGGGGAGAGTGATCAGAGATGCCCCTTGCCAAGTAAGCGATGTCCTGGATATAGGGAACTACCTCATCAGTTACCAGGGCCAAATCAATTCTAGAAAAGGAATTGACCGCTGATGAATGGCAAGAATATTGTAAGGTCTCCGGGAACCTTTCCCTCCATACGTCCCTCAAGCCCATCTCCTTAATTAAATGGAAGAAGCCTGTTTTTGTATTTTCCTTGCGGTTAGCCCTGCATGAAGTGCCTGTCCTATCCAGGGAGGGAATCAATACGTTATTAAAATCGCCGAGCATAATAACAGGCATTCCCTGGTGTTGCACAACGAAAGTTGCAGCCAATTTCAAAATTTCTGAGTTATATGGGGGAGGGATATAGACTGTCAGTAATAAAAACGGCCAATCCCCCAGTTTCCCCTTAATAAAGATATATCTACCCCACTGATCTATTACAGTCTTCTCGGGGACAAAGGGGATGCCCTTGCATATCAAAACAGAGACTCCCCTGGAGGCGGAGGTATGAGTTGAATGGAAAGACCATCCTATCCAAGGACGTTTTAACGCCTCCGTTTTTTCCGCCTCCAGGTGAGTCTCCTGAAGGCAGATGATATCTACACTGTGGCTACGTGCCTGTCTTAACACCAAAGCTCTTTTTATTTTATTATTTAGCCCACGCACGTTCCACGTGAGAACACGATAATTAGCCATCTACCCACAACGAAAAAATTTGCCACCCCATCCCCAGATTATTAATAATCAACATAGCAGTAAGCAATATACACATAATACATAACAAAGCATAACATCCAATGACAGTGCCAGTACCCATCCCCGTCCCGCCCCCCATCCTGCATGTCAGAACTCCTCTTTTCCCACCATTGACATGCTTTATTCCAAGGAAAAAAAAAAAAAAAAAAAAATTGTTCTCTTTTGTTCCAGATAGGGCAATCAAATCTGATGACCATGAGCAGGGAAAAACGCTCCTACTCCTCAATTTAGCATCAGGGCCTAGTCCACTGTAGATTAAGTACTGAGGTTAGTGCCTAGTGTAAAATATCAACAATAAGGGTCTATTAGTACTCTTAATTTATCGTCTAGAGTCCATCTGCCGACCGCCAGAAAAATTTACATCCAGCCACGATGCTGCTTCTTTAGGTGAAAGAAAGAAAACTGCAGAACCGTTGTGTATAACCCGGAGTTTTGCTGGAAACAATACTGCATATTGCAGATTCAATTCTCTCAGACGTTTCTTGACCTCAAAATACTGAGCTCTCTCACGCTGGATTTGCACAGCATAGTCAGGGAATACTAGAACTTTTATATTATTCCAAATCAAGGGACCTTTTGTTCTAGAAAGTTTGAGGATCATATCCCGATCAGTGTAATGTAAGAGTCTGGCTATACACGTACGAGGTTGCGCACCTGGCGGTGGGGCCTTAGTAGGGACACGGTGTGCCCTTTCTATCGAGAAAAATTTTGAAAATTTCTCTTTCCCGTACGCTTTAAATAGCCATTCTTCCAAAAAGGTCTCTGGGGTAGACCCCTCCGCTTTTTCTGGCAGGCCCACGAATCTTATATTATTTCGCCTGCTACGCCCCTCCATTTCTGTCAATTTCGAGTTAAGTTGGTCTACATGTGTGGAGAGTTTCTGCACTTTGTCTTCTATGGGTCTAATTGTATCCTCCAACTGTGAGGTACGGTTCTCTACTTCTTTAACTCGGTCCTTGACCTTTTGGACTGACTGCCTAATCAAGTCCAGGTCCTCTTGTATTTTCTCAATCTTTGAGGTCAGCCTCCCCTCACTAGCAGTGAGCGCTTCCAACACTCTCTGTGTTGATGTATCAATTGTATCATCTGTAGCCGGAGCTGCAGGGGGGCTAACTGTCTCAGAGGAGGGGGTGGAGGGGGTATGAGACCCAGACTGGCGTGCATATTTAGCAAGTTTAGTTGCAGCGGCAGTATTTTGGGTTTTACCCATCATGGAGGCAACTTCAAAATCCTAGTGGGGCGAAACCACCCAGGAACGTTCAATTTTGGCTGGCTCACCCTGCAAAAAACTAGCGTTCATCAACGGAGGACAGCAGGGAGTCAAACCATACGTATGATATCAGCAAAGAAATAGATTCAGTGCTCCAAGGGGCGAGCTGACATCTCCCGTCGCTCACAGTAATTTCAGGGTACAACTCTCCCCCTAAATCCAGTCCCCCTCCACCTCACCTCGCCTCCACGACGGTCTCAGCAGCCCGTATGAGTCAATAGTTTAGGCAGGTACTGGGGGGCGCTTGTGATGCTCTGTTTTTGGCCTCCACGTGCTCTGGATCCGTCTGCAGACCCGGCTCCACTGGTTACAGACCTGGCTCGGGGAGTACAGCGCTGCCTGAATGCGCCTCCGGCTCTCACCCGGGGCGCTATTTCAAAGGCTAGAGACCAACAAGGCCCCGGCACTCGTGACACCCCCCGGCGCACCACTCCAGCAGCCGGGTCTCAATCGGGCTCTGCCGCCCGTCTCACACGCCGGCTCTCACCCAGCGCGTCTCTAGGCTTCCTGCCGGCTGGACTCCCAGCATGCACCACGCCGGATGTACCCCGCCGAGCGTACAACCTGTCTCTCTCCACAGTGCGGCAAAGGGAACGTCAATCGGCACCGTCACTCACAATACCCGGCATTTAATCGTCCTCAGTGGGCTAGAAGGTAGGATCATAGCCGCTCATTTCTCATGGAGCAGGAGCGTCCTGAGAGCAGCGTCTCACTCCCTGCTCATCCTGGCCACGCCCCCCCTCAAGAAAGTGATGAAACAACTTAAAGATCTTTTAGCACCTGTGATGTAATCAATCGGATAGGTCATATGACCCGGAAGTGTTGAATCACTTATTACATTGCCCGGCGACAAAGTCTGGTCACGTTACCAATCACGAGATTGCGGAGGTGCACCAGAGCATAGGGTAGCGTTACCCGCCTTGCCTGGTAAATGGCCCACTGCGTGTCAACCAGGTGCCAGAGGAGACATATCATGTGTGCTGAACAAGTCTGGACTCCGTAGATGGAAATGGCCTAAGTCATATGACAATGGGTGGAACTGGAATCCGGATTTAACAGCAACACAGACAGTGTCCCTAGTGTTGCCTAGCAACACTCGTGTTAGATGTATGTACCACTTAGTTGCTCATGTTTATTCATGTGTAAATATATATATATATATATATATATATATATATATATATATATATATATATATATATATATATATATATATATTTATTTCAGCAGGCTCCAGCAGGAACTGAGGCCCTTATTCTAGTTCACTCTGACAAAATCTTTCTTAGATGGACAAAACCATGTGCACTGCAGGGGGGCAGATTTAAATGTGCAGAGAGAATTAGATTTGGGTGAGTCATTTTGTTTCTGTGCAGGGTAAATACGGGTTGCTTTATTTTTACACTGCAATATAGATCTCACTTTGAAGTAAAACCCCACCCAAATCTAATTATCTCTGCACAAGTAACACCTGCCCCACCTGCAGTGCACATGGTTTTGTCCATTTAAGAAAGATTTTGTCAGAAAGAGTGAACTAGAATAAGGGCCTCAGTTCCTGCAGGAGCCTGCTGAAAAATAGCCCTGAGTATATAGATTACGGCTTTTAAGATACAAGGATTACCTCATATAAAGAAGATAAGTATATTAATGTCATAGCAAGATATATTGAATACAATAAAATACCAGAAGAGATCAAGAAATTAATAAATTAATAAAAATGAAACATCATACATAATAATGCTCTTAAGAACCATGTCAAATATGATACCATCACGGTTATTACACATATTATGCTGTTAGATCTGTTAATATAGATTTACATAATAATGTCCCATATTATCATTATATGTTAGTAGAACAACAAAAAAAAATATATAATAAAAACTAAAAATATGAATATAAAAAAAAAAAAATTAAATATAAAAACATATTATATATCGTATTATATAAAGGGAAATATAGAGAAATATGATACATAGGCAAGAAGAGGAATTCTATAAAACTGCATTTAGATCAATGGTCTCATTCAGACCATTAGGATTGAGTGAATTAAATTTAAGAGTCCAGAAAACCTCTCTGTTACATAACAAATTAAATCTTTCCCCTCCTCTTGGGGTTTGTGATATTTGTTCTAAACCCACAATTGTGAGACAGGCCGAGTCACATTGATGTTGTAGTTTATAATGTCGGGACACGCTATGTTTCATATAACAACCTTTTTGTATATTCCTCCGATGTTCCATAAATCTAGTGTGCAGTGCCCTTGTGGTTCTTCCAATATATGGTAAATTACATCCACATTTTAGTAGATAAATAATATACAGTTTATAAATGACTTAAAATAATAAGGGGATTCTGAGGATGATATATTCACCGATAAATTACATCTCGGAATATACTTGCACATTGTACATCGATGTTTATGGATGGGGTCTACTGTGTTTTTTTTTTCGTTTTTTTTAGGTGCCTAGGAGCCAGTGTCAGCACCTTATCTTCTTGTAGTACCCTATAATTACGTGTTATAATAGTTTTTACATTATGTGCACAGTTATTATATTTGCTGATGAAGGCCATCTCACGATTAGGCTTGGACACTCTCTCTTTATCATGGAGATTTACTGGTTTTAGAAGATCTTTCCTCTCCATTTGGAGTACATCTGAGAGTGCCTTCATCAGCAAATCTTACGGGTAATCTCTTTCCCTAAAGAAATCTAACATTTGAGCTGCCTGATTCAAAAAGGTCTGATTATCTGTACAATTGCGTTTGAGGCGCATGAGTTGCCCCTTGGGAATATTAGTTTTCTATGGAGTATGATGTGCACTTTTAAAGTGGACATAAGAATTGGTGTTAACCGGTTTAACATAGTTGGAAGATATAATCATATTATCTTTGATCTGTAGGGTCAAGTCCAGGAAGTTCACAGATTCCAAATCAAAAGTGTGGTTGAAAGATAAATTATAATTATTACAAATAAGTGAGTTAACAAATTGTGTAGCTGAGTAAAGGTCCCTATCCCAATTTATAATTAAATCATCTATAGAACGGCCATAGAAGACCAGGCTCACACCCCAGCTGCCGCCCCACACATGAGTCTCCTCCACCTCCCTCATGTATAGGTTGGCATAGCTGGGTGCGGACCTGGTCCCCATGGCCATCCCCATCACCTGTAAATAATATGTGCCATGAAAGGAAAAAAGAGGATTTTGGGTACTTACCGATAAATCCATTTCTCTGAATCAGCAGGTGACACTGGAACTCACATTGGGGGTTTAGAGCTTGGACAGCTGGGAGCTAGGCACTACTAATTTGATTAGGGAAGGCTACTCCTCCCCTCTAAGCCCCATCAGCCCCTAGTTAGGAAATTGTCCTACTAGAGGAGATGGTAATAGTAAATCGTTCATTGAGACAACAACATTCATCAAATCATACTATAAAAGTAACCGAACTTGCACGAAAGAACACAAAAGGCAGGAAAACTCCAGAGCTGGGAGGGCGTCCAGTGTCACCTGCTGATTCAGAGAAATGGATTTATCGGTAAGTACCCAAAATCCTCTTTTCTCTATCATGCAGCAGGTGACACTGGAACTCACATTGGGGAGGTTCCAAAGACCATGCCCCGGGTGGGAGAGCTCTGTGGATCCTGCAACACCAGACGACCAAAGTCGTAGATGAAGAGGCAAACTTATCAAACTGGTAAAAGCGAACAAACGTGTTCACTGACGACCACGTGGCCGCCCTACAGAGCTGAGAAGCTGTGGCTCCCCTCTGAGCGGCCCAGGATGTACTCACCGATCTCGTGGAATGTGCCTTCACCGTAGAAGGCGGCGACTTCCCTGCCTGCACATACGCCTGTGCAATGGTCAGACGTATCCACCTGGCCAAAGTCTGTTTCGACGCCGGCCATCCTCTGCGGAAAGCGTCATATAGAACAAAAAGACAATCAGACCTTCTGATAGATGAAGTCCTTGCCACGTAAATCCTCAGAGCACAAACAACATCCAATGTAGACTGAGAATCACTCTGAAAAGGCAGGAACCACGATAGGCTGATTCACGTGGTATTTTGACACCACCTTCGGAAGAAAAGACGGATGTGTACGCAACTCCGCTCTATCCTCATGGAATATAAGATATGGAGCCTTACAAGATAAAGCGCTCAGCTCAGACACTCGGCGGGCTGAAGCTAGAGCCAGTAGTAGAACGGTCTTCCAAACGAGGAACTTTAAAGGTACCTCCTCTAAAGGCTTAAAAGTCCTGGACTGGAGGAAAGAAAGGACCAAGGCTAAGTCCCAAGGAGGTGTTGGTGGGACAAACGGAGGCTGGACCCGTACAACTCCTTGAAGGAAAGTCTGGATCTCAGGAATGAGTGCTACCTTCCTCTGAAAAAGAATGGATAGCGCCGAGATCTGCACCTTCAGAGATCCCAAACGCAGACCAGCGTCCAAGCCCCTCTGGAGGAACAACAACATCCTGGACCACTTAAAAGTTCTGAAAGGCCAACCCTGAGATCTGCACCAGTCCGCATAGGCACGCCAGATGCGATGATAGTGAGCCGCCGAGGATGGCTTACGAGCCCTCAACATAGTCGGAATGACTGAACTTGGAATTCCCTTCGCCCTTAACACTTCGGTCTCAAGAGCCAAGCCGTCAAATGGAGGGACGACAACTTCTGATGGTGGAACGGACCCTGTTGAAGAAGGTCGTGCCGCTGGGGAAGAGGAAATGGTTCGTCCGCCAGAAGCTGCTGAATGTCGGAGAACCAACTTCTGCGCGGCCCACATGGGGCAATGAGAATTGCCTGGACGGATTCTTTTTTCAACCTCTTTAGAACCTGACCCAGAAGTGGAAGAGGAGGAAACAGGTACACGAACCTGAATGTCCACGGCATTGCTAGGGCGTCGGTCCCTATGGCGTAAGGATCTCTTGTCCTTGCCACATATCTTGGAAGCTGATGGTTTTTTCGGGATGCCATCAGATCCACCTCGGGAGTCCCCCAACGATCCGTGAGCTCCCAAAACACCTCGGGATGTAGAGTCCACTCTCCTGGATGGAGATCCTCTCTGCTGAGAAAGTCTGCCTCCACGTTCTCTACTCCCGGAATGAACACGGCAGTAAGAATCACCTGCCTGCTTTCTGCCCATTGCAGAATCTTGGATACCTCTGCCATGGCCATCCTGCTTCTCGTGCCCCCCTGTCGGTTCACATAGGCAACCGCTGTGGCGTTGTCTGCTTGAATCTTTATTGGTCTTCCCTGAAGATAATCCTGTGCTGCTAGCAAGGCGTTGTAAATTGCCCTTAGCTCCAACACGTTGATGGATAACTGACTCTCTCTGAAGTCCCATCTCCCCTGCAGACGAAGACCGAGCACCACTGCTCCCAAACCCCTCAGACTTGCGTCTGAGGTTAGGAGAATCCAGTCCCAGATGGCAAATCTTCGCCCCTGTCTGAGGTGCTCTGAGTGAAGCCACCAGAGTAAGGCCTGACGAGCCCGGGCTGAAAGCCGAACCAGTCTGTGTAGAGACAGATGCGACCCCGCTCCCTTACTTAGGAGATCCAGCTGGAAAGGTCTGGAATGGAACCTCCCCCACGTTACCGCTGGGAAGGAAGCCACGATCTTTCCCAAGAGCTGAACACACAAGTGAAGCTGAACTCGACGCGGTTGCAGAACCCTGCGGGTCATCGCTGTTATGGAACTGATCTTGTCCTCCAGTAGGAACACTCTCTGAACCGAAGTGTCCAACCAGAGTCCCAAAAAAAGAATCCTCTTGGAAGGAGTCAGAGTGGACTTCTTGAAATTTAGGAACCAACCCAGGCTGACGAGGGTCCGAACCGTCAGATGCGCGTGTTCCTCCAGTAATTCCACCGACGACGCCTTGATGAGCAGATCGTCCAGATATGGAATTATGGTCACCCCCTGATGTCGTAGAGAGGCGATAATGACTGACAGAGTCTTTGTGAAAACTCTGGGAGCCGATGATAACCCAAAAGGCAGGGCCCTGAATTGAAAGTGATCCTTCTCTATGGCAAACCTTAGGTAAGCCTGGTGAGGCTTCCAAATGGGAACATGAAGGTAGGCATCCTTGATGTCCAATGATAGCATGAACTCGTTCGGTTCCAAGGATGCAATGACAGAGTGAATCGACTCCATCTTGAAAGGTTGGTATGATACCAATAGATTCAGGGACTTGAGATTTAGGATGGGTCTGACTGACCCGTCTGGCTTGGGCACTGCAAAAAGATTTGAGTAGTACCCCTTGCCTCTCTGTGTCGACGGAACCGGGATGATAACCTGAGACCTCAGCAAGATATCTATCGCCCCCTGAAGAGCCGACCTCTTGTCCTGAGACACGGGAAGAGCCGTGGTGAAGAAACGTGTGGGGGGAGGAAGGTCGAACTGGATTCGATAACCGTCCGAAATGAGCCTGCGAACCCAAGGGTCCTCCGAAAGGGAGAACCACTGGGTTCTGAAGTCCAACAGGCGAGCTCCCACCACCGGATCCCCCACAAAAGCTAGCAAACCGTCATGCCACCGGCTTCTGAGGTGGCTTAGGCTCCTGTGGTCGAGCGTTGGATTGAGGGCGGGCTCTAGCCCGAGAGCCTCTGGAGGCCTGAAAAGACTGTCCCGTATAGTGACGCCGTGCAGGTGGAGCTGCTGAGGGAAGGAATGCTGACTTCCCCCCCAGTGGCCTGCGAAATCCACTTATCAAGCTCCGGTCCAAACAGGATGTCTCCTGTGAACGGAAGCCCTTCTACTGCTCTCTTGGACTCGGCATCTGCCTGCCAAGAACGCAGCCACAATGCTCTCCTTGCGGAAATAGCGTTGGCCGAAATACGAGCAGATATAAGCGAAATATCCTTCGCCGCGTCACCCAAAAAGGCTGCAGACTCCTTTATGTGCTCTGCTAACTGACCAATCTCATCCCGAGACATACCTGAATCCAAACCCTCTAGGATCATTTCTGCCCATCTAGCATTTGCCTGGTTTACCCAGGCCGATACTATGGCAGGTCTAAGCTGGGCACCCGCCGCCATGTAAATGGTCTTTAGGGTGGCCTCTAGCTTGCGGTCCGATGGATCCTTCAAAGAAGAAGCACCCGGAAACCGGCAATGTCGTCTTCTTGGATAACCTGGACACAGACGCGTCCACTGGAGGCGGAGTCTCCCACTTGCCTAAAGCAGCTGGATCAAAGGGATATAACGATGGAAAACGTCTAGGCATCTGAAAACGCTTATCCGGGTTCCTCCAGGCTGCTAAAAGTTGATCCTGGTTTTGACAAGGAAAAACAATAGCAGACCTCTTTGTCAGACCAAACAGGTCCAATTTTAAAATAAGCAGGGAAGGGCTCTGTATTCACAGTGTAGATAGTAGAAAAACGAACAACCTGCAGGAGCAGGTAGAAAAATGACCAGCTCCCTGAGCACAATTTTCTAACTGGGGGCTGATGGGGCTTAGAGGGGAGGAGTAGCCTTCCCTAATCAAATTAGTAGTGCCTAGCTCCCAGCTGTCCCAGCTCTAAACCCCCAATGTGAGTTCCAGTGTCACCTGCTGCATGATAGAGAAATAATTATGTGCCAAAATGAAGGCAATACTCAATCCCTATGGTCAGCCCTGAGTTGATCATCTATACTTAATCTCTGCTGTATAACCTCACAGCCCAATTTGTGGGGAATGTGGGTATACAGGACGTTAACATCTAGGGTCAAGAATGCATATCACTCTCGTCACGGTATTGATTGAATTTTGTCGAGAAGGGCTGTAATGTGGGACTTCAAGTTCAGAACATAACTTTTCTTGCTATCTAGGGAAGGGCTGACCACTTTCACCATCTTGTCACATGTATATTGGAAAATGCAGTTGTATATATAGTTTATCGCCCCTCTGTGGTTGGTGCATCCTTGCCATCCAAATAGTTACTTCATAATCCAAATTCAGTTTTTAGCTTTTTGAATGAAACGGCTAATTTCGAGGTGGATGATAACTACACAGCAGCTGTGAAAGACAATGCTAAAGCCAGAGGAGGGGTCTTAAATAAATAAAAAAAATCATGCCTGCAATTGGGTTCTGTAACCAACTGCGGTGTCTGTAGACACAGCATTGGGTCATCTGTGGGAGTACCGGTCACCTGAGCACGTATGAAATCAGCACGTACGAGAGCAAAGCTGCGTCCTAGGACATAGTCATTGGCTTCAGCACACCTAGAAAATGTGTCTAATCTGCTTCTTCACTATTAGTGGCAACGAAAACATCTTTTTTGTTGCCGGCTTGAAAGATACATCTGAAGATTATCAACAGGATTGAGCAACACACTACATAAATACCGGAGAAGCTCTACATCAGATCTCCTTGAGTTTACTGTGCAGTCCAGTAAATAAAATAAAATATTTTTTTCCAACAAGTTGTTAAAACCTCCCAGTGGAAAAGCAAACACATGTCAATGCTCCATTGTGTTTGGAAAAGTGTTTACATTTGAAAATGGAATGTTCCAATACTATTCTATATTACGCAGGTTTAAATGAACATACATGTTAATCATTTAGGCTCTACTACTCTGTTGTGTTGAATAGTGCCACAGAACAGGGGGGGGAAGATATATTAAGCCAGGTGAAGTGATAAAGTTTAAGGTGATAACGCAGCAGCCAATCTGCCCCAAACTACCATTTTTCAAACCATGCATGCAGGGCCGGACTGGCCATCTGGCACTTCTGGCAAATGCCGATTTTGTGCAGAAAGCACCCCCTGCACCCTTTTGATTATTGAGCAGGGGTGGGAGCCGAACAGGAGACCCAGCTGCCAGTGGCAAGAAACATGTGATCCGGCGGCAGTCAGCGCCGGGGAACAGGAGAGGAGACCCGGAAGCTGGCGCATAGAAGACGCGGCTGCCGGCACCAGGGACAAAAGACCGGTGGCTGGCTCGCAGGAGACTTGGCGGCCAGCACCGGAGAACAGGAGCGAAGACCCGGCAGTTGGTGCATAGAAGACGCGGCTGCCGGCACCGGGGGACTAAAGACCGGTGGCTACTGCACAGGAGACTAGGCGGCCAGCACCAGGGAACAAAAGACATGGGAGTATGAGACACTGCAGCCAGCGTACCGGAACCAAGTGGTATAATGTGTTATAACACGCCCCTTTGTGATGCCACGCCTACTTTCCATTAGATCACACCCCCTTTTGACACGCAGCAGGTGGGCCTGTGTGCTCAAAATGCCAGTGCCTATTTTTGGTCCCAGTCCAGCCCTGCCTGCATGCAACCGTCAGGAGCTGATTAACTAGTGCATTACCACCTTCCACTTTATCACTTCACTAGGCAAAACATCTGCCTCTGAGTGTAATGATGGCAAGGGCGAAATAACATGCTATAACAGATCTCACAAAAGGTTTACTTTCAGGACTGTTTAGAAGGTTGGTTAAACATTAAAACTCAACAAGTAAAAGATTTATGGAAATAACTAAAGTCTTCAGCGACTAATAGTAACAGAATGATCATTAATAAATTTATGTTAAATATTAAAATGTTTTGAGAGGTTAGAGGAGACTATTAAGGTGTACACATGGTTTCCATTTAGTCTATTTTTCTATTAGATTCTGCCTATATAGGCAAAATCTAATCGAAAGGTTTTCAGCTGCATTTGATCCCGATGCGCGTTTCCATTTAGTCTATATCGAAAAGAATAATAGACTGTGCAGGCAAGACTATGGTCCATATTCAATGCGGCTGGCAAGGGGGTTAAACAGTGGGGATCGCAGAAACCAATCGATCCTCGCTGTTTAACCCCCGCACCGGCCACTCCATCTATTCAATGTTCCAGGGGAACAGTGAGGCTCGCGGCTAATGCAGGGAGCCCGCTGCACTTAGCCACGAGTCTTGCGGTTTCTGCGGCCACATACGCTGATTCCCCTCTCGCTCCAAAAACGGAGCGAGGGGGAAACGGCGTATGCAGGGGGGGGGGTCCGTTGAATACTGACAGGGCGAGCTGTGACCCGGCATTGAATACACCCCTATATAGTTCAGATCTGTACTTTAGTCAAAATCAAATGCGTTTTGCTTGCTGTACGATTTGATCTTCATTGATCCAATCGGGATCGAATCGCAAGGCAATCGCAAAGTGCGTATACCCCTTATGACAGCTACACTATGGACACTTCCATGAGACAGGCAGCAATCTTATAACTTGCAAACCACACCATATAATGGAGGAAACCATGCATTTTACTTTAACAAAAAGTAGCCATACTATTAAAAAAAAAAGAATAGAAACACTATTATGTTTTTAAATAACTTTTAAATCCATAATGAAGGTCATTGTGTTACAGAGGAACAATAAGAAACTGGGAAAAACTGAGTAAGAGCACAGAATAGGTCAATTGTTGTGTGCAATTTCTTTTTAAACTTTACCGGTCAGGCAACATCTAACCTGCACATTACAAAACCAGAATCAATAGTTCATTCCCTTACAAATCGCCTGCCCCCTTTTATTTTTTACTGTATCCTTTTCCCATATAAAAGTGTTGTTTTAGTTATGTTTTAGGTTAACATTGCAGAAACTCAATAAAACTATTCATGACAAAATAATTTTCTTATGGGGCATAAACACGTTGAGATGTGTTAGAAGCATTTTTGCTAAGCTATTTAGGTTAGGTGATTTCCCAGTGTCTAGATTGCGCATAGAGAGTCCATACACAAGCAGATATGTGTGCTTAGCGATTTTACTTAAGCAACAAAAAAAAGTAGGGTAGTGGTATCGTAGCGGCACTGCTGGCACACACCTAGTATCGAATGTGATACATCGCTGCGGCTAAAAAGAACCCAGGATAAGACGCTGAAGGGTGCACATACAACTTCTCTTACATGCAGCCCATCCGACCTCCGATTCCGGTCTGATACATCGGATTGGATGTCATACACATATGACATGACAGACTCAGGTGAAATCATGCCCAAATCGCATACTGTATGGGAGCCTTAAATAGGATTATAATCTTCAAGAACACTACATTGGAAATGCTTTCCAATGAGGATGGTGAAATACAAGCTCCATCCCAGTGCATTAATAACCAACCAGCTATGAAAAGTGACTTGATGAATTTTGATAATTTGGTTTTCATGCAGAAAGGAATGGTTTGACTTTGCAATATTTGCACACAAACTGAGTTTTTAAAGTCAGAACTCCTGAGACAATACATAATGCATTTTTCAGTGGGTGTGCTCGGTCAGTGCGTAGTGAGTAACCATGGGTCCTCAAACTACGGCCCTCCAGATGTTCTGAAACTACAAATCCCAGCATGCCTTGCCACAGTTTTAAAACTCCCTTATAGCAAAACTGTGGCAAGGCATGCTGGGATTTGTAGTTTCACAACATCTGAAGGGCCGCAGTTTGAGGACCCATGGAGTAAACTGTGCCACACAATTTCTTGTGTTAAGAGTTTGTTAACTGACTTAATTGGAAGGGCTACCAGCATTAACATTGATGTTAGTTTGCCCTACATACATGTCAATGCATAGTATACACCCTAGGGTCAATTTGTGTCAGGGGCCAATTAACCTACCAGAGTATCCAGAGGAAAACCATTCCAGGACAGAGGGAATATACAAACTCCCCACAGGTAGGGCCATGGTGGGATTGAACCCATGACCTTAGTGCTGAGATGCTGTAAAGCCAACCATCATACTAGCATGTCAATCAGTATATAAACGTTACAGTAAACCCCTAATTACTTAGGCACTAAAACATGTACCATAACATGATCATCATTTAAATGACAGTATATCCAAGTTGGCTTGTTTTGGTTTCTATTTAGTTGTCTGTCGCCTTCTTGACTTGAGCAATTGAAACAAAAAGCTCAAACCAGAAAGACCAAATTTATACTTCTGATTTGAAAAACTAAAATGGGAAACTTGCCTTTAAGTTTTAGCTTTAATGTGGATACACAAATGCATTTCAGATTATAGCTATAGCTTTGTTTGAAGAAGTGGTGTCCCTAGTATGCATTTTAAAACGGTACCAGCTGCAGTGTGAAAGCTGACCAGTCAATTTACCGGTTAGAGAATACCGGTATTTCAAAACGTTTCAAAAGCAGGATCCTACACGGTTCTGAGCCGTTTTTACTGCAGTCTGAACGGCCCTGAACCGTTTTGAACTACACATGATAATCTGCTCAAGGGTCATTGGTTGTCTCCCTGCATGTTGTCACCACCCACAGGCAGGAAGTGCACAACAGAGTTTTATTGCAAAGAAGCCTTTTTTTATCGGTGAAACGGGTTAAATGTGAAAGGTACAAAAACGGTATTGAAACAGTAATATACTGGTTACAACATGCAATGTGAAAGGGGTTTAATGGCTTTTGACCTGTTTTATGAAACGTTTGCAAAAACGGGTTGAAAGCAGGGTTGCAATGTGAAAGCAGTATAATATACCACTTATATTCAGTGTATATATATATATATATATATATATATATATATATATATATACATAGATAGATATATCTATCTATCTATCTATATATATATAGATCTATCTATCTATCTATAGATCTATCTATCTATAGATCTATCTATCTATAGATCTATCTATCTATAGATCTATCTATCTATCTATAGATCTATCTATCTATCTATAGATCTATCTATCTATCTATCTATATATATATATATACTTAGCAAAAATGAACGTCACTCCAGGTACGTATAAAAGTTTTTTTACTGTATGCTGTCTACAGTGTTTCGGGCATAGCCCGTCTTCAGGACAAGGTACTTGTCCTGAAGACGGGCTATGCCCGAAACACTGTAGACCGCATACAGTAAAAAAACTTTTATACGTACCTGGAGTGACGTTCATTTTTGCTAAGGATATATGTACTGGGTTCACCCCCAGTAACCAGCGGGCACCCAGGCCAAGCAACACCAGGGAAGCAGGAGCCAGTATATAGTGCCGGACCTTTCTGCAAATATATATATATATATATATATATATATTAATGTATGTATATCTGTAAATATATTACTATTTGGTACTTATGTATTATCTGGGCTCCCATGTTAAATGCACCCCATTTTTTCATACCCCTACTATCCAACTACGCATGGAGTTGATTTTATATAGTGTGGCGAGCGCAGCGAGCCACCGTGCCCGAAGCGTGGCGAGCCCCGCGAGGGGACGTGGTCTCATAAGAAAAACGGGAGCCCAGATATTACATAAGTACCTAATATTTTCATACATATTTAAAAAGAGATATACTATATCTATTTACTGTCAGTTGTGTCTGCGGTACTCTTTACCTAGCACGGCGCCCATCGTGGTCATCGCGGGCATTGAATGCACTAAAAAGTCGGGTGCGACGCGACCGACGCGATGCCCGCGATTTCCCATAGGGAACAATGTTAAATTTCTCAATTGACCCGATTTTACTGTTCAATGCCTCAATTGACACGATTTTTCCATAGGAAACAATGTTAAATGGCCCACAGAGGCCAAATACCCACCCTGAAGTGTGAAATGGCCCCCACAATTGTTAACGCCACCCCACGATCAACGTGAACCCGAAGCGTGGCGAGCGCAGCGGTACGCGTCCTACGACCTTTTCATACCCCCACTATCCACGTCGGCATGGAGTTGAGAATAGAATAGTGTGGCGAGCCCGAAGCGTGGCGAGCGCAGCGAGGGGACGCGGATACCAGTGAAGCCCGCAAAGGGACGCGTTTACCTGTGAAAGTATCCGCGTGCGCTCGCCACGCTTCGGGCTCGGTGGCTCGCTACGCTCGCCACACTATTCTATTCTCAACTCCACGCCGACGTGGATAGTGGGGGTATGAAAAGGTCGTAGGACGCGTACCGCCGCCCCTCGCGGGCTCGCTGTGCTCGCCACGCTTCGGGTTCACGTTGATCGTGGGGTGGCGTTACCAATTGTGGGGGCCATTTCACACTTCAGGGTGGCTATTTGGCCTCTGTGGCCCATTTAACATTGTTTCCTATGGAAAAATCGTGTCAATTGAGGCATTGAACAGTAAAATCGGGTCAATTGAGAAATTTAACATTGTTCCCTATGGGAAATCGCGGGCATCGCGTCGCACCCGATTTTTTAGTGCATTCAATGGGCGCGATGCCCGCGATTTTTTTACCTGCGATGCCCACGATCAAAATCGTGGGCGCCGTGCTAGGTAAAGAGTACCGTTTCTGCTAACATGACCAAAGTTTTTAAATGTGATCTAGTTCCAGTTTTATTAAATAATTTATGATTAAGTTTTAGCTACAATTTTGGCATTTAGAAAATAACACAAGCCCTGGACAAAAAAGGATATTTCAAGCAGTATATTATACCCAATATCAGGGTTTTTTTCACACACACACACGACCAGTGCAGGTATAACCCACTGCTAGGAATATAGTATGTCATTAATCCAGAAGTGCATTCATGACTTTCATAATCTAGTTTACAGTCCCCGTTAATGACTCAGATTAGATGCAGAATTACTGTAGAAGACAGGAGTACTCCTCTGCTACCTGATTAGAGTTTCATAACTAATTAATTGTAGTATACCGGCTTGTTATATGGATATTATATAGGAGATACACGGTATATACAACAGAGACTCTACCAAAGTGTGTTTATTATATCATCCCTGAGTGCCGCTTATACAGTAGGTGTATTTTGTGTGAGTGTGTGTATATATTACATTATATTAAATATCTACAAGCAAATAGACAGCGGCACTTCAAGGTGGAAGAAATATTAGATATATTTCAATGTATATGGTTACAATCAACATTTCAGAGCCAAACTGGCTCCTTAATCAAGACAAATTATTTACAGGTTGAATAAAGTGTTATATAGCTTGTTTCCGCTCTTTCTAAACTGTATTAAATACTAAACAAATGGCAGAAGCAGCAGTATGCAAATCATAGGGAGATACGCCAACCTATGGTACAATTATATTGATGGCCAATGTCTTCATACAAAAAGGTACATATGGAAAAGTAAACAGTTAACAATAAACCTATTCACACTCGCATATGATTTTCTAAGGCTTCGTCTCTGAATGTACATTGGCTGTTGTGAAAACCAGCCATAAATCAGAAATGCTTGTCAGATACATATACTTCCAACAGCTTTCAGAAACTAATTGCCTCGTCTATCTAAAATGTATAATAACAAACCCCAAGTGAGAGCTAACTTCTAACATATTTTTTTTTATATACATCTATATATCTTTTTATCCGAATGAAAGAAAATAGGATTACGTAAATGAATCAAATTATATAAAAAGGAAAGATTAAATGTGCATATAAGAACACCTATCAATGGATACACATGCAGATTTTGGGGTAGATTTACCACGGCTTTTAAAAATAAATAGCAGTGGTGTTGCTTATAGCAACCAATCAAATTGTATCATTTTCTAGTATGCAATCTGATTGATTCTCTGGGCAAAACTGAATTTTTAGAAGTTAAACAAAATTAACCCCCTTGGTATTACGTTATTCAGGCCCAAAAAATAATATCCCTTTCAGACTTTCAGTTCTGCAAAATCCTGGGTTTTATTTAAAGGCCCATACACACTGGGCAGTTTTTAGCTGCAAGCCACTCAAACTTGGTGTTTTGAGCGGCTTTCAGCTCAAAGCCACCAGTGTGTGCTGCACGCTCCCGCATCATCCCTAGGGAAGCCATTCATCTGCTTGTATTACCAGCAGATGATGAGCGACTTTGTGGACGGCTTTTAATAGAGCTGCGCTATGCAAACCCATCCGCCCCCTGCTGACAGTACCGGGCAGGGGGAAAGCCGCTCAGTGTGTATGCACTAAGCGGCTTTCCCCCCAGCGATGACAGCGATCATTGCTGTCCATACACACTGGGCAAAATCACCCAGTGTCTATGGACCTAAAGCCCTCCTTTCACACTACTGCACAGACGCAGGAAATGTGTGTTTTTTTCCAGTTTTTAAAGCACTGTCATCACAAGGGGACCTTTTGCAGGCACACAATAATGAGGTCATGCAAAGGTGGGGGCAGTCCCAAATGGACTGGGTTTGCTGTACAATCGTAAATAAATTTACATTCCATGTATCATACCAATAAAAACAACATACCATTTTTCCTTTTCAAACACTTTTTATTCACAGAATAAAAGTATTTTGTTCTAGGAAATGAAACATGGTGTGAAAGTCTTTCCTTTCACATATATCTTGTAAACAAGGCTCTTCTCTGGCACACTTATCTGCACTGTGTTCCTCTGTGTGGTGTCTGTTCCTCTCTACCTGCCATTGATTGATTATATCTGCAGGCATCATGTGACCCTTCATGGCAAATTATAATAGTTTTCAAGCAGCCAGTTAGCAAATTCACATGTCCCATCAGTCACACTTACCCGGGTCACCAACCCGGGAAGAAAGACCCGTAAAAACCCAGATCAATTGCAGAGTCAAATGCCCAGGAACACAGTCCCAGATTGGTGCGTAACAGACAACAAAATTGCGGGTTGAGGATTTTGGAGCAGGTCTGAAAGGGGTATAAGATACCTACCATCTTTTGGAGGAGAATGATTGCACAGACAATCCAATGCCTAAATAAATCAAATTTTTATAAGGCAGAATGATTTATGGCCTAACCATGGGGAAAGATAGAGCAAACATTGTCAGTAGGGATGCCAATCTCAGTGTATTTTCTCAATCCTGGGATTGAAAAATGCTCAATCCAGGGATTCCTGGGATCCCAGGATTGGTCTCGCTAACAAAATCACTTTTTGAAGCTTGATACATCTGTCCCTTAGAGATAATTTATCATAAGAGTTGAAAGTTAAAATCAATTTATCTTTCCAAATATCAATTTTCAGTTACTGAAAATTGATTTCAGAATGACAGTAGGCAGAAAAAAATAGTCAATTGCTGCACGAACACCTTACAATGGCACTGGCCTTTTGTCTTGTAAAATCTATGCTTGTGGCCCAGATATCTCAATCACATGTAATGACAAGGTCAATGTGCACTGTTGTAAAAGCACTGAGAAGTAGTCAAATAGGAGTCAATAACCGATATCATAAAATGTATGAATAACCAGGGATACAGAATAAAAAATAAACAATGTGAGTGCTTTTGACTGCAGTACCCATTGGCAACCAATCAGCTTCTACCTACAATTTTATGGAATGTAATTCATAAATGCTACCTTGAAGCCAATTGATTGCTATCAGTGGCAAATACAGGATTTCTATAGGGGGGTTTCCAAATACAGTCCACAATATCCCACTCTATAAAACAACGGCGCAAGATTGGGAGTCTGGGGGAGAGGTAGAACCTAGTAATGGCCATGAACATTAAGGTAAACATTGGTCTTTTTATAAGTAGTATCAAGTATTAATATGTAACATTATAAATGGTCTTTAGTATAGGTTTCATCAAACATTTAACTAATATAAATAAGTGGTAGATTGAGGACTCCAATCCACACACACACACACAGCAAACGTGGTAGAAGAAGCTGCCAAGAGGGGGGTTTCAAACAACTGTCCTCCGACTGGGGGAGCGCAGAGAAGCCCATTGCGGACTCACTGCACTCGCCACAGCTTCTATTCTCTAGTGTTCATTCTAGCACCCGCTATATTTGAAAACCCATGCAGTTCCTCTTCCCTGCCTGGGGTGTCACTGTCTGCTGTAGTGCTTCTAGCACAGTGTGGTCTGTATATCAGCACTGATATGCAAACCAGACACATGTGCTAGAAATGCCAGCGCAGACAGTGACACCCCAGGCAGGGAAGAGGAACTGCATGGGTTTTCAAATATAGCGGGTGCTAGAATGAACACTATTCTCCCTCTATGGGGGTTGTGGACCCCCACGAGCGAGAACAGCCCCAGTAAGTCGGGATTCCGACTGTCGGGCATTTTACAGTCAGGCTTACAATGTCTGTGTACTGACCGACCGTCTGTGGAGCATCATCCAGCACCCTTAACAATAGTTGATGTATTTAGTTTTAGAAGTATATAATACTTCTAAAGTATATAATAATAGTGTTCATTCTAGCACCCTGCACCTTTCAACCCCCATGCAGTTCCTCTATCATGCCTGGGGTGTCGCTGTCTGCTTTGGCGCTTCTAGTACAATCTGGTCTGTATTAAGATGCAAGCCACAGAATCCACAGACACCACAGCAAAATAAAAGAAACTAGTATATCAGAGAAACTCAATCCTTTAACAATCCAGTGCTACTCTGTGGCATTACTATTAAATGTAGTCCTGATGTAAAATGTAATCGCGTCTTCTGATCAGAAGATGTTTGGAACAGCACCATGCTTCTGGATGTGGACACTGAGCGATATAGCCCACGATAAGGCAATATATCGTTCAGTGTGTACGAGACAACTGGTGTTTCGTTACATCTATTATCCATGCTAAACAACTACATTGTCTAGCATGTCCTCAGCTTAAATCCAGTACAGCATCACTATGGGGATCACTATGCAAAGATTTGCTACATATGGATTTTGATACAAAGGGATACTTACACATTTAGATAACTAAAAAGAACATCCCAAAAATAGTTAAAATAATAACACACATATATAACGCTTTCCAATGCTCAATATAACAAATGTAGAAGTTGCTTTTACTACATCAGACCTTATGTAGCTGTGGAATATGAAATGTGCAGTTAGGGTGTAAATGAGCTAAACACGAAGGTTTGACATTCCTACCATAACCCAATGAATACACCATGTTGATTTAATGCTCGCTTTTTTCCCCTGCAAAATGCAATGCAGATTCCGTATTAATACATCCATCTGTGGCTTCCCAGTGGGCTGGTTAGAGAGATACTGCAGTTCCCAAATTCAAATAAACCATGGTTGATGAGCCACTTATATGGGAAGCAGACCATCGTGAAAGAAAACCAACATATTTAGAAAATAAATGCAAAAATCTAGCTTACATTTCTATGGTGATAAAAACTAAGTACACAGTGTATAAGAACAAAGGGCACACATTCTTGCAGATCCACTCTAAAGGGCCCTACACACATGCCGATGTGTGTAGGGCGACTAGCTGTGCTAGGTCGGGCCGTTCTGCTCCTCTGTCGCTCAGCATACAGAGCTGACAGCCCACACACAGAGCGAGCTGTCAGCTCTGTGTGCTGAGCGAGCGGACAGCGCCAGTGTTCTCCGGTGAGAGAACCCTGGCGATGCCGATATTGATGGACACTGCTCATCAATCTCAGCCAGCGACAGTGACACGCGGGAACGCGCATTGCTGTCGATATAACCACTACACACATACCGATGTAGGGGCATTTGCTAAACGACTTTGCCAAACTAAGCAAAGTCGCTTAGAAAATGCCTTAATAATCGGCATGTGTGTAGGCCGTATAATTCGTTAATTTAGCTGACTTTTCAAAAATGCATATTTGACTTTTAACAAAGTTGGATCTGCATGGGCAAAAAAATGATCACATTAAATACCCCTCTTCTTCCATCCCGGTCCCCCCCCCCCCCCCCCCCATGGGCATTGTACATGTGATTTTTCAGTTAAATTGCATGTAAATTGCCCTTCATTGCATGTAAATTGCCCTTCTTGCACGTACATCACCCTAGTGCAGGGCTGGGCAATTGCGGCCCTCCAGATGTTGAGGAACTACACATTCCAGCATGCCTTGCATCAGTTTCAGCATGGCCACATAGCAAAACTAATGCAAAGCATCCTGGGATGTGTAGTTCCTCAACATCTGGAGGGCCGCAATTACCCAGCTCTGCCCTAGTGTATAAGCACATTAAGAGTCAGCGCAGCAACAGGCCGCAAGCATTAGAGAAGTCTCGAACTTGCACAAAAGTGCTCGCAGCCTTTTAGGGATATGAGCACTTTTGAGTATATAAGGACAAAAATAGGATCACGAGAGGTGAAATGCAGTAACAACAGCAACTTGCATCCTTCACATTCATTTAATTGGATTCATCCCTATAAATGCTGAACATAAACATTTTTTACATCTGTGTATACGAACAGGAAAAGGTAAACCTAAAAATACCGTATTTCTCAGATAAAAAGCACTCACACCTTTACATGCAATGGTTCTAAGCACTCCAAGCAAAATGACAACACATTGAATTGGTCAAAGATCAATAGCTATAGCATAGAAAGCGCCATAATGACATCATAGGCCCTGCAGCAGCAGTGAAATCTGATACTATCCAAAGGCATAATCCATGGATGAGAGCAAATCATATCAAGTGGAAATCTGCATAATCAGGAACGTAACATGGCAGGCAGATGCTGAGGATATGAAAAAGGAAGTTGCAGAACACAACTGAGTGTAATCCCAGAAAGAAAAACAACAGCCATTTACAATTCAAAGAACATAACTTGGAATAGTTTACTGCAGCAGCCACGGTAGGTGCTGATATAAGCAAGTGTCAGCGGATGGCAGGAAATAGCACTGGATAGTTTGTTTTTGTGAAACAAAGCATTACATTTGCTTTCAGATTAGCATATACCTGAGTGGTCACTACAAATATATAACCATCAGCAAATTATTAACATTGTCATAGATCATCTCTTTATTTGCAATTACTTATAACACAGTGTTGTGCAGAAAGAATATTTGTCACTTATGTCACTGTTTGCAGACAATTAATTTGCAAGCATGTTTTTGGATTGTGAGAGGAAGTCAGAAAACATGGAGGAAATACACGCAACAGAGATAAACCTATATACTCCACATAGATAGTGTCCAGGTTGGGCATGGAAGCTAACCACTGTGCTACCATGCTGCCCAAGTGTAAATTATATAACTACCTGTGGAAGAATTTTATAAAGATCCACATAAATGAATCACATGCGCTCTGTGGATTTGGTCTAATGACACAGCATAACACGTACATTTATTCCGGCAATAAACATATCACTTCCAAGGCATGAACAATATGTTAATGCTTAGGGTTTGGTTACAATGGGGCAGATGTATTAAGCTTTAAAAAGAGATAAACACGAGAGTGATAAAGAGTGATAAACATCCGGCTAACCAGCTCCCAACTGTCATTTTTTAAACACAGCCTATAACATGACAGGAGACAATTGGCTGGACATATTTCAACATATTTCATATTAATCTCTTTTTAAAGGTTTAATACATCTGCCCCACTGTCTTGAGTGGAAACATTCAGCCACAGGTCCTCAGAATGCTATTAAAAATGATGATCATTAACAAAAATTAAGTCAATAAACTGCTACAAAGTAATCACATAATGGGGGAAATTTACTAAGATGTGTATTCTACTTCACGTGATGTTGCTATGTGCAACCAATCAGAATCTTCTTATTTATTTAGCGCCCTCTAGAAGATAGTAGACAGGATCTGATTGGTTGCCCATAGCAACATCACATGTGAAGTAAAATACACATCTTAGTAAATTTCCCCAATGTGTCTTGTGCACTGGATACTGTTTTTTGAGCTTTAAAATGGAACTGGCAAGTTGTGAACAATATATTGTGTATTGTGTAACAATATACGCCCAATAATTGGAATAAGCTGAATAACTTTTCGCTGTAAACTACATAATGTGTCAAACGTGTCTCAGATCTTTCAGGCTATATTTTCATAGCTGCAGAGAAACGTACTGTACATCCTGTATCAGAGACAATGTAAAATGTACAGTGCAAAACCTGAGGCTCTCGGCGAGATGTACTAAGCCTTGAAAAGTGATACAGTGGAGAGTAATAAATGACCAACCAACTCCTAACTGCAATGCTATAAACTGGGGTTGCAGATTGGTTGGTGGTTTATCACTCTTTATATTATCACTTGGTTAAGTTTAGTACATCTGGCCCCCTGCCTGTAAAATGACAGTTGGGAGATGATTGGCTAGTACTTTATTACTATGAATTTTCATCTCTTTTCAAGCTTAATACATCTCACCCTAAGTAACAGCACTTCCCACAACACACACTGGGCCAGATGTACTAAGGCTGGTGAAGTGATAAAGTGTAAGGTGATATCACACCAGCCAATTGGCTACTAACTGTCATTTTTCCAACCCAGCCTGCTAGGAGCTGATTGGCTGCTGCATTATCACCTTCCACTTTTTACTTCACAAAGCTTAATGCATCTTGCCCAATGTACTGTAGTACAGACAATGCACATAAACAAATATCAATGTTTATAAGGTTAGCAGCAATCCATATAGACACATTATAGTAATTTGCTGATTAGGCTACTGGCTGAATTTGGGAAACTTTATAGGTATGATTACAGTCATAGAGAAAAGTTTGTTTTTTTCCTATAAAACTGAGTGCATGTCACAGTATCAGACAACTGATGCATTGGGAGCGCTAGCTGGCAGCCAGCATCTATTGTTACACCATATAATAGCGGCAGCATAGGAAGACACGGGCACACACCTGGCATATACCTGCAGGAATAACAGTGGGCAGCAGCACGCTAGCACCAGGGAACCGTCCTGCTGTAACCGGGGCTCCTGCCCCCGCCCCTTCTCTGCTCCTGCGCCCCACGGGTAACGTACCGTTCCCCTCCTCCTCCTACCGTCGCGGCGCAGATGTAGCTGTCCCGGGTTGACCTTATCCCGTTTCCCAGTGCCTGTGCTCTGTCACTGCGCCGTAGCTCTCTGTCTGACTCACAGACTGGCGCTGGACGCCGCCATCTTTACTCCCCCTCCCCGGTTCTACAGTCCCCAGTCCAGAAGCACGGCGCATGCGCCGTGAGAGCCGTGAGTCTCCTCCACTCCCTCGGTACCTGTCAGGCGACTGTCAGCTGACTGTCCATGTCTGACGTAGGTGACAGCAGGAAGCGTCCCTTCTCCTCCGCAGTCATCTTTGTCATGGGCAAATTCTCTCACGTGGTTTTAGAAGAACTTGCAAATGCAAAGTATGATTACCCTGTTCTGTGCTTTACTAATATTATCTATACATAGGTTGTAGCAGGGGCTCAGCCAGAACTTTGTGGGGCCTATAGCAAGATCTTTAATTAAGGGGCACCAGTAGGGTTGCCAACTCTCCAGGATTTCCTGGATTCTCCCTGAATTGGTGGCAACCCTCCAGGATGTTTTTGCAGTCTCCCGGATTCTGGGATTCTCCCGGAATCCGGGTGACTTTGAAAGTCTCCACAGCCTCCCAACTGAGTGTGCACACTGTCAGTGGCATAGGGAGGGTAGTAACAGCAGAGCATGAGCTCCGAGTGCCAGAAAGGCCACAGGGCATGCACAGTGTGTCTCCAGCACTTGCGAGTTGCTGACCGCACCACAGCTCCCTCTACCTCCAGAAATATTTAAACTGAGCCGCGGGAGAGGAAAGGACGGAGGAGCACTGTGCAGCTAACAGCTTAGGATGCTGCAGCAGCGCTTCCTCCCAAACTGAGCCTCAGAGGAGAGATAAGCCTGCTGCTACTGTGTATCAATCCCAGGGGACCTCTGCTGTCTGTGCTGTCAGCTGAGGAAATGGTCAGGCCAGTGTTGAGGGGGGGATTTGTGTGTGTGTGGACGGTCAGTGTTTGGGGGTAGATATGCATGTTAGAGAAGTGAGGGGGTGGGGGAGGTTGCTGTGAAGTTGTTGTCACTGGTGTCAGGGTGAGGGGAAGATGTATGAGGTATCTCTGTGTAGGAGTTGTCAGTAGGGGGAATGTGTTATTAAATGTAACAATAGGGACTTCAATACATGTCTGTATTAGAGGCCACGCCCACTTTTCTGAAGAGGTCATGCCTGTTTTACAAAGCTACGCCCACTTTTCCAGGAGCGCACACGCACATGAAGGTATGGGGGGGTCTCCAGGAATCGAAGATACCTGAGGTGGCAACCCTAGACCCCAGCCTCAATGCCTTCCACATAACTACTAAATGTCTCATTTTTGTGGCGTAGACCCATTTGTTTGGGACTGTCCTGCTGTCCCACTCACGGGCAGCAGTGGTCACTTCCTCATCTTTGCGGCCACAGCTTACACCAGTTACGTTACTGTCTGCTCGCAGCGCGCTTCGGGCTCGGTGTCTCGCTCCGCTCTGCTTAGCTCACCACAACTTTACAAAAGGTAATAGATAGTGGCGTGGACTCAGGATGGTGCGGGATACGCTACGTAAGTTCTGTAGAGCAAGCTGTAGCCGCAAAGATGAGGAAGTACCCAGCAGTGTCCCCACGGTAGTGGTGGGGGGCAGTGGTTGGCAGTATCATAGAGTGACAGGTATAATAAAGTGTGGCCGTAAGCGCCAGGGAGGGGGGGTTAAGGGTATATACCTGTCTAAAGCATTCTGTCCCTCTTGGAGAGGATCATGTTGGGAGGTATGTAATCGCTCTCCCAAGCAGGAAGGGAGAGGACTGACTGATGTTGCTACTGCCTCTCTGCCAGCACACAGAAGCATGTGCTGGGAAGGGGAGAGAGGCTGCTGCAGTAAAAAGATGCTGTGCCTTTCAGCTTCAGACACAGGGTTAATATATTATTATTCATTTTTATAAGGGTGTTTCAACACTTACTGTACGTTCCATATACATATATATAATATATATATATATATATATCACACTTGCCGACTTTGGCATACTTCTTTCCGGGAGAAGCCCGGAGAGGAGTGAAAGGGGGCGGGTAGAGGCTTCGTTTTGGGGGCGGGGCACGGGTGATGTCATCAAGCCCCACCCCCATGACGGGCTGAAGCCTCAATTTGCGGGTCCGTGGGTGGGGGGGGGGGCTAAAAATGACGCGAAATGCAGCGAATTGCGTCATTTAGCCCCGCCCCCTCCCCGCGGACCCGCAAAAGTCATCGTTTTTAGACCGCGGGGAAAGGGGGAGCCGGGGGCCTGGCTGTAGGGAAATGCGGGAGACTTGCCCCCCTTCCCAGGGAACCGGGAGGGGGACCCGATTTGCGGCAATTATGATATATATATATATATATATATATATATATATATATAAATGTGCGGTGCCTGCCAATAACTCCCATACAGGGGCAAATATAAGTATGCACTGGTGGTGGCACACGCTGTAAGCAAACTCATGACGTGACTATATATATATACACCATACTTTATACGAGACACCACCGATTTACTCCTGAAATTACGACAAATTGGGGTACCTCCACCCAACAGCCTCCTGGTAACTATGGACGTCAGCAGTCTGTACACCAACATCTCGAATGAGGATGGTACAGCTGCTGTGCGATCCATCCTGATTGAAAGCCCCCACTACACGGGTCCACCGGTCGACTTCCTCATTTTGTTAATGAATTTAATTTTGCATAAGAATTATTTTCTATTTAACAATGCGTTTTATTTACAGTTATCGGGTACAGCGATGGGGTCCAATATGGCCCCATCATACGCTAATTTATTTATGTTCTGCTATGAACGAGATCATATCATGTCACATCCAGTTTTTTCTCAATACATCATTTTTTACTGCAGATTTATTGATGACTTATTTTTTATCTGGACTGGCACTAGTGATCTACTGGAAGATTTTGTGAGCTACCTGAATCACATACCGGGACAAATACGCTTTACCCATAATTGGCATCCAACAACTATGGACTTCCTTGACGTTACGGTGACAGCTATGAATGATAAATATGCGACTAGGGTGTTCACAAAAAAAAACAGATAAAAATACCCTATTAGCTTACTCTAGCTTCCACCCTGCTCCACTAAAAAAGGGTCTTCCCTTCTCTCAGCTAATACGGGTCTCCAGGATAACCTCAGAGAAGGAGGAGCTACTGAGGGATTTGCAACTGATGGCATCAAAATTCCTCGCAAGAGGATATGATAAAAAGGAAGTTGATGCAGCAGTGGAGAAGTGTATGGCATTGGATAGGGAACAGTTGTTACAACAAGAAGGTGGCTCTAAGTCCAAACAAACCAACAGGGTCGTTTTTCCAACTACCTATTCCACTGTATCAAACACCCTTAAATCTGCGATCACCAAGCATTGGCACATTATCAACACTGATCCTGTGATTGGGTCAGAATGTACCCAACTGCCCCTTTTCAGTTACAAACGCAGTCCTAACCTAAAACAGAGGATCTCCTGTGGCCCGACACTATCGAGAAGCTGGACACTCTTTAACCCCTTCCCGACATTTGACGTATATATACGTCATGGCCGGGGTGTACTTCCCGACACATGACGTATATATACGTCATGACTTTAAACTGTCCCCGCGTCTATAGACGCGGGGACAGAGGGACGATGTCTACTGTCCCTGACAGCAGACATGTCCCTGCATGCCCAGGGGGGGCTGCGATGCCGCCCCCGTCGGCGATCGCTGTGATTGGCTGTTCAGTGTGAACAGCCATTCACAGCGTTTTCCTGTGTTACCGGCGAATCAGACGCTCGGTAACACAGGTGTCAATCACCGCCAGGCGTCAGGGGGTGGGACCCACGGACCAATCACAGCCAAGGCGCGTGATTTAAACTAACGGTGACTGCACTGCAGACGCCATTCCGGTCTGGAATTGCGTGCAGAGCGGTCACCGTGCCAATCTGTCGTGATACATACCTGATCCTTGCCTGAAACTTACCTGATCACCGCTGATCACCGCTGGTAGCGTGCTGCCAGCAGCTGGATACTTCCTGGATCTTGTGACTTCTGTGTGTGCTGCTGCTGCAGTGTCATAGAGTCACAGATCGTGAGAGATAGGGACAGATAGTGACAGAGAGTGATAGAGAGTGATAGAGAGTGATAGAGAGTGCTATATTTTGTGTCTGCTGCACCCCCTTTTGTGCTGATCACTATATCTGAGGTGATCAGCAACTTTTTGGGGGTGCAGAGTTTTTTTTTTTATATATATATATACCTGTCAGTTGCAGCAAAGGTTGTGCTGCCTGTGCAACTGACTGCTGCCCCCCCCTGCTGCCCCCCCCTTTTGTGCTGATTGTGCTGATTAATTAACTGATCAGCAACTTTTTGGGGGTCCAGGGTTTTTTTTTTTTATATATATATACCTGTCAGTTGCACCAAAGGTTGTGCTGCGTGTGCAACTGACTGCTGCCCCCCCTGCTGCCCCCCCTTTTGTGCTGGTCAGTTTAAATTAATTAATCAGCAACTTTTTGGGGGTCCAGGTTTTTTTTTTTATATATATACCCTGTCAGGTTGTGTGTCTGCTGCCCCTCACTGCTAATCAGTGTTGCATCACTGCATCACTGATCTGCAGTTTTTTTTTTTTTTGGAGAGTGCAGTGGGGTTTTGTTTTTACACCCACGTTGCTTGTGTGGGTGTCCTGTGGCCGCTGAGCGCTGATCAGTGACGTACAATCACTGAACAGCATTTTTGGCACAGGGTTGATATCATTTTTTTTTTCTGCAGTTTTTTTAAATTGTTTTTTTTTGTTTTTACACCCACGTTGTTTTTGTGGGTGTCCTGTTGCCTTTGAGCGCTGTTCAGTGACGGACGCAGGACCTTTTTTTTTTTTTTTTTTTTTAACCCCTTCAATTTTTTTTTTTTTTTATTGGGATCAAATTCCTGTATAAAGTATTTTTTTTTTCTGCACTACATACACACTACACACTACATACCCCCCGTGTTGAAATAAAGTTTGTACCCCCCCTACACTATACACGTGTTGAAACATTACACTTACAGAAACACAAAAATAAAAATGGCATCCCAAATGTCATCCCAAATGTCATCCCAGTCATCCAGAAGAATGTATTCAGCGGAGGAGGCATATGCCATGCTTGCCTCTGACTCTGACTCTGACACAGCCAGTGATGCAAACGGGGAATTTGAAGGATTCGCCTTAAGCTCCTCTTCCTCCTCTGCTGATGAGGGACCCCCTCAAAGACGCCCCCGTAGAGCAGCTGAGACCCCCCCCCAAATGATTGATCCCGTATGGACCCCACCACCAGACAATTTTGAGCCCCAGGTTCCTGAGTTTTTGGCCATCCCAGGAATCCAATTTGATTCCACAGGTCTCAGAGAAATTGACTTTTTCAAATTATTTTTCTCTGATGATTTTATAAATTTAATGGTGGACCAAACTAATTTATATGCCCAGCAGTTTATTGCTCAAAACCCCACGTCATCATTTGCTAGGTGGACCCCTGTAGATGCAGTAGAGATGATGACGTTTTGGGGTCTGGTGTTACATATGGGCATAGTAAAAAAGCCAGAAATTAGGCAATATTGGAGTACAGATGTTCTGTACAGCACGCCACTTTACCGTATGGCCATGGCCCGGACTCGTTTTGAGATAATCCTTAAATTTTTACATTACACCGATAATACACTGTGCCCACCCAGAGATGATCCCACCTTTGACCGGCTATTCAAAGTCAGGCCGGTCATTGATCATTTCAGTGCCAAATTTGCAGAGATGTACATCCCTGAAAAATTTATTTGTATTGACGAGTCCCTTATACATTTTAAAGGAAGGGTTAAATTCCGCCAGTACCTTCCCAGTAAGAGGGCAAGGTATGGCATAAAAATGTATAAGCTGTGTGAAAGCACCTCAGGGTACACCCACAGGTTTAGGGTATATGAAGGGAAGGATTCAAGAATTGAACCGCCAGAATGCCCCCCCTCCCTCGTAGGTGTTAGTGGAAAAATTGTCTGGGATTTAGTGCACCCCTTCCTGGATAAAGGTTATCACCTCTATGTGGATAACTTTTACACTAGCATCCCCCTGTTTAAGGCCCTTGGTTCAAGAGGTACAGCAGCTTGCGGTACTGTGCGTAAGAACCAAAGAGGCCTCCCAAAAACGCACATTGCCCAAGTAATGAGAAGGGGTGAAAGCAGGGGAATATGCACCGAAAATATGTTGTTGGTCAAATATAAGGACAAGAGGGATGTCCTTATACTGACAACAATTCATGAAGACAGTACCACCTCCATCCCTGTACGAGGTACCAGTACCCACACCTCAAAACCTAATTGTATCCTAGATTACAAT
Source organism: Crinia signifera (assembly GCF_055691185.1). Taxonomy (NCBI): domain Eukaryota; kingdom Metazoa; phylum Chordata; class Amphibia; order Anura; family Myobatrachidae; genus Crinia; species Crinia signifera. The sequence continues at coordinate 226,935,207 of NC_139221.1, forward strand.
AGGTACATGGGCGGAGTGGATCTTTCAGATCAGGTACTGAAGCCGTACAGTGCCCTGCGGAAAACAAAAATCTGGTACAAGAAGCTGGCCGTGTATATCATCCAGATGGCACTGTATAACGCTTACGTGCTATTCCGTTCTACCAGCCAGAGGGGGACATTTATGCACTTTCAAGAGGAAGTCATAAAGGGCCTAATATTTGGGAACCAGCAGGCAGAGGGCCCCAGTACTTCTAGTACTGGCCCCCGTATTGTACCAGGGCAGCATTTTCCTAACGAAATCCCCTCCACTGCAAGAAAGGGCAGGACACAAAAAAGGTGCAAAGTTTGCTATAAAAAGGGAATAAGAAAGGAAACTATTTTCCACTGTGAAACTTGCCCCGACAAACCCGGCCTATGTATAAAGGAGTGTTTTAAAATATACCACACATCTATGGATTATTAGGTTAATCATTTCACCGTGCTTCGGGGGTCTTGCTAATGCCACATAGCACCCACCATTCATTCCACCAGAATCTGAGCTGCAAAATCCCAAAATCACTCCTTCCCTTCTGAGTCCTGCCATGCACCCAACTGGTATTTTTTGGTCACATATGAGGCATTGCCATACTCGGGAGAAATTGGGGCACAGATTTTGGGGTGCTTTTTCTCCTTCATACCTTCTGAAAATGAAAAATTTTGAGCCAGAACTGCATTTTTGTGTAAAAAATTAAATTTTTCATTTTCACTGCCCAGTTGTACCACAATTGGTGAAACCCCTGGGGGTTTGAAATGTACACTATACCCCTAGATGAATTCCCTGAGGGGTGTAGTTTGCAAAATGGGGTCACTTGTGGGGGGGTTCCACTGTATTGGTGCTTGGGGGGTCTTGCTAATGCGACATAGCACCCACCAACATTCCACCAGAATCTGAGCTGCAAAATCCAAAAATCACTCCTTCCCTTCTGAGTCCTGCCATGCACCCAAATGGTATTTTTTGGTCACATGTGAGGCATTGCCGTACTCGGGAGAAATTGGGGCACAGATTTTGGGGTGCTTTGTCTCCTTCATTCCTTGTGAAAATGAAAAATTTTGAGCCAGAACTGCATTTTTGTGTAAAAAATTTAATTTTTCATTTTCACTGCCCAGTTGTACCACAATTGGTGAAACCCCTGGGGGTTTGAAATGTACACTATACCCCTAGATGAATTCCCTGAGGGGTGTAGTTTGCAAAATGGGGTCACTTGTGGGGGGGTTCCTAAATTTTAGCATCTTATGGTGCCTAGAAACCTACATGGTGCCTAAAAAATAATCTCATAAAAAGGAGGCTCCAAAATCAAGTAGGTGCTCCTTCTATTATAAAGCCTGTGGTTTGGTCAAAGTGCACACTAGGGCCACATATAGGATATTTATGAAAACAAAAGAATTGGGGGAATCAATTTTTAGTCACATTTCTCTAGTAAAATCTACTGTGTTCCTTAGAAAAATGTATTAAAATTGCAAATCTGCAAAAAAAATGAAATTTTGAAATTTCACCTACACTTTGTTTTAATTCCTGTGAAACACCTAAAGGGTTAACAAACTTCCAAAATGCTGTTTTGAATACTGTGAGGGGTGCAGTTTTTGAAATGGCATCATTTATGGGGGTGTCTCACATACAAGTCCCTCAAAGTCACATCAGAACTGAACTGGTCCCTAAAAAAATCAGTGTTTGAAATTTTCTTGAAAATTTGAGAATTTGCTATTCATATTGTAAGCCTCCTAGTGTCCAAAAAAATTAAAAGGAAGTTGAAATAATGATGGAAACATAAAGTAGACATATGGTCTATGTTAGTTATTAACTATTTTGAGTGGTATGATTATTTGTCTCACAAGCAGAAAATTTAACATTTTGCAAATTGCTAAATTTTCCATTTTTTTACGACATTTTGGTATTTTTCACAAAAAAACACAGACTGTATAGACTCAAATTTACCACTAATTTGAAGTACAATGTGTCACGAGAAAACAATCTCAAAATCACTGGGATAAGTAAAAGCAAAAAAAAGTTATCCCCACTTAAGTGATACATGTCAGATTTGAAAAAAAGGGCTCTGTCAGGAAGGCAAAAACTGGCTGTGTCAGGAAGGGGTTAAAGGATTTCACCTACATGGCGGTGGACCACATCCCACCCCTTAGAAGAGGAGGAGATAGGCATAAAATGCTGTTACAAAGGGAATGCCAATGGATCCGTAAATTGGGTTCATTATCCCCAGGCGGCCTGAATGAAGAATTCCCTCTCTCTGCATTCCTTTGATGCTTTGTCATTTTTGTCGATGTTTGTGTCGATTTTTGACATTTTTTTTACATGTTTTTGACATTTTTTGTCTACTTGTGGTATACCTATTGTCTAATGCAGTGGTTCCCAAACTGTGTGCCGCGGCTCCCTGGGGTGCCTCAAGACACTTGCAGGGGTGCCACGGGTTGGTGGTCCAGGACCAATTCAAATTATTTATGAACAGTTACTTATGGACAAAACCAGTGCTGGTGGCTGCCAATCATAAAATGTGTACAATCAGAAGCAAATCCTGCCCTTTAACACATAACTGAAGCTAACAATCACATATAATCCCAATCTACTTCATTTTATATATATTTTTTGGGGCCTAGGGGTGCCATGGAAAAATTCTGATACTCTAGGGTGCCGTGATTCGAAAAAGATTGGGAACCCCTGGTCTAATGTATTTACCGTCAATCGTGTTTATGTGATATTCTATTTTCACTTTATACATAATCTTGAGCACACTGAGTCACTTTAGGCAGCCCCTGTGGCCAAACTGATGCATGGTCTTGCTGGCAAATTACTCCCCTCCCTCTTTTTCTTATAATAATCGCTATGAATTGTTGCTGGTCACGTTGGCACTGGCTTTATCAGTTTAATTGTAGGGACTAAGCCACTGGATATACCCTGATGAACCCCAACCCTGGCATTGTGGCACTGACGTGACACATGACTGGGTACAGGGGAGACCAGGGTGGGAGGCTATGTTCATAGATTATGCCTATTACACGGTTCCACAGCCACATTCGCTGATTTCCAGCCTCACTAGCCCGCTATCCCCGAAAATATCTGGCCCTGGGACTGTTGCTGTAACAAGCACTCTGCCCAGTAGCAGCAGATAACGTGGGACACGCAGGCATGTTGTTGTTTGGCTGGGGCGGAGTCTGGTTACCTAGGCAGCAGAAGGTAACATTATTGGCGATGTCCTGGAACGCGCTGACGCTACGTGATGACGTCATCACGCCCAGTGACGCGGCCGCGCCAGACACGCTGGTACGGCAATTTCTTGCTGCAGGATTACTCGCACCTGGAGGTGTGTTACACAGGAGTGAGCTGAATGGCTCCCTGACGCGGAAGCTCCTTACATGGAGTTCCGGACAGCTGACTAGGACGGAGGTAAGGCCCTGGGGCTGCGCATATGACTCATTATGCATTGGTGTTTTCAATGATTGGTGATTGTCACTGCTACATATACTGGCTGGGAGCACTTGTTTATTGTGGGTCAGTCCAGGATGAAGGCTGGATAAGCCGAAACGGGGCTCGTTGACTGCCACTGTACTGCTGTGGTGACTATGTTATTTTTACCCTGAACCCATGCCTAACTTCATGCTATCAGTTGCAACCCCAGTATGTATCTGAATCACTACCCATGAAGTAAAAACCTTTTCTTGAATCTGGAGTGCTGCCTCATATATCCACCTGGGTATTAAGTTTCTCTCTCTCTCTCTCTCTCTCTCTCTCTCTCTCTCTCTCTCTCTATATATATATATATATATATATATATATATATATATATATATATATATATATAAAGAAATCACAGCCCTGGACTCTCACCCTAAACCAGTCATCTGATGGAGTACTGCAAATAAGCAGTGCACCAAGGTATAACAAAGGAAACCCCCATAGGGGGAATAAACAGCACTCCCTAGTCTGAAGTTCAAAAGTTCATTAAAGGTCCATACACTGGGCGACTATGACCAGCGTGTATGGACAGCAATGATAGCATTCATCTCTGGGGGGAAAGCCGCTCAGTGCATACACACTGAGCGGCTTTCCCCCTGCTTGGCGCCGACGGAGGGGAGAGGACGGCTTTGCATAGCGCAGTGCTATGCAAAGCCATCCTCAAAGCTGCTCATCTGCTGGTAATACCAGCAGATGAGCGGCTTTCCCAGCGATGATGCGGGAGCGCGCAGCAGCGCTCACCGTTCATCCCTGGGGCATACACACTGGGCGGCTTTGAGCTGAAAGCCACTCAAACTTGCTGTTTTGAGCGGCTTTCAGATCAAAGGTCACCCAGTGTTGATGGGCCTTTAGAATCCAGTGTTTTATTTTGCAAGAGGAATCTGCCAACGTTTTTGGTCCTCACCGGGACCTTTATCATGGCAGCCAAAAAGTCACCAATCACAGCTTAATCCAGTGTAGGAGGCGGGACAAGAAAACTGGATTAAGCTGTGATTGGTGACTTTTTGGCTGCCTTGATAAAGGTCCCTATGAGGACCAAAACGTTGGCAGATTCCTCTTGCAAAATAAAACACTTGATTTCTTTGGTGAACTTTTGAACTTCAGAATGGAGTGCTGTTTATTCCCCCAGTGGGAGTTTCATTTGTTATATATATATATATATATATATATATATATATATATATATATATATATATATATATATATATATATATATATATAATGCGGGTTTCAAATGCGGCACTCTGAAGCCTTGTATCAAATAAGCAAAATAATGCAGACGACTCCAAGGAGTGGTATCAACGTTTCAGGAGGTAAATCCCTTTATCAAGATATGCATAAACGAAAAACAGTACTTACATATATAGCCGTGTGAAGACAAACATCACCCAGTGCTCCCAACCGTACAGCTCCCCCTCCGGAGACCCGATGACGTCATGGACGCGACCCAGCGTCGGCGCATCCAGCGTGTCCAAGGGGAGTGGTGGAGATCTCCGTGTGCCATCACCATGGTGATAATAAACAAATAGCGGTCTGCAGGTATAAGTAAAAAATAGAAGATCAGGATACGCATACAAGGCATAAATGGGTATACATATAGTAAAAAGTGGAAGCAGCGAATGTCAGGATCAATAAAGGGGCAGGGCTGGATGAAATTAAAGGAAACAGGAGAACGGTAATATTTCGGTCAATCCATGAGGTTGAACAGTCTGTAACCTGTAGATCCAGCGCGCTTCCAACTGCAATAGTGCGCGATTCCTGTCGCCACCACGGATGCTTTCAGGGATGCAGTCTATTATTTTGTAGCGCAGGTTGGATAGTGTGTGCCCTTTTTCTTTCCAGTGTCTCGCCACGGGTTGGTCCGATCCCTTGCCTGATAGACAGGCCCTGATACTGGTTTTATGCATTGCGATGCGTTCTTTAAATTTGCGGATCGTCTTTCCTATGTATAAAAGTCCACAGGGACACTTGATATAATAAACAATGAATTTGCTGGTGCATGTGAATGGATAGTTGATTTTTATCTTATTTCACGATCTTGGGTGGCAAAAGGTGTCACCTATCTCCAAGTTGCTGCAGGTCACGCATCCTAGGCATTTGAAATTGCCATTTTTGCGTTTGACTATATTAGAACTCACACTGAAATTGGAGATGTCATTACGTACGACTTGATCTTTAATATTCTTGCCGCGTCTGTACGAGGGCATAATGCGCGTTTGTTTCAGTGCTGTGAGGTTTTTGATAAAGCTAGATCGAGAAGGTCAATAAAGAAATGTGCGTCTGGACCATTGTAAATGCCACTCGTAGTGACTGCCCTTCTTACTGCCTCAATGCCCCTTTCCAAAGGTATTATGGTATAAAGAGATACCACGTCTATGGTACATAACAGGAGCTTTTTAGGTAGTGGAGATATAGCTTGCAGATTTAGTAGTAGAGAGGTTGTGTCTTTAAGATACGTCGATTGTTTGTGCACAATCGGCTGTAGGAACAGATCTAAAAATTCTGCGGAGGTATAGAATAATGAATCACGGGCTGCAATGATCGGCCGGCCCGGCGGTTTCACTGCATCTTTATGCCGTTTAGGGAGTGTGTACAAAATCGGGACTTTGGGGAATTCAACTGACAGAGCCTCCCTAATGTCATTGGGGATTATGCCACTGGATACACCATCTTCGAGCAATCTATCTAGATCCCTCTTAAATATCATGGTGGGGTCATTTTGTAGTAAGCCCAGGCTGTAGTGGATGTGCAGTGGATGACAGCCTGTGAGCTACTACACATTATGCTTAAGGCTAATCTTGGGAAGCAAGCGACCCCCCTTTCTTCTCCCTGTTGGTTGAACTTGATTTTACAAACTTTTATGAAAAACTGATGCGGCATAATTGCACACTCTAGTAGGACACGTCTGAGGTCCTTTTTTTTACCAAGTGGAAGTCGATCCATGTGTTAAAATTACATTATTCATTGACAGTCACCCCTGATGAAGTCAGTGTGACGAAACGCGTTGGGTGTTTCAATGTACCGTGTGAAAATGACTCAAACTTCAAACAATTTTTTTTTAATCTTTTTTTATTATGTATTAAATCACTGAAAATTGTGATAAGTGTCATTACATTTTTTGTACATTGTCTGTACATTGGTGGTGGAAAGTTAAGATATTGGCGCACTCTGTCCTTTGTATCTATCTATATATATTTATATATATATATATATATATATATATATATATAGAGAGAGAGAGAGAGAGAGAGAGAGAGAGAGAGAGAGAGAGAGAGTGGGAAAAATCCCAATAAGGGCACTCACCAGGATTCCAATTAACCCACTATTGATGTTTGTATAAACTTGTTTAAGCACCTTAAGAATACCGCTTGATGTACAGACCCGATTGTGAGGTCTAATATCGTCACACCCCTGATGAAGTCGTTTTGACGAAAACCCGTTGGGTTTTTAATAAAAAGAATTTCAAGCCAGAATGAATTCTACGTCTCATTTAAAAAAAAAAAGGACAAGAGTTCTATATCTGATTAGAGGATCAGATCGTGTTAATCAATGGTGTATATATATTGATTGACTAGGTGGTAACAATCATAGCGCACTCCGATAACCCCTATTTGTATATATATATATATATATCCAGGGGGTCAGGCAACATTCCCTAATAAAATAAATTTTTGCTATATATAATAAAAAGAAAGGGGCCCCAAACTGCGCTAGTAAAAAATCAGAGCAGCACCTCAGAAGGGGATCCTCTGTTAGGCACAGGGCTGGATTACAAATGGGCCTGATGGAGCTGTAGCTCCAGGCCCACTCTCCAAATAGGCTAATTTTGTAGATGAGGACTGGGGCTTTCCTACGAGCCCAGTCCTGCATTGCTATCCCTCCAGGAACCAGAGATACCGTCAAGCAAAGCTGGAACATTTTCCCCATAGGATAACATGGGACCCGCTAATTCCGACCCCCACCCCATGACTGCCAGTTCCCCCCCTGGCATCACAGAAGCTCGAGGTAATTCGAAGCCAAATCACTGGGCCTTCAATCTGTTACCAGGCTGGTCCATATGGGTTAATTGGTTCCAGTGATATTGCGGGTAAACCGATTTTTTTCTTTCTGAAATGTAATTTTATGGCTATTCATTTTCTTTGAGGGCAGATTTCTCTGGAACCAAATGGCCCAGTTTCATGGGACCAAAATCATTTGAATCCCACTTAAAAGTTCTTCAATATGATACTGGTCTCATGTAAATGGGTCAGTTGATATAGCTAGTTAAACAATATAGTCGGTTGTAGCGCTCTGAATAAGACCAGGCGGCACCAGGGTTGAGGTGGAAATAATCTACCTCTTCAAACATGGCTGTTATTGGTGAAGTCTAGTTCGCAGGAGGCAATCAGGACAGTAAGGGGGCTGGTACATGCCCTGCCTAACACAGACTAGTACTAGGTTGCTGCTCCTGCATTTCTATTGGCTGAATTACTATTAATTTTATATTTTATACCAACTAAGAAATTAGTTTTTAACAACAAAACAAAGAGGTCTTAGAAGGTATTCAGTGTTGTTCATTATTTCAGTTTTGGCAGAAACAGCAATTGATTTAGCATATTCAAGGTCATTTTTTCTCGCCAGTCTAAAGCATTCTGCCTGTCAATGCATATTGTTTGCCTTGTTTGCCTCGCCTCTCTAGAGTCCAATATTTAGACTTTTTTTGTGTCTAATTTAATCTGATTTAGCCTATTCAGTGTCAAACTGTCTAAATTGATTCAACAGTTTTAAGTCAGGATCTAGACATTTTTTTCTGTTGGGACTAGTGTACAAACATTAAAATTGTCAGTAGCGCACGCAGGGGGGGTTTCTGAGTACCAAGAAACCCCCCCAGGAGTCTAAGGGCCCTGGGCTGAAAGCTGAGGGTCCCCTCTTTCCATGGGTACAAGAATTTTAAAAATCGGCCCTTGGGAACCGGAGATATCTGACTTCAAAGCAGTGGTCCCCATCCAAGCCTGTTAATTGCTCTTCCCAGTCAGATATTTCAGGTTCTGTCTGACAGAGTTTTTCTGAGGGTATATTCCAAAAGATGGGACTCTCCCCCTTTGATGGACACTAGTAGCTTGTCTCTACTGTTCCCAGTACCAGAGATATCAGCCTTCCAGCAGCTGGTTACTGCTCCAGCTCCACACACCTGGTATGTAGTTTTGTATACTCATTGGCAGATTGCTCTGCCTCCTGAACCCTAGTACCATTTGGTAGTTGGGATTCTCTAGTTTTTAATTCCATTAAAATCTAAGAAATATATTTCCGGGAACTGGAGATATCTGCAGTCAAGCAAGCTGTCCTCCCACCAGAAAATTATGAATAATAAGCCCACTCCACTATACGCCCCTCCTCTGCGTATTAGACATTACATTTCCCCCCATGTTTGAGCATCTTTCAGCTCAAAATCACCCAGTGTGTATGGGCCTTTAGTCTGCTTGAACCTATAGACCAGGGGTGGCCAAACCTGTCCTCAAGATCTACAAACAGTTCAAGCATACCTCCCAACATTACCCTCTTCAGGAGGTACACAATGCTCTGTTTCTGGACTTCCCTCGTAATGTAATGCTGCGTTCTCATTGCCGCCCCTGCAAAATCCCAGGTTTTTCTTGCTGGATTTTTGGCGGGGCACAGAGCTTCTCAGCCATGGTATTAGACATCCTCTACCACGCTGGAAGTTATGTATCAGGGCCCCTTCATTCAGCCCAATGCCCCCTTCTCCCACCCCATCTCCCACCATCTGTGCAGTAAAGGGGTAATTAGTGGAAATTACTGATCCAGGCCCTACATGCTGAGCGGTTGATATAATACCCCCTACCACCCGAGGGACATCAAAGCTTCCCCCACCCCTACCGCTGGAGGATCGGTAGGGACCCCAATACATTGCTATGCCCAGGGGTCTACACTGCTGTTGATGCCCCTGTATGTATGTATGTATATATATATATATATGTGTGTGTGTGTTTGTGTGTGTAGATTTTATTATTATTATTTATATACATTTGGTCTATCTATAATACTTTAACTGACCCGGCATATACTGGGTCACCCAAGTGTCCATCTCCGTGCTTTGCTCCGCCCCTCTGGAAACCCCCTTCTGAAAATCCTGCATTTGCCACTGATTGTATATATATATATATATAGAGAGAGAGAGAGAGAGAGAGAGAGAGAGAGAGAGAGAGAGAGAGAGAGAGAGAGAGAGAGAGAGAATATATATATATATATTTTTAATTATTATTATTATTTTAAACTCTTTATTTTATCAAGAAGAACAAACAATGAAAAATACATCCACAGTTATGATAAAACATTGAATGAATTACTCTTACATATTTTCAATATAGTGAAGGAAGATAGTAAACTTAAAGAAGAAGAAGTGAAAAAGAGAAAGGAAGGGGATAGGAAAAGGAGAAAGGGTAGAAGGTCTTGGTCACTTACATAAGCAGGCGGGCTGTGGTCCGCGGGGTGGGCCCAAGGGTGGTTACCTGAGAATAACTAGGCATCTGAGTGGACTTGGAGGGCTCTATATGGAATGGCTATTTCTAGCATGAAGCCAGGGGTCCCATATGAGTTCAAATTTGTGAGGGCAGTCATGTAGATAGTACGTGATCTTTTCCATATTTGCTATAAACCAAATAGAGTTGTTCAGAGTGGTAATAGAGGGGGTGGTAGGGGATTTCCAATTTCTGGCAATTATACGGCCAGTATATGAGAGAATAATTTAAGTTAAGAGGTATCTAAGTTCTGAAAAGGACGGGCTAATAGGAATATCCATGAGTCCATGAGAACTATTAAAGGGCAGGTCCACCAAATATGCAAGAGAGCGCCAACATAATGGGGTAGAAGAAGGAAACATTTTAGAAAGTTTATCAGGGGTGGAATACCATCTGTAGAAAAGCTTATGTGAAGTTTCCTTGATACGAGTGGAAATTGAGCATTTGCCTATTCCCTCCCGTACTTCCTCCGAGCAAGATTCATCTGGGGATGGGCCAATAACCCTCTCCCGTTCCAGCTCATGTCAGACTTGGGATGGAGACGTTATATCCACCAATTTTTTTTTATTTGTATTTTTTAAATGTAATTGTGCTGTGAACACAGGGGGGAGAAGAGGCACTGCTTGGCTGCGCACTCTCTCCCCCTTCCAGGCTGCCATACTGAGAGGGGGGCTGTCTCTGGGGATCACTGCAGAGGGGATGGTGCCGCTGACAACTAATTAGTAGGGATCCAGCTCACAGTGAATATTAATGAGTGGGTCCCCGCTCCGGCGCTGCTGGAGATAGCGGCACTGACAGCCACATAAGTAATGAGCAGGGACCCAGCTTGCAGTGAATATTAGTTAGCATCTCCCCTCTGTTACTTATGCCACTGTCAGCACCACTATCCCCAGCAGCGCCGGAGTGGGGACCTGCTCATTAATATTCACTGTGAGCCAGTTCCCTGCTGTGTAAGTGCACCGCACAGTACCAGAGTGTGAGGAGTGTGACTGTCAAGGTGGGAGGCGATATGAACAGGCAGAATGAACATGCCCCTTCCTGCCCATTGGTGTTTTTAAGCCAAGAGGTGTTCTGCCCAGAATTTATGCTGAATAGGCGGAACACCAACTTGGCAGAAGACAAGCCGCACGTTGAGCTGACGGGAAATTACAAAATGTCGGAATTTGATCCACCATTGCTTAATGGCCTCTAACACAGTAGAAAAATTTAAATACTTTTTTGGGGATAAATAATACACAATATAATATAGCAGGCCTGGCCAACCTGTGGCTCACTAGCTGTTGGTGAGTCTCACATTTGAACCTATCTAGTAACAAAACTGTCAATAACCTGATAGAATAGATATATCTGGCCCACTTACTCACCTCCATTAGCACACTAGGGTGTGTATTGTTAGGTCGACAGTGTTTACCTATTCCAACAGGAAAGGGGCAGGATGGGGGTGGAGCTACAGATAAAAGTCTTGTTTATGGGTGGGAGGAGGACCCGATTTCGAGCACCCTCCTTGCCATTTCAGGAGGGTAGGCAACCCTGGCTCAGATCACCTTTCGGGTGTGACCACACATCTCTTAACCAGTGCAAATACTGGTATATTGAATATTTCAGTACCTTTCTAGGGTTGCATTAAAGTTGTTTTAAAAGTACATTTTCAGAAGTATCATGGAATTGGTTATTTCATTTATTTAGTCATTTAAAAAAACACATAAAATGTAATATATGCATGAAAAAAAAATTATGTACAGTTTTATTAAATAGACAAAAGGAATAGAAAAGTTATTAAGGCAAAAAGAGCATATGGCAGAGTTTTCCAAACTATGCCATTACAGTCCAGGTTTAGGCTATCCGTGCTTGAATCTAGATGCTAAATTCAAATTGACCGAAGTACTAATGAAGTCACCTGTGCTCAAGTATTAAAATCCTCAAAACATTGGCTGTAATAGGGAAGTTTGTTAAAGTCTGGCCTATGGGGTAATTTTATTGTGCAATTTTCATTTAATATATTTCTCCTTTAAATGCAGTAGCCAAAAACATTGAAGGTGCTGCAGCTTTTCAAGCACTTCATAGTAAATTTGTATCCACTGTATGTGGTTAATAAACAGACAATTTTAATCAGAGACAAAGCATGGCTACTTTGTAACTACTTCTTATAATAGAGTGACACCAAGTGGCTAAATGTATAAACTACATCTTTATTCATTTCAAAGGGATGTATCAACATGCTAGTAAAGCATAATATGGTTATATACAGTGGTTCAGTACATATATGGGTACTTGTTTCCTAGCACGGCATCCGATTTTACTACGTACGCAAATGTAGTCAAATCGCATCGCATGCCATTATTGTATGGCATGCGATGCGATGAGATGCGATTTTACTATGTAATTTATTAACTGCTCCCTATCAGTGAATACATTAAAAAAATGGGGTCCGATATAAAAATCGGATGTGATCGCATCCAATATCTGATCCGATTTTACCTGTTATAATGGCATTTCATGTACTTTACAATGAAATGACATATAGGGCCAACTGTAATAGGGTGAGAGTTTCAGAAAGTGAGAGATTTTGGGAGAGTTTCCCAATGTTTTTTAAGGCAGCAATCAATTACATGGCAAAATCAACCTGCTTTAAAAAAAAGGGGAAAACTCTCCCAAAATCTCTCACTTTCTGAAACTCTCACCCTATTATATTTGGCCCATAATGTCATTTATTTACGCACCCCCCCCCCCCACTATCCACGCCATCCCGAAGCGTGGCGAGCGCAGCGGAACGCGTCCGTCCAACCTTTTCATAATCCCACAGTCCACGTTGGCGTGGAGTTGATTTATATGAGGTCCAATTCTCATAAATTAAAATACAGCACAGGATTTAATTTACAGTTTATTTTCAGATATTGGAAGACTGGGGTAATGGTGTTTATAAAAAATAAGAAAAATTCAATATATGTACATAAAATAACAAAACATTTGTGTGGCATTGACATTCATTGTAATGTTCTTGCTGTGATTCCATAACTGCTGAAATAAAATAATGTTTATTTAATTGTATAATATTGTCCACATGCAGAGTTTGTGTACCATTAGATGCATTAGACTAAGCCATAGGTTCTCTTCTTTTCTATCTCTTTTTTTTTCCTATTGTATTAAGAGGTATATTAAAGATCTCCATTGTACTTATGCACAGTAACTGTAAAGTAACAAAGCAGTTAGCATACAGTAGATGCAGATGCAAAGGTAAACTTGTAATATGCATCACTGTTCCTCTAGTGCTAACACCAGGCATACATACATGCCACAGGTCTGTAAAATGGGCATGGGCACTAGAGACTGGTGTAGGAATTTGTGCCTTGGTGAAAAATGTCAGAAACCTGGTTATTTGTTGCTGTCTGCCGTTCAGTCTGCACCTATGCTGTCAATTCAGTGAGTGCTCAGTTCTTCTCTGATTAGACACCTGTCAGACTCCAGCCAAGTGCTCAGACCAGCTGTAACCCCTTAAGCTGTGTACAGAGGGGCAAAAATCGCTGGCAATATGGTCGCTGAGAGTGTGCGCCTGCGATAAATTGCCAGCTGCGCGCTCCCGTTCTTAGCCCCCTTATGATCGCTGGTCGCTGCAGCTCCCTTGGCAGAGGTTCCCTTTCAGCAGCAACTATCTCTGGTCACTGAGGAAAACAGGACACTGAGCAATATATCACTCATCGATATATCACAGAGCGATATATAGCCTAGGGTATATCGCTGAGCGATATATATCACCCCATGTGTACGGACCTTTAGTTATCCATCATCTGAATTCCAGCCTACCAGCATGTCATCTTCTACTCTCTTATAGCCGCAGCTCTGCTGCCCTCAGATGCAGTCTCATAAGCAGCTGCTGAGCACCTGACGCTATCCAGTTCCCTGCGTCAAGCAAGAACTTCGGCATTCAAGCTGAGTCCAGCTGGATATGTTATTCATCTGTTCCAGAGACAACAGTTCAATCATCTCATCTGCCATTTTCCAGTCTATCAGTGGGTACTCCTGGCAGGGGTGTGGATCAGTTGGTCACCAGCAAGTAGTTAAACAGTCATTAGGTCGACACCATTAGGTCTACATGCATTTAGTTCGATGTGTGTCTATGTCGACATGCAGGAAGGTCGACATGAGTCTAGGTCAACATGGGTTAGGTCGACAGTGAAAGGGTCGACATGGGATTTTTCACATTTTTTTACCCGAATGTCGACATAGTCGACATGGACACAGGTTAAAGTGCATCGCGTCCCATCTGCTTCAGACTATTTTATTCTCCCACCCCTAGTGGATGGGTGGATGGTAGGGCATGAAATACCGCCTGTCAGCATATGTCGGCTCCAAAAACAGTGAAAAACTCCATTTCGACTCTTTGACTGTCGATCTAACTCATGTCGACCTAATGACCCTGTCGACCTAACTAAAGTCGACCTAGACTCATGTCGATCTTCCTGCATGTCGACCTAGACACATGTCAACCTAAATGTATGTTGACCTAATCGTGTCAACCTATGACTGTCTAACAACTTGCTGGTGACCCAATGACCGTATCCCCCTAGCAGAGGGCCGCATCCTACAGTTCAGACGCAGCTAAGCCAAAACCTCCTTGCGTGGGTCCCTAGTGAAAACCGCTGGCCACTTAGACTCTGCGCCTCTGTCTAGGAGTTCTGCCAATACCCACGTCAGCTGGCCTATGCTCAAGTATTTCTATCAATCAGCTATATTCATGGCTTCCTCTTCTGCTTCCTCTTCTGCAGCCAACCAGGACCTTATCCAGTCAAGTTCAGTCCATTCCTGTCACTCACTTCACAGGTATCTATTCCTGCTTACCTCTGAAACCTCAGCAATCACCACCAGACCACTCCAGTTATGACCAAGTTCATTAAAGCCTTGTTCGTAACAAAGCAAGGGTGTCTCAATCATCGTTTGAAAGGTTTCAGCTTCAAATTGTAGTAGAACTGTACAGAAGTAGATAATACTGTTGTATCAATCTATGATTGGGAGATGTACTAAACCTTGAAGAGAGATAAAGTGAATGGAGATAAAGTACCAGCCAATCAACTCCTAACTGCCATGTTACAGGCTGTGATTGAAAATTACAATTCAGAGATAATTGGTTGGTACTTAATTTCTGTCTACTTTATCTCTCTCCCATGCTTATTACATAGACCCCACAGTTGCGATAAGAAGATGTTATTGAAACATTAACAGGTTGCTGAAAATTAAAAAATGACAACAATTGCAATAAAATGTAGTTCTTTTAACAGCAAAGTATTGTTACCCACACCAGGCCTCCCAATGTTCAGAGTTTTGCTCTCATATAACTCATTCAGAGGGGGATATGTATAAATCATTGGAGAGAGAGATAAAGTGGAGAGGTTTTCCAAAACAACCAATAAGATATTTATCTAGCACAGGCTTTGAAATTAATGCCTTGGGCAACCTCTCCCCCAAAGTGAGTCAGTTTATACTAATGAGTACTTCTTTTTAATAATCTCAAAATGTAGGAGTACAGTGAAATCACCACAGCAAATATAAATCCTAATCTGTAGTATTCAAAACTAAAGGCATCTTAAAGAGCGGTTATTTATGGCCTGGGTCATGCCTTTTACACCACATACTATCTGGATCGGACCCAAGATTAACCCTGGTCATGCCTGCTTGCCTTGGTGCTAAACTGGGTTCTCCTCTCTGTGTGAAAGGAGTATTATATGTCCAGTCTTTGAGGTTGTCTTTTATTTTTCTATAGATAACGCATGAAGCACTTCGATGTAGAGTTTTTAAATTAGATGAAACAGTTGTAGGTTCACAATCTTGTTGGGTGCTCAATGGAAAAAGTGAAGTTTCTTTAGGAGCATCCTGTCCAGTAGACATCTTTGGTGAAATAGAGTTGGCTGTACATGGTGTTGTCATGTACTGACCAATGCTTAAACCATGTATATTAGAGGTCCACACCTGCACACTCTTGTTCTAGGTTGCCATTTATTTACGCTACTAGTTACCAGCCCATCAAAAATGACAGAGCTGCTGGGAGCTGGGGCTCTGTCATGCTGAGATATGTGTGTGTGTGTGTGTGTGTATGTAGGTAGGTGTAGAACTGTGTGTGCATACCTTCCAAGTTTTCCAGCAACCTTTAAACAGAATTTTCATTTGAGTATCAATTCCTGGTCTTTGCATAAAGCTTCTGGTGAGAGTTTCATGCTTGCAGTACCTACTGTACAGTAGATATCTCTGTAATTGTTTAATCGCATCAAATCGCATCGCATGCAATCGCATGCCATTTATCTGCCGCCGTGAAACTAAACAAGTACCGATATCTCTCATACTGTAACTTTAAGAACGTCAGAGAATTTTCAAAAAATTTTGCATCATTTTACATTTCCTCTCTCTCAATGTAGGTGGTCCAATCTTAACTGTGCTATCAAATCAGGGCCGTAACTAGGGGGGGGCTAGGGGGTAATGCGCACCGGGCGCTGGAGGGTGGGGGCGCTAGTTTGGTGTCCCGGCAGCGTGGTCCCTGGGATGAGCAGCGGGGGTCCGGGGACTGGTGGGTTAACGCCAGGTCCTAGCGGGGTCCCGGGGTCTGGTGGGTTAACTCCGGCTCCTAGCGCTGCCGGACGGTGGGCGGGAGGCAGGTTTTGAAAAGACTTGCCGGACGCTGATTGGCTGAATTCAGCCAATCAGCGTCCGGCAAGTCTTTTCAAAGTCATCAGCGCTTCCCGTAGCCAGGCAGATAGCGCTAGGAGACGGAGTGAGTGAAGGCTGCCGCTACACCAGTCCCTGGACGCAACACACAGGTATGTTGGCAGCGGGCATCCAGGGACTGGTGTAGCGGCAGCTTTCACATACACAGCCGCTCGCTATTTGCCTGGCGGCGGGAAGCGCTGATGATTTTGAAAAGACTTGCCGGACGCTGATTGGCTGAATTCAGCCAATCAGCGTCCGGCAAGTCTTTTCAAAATCTGCCTCCCGCCTACCGCCCGGCAGCGTTAGGAGCCGGAGTTAACCTTCTCCAGTCCCCGGACCCCCGCTGCCTGACCCCAAGGCAGTGATTTTTTTTTGTGTGTGGGGGGGGGGCGTCCAAATGACTGCCGACCCGGGCGCCGAAACACCTAGTTTCGGCCCTGATCAAATGTTAATGACATTTTTCTGATTGTCTTAAAACATTATTGCGCTCTGAGGAATGCACCCTCAGGATGTAATGCCTATCAGCCTTAATGGCCTTCTATTTATCTGATACAATTGAATTACAAAACTAAGCATGCTTGATAGCAGTTGTTCATATAAGCATGGATGTACGCCAATGAGTTATTGTTCATGGAACTAAAATGAGAAACTTTACATTTTATATGTTCCTTATTATTTTGTTTGGTTATCATTTATGTGTGGGTACTAGAAAAAAAAAGTCATTGTGACAACCATTCATAACACTTGCAGTTCTATTTATTTTTTCATAGAAGCTCTCACATATTTTTCAAGAAAGAACACTTTAAAATTCAACACTGCATGTAATAAACACCATCATCTAATTTGGCAAATTTTTGCTTCAACACTTTAAAAAGAATAATACATTGAAAGACTAAACAGTTAAACTAAACAGATAAAATAACTTTGACCAAATGAAACTCAAAAGTAAAAATAATGAGACAATAAGCAATTTTACAGCTAGGGTTTTGTGCTTGGTTGGGAGGAATGTATAACGTCTACCCTTAATTACAGTTGTGATGCGGGCAAGGCCTAGCCCAGATGCCCAGTCTCTACTAACGATTTATTTTTTCTTCCAACCACTGAAGTGGTGATCAACAGGCAGTGTTTCCAGAGTTAGGCCTGATCTCAGTGGTTACATTAAATAAATGTATAATTTATGAAATAGTGTGAAAATAGTGTAGATTGACAAGGGATTGCTCTGAGAAGGCAAAATTGAAAACATAAGATGACCTCTGTTTTTCTAATTCATGGGACCTTGGAGCTAGATTAATGACCACTGATCTGAGCCTTATCTATATACTGTATTACACTGGGGAACCAGGTACTGACAAGTTCCACTTTCATGGATTTAAGGCATGGGTCTTCAAACTGTGGCCCTCCAGATGTTGTGAAACTACAAATCCCAGCATGCCTTGCCACAGTTTTGCTATAAGGGAGTGTTAAAACTGTGGCAAGGCATGCTGGGATTTGTAGTTTCACAACATCTGGAGGGCCACAGTTTGAAGACCCATGATTTAAGGCATTATTCTACAACTTGAGGCACCCTTGTTTTGCTCCAGTAAAAATAATACTCATATTGTAAGCAATAGGGTGAGTGACAAAAGATGACAAATAAAATAAAAATAACAAGTGTCTGACTCATTTTCTGATACAGTTTTTTTCTGCAGTATTGTAAGTATCAGAAGAGAGAGAAGTTTATGAGGAAGGAAATTAAAAAGGGTAGTGAGATAAGCTTGGAATATTTTGGGCAAAGAAAGGCAGAGAGATAGTGGATTAAATTTAATAGGATGAGAGATTCAGAAAGTGAGATCATTTGGTAAGAAATGTCCAGTTTTTTTTTTTAAAGCGGCAATCATTTACACTGCAAAATCAAACTTGTTTTGCCGTGTAAATAATTGCCGCTTTAAAAAAAACTTTCTTACCAAATCTCTCACTTTTTGAATCTCTCATCCTATTAATTTCCCCCTAAATTGCAGAATAGAGGTTTAGTTGTTGTAGGTCTTAGATTATAATGCATTGTCTGAGTTTTCCATACCTTTCAGAATTAGTTTACTGAGTACTTAATAATGCACATTTGGAAATACATCCATAAACTATAGAACACTGGAATGAATATTGAAAAAAACATACTGTATGGTAATGTGTGCTTTCCACTGGGCATTAGCTGGCAGGTGCCAGCAAAATTAATACATTTAATTAGCCTGCCTTGTTGACTTGGCCGAGAGCCCTGGGGCAGCTAGCATAAAGAATTTTGGACAGACAGCAACATCTGTTTTGAGAATCATGTTAATGAAATCTCTGCTCACCAGAATGTCAGTGACAAAGAGGCACCATCGATGGTTTAACATACAGGAACACCCATTGGTTAAATACTGATTTACCACTCTGGGAAATTGCTAAACTCCTTGGCTAATTGAATCCACCCTCCTCCCCCTTATTTATTTTCTCCCACAGAAATAAACATGTTGTATTGTTTTTAATATACATTTACTAAATTATTCTGTTTTTAGACAGCTTAGATTTATCCAAATATCATTTTATAATAATCATAATTCTGTTGTGTTTTGTTTTTTTAGTTTTAGCCTATTGTTTTTCAAATAAAATTCTCACATTTACTTCTATGAGTAGGATGGAGGGGTTGTTTAGTCTCTCATTACACTGTCTGATAGCTTGAAATGCCCAGACGTTTTCTGTAGTAATAAAAAATACCCAAAAGAGCAAGAATCACATCAGCCAGGATAAACACAGCAATAGACAGTCCAATGACAACACCTAGAAAAAATAAGAATAAGTTAATTTTGATAAGCAACAAAAGTAAATTTTTACAGAATTATAAGGGATATTTATTTGAATTTTTTTTTTTTTTTGTAAAATCAGTGGTGTCTTTATTATTCTTTTATTATTATTATTATTATTTTTATTATTATTAGCCATCATCATCAATTATTTGTAAAAACACTGGAAATTAATAATCTATACACACTGAACAATTGCATTTTTATACAATTGTATTTTTATATGTCATAAGATCTGTAATTACTGGCTTATTTGTTCGACTACACATTAACTAATAAGAAGTCAGAAGCCACTTGGTTACCTAACGTTTAATAAGTAGCCCCATGTGATCTCATATGGCAATGGGAGGTGAGTAAACTATAGAAGCTGCATGTCACCTTTTTTTGCATTTAGGAAGAAGGAAGGAGGGTTTTAAAAACTTAAATCACAAATTAAAATCAAAGTAAATTATGTCCAAACTAAAACATACAATCTATTCTATAAGCAATACAATAATTCTAAATGAATCAAAACATATGTAGAACAAAATTAAATTTACTGTATGTTCTATGGGCAAATCAGATCACATATGTGTACTGTAGACCAGATACATTGTACTATACCTTTAGGAACAACCAATAGCAATTAGCACTATAATAAAGGTACAAGAATCATAGATAATTTAACAAATCCCAGATACCTAACATAAAACAGATAAATTGTACATCTTAGATCTGGGGTAGCCAACCCTAGTCCTCGAAAGCTACCAACAGTGCATGTTTTGCAGGTCTCCTCACAGAATCACAAGTGAGCTAATTAGCTCCACCTGTGCATCTTTTAAAATGTGTCAGTGATTAATGAGTGCAGTTGTGCAGCAGCTAGGTTGTCTGTAAAATGTGAACTGTTGGTAGCTCTCGAGGGCTAGGGTTGGCTACCACTGTCTTAGATGGAATATAAATAGGATATTTCCTAAGCAGCCTGTTACAAAATAGTAAACATAAGCCCACACCTCCCAACTTTGTTGTATTTCGAATTGGGACCTACTTCACCTTTTCATCTTGAAAAGGGGGTGGAGCAATGGGAGGGGCAGGCAAAGCATCTGGTTTAGGGGCATGGCCTAGTGCAGCTCCCCTCATTTTCATCATTTTGGGGGTGTGCACAGCACTACTTGGCAGCTGGGAAGCCCCCGGCTCCCTTCCCTGCATGCCGGCTACTCTGCCACACACGGCTGGGACAGCAGCACAGTGTCCAATTAGCGGGACTGTCCTGCTGTAGGTGGGATAGTTGGGAGGTATGCACAAGTCTGAGTGGCAGCATGTAAGAAAATACAATGTGAATTTAAAAAGAACAGTAACTCTGAAATAGTCACTATGTATGAAACCCAAACTGTGCAAGAACACCATCATCAAATGATAAATGCATGTACAGTATAAAGTCACTCTTTAATTCAAGTCTGGAGTAGCAATGAGTGATATCGGCAATGTTTTCCCTTGAATTCCCAGGCAAACGATAGTGCACTGTGCACACACACATTGGTGGTCATTCTGGTTGACTGGCAAAGCAGCCATTTTCACTGCATTGCAAGCCAACTAACATTGCCCACAAGATCATCAGCACCCCGATACATGGTGAATGTTTCCGCAGGCATGCGAATGGATGTTTTGCACAAACATACATTCGCAGTCTTGTGTGTGGGATCCAAATCATTCAATGGTCTCTGACCATCGAATGATTTCCTTGTATTACTCGTGAATCTAAGTCACAGATTTGCTACATGAACAGGACGGGCAGCTGACATCCGGTGATATAAGGCATGCAGAGCAAAGCAGCAGTGATCTCCTGCTCCCCCCAACTGCCACCCCACTCGCGGGACACTGCCACCAATGGGAGGGACAGCAGGACAGGCTCCAAATAGCGGGACTGTCCTGCTGTAATTGGGACAGATGGACAAGTTATGCGATAATGATGCTACTAAACATAACAGAATTTGTACAGTGCAGCAGGCACGAGCAATTCCCACTTTGTATAATATATTGAAAACAGCATATCATAATGTGTTCTGATGCTTAATTCAATCATTAATCAATGATAGAAAACCTGTGTATGAAATCCTACAGGTCCACTTTAACATGTAATGCAGAGTGTTAGTAATATAAAAGTAGCACAGCTGCACAGCTTTTGATATAATGAGCTCCACCACTGCTCCAAATTATGTACATAGAAGGCATTTCTGGACAATCCTGCAATCTCAATTTAGCAATCAACCCTTATTATTAATAGTGTCCCAGTAGACTGGCTTGTAAACTATGCTGTAATAAAGGCAGCTGCTACGAATCTTCCCACTGACATTCTGTTCTGCAACTTTCTTGATTTTAACCCTTTGAGTTACAACATCTCTGTAAGAGATGTGCAAAATATCCTTTCAAAATGCCAGGGTCACTCACATTTGTTATATAGATTCAAATAAAAACTGTTGTGTAAAAAAAGATAATTTTTCCTCTATAAAGGTAAGCATTACAGGTCATTATGATGAATTAAAGTGTTTGCTTGGTGAATTAAACACCTATATTGAAAAAACTCACTTGGTACTCAAAGGGTGAAGTGTGGAAAAAAGTTTAAACATAGAAAAGTGGATTTGTAATCGACATCAACACTCTTCTCCAGAAAGAGAGAATGAGAGAACCAAAAACAAAATATAAACATACAGTGAAGTAAGGATTGGTTTACTTTATACATTTTTGAAGTACATTGGGGGGGGTTATGTAATGGTTTACTTTATACATTTTTGAAGTACATTGGGGGGGTTATGTAATATGTGCAGAGAGAGTTGGTTTTAGTGGGATTTTTACTTCAAACTGATATCTATATTGCAGCATAAGAATAAAGCAGCCAGTATTTACCCTGCACAGAAACAAAATAACTCACCCAAACTTAACTCTCTCTGCACATGTTACATCTGCCCCCCCCCCCCGCAGTGCACATGGTTTTGTCCATTAGAGAGATCATTTACTTTTGCAAGTGAACCAGAGTCACTGGTGTAAAGTAAAGGTGGGATGTAATAAAGCAAAAATGTTGTAACAACCCAGTTTTCTGGGTTTTTACCACATTTCCAAATGTACTAAGCCCTGGATGCCAGGGCTCTGACACGGAGGGTAATTCTAACTTTTACTGGCGTTACCCTATAAAAGCTTCTTTCCACATTCCCAGCAACCACTGTGGCCGCTGCATCCTTCTGGGCATGCAAGGACAGATCCCAAAGTCATAAACCCAGAAGTCCAGGGACTGGCACCGATCACAAAGGGAAGCTCTTATTGCTAGAACAGCCTTTCACATTACTAATTGCATATGTTAGTACATATGCAATTAGTATCAGAGAGATGTGTGGCGGGATGTACCACGAGAGGTTGGTACATTCTACAGGGTCCTGTCCCAGTGTATAAGTAATACAGAGGCTGCTGTTATTCCTGCATCTGACAAGAAGATACATTATAGATTTTATTACACTGCAAGGAAACGTATATAAAAAAGATGTCTATTATAAACACTACCCAGGCATTATTGAACTATTAGCTTACATATACTATACACCATTGGCTTAAATTTAATATAACAATCCATACCTTTCAACATAATCCATTCCAGGAGGTACAAAATATCTCTTAAGGTGCCCATACACGCTGCGATTATCGCATGTGTTTTGAACTTTTAAAGATGCAATGCAATGCGCGTCCCCGTAGGTACAATATTGTGTAGCACAAAAAGGATGTGCAGGCAGTACTTTTTGTGCTACATCGCATTGCATCGCATCACTTTTGTAGTACCTAGTGTCCATTAGATGAATTTATAAAAAAAAAAAATTGCATCACACAGTACAAATTAAACATCGCATTGCATCGCATAGAAGAGGCAAAATCGCACAGCACCACTGCACAGTACACAGAAATTTAAACGTGTATGGGCAACTTCAGTTTATGATTGCAATCACCTGTGATGAAATACCTTTCTTATCCATGAAATAATTCAACACAGGTGACACCAATCATATATTAAGAGAGAAGTCCAGGTACTGTAGAGAACACTTTGTTCCTTCTGGAACGGGCCATGTTGGGAGTTGCACAATGTTATAAACTTCCCCCTTCCAATGCTTGATCTGGCCGAGCAGTCACTTTGAGCCTCATCAGGCAAAGCACCACTCACTTGACATATTCTATTAACTTAAAGAGTGAAGTAAAGATTTTACTTGTCTGTAAAATTAATTCGGTACTTGTTTCCTAGCACGGCGCCAGCGATTTTAATTGTATCCATCGGGTCCGAAAAAATCGGGTCGATAGAATGCAACCAAATCGCATGCGATGGACGCGATAGACCCGATTTTTACATTGGAACCAATGTAAAATGGTGCCTGAGACCCAATTTTACATTGGACCCAATGTTAAATGCCCCCAGACCCCAATTTTCATTGCATAACCACCCTAATGGATCAAATGCCCCCCCATTGTTAACGCCGCCCCACGATGAACGTCAACCCAAAGCGTGGCGAGCGCAGCGAGCCTACGAGGGGCGACGGTACGCGTCCTCCAACCTTTTCATACCCCCACTATCCACATCGGCGTGGAGTTGATGTTATATAGTGTGGCGAGCGCAGCGAGCCACCGAGCCCAAAGCGTGGGGAGCGCAGCGAGCCCCGTGAGGGTACGCGCATTACTTCACAAGTATTACGCGTCCCCTCGCCGGGCTCGCTGCACTCGCCACGCTTCGGGCTCGGTTGCTCGCTGCGCTCGCCACACTATATAGAATCAACTCCACGCCGACGTGGATAGTGGGGGTATGAAAAGGTCGGAGGACGCATACCGCCGCCGCTCGCCTTGCTTCGGGTTGACATTCATCGTGGGGTGGCGTTAACAATGGGGGGGCATTTCACATACAAATTACCCATCAGAGTGGGTATACAATCAAAAATTGGGTATGGTGGGCCATTTAACATTGTTCCCTATGTAAAATCAGGTCGATCGCATTGGTCGCATTGTATGCCATTATAATGACATACAATGGACCCGATTTTACATAGGAATTTAACATTGAATACAATGCTTACAATGTAAAATCGCATCGGTCGCATCGCATGCCATTATAATGGCATGCGATGGACCCGATTTTCTAATTGTCGGGAAAGGTTAAGAAAAACCCAAAATCACGTTGGTCGGGTCCCATCGCATACCTTAACTTAAGGTATGCAATGGGACCCGATGGGCGCCGTGCTAGGAAACAAGTACCATGAATTCATATTAAATATACTCTGTCAAACCCTGGGCTCCTGAGGAAGGAGATATTATATGACCATATACAACATGCTGTTTGTTGCTTCCTCTCCATTTCAGTCAGGACTGAAAACATTTCTGACATTATAAGGACTTCTTTGAGAAGACACAGGAGGACAAGGAGGCATATGCAGGCATGTGGAATTGCACCATCACTGTCCTGCCTCCAATGTAAAATGGCAAAATAAGAGAGAGTCAGTACCACAGTGACTCACTTCACATGCAGTCCTGTCATCAAGGCCCCATCCCATATCTCTCAACATGACCCTCTCCAGAAGGGACACAATGCTCTGTTTCTGGACTTCGCTCTTAATGTATGATTGCCATCACCTGTGTTGAACAGGTTAATTGATAAGAAAGGTGTTTCACCACAGGTGATGGTACTCATAAATTGAGAGGGAAGTCCAGAAACAGAGCATTGTGTCCCTCCTGGAGAGGGTCATGTTGGGAGGTATGCCATCCTACTTATTTGATTACACCCACACCCACTGCAAAATTCCACCACTGAAAATGGCAAGGTTTGCAGGAGGCAGGGCCATGATGGTGTTTCACCTTAAAGGGAATCATCATAAGCCATGAGTGCTTCACAGGGGAAATAGGTGGAAGCTGGACTCCTCTCTGCTATGGAAATATCTCTGAACTATGACGTTCTTCAGTGTGTACAGATGATAGCCATACCTTTGCTCTTATTCTCCTCCACTTTAGCTCCACATTCTTTATCCCAGTCTTGTGTAATGATTGGGGATGTCAGCTCAGTAAATTGTGCCAAAGGACAAGACGATGAGCATCCTGGCAAAGTAATTAGGTATGGATCCGCGGACGAGTCATTCCGGTAGTACATTTCAATACTATATTTGCTAGGATTTAAAAAAAACATACAGATCATGGTAAATTAATTACAATTATAAATTCAATGTATTATATCAATATGAATTTCTATATTAGCATATGCTATATTAATATACAATGTATGTGTTCCAGACTTGCCAATATTTTACCAAGGTTCTTTGGAATATGCAAGAAACAGGGAGTCAGGTGCGAGGTGTTGGAGTCACATCTGCTTAGCCATAATCCCCGTGACACATTGTAAAGAAGGGTTAGGGTCATACAGTAATTCTGCAATTCACTGCAAATTGCGTCATTCAGTCAACGGACTTCCCACCTCTATGGGGAAAAATGCAGATGTGGGCTGATAGTCTACTACAGTATATCTGACATCCTAGTAGAGCTCCCTGAAAATCAGCTGTCTTCTTCTGGAGTGTAGCTAATTATGATTTATGTAGTTGTATCATTGAGCAAGATTTTAAATGAATATGGAATGCTTAACATTGATAAAGTTAAGATGACGTATAACTATTTGCCTGGTGCAGATTGCACCAAAACTCCAGTATCTTTGTGAGACAGAAATTAGTTAGAGTAAACCTAATAAACTGTGAGCCCATGGGCAAAATCTGTCCCTTCTTCTAATTGGACAACTTAAAGTGATCCTGGTGAGGTGGTGGAACTAATTTCTGCTTGAGCACCAGGAGTGGCAGACAGCAGTTGAAGGAGAACCATGTAGCCACCAGGATCTGATGAGGGGAGGCCCCAGTTTGTTAGTGACACTAGGGTCACTTAAATCATTTATTGGGGAAAGGTTTTTTTGTTGGAATTATTGTGTAGGGCCGTGGTGGAGGTGGAACTAGTTCCACTTAAAATTACAGGTGGTGGAACTCAGTTCCACCAAGTCCTCCCCCTAACTTTAACACTTGGAAACAACAATGATAAATCAAAACTGGGTAATAACCAACAGTCATAGACGTAGGAAGGTCCTGCTCACAAGTTTTAAATTATAAGAAAATTAGCAGTGCTATACAAGAATAAGTGTAGGATCTATAGTGTAATGATATGGTCCCTCTGCAATGTTGGCCAAGAGTTAGCAGGATCTGCAAATGAAAAAATAGAAAATATGTGAGTATATGTTTGTATGTCTGTATAGTGGGTATAAAATTGGATAGGAAAGTTTATGAAGGTTTTGTTGTGGTTCTGGAATTTGATCAGCTTGCAATAAGAGGTGAATTTTCAGGGATTGTTTGAATGTTTGGAAAATAGAGAGTCTTATTGTGTGTGTAGAGGTAGACTCAACAACATGATGGGGGAATTTACTAAGATGGGAGTTATGTTTCACATGGGATGTTGCTATGGTAACCAATCACAATCTACTTATTTATTCAGTACCTTCTAGAAGATAATAGATAGTATCTGATTGGTTGCCCATAGCAACATCCCATGTGAAATAGAACTCCCATCTTAGTAAAGTTCACCCAATGTTTGCTAGAGAGAATGGCCAATGTCAAGATGTCTGTATTGCTAAGATTTCTCTACTCTTTTGAAACTCAACTTATCTGATTTCCACAATAATACTTAAATACTCCAAAGTTTGTCTGCAAATACACAATAAACAAATTAAGGAAGTTGGACTAGGGTTACATAATTTATTGAATACTACAATGAAACCCACCTTTCATAGTGCACATTGTGGTATTCTGATTGCAGTTACAGAGTTGGACTGAACTCAAGGCTTAGTTACAGAAGTTAGTTTTAATTTTATAGACTCACTTGTGTGGATTAATCTCCAAAATAGGCTTACAGAGGTTAAACAGCTTCCTATACTACGGTTTTTGTTCATCACATGAGATCGCTCAGAATGCAATTCCTGGTTATAGCCATATAAATGAATGCCTTGGGTAGGTGCCATTATTCAAAGTGAGTGCCCAGCAGGCACAATGGTGGTATAAGTGGCAATTTAAGGGGCACCAGCAAAAATCTTGACTGAGAAATTAAATTAGTTAAAGCCAGCTCTGGAATCACTATGCACACAGTTATTGGTTACTCTCCAATAACCTTTTAATGACCCCTTAAAGTCTGGCGACATGCAGACTGGCTCTCCCCTCACAGAAAACCAGGACCGCAGGTGAAGTGCAATAGTCAAAGGATCACAGGCAATGAAAGGAAAGATTGAACAACTGAAAAATATCACTTTGGCTTAGTTGCTGTCTACCTTTCATCATCCTGGTAAAGCTCAAAAATATGACAAGCGGTATAAGGGGGGAGTTTCCCATTGGACACATTTAGAGCCATCTGGAGACCAGCCACGGTGGTGTCATGCTGTAAGAGAGATACAAATATTGTGTAATAAGTATAGGAAAACATTTCAAAATTATATATTTTTTTATCCTGTCTCACATACAGCATCAACAAGTATTGATACTGCAAGGCAGTAATTTGGCGCCCCCCAAATAATAACATGATCAAATATATAGAGGAAAATGACAACTATTAAACTACACTGCCCCCTGTGTGCCCCAAATATCCTTAGTACAGATGTAGCAGCTCTCAATCGCCTCCTTCTGCCATCCGACAGGAGGGGGTGCATGTACACGAGATGCTCGCCCCCCCCCCCCCCCGTTCTAATGGAGCCCTACGCTGCCTCCACGCAGCTCCCCGCTGGTCCCCTTGAGCACCCCGCACCCCCTTAACCCTGTCCTTCTCCCTGAAGTGGAGATGGGCAGGGTTTCCTAAGGGGACGAGCATGACCGAAGGGGATTTGCGTGCGTGTGAGACACGCTCGCTTCCCTGTCAGATGCAGCGCCTCTCCACCAGCGTGAGCCAGAATTGGGAATCTGGCGATTCCCACCGCTGGCTGAGAGGCGCTACATCTGTATCTCTGTCACATGGCCCCCACATTACATCATTAAACTACAAAATGCCGACATTTCAAATGTGAACAGGTCAAAAAGTAGACATGATTTTTTTTATATTTTGGGTGTCTATGCCGACATAGCTTGACATGGACGCCGTATAAGTGTCCCGCTTCCTCTCTAATGGCTTAATATGCTCCCCATGCTTCAGGCACTATTATATTCGCCCTCCACACCCACTGGAATGGTAAAGTAAGAACAAGTCAGTTTCAAGGAAACATCTTGAAAAACTTGTGTTGGCATTTTGACCTGTAGATATTTTAAATGTCGGTATTTTGATCGTGTCAGCATTTTGACCATCAACACCGGCTGCTACTGCCTTTGAGTTGTTATCAGATCTGATGCAGGGGACCCCTGTTTGATTTTGAATTGTATGCATAGAGGCAGAGAAGCGGAACGCCCATATTAACAGGAGGGACGTATGGTATTTATCAAATATACCATTTGTTGTCTGATATTTTAAGAAGAGAATCATATCCCGCCATTCAGGGACGTATCATTCATTTAAGCGCCAGTGGAGGGAACAACAATTTTCTATTTATTAGCATTTTGGGTACTTATATGTTAGTTGGGCGCCCACTAAACTATTTGTTTAGTTTTCTGCGTCCCCTTGCGGGGCTCCCTACGCTCGCCGCGCTTTGGGCTCGCCACACTATATAAAATCAACTCCATGCCGACATGGATAGTGGGGGTATGAGCGTACTAACTATAGTGGGCGCCCAACTAACATATAAGCACCGCATTTTGACCATGTCGGCATAATGAATGTTGGTATTTTGAACTTGTTGGTATTTTGACCTTCGGTCAATGGTGTTTGGTAGTTTGACTGTTAGGATTTTGACTGTAGGTAAATTAACTGCACTATATTATACACTACATCCATCTACATGCTGCATAATGCCACAACACTAAATGCCGCACCACGTCCCTCTACACTCTGCACTTTACCACTAACTTGTGCTACATTCCCCATAATAATATTAGAACTTAGTACTTCCCTCCATAAGCTGCAGGGGTTTACCGCCCCCCCCTTGCTTCCCCCACCTGCTTCAGGTGGGCCACAGCCATTGGGACCTAGTGGAGTCAAGCAGCTGGGGCCCTGATGCGGGGCTACGGGGATGGCGCTAATTCAGAACTGATTGTACGGCTGCGAATTTGCAGCGGCCAGCATTCAGTTCAGCACCCACCCCACTAGAGTGAAATCCCACCTTTGCGAATCATTGTGATTGCTGTGTGATTGGATGTTTAACCCATTGTAACAGGCTCACCATTGAATGATGTCACCCCCCCCCCCCACTAAAGAGCTCAGGAACTCCTAGCATTTTACCAAACGCTCCAAGCATTTTCATAGGCACGCCTGCATTTCTCTTCACACGCCCACTAAACATCTGGTTTCCACCCCCAGTCTCCTACTTCCTGTCAATCACCTTGTGAATGGCTTACGAATAGAATTTTTGGTACTTGTTTCCTAGCACGGCCACAAATCTTGGCCATCGGGGGTAATTTGAGTGGCCTGCAACGCGACCGACGCGATGCCCCCGATTTTTCCATTGAAATGCATTGAAAACAGTGAAAAATCGGGTCGGTCGCGTCGTGTGCACCTAAAAATGCTTAAATGGTCCAGACGCGATGCCCCCGACTTCCCCATAGGGAACAATGTTAAATGCTTCAATTTACCCGCGATGACCACGATTTCCCATAGGAAACAATGTTAAATGGATCAATTTACCCAAATCAGCATAGGAACAATAGTAAATGGGCCAAAAACACCCCTAAACATTGAAATGTCCCCCCAAAAGTAGTTGACGCCACCCCGCCATCAACGTGAACCCGAAGCGTGGCGAGCGCAGCGAGCCCGCGAGGGGCGGCGGTACACGTCCTCCGACCTTTTCATGCCCTACTATCCACTAGGGCGTGGAGTGAGAATAGAATAGTGTGGCGAGCGCAGCGAGCCACCGAGCCCGAAGCGTGGCGAGGTAAACGTGTCCCTTCGCGGGCTTCCCAGGTGTCCGCGTTGCCATGGACACCTGGGAAGCCCGCGAGGGGACGCGTATAACTGTGAAGGTATCCGCGTCCCCTCGCCACGCTTCGGGCTCGGTGGCTCGCTGGGCTCGCCACACTATTCTATTCTCACTCCACGCCCTAGTGGATAGTAGGGCATGAAAAGGTCGGAGGACACGTACCGCCGCCCCTCGCCACGCTTCGGGTTCACGTTGATGGCGGGGTGGCGTCAACTACTTTTGGGGGTCATTTCAATGTTCAGGGGTGTTTTTGCCCCATTTACTATTGTTCCTATGATAATTTGGCTAAATTGAGCCATTTCACATTGTTTCCTATGGGAAATCGTGGTCATCGCGGGTAAATTGAGGCATTTAACATTGTTCTCTATGGGGAAATCGCAGGCATCGCGTCTGGCCCATCGCACCCGATTTTTTAGCGGCCGCGATGGCCCCGATTTTACCCCCGATGACCGCGATTAAGATCGTTGTGGCCGTGCTAGGAAACAAGTACCGAATTTTTTTTTATTAACAGCCATGGCTGGAACATCTTTGTTTTTTGCAAATAGAAAAAGTAGCAGGATTTCATCGCAGGACAGCCTCGTACATGCATATTTCAGCCATACGCATGCGCAGTCTATTAATAATAGGCTGCCGTGCAAATAGGTCTGAATTACCCCAAAAGTGTTCTGTCTCTAGGAACTGTGGGATTCCCAAGCTGGCTGTGTGCAGGCAGGCTAGAAAGGTGGAGGCAGGTAGGAATGTAGACTAGTGCCAGCCTTCCCACTGTGCCTACCTGGAAAGAAAGAGGGACCAGGAGGCACAGCCAAGGTGGGCTACAAGCTGGGTACAAACAGTGTGGAGGTACCAATCTTGGTATGCGCAGTACGGTACTAGCGCATACCAATAATTGAGGCACACCTCCAACCAGACACGGTGCTGGGACACCGATAAATGAATCGGTGAAAGAACATAACAGCGTGATTTGTGACAATATGTCAGCTGGCACAAATGGAAGTGATAGCGACGTACAGTATAACTAGCTCTCTATTATATACCCTTAAAATGTTAGAAAAGTTATAATATTGCACACTCAGCAAAATAAGATTGCATATATACAAAAAATCCTGGTATATCCATTCGAAATCTTCTAAATCATTAAAGCATAATGTTAGTAGTAGTGATCAATTTAATAAAAGGATCAATGCACAATTACACACCCTTAACATATCCACCTTGTATAGATATGGGGCCTTATTCTGATCGGTGCGGATATTCCCGAATTCTTACGGTGCGGGCCGCACGCATCGCTGTGCGGCAGCGTGCGGGCATCGTCCGTAGAAACGCCCACGTGCCCTCCGCATTCGGACGGACTCACTCTGTAAGAACAGGGCGTGTGTACGGACGACATACAAACCGTGCGCGTGCGGGGGAAACGTACAGATTCTTGCACGGTCTTCCCGCACAAGCACGGTCTTACCGCGTCAGAACGTACGGAAAGCTGTCCGTACGCCCCGATGCGGAGTATTTACGCACAATCCAACACTTTTGTACTGAGTACAGCCAGCGATCACATGACCCACTTAGGCTATTAGGCAACCTCCTGAAAAAGGGATTGTTATCAATTGCAATCAATTAAATGCTCATCTATACTGACCCACATTCCTACTACATTCATGACACACATTAACCCTTACAGCATGTGACCCTAACATACATCTATATACACTATTTACATTTATCTTATTTAAAAGATTTTAAACAAGTTACACATATACTTTTGCATGTTAGAAAAAAACACTGACAACTTTGAACTTTAAATAACTATTTATTAATAGAAATAACAAAAAATAAAAGCAAAATAAATTAATTTGGCCCATCTATGAGCCGGTCCATTTCGGCCAAAATCTGCCGCATGTGGGCTCTAATTCTTAGGAGGGCCCCACGGCGACCCTCCTCTGCTTGGGCAGGCTCATCTGTGGAGGAAATTCAAATAGAAAAATGAATAATGATATTCATGCATACATTTAACATAGTCAAACCTACATTTTAAACATGCATTGTGACAGGTGTGTGTGTATATATATATATATAGATATATATATATATATCTCTCTCTATATATATATATATATATATATACACCCATATATAACTATATATATATGAGACATACACCTATAAATACATGCATACATACTACATGGAAAGCCTGATTTTGGCCCTCTACCCTTTACTCTGTCAAACACCTCACAGTCATACTGCTACTTCTCAATCCAAACCCACCCATGACAAAGCTCTGCGAAGCATGTCACGCGCTGCACCAATCACAATTCGGCAAACAAAGTTCAGTGTCTGTTATATGATGGAGCCTGGCAGGGGAGTTACACAACTCTCAGGAATGCTCAGTACATTTGTGCAATCAAGCATGGCTTGGCTGCTGATGGTCTGCTCCAGAAATCATTGTCATAATGCCAGTTAGGGGATGCTGTAGCAATAACCCACTCCCATGCTCAAAAGCATTACTAAGAACAAATCAACACAAAATTATGGTGCAAAACATACATGCAGACCGCAGGGGGTGGTTAGCTAGAGGAGGGCCCAGGGGCACTGACCACTTGTTACTCCAGTCTAAGCCACGCCTGTCCATACTCCATTTATGCCATACTGAATCTAGTTTTCAAACATCAATCACCAGTAAACTCTACTCACCTATATGAGGCTTTCTTCCAGGATACAGATTAACTACACAGGTTCAGTGGCACTTAAAATCGACCTGACAGCCATCCGCACAACCTGTGTCATTAATATGTGTCCAGGATGAAAGGGATGGTTTGGCCACCCTATCTAACCCCTAAGTGTGTCTGTTGCTACCCAGTTTGTTTTATCACTTTATAGTATAGAAAAAAATAATTGAATCACCAGTGCTACCTAGCAAATAGAAGATGACAAAAGGAATAATGATTCTTTATCTATACATACCAATTTGGGGTGCCTGCACCACCTCACAGGCCTCCTCTTCTTCTGTGGCCTCCTCATGTGGCACCTCCGCCTCTTCAGCCACCTCGGCCTCCAATGCCACCACCTCCGCTGCCCACTCCTCCTCCTCCTCCACTTCCTCCCTTTCCTCTTCCTCTCTTTCCTCTTCCTCCACTTCCTCCCTTTCCTCTTCCTCCACTTCCTCCGCGACCCCTTCTTCAATGGCCACCTCCTCGGCCATTACTTCCTCCGCCTCCTCCTGGGCCTGGGAAGCCTCTGATTCCTCTCGGGCCAGTCTTGCTCGTTCCCGTGCTGTGTTTGTGAAAAAAACAAAAAAATGCCAGTTAGGGGTCATTTGTATTAAGCCTTATGAAGCTACAAATGCAAAGGTTATAAGTACAGATAATTGTACAGGCAAACAGCTCCTTAGTGGCCTTTACAAAACACAGCCTGTAACATGCCAGGTATGCTGTGACATTTGGGCCATTGTAAGCATCACAAGCATTAATCCTCCCAATAACATATTTTATGAACATTACAGGGTGTCAATCAGGAAGTAGCACTCATATATTGTATGGCATGTTTAACTCATGATCAGGCTGCTGACCTTAGTGGATGAAATAATGTCAGGTAAGCAATCATGTACAAATCAACATTTACTGTTGAAATACTCACATCTAGCAATGCTGGCCCTTATGCTTTGCAGCCTGTCTGGCTCCCTGCGGCGGAGGTCGGACCACCGCCGCTCAAGCTGTGCGATGGTCCGCCGCACATGAGTGCGGGCGTATATCCGCCGGCGGGCCACCGCATAGGCAGAACGTTTCTGCCTATTTGTAATAAACGGGCCAGCACGGCCCAGCCTGGTCTCCATAACGGAGACCAGTGCCCTCAGCTCGGCTGCAGAGAAGGGTGCTGCTCTGCCATAAGCCGCCATTTTAGGAGTGGCACAAATTTAACAATCATGTGCTGTCATTGGTTGATCAGAGTGATATTTGGTATTAACTTTATTGTTCATTTTTACACTAACAGCGTGTATGCGCCCAAACAGACGGCTAACCCATTGCATCGCACACCCATCCTAAACAGTGTAAAATAAGATGGAAACATATTATATCTAATCTATAACATTCACCAAACATGGGTATAAGCAACAGGTGAAATAGTGTGCATCTCTAGACACTTACACCTAACTCCACAAGGTTCCAAACAGCTAATTTATAATGAAGGCAGACCTTTTCCCAAAATGAGCCCATGCAGCCATGTGTACACTTACCTTCTACTGGGCCATACTACAGAGGTGGAATGAAAAGTAGCTAGCATCTAACCTGAATGTGGAGTGCTTTCACATGTGATTTGGATGCTAGCACTGATTACTTGTGGCTAAGTGGTGGACTGGATTGACATATGGAATGGGTAGTGTCAGTTGTACTACATAGCAAACAAGTGCACAGTACAGAAGTACATTCAAATATACATGTCATGTCTGACCTAAGTTGTATTTGGTCATTGGTGTTGGAATCTGCATTTAGCAAATAAATCAGACTTACTGAGTTTGCCAGGTTTTTGGGAAATATTTTTCAACACCAAGGGGCGGCCCGTATGCGCCGCACGGTTGACGCTGGCGTACGGAACGCGGCCGTACGGAACGCAGCTTGCAGCTGATTAACGCCAATTACAGAAATAGTATTTAAAGTTGTCCTAGAAAGGCAAACACTTGTTGCTAACATGCCAGGCTCAGACTCAGAGGAAGACCAGGTGGTGCAGAATCTGTTGTCCCGCATGGAGGCCAACACCACCTATGTACCCCTCAACCCAGAGGACCGAGCTGGCCCATCAACATCAGGCCAATCAGCAGCTGGCCCATCAACATCAGGCCAATCAGCAGCTGGGCCATCCTCAGCAGAATCATTGGGAACACAGCAGGTGGCTTCCCAACAGAGTAGCCAGCCCAGCACTTCAGGTACAGCAACCGGTGGCCGTGGCAGTGCCAGTGGCCGTGCCCGTGGCCGCAGTGGGGCAACACGGGAACCCACAACACGAAACATGGCATATGAACCGCGGGAGCTTGACATCCTGGTGACCCGGGCACGTGATTTAATTGAGTGTCCAGCGGTGAAGTTGACACACACAAGGAGATGGAAGATCTGGGAGGAGATAACGGCGGAGATTAATGTAGTGGCTCCACAAGTTCGACAGGCGGAGCACGTTAAGAAGAGGCAAGTACATGTGTGTTACATTAGAGTAGTACAAGTCCAGGAATGTTTACATTCAATATTAGATCTAGTTGGGCAATGGGTGTTCACGTTGCTTGGAGGCACAGACATGTTGGCCATGACATTGAATAGATAGTTATTGGAGGGTGAATGTTTTTGTATCTGCTAAGGGTTGGTATGAAAAATGAATATAATGTAAGGTTGGTGTCAGTAGGCACATGTTGTATTATGTATCATATTGCAATGGGTGCTACAGCAAACATGAGGAGTGACATGTATTAATATGTACACTTTGATTGCAGGTGGCACGACTTCAAAGGCAACCTCAAGAAGAAATTGACCGACCGGTGGCAACACAGCCAGACCTCTGGGGCTGGCCCCATGCCATCCAAGCTGGAGCTCACCCCCCTGGAAGAGATGGCCCAGTGCTGTATTGCAGTGGAGGAGGTCCGGGGGGTGAGCACTATAGACAGCGAGTCCCCAGCGGAAGTGATGGCTGCTACTCTTGAAGGTAATTATTTGCCAGGCCATAAGTAGATGTGTTACATTGGGCATGGAATGTGGTGTAATTGTAATTTTCTCTTTCACCAGCATCCCCACCGGTTGGTCCACATTCTCTTGAGGAGGTTGAGGAGTCTGTGCCACCTGGCCCCAGTAGCAGGCCCGTGCAGCAGCAGCCGGTGGGATTGTCCGCGGCTGAAATGTCCATGTGGGGCCGTGTGCTGGATAGTATTATGCAGCAGGGAGACTCGGCATCAGAGCGGGTGCGTAGGGCCGAGGAGGTGCTGCAGGGTTTGACCACCAGCCACCAGAGTATTGCTGAGAGCCTGCAGGCTATGAGTGCCAGCCAGCAAGCTATGGCTGGCAGCCACCAAGCTATTGCTGGTAGCCTGCAGGTGCTGGCTGATCAAGCCCTGCGGCAAAATGACCTCCTCCTCCGCCATAATGAACTTATGGTGGAGCTAGTTACCAGCAATAGGGCCCTAATGTCATCCGCTTCTGGTGCATTACCAACAGCATCACTCCCTGCTGCCAGAGGGGGAAGAAGATCCACCCCCTCACCAGCATATGCTCCACATGAGCCACCATCTGACTCTGGCCGTGGACGAGTCCGAAGAGCTGCTGCACGTGGCAAGGAGCCTGCCAGGGGCAAACGTGCCCGCAAATGAACTTGTGTCCCCATTAATCTCCACCGTTATGTCTTCCCAAATCTTCCATTGAGCTGTGTGTGTCAGCATCCTGTGTCCAAATCCGTGCCCAGGGTCACCACTTTTGCCCGCGGTTCAAATGTCATGTTTGGTTCCCCTGTTGCCCTGTTTCGGCTACCATTACTGTGTGCTGTACTTGAAGTGTTGGTGCTGTACTTTTGTTGTGAAGCCACCTGATGTGTTCCCAATGATTCTGCTGTGGCTATTTATTCTATATTATGTAATTTTTGTCCTGGTATGGTACCATTTGTTTTGTTATGGTTTTGACATTTGTACCAAAGTTTCTTTAATAAATTTTATGTTGACCCCCCAAATGTCTGTATTAATTGATACAAGCAGAAGTGCCATGTGTATTAGTATTATTATTATTAAGTTGTGTGCATTATTTGCAGTGTAAAAGTGTGTGACAAGGGCAGCATGTAAAGTTCCCTTTAAGCTGCAATGCTTCCAATTGTAGCAGTGAGAAGCGTGTAATTAACAAGTAATGGGTAAAGTATGTGATTGTATTGGGTTCAGGTGACATTGGTTGAGGTGCGTCCGCCCTGATTAGGCGTTCCGATTGCCTAGCGCATGACCGAGTGGTGTCCGCAAAGCAAGAGTAACCTTTTGGACACCGCACATTTCTTCCCTTTTTGTTCGCGTGCATTCGGCGTGCTGTCCGAATGCACGCCTACCAAAATATGTGCACTCCCCCGTGTCCGCCTATGTTTCCGCCCAGTTTAGCCCACTTTGAAACTACGCCCCTGTGTCATTCCGCATGACGCCCATACCACCCCCATATTGCCCGAATGATTGCGGTGCACATTTCTGTACGGGATTAGTGAGAACAAGTACAGATACCATGCGTGGCACATGCGCGTAGCGTTCTCCACGCATGCGCAG
Organism: Crinia signifera; assembly: GCF_055691185.1. Taxonomy (NCBI): domain Eukaryota; kingdom Metazoa; phylum Chordata; class Amphibia; order Anura; family Myobatrachidae; genus Crinia; species Crinia signifera. The sequence goes on from NC_139221.1 coordinate 226,973,031, forward strand.
ACGGCTAAAAAACGCCATCCGAAAGAATGCGGAAAAGTCCGCACCGATCAGAATAAGGCCCAATGGTGACATCATGCAAACAATTGTGATTTAGGGCCCAATTCAGACCCAATCTCACGGCTGTGCACAAGCACAATTTCTCAGCACACATCACAGCACACCCACGATGCTGTTTGCTGAGCTATCATACTGAGTAGGGATTTGCCCATTGATTATAGGCAATGCCCCGTAATCTAGTAGGAAAGCCAGTGCAAGTACTGGCATTCCCTGTGGGCTATAGTGACGCACGGAACCGCGCATCACCATCGCTGCAGGGCATACACATGGAGATTGCTTAGAAATAGAGCTGAAATCGCCCATGTGTGTATGCCCCTTTCTAGAGTATATGGCACTTTAACAACAACATACATACCGCAGAATACATAATAAGTTTCCGTTTTCCAGGAGGATTTATTGCAGCACTTGTGATATTTTTTAAAATTGTGTTCAGAAGGACACCTGCAAACAACAGAGATGTCAATGAGAGAAAGTAAAAACATTTTAGCTACAGATCTGTCCTCATAAACTAAAGCTTTCAGTCATGCCAAAAATCCCCTCTAGCCACATCAGTTCCCAAGCAAATAGGAGGCATACTGTACAGCATCTTATTAGCTCAAAATGTGCATCTTATTATTATCTTTTATTATTATAAAATAAACAACTGGGAGTAAGGAAACAACTGTAATGCTCACACAATATTGGTGGCATTGTCAGATATCACAAATCCCCAGGAGACTCTAAGCAGTTTAAGCCAATGTGTGATGATGTCCCACAGTTTCTCTAAGAGGTCCTCAGTGGTGTGTTTCGTGCCGAAACCGATGATACACAGAGTAGCCTGCCTAGGAATGAGTTGGCGTTTGTGAGATGCTGCTACTGGTGCCGCTGCTGCTGCTGGCAATACATCTACCCAGTGGGCTGTCAGTTATGTAATCCTTAGTTTTCCCTGTTCCACTTGTCTACATGTCCAAGGTTGAGTGGACAGTGGGTACAAAAGCATTTTTTTTAAGGACAATAAGGACACTTTTCTTAGTCTGGGAATCGCTTGCCTAGTGAAGTGGAATCTAGATAGGATTTGGTACTGGGGACGCAGTACGTCCATCAATCTAAATACCACTGCACTGATGGCGAATACTGGGCGCACGTCTAACACCAGCATAGTTATGTCCTCAGTTTGCAACAGAGTGACTACTGTCATACTTAATCTTCCTTGCAAATGACAGTCAATTGCTTAGTTAAAGTAGTAGAAGTGGTCTTCCAACTTCCTCTCTGGGATGACAGTCAACTTACAGCAGCAGGTGTAGCACTCAAGGACCCACCAGAGGAGTTCTGGTTAGGTGAGTAGTCAGTCATGCCAGTGACATGGCCTACAGGACTACTTCTGGTTCTGATCAAGGAGGCAATTGATGACAAGGGAGTTGGTGGTATGAATTGTAGGCGCATGGATTCAACAGGAAAAAGTGATTTAGGACTGCTTACGCTCTTAGCAAAAGTTTCTGAACCTGTCAATGACTTATGATGAATACACTGCAGGCAATGTACAGTATAAGGGAGGATGTTCCTAGGTGGTTAGCATTATACAAAAACTACATGTGGTAAGACAGTTGTTGTCCGGATTTGGATAAAAATAATTCCAGACCGAACAGGTGGATTTTTTATGGTCTTTTTCCCAGGCATGACAATGGGCTTTATCATCCCATGGCCAACCACAACTTCCACCAGTGCCTGATCTAAACAAACCACATCACCATGCTCCTCCCAGCACATGTGTAAATGGTGGAAGGAGCCTTCTCTTCCAGTACAGTGTTAGGAAGGTCAGGCCTAGACTTATACGGCAGTACCGCTAGACTTATGGCAGCACAAGACACCACCACTGGACTAATACAGCAGCATCACTGGGCTTATATGGCATCACTGCTGGACGTATATAGCAGCATAGCACATGACACCACTGCTAGACTTATACAACAGAACAGGGCAGCACCACTGCACCTATATGGCAACACCGCTGGATTTGGTATCTGGACTCATGATAGATTGATTCTAGGTCAAGGTCAAGGGTGGCCATACCTGTCCTCAAGATCTACCAACAGTTCATGTTTTTCAGGCAATCTGTGGATCTATAGTAGGAATGAATGCAGCATACCTGAATTGTGACAGTTAATAATGACTACAGCTGTGCACCAGCTAGGTGATATGGAAAACGTGGACCATGGATAGATCTTGAGGACCGGTTTGGCCACCCCTGCTCTAGGTCAACAGTCATAAGGTTGACCACTATTGGTTGACAGTCAATAGGGTCAAAAGGTTGACAAGGTCAAAAGGTCAACAGTCAAAAGGTTGACAGGGTCAAAAGATGGATAATGAAAAGATCGAGAGGGTCAAAAGGTCAACAGTCAAAAGGTCGATAGGGTCAAAGGGTCGATATGGTCAAAAAGTCAACATGGCACCACTGCTGGACTTACACCGCACCGCAGCACAGGGCAGTACAACACAGGACACCACAGCTGAACTTATACATCTGTTACGGTTGCCGTCTGCGCTCCAATCCCGATGCAGCTAGGTCTTAGGGACGGACAAAGGGTGAGCGATCATCATGGGGTTACTCAAGAGGATCATCTGACTAACGGGCCTAACTAAGTAAGAGCCCTTATCTGCCGGCACCTGGCCAATGACGGGAGTGCGACCCAGTCGCAGGCACAAGAGACAGACTCGGGGAATCTCCAAACAATGGGTATAACACAGCACAGCGAATCCCCAAAGCAACCCAATACAGAACGGGGGGCCCTGCCTAACAAGGAACTGGAATGATGGGCAGAGGGTAACAGATAAATGTACACTGAAAACCACCAGAGAAATAGGCAGGCTAAGCCCACTGCGGGGTGAAGTCCAGAACCCCCAACTTAAACTACGGGCTGAGCAGCCCCGAACACGAAAGCAAATCGGCAAGCCGCCGAGTAAAAAGCGAGATAATACCAGGCTCCACTATCACTGGCAGAGTATTGCAGGAGAGCCTGCCCTATAAAGGGCTCAAGTGATTAATTACACCTGGTGGAGATCCAGGCAGCTCCCAAGCTTTGTGCTTAATGAGCTCATTACCTCGCAGACTTGTGAATAATGGCTCACAGAATATTGAGCTGATGTGGCACAGACCTGCCACTGGAGGCCACCAGTGAGTCAAATGCCGAACACGAACTGAACAGAAAACCAAAGCAGACTGAACCATAAATCCTGATTCCCAACAACAACAGAACCACTGGACCTATATACAGCAGTTTGCAGACACATAAACACAGCTCCTTCCACCCCCACTCTCTCCAATGCTGGAGTGAAGATGGTGGTGATCAGCAGAACCTTATATAGGATCCATAACCCTCAAGAATCCAACAGCAGGATGATGACATTTTGCCTCGATCTGGGATTCAGGTCTGGCGGGAAAACTTGAGCCGGACCTGCATCCGACCTTGGATTGTAAAGTTGTAAAGATTGTAAAGTTTGAGGGGGCTTGACTCTCAGAGATCCAAACCTGCTCATCCCTGATAAAAACTAATGTGAGGGCGGAGCACAAATCTTGCTTTATTCTATTGTTTGGCAAGATGAATGCAGTAGCCTCATAAGAAAACCATTGTATAGATCAGTTATCAGAGGCACCGACAGGTCATCCGGGCCCTAATAAAATGAATGGGGTGTGGCCACCGGAGAGAGGGGACAGGTAGCCGCTGCAGCGGTCTCTCTCCCTAGCTCAGCGCACGGCTCTGAGCAGCATGTGCTGAGCTTGCGAGTTCGGGGCCGCTTGGGGGGCTCGGGAGTGCCCAGGTGTTCAGGCGCTCACCCATTCGTCTGTTCGGACATTTCTGTGTTTGGACATCCGAACACACCAATGGCGGAATGCGGCCGAACCTCCCTGAGCGGCCCTGATTCCTGAGCCTCCCTGATCCTCCCGAGTGACCCCGATCCTCCCCGAGTGGCATGGAGAATTGGGCAACAGGGGGATTGAGGTTGGGGGTGCGCCAGTGGTTCACGGTTGAAGGTACCACTGGCGCACCCTTTCTTCACAGTGGCATGCCCGGTAATTTCTCGTGAGAGCCCACTCCTGCAGCGCAGCTCAGGCCGATAAATTTTTGGACATACCACCGAAAAGGTAAGGGTCCACTAAATTATACACATTATACAAGATTTTACAAATCTTTTAAAAATTGCATAGGAATAAACTTTTGCCCTTCCGTCGGGCCTTAAGACTAGTCAATAAAAATGCATGCTTCTATGCATCGTTAATAACCTTCTCCCTGGTCTGTACTTGTACAGATGAGTGGGGACCTTGTAAAAGGGCCAGCATTGAATCCCCCCCCACCCCTGCACCATCACTCGCCATTGCTCATCCACTGCGGCATCGGTAAGTATGTATGCACCCCGCCCCCCCCCCCCGTGTTCATGCTGCAGCCGTTATCGGGGGTGGTGGGGATTGGTTAGTATGTATGTGTCATACTGTAGGTTACATAAAGTGTTATACAGTATGGTTATACCGGTTGTATTATTATACTGTAGCATTGTTATAACAATATTGTCTCTACGGATCTTTTAACAGATAGCAATGTTAGCAATAACAGATTGATTTACCTCCCTGCAATCTGGATTTTTCATGGTGCTTGTATATGCCGTAAGAAGATGACAAGTTTATTTCAGATAGATGTAAAAGTTTGTCCAGGACATCATTAGTGGCCCATTCAGGAAGAGTGTAATTATGAATTTTCTGCAATAAAAAGATGTTTCAGTGGATGTAGTAGATAAGAGCACAGTGGTATACTAATAGAAGTATAATTCACTCAAAACTTCAATGATCTAATATTACATAGTGGGTGAAATTTAAAAGATTAGAGATTCCGAAAGTGAGAAATTTGGTAAGAAATCTCTATTTTTTTTTAAAGCGGCAATCATTTACACTGCAAAATCAAACTGGTTTTGCAGCGTAAATGATTGCCGCTTTAAAAATATGGAGATTTCTTACCAAAGCTCTCACTTTCGGAATCTCTCATTCTATTAAATTTCACCCAGTGAATCCAACCTTTGTGGCACAATTGCAAAGCAATTATGTTACATTAAATCAACTACTTTAGATTGATTATAGATCATCACATTAGAAGAGTTAAGAATCCAAAAAATGTTACTAACATCAAATGGCTACGAATGTCCTATTTTCAGCTGGGAATACCACATCGAAAAATTTACTAACTCAAAATTTTTTAGAATAAAAATCCTGGTAGAAAACACAAGTAAGAACCAACATACAATTGGCCAAACTCGGCAGGACTTTCCATAGGCAAAAGGACAACAAAGATAATTTACTATCATTTGTATGAGCAAAATTGGACGATCATTCAGCTCAGAATAAAGAGTGGGAGATGATTTACCTTACAGCCCATAGCTCCTGTAAATGTAATAATAATATAGAGATGCACTTTAAATGATTACACAGGCTTTATTATACAACAGCCAAACTGCATAAAATATGGCCAACTCAGTCGAAGTTCTGCTGGAGAAATTGTTTGGATATAGGTGACATTTTTCATGTGTTCTGGATTTGCCCTAAGATTTGCACCTAGTGGAGAGATATCTTTGAACTTGCTCACACGGCTTTACATATTAGACTGCAGCTGTCACCAACACTTGCCCTATTTAATTTATACCCATCTGATCTTTCAAAGACAGATTGCTATGTACTGTATTAGAACATAGCCATCAGGGCTACCATTGCACAGAATAACAATCCACTATGCTTTCCAAATGGAGACTCTGAGAATACCATATTATTTTAAGTCAACCTCCCCACATCACTAAATGGTTTAGTTGCTATATTAATACTACAGATGGGGAAGGAGCAACACTACTTCTAGAAACTAATTGATTTCCGTCAAATGTAGACTATTTTGCGTGATTTAACCCCTTGAGTGGTGGGTTTTGCTGGGGCAGGACAAACCTACCAGGGCAGGTCCTGCCCCAACAAAACCCACCACAGGATGCAGGAAGGCTCCCCCCTCACCTCCCCTCCGGCGTTTGTATGCCGGAGCTTCCCTGCCGCTGCTGCTCCAACCGCCAGTCACATTCAGCAGTGATGTAGGCGGCAGGCTCGGGGATGTTCGCAACGGCTCGGGAGGACTCATGCACCTGAACTTCTGAGCACTCCCGAGTCCCCCCAAGCCGCCCGAACATCCCAGAGTGCCGCCCACGTCACTGCTGTATGGCGATTGGCGGCTGGGGAAGCTGCAGGGGAGCTCCGGCGTACGATCGCCAGAGCAGAGGGGGTGGGGGGCCCGACAGGGGTAACGAGGACGGGGGTGTAGAGGTGGTGCACCAGTGGTGCTCCGCTGGAGGCACCACTGGCATGCACCTACTACATAGTGGTATGCCCGGCTGAGCCTGGAAAATTTCCGGGCATACCACTCAAGTGGTTAAGGTTTATGCTAAAAGCATTATAAAATTTTATTTAGTGATGCTGCATTAAAATGTTTCCTCAAACTGATAGGACAATTCTTTCACATTGTGGCCCTTATTCTGGTTCACTCGCAAAGGCAAACTCCTTCTCAAATGGACAAAACCGTCTCTGTGCACTGCAGGGGGGGGGGCAGATGTAACATGCGTAGAGAGAATTAGATTTGGGTGTTATTTTGTTTCTGTGCAGGGAAAATGGTACTTATATTTTAATTGGGCGCCCACTAAGCTATTTGCTTAGTTTTCTGCGTCCCCTCGCCACGCTTCAGGCTTGGTGGCTCGCTGCGCTCTTCACACTATAAGAAAATCAACTCCATGCCGACATGGATAGTGGGGGTATGAGCGTACTAACTATAGTGGGTGCCCAACTAACATATAAGTACCGGCAAAATAGGGACTGCTTTATTTTTACACTGCAATATAGATCTTACTTTGAAGTAAAACTCCACCCAAATCTAACTCTCTCTGCACAAGTTACATCTGCCCCATCCCCCTGCAGTGCACATGGTTTTGTCCATTTGAGAAGGAATTTGCCTTTGCAAGTGAACCAGAATAAGGGCCTGTGAATGGAATCTATAAAGGTGGAAACATCCTTATATTAACCTTTTAACTGTTTATTTTTCTGGATTGCTCAAATTGGCTTTATCTCCCTGCTATGGAGAAGAAGGCTGAACAGTCCTGAAGATGATGGACCTAGCTTAGGACCCAACTGTATGAGTGTAAGAACTGGGACTCTAAATATAGCAAATAAATATAGTAACTGTCTCAGGAGAGGAACATCCTGTTTGTTGGGAAAAAACTGAAAGTATTTAATCAAATTCTTTTTTTAAATGAATAAATGCTTTCAGGACATCAAACCAACAAAGGCCACTAGAGAGACAGTTATAACCAATAAGGTTAGGGACCAGGCAAAAAGTCGAAATGATTATTTAATAATTTTTATTAATACAATACTAGAATAGATTGCAATAATATTATTTACCTCACATAATAAAGTATCATATATTAGCCATGCTGGAAACTGATCACATGATTGCTCAGGTGGGTAGCCAGTGAGATTTTGCATAGTTTTTATAAAGTTCTGTAACAAAAATAAATGCAATGTAAGTGTAAAAACATTATCTACATTATCTTATATGCTATTATATCACTTATAATCTAGTCTGTTTTTTGCTGGAATTTTAATTTACTGAGGATACTGCTGCTGTGTGTCTTAGTGATTTTTTAATTTTCCAGCAAATTATGTATCAGCATAGACTGTAGCTGTTGGAGATGCTAAGGCTCTAATGCCCCTTTCAGACCGCACTTTTTACCCGTTATTTTGCCATTTTTTTTACCGTTTCAAAACGGTAATTTGTGCAGTCTGAAAGGTGCAGAGTGAATTTACCGGTTCTATTGAACTGGTATTTCTAAACGGTAATAAAGCAGGGTCCTACCCGTTTCAGACCCGTTTTTTTTCTTTGGGTTAAAAAGGGTTCAGTGTTGTGAAGGAACAAAAACTGCATTGAAATACCGTTTAAGGACAAAAACTGCACTGAAATACCGTTTAAAGACATGCGGTGTGAAAGGGGTTTTAGCTGGTAGATCCTTTTTTTTTAAACGTTTTAAAATACCAGGTCAAAACCAGTTTTGTGGTCTGAGAGCAGCATAATGCTGCTTTCCCACTGCAGACCAGTTTAAAGTACTGGTAATCTTAAATGGTATTTAAAACGGTATTAGCATACCCACTGCAGCATATTACCGTTTTAAATACCATTTAAGTACCATTCCCATTGCAGTGAACCGTGTAAAATGTAGAGTGCCTAACCCCCCCCCCAGTGTAAAGAGTGCCTAATCCCTCCCCCCCCCAGTGTAAAGAGTGCCTAATCCCTCCCCCCCAAGTGTAAAGAGTGCCTAACCCCCCCATACCTGCCCTGTGCCCCCACCTCCCCTCCCCTTGTACTTACCTGCACGGGGATGCAGGGCAGTGGGGAGGCAGCAGGGGTCCATGCAGGGTCCAGGCGGGGTACAGGCAGTCCCAGTGCCTGATGAGAACTAGTAGTTCTCACTTTGCGCATATGTAATGAGTGCACATGCATACTATTGAGCTGCTCATTACATATGCGCATATGTAATGAGCGGATCTTTATTATGCACGTGCACTCATTACACATGCACAAAGTGAGAACTACTAGGTCTCATCAGGCACTGGGACTGCCTGGAGGCTAAATAACGTTTAAGAGGCATTCCCACTGCCTCTTAAACGTTATTTTAACGTGTAGGACTCTGCTTTAAAAATGGGTTGAAAAACCATTTAACTTTAAACAGTATTTAAACTCTGGCACTTTCCCACTGCAGCCTTAAAACGGTAAATTGCACTGAAAATCGGCAATTTACCGTTTTTTAGCTGCAGTGGGAAAGGGGCATAAGTATCTAAATATGTTGCAAAACTGGTAGCAACAATGAATTTATAAAAGCTCTGTTCAGGACGGATGGGGGGCATTGCAGGGGGTGATGTATCACGAATAATTTGTTTCCAATTATTATTCCTAATTATCTAGTGGACAATTACTATATAAAGGGGGTAACTCAGACCAGCACGCTAGGCTGCGTATATTTGCTGCCTAGCGAGCAGGTAAACTGTTCGGAACTTGTGTAGTATCACGGCTCCCATCGCATGCCATCGCATGCCATATGTAGTGGCATGAGATGGCATGCGATGGGATGCGATTTTTGCAGTTTTTAAGCATTTTAAAAAATCGCATGCAAGCGCATCGCATGCGATGCGATCGCATGCAATTTTGAACAGAAATGCATCCAAATGCATTGAAATTAGTATCAAACATGTTCAATGGCCCCCAAATGTCATTTTTTAGGTTGTACAACTATCAACGTGAACCCGAGGCGTGGCGAGCGCAGCGAGCCCCGCACGGGGACGCGGGGACCTGTGAAGCCCATGAGGGGACGCAGATACCTGTGAAGGTATCCGTGTCCCCTCGCGGGGCTCGCTGCGCTCGCCATGCTTCAGGCTCGGTGGCTCGCTGCGCTCGCCTCACTTTCTGTTCTCAACTCCACGCCGACGTGGATAGTGGGGGTATGAAAAGGTCGTAGGACGCGTACCGCTGCGCTCGCCACGCTTCGGGTTTGCGTTGATAGTGGGGGTGGTACTGCCTGAAAAATGACATTTGGGGGCCATTGAACATGTTTGATACTAATTTCAATGCATTTGGATGCATTTCTGCTCAAAATCGCATGCGATCGCATCGCATGCGATGAGATTTTTTTGCTATGCGATGGCCATCGTGGGAGCTGTGATTCTACACAAGTACCCACTGCTCTACCAAACGCACACACACACCTCCACCGCTGCCCCAATTCTCCATGTTACGCTACGAGCAGATGTGTACGCTTACACATACGTTCGCATGCGCCTGCACAGAGGAAGAATCATTCAATGGTTACTCACATCAAATAATTTTTCCTCTGTTTGTTATGAAAAGTAAGCCAGGATTTTTCATCTGTATGTTTTCCGCCGAATTGGGGGCGGGCGCTGACATCATGTGACGCCATCCACTCAGGCAGGAGCATGCCTGCATTTGCTGGGATTCACCCAGCGTTTCTATGGGCACAACCACCATTTTTGTGAGCACGTCCATGAAATGCTGGGCGGCCCCAAGGAAGCCCACTGCCTGTTACTCAGGCAGCAAACGCCCTGGTGAATGAAAACTTTGCCGAAGGCGCTCGCTGAGGGGGTTTGCACATGCAAATTATCGTGCATGGGAAGACCCCCACCATCGGACAATTTGGACCTGAATTGGCCACAAAGTGCCCTGTTATATCTGCAGAGCCATCAATTCATTAATGGCTGATGCCCCATCAATCTACTGTAGCTTACCTTATAAGGCTCTAAAAGAGACAGATATTCAGTTGATTTAACAGTTTCAGTTTGCAGTTGTTTGTAACGGGGGCAGTTTTGTAGTGGCATCAAAAGCATCTGAAAATAAAAATGATATTATACAAAAACAGACACGTTTTTGTTTTGGGCAGTCATTACGTTTTCTGCTCAGTCAAAGCCTGGAGAATAAGTTTGGAATAACATTTGCAAACAGAACTTATGACTATAAGGAGACTTTGTTTGGACAATACTTACTATACATTACATTGTTTATATAATGCAACTTCTAAGGGGGTCTATACTTCATCACTTAATTTCTAAAACAATCGATTGTCACCTACACTGTACTTTATTTTATAAATGAAGCTACTCATTATAAAGGTCACCCAGGAAATACGATGTATATACCCTGTCTATCCTATCTATCTTTCTGTCACAATCTTTCCCACTGTTCCCATACACTAGCATGGGAACCTAAATTCATCAAGCCCCCAAAAAACATTTTCAGGACTTCAATGTGGGAACCTTTGTCATCTTTCCCTATGGCAGTTGCAATGAGTGATAACCTTCAGATCCCTCCACCACTGTTCGGCTTCTTCCACCGGAAGCCAGATCTGGCAGTGCTGTTTCAGTGCTGAAGTAGTGGTGAAAGGATTCGCAGGTGAAAGGATTCGACAGCTGATTTTCAGAACAATGGGGAATTGTGTCGGCACTCGCAAAAAGTTAGATGATTAGTGGTCTATTTACTATGCCTTGCAGAGAGATAAAGTGGATGAGATAAAGGAGCAACCAATCATCTAGCTGCCATGATAGTTAGAAGCTGATTGGCCAATATTTTCTCCATCCAGTGAACATAATGAACAGGCTCCTTACTATTTAATAGGCACTCACAGAATTCCTCATTATGGGGCCGATTCTGCTTCACATGGAACCAAATTCATCCCCTGCCCTGAAGTTGGGTTTGCTCTTGCGCATGAGCATTTCTGCGCATGTAGAAACTCTGACTGCGAATGGCCTTGGCGATTTACAGTGGACTATGAGAGTAAACTAGCCGTCTCAAATCCCTATAGATGTTTATTTGTCATTTGTCCCAAAAATGGTCACCAAATGTAACTCACTTCCGGGTGCGTGTAAAGCCAATTCTGAGCCTAGGTAGTCAGTGGCGTAACTATATAATTTGCGCCCCCCCGCCAAACTTTTTCGGCGCCCCCCCCATACCCATACCTGACAGAGCCACATCTGCGGTCACTATCCCGTCCAGTCTCCCTCAGCTCCGCTGCGCTGCTCCAGTCTCCGCTGCGCTGCTGCCCGGCCGCATCTGTGGTCACTGTCCCGTCACTCGCTCCCTGCGCCGGCTCCTGCTGATAATGAAAAGTGACTCTCAGAAAATGGCTGCCAAAACTGTCTGCAATACGGGGGCAGCCATTTTCTAAGTGTCACTTTTCATTATCAGCAGGAGCCGGCGCCGGGAGCGAGTGACGGGACAGTGACCGAAGATGCGGCCGGGCAGCAGCGCAGCGGGTAACTATGGCACCGCAGCCCCCCCCCGGCGCCCATAGTTACTCTGCGCCTCCCCGCCACGGCGGGGGCTGCGGAGGCTTAGTTACGCCACTGTAGGTAGTCATATCTGCTTCAAACTCTGAGACTACAAGACCCATTGAACTAGGTGAGACTATTGGTGTACCTTCAGCTTTGATGACAAATATTGCCTTAGTATTTTTTGCCAATACTTTGTGACTGCATTGTGACTGCATTATTTAAGTTTGCATAGGCTAAAATGCATCTATATATATATATATATATATATATATATATATGGGTAACAGGACGGCACTCCTTAGGGTATGAGTTTCGTCGGTGCCAGGTCTGTAGATAGGAAATGCAGTACACTTACCCCCCCGCAGAAGGATGAAGACCAGCACTCAGACGTTTGTAGGTGAAAAAAATCAATGAAGTTTAATCCATGTGCAGTACAAGCAACACAAGCTGTCCCGACAGCCGTTTCAACTGGGCATCAGCCAGTTGTCATCAGGGGAGAATGACAACTGGCTGATGCCCCTGATGACAACTGGCTGATGCCCAGTTGAAACGGCTGTCGGGACAGCCCGTGTTGCTTGTACTGCACATGGATTAAACTTCATTGATTTTTTTCACCTACAAACGTCTGAGTGCTGGTCTTCATCCTTCTGCGGGGGGGTAAGTGTACTATATATATATATATATATATGTCAAATTCCTGAGGCCTGTTTTTATTTTATTTTATTTTATCCTTTTTGGAAATATAAGAGGGTATGTATACTCATTCTTGATCACCCAGCATCATTTAATATGACAAACGAAACAGTGATAAATTATAAATTAATTATTTGTCCATAGGACCTTTTACTTTTCTGACCTTATGATACGCCCAATTATTACATCATACAATTGAGCGTTTCACTAGAGGTATGATTCTCTATGACTAAATGAAGAAGCACCATTATCTCATATCTTTTTGTCCTGTTGTCCTTCAACTTTTTCTTTTTCCCTTGTTTGATCCTATGAATGACATTGATTGTAACATTCTTTAAATTAGAGCATAAGCTTATCCTACTATATTCTATATATTTTTATTTTATATGTAGTTTTAGAAACTGTTACCCCTGATGAAGTCCACTTAAGGACGAAACACGTCGGGTACCTCTTCTGAAAATTATTGAAGAATTTGTTGGCATGTGCCATTTTACACCTGAGAACTTTTTAATAACATTTTCTGGATAAGACTTTTTGCTTAATATCCTACAACCTGGGAAAACGACATCACTTCTAAAAAGTTGGAATACCCAATCCAGGGGACCAACATCAGCGCCAATACACTATTGTTGTACATATACATATATATATATATATATATATATATATATATATACACACATGTACATTAATATTATGTTATATTATCACTAAGTGCAGGTTCTTTCTACCTATATGTTATGATCTAATATTGAAGACAAGGAAAAGCTTGTCTTTATGTATGTAGTGATAATTTGTTGGTCAGTAGCTTATTTTAGATAAAAACATTTATGTATGATAATACATTATAATAGTTTTCATTTTTAGGTATAGAACTAGTGTAATCTACTGTCCGCAGCCAAAATAATGATGTTATGAGTAAGTGGTGTACAGTGTTTGTGTTACAAGAAATTGTCAGTACAGTAAGAAACCAGGAGAGGGATTTAGGGCCTGATTCTGGATTCATTCTTGAATCTCCAGTATCTTTATCCGAAAAGAGGATTTCTCCAATCTTATTTTTTTTTTACAAAATATTGCAATATAATTTTATATATGCATTTTCATAATAAGTGTTGACAAACAGAATATTTAATCATACTGTAAATAAATAGTATTAACACTCACATTGTCTTCTGCCAATGGCAATGTATGCACAGGTATTGGTTGCCATGTTATATTAGTGTTCCACACTTGCTTTCCAGTGGGTGGGAACAAGCCAGCAAGATTGGACTCAGCACTCATTAGTGTGCGATCCATGTCTGTGCTTTTCACATAAACCTGAGAAACATAAGAAAGTTATGTCGGCAGTCTCATAACATTAGGACACATTAATCTTCTACTTACACATCAGGCATAGCCAAACACAGAGGGCAGCGGAGGACATATTTACCCCTGCACTGCCACCTACAAAATAGTTTAAACTAACTTTAAATTATGACTCAGGGGATGTTTGAGATAAATTCACAGTGTTGCCTATGTTTTCATTGGAACCACTGACACTCTCATATAGAAACATTTAGACTTTGAAGGCAGCTAAGAACTACTTGGCCCATCTAGTCTGCCCCTTAAACCAGCAATATTGGATAAATAAATCAATTAAGTAAATAACAAATCAATATGCTACATTTGTATGAAAAATGATTGTCACAAAGCCTCCTTCACTTGAAATGTGCATGCACTGGGTTTAACCCTCTAAACACCTAGGTGTGGCTGCAGCACAGTTCAAAATTTAAATAGAGGAGCAATGCCAACTGCCAGTGGGTCAGTTTGGATTGGCAGTTGGTGGCAGTGGGTGTGGCTCCCCTATTTGAATTTTCAAATGTGCTGCAGCCCCTCCACTGGTCCTCGTACACTTAGGACCTTATTTTGGTTGATACTCTCCCATGGGAATTCACACGGGAGCACAATGTTTTTCTTATGCGCATTTCTGCTGTGTGTGAATGGCCACAGTGAATAGAGTTGTTCGCCGGGCGCTTGCACTCAACAGTGCGGGCGGGTGGTGGTGGGGGTTAGGGGATGTGCCCATTGGAGTTCCCATGACAATGCAGGGCGTTCTGATTGTAATGACCCGAAGACACGGGTGCTGGTGGGGGGGGGGGACAGATGTCATCACCGGATGTCAGCTGCCCACCCTGTCCTCGTACATTACACAAGCAAGACTAAGACACCTGAGAGTGTTTTCGTTTTTCATGTACGCTACACAACATTCGATGGTCAGCGACAATGCGAACGGCGGACGGGATTAAAGAGAAATGCATCACTGCGAACTTCGCAGCCCTGCTTGTTAACCAGAATAACCTCCTAAAACTGCAGATGTGTCCTCATACACTATTACTGCAGTCACACCAAACATCCTTTCTCATTGCGCCAAGTTCTGTATGACATCTTTTTTAGCTTGAAAGTGCATCTTAGTCATACTGTATGCAATAAGCTACTGCACAGGACTGTGCTGATTCATTTAATATGCAATACTTATATATGTGTACAACTGAGTCTGAAATTCTACCATGCAGCGGCCATGGCTTTTTTCAGCACTACGGTAAGTTTAATTGTTCTTTGTATACACAATTATTTATTATATATTTTATTTATTTAAAGTTTCTTATATAGCGCAGCAAATTCTGTTTCGCTTTACAATTTACAAATCCCTCACTTGCATATGTGATCGCTAAAAGTTATTTTTCTATCTGAGCATACCTTGTTTCAGCACTTGTCAGTGCTCTTGATGCATAAATTACTGGTTGCCATGTATCCTCATGTTCTTGTAACAACACTGAGCCTAGGCCAAATTGCGAAGCATCTGCTGAAATTCTTATTATTTTGCAGCATCAAATGATTTTAGCACTGGTTGCTCTGTAATGATCTGTTTCAAGTTTTGTCAACTTTCTTCATGTTCATGTGACCACATCCACTCGTTATCTTTGTCCAACAACCATCTAAGAGAGGCTGTTCACTAAGAGAGTTGAGAAATAAAATTTCCTAATTAAGTAATCATTCCTAGGAATCTTCTGACGTCGTCTTTGTTGTTAGGACGTTCCATGTTCACTATGGCTGATATTTTCCTTGGGTCTGGTTTTACACCTTGATCCGAGACCAAGTCGCCCATAAAGGTAAGAGTATTCATGCCAAATTCACATTTGTCCTTGCTTAGCTTTAGATTCACTTTCTTGACAAGTTTCATTACTTGTCTCAATCTAGAATCATGCTCATCCTTTGTAGATCCCCAGACAAAAATGTCATCCATCATTGTTTCAACACCTGGAATATGTTCAAAAATCATGTGTATCTTTTTGTGATATACTTCTGGAGCAGACAAAATTCTATATGGTAGTCGAAGAATTCTGTATCGAACTTCTGTTGTATTACATGTACAAATCTTTGAGCTGGCCTCATCTATCTTCATTTGCCAGAATCCTGAAGATGCGTCCAATTTACTGAACCATTTTGTTCCCGCAAATTGCGACATGATTTCATCTCTAGTTGGTAGTTTGAAACGTTCTCGTTTAATAGCTTTGTTTAAATCTCTGGGGTCTAGACATACTCTGAGTTGTCCATTTTTTTTTTCAACAATTACTAAGATCTTACCCATTCAGTAGGCTCATCAACTTTCTGTATTACACCCAAGGCTTCCATGCAATTTAACTATTGTTTCAGTTTTTCTCTCGCGCAAACTGCACTTTTCTACAGGGGTGTATCACGGAAGAAACTGGCATGTCTATATTTATTGTATGCTCTCCAGGCAAGCAACTTAGACCTTCAAACAAGTCTCTGTATTCTGTAAACATCGATTTTCAGTCATCTTCTACTTGTTATGTCACCATAACAATTTTTTTTAGCAAGCTTAGTTTCTCACAGGAACTTAAACCTAGAATCGGTTGCACATTTTTATCCCCAATCAGTAGAGATGTTTTAAACTGTTGTCTATTATATTTCAGTGTCACTAAGCATGTACCTTTCACAGGAATTTCCACTCAGTGTACCCTGTAACTTCACTTTGGCTGGATGAATTTTAGGTTTTACTCTAAAAGTCTTATACTGTAGTCTTGAAACAATATTAAATTCACCTGCATGACAGTATCAAGCTTAAAGGGAATGACAATCTCATTTACAGTTAAAGGGACAATCCATTCTTTCTTATCTGCACTGCAAAGTTCAATGCAATCCACAAATAACTCCTCTGTTTGTTTAACAGCATGCACTTGGTTGTTTCACTTTTCATTTTACAGCATTTGGCAAAGTGATCAAGTCTACCACATTTCATGCAGGTTTTAACATAAGCAGGGCACATTTTAGGATTGTGAGCATTTCCAAATCTACTACAAATGTCCTTATTAGACTATGGGGTGTATTCACTGTTGGTCGTTAGGTCAATTCTGTCTAAAACAGCATATTTTACGCCTGCAAAAAAAGTCTAGATGAATTGTAGTATTCACTATAATTTTTTCTAGACAGTCTAAAGCATTTCACCTGTCAACTCTTTTCATTTGCCTCGCCTGTCTAATGAGTCATTTAGACTTTTTTTTTCACTTTGTCTAAACTCCGTCATGTTAATCTGATTTAGCCTATTCAGTGTGTGATTGTCTAAATGGATTCTACAGTTTTCAGGCAGGCTTTAGACAAAGTGAACTAGACAATTTCTTCTGTCGGGACTACTCTACAAAATATAAAATATTATTTAATTTATGTAGTTTATTAAATGAATTAATATAATTTATTGTTATTTTGCTTATAAATACATTTTGTATGTTTATCATTGCCTATATGAATATATTTTGATTTTTTTCATTCTTTATTTTACTCTACTCATGTTGCATTGTCTTTCCCAGCATGCAGTGTTGTAATGCCACACCCCATAATGCCCATCACACATAATGCTACACACAGTAATGCCCATTTTAGTAAAATAGGGACAACAGGCGCGCACCAAAAACTTACACCGTAATGCCTATTACATGTCACACAGCCATTACATAGTATACCACATGCCCTAATGCCCATTACACGTTATGCCACACACCGTAATGCCCACGTTGCGCATCAATCACACTGTTATGCCCATAACACACTGCGCCTCACAAGGTGATGCCCATTATGCCTCACACCGTAATACCAATTACATATTAGGCCACACACCGCAAAGCCAATTACCTATTATGCCCCACACCGTAGTGCCAATTAGGCCAAACTCCGTAATGCCAACTACATATTATACAGCATGCCATAATGCCCATTACATATTATACAGCACACTGCAATGCCCATTACATATTATACAGCACACCGCAATGCCCATTATATATTATGCCACACCCTGCAATGCCCATTACATAGTATACAGCAAACCGCAATGCCCATTACATATTATACAGCACACCGCAATGTCCATTACATATTATACAGCACACCGCAATGCCCATTACATAGTATACAGCACACCGCAATTCCCATGACATATTATACAACATGCCATAATGCCACACAGCGTAATGCCTGTTACATAATATGCCACACAACTTCGGCTTACCTACATGCTCATTGCTAGGAGTTATATGCTTGATGCCAGGGATTTCTTGTTCGATGCCAGAGGTTACATCTGGTTGCCTGGGGTCTCACGCTTGTTACCAGGGGAGGTGGAGGCCCTGCACCGGGGATCGCGGGTGGGAGGAGGAGGAGTCCCCACGTCGGAGATCGCAGGGGGGAGGAGGAGTCCCTGCGCTGGTGATAGGAGGCCCGGTACCAGCAATCCTGCAGAGGATGCCTAAGTTCCTGGTTTTTTTTTTTAAAAGCACTGTCTGCAGCTTCAGTATATCAGCGACCCGGGTGGGTTACCAGGTACTCAGAAACCCCCCCTGAGTGCGCATGTGCTACTGTCTGATGTGAACTGGATGTGCTCCCATGTTCAGCTGCACTCTGTCAACCCCTGTCAGTCCTCCCTCCTGCTCCCCAATGCTGCTGCCACGACCACACAGGTATAGTGGAGGTGTAAGAGGGGGAGAGCTCTCCGTGCAGCAGACCAGGAGCTGGGCTGTCAGGGTGCGGGCACTCTGCCTCAGATTGCTGGTAGACCGCACAGCGATCCACCAGACAAATCAGATCTCACCCCGCAGCCTCCTGCCTGCCTGGTCCTGGTGATCCTGCTGCTGCCCGTTCATCCCCCGTTCCCCCGATGCTAACAACCGCATAAGCATAAGAAATCTCAACCCCTGTCAGTCCTCCCTCCTGCTCCCCAATGCTGCTGCCGGGACCACATAAGTGGAGGTCTAGGAGGGGGAGAGCTCTTCGTGCAGCAGACCAGGAGCTGGGCTGTCAGGGTGCGGGCACTCTGCCTCAGATTGCCGGCAGACCGCACAGCGATCCACCAGAAAAATCAGATCTCACCCCGCAGCCTCCAGCCTGCCTGGTCCTGGTGATCCTGCTGCCGCCCGTTCATCCCCCGTTCCCCCGGCGCTAACAGCCGCATAAGCATAAGCAATGAGCGGGTCCGGAACGGAGGACGAACGGGCAGCAGCAGGATCACTAGGACCAGGGGAGGATCTGGTTTGCCTGGTGGGGTACACGGCTACTGGGGATGGGGATCGCAGGGGGGATGATTTAGCAGCGTAAGCTCCCGGGGGAATGGGGTATGAACGGGCGGCAGCAGGAGTCTCCAGGACCAGACAGGCTAGAGGCTGCGAGGAGGATCTGATTTGCCTGGTGGGGTACACGGCTACTGGGGATGGGGATCGCTGGGGGGTATGGTTTAGCAGTGCAAGCTGCTGGGGGAACAGGGAGGAATGGGTGGCAGTGATAACAGACGGTGCAGGCTGACTGGACCTTCCGCCTCAATGGTGTTTTAACGCCAGGAGGCATTCCGCCCTGTATTCACCCTGAATACACTAGTTGGTGAAAGGGTGAAACAGAATCCGCCTGTCTAGCTGATGTAAAAGCTAGAACAGGCGGAACTGCATATCCTAACGACGGACCCTGAATATACCCCTTTGGCTTAGACTGCTTCATTCTTGAGAATGGAGGTTTGCTTGGCTCGGTTTTCTGCACTACATGTACGGCACCATCAGCTTCCTTGTGTAAGTTTTTGGCTTGAAATCTAGTTATTTCTGCAGATCTGCACATAGGGCCTTATTCTAGTTCACTCTTTCTGACAAAATCCTTCTTAGATGGACAAAACCATGTGCACTGCAGGTGGGCAGATGTAAAATGTGCAGAGAGAATTAGATTTGGGTGAGTTATTTTGTTTCTGTGCAGGGTAAATACTGGCTGCTTTATTTTTACACTGCAATATAGATCTCACTTTGAAGTAAAACCCCACCCAAATCTAATTCTCTCTGCACAAGTAACATCTGCCCCACCTGCAGTGCATATGGTTTTGTCCATCTAAGAAGGATTTTGTCAGAAAGAGTGAACTAGAATAAGGCCCACAGTCACTGCCTTGTCTAGTATTAGGTCTTGCTCTCTCAGCAGTCTCTCTCTGAGACCATTATCAAGTATTCCACAGACAATACGATCTCTAATGAGTGAATCCTTTAAATCACCAAACTCACAGGTTTTACTGAGTGATTGCAGCTCTGTAACATACTGTACTGTTCAAATCCATCTCCAGACTACTGATCACATGTGAAAGACATATCTTTCATATGTGACAATTTTCCTTGGCACAAAGTAATCTTCAAACTTCAAATTATAGAAGATAGCACCATATTCTGCCCCTCATCAAACTGAAAACTATTATAAATGTCCAGCACATCCTCTCCTATCACATGGAGGAAAATGGATGCCTTCATTTTGTCAGCCTCTGTATCAGCTCCACATGCAGCAAGATATATATTAAACCTTTGCTTAAATCTTTTCCAGTTCTCAGACAAGTTACCAGACATCAGCATGCCGGTTGGAGGAGCCAGTTTATACATGGTTACTCACTGTTTAAGAGAGGAGCACATGGCAGGCTTTGCAGACACTGAGGGGCAGATTTATTAAGCCTGAAGTAGAGATAAACTGGAGATAAGGTAAAAGGAGAAAAAGCACCAGCCAATCAACTCCCAACTGTCATTTTCAAACACAGCTCATTGGCTGGCACTTTATCTCCTTTTGCCTTATCTCCAGTTTATCTCTTCTCCAAGCTTAATAAATCTGCCCCTGAGTATCACAGCCTTACATACTGCTGCAGGATCTTTCACATTCTGAGAACACTAGCAGTCCAAGGTAAACTTCTTCTCACACATGTGGATAACAAGATATTAATACATCTTGACAGTGTACCTTCCTGCTTCACAGAGTAATTTGTGGAAGCAGTCAGAACTATAGTGGCCCAATAAGTTCCAATGCCATCTTATAAGAGCAATGCCCCTTAAACTCCTGATATCACACAAGGGGGGCTGCTCTACTCACTGCATGGCACATCCGTGAGCATCCTTTGGATGCTCCAGGCAGCACTGAAGCAGTGTTGCTTTCTGCTGGGTATGGTTTCAGACACCCTAGTTGCCAGAGGCAGACGCTGGTAGTCAGATGCATGGCCCCACAACCCAAGGTAGTGGGGCTGTGTAGTGCAAACTGTAGTTGTAGCACCTGACCAGACAATGATGGATTCATCGTGGTGTAAACTTTCTCTTTCTCATCTAATCACAACCATGCATTCAAACTTTATTAATGCTAACAAAACAATGCAAAAGCTAATCTTTAAACTTCCAGATAAATAAACAAGAAATTAATGATAATAACAATAACAACAACAACAATAATAAGTATAATAATAATAATAATAATACATTCAATTTATTGTATCCCTGATAAGTGTAATGGACAAAACGTGTAGTAATTTTCCTCGCATTAATACCGACTTGTTCCTGAAAAAGTTGGCACAGAGGTTTTAAATAAATTACTGTGAAAGTTATAAAGAACTATCTACCAATTAAGGGTAAGTAACAAATCAGCAGGGCTACTTTTATTGTCCAAATTTTATTCCAAACTTCGAGCACTAATTGCATATTGGTGTATGCAGATAAATAACACACACAGACAATTAAAATATTCTGAGGTTATAGCAGAAGCGAGCTTTGGGTGTAAATATAATTAATTTTTGGCAACATCTAAACATACAGTATATCATCAGTTTTTGGGCATCTATTTCACAAAGAAAAAATAAACTCTGAGGAGTGTACTGAGACTGGCTTCCCAGGTCTGTCACAAAATGGCTGACTTTCTGACTTCTGTTCCATTGAGAAGGTGATTAATGATATATTCATGGCACGCATGAGGTAAGTTAGTATATCGGGGCTGTTGGTGGGTCTTACCCCAGACTTTTTATTAAATAAAAAGTTTAACCTGTGTGCTTCAGATGTGAGGCAACATGGAGGAAGTGCAGTACACACATCAATAAATTATAGAGATGAGCGGGTTCGGATACTACAGATCCGAACTCCCCCAACTTACCTGATCCGAGGCCAGATTCGAGGAGTACGCCGGTTCCCGACATCTTTCCGAGTCCAAATCAAGGCTAAAACGTCATCATCCCGCATCGGATTCTCGTGAGACCTGGGGATATATAGTTCCCAGGGGTCTGCGCCATTTTAAAACAGGTTGGTGATTTCAGACAGCACGGATGTGTCCGTGCTGTCTGCTCAGAGGGGTGAGAGGGAAACCTGCTGGGGGGGGGGGGGGGGGGATGATTAATGCATAGAGGGGGAATGCTTCATCAGTCCAGTGGTGCCCGCATGTGTACTGTATCCATCCATCCAGGGGTGCCCACATGTGTGCTGTATTTGTCCAGGGGTGGCCACATGTGTGCTGCATCAGTCCATGGGTGCCCAGATGTGTACTGTATCCATCCAGGGGTGCCCACATGTGTGCTGTATTTATCCAGGGGTGCCCACATGTGTGCTGTATCAGTCCAGGGGTGCCCGCATGTGTACTTTATCCATCCAGGGGTGCCCACATGTGTGCTGTATTTGTCCAGGGGTGCCCACATTTGTGCTGTATCAGTCCAGGGGTGCCTGCATGTGTGCAGTATAATTCTATGGGTGCCCCCATGTGTCCCGTATCAGTCCAGGGGTGCCCGCATGTGTGCCATATAATTCCATGGGTGCCCCCATTTGTCCTGTATCAGTCCTGGGGTGCCCACATGTGTGCCGTATAATTCCAGGGGTGCCCCCATGTGTCCCGTATCAGACCAGGGAAGCTGCCCTTTTTTAAATGAAAATAAAAATAAGGTGTTTTTTTTTTTCTTACTGCAAGGGCTGTTAAATGCGCTGTAGTCCAGGGGTGAGCCAAGATTGCTGTATAATTCATGGGGTGTTGCTAAGTCTACCGTATAATTCCAGGTGTGCTGCTCTTTTTTATCATTAAAAGAATACAAATTTTTATTTTTACAGCAGGAATTTGTCTGCCGTATAATTCCATGCCTGTCGCCATGTGTGCCGTATAAGTCCAGGGGTGCCGCCATCTGTACCGTATAATTCCATGTGTGCTTTATCAGGTCAGGGATGCCCGCATGTGTGATGCATAATTCCTGGGGTGAGCCAAGTGTGTCATGTAATCCATGGGTTGCTGCAAAGTCTGCTGTATAATTCATGGGGTACTGCTAAGTGTGCCGTCACAGTCCAGGGGTTATGCTAAGTGTGCAGTATCAGTCCAGGGGTGAGCGAAGTGTGCTGTATAATTTATGGGGTGCTGCTAAGTCTGCTTTACCAATCCAGGGGTGCTGCCATTTTTTTATTAAAAGAATAACTTTTTTTTTACTGCAGGAGTGTCACTATGTGTGCCGTATAATTCCATGTGTGCTGTGTCAGTCCAGGGGTTCCGCCACCTGTGCCATATAATACCATGTGTGACGTTAATTGTGCTGTATCAGGTCAGGGGTGCCACCATCTGTGCCGTATAATTCCTGGGGTAAGCCAGGTCTGCCGTATAATTCATGTGGTGCTGCCAAGTGTGCTGTATTAGTCCAGGGGTGATGCTAAGTGTGCTGTATCAGTCCAGGGGTGATGCTAAGTGGGGCATATCAGTCCAGGGGTGCTATTAACTGTGCCGTCTCAGTCTAGTGTTTGTACCACCTACTTGTGTCGCTTATCATAGTTATCCAACTACTTCCGTGCAACCTTTTGGCCTAAAAACCATATTGTGAGGTGTGAGGTGTTCAGAATAGACTGGAAATGAGTGGAGATGAATGCTATTGAGGTTAATATAGCGTAGGAGCAAAAAAAATAAAAAAAAATTCTGCGATTTAAGCAGGAGTGTCACTATGTGTGCCGTATAATTCCATGTGTGCTGTGTCAGTCCAGGGGTTCCGCCACCTGTGCCATATAATACCATGTGTGACGTTAATTGTGCTGTATCAGGTCAGGGGTGCCACCATCTGTGCCGTATAATTCCTGGGGTAAGCCAAGTCTGCCGTATTATTCATGGGGTGCTGCCAAGTGTGCTGTATTAGTCCAGGGGTGATGCTAAGTGTGCTGTATCAGTCCAGGGGTGATGCTAAGTGGGGCATATCAGTCCAGGGGTGCTATTAACTGTGCCGTCTCAGTCTAGTGTTTGTACCACCTACTTGTGTCGCTTATCATAGTTATCCAACTACTTCCGTGCAACCTTTTGGCCTAAAAACCATATTGTGAGGTGTAAGGTGTTCAGAATAGACTGGAAATGAGTGGAGATGAATGCTATTGAGGTTAATATAGCGTAGGAGCAAAAAAAAATAAAAAAATTTTATGCTTTAAAAAAAAATAAGGGCGGGATGTTGTAACATCCGCGCCCATTATCGCCGGCTACCGCATTATTAATAACGGCATATGCTGTAACATATGCCGTTATTAACGCAAGGGACAGCTCTTGCGATAAGAGCTGTCCCTTGCGATGCAGTGCTGGTGCTGGACTTCCGGGTATGTGACCCGGGAGTCCATCTGCGCATGCGCAGAGTGACGCGCCGCCCGCAGGGCATGCTGGGAGGGATCCGTGACGGATCCCTCAAACAGCGCTGCGGTAAGAAGCCCATAGGCTTCTGCAGGGAATCGCCAGCTTTTGCTGGCGATTCCCTCCGCAGCGCTGTCACTGCGGAGGCGCCATATAGCATATAGAAATGCGGTAAAAACCCAGAAAACTGGGTTTTTACCGCATTTCTGCTTTACAGAATCTCCCCCTAAATCAGAACCCAAAACCCCAAAATCCAAACACAAAACGTTTAGGGGGTGTTTTGGCAAAACCCATTAGAACCCAAAACCTGAAGGTAATCAGAACCCAAAACCCAAAACACGAAAAGTGGCCGGTGCACATCCCTAATAAATTACTGTAGCCATTGTCATCATATTGTAGGAGCTGGACTGGAGGCAAAGCCTGGGGGTAGGCTCCCCTGACAGGGTTTGTAGGGAGCTGACTAGCTGGACAGTCATAGAAGGGGTGTCTAAGGAGAGGGTCATAAGGGGGAGGGGCTTAACGGGGTGTTGTAAGGGTATATAAGCAGGGTGCAGACAGGAAATAGGGGTCACTGGGAGATTTTTCTTAACAGCTAAGCAGCACTGCATCTCCCATGGCTTCCCCAAACGCTGATGCTGAGGTATCTGCGGCGCTGGCTGCCCTCAGGGAGGCAGCAGGCACCAGAGGGGCTGAGTGGCTGCAGCAGCAGATGTCAGGTCTGCTGGGGGGACTGGGAGCAGCAACGCAGGAGGCTGCTCCAGCGGGCGCACAGCCTCGGAGGTCCAGGCCTCCGGAGCGCTTCAGCCCATCTGTGTCCCCCAGGGTTCAGCGCCGTTCAAGGAGCCCCGTCAGGGACCCTCCAGGCCAGGCTGCGGGCCGGGCACCTTCCGCCCGCAGGACCAGGTCTGGGAGGAATCCAACCAGCAGGCGGAACCCTCCGCGCGGGGGGGACCCCCCCCCCCCCACGTGCAAGAAGATCCGGCGGTGCGTGGTACTGGACCTGGAGCGGCGGGGCATGCGGGGCATGCTGCTGCTTAGCGCGGGGTGAGTCGTGCCAGGGGGGCAGAAGTACAGGCTGAGGACCGCAGGCCTGGTACACGGAGCGAGAGACGCACAGCGGGCTCCGCCTCCAACGAGGTCACGCCGGCTGGTGCTATACCTGAGGGTCGGGATGACAGGAGAAGAGAGATGGCAGCGTCTGCAGATGATGGAGAAATACCTGGTCCCTCTTCATTAGCTGGGTCTCGTCAGGACACTGGACCTGCGGCTGCTGGGTTCACAGCCCCCAGGCAGCCTGGTGAGTCTGTCTCTATGTCTGTTAATGCTTTAGCACAGAGTCAGGGGGGGGGAGGGTTAGCCCTCCAAGGGGAAATGAGTAGGGGCTTTACTGAATTATTGAGTGGTTTTGCAGATTGGTTGGTGGGTTTGCGGCAGGGGGCGGGCCGTCCCCGGCGGCAGCATGGGCGCCGCAGAATTCGGGCACACCAGCTACCATTAGTGTGCCAGTCAGTAATAGTGTGCCGGTTAGCAGTGGGGTGCCGGTTAGCAGTGGGGTGCCGGTTAGCAGTGGGATGCCGGTTAGCATTGGGGTGCCGGGGAGCAGTGGGGTGCCGGTATCCGGCGGTGAGCAAAGTAACAGTAGTGCGGGGGCTGATGGGGGCAGTGTGGGGACGCAGGAGGAGAGTGGGAGGCTTAGTGACACCGCAAAAGGGGAGGTGTACGTATGTTTTGAGGGGCCATTGGGGGCCCACCTGAAGCAGGAGGTGAGGGAGAAGATTTGGAAAGGGGAATACGTGGATATATTTTCATTGCTCCCTTTAGAGCGTTTTAATCTGGATAGGCCCCGTAAGGAGGAGAAGAAGGAGGAGGAGGAACGGCGGCGGTATCGGCTGATACCGCGGCCATTCACGAACTGGTTGCAAGCATTTGCTATTTTAGCTAGTGTGATTGGGGAGAAGGCACCTGACAATTGTTCAGGCTTATTTTGTTACATGGATGCGATAGGAGAGGCGTACCGGGTGTATGGGGGTTTGGCTTGGCTCCGGTACGACGAGCAATTTAGACAGAGGAAGGCGGTGCGCCCCAACATTCGTTGGGACCATAAAGATATTGCTTTATGGTTAAAGGTGACGGCCCCCATAAAAAGTGGGCAGCCCTTTCGTGGGGACGGGGGGGGGGGGCGAGGGAGGCCACAAGCGGGACGGCCATGCAGAAGGGACTTTGCTTTGCCTTTAATGATGGGTCATGCCGGTTTGGGGCAAAATGCAAATTCAAGCATGAATGTTCCTCATGTGGAGGGAACCACGGTGCAAATAAATGCTTCAGAGGGAAGTCACGAGACGGTAGTTCAAAAGGGGGTGACACCAGTTCGGCTGGAAAGGATGCTGGGCTATCTGCGTAGGTATCCTGATCAGCAGACAGCCGCCTTGTTGGAGGAGGGGTTTAAGGAAGGTTTTAAGATACCTTCTGACGTGCAGGTGTCAGGGAGTTTTAGGAGGAATTTGAAGTCTGCTAGAGAGCATCCAGAAGTGGTGCAGGAAAAACTGGTTAAGGAGGTGCAACTGGGTCGTATGGCTGGACCTTTTAGGGCGGCACCATGGCCAGATTTGATAGTCTCTCCTTTGGGGGTGGTGCCAAAAAAGGAGGCGAACAAGTTTCGGCTTATACACCATTTGTCCTTTCCAAAAGGGGCGTCGGTCAATGATGGCATTGACCCCGACATCTGCTCGGTGGTTTATACATCGTTCGACGCGGCTGTTCAGTGGGTAAAGCGGTTTGGGAAGGGGGCCATGTTGGCAAAGACTGATATTGAATCGGCATTTCGATTGCTGCCAGTTCACCCAACCAGTTTGCGTTTGTTGGGTTGTTGTTGGGATGGGGAGTTTTTTGTTGATCGATGTTTACCGATGGGTTGCTCCTTGTCGTGTGCCTATTTTGAGGCCTTTAGTTCTTTTTTGGAGTGGGTGGTTAAGGATGTCTCTGGGTGCAATTCAGTTATTCATTACCTAGATGACTTCTTATGTATTGGTCCTGGGGGGACCGGTGTATGTGACTTATTGTTGAGGACTGTTGAAAGGGTGTCGGCAGATTTTGGAGTCCCGCTTGCTCCAGGTAAGACGGAGGGCCCTGCGACTGTGATCAGTTTTTTGGGTATTGTCATTGATACTGTGAATATGGAGTGCCGTTTGCCCAAGGAAAAATTGCTGGGTTTGAAGGCCGAGGTGGGGAGGGCGTTGCAGTTAAAAAAAATTAGATTGCGGGAATTACAGTCTTTGCTGGGTAAGTTGAATTTTGCGTGTCGCATTATGCCAATGGGCCGCATTTTCAGCAGGAGACTGGCAGCAGCGACAGCAGGGGTGGTTCTTCCTCATCATTTTGTCAGATTAGGTAGTGAGTTGAAAGGGGACTTGCAGGTGTGGGCAACTTTTCTGGAAACTTTCAACGGCAGGGCGTTGTGGATGTCAGACACGTGCGTGGCTACAGAGCTAGACCTTTTCACAGACGCGGCTGGGAGTGGCGGTTTTGGGGCTTATTGCCAGGGACATTGGTGTGTGGGCAGGTGGCCGGAGTCTTGGGTGCAGAGAGGCTTGGTAAAAAACTTAGCATTGTTGGAATTATTTCCTATTTTGGTTGCAGTGGTTGTTTGGGGTGAGCTATTCCGCGACAGGAAGATTTGTTTTCACTGCGATAATCTGGGGGTTGTCATGGCTATTAACCAATTGTCGGCATCTTCACCGCCAGTGGTCATCATTTTGCAGCAGTTGGTATTGGAATGTCTGGCTTTGAATTTGTGGGTTGTGGCTAGGCACGTCCCCGGTGTCTCTAACGGCATTGCGGATTCTTTATCTCGTTCACAGTGGGAACGTTTCCGGGAGTTGGCACCAGAGGCGGACAGGGAGGGGACCGGGTTCCCGAGTCGGCTCTGGGCTCTGCTGGACGGGTAGTCGATCAGCTCATCAGGGAATCCTTGGCCCCGAATACATGGTCGGCATACAATCAGGAATGGCGGAGCTGGCTAGAATGGCGTGAGGTAGTAGGTTTGAAGGAGGATGATGACGAGTTGGCGGTCTTGCTATATATAGGCCATTGTAAGGAGATTGGTTGGTCAGTGGCAAAAATCACGCACTGCATGGCGGGCTTGGCTTTTGGGTTTCGTGCAGGTGGGAGGCCTGACGTCACCAAGAATTTCCTGATCGCGCAAGCTTTGAAAGGTTGGAAGAGAGGACATGTAGTACAGGATCAGAGAAGGCCAGTGTCCTTCCAGCTGTTGCAGAATATGGGTAGAAAGTTAGGGGAGGTCTGTAGTTCCAATTTCGAGGAGAAGTTGTTCGGGGTAGCTTTTTCCCTTGCCTTCTTCGGGGCACTGCGGATTGGCGAGCTTGTAAGTCCAAGCGTCTCCAGGCCGGGAGGTTTGTTAGGAGAGGATGTGGATTTATACTCAGATAGGGTGGAGCTAGTGGTGAGGAGGTCGAAGACGGATCAATTAGGGAGGGGGAAGAAGGTAGTTCTCTTCTCCGTACCAGGCTCGGATATGTGCCCGGTAGCACGGCTAAGGATATTTAAGGAGGTCAGAGTGGGCAGGGAAAGGGATCCGTTGCTGATGCATGCGAATGGATCCTTTTTATCACGGTTCCAGTTCACAAGTGTGTTTAGAGCAGTCCTGCGGACGTTGGGCCTCAAGGGGGAGGAATACGCGGGTCACTCTTTCCGCATTGGGGCCGCAACTGAGGCTGCTAGGATGGGATTTGGAGATGAGTTAATTAAGCGTATTGGGCGGTGGGAATCGTCTCGTTTTCGCTCCTATGTTCGTTTAGGGGAATTTTGAGGCTGACTGTGTTCTTTCTATTTTAGGGCAGTCCCCGTGCCTGATTTGGATTTTAGGACATTCATATGTCTTTTGGGGAGCTTTGCAGGCTGATGTCAGACCGAACGGCCGCCAGCTAGGTTTGGATAGAGAAGAGGCATTGGTTCGCTGGCTGGGGAAGCGCGGTATGGTATGGAGTGGAGTGTTACAGGAATTTCACCGTTTTGTTTGGCTCGATAGAGCTCCCGACATATTAGTGTTGCATGTGGGAGGGAATGACCTCGGGAGCAGACCATTTAGGGAGTTGATACGGGATATCAAGTTTGATCTCCTACGTTTATGGGCAATGTTTCCGGAGGTAATCAGGGTTTGGTCGGATATTGTGCCGCGCCGTTATTGGAGGGATGCAAGGTCGGCTGACAAGATCAATAAGGCAAGGATAAAAGTTAACAGGGCAATTGGGCGTTTTATGGCTAGAAAAGGCGCGGTAGTGGTGAGGCACAGGGAACTCGAGTCTGGTGCCGGTGCTTTTTGGAGAGGTGACGGTGTGCACTTGAACGCTGTAGGGATAGATGTGTGGTCTTTGGGACTACAAGAGGGGATAGAAACAGCGTTCCGGATGTGGGGGGGTCGCTCGGGGTCAAGGGTTTAACCCCGTGCTTGGTGGCGGAGGGGGGTCCTCGAGGTTAGTGGCATTGAGGCTTAATTATGCGGCGGGGAGGGCCCCATGAGGGGGCTGGACTCCCCTGGGTGAGGTTTAATTAATGAGCACTGGGTGTTGACAATTGGTGCCCTCGAGCCAATCGCTATCGGCTGGGGGTAACAACTCCTGGAAGTGCTTAGAGGTGTGGATAGATTTATTGAGGGCCTCGGGGACCACCTTCCGTGGGAAATGTTTTTGATTATTGTTAAACTTGTATTGTTTTAATAAAGATGGCTGCTGTGGCCAATTTTATCCAACAAGAGAGTTATGTCATTTTTGGGGGGATTAATTGGGCACAGCGATTAGACAATACCCTGTCATGTAGGAGCTGGACTGGAGGCAAAGCCTGGGGGTAGGCTCCCCTGACAGGGTTTGTAGGGAGCTGACTAGCTGGACAGTCATAGAACAGGTGTCTAAGGAGAGGGTCATAAGGGGGAGGGGCTTAACGGGGTGTTGTAAGGGTATATAAGCAGGGTGCAGACAGGAAATAGGGGTCACTGGGAGATTTTTCTTAACAGCTCCCACCCACCCTCCCTAATTTTATAGTTTTTAGGTAGACTTATTTGTTAGGTTGTCTTTTGTCACAGTGGCCTGTGCGGAGGGGGGTCCTCGAGGTTAGTGGCATTGAGGCTTAATTATGCGGCGGGGAGGGCCCCATGAGGGGGCTGGACTCCCCTGGGTGAGGTTTAATTAATGAGCACTGGGTGTTGACAATTGGTGCCCTCGAGCCAATCGCTATCGGCTGGGGGTAACAACTCCTGGAAGTGCTTAGAGGTGTGGATAGATTTATTGAGGGCCTCGGGGACCACCTTCCGTGGGAAATGTTTTTGATTATTGTTAAACTTGTATTGTTTTAATAAAGATGGCTGCTGTGGCCAATTTTATCCAACAAGAGAGTTATGTCATTTTTGGGGGGATTAATTGGGCACAGCGATTAGACAATACCCTGTCATGTGGCAGACAGAACTCTGTCTATAACAGTTCCTTACCTGCTGCTAATACTGGCTGCTTTTGCATGTAGCTGGCAAGCTTGATTTTTACAATGCAACTTAGATTTCAATTTGGAATATGCCTCTCACATCTAAATCTTTGTATCTGAAACATACCATGTTGCAATGCGAAGGTAACAAATGCATTCATATTTCTGTGCTGGGTAAATACTGGATGCTTTTGCGTGTAGCCCACAAATGTTAGACAGCTTTACTTTTCAGTTTGGATGCACCCCAGCAAAATCTAAATCCCTCTGCACATGTTACATCTGCCCCACCTGCAGTACAGCTTGGTTTTGCCAAGTTCTTGTCCCGCGAAAATAGGGACAGTAGGGAGGTATGAAATCAATGTATAAGCACTAATACTAAAAAAAAAACTAAAAACTAAATATTAATCTAAAAAATACTGTAACAGTACAAACAGTATGGTACTAGTAGAGAAACAAGGGAGTATTCAAAGTAAATGCAGTTCACTGTATGGCCCTTATTCTAGTTGAATCGGTCGGATGCGTTTTACGGACGGCCACCGAGTGTTCTTAGCCCCGCCTACCATATGGATCGCACAGACCATCTGAATGCGGTAAGATGCCGAGCGAATGGACCGTGAGTGGATGTTTCATGTGAACACCTCCCCCATCTGTGGGAACCTCCCCCATTCTCCAATGGTCGCCGACCATCGACTGATGGACCGAGCGGTCAGGCAGCCCCGAGTGTTCCAGACCATTTGGTCTTTTTTCCGTGTGAAAGCAGAGATATGGGCAGGCAGCTGACATCCGGCTATGTCAGCTGTCCGCCACCCACACCTGCGTCACGGCCGGATTACCTACGTACGCCCAGTGTTTTCATGGGAACGTCCATGAAACGTGGGGTGTATGCATGAGCCCAAACAGCCCTTCACGCCCCTCTCCACCCCCTGCTTGGATGTGTCCGAACAATGCTTTTCTGTATGGAATTCACGCCGTGTTCGGACATGCGAGGCGTTCGCACAAGCGCAGAAACGCTTCTGCACATGCACAAACACAAAACATCTCCGTCCGACCTAACACGCAGCCATCCAACTCAATCAGAATAAGGGCCTATTTTAAAAAAAGTTGAGTTTACCTCAGTGCGGTTGTAAGTCTGGTTCAGAAACCCAGAATACCTCTTTCTCAGATATTTTCCAAACTCATATTGTTGTTCCATTCCTAGCTGTTAATAGAAAGGGAGAAATATTAATAATACCGCTTTCATATAGCCTAAACGTTTAAGAAAACGGTATTTTAAAACGGTATTTGAAACAGGTCTAGTCTTCACATTGCAGCAGATTACCGTTTTAAAATACCGTTTAAGTACCATTCACATCACTATTGAAAACGTTTAATCCCTGAACACGTTTAAAGCCAGAGAAAATAGTGGCTGTCATTATTAATGGCCCTTTCTTCAGACCACACTGGCCCACACCTATGATGTTTTCAACCAATAAAAAAAGGGGGGGGGGCTGCTCTGATCAGTGCAGCAATCATGGCGGACAGAGCACATGTCTCTGGTGAGTTTGTGGTTACATGTGCTGTACTGCTGTGCTGTGCTGCTTGCTTAACAGCAGGTTGAAGAGGAGTAGGACAGCTTTATTTAACAGAGAGTCATAGGAACTTGCATCATTTTTTGTGTGATATCAACTGTTCCCAGCGAGAATACCACCGCAGGAGGAGGTCATATATATCTGCGATGATGAACACCATCATAGGGATCAGTGTGTCGACAGAAAGGAGTTTGTGGATGCATCAACGTCCCAGTGGTGACATTTTCATGCGCAGTGTCATGAACTTTCAGGATGTCCAGTGGAAAGCGCACTTCCATATGTCTCGCGGCACGTTTATTTATCTTCTGGAACTGCTGACACCAGCACTGACTCGTGCTGCAACCAATTTTCGTAGACCGATAGAACCAAGCAGGAGGCTAGCAATAGCATTGTGGTGGTACGCCACCCCTGGCGAATACAGGTCAATATCGTGTTTATTTGGAGTTGGGATATCTACAGTGTGCATTATTGTTCATGAAGTGACCCGCGCTTTGCTGGACATCCTGTATGCTCGTTATATTCGACTACCTGAAGGCGCACGCTTGGAGGACACCATTAATGGTTTTGTCTTGCGAGGATATCCGCAATGTGCTGGAGCGATTGATGGGACACACATACCCATAATTGCACCTCACGATAGTCCGGCGGATTACCATAATCGCAAGGGCTGGCACTCCATTATATTACATGCCGTGGTTGATCATAAGTATTAGTAAGACCTATTTTTTTTTTGGGGGGGGGGGGGGAGGTGGTTTGTGGAGGGGCGGAAATGATTTCTTCTTGTGCATATAAATCATATTTGCCTACCTGACCCTCTCCTTCAGGATGAATATGCTCTGTTTGTGGACTTCCCTGGTAATCCCTGATTGGCATCACCTGTGTGGAGCTAGGTAATTTCTATGTTTCACCACAGGTGATGGCAATCATATTACCAGGGTAGTCCAGGAACAGATCACATTCATCCTGAAGGAGAGGGTCAGGTAGGCAAGCATTTAAAATTTGTTTAATAAATGTAATGTACATTATCTATTTCTTTAGCTTCACTGATGTATTCATCGGATGGCCCGGACGATCCCATCATGCACGTGTTCTATCGAACTCTGACCTGTATCGAGTTGCAGAGGATAGGCAAGTTGGATGGCTTTTTCCTAGAGAGGTATATAAACTTCAACAATTCCTAAAAAAATGCAAAGTCTTGCCTAGTCTGAACATATTTTCTCCTTGAAGCAGCACCTCATTATTGCCTTACCTGTGTGTTTGTACTTATTGATGAGAAGTGTACTTACACACATGTAATGTCAATCATGCAGTGCATTAAGGGGTGTGGATCATTGAAGTCACCAGCAAGGTAGTTGACAGTGTTTAGGTCGACATACATTATGCTGACGTGTATGGTACAGGTCAACATGCAGGAATGTAAACATGGGTTCAACTTGGAAAACACATGTAGGTCCTCTTCCCTAGCTTCAAGTATCACTGTCTGCTGTACTGGATCTAGCACAGTGTGGTCTGTATATGTGCTGTGCAATGGTATGCAACAAAGACCTCTGGTAGAAATTGAACAGCACACAGTGACTCGCCAGCCAGGCAACAGGAACTGCATGTGTTGTGATGATTCCTGGCGACCATTTCACAAGTGTTGCGAGTGTGCACCGGTGATAAATTGCAGGGTGCGTGCTTATTTTTTCATGCACCGTTCTAATCGCTGGTCGCATGACCCTGCTCCTGCGAGCAGCCTATTTCCTCTGGAGCACCGCCGGATTTTCATCAGTGACCATCTCTGGTCGCCGATGAAAAGGGGCCATTGAGCGATAATATTGCCCGGCAATATATCGCCCCGTGTGTACGCACCCAAAAAGATATGTTAAGCTGGGTGAAGTGGTTGCTTTTTATCAACAGTCAAGTTATCATAACTGGCAACTTTATATAGGCTTTGTTTGCAATGTCACAGTCAGGAGCTGTTACGCCTTTTTTAAGATATATATATATATATATATATATATATACATATATACATATACACTGTAGAATTTCAAACCTTTAACACATTGTAATCAAATTGTTTTGTGATAGCTCTACAAAATGAACCCATGCCACTGTCCCTGACGGAAGAGTGTGACGCTGTTAATATACCAAATCATTAATGCTATAGTCATTCTATTTGCTTTAGAAGTCGAAATTCCTGTACATATCATTGGAGACGCAGCCTACCCCTTGAGACGATGGCTCATGAAGGGCTTCACGCAATATGGTACCTTGACCCAGAAGCAAATACATTATTCTCACAGCCTTAGCTCAGCCCGGATGGTGGTTGAGAATGCGTTTGGACGTCTGAAAGGACGATGGCGCTGTCTCATGAAGTGCAATGATGTGAGCCTTGAACTGATGCCTAAAATAGTAGCGGCCTGCTGTATTTTGCACAATCTGTGTGAGTTCAGGAGGGAGGAATTCCTTCCTGAGTGGGCCAATCAGGATTCGTCTGCTTATCCTGCACTTGAAACTGATTGTTACAATCTACAATCTACAGCAGAGCATATGAGGACTGCTATAGTGGCAAACCTTCCGGCTTTGCTGCAATGAAAATGGTTGTTAATTCTATTCGTGTTGGGTTTTGTATATGTCTCTACAATATTTCAACTATATAGGGATTGTTTTGGGTTCCTGGGGCCCCCGGGGTGGAGCGAAGGAGATCTACCCATCTTGCACATTGACAATATGGGTCTGCAGACCTCTCTTGCTCCATCTCTGGTACCCCTAGGAAGGCAAATATGAATTAATTATGTAATTATTCCTTTGAATACTACGAAAACCACTGGATATAGGAAAAGAAGATCTACACCCGCTGGGAGGAAGAAATGATCCCTTCTTCTTCTAACTGCAGGGGATTCCAGTGATTTAATGAAAAAGCAAATATTCCAACTAAGCAAATCATGAGGGTGGATAAACGGATCCACAACAGGTCCCTTACAAATGCACACTGGTGACTATAGACTTGGGCATCTCTAATCTAGCCATATTTAGAACCCAATCGATGGTGGTTCTTTTTCGATTAATATAAATAAATAAAAATAAGATAAAATAAATTGATCAGTATGTACATTATTAATAGAATTAAATAAAAAACATCATTGGTATATATTGCTCAAAAGACTTACTCTGCATAGAGAAATTATACTGTTATCTTGTAATCATCAGAGGTCCCTCCTACATGCAGGTGGACCCAAATAGAATAAAATATAATAAAATACATCTGTATTTCTGACGTTATTTTGATGTATAAATGTACTCTCTGTATACCCTTTTAATATTATTATTATTGCCTGGTATTGCTTATTGATTTGTTTTTCGGTTACAAGTATACCTTATTACTAAATATTCTCTCTCTGCTGCTATATATGTGTAAAAACTAAAAATGAAATAATCGGCTATTATAGTAAGTTTGACCGCCACTGATAATCATACAGTCTGGACCTAAAAGATTTTGTCTTCAAGGGTTAACTAGGTGCGGATTAATCTCTGAGAGCTCTCAATTAGAATGAAGTATATTTTTAAGATGGTAACGGAAGTTGCATTATGCATGTAAATTGGACACACTGCTTTTTTATATAAAGTCATAATACTGTGTAATTATATAAATGTTTATACTCCCCTTAAAAGTACTATTATATGTATATACTGCTTAATGAACTGGGCTAATGGAATAATTGGCCTAATAAAACACACTCCAACCTATAAATAAGATCCTGACCAATAGTCAGAATCCATCTTGAGAAAGTCTCCACATAACCTAGGAGACGAAACGCATTGACGTCATCATCCCAGGAAGTTTGGACTGTCCGCTGCTGCTTACAAGCGTGCTGTATCCATAGCCTTTTGGCGCTCTATCAGGGCTTGGGTACCTGTGTAGTTTCACGGCGCCAGCTACGCTCGCCACGCTATCTAAAATCAACTCCATGCCAACATGGATAGTGGGGGTATGAACTATCCATGATGGCATGGAGTTAAGTTAGTTTATTTTAGATAGTTGTGGCGAGCGGAGAAGCCGGAAGTAGCACGGCGCCATGCTGGCGCCGTGAAACTACACAAGTACCAGGGCTTGCACCCAGCTACCCTCACTGCCGTCTGTGTAATCGGGATGCTCCTGTCGCACGAGAAGGAAATATCGGCTGCCGGCACCCAGGAGAGGTGACCCACAGAGGACAACTACTGGCCGCCCTCTCTCCTCCTCAAACGGAGCAACCAACAGACCAGGCAACACCACAGATTGCTGCTAAAAAAGGGGTGAGATAAATTTAGAACCCCGTTCCACAATACTGGATACTAACTGTTATTGTCTGGAGTCCGGCCAGAACCATTTTCAAATGCGTGTTTTCCCACATGCTAATTGACCCAACATCACATTGTTGCATACTCACTAAACAATAACTATACAATAACTGCTTTTTGGATCTCCCAAATTACTAACAAAATACTAAAAATATCCGGATACCAGCATTTGCTATGTGCTTATTTACTAACTGGCTTTAACCATTTATGTTGCTTATTAATAGCGAAGCTCCCCAAGCATACGCCCAGCCCTAGTTCTATTCTAGAACCAGTCATTTTAAGATCTATATCTACAGTATATACTCCCCCCTATATTTATTTTTATTTTTTATTTTTATTTTATTTTTCATATTTTTTGTTTTTACTATGTATTGTATTTTGTGTATTATTTGATGCATTTTAATATAAAATTTATACTGATTAAGCAGTGTGTCCGACTCATTCATTTTTCTGCACATTGGTCTTTCATCTGGAGTATTTTTAAATTTAAACATATATTCAGTAGCGCAATTTACACCATTTTCTCTTTTCGGGTTTTGTTTTGTATTCAAATAAATCATTTGTTCAATGTTATGTGCAATACCTTTTTCCAATTAAGTAGACACACACATTTTGTATAAGGAATAAAAAAAATTTATATAGCACAAAATATGCCAACTTTTTTTAAACTTTAAGGCAGTATGACAACTGTGTACTCACAATTATAAAAACTTTGTTTAAACTGTGTACTCACAGATATAAAAACTTTGTTTAGGCAGTAACAACTTCAGTATTAAAACGGTGTACTGACAAATATAAAACTTTTAAGATAGACAAGTAAAA
Source organism: Crinia signifera (assembly GCF_055691185.1). NCBI lineage: Eukaryota > Metazoa > Chordata > Amphibia > Anura > Myobatrachidae > Crinia > Crinia signifera. The sequence continues at coordinate 227,010,795 of NC_139221.1, forward strand.
ATTGGTTCCTCCTCTGCTGTTGGATCCTCATCTGGTCGAGGATGCATAGTTTCAGGGGTAGGAATGGGGTTGGTTTGGGTAGGGTGGGAATGTGTAGGAGGTACATATTCTGTTTGGGGTTGGTGATGTGGAGGATAGGCTAGTGGAGCATGGCTATATTGCGCGGGATGACTAAGGTAGCTAGGAGGCTGGCTATGGTCACGGAATGATGGATGATGGCCATAGTGTGGGTATTGTGGAGGGGCCACACGTTCTGGTGGAGTGAGAAATCGCTCAAAGAGTGCGATTCGAAACATCTGCATTTCTCTCTGTTGTGAAGCTGAGAATTCCTGCATCTCTCGGAAAAGGCGTACTTGGAACTCCTGGTTTTCCCTTTGAGAATTCAGAGTATCCTCATTTAATTGTGCCAGAAAGACCTGGTTTAATTCCTGTTGAGCCTGCAAATAGCGTTCCCGTCAAGACGTTCAGCTAGGACTGTCGTCATGACCATAGCTGCTTGTTCGGTCCGATTTGGACGCCTTCTTCTTGGGGGCACATTGTATACTGTGGGCACAATGTAAACACAAAATTCAATACTTTACAATATAAACATTCTGTATTTCAAATTAAAATTTGTACTGCGATCAGATCTGAATAAGGGCCAATATACACAGTATGGCAGCCTTAGCCAAACTGTGTCCCTCAGACTATTGAGAAACTACACATTCCTGCAAGCTTTGGCATATTTTAAATATTCCATAATAACAAATCTGTGGCAATGCATGATGGCACTTTCACAGCAGCTGGAGGGCCATAGTTTGTACATAAGTGCACTATGGCCTTTCATCCTAATCCGAACACACCCACCCTCCACAATCCCTAATTCGTTAATAAAAACTCAAAAAAAGAGGCATGCAAGACAAAACCAAGACTGAAATTACTGTTTTTTAATCTTGGTGGACATGTGCCGACATGGTACATGTGTCGACCTATACACCTGTTGACCTTCCTGTATGTCAGCCTAATGACTGTGGACCATGTTATGGCCTACAAAAAAAAAATACCACTCCCAATGGGCTTGGTCGACACATGTACAATGGCGGATTTAAATATAGTAAAAAAAACATGCTGACCTTTTCACTGTGGACCATATTATGTTCGACCAAGCAGTACCAACCACTTGTACTTACAATTTCCACGTAGTGGAGTAGGCTCCGAAGTTGGGGACATGTGCCTGGGCCCTTCTGGATTCACTGGCATCTCCACGTCCACATCCACAGGCTGCGCTCCATCGACCACTTCTTGTGTCTCTGGAACGACCAATGGTGGATGGTGTACATCATCATCAAAGAGTGATGGTGATTCCGGAGACTGTGCTTCTTCGACAGGTGCAGGTATGGCTGTTTCCAATGCACACGCCTGGGTACATTCTGAAGCTGTCTGGGTAGATTCAGACTGTGTGCAATCTGCCGCTGCTGCATGTCTGTCTTCTGCAACTGCCATACTTGAGGACAATGACAGCGGGGTGGCAAGTGCAGTATGTCCGAAGATAGATATGCATTGCTCCAAATACCGCCAATCCACTGTGGTTGCGGTTGTGGTCCACAACCTTATGAAAGTGCCGCTTAAGGGCCTTCAACTTATTTATGATCTGTGAGGTTGTGCGCACAAATCCAGCAGCAGCCAGCATGCTGGCAATGTTTTTATAAATTACTGCGTCCTTAACAGTGCCAGTCATTTGTCGCAAAATCTCCTCCTCACCTCTGATGCGCAAAAACTCCCTGACCTCTGCATCAGTCCAATTTGACATGGTTCAACAAAAAACCTGGGTTAAAAGTCACAGCTCTCGAAAAATGTGTCTCCTCTGCTCAAAATAATCTCCCCACAGTTTATTTCCTGGTTCTGGTTCTGGGGAGTGACATAATACAGGGGACAGCCTATCACAGGACTATAGCCTGTTTTTTTTACTAAATACTGTTTCAGTGCCATTCGCATTGCACAAAAAACGGCTTTGAACCGTGTAGGACTCTGCTTTTTAACCGTGTTGAAATACCGGTTAACTTTAACCGGTAAATCAACTCTGGCGCTTTCCCACTGCAGCCCAGAGGCCCGCCCCCCCTCCGCAAATGATCAAGTATATCATACACACTAACGGCGGGCAGCAGCCGTGTGCCGGCGACTGCTTTGCCCGGCGCCTGCCTCCTGCCCTGCTGCTGCTGCTGCTGCTCGGTCCGGCTTCCGGGCAGCGCAGCAGCACTCCAGAGTCTGGCAGACCCCTCAGGCTCCCCTATCAGTTTGGCTCTGAAGTAGCTCCGCCCCCAACTGTGCTCTCTAGTTCCTTCATTCTCGATGTCCTCCTCCTCCATCCTGCCTGCTTCTTCCACTGGCACTGCAAGGCAGGCACTGCATCAACTACATGCGGAGCACAAGACAGAGGTACTCCCAAATCAAACCACCTGCAGACTCTCACTTTGCATTACATTTTGCTTCAGCCCCCTCCCCCACATGTGCTTATGTGAAGACATGCTGGCTGCTGCTGCAGCTTCTCTTTGGTGAGCAGCAGCAATATTATTATACTGAAATAACTTGTTTCAAATGTTTTATTTTCTTTTCTTTTAATATGTGTTTATCTGTCTTAGCTATAGAAAAGTAATATTTGCTGAAATACAGCTTGCTGCGCCGCGTTGTAACCATTCATAGGTGGTGATTATGGTGCGTCACATTGTGTAAGGGCATTATGGTGTGTCGCATAATGTGTAATGGGCATTGTGGTGTGCGCATAATGTGTAATGGGCATTGTGGTGTGCGCATAATGTGTAATGGGCATTGCGGTGTGCGCATAATGTGTAATGGGCATTGCGGTGAGTCATGTGTAATGGGCACCGTTACAGTGTCTTATATAGTGCAGCAGATTCCGTTACAGTGTCTTATATAGTGCCGCAGATTCCGTTACAGTGTCTTATATAGCGCAGCATATTCCGTTACAGTGTCTTATATAACGCAGCAGATTCCGTTACAATGTCTTATATAGCGCAGCAGATTCCGTTAGTGTCTAATATAGCGCAGAAGATTTCGTTACAGTGTCTTATATAGTGCAGCAGATTCCATTACAGTGTCTTATATAGTGCCGCAGATTCCATTACAGTGTCTTATATAGCGCAGCAGATTCCGTTAGTGTCTTACATAGCGCAGCAGATTCCGTTACAGTGTCTTATATATTTCAAATGTAACATGCCAACACATGTTAGCCATGCCCCCAATTCATTACCGGGAGGAGCGGGAGGGGGGGAGCCCTTGCTCCGGGCACCATGGCACCTAGCTACACCGCTGCTGCAGCCTTAAACGTTTTAAAATGGAAAAAAAACACACACATTCACACATCAATCGTTACCCCTCACCTCAAATTACAAATATAAGTGACATTACACATCTGTATGTACCTGCCCTTACAAACCCTCTAACATATTTATGATTAACAAGGCAACTTCTAACTGTACATAAACTTTTATTAATATTAAACTTCAAAATAAATTAAACGAGGGCCTCCAGTTGGCCAAAGAGAATAGCCAAATATAACAGTGTGAGGTAGATTTCCCTCAATATCTGGGCCACCTCATCCTGGTGCTGTTCAGTGTCTGTAGTGAAGGGAAAAAAAAACATTATAATTAATATATAATATACCCAAATCTTTGTTGTATTTTAACATAATAAGAAGTTGTGAGTTAAGTGTGAAGGCCACATACATTTTTCTACTACATTGAAGATGGGTCTGCTGTAAACACGGTACAAAAGACTATTATGTTTTCACACACATACTGTACATATTACATAAAATGAAATAAATTCCTCCTTCTTGGATGAATGTATGCTGTATCACAATTGGGTGGTTTGTGGTGGGGGAATCACCTCTAACCTCACAATTAACCTGTGCTATTTAAGGGTACTGACATTGTTGTGGCTTAACCACTCATTACTTAGTAAAATGTTGGCCATTGCTGTACAAATTATAGTCCTACACCTAAGTTAGAAAAGCATGCATCCGCATGGCCTCACACACTATTAACAAACCAATGTATAAATTAATGTTGCACATCATGCTGGGAAGTGTAGTTACACAACAGCTGGGCCCACATAACTTTAACACCACTACTGTAGGATATGTCATTGTATGTACTGTTATGTCAAATACTCAAGGGGTGAGGCGTGGCCACACTCTAAAAATACACCAAGGGGACCCTTGTTCCTGGAGGAGGACAGGCCACTGCTCTGGGTCGCACTGCAGTGATATGTTGCAACAAATGATGATGTTGGAGACACATATGTGGGTGTTGTGATTGTTTATGTGTAGAAATGTGTATGTAAACATTAGTCACATTGTTTACTTACGGCTACTTGTGCCATCCTGTTCTCCGCTGGATGGGTCTCCAGGAGCAGGGGAGTGGCTGGGGGTGGGGGAGTGGCTGGGGGTGTTGGAGTGGCTGGGGGTGGGGGAGTGGCTGGGGGTGTTGGAGTGGCTGGGGGTGTTGGAGTGGCTGGGGGTGGGGGAGTGGCTGGGGGTGTTGGAGTGGCTGGGGGTGTTGGAGTGGCTGGGGGTGGGGGAGTGGCTGGGGGTGTTGGAGTGGCTGGGGGTGTGGGAGTGGCTGGGGGTGTGGGAGTGGCTGGGGGTGTTGGAGTGGCTGGGGGTGGGGGAGTGGCTGGGGGTGTTGGAGTGGCTGGGGGTGGGGGAGTGGCTGGGAGTGTTGGAGTGGCTGGGGGTGGGGGAGTGGCTGGGGGTGTTGGCGTGGCTGGGGGTGGGGGAGCGGCTGGGGGTGTTGGAGTGGCTGGGGGTGGGGGAGTGGCTGGGGCAGTGGCTCCTGTAAGTGGAGGGGGAGATGGTGTGGGCACCAGCGGGCCCCAAGATGCTCTCCACAAAATCGTCCTCCTCTTGCTGCGCCTCCTGCAGCTGGGCCTCCTGCAGCTGGGCCTCCTCTCTGGCCCTCATGCGTGGCCTTGCGCGTGCTGAAATGTTCATGTTGATGGTATAGAAATTGAAGGTCGCGTTTCATGAAAAGGTGTGAAAGAAAAATTAACATTAGTCATGTTCATAAAAATACAAATGATACATTTACATTTTTTTGGGACATTTTTCTTGATAATGAATAGATCTGCTACACATAAAATCAGACCTTATCCATATACACCCCTATACACCCCTAAACACCCCTATACACCCATATACACCCCTATATACCCATATACACCAATATACACCCATATACACCCACATGCTCATGCACATATTCATATTTAAATTAATTCCTGAAACCATTGCTAAAAAACGCAGACATATTTGTGAAAAAAATTATACTTACATTGGCTAATATGCCGCCGAAGTGTGCACAGAAGCACTGGCTGCCGGCGGTGCAGGTCCGACCAGCGCCGCTCCACCTGCCCCAGGCTCCTGTGGACCTGGGTCCGGGCGTAAATTAAGCGCCGGGCAGCGTTATACGCCCGGCGCTTCTTGATATTGGAGACATATGGGCCCCTGGGCCCCAGGCGACGGTCCATCACCTGGACCAACGCCAGCAGTTCCTGGGTGGAAAATGGGGCAGCCCGTGTCGAAGACATATTGGCAATGGCGCAGTTATTAATTGCAGGTACATATATAAGTTTTGGTGGTTGCTGATTGGTCAAAAACCTAGTTTTTTTATTGTTAACTTTATTAATCCATCTTACATTAACAATATGTATGCGAATGAAAAGTTTCGCTGACCGTTCCTATATGCACACCAGAACATACATTATGCATTCAATGTAGGGAGACACATACTGTATATACAGTGTGCGAAAAATTATACACGTAACCATGTACTAATACATACACTGATAACAACGCACATACAATATGTTGCTGTGTGAATAATTAATACACATAACAAATGTAAGGAAAGCATTGTAACGTTGGTATGTTTTTAAATTTGTTTAAGAAAGCATACACGTACTCCAACAGAGACCACCTGAAAACACTCATCAGTGGAATGACATGTGCACACATTTAGCCATGTAGCACACAATGGTCAACAACCTGCGTATGTTCATGTACAGGCTCAGGTGCGTTGTTCCCGCATAATTTAAGCGGAATTTATCGGCAGTAATTAGCTACTACATTGCGGGGGAAAAAATACGGATGGCGGGAGTTTACCATATAAATATGCAGCCACATGCAGACCACATTTGCTGCAAACATGTCAGGCTCTGATGATTCCGCAGCTGAGGACGACCTACAGAGGGCAACAGCGGAATCCCTGTTGGAAGCTTTGAACAAGAGGGAACAGGAGTGGAGAAGGAGGGCCCAAGAGAGGAGTAGGCTGCAAGAGCCCCTCACAAACAGGCCCTGTTCCCACTCCACCAGCGCAACAAGGGCCCATCAACCAGCCAGAACAAGAGGTTGCATCTCTGCAAACATGTGTGACCCCACAGCTGCATGGTGAGGTGACTGGGGCCACCAGAAATCGACCTGCACCATCTAGGCAGAGTACTGAGCAGGATACCACCAGCAAAAAGAGAAACCCTGCATTTCTAGAGGAAGAATTGAAAGTTTTAGTGCCCCTAGCACGAGAATGGATTGAATTAGCTCCCAGTAGGCCAGTTCCCAGTGCAAGGCTAAAGATTTGGGAGAAGATCACAGAGGAAGTGAACAAGGTGTCAAGAGTGGCAAGGGATTTGGCATCAGTGAAGAAAAGGCAGGTGTGTTTCTCCCCCTGATAATAAAATATGTGTGTACATATGTTACATGTATGTTTTGAGAATAATAGAAAGGTGTGTTTGTAGATAGTGGTACACTTCAATGACACATGTGAACACAACCATGTCTAATAACCCACATTTATATATGAAACATGCACCATTGGTGTGATGTAAGGTTATGGCCACAGTTCTGCTCATGTGAAGTATGTGATGGGACAACAACAAGTGTGTTTTTGTAAAAGAGTTGTAGAAACATGTTCCATATGATGCAAATGAAACAAGGATGTCCAAACTGTGCACATGTAGCTGTTGAGAAACTACACATCCCAGCATGCCTTCCCATAGTTAAATTACTCCCTAATAGCAACACTGGCAAGCTATGCTGGGATGTGTAGTTTCACAACAGCTGGAGGAGCATACTTTGGCCATGGCTGCTCTCATTTCAGCATAGTGATCTATGTATGTGCATTTAGCGGCCTAATGAGGGATATGAGACACTGTAATGCCTCATAATGGTGACATAAATGTGTGTGTGGCAAACGTATGCAGAAAATAAAACATATCACCCACACTAGGAAATTTAACGTAGTAATGATGTTCTGTAGCACAGTGGTGCACATATCTCCTGATGATAATTTTTTTTTGGGATTTGTAGGTGGACAGACTTCAAAAGTGGAATGAAGAGGAAGATGACTGACCGGTACAAACACAGCACGTCCACCGGGAGGGGGCCTATGCCAACCAATTTGGAATATACCCGCCTGGAGCTGGAGGCGTTGGATGTGGTGGATGTGGCCTAGGTCAGGGGGCTATCCAATATGGATAGCGAGCTCCCGGTGGAGGTCTTTGCTGCTGATTTTCAAGGTAATTTACAGTAATGCATTGATTGTGGTAAGAGATATTGTTTGGCCCGTCAGCAGCAGTTTGGGGATTTTCTGGCGGATTGGAAGGATACAAACAGGCAACAGTTTGAGGCATTCAACCACCAGAATGACATTCTGGCAGCTGGCATGAAAAGCATTGCCCAACAACTCAGCCGCCACAATAACATTCTGGAGGAGCTGGTCACCACCGCCAGGTCCCAGAGGGACGACACCCCATCTGCTGCCCCACCCCAAGTTGCTCCACAACCTTCCACCTTTGCTGACCCTCCTGTACCCACTGGCCAAAGACGCCGCAAGGCTCCTGTCCCCAAGGCCCCTGTCCCCAAGGCCCCATCCAAAAAGGGGAAAAAGGGCCAAACAAATGACACCTGATTCACTTCCTCTGTGTTTGGACCCCAAATGTTTGAATTTGCACTGAGGATCCACTCCCTGAGTGCTAAATCTATCCATTCTCGTGCCAAGGGTAGTAATCTGTTTAATTTGACCTCTTGAAATGCAGGGTCTATTTTTGCTGGTGTGTATCATGCTTAGTATTGTCCCTGGGTGTTGCAGGTCGTATGCTGGTGTCACCATTTATTTCACCATTGCAGTTGTTGGGTAACACATGTTTGTAGATATGCAACTTCTTGTTCTGGCAGATTGTTATTTTTGTTATTATATTAATTATGTTATTATTTATGCCATTAAATAAAAAAAAAAAGTTGTGATGCTTAACAGCAAATAAAATTATTTTCCCAATTATAAAGCACATGTTGTATGTGTAATTTTTTGTGTAAACCAAATAATACATTTATGTGTACTTACTGAACTTGGACTTTTGGAGAATGTAGTGAAGTGTTGTTGAAATTTGGCATGTCTAACCCTCTCCATGCCCATTCACATGTTCATATCCACTATTTACCTGCTAATTTGTTTGTGGCAGCACATGTGCAGACCAACTTAATAGGTGAGAAAGCAGTTTCTTTGCAGGTGAGGGAACTCCAACATTAGTAGGTAAAAGCAGGTCCAGAACAATGATTTCCTCATGGAGTGGGTGAGGTAGGCAAACAAGGGTCAAAAGGGGCATTTGTGTAGGAATGCATATGTGTCCTCCCTAAAAAAACAGTCAGGTCTTGGTACAGGTATGTTAAAGATGTGTGAGTCGACCAAGCAGGATAAAATAGTTTGTGTGCAAACATGTTAAAATATTGTTTAAAATATGAGTTTTCAGTGTCATAAGCAGATGTTGGTATCCTTTGTTAGAGAGATGTGATTGCAATAATGTGATTTGTGGCATCTTACATATGGGGCAGATGTATTAAGCAGAGGCGTAACTAGAACTTTGTGGGCCCCATAGCAAATTTTCTTAAGGGCCCCCCCCCCCCCAACTCAGGTCCCCAATAAAGTCAGCATGAAGATTTTTTTTTTAATAGTTATCCTTTATTGAAACTCTGTGTGTCCCGGGTGCTGGCTGGCGAGGGCAGTGTGGGTGATGGGGTCACCAGGACAGTGCTGGTCACTGTGCTTCCATCTGTTGCAGAGGGGTAGGACTATGTATTTATCTCAGCTCTCATCTTTGCATTTCTATCTTTATTTCTCACGCATTCTCTCTTTTGTATTTCATTGAATCTCATCTCATATATACATCCATACACTGCTGCTCTTATATATACAGGTCATACATAGATAGATAGATATATGTACATATACACACACACACACACACACACACACACTGCCACATACATACATACAGTCAGCATCCTGGCGGTCCTGATAACAAAATTCAGTATACCTATGTTGGCATCAGGACTTCAGAAAGACCGGCGCTGGAACTGCATAGAGGCTGGAATGCTGTCAGACGGCATCCCAAATGGTAAGTATGCAGGGAGCGGGAGGCTGGGAAAAGGGGGGATAGGTTTAGCCACTAGTGGGGCGACTTAGGCTGCAGGGGAAGCTTAGGGTTAGGTTGCGGGTTTAGGTTTAGACACTTCAAAGGGGGGTTAGGTTTATGCACTAGTGGGGAGCGGAAGGGTTAGTCTGATGGAAAGGAGGGTTAGGAGGGTAGAGGAAGAGGGGAAGGGTGCTACGAAACCCCTGTCATGATTCTCAGACCACCAGCATCCTAATAGCGTAGGTTTCCATACATTACCTTCCACATACATACATACATACATACACACACTGCCTTCCACATACATACACTGCCTCACACATACATACACTGCCTTCCACCTACATACATACGTACACTGCCTTCCACATAAATACATACGTACACTGCCTTCCACATATAAACACTGCCTTCCTCACACATACATACACTGTCTACCTCATACATACACACATACATACATACACACAGTGCCTTCCACATACATACATACATACATACATACATACATACATACACACACACACTGCCTTCTACATACATACATACACACATACATACATAGGTACACTGCCTTCCACATATAAACACTGCCTTCCTCACACATACTGTACATACACTGCCTACCTCATACATACTGTACATACATACATACACTGCCTTCTACATACATACATACATACATACATACATACATAGGTACACTGCCTATCTCATACATACTGTACATACATACATACATACACTGCCTTCCACATAAATACGGGTATGGGTGAAAACCGGACCAACACAAAACCTCCGGACCGCCGGACTGGACATCAAACTCTGCATTTTGTAGCTTGTAGCCTCCGGTCCGGGGGGTGTCCTGTCCGGGGGTGTCCTGTCCGGGGGGGCTGCCTGTCACACCTGTCACCAGGTAGAGGAGGGGGGGTAGAATAAAGCCTCCCTGTATGGTCCGGGCATGTAGCAAAAACCGGACGGTCCGGATCAGCTGGGGAGGCTGTAATCTCTCCTCCCCCATGTCCCTGGTGATAGCTATCACAGGGACCCCCCGGACAAGACACCCCTGGACAGGACACCCCCCGGACCGGACCCTACAAGCTCCGGACTGCAGATTTTGATGTCCTGTCCGGCAGTCCGGGGTTTAGTCCGGTCCGGTTTTTACATAGTCCCCATAAATACATATATACGTACACTGACTTCCACATATAAACACTTCCTTCCTCACACATACATTACATACATACATAGCCTTATTTATATATCCACTACCTTCCACATACATCCATACAGTGCCTCCCACATACATACATACATACATACATACATAGGTACACTGCCTTCCACACATAAACACTGCCTTCCTCACACATACTGTACATACACTGCCTACCTCATACATACTGCACATACCATACATACATACACTGCCTTCCACATAAATACGTACATACGTTCACTGCCTTCCACATATAAACACTGCCTTCCTCACACATACATTACATACATACATAGCCTTCCTCATACATCCACTACCTTCCACATACATGCATACAGTGCCTCCCACATACATACATACATACATACATACATACATACATAAAAACAGTACATACTGCATATACATCCATACATACACTGATTCCCACATCAATCAATCCATATATACATCCATATAATGACTCAATACATATATACCCCAATTCCCCCCACCGTCACCCTTTGTGCCATTGAATACCATCACATTCAGGTAAGCTTACCGCATGCTGGGTGCTGCGGCCATCTCCAGGCTCACAATGCTGGTGGCCGGGTGGTTTGCTCTGCTGCCGGGCGGGGGCCCTGCCCCTGCTGCCGGCACTATGGTGCTCCTAGCAGGCAGCGCGCTGCTGCTGGGTGGGTGCGGGCGGGCGGGTTGTGTGTCCCCTCTCCTGTCAGATTGCTCAGTATGCACCGCGCTGCTGCCGGGCGGGGGCCCTGTCACTGCCGCCGGCACTTTGGTGCTCCGAGTCCTAGTCCTAGAAGGCAGTGCGCTGCTGCTGGGCGGGTGCAGGGGGGTTGTGTGTCCCCTCTCCTGTCACATCGTATGCGCCGCGCTGCTGCTGGCCGGGGGCCCTGTCTGTCACTGCCGCCGGTGCCATAGTCGGCCGCTCGCAGGCAGCACGCTGCAGATGATTAGAGGCGGCTTCTGCCTCATCTTGCCACAAGACAAACTTGGTGCAGGGGGTTGCTTGCTGGGCACGCGGGCCCCTGGAGCGGCGGGGCCCCATAGCAACCGCACCCCCTGCATCCCCTGTAGTTACGCCACTGGTATTAAGCCTTAACAAGAGATAAATGCAAGGGTGATAAGGAGAGATAAATGTCCAGCCAATCACATCCCAACTGCCATGTTACAGCCTGTGTTTGAAAAAAGGAGCTGATTGGCTGGACATTTAACTCTCTTTATCACCCTTGCATTTATCTCTTGTTAAGGCTTAATACATCTGCCCCATAGTGTGATACATCCAATTCATAGCAGATATGAAAGTGCTTAAGGTATGTATTTTGGCTATAATACAAAGATTGTGTGCAAAATAGTGGCCATAGCCTAAGACATTGCTGAAACATCCTTGTAGCTGTTAGATGTGGTTTATGTATTTTTATCATAAAATAAAAAAATATGTTTCTATTAGAGTGAAAACGTTGACACATGTCGACTTCTGTAGATTGAGTGTCCTGCTGTTTAAAGTATATACAAACACTTACTGAATGTGTGTAGATGGTTATAACCTAACTACCTTGGCATATATAAGCAGATGTTAAAATGAATCTTACCTAAAACTAAACTAACCTTTACATGTAGAGAAGTGTAGAAAGATAAGCTTCCAATGTGTTTGTGGGCTGTGTGTGGCTTGCAGGTAGTGAAATCATGATTTTCACTTAATAGGCTGCAGCATTGCTTATTACATTCAGGTGTCAGAGTTTGAGTAGTAATCAGCGCGTTAATTAGCAGACCCAGGCGTCCGCTCTCATACGGTATCTCTAGGGGTGCTCTGGAGGTATCGTTGGCGTCCGCCTGTTTTCTGTCCGAAATGCACGGTGCTTTCGCCGATCGAGCGGTTGTAGCACCGTACATTTTTGGTGCACACCCCGTGTATGCCCATGTTTACGCACAGTTTTCCTCATTATTTCGGCCGCTCCCCTCAACACGCCCCTATGCTGCCCACAATGACCGTACTCTTGCGGACAGGTTTTTTTGCACGGAAAGACCCGTCCGTGAGCGGTGTGAAGTCGCCGCGCCTGCGCATTGCGAAAGATACGCATGCGCAGATCAAAAAAAATACGACCGCGTACGACCCCACCGGACCAACCAGAATAAACCCCTTAGTGTGCCAACTGCTCAGCGCAATACAGTCTGAGCACTAGAGCGCTCAGACTCTATTGCGCATGTGCAGACCTCCGCAATACAATTTCCATCATGCCTTGCCACAGTTTAGCTATTAGGGAATGCTAAAACTACAGATGTAGCAGGCTACATCCTTGCTGGCGGATCGCCAGAACGTGCCCGCTGGCGATCCGCCAGCAGCCTCGCCATCCATCATAATGAGACGCGCGTCTCAGTCTCCGTCGCCAGCGAGACGGAAACCCTGTCCGTCTCCGCCTCATGGAGACAGACAGGGTTAGGGGAGGTTAGGGGGGGTGCGGGCAGGACCCCGGGTTACCGCCGTTAAGCCGGCCCTGGCGGGGGATGGCGGCTGGCGTCGCCAGCGCCATCCCCTGCCAGGATGGGAAGTACTCCATCTGTATGGCAAGGCATGCTGAGATGTGTAGTTTCACAACAGCTGGAGGGCCTAAGTTGGACATGCCTGCCTTCTACACATAGCCTGGAGGCAATTTCATACATGTTTCATAATATAGTGCATGTAACAAAGTTTTTGTTCAAACACAAAATGCATTTATGTTTCATATACACCTCATACACACAGACCAAATATAATTTTATACATTATGTGAAATAACAAGTTTTGTGTGTACTGAACCAGTGGCGGAACTACCACGGGTGCAGGGGATGCAGCTGCTATGGGGCCCGGCGACTGGGTGGGGGGGCCCATGGACAGCATGCACTCCCCTGCCTTTTCCTGCGCTGGCGCTGAGCGGGGGGAGACCCAGCAGGGAACAGCACTTGCCGGCGGCGTTCTGTCTATACCCCCCCCCAGCGCATGTGAGAGGGAGAAGCAGCTGCCTGCCTGCGCCTCCTGTGCGCTGACTCCGGCTCTCCACCCACCCAGCGCATGTGATTGGGAGGTCTGGCAGGGGAACTGCCTTCGCCTCCTGTCACTGCCCACCCAGCGCATGTGAACAGGAGAGACCAGTGGGGAGCGGCACTTGTCAACGCCTCCTGCCCCCCCCCCAGCGTGTGTGAGGAGGAGACCAAGCAGGGAGTAGAGGCTGCCTGCACCTTCTGTGTCTCCACCCACCCGCCACAACTGAGCGAGAGAGAGACCAAGCGTGGGGAAACCGCACTTGCCGGGTTCTCCTCCCCCCTCCTCCAGCGGGAGATCCATGCCTGCACCCTGGTGTATGAGTGTCAATCCCAACGAGGCCTGGATCCATTCTATGAAGGTGAATACATGCTTGGTGACTAGTGATGACCTGTCCCTATTGTCCTGTGCTTGTTCCTAATGTCCCCTCCCATCTCCATTGTCCTGTCCTATCCCTTTTCATCCCTATTGTCCTGTACTGTCCCTATTGATCTTTGCTTATGAATATAATAATGTCCTGTCTCTATTGTCCTGTCCCTATTGTTCTGTCCCTATTATCCTCTCCCTATTGTCCTGAGCTTAAGTCCAATGTCCCATACTGTCTCTATTGTCCTGCCCCTTTTGCCCTGCTCGTCCTCATATTGTCCTGCCCCTTTTGCCCTGCTCGTCCTCATTTGGGTGAAGTGCTGGGGGACCCTTTCAAAATTTTGCTATGGGGCCCACAATGGTGTAGTTACTCCTCTGCATTGAACCATCAGAAAAGAGAAGCTGTCACTATCTAAGTCATGCTCAACAAAATCTTTTTTCCGAATATTCCATATTTGCTCATTTTGGATATAGGAGACTCAACCTGTAGTCGAGAAAAACAATATGTTTGGGACTACTGGGCTTCCATCTTTAAGGAAAAAGAACACCATGTTCCTGGTTAGTCTTCCTGTTTGTGTTGCATTTGGAGACAATTGAATAACCCCCTTACACTGTTCATGCCGACAGGGAGCATTTAGAATTTATTTATTGAGCAATTTTCTGTGGGATATCCCCCAAAACATTGATTTTGAGGGGTACACACATTATTAAGGAACCCCTATATTTTTTTTTTTTTTCAAACATTTTTCTTTATTGAAGCATGAAATAAAGTACATCCGGAATATAATTGCATTCCCATTGGAACCCCTATATTTATCATGGCGTTAACTCCAGTATCTGCCCTGTTCCCTCTATTTCTGACCACAAAGTAGCCCCCATAGCTTGCTAGGCTGCTAAAATTACCAAGGTCCTCAGCCTATGGCTAGGCAACTGCTTAATACTAAATTCACACTGCAAAGTACTTTTGCACACTGCATATGTATGTAGTGCCTGAAACAGGTTGTCACAAGTAAGGGGGTCAAGTGGTTTTTTCGGTGTTTATAAGAGACTTAGGGGGAAATTTACAAAAGGTGATCCCAAGATTATAATGGGGAGATTTAATAAGAATTGAGTTTTATTTCACATGGGATGTTGCTATGGGCAAACAAACATAATCAACCGCTTATGTATTTATCACCTTCTAAAAGATAATATAGTATCTGATTTCCACCTAACCAAAGGGAACCAGCGAGGTGGAAATGGCAAATTAACGGGAGGGAGTTGAATACTTGACGGTGAGCTATTGGCACATCTCGCCGTCATGGGCATTGAATACACCTCTATGTACCGTATTTTTCGCTCTATAAGACGCACCTGACCATAAG
This sequence comes from Crinia signifera, assembly GCF_055691185.1. NCBI lineage: Eukaryota > Metazoa > Chordata > Amphibia > Anura > Myobatrachidae > Crinia > Crinia signifera. The sequence goes on from NC_139221.1 coordinate 227,026,225, forward strand.
AAGCACCTAGGTTTAGAGGAGGATAACAGGAAAAAAAATATTCTGAACCAAATAGTGTAATGCCCGCTTCCCCCCTCCCCTTGTACTTGTATGCCCCCCCCCCCCACTCCCCTGGTTCTTGTATGCTCACTGCCTGCTCTCCCCGTCCCCTGGTACTTGTATGCCCGCTGCCCATTCCCCCCCTCCCCTGGTACTTGTCAGCAGCTCACAGAGGTCCAGGCAGCAAGGATCATGCACATACCCTCCAACATGACCCATTCCATTAGGTACAAAATGCTCTGTTCCTTGACTTCCCTGTCAGTGGCAGTTACAGATGTGAGCCTGCAGCACAATCCAATATTCAAAAAGGGGAGTCACACCTACTGCCACCCCAAACATCACTGTCCTGGACTCACTGGCAGTTGATGTGACACCCCTCTTTAAATATTGGACTGTGCTGGAGTCCAACCTTTGTAACTGCCACTGGCAGGGAAGTCCAGGAACAGAGCATTTTGTACCTAATGGAATGGGTCATGTTGGAGGGTATGCATGCAGTGTGCTGTGGGGCCCATTCAGTGAATGGGATATCATCGGCAGGGTCCCTGCGGCAGACTGGAATTAGTAGTACCCTCTAGTTTCCATCTGCTACAGGAACCCCACCGATGATATTCCATTCGCCGAACAGACCCCACAGCACACTGCATGATCCCCGCTTTTCCCCCCACACTTTACCCCCCACTTTTTTGGGGAGAAAAAGTGCGTCATATGGTGTGAAAATACAGTATATATCAGATATTTGCTGTTAATTATCAAAACAGGATCTTCCTGTACTTAAGTCTGTACTTAAAAATGAACTCGTAGTGGTTAAAATTATAAATGAAAGGTATTATAAATAATTGTTGTTTCAGTAAGTGAGCTGGAGCCAAATGTAGAGGATTGCCCAGGGCAAAGGTGTTTGTTATTTACCACACCTACTGTTTTGAGCAAACACATGTGCAAATGAGTCTATAATTTTACTAGGTAAGACGTCTGCTCATGGAAAAAACACTGTTTTCATATTCCACTGAAATATATTTGCTATTAATTAGGTTTTCTACAAAAATGTGTATTATTCATGATGTTTATTATTATTATTATTTATGATTAATAATACCATGAGCTGCAGGTGATGAGAAGCTGTGGCTCTGTGTAGACAGTAGGCAACAGATGGGAGCTCCAGTCAGAAGTGAGAAGAGTGGTGTTAGCCACCGGAGTTCTCACATTTCTGGCGCAGGTCCAGGTGTTGAGGTGAAGCAGGCTTCCTATGGCCAGATAATGGTTCCTGGGTGCAGGCTCACAGGCATATGTACAGTAGGAGCACCCACAGAGAAGTGCAAGTATAGATAATCAAATGCTAAAGAAGAGTTACAAGTCTAAAGATAATGTAGACTGCTTCCTCCAATTATGGATGTCACACCATACCCAAGATACATTTTTGTAAACCGCAACCAACAAAATTCATTTAACACATATGAAGTAACTAATAAATAATTAATATCTTGTTACTGTACGGTACTTTACCTGAGTGAGCTGTCCAAACCCATCAGGCCAAGAGTCTTCTTGATACCTGTCATTAGGGTATGTATTAACTGGACTTCTGTCACCATGGCGAAATACCTGAAAACAGAAGGCATGCATTGAAATATGTAGTCAAATCAAATGTAATATAATAATGCATTGGCTTGACACATTAAAATAAATATTTATGATACAAATTTGTGAACTTTCTAGTGCTCAGTATAAACTGGGTGTGATGCCAAACTCACCTTAAAGTCCAGATGTATCAAGCTTCAAAAAGTGATAAAATGGAGAGTGATAAACAGCCAGCCAATCAGATCCTAATGGTCATGTTACAGACTGGGTTTAAAAAATGAAAGGTAGTAGCTGGTTGGCTGACTGTTTATCACTCTCCACTTTATCCCTTTTGAAACTTGATACATCTGGCCCCCAGTCTTCAAGCAAGAAAACTTTGTGGGAGCACTTGGACCAAATACAATTATAGTCAAATCTTTATTGATATATATTACTATACTGGATGTACAGTATGCATGTCACAAAAAAGTATTAAAATACAGTGGGCCAGATGTATCAAGCTCCAAAAAGTGATAAAGTGGAGAGTGGTAAACAACCAGCCAATTGGCACCTAACTGTCATTTTAAAAACCTAGTTTGTAACTTGACAGTTAGAGACTGATAGGCTGGTTGTTCATCACTCTCCATGTAATCACTTTTTTGAAGCTTGATACACCTGGCCCAAGTGTGAGAAAAGTGACAAAAAAAGGTGTTCAATTCTTATAAAAGACTTCTGGCTGCTGTCTTTTCTTACTACTTAGATTGCAGTTATTTAACAATATGTATTGCCTTATTAAAATATATAACATATTTAAATGCTTGAAACTTGAAAAAGCCTTGATGAAATAGATATCAGGGGCGAGATGTAATAGGGTGCGATTTTTGGTCAAAACCGGCCAAATTCACAAGAAAATCGCACATTTAATAGGGTGCGAATTGTGGTTAAAACCTCATTTTTTGCCACAAAATGTTCACATTTTGACCTGCCGAATTTTGGCCACACTTCAATTCGCATCCAGATGTTTTCCCATTCTAAAGTATATAACTTGCAAATGTAATAGGGTGCAATTTTTGGTAAACTAATTTGACAGAACCATGCACAGATCATTGAGATGAAAATGTGTAAAAGTTCAAATAAAAAAAATTAGCATATCCAGGCCCGGGCTCATAGAGCAGACCTGGTTCTAAAAATATGGGGAACAAAAAGCAGTCCCCGTATTTTTGAAACCAGCCCCAGACTCTTGGGGCAGTATTCAATGAGAAAAATTTGCCCTCTCCAAAAGCGAGCAACCCTATTCAATGTGAAATATTCGCCGTCTTTCTAAGTGATTTTCGCCGTGTAGCAATTGGAATGTGAACTTTTAAAATAAAAGGTTTTTTTTTTTAATTTTGGTGTCAAAAAATCTGGATTTTTTTTCTGTGAAGGGGCATGTTATTTTTATTCATGTGCTTATAGCACATGAATATATATTTAATTAAAAACAAAAATTTTTTTTAATATATATATATATATCTTTTTTTTTACACAGAGCAGCCAGCAGGGGGCCGGAGCGCTCGAGCCGCTCATTAGATATTCATATATTCACTGCATCCGATCATTACATATGCACGATCGGGTGCAGTGAATACTGGGTCCCCCGCTGGCTATTGGGGGGGGGGGCCAGCTTGTGCTGCCTGGGTCCCGGGGAGCCCACCTCCCCTCCACATATGGGGCAGCCAGGGAGACTTTAATCTCCCTGGCTGCCACCGTCCCCCGGCTCCCTGCCAGCTCCCTGCTGCGGATGCTCGTCCGCTGCAGGGGTTAAGACTCGCCGCGAGTGGCGGCGAGTCTTAACCACATTGAATAGAGGGAGCAGGAGTGGCAGCGAGCCCTCCGGAACAGGGCGAGTGCATGGCGAGAGAAAAAATCTCTCGCCATGCACGGCAATTTTTTTTCATTGAATACTGCCCTTGGACTGGTCCTGGTTCCAAAAATATGGGGGACAAAAAAAAAATCACACCTTATTACATCGCGCCCTATTACATCTCACCCCAGCACTATGATGGCTGCTGTCTACATTACAGTTTACATTGTGCTGTTATCACAACCTTATATACTAATTCCTACTGTGAGAGCTACAGTATCATTGATTAAATAATATAGAAGTGTATCAATCATACCTGTGTCTACTAAAGAGAATTGTATAGCTATGGAAATTAGTATGAGTAGATGGACAATTTGGATACCAGCTGTGTTCATCCCTCATTACTCTAACATCTAATATCACTCATTAAGGGAATTATTAGATTGATTACTTAATAAGTAAGTAAGTAAGTTTAATTTATATAGTGCACTTTCTCCAACAGGACTCAAGACGCTTATACAGTGCTGCATAGTAGGGAATAACCGAATCACAATACATTTATAAATACTTTCACAATTGTATAAGAAAGCAAAGGCAAGTAGTATTTGGAAGTGAAAAATGTAATCTTACTAGATAAAAGATACACCTATGCAATGAGAGAACACTGATACTGTATGTCTCTATAGGTGCCTTACACTAGGCGATATCAGTGGCGGATTCATGGGGGGCACCTGGGCACGTGCCCCCCTGTCATTTTTTAGCTGAGGACCAGGGCTTTCCAACGAGCCCAGCCCCGTGTCTCTAGCCCCCCCGGGAACCGGAGATATCGCCTGGCAAAGCTGTAACGTTTTTTCCCCATAGGATAATATGGGACCCGTCAATTCCGACCCCCACCCGGTTCCGACGGCTGCCAGTTCCCCCCCTAGAATCACATAAGCTTGTGGTTGATCTCATTCAATTCCAAATCGCTGGGCCTTCAATATGATACCAGGCTAGTCCATATCGGTTAATCGTTTCCAGAGATATTGCGTGTAAACCAATTTTTTTATTTTTGAAATGTAATTTCATGGCTGTTCATGTTCTTTGAGGGCAGATTACTCTGGAACCAAACGTTCCAGTTTCACTCAAAGCCCACTCAAAAGTTCTTCAATATGATACTTGTCTCATGTAAATGGGTTAGTTGGTTCCAAAGATATAGCCGGTTAAATGAGATAACTGGTTAAAGGGGATGAGGAGTGTGGTGTTCTCTTCCCCTCACACCAGAAAATGCAGGGACTAGGCTGGTGTAAAAGGAGCCAACCTGGAAATGCATTTTCTGGTGTGAAAGGGGTATTATTTCAAATAGCCAGGACCTGCAGTGCTCTGAATACAGCCAGGCTCTGCCACTGTCCGTGGCTATCACTTCTGCCTGGCGGCAGCTGTCCCCTATTTACCTCGAGCATATATTCCCCCTTGGCAATGAGCATGTAATCCCACATGGCAACGAGCATGGAACCTTTGGCAATGAGCATGGAACCCTTGGCAATGAGCATGTAGATAATCAGCACTTATGTAGCATCATTTTTAATAGGCATTATGGTGTTTGGCATAATACATAATGGATATAATGGCGTGTAACTTAACGTGTAATGGACATTATGGTGTAAATGTTTAATGCGCGCCTTTGGTGGACAATGTCCCTGTTTATGAAGCGTCTTGTGAATTTTGGCTTAATCTGTGTGGCATTATGTGAATTCTGGCTCAATCCCTGTGGCATTATCTGAATTTTGTCTCAATCCATTTCGCATTTTATGAATTTGGCTCAATCCATGTGGCATTATGTGAATTTTGGCTCAATCCATGTGGCATTATCTGAATTTTGTCTCGATCCATTTCGCATTTTATGAATTTGGCTCAATCCATGTGGCATTATGTGAATTTTGGCTCAATCCGAGTGGCATTATATGAATTTTGGCTCATTCCATTTGGCATCATGTGTAAGGGGCAAGTATAATGGGGTCTAGTATTTTGTTGCATAATGTGTAGAAGTTGTTGTACACTACTCAAGGACATGCCCCCTGTTGAGTGACCACACCCCCTTTTCCGGAGCGCGCCTTCGTCGCGCGCACAACTACATCCTTCACTTTTGTCGCCATGGTGGGCCTGCGCACTTTAAATGCCAGGGCCTATTTTTAATCCCATTCCCACCCTCTCTCTGCCGCTCTCTTAGCATGTACACTGGCACCACTAACACGGCCCTTCCCCCACCCAAACCCACTTTTATCATGGTGCCCCCCCTGTCATTTTATCCTGAATCCGCGCCCTGGGCGATATACATGCAATTTCGCCACTTTTTATGCGACTGCGTTGATCAATCACATAAAGAGCAGACACATTGCATGTATTTGACAGCAGGTCTGATGTGATGTGTGGTCCCATGTACATTGCACCAGAGCCTGCGAGGCGGAGTGCAGGATCACATCCAAGCCAAGAAGGCTTAGCTGGGATTGCATGCAATATATCATATGCAAAAGGACAGCATAAGAATATTCCATGAATATAGATTTGCGAGTCGATAGTGGTACGCTATCCATTTGCATTTCTCTCGCAATTTAGCAAGGGGCATTGTCTTTTTCTGTCTGAGTGGCAGTTTTCTCCCCGCAGTCCTCACATTAGCAGTCAGGTCTGAATTACGCACAATATCACTAGAACATTGTTGTAGGGTACGTGGCATGGGGCTTCCCAGGACCCTAGGGCTTATGTTTGCTGCACACCCTGTGCCCATTATAGATACTCCACTGCTTCCTAAACACCACTACTCTTGTTCCAATGTTCATCTTGGAAATTCCCTTCTGCTGGATTAAACTGCAGCAGTTATGTGCCCCACTCAACCCATTGGTGAGTTGATTCACACTATTGCCCTTATTCAGATCTGATCGCAGTACAAATTTGTTTGGAAAATGGGCAAAACCATGTGCACTGCAGGTGGGGCAGATGTACTGTAACATGCGCAGAGAGAGTTAAATTTGGGTGGGGTGTGTTGAAACTGAAATCTAAATTGCAGTGTAAAAATAATGCAGCCAGTATTTACCCTGCACAGAAACAAAATAACTCACCCAAATCTAACTCTCTCTGCACATGTTACATTTGCCCCACCTGCAGTACACATGGTTTTGCCCATTTTCCAAACAAATTTGTACTGCGATCATTTGCACATATATGAGAGGAGGAGGCCAGACGGAGGAGAGGGAGCAGGGCAGCGCTGAAGCGATGCACTCAGCAGCGCTGCCCGGTGCTAATCACTGGCAATCCCGAGAATTTTTCGGACTTGCCAGTCTGGGCATTAAGGCATAGCCCGGAAAACTCTCAGGATTACCAGCGAAGGGGTTAATATGGTGATTACAGCATTACGTCACCTGCATGCATAATTGATCTTAGCTGCATCCAGGGATATTTTAACAGCATTGTAGGCCCTGGGCAAAGTTATGCACTGGGCCCTTATATACCCACTCATGAGAAAATAATAATAACAACTGAGGAAGCCGCTGACCCTAAGGCGGAGAAACGCGTTTTGTTGCTGACCACTGATAGCCAGATACCATCTCCGCAGATAATCGCTGCCACACTGACCAGAGCAGCTGTTGGACTTATTGGTGATGCAGAGCTTTTCCATCTCTACTCCGTATTAAACAGGAGAGCTCCTCTCATTCTACAGAGGTAATTTGTGTACCTAACAGCACGGACACTAAACAAGCCGGACACACCATCTGGAGATTTGTCTCCTCCAACTATGCGGGACTGGTAACTATACAAAAAGCCTTGCTTGCACAAAATTTGTCGCTTTGATTGACTTTTAAATCCAGCCTCATATCAGCAAATCAAGCTATAAGAAAAGCCTCTTTATGTTAAATGTTGTGAGTCCTGTTCGTCTTTGTCTTGCAATTGCAAAATGAAATACCTATGAAGTGCACATATATGCATTCTTATTGTTGATATTTTATTTATTTTTAATAAAAAATTTTTTACATTGTTATAAGAAACAGTGGTAATTATTGTGCTACACACCATACCGCTCCCTGGTAGTACATGTCAGTGCAAGCTGCATGTTCCTATCCCTTCTAATAATAATACCTCACCGCTCCTGCAGCCCATGCTATATCTCCACATAATTACAAACTGTGAATGGCTGCAAGCACTCTGATTGGTGGATAACTCCAACCATGCATCAATCAGTATGTTGACAGCCATTCACTGGTTGGCTGCAGACTGGGAGGCAGGTAGAGAATCTGGGCAGCTTTCTCTACCTGCTTCCAAACAAGCTCCAAACAGGGAGATTATAGTTGGTAATAGAATTTTGCACAGCGCCCCATTGAGGGTGTGTGTCCTACTCCACCCAAAGGGCGTGTCTAGTTCCATATACTGTATGGAGAGATTGTGAATGTGGCAATTAGAAGCATGGGTGTGTCATTTAAAATGACATATCCAAATGTAGATAAGCCCCAAAGCTGTTAGTAAGAGCTACTATACTTGATAAAGTGCTAGGAAATTCAGCTGATTGTTAAATGTAAATGTATCTGTCTCTCATTCCTTTTTTCCTAAAAAATGTAGCAGTGTAATGTGGGCTAGGTGAAATGAGGGAGATTGCAAGAATAATGAGGGAGAGAGGGAGATTGCTGCTATTTCAGGGAGTCTCCTGCAGAATGCGGAGGGTAGGCAGCTATGCGGTACTGTTGGCCACCCACTCTACTAGCCCAATCCTAAGAAAAAAAGCTTCCTTTCTGCTCGGAGACAGTGGAGATGTTGAAATAATACATCAGAAGTAAGGTTGTGAGTGGAAATACTTGTTTTGAAAGCAGGATTTTGAAAGATGCTTATGCAATACATCTATTAAGATCAATTATTATATATATGACACTCATTGATATTGTGTATATGTAGCTGAAATTCTAGTTTGAGTTGGCATAAGTGTCAGTCACTGTGCCAAAGGCTGTGCATACATTTTTACTGATAGGTGGAGTAGAGTAATATACATATAATAATAAAATGTTACTTACATGCTTATACCAGAAGGATGCACAATGGGTCTCATTCACAGTCAAATGCACTGCATGCTTAATAATACTGTATATGTATATAATTCCTCCTGTATTCAGAGGTGCCACATCGATATAGCCACACCAACCACATTATCCACAGGCATTTGCACAATCCCTATCCTTTGTGCAAAAGATCTGCATGAAATCAATAAGATTTCTGTGTGCTCAACTCTGCATTTCCCTCAGTTACATCCCCATAGCACACACGGGCAGATGTATGAAGCCTGGAGAAGAGATAAACTGGAGATAAAGTGGGGATAAAGTGAAAGGAGATAAAGCACCAGCCAATGAACTGTGTTTGAAATATGACAGTTGGGAATTGATTGGCTGATGCTTTATCTCCTTTCACGTTATCTCCACTTTATCTCCAGTTTATCTCTTCTCCAAGATTAATACATCTGCCCCACAGCTACATACACAAAGTTGCAAATGTAGATCTGACTGATATGCATACAACTCAGAATAGGGTCACTTCCGGTGGGGGCCGGGGATGGTCGCATCCTTGTGAGCTCCGTCCTAGGTCGGAGCGTGCGTGGCGTGGGGAGGACGGAGGGGGACAAAGTGCCATGCGCTGAGGATTTTCTATTTCCCCCGCTTACCGGAGATGTGGAGAGCACTCCGCGATTCCACCCCCCCAGCTGGCACAGGATTTCCGGCCTGCAGGTCCCCCAGCAGGCCACACCAGCTCCGGATGAGCTCTGCAGTGACACCGCAACCTCGCTGACTCTTCCTCAGCCTCACTGACTGTCTCTCCGCCCCCCCACCACTACCACCACCCACGCTGGCTCTCCCTACAGGATGATGGCCTGTTGAGCCCTCCAAGATGGCGCCTAGGAACTGTGCACTCAGCCACATGTAACCTTGTGTCTCCTGTGTGATAACTATACTGTCTCTGCTATAATTGTACTGTCTCTGCTTATATTGTTACCTACCTGGCTGCTGCAATGACCAGTAGTGTCGCTGATGGCTGCCTAGGTGCTATACAGCTCGGTGGGTATGTGTTCCCTGTGAGATAACTGTACTGTCTCTGCTTTATTGTTGCCTGCCTGGCTGTTGTGGTGACTAGTGGCGCCACTGATGGCTGCCTAGGTGCTGTGCAGCTCGGCGGGTATATGTCCCCTGTGTGATAACTGTACTGTCTCTGCTTGTATTGTTAACTGCCTGGCTGCTGCAACGACCAGTGGCGCTGCTGATGACTGCCTAGGAGCTGTGCAGTTCAGCGGATATGTGTTCCTTGTGTGATAACTCTACTGTCTCTGTTATATTATTACCTGCCGGGCTGCTGCAACAACTAGAGACACTGCTGTTGACTGCCTAGGTTGCTGCGCAGCTCAGCGGGTATGTGTTCCATGCTTCTATATCCCCCACGGTACTTCTAGCGTATCCCTGTATGTGGTTGTATATCTCTCACTGTTTAACTGTACCAACTGGCTGTTGCACAGCAATCCAAGTCAAATTCCTAGTATACGCAAGTATAAATGGGCAATAAAGTTGATTCTGATTCTGAATAGCCAGCCAGTATGGAGTGAGTCCTGGATGCAGATATGACCATTTTACATGTGACTCTATATAATCTATAATGGTCTGAACAGGGCTGCCGAGAGTCTATGTGTTGTTGGGGGGGGGCTGAGCGGGGGCCCGGGTCCATTGCCACCTCCCCTTTTTCCTGGATCAGGGGTCGGAGACAGAGTGGCACACAAATAGTTTTTATATAGGGAGTTTTCAATGATGTCTGGATTTCCTTAAAATCCAAACATACCTATTGAATGCGGATGCTTCTAACATTTTCCACCAATGCATGTTAGATTTTATCAAAAAGTCGAATCTGCATCAGCAGAAAATAGTGAAAATTGGCCACATTTTCAGCTAAAACACGTGGCTCACGTGGTATTTCAAAGAAATTGGCCCTTGGATTGAGTAGGTTGAATGCAAATTCGTCAAAAATCGTCAAAACGTGCAGATTTTCTGATTATCAGAAAATTAGATCTGCTACAGCTCCCTAATAAGTCACGCTCCCCACAAAAAGTACCCAGGCCTGGCACAGCACTCTACGGCCCTGAGCATTAGTTCTGCTCTACAGAATTGCTGGTGAAACTGCTTATGTAAAACACAAACTACTCACCAACCACCACTAATGCTATGTTTACTTACTGTAGTGTTGTAGTAGAACACAGGATTACAATTTCCCTAAGTAGTTAGTACTCTGAGAATTCAGCATAAAGGTGCCTACTGTATGTATCAATAACTGAGGCCCTGCCATAATTAACAATCCATCTCACAGTGGACTTTTTTTTTTAAAACCCAGCTATGTACTAAATCTCCCATAGACCGTGATAGGTCATTTACCTGAGAGATGCAATCCCGGCATATCAGGGAAGTCTTTCACATTAGTGAAAGATGTCTCCTCAATGGGCGATTTTGAGCTGAAAGCAGCTCAGTTTTGTCCTTTGAGCTGCTTTTCGCTCAAAAGCCACCCAGTATGTACTTTATTACCAGCAGATGAGTGACAGGGTGGATAGCTTTCCATAGCGTCCTTCTATGGAAAGCCGTTCTCCCCTGGGGAAATCATCAGGGCCGGTGCAAGGCACCGGAGCGCCCCAGGCGAGTCGGGCTGGGGGCGCCCCGGTGCCGGGGGGGGGGGGTGTGTGTGGATGTGTGGGGTGGTACCTGTGGTTCGGCGCAGTCTATTTCAATCTGGCGGCGGAGGCAGCGGGGGTCCCTGCAGTCTATTAAAAATCACGAGCGCTATCCGCCGGGCTATGCAGAAGCGCTTCTAGTGTGAAAACACTGGCAGCACGCTGATTGGCTGAGATCAGCGTGCACCGTGCTGCCAGAGTTTTCACACTAGAAGCGCTTCCGCATAGCCCGGCGGATAGCGCTCGTGATTTTTAATAGACTGCAGGGACCCCCGCTGCCTCCGCCGCCAGATTGAAATAGACAGCGCCGGTAGGACAGGTACCCAGGCGGCATTTTCCGCCCTCCAGTGGCCGGCGCCCTAGGCAAATGCCTAGGTTTGCCTAGTGGTGGCGCCGGCCCTGGAAATCATTTGGATGGGGGTAAATCGCTCAGTGTGTGTATGCAGGGCCGGCAACAGAAATCTTGGGGCCCTGTACAATAATATTTCTGGGGCCCCCCATCTAATCCCAAATCCACACAACGCTCTTCTGCATGAGCCTCATTTAACCTTTCGCTGCTCCAGTTCCTGCTTTCAGGTGCTGACTTCTCTCGTTCTCAGTCCTGCTGGCTTGGCTCCTGGCTGCCGCTTCCTGCTGAGCACTACGAGCAGGCAGGGCAGGTCTTTCGCAGAGTGCGGAACAGATGACCCGCGCAGTAAAAGTACAGGAGCCAGAGACTGAGACCACAGCACCAGCGGCAGGTAAGGCTGTGCGCACCGAGTGGCAGGGCACACACACAGTAGATGGCAGTGGCACACAGTGAGTCAGTCAGACTCAGCCAAAAACAGATGGTGCACAGTAGACGGTTGGCCTGCAAAGGTCACTGACAGACCAGCTAGTACAGGCAATGGTCGTGCCGGGGCATGGAAGCTCTGAGGCCCTTCAGATCTCGGGGCCCGTCACACTTGTCCCCCTTGACCCCCCCTGTCACCTGCCCTGTGTGTGCACTGAGCAATTTTCCCCATCATCGCTGTGCATACACGCTGGGCAAAAACACCAAATATGTATGCACCTTTAGTCCACTTTGGAGTAATATATATTCATTTTACCTTCAGCCAGCCAATCCACAGTCAGGATTTTGTATCACAAAAGGCTCTAACAAACCAGCAAAATCCAGCACTGTAGTCCCTGGGTAAAGCAATGTCACAGGGCCCATATCCATGCATTCAAAGGAATATATTAAGAAATGATCTATTACATTCAGTTTTGTTCTGTTTCTCCACATGCTTCCATACAGTGAATAACTGTCAGCGCTCTGATTGGGGGATAGCTCCAGCCATAAATCAATCAGAATGCTGACAGCCGTACACTATCCAGCTGCAGGCTAGGGAGGTACAGAATGCATAGGTACTATAGAGTTGGGGAGGGTTAGGATTAGCGGGAGGTTTGAGGGATAGGGGAAGAAAACTACCCCTGGAGTGCTGGTCACATGACTGCAGGGATATGGAAGAAGGTTTTGGAGCCACTGCAGAATCGGCGACCAGTACAGTAAGGTACTGGTACAGTTTGGTATACGTTCTATTACTATCATGTGGACATAGCATAGAGGGCATTTTAAGAGAGGACCTGCGTGCAGCATCCGCAAATTTTATATATCAACACTCAGACATATTTGTGTGCACTTAAACCATACTAAACCGAATAGATATAGGCAGAAAGATGAACATAGCTAGCACCAGGAGAAGCACAAACCAAACTTTAAGAGCTATGTGTGCAAATGCTAGGAGCCTAGGAAATAAAATCCTAGAACTAATTGCAATAATGACAAGGGATGAACTAGATATTGTGGCTATTAAAGAGAAATGGTGCAATGAAAATCATGACTGGGACATAGCTATACCAGGATATAATTTAATTATTAAGGACAGAATGAGAAGAATCGGAGGAGGGGTTGCAATATATGTGAATAAAAGCATAAAGACTACCTTAATACAAAGTATTGAAGAAAAAACGGAGGCCCTTTGGGTGACCATAGAAACAGGGGAGAAGGCGATTCTTTGTATAGGGGTGATCTACAGACCACCAGGTCAGGAAGAGGAACTTGACAAGAGCCTATTGCAGGACATCAATAAAATGGCATTAAAAGGAGAGGTGATAATCATGGGAGACTTTAATCTACCTGATGTAAACTGGGAGCTGCCTGTTGCAAGTTCCACCAGAAGTAGGGACATTCTGAATTCCTTGCAAGGAGCATCCCTCCAGCAATTGGTGAGGGAGCCCACTCGTAAGGACGCAATATTAGACTTAATACTTACAAATGGTAACAGAATATCTGATGTAATTGTGGATGAAAACCTGGGATCCAGTGACCATCAAGCAGTATGGTTCAAAATATAGACAGAGACCCACTCATCGCACACAAAAACAAAGGTGTTAGATTTTAGGAAGGCTGATTTTGTAGAGATGGGAAATTCTGTAAGGGATTCTTTGGCAGAGTGGAGGAACTTGGAAGGAGTGCAGGAGAAGTGGGAAAAATTGAAAAGTGCAATACTGAAAGCAACAGAACTTTGTGTCAAAAGAGTTAGGAAAAACACAAGGAAAAGGAAGCCATTGTGATTTGCAAAAGATGTAGCAAGTATTGTGAAAGCAAAAAAGTTGGCCTTTAAGAAATTTAAGCAGATGCAGAATAATGAGGACAAAGAGGTGTATCTTGTTAGACAGAAGAAGGTTAAGAAGGTAATCAAATGTGCAAAAGCACAGGCTGTAGAGAAAATGGCCCAGTCAGTGGGTAAAGGGGGGAAAACTTTTTTCAGGTATATAAGTGAAAGGAGAAAACAAAAAGTGGAATAATAAGACTAAACACAGAGAGTGAAAGTCTTCTTGAGGGGGACAATGTAATAGCAGATCATAATAATAATTATTTCTGCTCAGTATTCACTGCTGAAAGAGAGGGGAAGGGGCCACAGTTAAGTTGCAAGTATAGTCAGAAAACTGAGGGAGAAACAAGTACATTTACAGAGGAGAAAGTCCTCACAGAACTCTCAAAACTGGATAAATCAATGGGGCCAAATGGGATACATCCAAGGATACTAAAAGAGCTTAAAGGGGAGCTGGTAAAACCAATAACAGAATTATTCAACCAGTCACTAGCTACTGGGGTAATCCCAGAGGACTGGAAAACAGCGAATGTAGTCCCACTGCACAAAAGTGGAAGAAAGGAAGAGGTAAGCAACTATCGACCAGTGAGCCTTACATCAGTAGTAGGGAAATTGATGGAAACACTCTTAAAACAAAGAGTTGTAGAATATCTCAAAACCAGCAATTTACAGGATCCGAAACAGCATGGGTTTACTGGGGGAAGATCATGTCAAACAAATCTTATTGACTTTTTTGACTGGGTGACTAAAGTAATGGTGGGGCTATAGATGTAGCTTATCTAGACTTTAGTTATGTAGCTTATCTAGACTTTAGTAAGGCTTTTGACACTGTCCCTCATCACAGACTGTTAAATAAACTTGAAAGCTTGGGATTGGATTTTATGATAGTTAAATGGATAAGAGCGTGGTTGCAGGACAGAAAACAGAGAGTTGTAGTAAACCGAGTACAGTCAAAGGAGGGAAAGGTTACAAGTTGGGTACCCCAGGGATCTGTACTTGAACCAATTCTTTTTAATATCTTTATTGGTGATATTACAAATGGAATTGAGGGTAAAATGTGCCTTTTTGCAGATGACACAAAGGTATGCAACAGGGTAGACACACCAGGAGGGGTAAAACAAATAATTGATGATCTAGGTAGATTAGAGGAATGGTCAAGAGCACAGCAATTACAGTTTAATGCCAAAAAATGCAAAATCATGCACTTGGGTCTCAAAAATCCAAAGATTTATAAATAGTATAAATGGCACTATAATGGAAACTACTGAGGAAGAGAGGGATCTAGGTGTTACTATTTCAGGGGACTTAAAGGCAGGTAGGCAATGTAACAAAGCAATGAAGAAGGCAAGTCAGATGCTTGGTTGCATAGAAAGAGGTATTAGCAGTAGAAAGAAGGAAGTAATGATGCCTTTGTATAGGTCATTGGTACAACCTCACCTAGAGTATTGTGTTCAGTTCTTGAGGCCATATCTCCAGAAGGATATAAATACATTAGAGACTGTACAAAGAAGGGCAACTAAAATGGTGCATGGCCTACATCACAAAACGTACCAGGAAAGACTAAAATATCTTAATATGTATACTTTGGAGCAGAGAAGGGAAAGGGGGGACATGATAGAAACTTTCAAATATATTAAGGGCTTTAACAAGGTACAGGTGGGAGACATGCTTCACAGGAAAAAGAGCAGCAGAACAAGAGAACATGCATTGAAACTAAAAGGGAGGAAGATTCAGGGGAAATTTGAGGAAGAATTACTTCACAGAAAGAGTAGTAGGTAAGTGGAATAGCCTCCCATCAGAGGTGGTAGAGGCAAATACAGTAGTACAATTTAAACATGCTTGGGATAGGCATATTGATATCCTTACAAAAAATTAAGGATCAAGTATGATTTGAGGTAACATGTTTAAAAAAGGGGCAGACTAGATGGGCCAAGTAGTTCTTATCTGCCATCAAATTCTATGTTTCTATGTAACAGGTGACAATTATTTACTCACCCTTGGCTCCTATATATGAAATAGCTTAAGGACTACCATCTGTCCAGGGACTACCATCTGTCCAGGAGAGGGCAATAAGGCCCCACCAGTCGTTAAGAAACAAACCATATAGAGCCGAAGGGGATAATAAAGTGCTTTTTAGGAAAGGTATACATCAAAGTTTGTCATTTCTAGACAACCTTCCACTTGCAAACCCTCTCGCATTTTCATTTCAGCAATATACCTCCAGTCACTTACACTGCTCCTGCATTGCCTCAACCAGATCCTGCATACTTCTTAGTATCTCATTAGCTGTGAGAAAATATTCTCTCAGCGCATTTCCTGTGATGGTATCTGAATGATTGACAGTCAATGGGTTGACCACATCTGGTCAACATGCATTAGGTCGACCGGTGCAAAAAATGTCCACAGTGCTTAAAGTCAACAGGTTTGAAAGGTCAGTATGTTGAAATGTTCAATCTGACAATGGTCTACGCCAGTGTTTTTCAACCACTGTGCCGTGGCACACTAATGTGCCTTGAGCTGTTCTCAAGTGTGCCCCCAGATCTAGAGATGCCCAAACCAGTTTACAGCTTCCACCAGTTCAACTGTTATTTACTGGTCTCTTCTTTTCATGTAAAAGGCCAATGTATTTTGTTTTTGTTACCTATGGGGGACCAGTGTGATTGTTTTTGTATGGGGCCAATAGGTTTGTTTTTTTCCTGTGGGGGCCAATGTGTTTTGCTCTATGGGGATCTTATATAGTGTGCTGAAAGGTAAAAAGGTTGAAAATCACTGTGTCATATATCGTAGGCTTACCGCCGAAGCATCCACCTGTGGGTATGTTGGTGGGTGGTATTGCAGGATGGGGCTGACCAGACAATTTTTCAGGAGGAGGCGACAGGCTCAGTCTTAGGTGCGGTGGTGTATGCTATCTTGCCAATGTTTCTGGTTAGTGCTGGTGGCTTGAGCAGGATGCGGCTGACTCTGGTTTCAGCAGGTGTCCTCTGTACAGGGAGGCGCCATGTTGGAGACCAGATCAGACCAAGTCTCCTGAGTTCCTGTGCAAATGGTTCAGTCCTCTATCTTTAAAGGATTGCCAGTTGCTTGTTGCTTACCTGTGTTAATTGCTTCAGTCCTGTGCCTCTGAGATTATTCTCGCTATGCTGGTCCTGTTCACAGTAACCTGTGCCTTGCAGTGCCCACTGTCCAGTTGCTCCTATCCTTGTGGTCCTCTGTTTTGCTTCTGGAGGTTACCCCAATGCTGGCAGCCCTTAAAGCCACAACTACCCAAAGTATTTCTGTGTTCACAGTTACCAAAGTCTTCCAGTGCCCACAGTTATCAAGTCTTCAGTATCCACAGTTGTTAAATTCAGTTACCAAAGTCTTCCAGTGTCCACAGTTATCAAGTCTTCAGTATCCACAGTTCTTAAAGTCACAGTTTCCAAAGTCTTTCCATGTCCACAGTTATCAAGTCTTTAGTGTCCACAGTTCTTAAAGCCATAGTTACCAAAGTCTTTCCGTGTCCACAGTTATCAATTTGTCAGCGTCCACAGTTCTTAAAGCCACAGGTACCAAAGTCTTTCCATGTCCACAGTTATCAAGTCTTCAGCTTCCACAGTATCATCAAACCACCATTCCTAGTTATTCTTCAATTCACAGCTACCAAGTCTACCAGTGTTCTCGACTCATCTTTTCAAGTCTCAATAGCAAGTTTCTACAGTAACCTTCCTCGTCTCCTAAGTCTCCACTAGCAGGCACTATTTCTTGCAATTCACTAGAGATGGGTTTTCATTGAGTTTCATTATTGTTTCCCTTTCCCTCATATTGTATTGCAAAATCCTTATTAAAGTCTTTCAAGCATATCTCGGTTCCCTCCAACTTCTTCCAGGATTATCTCAGCCTTCCATTACATTAGTAAACAGTATATCAGACCTTTTAGCTTTCAACCCCCTTGCTATAGCTCCAGGGCCACAACACCTGCCAGTTCCACCAACTCCGCCTAGTGTGACACACTGATCTACGCATATGAACACTCATTTTTTTTTTTTTTTTTTTTTACTTTTTAATACGGGTTGAGTATCCCTTATCCAAATATCCCTTATCCAAATTATTCTGAAAATCAATCATACATTCCAGAAAGTGAAAATTATTTTTTTTTTCATGCTAAAAGCACAACTGGAGACCTTTGTAACAGCACTACTGAGGACATGATATGTAACTGCCACTAAATATGTGCAAGAATATGATTGCTTGGCATTCAAATTCAGTGCCTGAGATAGTACACACATTTTATTTCATGTTTTGAAACTTTGCTTCATGCACAAATAAAATATATTTGTGTGTATTTCATGTGTTTGATGTGTTTGTACAACATAAATGCAATATACCTCAAGATACATCATTGAATATAAAAATATTCTGAAATACAGAATAATCTGTTATCCAAAATTCTTTTGGTCCAGAGCATTTTAGATAAGAGATACTCAACCTGTACTTTACCATTCTTGTGCAGTTTGATTGGGAATAGTTACCTGTGCCATGCATGGTGGTAGAGGGGTAAGGCACCTTGCCAGAAGTTTGACGGCACAAAGATAACACATTTCCACTAGTTTAGCTTTTATATGGTTTAAAATTACAAAATGACACCCTAAAATAACTTAACGACAATGGTGTTGACCGTTTTAATGTCACCCATTTTCACGTGATCTTTTCACCGTGAAAATGTACATGTACGCCCTTTGTACATCTATATTTTCAGGTGTCTACCTTTTACATGTTGACTAATTAACCCTGTTGACCATGTGCGTGTTGACCATATGGGGTCAACCTTCTGATTGATCAACACCCTTTTGTGACAGTCACCTCTTCTAGCATATATAAGCAGTGGTGGAACTTGTGGGTGGTGAGCCCAGGTGCAAAAAAATTATTTGGGCCCCTCTTCTCCAAGGAGAGACAGTGGGTGACAGGGAGAGGCAGTGGGAGGCAGAGTATGACAAGGGGAAAGAGTGGTTTCCAGTCTACAGGGCCCATTGTGCACTGCACCTACTGCACCAAAAGTAGTTCCACCTCTGTGTTTACAATAGGTGCCTACTCCAGCTTTACCAGGTTTCCACTAGTGAAAGTCTGGTACAACATCACCATCTTGTGTGTGAACATTAGTGAATATTAGCTCAAATTGGGGTACATTTACTAAGATGTGTATTCTACTTCACATGTGATGTTGCTATGGGCAAATAAAGCAGATCATGTCTACTATCTTCTAGAAGGTGCTAAATAAATAACAAGTAGTAGATTCTGATTGGTTGCACATAGCAACATCACATGTGAAGTAGAATACACATCTTAGTAAATTTACCCCATTATGTGATTACTTTGTAGCAGTTTATTGACTTAATTTTTGTTAATGATCATAATTTCTAATAGCATTCTGAGGACCTGTGGCTGAATCTGTCCACTAAAGGCAGTGGGGCAGATGTATTAAACCTTAAAAAGAGATTAATGCGAGGTGAAATATGTCCAGCCAATTGTCTCCTGTCATGTTATAGGCTGTTTAAAAAATGACAGTTGGGAGCTGGTTAGCCGGATGTTTATCACTCTCTGTCACCCTCGTGTTTATCTCTTTTTAAAGCTTAATAGGTACTTGTGTATTTTGGCGGCGCCCATCGCATCACATACCATAAGGCATGCGATGGTATGCGATGCGACGCGATATCGTGCGATATTGTACAATGGCATACAATTGTAAAATTGTATGCCATTGTATATGGCATACAATGCCATACAATGCGATGCGATTAAACATTGTATAAGCACCCTAATGGGTGCTTACAATGTTAAATGCACCCCTACGCCACCCCCCCACTGTAAACGTGAACCCGAAGCGTGGCGAGCGCAGCGAGCCCGCGAGGGGCGGCGGTACGTGTCCTCCGACCTTTTCATACCCCCACTATCCACGTCGGCGTGGAGTTGAGAAAAGAAAGTGTGGCGAGCCACCGAGCCCGAAGCGTGGCGAGCGGACGCGGACACCTGTGAAGCCGCGTCCCCTTGCGGGGCTCGCTGCGCTCGCCGGGCTTCGCCATCCCCACACTTTCTATTCTCAACTCCACGCCGACGTAGATAGTGGGGGTATGAAAAGGTCGGAGGACGCGTACCGCCGCCCCTCGCGGGCACGCTGCGCTCGCCACGCTTCGGGTTCATGTTTATAGTGGGGGGGTGGCGTGGGGGTGCATTTAACATTGTAAGCACCCATTAGGGTGCTTAAAAGCACCCTTTATGGTGCTTATACAATCTTTTATCGCATAGGGGGCAAAAATCGCGTCGCATCGCATGCCTTTGGGTGCATGGCATGCGATGCGATGTACACATCGCGCGATGGAGATCGGGGGCACCGCCAAAATACACAAGTACCGCTTAATACATCTGCCCCATTGTAACCAAACCCTAAGCATTAACATATTGTTCATGCCTTGGAAGTGATATGTTTATTGCCGGAATAAATGTACGTGTTATGCTGTGTCATTAGACCAAATCCACAGAGCGCATGTGATTCATTTATGTGGATCTTTATAAAATTCTTCCACAGATAGTTATATAATTTACACTTGGGCAGCATGGTAGCACAGTGGTTAGCTTCCATGCCCAACCTGGACACTATCCATGTGGAGTATATAGGTTTATCTCTGTTGCATACATTTCCTCCATATTTTCTGACTTCCTCTCACTGGGCAGTATTCAATAAGAAAAGTTCTCCGTGTTTTGTGGAGAATTTGTGCTTTGTTCGCCTTGGATGGAGCATTTTGCTCTCCAAAAGCGAGCAACCCTATTCAATGTGAAATATTCTCCGTCTTTTTAAGTGATTTTCTCCGTCTCTCTCCGTGTAGCAATTCTCCATCTTTTGATGGAGAGCTGGAATGTGAACTTTTGAACGTAAAGGTTTTTTTTTTAAATTTTGGTGTAAAAAAATCAGGTTTTTTTTTTTGTGAAGGGGCATGTTATTTTTATTCATGTGCTTATAGCACATGAATATATATTTAATTTTAAAAAAAATATTTGTTTACATTTTTTTTTTTTTTTTACACAGTGCAGCCAGCAGGGGGCCCGAGCGCTCGAGCCGCTCATTAGATATTCATATATTCACTGCAGCCGAACGTAACTATGCACGAACGGTGCAGTGAATACTGGGTCCCCCGCTGGCTATAGGGGGGTGCAGCCTGGGTCCTGGAGAGCCCCCCTCCCCTCCACAGTCCTCTGGAGCAGCCAGGGAGACTTTAATCTCTCTGGCTGCTTCCGGCTCCCTGAAAGCTCCCTGCTCCCTGCAGGGGTTAAGACTCGCCGCGAGTGGCGGCGAGTCTTAACCACATTGAATAGAGGGAGCAGGAGTGGCAGCGAGCCCTCCGGAACACGGAGAGTGCATGGAGAGCTAAATAAAACGCTCTCCATGCACGGAGAACTTTTTCATTGAATACTGCCCACTGACTCATGATAGATAAAACTAGTAAAACTGTGAAGAACAGCAAATGCAAACATGCAATACAATTATAATAGGTATGAGATCCTAGTGCTAATTACAAATGGGAGATGTGCTGTGTAAAACATTCTCAAATGTTGATCATTAGGGAATGTACATTATATGACCTCACTGCCTGCAATACAGTAGACGCACCTGTAAACGTAATAGAGTTAGCAATAATAAGACGGAGTATAAAGCACTTACTTGTGGACATTAATAAACTGTAATTACAATGCATGTCAAATGCAACAAAGTATATTATTTACATCAGGTCCAAGAGAAATCAATTTGCATTTTTGCAAAAGAATCCATAATGAGGACATATTTTGTAATTAAATGAAGCATTGAATAGAAGTGGTATATACTCATATGCAGTGCAGTCCCATATTCTTACTTACCAGAACAACAAACTTTAGTTTTTTTTCTGCAGTTGCTTGACCCAATAAAAGAAGTAAGGAAATTAGCAAAGTTAGCAAAAAAACTCCGGAACACCTAGAATCCATCTCTGCAGAACTTCAAAGTCAGGATGTTATCGTCGGTGAACAGACAGATATAGCACATTGCTAAGACATTGCAAAGCATTTGCAGCACAGTAGAAAGGCAACAGGGTGGAGCAAGGTGTTTCAGACAATGCCAAACTAAAACAGGTTATAGTACTTGGAATAGCAACTCTGGCAGAATGTTCCCAGGGTAAACAGACATGAGATTCTCTACAGCACATTATACTGAGGTGTGAAACCTTGAGAGATACTTACATAAGCTTATAGCTATGACATACTGTGTAATGTATAAACAAATTATTGCAAAAAGGATCTAATAACAAAGAATTTCTATTGGTGAAAAATCTTTTTAGGTGTTTAACAAACAAACACAAAAATTAAGGAAAATAATTTTATTTTGTATTTTCAAAAGGAAAAATTGCTTTATTTTAGAGGCTTCTCCCTCAGTATTACATCACATGGGAAACAGGTCAGATCAGTAAGTGTCATCCTGTAGCTGGGAATAACAAAATACACACAATGCTTGTGCCTCGGGGTGTCAGAGAAAGGTACACAATGACTGAATTCTAATTACTAATCATGAGGCACCTTTCTCGGCTCCTGATTGGCTGCTAGGCGGCCAATAGAATCATTCGGATGAGAGGCGTGGAAGATGAAACATCTCTGCGCCTCTCAAAGTCCATTGTGTACCAGCGGCTGATGCGGTGGACCATGGCGGAGACGGAGAAGACGGAGAAGATGTCGGGATCTTCGCCAGAGGACCTGGTAAGTAGGATTTCCTTCCCCAGGTCCCCCATGGATTTCTTTGGATCCAGGACCCCGGACTCTTCAGCCCTGGAGCCCCTGACCAGCCCCGGAACCAAGGCCTCGGAACCAAGGCACTGGACCGGACCCAGGGACCTACCGGCTCAAGATAGGTACAGATGAATCTGGCCTTATCCTTGCTGGCGATCCGCCAGCAGCATGCTGCTGGCGGATCGCCAGCAACACAGCGCCGCTATCTGACGAGCGTCTCAGTATCCGGGCGGTGGGGCGGCGAGGCGGACTCTTTACTGTCCGCCTCCCGCTCGAGGGGGCAGGGGGGGATCCGAGGAGGCTGCGGGGGGTGCGGTCGCCCGGTGTGGGCACCGGGCGACCTAGGGCAGCACCGTCGGAAGGGGACGCGCGCGCACCTCGTGCGCGCGCGTCCCCTTCCGACATACAGATGGTGGCGGGGCAGGGGATGGCGATGGCGACGCCATCGCCATCCCCTGCAAAGATGAATCCCGCTACATCTGTAAGTATCATTATGTATGGGCTTTGTATGTATTAAGGTTTTATTTTTAATGGGTGTCAGTGTGTTTATCTAACTATTTCTTTTACTGTGGAACTACAAGTTGGTTGGTACTGTGGTTCTCCAAGTCCCAGCTTGCGGAGGAGGCTTGCTGGGACTCATAGTTCCACGGTATAAGATAATAGTTTATCATCTATTTTTTTTTACACAAAATCAGCTCGATGCTCACCGCCCAGGGGCATCGAGGACAGCCCCGGGCTTCAGCATGGGCAGGTAAGTTCTGGAGGGGGGGGGCCTTCTTTGGGGGGGTCCCCAGGACCCCTGCCCACGCTGACCGGTCAGGGAATGAATGCTTTGGCCGGGGGACTTGTATAAAAAGTCTCCTCCCTGGCTGTGGCATTACCCTGCTGGCTGGTTGGGCCTGGTGCTGGTTCTTAAAAATACGGGGGGCCCCTACTCATTTTGTCCCTCGTATTTTGGGAACCAGGACCGGCCCTTGAGCCTGGTGCTGGTTTAATAAAATCCTGGGGAAGCCTATTTGTTCAGCCCCTTGATTTTATGAAACCAGGACCGGCTCTTTGAGCCCGGGGCTGGTTATGCTCATGAGGGGGGACCCCACGTCGTTTTTTTTTACACTTTTTTTTCTTTACACAAAATCGCACATTTCTGAAAAAGGGCAGATTTTCATCACTGAAAATCGCACATTTTCATGCCTAAAAATCGCACTATATAGCACTTTATCGCGCTTTTTTGCCGCTAATTTGCATCTCATTAAATATGCGAATTCACAGAAAAAGTGCGATTTTTAAAAAGTGCGATATAGGGCGAATTGGGGAAAAAATCGCATTTTGAAAAAAAAGGTCATTCCACTAAATCTCGGCCCATATGTGTGAATCGTCATCGCAAAATACGGTACTTTCAACCTGATGGTTTATTGAGCTCTAGTGATCTCACCTTCAACTTTTCTAGTACAACACGAAAATGCAAAGGGAAAACAGGACTTCACTTCGAGCTTTTTTTATTGATAGACAAAAGAGAATGTGCAAAATGTCTCTTGGAACTAGGATTATAAAAATGGTGGGAGGAGTCTCCCTGGAACGCTGTGCAGTCTCTTGGTCCATGCGATAAAATAGATATGAGACTCTTTCAAAGAGATTTCAGGTTAGTGCATGCTTGTCTTGTGTATTTGTTTTTTTTTAAACTGGCAAATCAACATTGATCTATGAAAATGTAACGAAGGATGGGATAAATTGTATGAAATACTGCATTATATTCTTCACACTCATTTTGACTGAAGCTAAATACTTTTAATGAACATAAGGATATATGGATGGCTGACAGACAATGAGCCTGATTCAGGTTGGCTCGCGAAGCAGCGCACATTCGCTGCTTAGCAAGCGAGTAAATACTGCCTGCCAGGAAGCGACCACGCCCCCCCCGCTGCCACGCAATACACATCTATTCCCATGTGGCCGAATGTATGGAAAATCATCTGATGGTCCCCGACCATCGAATGATTATTTTACCCGTTCGCAAATTAAAGTCAGTCTAGACTGACTTTTATTTGACTCGGAGATGTCCGAAATTTGGAATGGGTGCTGACATTATGTGATGTCAGCCGCCCACCCCGTGCAGTGTTCGACCTGCCTGCATTCGCTTTGGGATGCCTGGTGTTTTTCTGGGCCCTCCCACCGTTTTTGTGGGCACGCCCAGGAAATGCTGGGAGTTCCCATGAAACATCCCACTGCCTGCCCCTGCCCACCCCTCTCTGTGGGAACGCCTCCGCGAGTGTGATACTCACGAAAGGCATTCGCACAGCAGGTCTGCACATGTGTATTTTCGCCGATACGCATGCACAGACCCGCAACATCGATCTCCGGACCAAATTCTTAAATCTCCGAGCCAACCTGAATCAGGCCCAGTGTCTAGGTTGACAGTCAATAGGTCGACATCATAAGGTCAACATACTTATATTAAACATAATCAAAAGATTGACACAAGTCACTGGTCGACATGTCAATGGTTGATACAGGAAAAGGTCGAGATTTCCACCATTTTTTTCTTCATTGTGTTGACCTTTCATACTTTACCTTCCTGGCAGACTCCGTTTGGGAATGGGAAAGTGTGCCGAGTGCAACTGTAGCAGAGCAAGGCAACTGGCCAGAAGCATGGTGAGCTAAGCGGTACACTAATTGGGGTCCCACATGCTCTGGGGTCCACATTGACAAAAGAAAGTGAACTTTTGGGGTCGACCTAGACATTATGGGGGACATTTACTAAAGGAAATTTGTAAAAAATAGGTGTATTTGTATCCAGAAATACACTTATTTTTGACATTTACTATCCCGAAAATACGGCAATTCGTATCCGTATTAATAGCACATCAATACGAATACGAATTGCCGTATTTTCGGGATAGTAAATGTCAAAAATAAGTGTATTTCTGGATACAAATACACCTATTTTTTTTACAAATTTCCTTTAGTAAATTTTCCCCCTATCTGTGAGTAAATAAGTACAGACCTTTTATACTGAATGCCAAATTAGAGCCGATAGACCAAAGAAAGGTCTATTTTATTCATATAATTCCAGGCTAAGCTCTGTAGTGAAATACTTGACATGTCTATGGGAGTGTACAATATATAAAGCAAATAGGCCACCACAGGAAAATAATAAAGTATATAGTGAATAGATTTTTGTTCTGTGCGGTAACGCACCCCCCCCACCTTTGGAGCTGCCACTGGACCCTTCCACTGCATTTCATTCCTCTGTCTGAAATTACTCCCAGATATTACAACATTGAAGCATTTTGCACTGAGTTCCTTCTGGAGGAGCTAAGCACACATTGTAAGTGAGTGAGTGAGTGACTGCTGAGGTGGTGCAGTGCATGCATTGCCTCAGATACTTTACACTATGGAGGTATTAATCTGACAGTAAGTCAGCAACTCTTTGTGAGCGGAACCTAGGGATAAGGCATGGTAATTTTTCGCAAATTGATGGGGCAAGTCAGTAGAAATAAGATGAAAGACATACGGAGTAGTGTCCATATTGCAATCTCAACCTTGCAACAATAGGCACCCCCAAGACCTAGTGCCCTCAGCTCTGATGAGCCTCATGGTTGAAAAACCAGGCTGAAGGGGGGGGGGGGGGGGGGGGTGTAGGGAAGCTATTTAATTACCCATGCCTGAGCTTGTTGGCGAGGCCCAGTATGGGCTTGGGTCCATTGTCTCTTACCAACTTACCTTGAATGTGAAGCCCAAGAATACCATGTAATCAAGAATCCATTATAAGGCTCACAAAGTTTTGGTCAGAGAGCAAAAGAAATCTGATGTTGCCTTTGTCTATGCGCACAGATTGAAGTGCAGAGTGGCACTTAGTGGAGAAAAAATTAGTAACCTGGCTGTGAATGTAAGAAGGGAAAATAAAGGCGGAGACATTAAAATTTTGTTATGGACCACTCAATGTTCAAGTTATGACACTAGTCTTCATTTTG
The DNA here is from genome assembly GCF_055691185.1 of Crinia signifera. NCBI lineage: Eukaryota > Metazoa > Chordata > Amphibia > Anura > Myobatrachidae > Crinia > Crinia signifera. Next base: position 227,052,757 of record NC_139221.1, read on the forward strand.
TTATTTTATATGGTGGTTCATGAATGTGATATTGTGTTTATGACCATGCACATTTTCTTTCGAATTCTCAAATTAGTAAATAACTCTGAACCAGGCCCTCTGTCTAGATGCAATAATTAGGAACATCAACTGGAAAAGGTAGCCCTGTGGCTACACAGACTGGCCTGCAGCAGTAGTCACGCAAGACCGATTTTTCTCTACATACATGAGTGCAGCTAAAGGCAGATACTTGCACCCAAAGTGGTCATGACATGCCTATGTTTTTGCCACCACAACTGATTACCTCTCCCATACATAGTTACCTACCATCCTGCATTCTGCAGGAGATTCCCTGAAGGGATGCAGTTTAAATCCCGGTGGTCGGGATCCCGGCGTTCAAAATCCTGACACCGGAATCCTGAACGCTGAAATCCCGACACTTTCTCCCCCTGTGGGTGTCCACAACACCCTCGGAGGGAGAATAAATTAGTGTGCCGAGCGTAGTGAGGCACTGGGCCCACTGCGTGGCAAGCGCAGCGAGCCCGCAAGGGGGGGCGATCCACGTCCCCCCCCTTGTCGGGATTTCGGCGTTCAGGATTCCGGCATCGGGATTTTGAACGCCGGGATCCCGACCGCCGGCTTTTCATGCCGAATCCTTCCCTGAAATAGCAGCAATCTCCCTCTCTCCCTCATTAGTCTAGCAATCTCCCTCATTTTACCTAGCCCACATTACACTGTTACATTTTCAGGGGAAAAAAGGAATAAGAGATAGATACATTTATATTGAATCATCAGCACCATTTCCCAGCACTTAAGCAAGTATAGGATCTCTTACTAACTGCTTTAGGGCTCATCTACATTTGGATATAAGTAATTTTAAAAGATTCCTCTCAGATGTAGCAGAACACACCCACGCTTCTAGGTGCCACGTTCACACTCTCTTTTCACAATCTCTCCATATATGGAACTAGAAACGCCCCTTGGGTGGAGCATGACATGCCCCCTCAATGGGGCACTGTGCAAAATTACCAACTATAATCTCCCTGGAACTAGTTTTCAAAAGTAGGCAAGTATGCTCCCATATGGTTCTTTCCTGTCAACAACAGGAAAAATGTCACTGCAAGAGTGATCGCAAAGGTGCCTTGGTGCAATCGCAGCACTTGCGCAGCCTGCTTACCTGTATATAATCGCTCTGTGAAAACATCGGTATTGCTTACAAACATGAATTAGGTACATTTTCTAGATTTTATCTTTGTATCTATTTCAAGATCAACATTTGTTTTAATTTATTTTATGTTAAGGGAAAGAGTAAAAATTAAGAAGAGCACATACTGTACATTAACAAGTTATTGTATTACTTATGACAGCATTTAGGGAACAGGCTTACCAGCTTATTAATTGGTTTAATGACAGACATTCACCTCCTGTAATTGTTAATCTTGTTTTTGGCTTATTTAAAACAATGAACACTGAAAAACCTGATTTATGTTTTTACATACAAACAGTGCAGTAATAATACTTAATCTGGCTGCCAAGTATTGTATATAATATAATGTAGGTATTATGGAAAGAACTGGTCAAATGAACTACAGATGGATACATCTTTTTTTATCCAGTAGGTGCGCCATGTCTTTCCATCTCAGCAAGCAGTTTGCAGAGAATGGGAGGTGCGTGTGTGTGAGATACTTTTGCGCCCCATTTGTGGCAATGCGATGCACGTGTGTGTGTGAGACTCTCGCCGATGCAGACATGGCGCACCCGTGGGATGAACAAAGGTGGCTCCATCTGTAGTAAAGATGGATGACTGTCTGTCAGAGTTTATTAAAAAAATAGCAATATAAATCACTATTATTGTAGCAAAAGGTCAGGATTTCAGGTATATTGGGTGAGATTTAATAGGATGAGAGATTCATAAAGTGCGATATTTGGTAAGAAATCTCCAGTTTTCATGCAATCATTTACTCTTCAAACTCAAACTGGTTTTGCAGTGTAAATGATTGCCGGTTTAAAAAAACGAGATTTCCTACCAAATCTCTCACTTTCTGAATTTCTCATCCTATTAAATCTCACGGTACTTGTTTCCTAGCACAGCGCCCAATTTTTTCATCTTATGCGATCACATTGCATCGCATGCCATATAGCCGTATGCGATGCGATGTGATGCAATATGATTTTTAAATGTATAAGCACACTAATGGGTGCTTACAATGTTAAATGCCCCCCCCTTATACGATTTTTAATTGTATAAGCACACTAATGGGTGCTTACAATGTTAAATATAGTGTGGCGAGCACAGCGAGCCCCGCGAGGGGACACGTATTACTTTACATGTATTCCGCGTCCCCTCGCCGGGGTCGCTGCGCTCGCCATGCTTCAGGCTCGGTTGCTCGCCACAATATCTAAAATCAACTCCATGCCGACTTGGATAGTTGGGTTTGAAAAGGTCGGAGGACACGTACCGCCGCTCCTCGCGGGCTCACTGCGCTCGCCACGCTTCGGGTTGGCGTTGATAGTGGGGGTGGCGTGGGGGGTGCATTTAACATTGTAAGCACCCATTATGGTGCTTATAAGATGAAAAATGGTATAGGGGGCCATTTAACATTGAAAGCACCCATTAGTGTGCTTATACAATTCAAAATCGTATCCCATCGCATTGTATGCCATTGTATGCCATATACGATGGTATAGGATTTTAAATTGTATAAGATCGGGTCCCATACCATCGCATACCATTTTAAGGCTTATGGTATACGATGCGATGGGCGCCGTGCTAGGAAAAAAGCACCAATCTCACCCATGGTGTATAAAATATACCAATTTGTGACATACTGCATATAAATGTACTATTGTATGGCAATGTGTAAGGGGAACTACTGTGTGGCACACGGTGTATAAGGGTATAAGTGTATATAAGTGTGTGAAATAATGTCAATAAGGGCCATAACTGTGTGGTGTAAAATGAATAAGATACATTACTGTGCATTGTAATGTTTATGAAGGATACTACTGTGCGCTGTGTACTATACTCTGTTGCCACTGCTGTTACTGCTGACAACCATTGTTATCCTCAGTAAACCACCCTTAATTAAGGACACTGTATACTGTTTTTTTTATCTCCATTTTACATTTAAATGGTGTCTGTTTTTATCCACCAATTGGACATATGAACAATTTTCAAAAATAAAACAACTGGGCAACAAAACTACTTTGTTAGATTTTGCTAATCAGTTTGATGTGAGACATTTGAATAACTGTGTAAAAATGAGTCTGAATCTGTATATGCTGTGCAACAATGAAATGTCCATGGTTTTGTACTAATTCCTGTTTGGATAGTACACTTTGAGTTGTGTTTTGCTGCCTGCACCTGCAAATCAACTAATACCCCTTTCACACTGCAGCTCTAAAATGCTATATTGCCGATTTTTTAGCCTTTTTAAATGGTTAGAGCTGCAGTGTGAAAGCACCAGTTTTAAATTACCGGTTTAAGTAAACCGGTAATTCAAAACGGTTAAAAAAGAGGGATCCTACACGGTTCAGACCTGTTCTTTTTGCAGTGTGAATGGGTATGTACCTGTATTTTGGATCCCACGTCGGTCCCACCTCCCCTGGTACTTGCCAGTGCCTGGGAGTCCAGCCAGCGGTGTCCTTGTATTACTGGGGAGCGTTGTCCTTGTATGGCTGGGGAGGCAGTGGGGTCCATGCGGTGGAGTCCTTGTATTGGTGGGGAGACATCGGGGTGCATGCGGCGGGTCCGTTCAGGGATGGGAAGTCAGCGGCGGGGTCCCTGTGGTGGATGGGCACTAGTACCGCTACTTGCTGGGGACCCCGCTCCCCAGCAATACAAGGACAACGCTCCCCAGTAATACAAGTACAACGCTCCCCAGCAATACAAGGACAAAGTTCCCCAGCAATACAGTGACAAAGTTCCCCAGCAATACAAGGACCCTGCTGGCCAGATCTCTAGACGCTGGCAAGTACCGGGGGAGTGGGTGCACTGGCAAGGACCTGGGGAGGCGGGGGACGCTGCCAAGGACCAGGGAAGGGGGTGTATATTTCTGGTGAATTACCGGTTTTACCTTTCACAACGGGTTCAATGTGAAAGGTACAAAAATGGTAATTAACCAGTAATATACTGTTTACAACATGTAGTGTGAAAGGGGTAAAACTTGCTCTGACCCGGTTAAAAAAAAGTTTCAAAAACCCAGTCAAAGCAGGTTTTGCAGTGTGAAAGAAGTATAAGAAGCAATAGAGAAAGAAGCTACACGCAGGGCCGGTGCAAGGGTGTCTGGCGCCCTCCTGCAAACCATACATTTTGCGCCCTTTCACATTGCCATTGCAACAAGCTGCAGCCCGATTGTGGGAGTGTATGCAACATGCGATCCTATGGAGGATCTCGGGTGCATGTACATTAGGGCGGAGTGAAAAAACTGAAATTGAGAAATTCAAAATCGGCTAGTGTGGGAAAGTTGTGACTTGACCTGAATAAGAAACGTGCAAAAGCTTTTTGATCTGAGTCAACATCTTCTGTTCTGGCAAGAGGCCTGAAGTTTCACTTTTTTGGTGAAAATGACGAAAACTATGAAGATGCTCCGATCTAGTTAAAATTATGTCATGCTGTCTTAGAGTGGTTTATTAATATACTTTAGCTTAGTAAAAGAGAGTACGAGCTTGTCCTAGTGCAAAGTGACTGACTTTGGCGAGAGAAAATATCCCTGATAAATGACCCATTTTTATGGTTTCAATTGTGAATATGGTGTTTTCTCCGGAACGTGTTTTTTTTTTTTTTTTTTTGTGGGAGAGAATGCTCTGTAATTGATGTGATCAGGAAAAGAAACTTGGTGAAAAAAAAACAGGGTAAATCCCTTTGTTTGCCTTTAATAGAATAGTGCACCTACAATATGTGAATTCTAATGTCCAACAAACTCTTTGCTGAATGCTCCAGTAATTTCAGTTACAATGCATTACACTCTGTTCTTTAGGTGCAGGATTTAAAACACTTCTGTTTATAATGTTTAGAGTTATTTAAAATGGTACATTAAACAGTTTACACTGTTACTTTTGGGAGAGGATGCTCTGTAATTGATGTGATCAGGAAAAGAAACTTGCTGGGAAAAGAACTGGGTAAATACCTTTAGTTTGCCTTTAATAGAATAGTGCACCTACAGTATGGTGAATTCTAATGTCCAACAAACTCTTTACTGAATGCTCCAGTAAGTTCAGTAACAATGCATTACATACACTCTGTTCTTTAGCTGCAGGATTTAAAACACTTCTGTTTATTTGTTTATTAGTTTATTTGTTTAAAAAACAGTTTGCATCCCCTATGCTGGGAAGTTATGCCAAAGATAAGCCAATATATTAACAATTAAATACGTTGAAGTGTATTATGATGTAATAAACAAACACTTTTAATGTTTAGTGATATTTAAAATGATACATTAAACAGTTTACACTGTTACTTGTAATACTTATTGTAACAGTTACTGTTTTTCAATAACAGACTACAAGTTATTTCTTATTAGCAAGATCTGACAACCAGACACTCTTATTGATAAGAAACAATGGGGCAGACGTATGAAAGATCGTTATGGGGGAGAAGGGGTATCAGCGCATGTTATGTGCACTGATGCCGCGTCTCCCCCATGTATGATGGAGCCAGTGTGCGGTAAAGGACAGGGGCACATAGCGCCCCTGTCCATATCGGTGCTGCTTTCTAAATGATAGCCGGCCGAATGTATGAATGGTCAGCATCATTACTAGTGAAAAGGTAATGAGGCTTTTCTGTGAACGGTTGTATCACTGCCTTTTGGCCCTTATTCAAACCTGATCGCAGTAAAAATTTGTGGTACTTCTTTACTTTCACGGCGCCACTAGATTAGGACAGATAGGAAATCGCGGTCATCGCGGGCATTGAATGCACTAAAAAATCGGGTGCGACGCGATGCCCGCGATGCCCGCGATTTCCCATAGGGACCAATGTTAAATTTCTCAATGGACACGATTTTCTGTTCAATGCCTCAGTTGACACGATTTTTCCATAGGAAACAATGTTAAATGGCCCACAGAGGCCAAATAGGCACCCTCAAGTTGTTAGCGCCACCCCACGATCAACGTCAACCCGAAGCGTGGCGAGCGCAGCGAGCCCGCGAGGGGCGGCGGTACGCGTCCTCCGACCTTTTCATGCCCTACTATCCACTAGGGCGTGGAGTGAGAATAGAATAGTGTGGCGAGCGCAGCGAGCCACTGAGCCCGAAGCGTGGCGAGCGCAGCGAGCCCCGCGAGGGGACGCGGATACCTGTGAAGCCCGCGAAGGGACGCGTTTACCTGTGAAGGTATCCGCGTCCCCTCGCGGGGCTCGCTGCGCTCGCCACGCTTCGGGCTCCGTGGCTCGCTGCGCTCGCCACACTATTCTATTCTCACTCCACGCCCTAGTGGATAGTAGGGCATGAAAAGGTCGGAGGACGCGTACCGCCGCCCCTCGCGGGCTCGCCACGCTTCGGGTTGACGTTGATCGTGGGGTGGCGTTAACAATTGTGGGGGCCATTTCACACTTGAGGGTGCCTATTTGGCCTCTGTGGGCCATTTAACATTGTTTCCTATGGAAAAATCGTGTCAATTGAGGCATTGAACAGAAAATCGTGTCCATTGAGAAATTTAACATTGGTCCCTATGGGAAATCGCGGGCATCGCGGGCATCGCGTCGCACCCGATTTTTTAGTGCATTCAATGCCCGCGATGACCGCGATTTCTAGTGGCGCCGTGAAAGTAAAGAAGTACCAAATTTGTTCTCAAAATGGGCAAAAAAATGCTGCACTGCAGGGGGGGGGGGGGCAGATGTAACATGTGCAGAGTGAGTTAGATTTGGGGGGGGCTGTGTTGAAACTGAAATCTAAATTGCAGTGTAAAAATAAAAAAATAAAGCAGCCAAAATTTACCCTGCACAGAAACAAAATAACTCTCTCTGCACATGTTACATCTGCCCCCCTCCCCCCCTGCAGTGCAGCATTTTTTTGCCCATTTTGAGAACAAATTTTTACTGCGATCAGGTCCTTTACCGCATGCTGGCTCCATCATACATGGGGGAGACGCGGCATCAGTGCACATAACCTGTGCTGATACCCCTTCTCCCCCATAACGATCTTTCATACATCTGCCCCATTGTGTCTTATCAATAAGAGTGTCTGATTGTCAGATCTTGCTAATAAGAAATAATTGTTGCAGTCTATTATTGAAAAACAGTAACTGTTACAATATGTATTACACGTAACAGTGTAAACTGTTTAATGTACCATTTTAAATAACTCTAAACATTATAAACAGAAGTGTTTTAAATCCTGCACCTAAAGAACAGAGTGTAATGCATTGTAACTGAAATTACTGGAGCATTCAGCAAAGAGTTTGTTGGACATTAGAATTCACATATTGTAGGTGCACTATTCTATTAAAGGCAAACAAAGGGATTTACCCTGTTTTTTTTTCACCAAGTTTCTTTTCCTGATCACATCAATTACAGAGCATTCTCTCCCACAAAAAAAAATAAAAAAAAACACGTTCCGGAGAAAACACCATATTCACAATTGAAACCATTAAAATGGGTCATTTATCAGGGATTTTTTCTCTCGCCAAAGTCAGTCACTTTGCACTAGGACAAGCTCGTACTCTCTTTTACTAAGCTAAAGTATATTAATAAACCACTCTAAGACATCATAACATAATTTTAACTAGATCGGAGCATCTTCACAGTTTTCGTCATTTTCACCAAAAAAGTGAAACTTCAGGCCTCTTGCCAGAACAGAAGATGTTGACTCAGATCAAAAAGCTTTTGCACGTTTCTTATTTAGGTCAAGTCACAACTTTTCCACACTAGCCGATTTTGAATTTCTCAATTTCAGTTTTTTCACTCCGCCCTAATGTACATGTATGCATACATCATCTCAGTGCTGTGTCCGCAAAATGTTGCAGGCACTAAAGGTGCCTATACACACTGCGAGAATCGCAAACGTTATGGGCTAGATTGCATCGCACGGCATGCATGCAATGTGTGTACAATGCGATCCAAAAGCAATACAAAAAGTATGTGCAGCATTCGTGACTATGGGGGAAAGGAGGGGAGAGAAGGAGGAGATGGAAGAGTAGGGGAGGAGATAGAGGGGCGGAGTGTTGAGGACTGGCAGCGGCACTGGCACAGCACACTGAGAAGAGGGAAGGAAGGGGAGGCGGCGCTGCTGCCTGTTCGTCATTTGATTGACAGCTGACAGGCGCAGGGAGCAATGGGTAGGGGGCGGATCCGGACATGACATGTCATCCAGGCATTCACAGACAGCGCTATATGCCTCAGCGCAAGTGTCCGTGAGGAAGAGGGGGCAGGTCGCAGGAGGAGGACAGTGTGTGCGCGGTGCAGGGAGCTGCTCAGCCTCTCCATACTGCCGCCCGCTGTCAGACAGGCACTGCGGGCGGCGTGCAGGAGGCAGTGACAGTGAGGGCTGAGGCAGCTTTAGCAGAGCAGGGAGGGAGACAGCGCCTTTTCAGTATGGCGCCTCCCTGCTTTGCAGGAGCTGCTGAGTGGGTAGCGCCGGCCCTGGCTACACGTGACCTCTCAGAGTGGCTCATGCAGTATGGCGTATTGAGGGAAGGTATATTTTTGAAGATATCTCTTCTTCTGGAGAGTGGTTTCTCTGTTGTCAGATCCTCAAAGGATTGATGCAGTATCTGGCAGTATAACTTCTTCAGAGTTATTCATAATATTAGTCTTCACCCACCCCAAATATATTACTACATTACTGAAGTATATTAGTATGTTGTGGCAATCTGTCACTGCTGTTCTGGACCAGTATACATTCACATGTGTGGATCATCCATACGGTTCTTGGAGAGGCTAGGAGTTATCCTGCCTTTCCCATAGCACTGGACATGATCCTAGGCTCTCCAGCACCATCCTTCCTACCCCCTACAGTATGTCTCTTATGCCCTTTTCAGACCGCACTTTTTACCAGGTATTTTGACGGTTTTTTTACCGTTTCAAACCGGTAATTTGTGCAGTCTGAAAGGTACAGAGTGAATTTACCGGTTCTACTGGACTGGTATTTCCAAACGGTAAAAAGCAGGGTGCTACCCGTTTCAGACCCGTTTTTTTTCATCCACTGTTTTCTATGCGTTAAAACGGGTCCAGTGTTGTGAAGGGACAAAAACTGCACTGAAATACCATTTAAAGACATGCGGTGTGAAAGGGGATTTAGCTGGCAGACCCGTTTTTAGAAACGTTTTAAAATACCTGGTCAAAGCCAGTTTTGCGGACTGAAAGCAGCATTAGCCTTCCCATTATCATGTTTTTCTCAATCTCTACAGTCCCCTGTGTCTCTCAGCCTCTCCATTCCCCTGTGTCTGTCAGCCTCCCCCATTGCCCTGTGTCTCTCAGCCTCTCCATTCCCCTGTGTCTTTTAGCCTCTCCATTCCCCTGTGTCTTTTAGCCTCTCCATTCCCCTGTGTCTTTTAGCCTTTTCATTCCCCTGTCTCTCAGCCTCCCCATTCCCCTGTGTCTTTTTGCCTCCTCATTCCCCTGTGTCTGTCTGCCTACCCATTCATTGTATCTCCCACCCTCCCCATCCCCCTGTATCTCTCAGCCTCCCCACCCCCCTGTATCTCTCAGCCAACACATTTTTCTGTGTCTCTAATTCTCCCTTTCCTTGTGGCCCAACCTTCCCATGTGTCTCTCAGCAAACCCACACCCTCCCCACATCCCTCTGTGTTTTTAAGTCTCCACCTGCCCCTGTGGTTCAGCCTTCCTGTGTCTCTGACTCCCCATGTGTCTACACTACATGACCCATAAATCTCCGCTTCCACCTCCAGAAATGCTGCAGAGAGTCTCCTCTCTGGGCTTTTCCCATAACATTAGTGTCACACCACACTTCCAACTTAGAACAGTTAGGGCATCACAATTAACATCCGTCTGATTCATCCTATCAGACCTACTACAGACAACCACAGAGGGGTCTAACATATATGAAGAAATTCAATTGCCTGTGAAGGATACCAATAGCCATTTCCACTGTGTTTGAACTCCAGAAATGTCAGCCCATCCTGCACCTTTTGCCCAGCTGATTCGCACCCAAAATGACAAATTGGTCATGACACCTTCTTTTTAAAGCATACAGTACCTAAGGAAATGAATGCATCCTCTGTAAAATGTCTCCTTTGTCTCTCCATTATCAGAGCGCTGCAAGTTAAGCTTTGTAAATTTGATCATGAAGTTGCTTAGTTTGTTACCACTTGCTATAAAAGAGTGACACCAAGTGGCTAATTATATAAACTACAGCTTTATATATTGTATGATAAAAATGATATTAGGATCAAATTTCTACTACAATATGCATATAGATACAGTATACTGGGTTACAACAGCCGAAAATCTAAGAGCAAACGTTTTTTTGTGGAACTAAGTACAAACAGGTTTAGAATCTACATACATTTGTAAAATGTTCTCTGCATTTAGAAACTATTTATAAATTGCAGAGACTTATTTTTATATGGCTAATTCTTAGTTGTCAGCAAAGTGGCTGTTTAACATGATGCAGTGGAAGCCTAATTTCTTACCGCATGCTAAGGTGAGTTTCTGTAGAAATAATGCAGGGATTCATGGGGCTTCAAGCCTCAACAGTATCAGCACTTGCACCAGCTCTATGATAGCTGAACGTAATAGCACAGTAGCACAGTAGTATAGCTAAGGCTGTTTCTATAAAATTTGTCTCTCGCACAAAAAAGTGTTATAAATTTCTTTGTGTTTTTTTCCATACCTTTATTGGACACATGCAGAAGCAGGTAAATATTAACTTTATAATTATTCAACTAATTTTTAAATGAATTACTAGAGCGCCAGGTACTGTGGTTTGACTGTTACTTTATGTACCAGTTCACTCCACAAACATAGATTTTTCTGAATCAGGCCCATTGTAAAAATAAAATACTTGCACGCATACATAAAGGGGCGCGGTCTTGCTGCAATGGGTGTGGCCTTGCAGAAAAAAGACAATCTAACACTGAGACAATAGTGCCTCTTACACCATATTATACCCCACACAGTAATTACCCTGGTACAATATTACGCCTCACACAGTAATGCCCCTGACACCACATCATTGACCTTATTCTGGCTGACTCGCAAGGCTGCAAATTTAACAGCGTTGTGAGTCCCCCAGACACTGCCCGCACGGCTGCCGCCCCCCACATGCCGAAATCCACCATGCAGTTGCAAATGGATGATCTGCATAATCATCCATTCGCAGCCTTGGGTGCGGGGGAGAAATCATTCGATAGTCGGCGACCATGATGGGGAAGCACCAGCCCTGAAATTTACTAAGATGGTACGTTGCCCAGAACAACCAATCAGATTCTACGTCTTATTTAGCACCTTCTAGTAGATATAAGATTGAATCGGGTTGGTTGCTATGGGAAATATCCCATCTTCAATAGAACTCCCATCTTAGAAAAGTTACCCCACTATCCATCAAAGTAGCTGATCTGACGTGGAATCAGCCCCAATTATGAAATTGACCATGTTCATTACATTGCCATTATGGGACAACTATACAGCTCTTACAGGAAATAATAATTGCTATATTCAAACTCTATTAGAGCACGTTTACACACTTGTCACATTTATATTACGTTTGAGTTTTAAACACTTGCCAAAAGCATGTAACCTGTTACTTAGCTAAAAAAACAATGTTTCTGATGTTTGCATTAGCAAATGAGAGATGGTGGGTATGCCCGCGTTCAAAATACCATCACTGGCACCCCGGTAGGGGTCAGGCAGGTACAGTGTCTCAGCTACTCCTGTCTGCTACATCCAATGCAAACAAAAATCTCTTTATCAATTAACTATATTACCCATTATAATTGGAGAGCAAGGGATAATTTATGCTAGGTCTTTGATGTGTGCTGTAATGTCGCTTACTGCAGACTGCCAGTGTATAGCTATCCTGTTGGGAAAGCCACTGCTGCCTCACTATCCCCTGAGGCTGTCAGATCCTGGCTGATTGCAGTGAAGCACTCAGATCCCCACTTCTGCTCTGCCCAGCATTGTCTCCATCCCTGGCCACCAGAAGCTGTGGAAAGCTCACGGACATGGCTCAGTAGACTAGGCTGACACTGGGATCACTGTAGTTAAGCTGCACAGTAGCAGTTGGTGCGGCCCTCAAAATGGCTGCTCCAACTGTCACACTATCCAGCAAGAACCAGCTTCTCTCTTGAGCAGCATGTGACCTCCAACTGTCACATTAGCCAGCATGAGCCAGACTCTCTTTGGGGCAGCATGTGACCTCCAACTGTCACAATAGCCAGCATGAGCCAGCCTCTCTCTGTGGCAGCATGGGACCTCCAACTGTCACAATAGCCAGCATGAGCCAGACTCTCTCTGGGGCAGCATGTGACCTCCAACTGTCACAATAGCCAGCATAAGCCAGCCTCTCTCTGGGTCAGCATGTGACCTCCAACTGTCACAATAGCCAGCATGAGCCAGCCTCTCTCTGGGGCAGCATGTGACCACCAACTGTTACAATAGCCAGCATGAGCCAGCCTCTCTCTGGGGCAGCATGTGACCTCCAACTATCAAACTAGCCAGCATGAGACATATTAGATCCACCCAAAGCATTGTAGGTACATGTGTGTACAAGGCACCATGTACAAGGCCTTGTACAGGGATCTGTAGTTGGACCAGTGCTTTTTAATATCTTTATTGGTGATATTGCAAATGGAATTGATGGTAAAATGTGCCTTTTTGCAGATGACACAAAGGTATGCAACAGGGTAGACACACCAGGAGGGGTAAAACAAATGATTGATGATCTAGGTAGATTAGAGGAATGGTCAAGAGCATGGCAACTACAGTTTAATGCCAAAAAGTGCAAAATCATGCACTTGGGTTGCAAAAATCCAAAGACTAAATACAGTGGCGTAAGTTCATACAATGCGCCCGGAGGCGGTATTGATTGTGGTGCCCCCTTCCTACACACAAACACGCACCTCGCACCGTGCGCATCACCCCCCCCCCCCAAAAGAAAAGAAAAAAAGCACCATATGCCATACTCACGGCCACACTTTTTGAGACTCCCGGCAGATCTCTCCCCGAACGCAGTCCACTGCGTCAGGGAGCTGGGCAATGACGATAAGCCTACCCAAGCAGGGAGAAGAAAGTAGCAGTTGTAGCCTTGTAGGAGGACGGTGCCGCCAGGCAGCCCCGCGCGACGTGGCTGCTGCAGTGATTACTCGCTCAGCCTCTCACTGACCGGCAGTCTAAGCTGCCGACGTGTGCCCCGCGTGATGGCACTGCTCGGCCACCGGCAAAAACGCCCCTCCCCCCGACACTTATCGCGGAGACCCTAAGTCCCCCAGCGGAAGGGCTCCCAGGACTCTGCAATGGTGCCTGCTTTCTGTGCCCCAGTGGTGTAATTTGGGCTCCGTAGCCCCGGCGGTGGTGGAACAGGCACCACCGGGGCGCAGGTTCAGTATTCTAATGTAGCCCAAGAGCAGAGGGCATGGTGGAAGGGGAAGCGCTCTCTGGCTGTCTGTGTGAGGACGCAGTGACAGGGTCACTGAGTGTCCTCACACAGACAGCAATAGAGAGCGCTGCCCTTCTGGCTTTCACACTGCTGTGTATCTCCGGGCTCCCTGTAGCCAGGCGGAGAATGTACCCGGCGGACGAAGATGGCAGCTAGCGGTACAGCTGAGACAGTTTTTCTGCCTGCCTCGCCGCTCCTGGCCACAGTGATCAGATAGGCTGTCTGATCACTGTGGCCAGGAACAGCGCGGCTGGTGGAAAACGGAGCTGTCAGGACGCGGTAAGCACTAAGCAGGGAGGGGGGGGGGTGGAGGAGAGAGATCTCCAAGCCCCAGCGCTCGCCTCCACTGGCCATTATACCCCCGCCAGCTACCGTGTGTGTGTCAGCGTCCAGCTTACCCCACATTTAGGAGGGGAGGGGGCGCCCAACATTTTTTTAAAAGTTGCTATTTACACCACTCCTGTGCCCCTCCTGATGGCTAACGCCCAGCGGCAAATGTCTCCATTGCCTCCGGGAGTTACGCCACTGACTAAATATAGTATAAATGGCACTATAATGGAAACTACTGAGGAAGAGAGGGATCTACACAGTAGGTGTCACTATTTCAGGGGACTTAAAGGCAGGTAGGCAATGTAACAAAGCAATGAAGAAGGCAAGTCAGATGCTTGGTTGCATAGGGAGAGGTATCAGCAGTAGAAAGAAGTAATAATGCCACTGTATAGGTCATTCCAGGGGCAAACCCAGGATTTTCAGAAGGGGGTTTCCAGAGAGGGGCGGAGCAAAGCACGGAGATGGACACTTAGGTGACCCAGTATATGCCGGGTCAGTTAAAGTATTATAGATAGACCAAATGTATATAAATAATAATAATTATTATTATATATATATATATATGGAATTTGGAATTCCGCACTCCCAGCCAGCATTGAAAAATAGTATGGGGTGCTCCTTTAAGGCAACACAATGTGTCCCAAATGTAGAGCAGGGTAGGATATGGTTAATCCAATATGGGCACTCACCAGCGTCTCATCATGAAAGGTTTATTGGTACATTACCAGTCAAAAAAAGTGGTGTAGGTCTACGTTTCGGCCACCAGGTGGCCTTTCTCAAGACACATCAGCAGTTGACGTCTTCACAGCACAAAAGTCAGGATACTGACTGTAAATAATTACTTCACAGAAAGAGTAGTAGATGGAATAGCCTTCCATCAGAGGTGGTGGAGGCAAATACAGTAGTACAATTTCAACATGCTTGGGATAGGCATATTGATATCCTTACAAAGCAATAATGATCAAATATGGTTTGATGTAACATGTTTACAAAAGGGGCAGACTAGATGTGCAAAGTGGTTTTTCTCTGCCGTCAAATTCTATGTTTCTGTGTTTCTATAGTTGGGGTTTCGCAATAAATGAATAGTCTTTCTCTGTACAATACTTGTCTAGAGAAAGGGAGACTCCCTGAAATATTTGCAATCTCCCTGAATAATTTAGAAATCTCCCTGAGGCCAGGTCATACAAAATAAGCCTTGAAGAGTGATAAAACGAGAGACAAAGTAACAACCAATTGGCTCCCAACTGTCATTTTTTTTAAATACACCATGTAACATGCCAGTAATGAGCTGATTGGTTGGTACTTATTCTCTGTACCCAAGGCTTAGTACATAGGGGCAGATGTATTAAGCCTTAACAAGAGATAAATGCATGGGTGATAAAGAGAGATAAACGTCCAGCCAATCACTTGCCTACTGCCATGTTACAGGCTGTGTCTGAAAAAAATCAGTAAGGAGCTGATTGGCTGGACGTTTATCTCTCTTTATCACCCTTGAATTTATCTCTTGTTAAGGCTTAATACATCTGCCCCATATTCTCCAAACTCATCACTCTCATCCAAGCATAGTGGAAACACTAGAAAGATTAAAACATGGATACTGTGTGTACTGTACCACAATGAAATGGCAGTGGCTCTCCAGCACACAGTGTGACGAATTACAGGTGATTTGTGCCCCTGAAGTGAGCTGGAGTTGTGTGCTTCATTACAGGGCCTGTGTGTTACATTATGGGGTGTTTGTGTTTCATTACAGAGGGTGTGTGCTGCATTACAGGAGATCTGTGCACAATGATTTGTTCTGCATTAAAAAGGATGAGAAGAATTATACATACTGTACCTAACAACCAAGCCATAGTTACCTACCTTAGGCTGTGTCTACACATTGCATTTTAGCAGGATGCAGTCAAACAGGAGCTGTTTAGCAGGATGCTTACACAAGAGGACATACTGTATACACAAGCCTGCTGCATCCTGCTATAATGCCATGTGTAGACACAGCCCATGAAGACTCATCTCTATGAGAAGACAAAAGAGGAGATACTGCATGTCACTTCAGGGGGTGGACCAGGGCTGTCAGCCACTAACCTCTATCCCTAAATTGGTGTGATGTACAGGTCTGCCGGGATGCTAAGTCGCATCATTTAGCCCTGTCTTCTCCATACGGTGCTGAGATTCTCCTGCAAATTTACTATCCTACCTATTTCACTAGGAAGTGGGCTGGACGTGGGAGATCTGGCCACTCTGCCATGAGTGCAGGGAACTACCAGAAAAATCTGGAGTCTCCTGGCCCTTGCTGTCGAGTAGGCAAATATGAATCAACCTGATTTAACAAGACATTCACACTTTTAAAGTACTGTTCTGTTCATGGCCGCTAAGGGGGAGGAGCACTAAATACCTGTGCTTGATGGAGGGGCCTGGCGTAGGGCCCTAGTCTGACATCCTCCCTCTCCCTCCCAGGCGGCAGCAGCAGGAGCGTGAGCTCTTATGCTGTCAACATGTCAGCACAGCACATGCTGTAGTGTGCTGTGTTGCAGAGAGGCTGCTAAGGAGGGCCACAATGGCCATGACCCCATCCCCTCTATCCCCGGGAATAGATGCTGTGTGCATCTATTATCCAGCAAGTTTGAAACAGACCAGTGCTCCTGCAAAAATTGCATTCACTTTCTGTTATGACATCTTTAAGCATTCAAATGAGTAATGTAGTCCTTTGTGTTTCCTCTAGTGGTCCATCAGGTGATGAGGTAGACCCATTTGGCTCTCACTATGCACAGTGGCTCTAAGTGGAGAAGTTTGAGGAGGCAGGCCCACTATTTTTGTATGTCTAGCTCATTTGCATGCTCTCTCTTATATGTGAAATTAGGCTCCTTGACCTCTTCTTGCTGTTTATCTCTCTCTGTGGCTCAAACAGTAAAGGTATGAGGTAGGCCTGTGCTTTGATTGGTTGATTGACTGTGTGATGTCCTTCAGAGCATTGCAAAGAGAGCACTGCAAAGGCAGAAATTCCAATCTTATCAGAGAACTATTCAGTAGGTATAGTCATCTGTGGTTTACCATCGATGGTACCATTGGTGGTTAGCCTCAATGGTATAAAGCCATCAATGGTTTCACCCACTGATGGTAATCCCTGCTCTAGTACTCATCAGGCAGCAGTCAAATCAGAATTTAACAATTAATGGTAGTTAACCATTGATAGTTCTTAATAATTGGAGGTTGATGCCCAACCCTACTATTTAGTTTTACTGGCAACTCCTCCACTTTCACCGGACAAAATATATGCTTTTTGGAGGCCTAAGTATTAATATTTGCGTCAGTTCCACAATTATTAAGTTTTTTTGGGAGACTTATTTTTTAAACAAATCTATGCACAATGCCCTGCAGAGTGGGAGGTTTTGGATTACATTTGGAAACCACCTCTAAAAATCCTGTGTTTGCCACCGCAGTTTCCCAAGTGAGTGGGTGAAAATCATTTCTCCTCAATGTGTCAGTGTTATGCTTGTTTTCCATGTAACTCGGGTTAAAATAACCCAGTTTTCAACCGTTTTACCTTGCGGCACACTAAATAAGATTTGAAAATTGCACACCATGAGATCCCCACAGGGCAAAATACATTGGCCCCCCACAGGAAAAAAACAAACCTATTGGCCCCCATATAAAAATCAATCACACTGGTAACAAAAATAAAATACATTGGCCCTTTACATGAAAAGAAGAGACCAGTAAATAACAGTAGAACTGGTGGTGGCTGTAAACTAGTTTGGGCATCTCTAGATCTGCGGGCACACGAGAACAGCTCAAGGCACACTAGTTGAAAAACACTGAAATAACCCATATAAAAGCTAACACACCTGTGTTATGCTGCGTTAATCCACTGCAGGCATTATGTTGCATGTGTGCCAAGAAAAATCTGTTTAACGTTTTATTCTTTTGTTTTATATGAAAAAAAGGTTCAAAAAAGAAAAACATTATCTTTATAATTAATTTCAGTCCAATAGAAAATAATTCTGAAAGGATTGTTTCATGGGTGAAGTTAACCATATTGAGAAGCTTGACATAGCCTTCTTAGTATCCTTTCACTGGATTTTATTCTAAACATAGCTTTTTAAAGTATGCGAAAACTGTATTTTAGTTCTAATGTATGTTGAATTTTTTTTAAAGAAAAAAAAACTTTTTCAAATTTTTAAGGAATGCTCCAAAACTTAAGTGATTGGATTTTGACTGATTTGAAGCCAGAAACTGTGACCAGATGGTATTCGATTCTCTTGATTAAAAGTGTTATTCTGATTGCTTTGAACAATCACATATTGTAGGGTGTCTGAATACAAAATTAGAAATTCAATGAACTTAAGTTTCCACATTATTTTTACATGTACATGTATTAAAGTTAATTAGAACTCATAAAGGTGTTCCCAGTGCTCTTTTCACCCATTATTGTTGATTTGAAACCTACGTTTAAATAGATTTTACTTTTATACCTCTTTTTTATTTTTAGATTTTCTTAGCATATTTTTGCATGAAAATGTACTTTGCAGCTTTTACTGTGTGAAGCAGAGTTCAATTTGCATCTGTTCAGAACAGTGTTCTGCTGAGAACTTAACAAGGACTTCATCTTTATGCATTATAAACGTGTAGCTAATACTTTCAGGATATGTTCTGTCAAAAGATAAAAGTTTCCAGTAAATATCACAAAGTATACAGTTGTGCTCATAAGTTTACATACCCTAGAAGAATTTGTGATTTTTCTGGCTATTTGTCAGAGAATGTGAATGATAACTCACAAAGAGAAACTACCCAAATGACCCTGATCAAAAGGTTACATACCCCAGTTCTTTATACCGTGTATTGCCCCCTTTAACATCAATGACATCTTGAAGTCTTTTGTGGTAGTTGTGGATGAGGCTCTTTATTTTCTCAAATGGTAAAGCTGACTATTGTTGGCAGAAAGCCTCCAGTTCCTGTAAATTCTTGGGCTGTCTTGCATGAACTGCACGTTTGAGATCTCCCCAGAGTGGCTCAATGATATTGAGGTCAGGAGACTGAGATGACCCCTTCAGAACCTTCACTTTATTCTGCTGTAGCCAATGACAGGTCGACTTGGCCTTGTGTTTTGGATCATTGTCGGTACTCTTTACCTAGAAGGGCGCCCATCGCGACCATCGCGACCATCGAATGCACTAAAAATCGGGTGCGACGCGATGCCCGCGATGGCCGCGATTTCCCATAGGGACCAATGTTAAAAATGAGATTGGACCCGATTTTAGTGTTCAATGCCTCAATGCCCGCGATTTTTACATAGGAAACAATGTTAAATGGGCCACAGAGCCCTAATAGTCACCGTGAACTCTGAAATGGCCCCCACAATTGTTAACGCCACCCCACGATCAACGTGAACCCGAAGTGTGGCGAGCGCAGCGAGCCCGCGAGGGGCGGCGGTACGCGTCCTCCGACCTTTTCATGCCCTACTATCCACGTCTGCGTGGAGTTGAGAATAGAATAGTGTGGCGAGCGCAGCGAGCCACCGAGGCCCGAAGCGTGGCGAGCGCAGCGAGCCCCGCGAGGGGACGCGGATACCTTCACAGTTATACGCGTCCCCTCACGGGCTTCACAGGTGTCCGTGGCGAAAAGCGGACACCTGTGAAGCCCGCGAGGGGACGCGTTTACCTGTGAAGGTATCCGCGTCCCCTCGCGGGGCTCGCTGCGCTCGCCACGCTTCGGGCTCGCTGCGCTCGCCACACTATTCTATTCTCAACTCCACGCCGACGTGGATAGTAGGGCATGAAAAGGTCGGAGGACGCGTACCGCCGCCCCTCGCGGGCTCGCTGCGCTCGCCACGCTTCGGGTTAACGTTGATCGTGGGGTGGCGTTAACAATTGTGGGGGCCATTTCAGAGTTCACGGTGACTATTAGGGCTCTGTGGCCCATTTAACATTGATTCCTATGGCCAAATCACGGGCATTGAGGCATTTAACATTAAAATCGCGGTCAATCACCGTTTTTAACATTGATCCCTATGGGAAAATCGCGGTCATCACGGGCACCCGTTTTTAATGTACCCGCGATTTACCCGCGATGGCCGCGATTTTTTACCCCCGACGCCCGCGATTCCAATCGCGGGCGCCCTTCTAGGTAAAGAGTACCTCATTGTCATGTTGGAACGTCCAAGTACGTCCCATGCACAGCTTCCGGGCTGATGAGTGCAAATTTTCCTCCAGTATTTTCTAAAACATGCTGAATTCATCTTGCCATCACATTTGACTACGTTTCCAGTGCCTTTGTCCTATCCACCTCGAACTTTTACAGTAGGAATGGTGTACCTTTCATCATAGACCTTGTTGACACCTACAAATGTAACATTTATGGTTGTGGCCAAAAAGTTCAATTTTGGACTCATCACTCCAAATGGCTTTGTTCCAGAAGTTTTGAGGCTTGTCTCTGTGCTGTTTGTAAGCGGGATGCTTTGTGGCATTTGCGTAGTAATGGCTTTTTTCTTGCGACTCTACTATGCAGCCCATTTTCTTCAAATGCCTCCTTATTGTGCATCTTGAAACATCCATACCACATCCATACCACTTTTTTTATTTCAGCTGAAGTTATTTGTTTACTTTGCATCCCGAACAATTTTCCTGGCAGTTGTAGCTGAAATTTGTGTTGGTCTACCTGATCGTGATTTGGTTTCCACAGAATCCCTCATTTTTCAATTCTTAATTAGAGTTTGAACACTGCTGATCGATATTATTTATTGCTTGGATATCTTTTTATATCCCTTTCTTGTTTCATACAGTTCAATAACCTTTTCCCGCAGATCCTTTGACAATTCTTTTGCTTTCCCCATGACTCAGAATCCAGACACGTCAGTGCAGCACTGGATGAAAGATGCAAGGGTCTTTCAGGAGTCCAGAAACTCACTGACCTTTTATACACACACACTGATTACAAGCAAACAGATCACAGGTGAGGATGGTTACCTTTAGTAGCCATTCAAACTAGAGATGTGCACCGGCCACTTTTCGGGTTTTGGGTTTTGGGTTCTGATTACCTTGAGGTTTTGGGTTCTAATGGGTTTTGCCAAAACACCTCCTAAGTGTTTTGTGTTTGGATTTCTTGGGTTTTGGGTTCTGATTTTTTTGTTAAAAAAGCATAAAAACTGCTAAAATCGCAGAATTTTTTTTTTCGCTCCTACGCTATATTAACCTCAATACCATTAATTTCCACTCATTTACAGTCTATTCTGAACAGCTCACACCTTACAATATTGTTTTTAGGGCAAAAGGTTGCACCGAGGTAGCTGGATAACTATGATAAGCCACATAAGTGTGCGGCACAAACACTAGACTGATATGGCACACTTAGCATACCCTCTAGGCTGATACTGCACACCTA
The DNA here is from genome assembly GCF_055691185.1 of Crinia signifera. Classification (NCBI taxonomy): domain Eukaryota; kingdom Metazoa; phylum Chordata; class Amphibia; order Anura; family Myobatrachidae; genus Crinia; species Crinia signifera. Next base: position 227,073,993 of record NC_139221.1, read on the forward strand.
GAATTACCCCTGGACTGATATGGCACAGGTAGCATCACCCCTGGACTGATACGGCACATTTAGCATCACCCCTGGACTGATATGGCACACTTAGCATCCCCCCTAGTCTGATATGGCACACCTAGCATCACCCCTGGACTGATATGGCACAGGTAGCATCACTCCTGGACTGATACGGCACATTTAGCATCACCCCTGGACTGATATGGCACACTTAGCATCCCCCCTAGTCTGATACGGCACACCTAGCATCACCCCTGGACTGATATGGCACGCTTAGCATCACCCCTGGACTAATACAGCACACTTGGCAGCACCCCATGAATTATACGGCAGACTTGGCTTACCCCAGGAATTATACGGCACAGATGGTGGCACCCCTGACCTGATACAGCACACATGGAATTATACGGCACAGATGGCTGCACCCCTGGACTGTTACGGCACACATGGCGGCAGGCATGGAATTATACGGCAGACAAATTCCTGCAGTAAAAATAAAAATGTGTATTCTTTTAATTATAAAAAAGAGCAGCACACCTTACTTAGCAACACCCCATGAATTATACAGAACTCTTGGCTCACCCCTGGACTACAGCGCATTTAACAGCCCTTGCAGTAAAAAAAAAAAAAACACCTTAATTTTATTTTCATTAAAAAAAAGGGCAGCTCCCCTTGTCTGATATGGGACACATGGGGCACCCCTGGAATTATACGGCACACATGCGGGCACCCCAGGACTGATACAGGACACATGGGGGTACCCCTGGACAAATACAGCACACATGTGGGCACCCCTGGATGGATACAGCACACATGTGGGCACCCCTGGACTGATAGTACTGGTAGCCAGTGGAAACAGCAGATTGGAATTATATACTGCAATAAATACTGGTAGCCAGTGGCAACAGACTGGAATTATATACTGCGATAAATACTGGTAGCCAGTGGAAACAGCAGACTGGATTTTTATATACTGTGATAAATAATACTGGTAGCCAGCGGCAACAGCAGACTGGAATTATATACTGCGATAAATACTGGTAGCCAGTGGAAACAGCAGACTGGATTTATATATTGTGATAAATAATACTGGTAGCCAGCGGCAACAGCAGACTGGAATTATATACTGCGATAAATACTGGTAGCCAGTGGCAACAGCAGACTAGAATTATATACTGCAATAAATAAAATACTGGTAGCCACTGCCAGTGGCAACAGCAAACTGGAATTATATACTGTGATAGGTACTGATACCCAGGGGCAACAGCACACTGGAATTATATACTGTAATAGGTACTGGTAGGCACTAGCCAGTGGCAACAGCAGAGAGCAGACTGCAGCAGACACTAGGCAGTGCAGGGCAGACAGTGGCACTAGCAGCACCAGTGGACTATCACACTGTGACTGACTATACAGGAGCAGACTCAGCAGAGGCAGGCCCCAGCACAAAGGAGAGACAGAACACAGCACCAGTCATCCTTGCAATGGTGATGTCTTGATCACTGAGCAGAGACACAGTACACAGCAGCACAGGCCCCAGCAGAGACCACACACAGCAGCAGCACACCCTTCCCTTCTCCGAGATTGGAGTGAAGATGGCGGCACGAGGTTGCGGAATTTAAGTGTTCCGTGATCTCGCGAGAATCCGACGCCGGGCGATGACGTTTTGCCCGTGCGCCCGGATTCGAGTAAGGCGGGAAGCGCCGAGCGCTGCTCGTATCCTGGCCCGGATTGATGACGTCCGTGCTGGCTCGGATCTGAGGAATCCGAGCCCGCACATCTCTAATTCAAACCCGTTTATATCAACTTGTGTGCATGTTATCAGGCCAAAATCTCCAGGGTATGTAAACTTTTGATCAGGGTCATTTGGGTAGTTTCTGTTGTCATTATGATTTAAAAAGAGCAAACACAGTTGTTTGACAATAAATGGTTTCACCCAACCACTAACCATGAGTGAAAGAAAAGTTTGTGAGTTATCATTCATATTCTCTGACAAATGGTCAGAAAATCACAAATTCTGCTAGGGTATGTAAACTTATGAGCACAACTGTATATATATACTGTAAATTAATTGGAACAGGTACAGAGAAGGGTGACTAATGCTGCTTTCCCACTGCCTAAACCGGTAATGACCCGGTATTTGTAAACGGGTCTTTAAATGGGTAAGAGCCATAAAGACCCTTTACCACTGCAGCTCTTAAATGGTAAATTGCCTTTTAAATACCCTTTTTGTCACATTCACATTGTACCCATTTAAACCACAAAGCAACCCGTTTAAACCCATAGTAAACATGGGCTGTCATTAAAATGGACTTTTCTTGCCCCACAGGATGTGGTGTGTACAGTCATCAGCCAATCATATTCTTAACCTTTATTATTATTACTAAATACCGTTTAAGACCCTTTCTCACTGCCAACAGAAATGGCTCTTAAATGAGTAAAACACTGCTTTTTACCCGTTTAACAAATACTGGGAGCATTCCCACTGCATCTCTACCCGTTTAAAAAGGCAAAAAAAATGGCAATTTACCGTTTAAGAGCGGCAGTGGGAAAGGGGAATTAGCTAGTAAAAGGTCTTGAATCACTAGAATACAAAGATCGGTTAACCAGGCTGAATATGTTTTCACTGGAGAAACGGAGGTTGAGAGGTGATATGATTAGTATGCTCAAATACAGGATTGGGAATAATATGGAACTGGGAGATGATTTGTTTATTAACAGGCCTATACTTAGGACACGCGGCATGTACTGAGGCTCGAGGAAAAGAAATTCCATACTGAATTAAGAAGAGGATTCTTCACCATTAGAGCAGTACAATTCTGGAACTCATTGCTGGTGGGGGTGGTTACAGTAAGTACTGTCTTTTTTCAACCTTAATTACTATGTTACAATTAGGGTGGCCAATCCCGGGATCGGGATCGTCGGGATCCCGGGATTTGGCCCCTAAAACACCGGGATTTCAATTCCGGGATTAGAGTTTCCAATCCCTGGATTTTGGGATTAGACTGCGCATGCGCGCAGTCTAATGCCGGGCAGCGTCTGAGCATCGCTCAGACACTGCCTGACTTCTCCCGGCAGCACTGCGCAGCGTGACCTCTCAGCGTGAGATCAGAGGTCACGCTGCGCAGGCAGAGGTCGCTCCCGGCATTGTGATGCCGCGCCTACCGCCCACCCACCCAGCCAGCGCCGCCACCCGCCCAGCCAGCGCGCCCACCCAGCGCGTCCACTCGCCCACCCAGCCAGCGTTAAGCCAGCATGCCAGCCCTCACCCAGCAGCATGGACGACCCGTCCCCTCACCCGGCAACCCTCAAATGTAAGTAATTGTGGGGCAGTCTTTTTTATTAGGAAAGCTAATCCCGGGAATCCCGGGATTGAGCATTTTTCAATCCCGAATCCCGGGATTGAAAAAATGCCCTGGGATTGGCTTCCCTAGTTACAATGTTATATGGCACTATGGGCGCATTACTTATATGGCACTATGGCTTGGCATTATGTATATGGAACTATAAGGGCATTATGTATATTGCACCATGGGTGGGCATTATGTATGTTGCACCATGGGTGGGCATTATGTATATACTGCATCATGGGTGGGCATTATGTATATTGCACCATGGGTGGGCATTATGTATATATTGCATCATGGGTGGGCATTATGTATATGGAACTATGAGTGGGGATTCTGTATATGGCATTATAGGTGGGCATTATGTATATAGCACTATGGGGGGGGGGCATTGTGTTTATGGCACTACAGGTGGGCATTATGTGTAAGCATCACTAAAATGCCCTGATTGGGGCAGGATGACACAAAATGTATAGTTGCGCCACTGCATGTATATTGTTACCTGGAAGTGCTGGAACCATTGCCTCTGCAGGAAGAACGAGTGTCAAACCCCTGACAATGGGCATGAAACCCCTGACAACAAGCGTGGAGCCCCAAACAACTAGTATGAAACCCCTGACAATGAGCAAGTAATTTAAAATGAATTCAAAATTTTACTGAGGGCTATAATTTGTAAGGGCATGTAGAACAGGAAATGGTGTGAGTGGCATAACTGTGTGTGGCATAATGTGAAATGGGCATTATATTGTGTGGCATATTGTATAAGGGGCATTACGGTGGGTATACGTTGACTAGGTTGACATGCATTGGGTCAACCACTGAAGGTTGATATGCATGAAGGTCTGGGTTTTTGAGCTGACATGTGCCGACAGGCGGTATTTCATGCCCTACCATCCACTAGGGCAAGGTCGGAGAATGAAATAGTGTGCCCGAAGCATAGGCAGGATGTGGTGCACTTTTTTGTGTCCATTTCGACTGTGTCAACATCCGGGATAAAAAAGTCAACCATGTTGACCTTTTGACTGTTGTCCTTCCCCGTGTCGACCTAATGCTTGTGTCAACCTAATAATACCATTGAGCTAATCCCTTGTCGACCTTCAGACATGTCAACCTTGATGCATGTCGGCCTTCAGTGGTCTAATGCATGTCGACCTTCCTCTTGTCAATCCAGAGGCGGAACAAGCAAGCTGTGGGCCCAGGTGCAAAAATATGGTTTGGGCCCCTCCAAACACACACACAAAAAAACGCAGTGTCTTTTTGTTTTGTTTACTTCAAATTTAAAGCCCTTTACACATTAGGCCACACACCATAATTCCCATTACACTTTGGCCCTTATTCTGGTTGACTCGCTCTAACCCCGCCTTTCGAATGGTTAGCCGATGCCACCCATTTGCATGTGGGATGCGTTCACAAGGCTTTCGAATGGATGTTTTACATAAAGTGGGAACCTCCCCCATCTTTCAATGGTGATCAAATGATGGTGAAGGCCCACGCATATGTAAAGGTGGTACAGACCACCCTTACATATGCGTGGAGAATTGCAGGGAATAGGGTGGGCAGCTGACATCCGGTTATGTCAGCTGTCTTTCCCCCCCCCCCCGCACGTGCTTCACGGACACATTAGCATGTGTGCACCCAGTGTTTTCACAGGAACGCCCATGGAAGGCGTTTACATATGCTAATGGACCAGGCCAGAAAGACTGGGTGTGTGCACCCAGCGAACAGACTTTTTGCCAAGTTCGCACGCACCCAACATATACACATGCGCAGAAATGCTGCTGCGCATGCGCAAAACATCGGTCCCAATGCAAATTCGTGGCCGACCTTGTCAACCAGGATAAGGGCCTTTGTCACACATTGTAAGGCCCATTACACATTGTCACACACCATAATGCACATTACAAATTGTTAGACACCATAATGCAAATGACACATTATACAGAACACCATAATGCCAACGACGAATTATGCCACACACAGTATTGCCCATTACACATTATTCTGCACACCGTATTGCTTATTACATATTATGCCGCACACAGTATTGCCCATTACACATTATGCTGCACACCGTATTGCCCATTACATATTATGCCGCACACCGTAATGCCCATAACATATTATGCCGCACACCGTAATGCCCATAATATATTATGCTGCACATCTTTTATGCCCATTATACATTATGCTGCACACCGTAATGTCTATTTTCAAATGTTTCTGCGACCGGTAGCCCCCCCTTTATTTTAAGAAGTATGTGCCATGTGTATCATTTAAGATGCTTCAGCCATGGGCGTTGCTGCTCCCCACATTGCTACATCGGCAGATCCCGATTTTGAAGAGCCATCCCTTAGGGTACATTCACAGAGGCTGTTTTCAAGTGTGAACACAGTTCTACATTTATCATCATTTAATCATCCTGCTTCATTATTATGTTATCATCTGGAAGATATTGAGGTATTGTTTTGACCCCTAAGGGTGTTTATACAGACTGCCCTGAAGTATTGCTCACTTTTTAAACTACATCCTGTCATACGGCAATTGCCAACCTACATCTTATGCAAGACTCCTTATACCTAGAAGGGGCTGAATATGGGACCAATAATTTATTCATCCTATATGGAACAGTAACCTCCAAACTCATATTTACCACCTATTAAAGATTGCGATTTCTTCCCAAAAATCGACACTCACCATATGGTTAGAAAACTCCATATCTGTCTTCATTGATTCTTTTATTGTGTTTATCTTTAAAAAAAAACCTGATGAAGTCTTTCTAAAGACGAAACGCGTTGGGTTGTCATCGTCTTCAAAGAAATGAATTAAGATACCACACTATTTTACAACTTTTTAATAAAAACTTAAATTTCAGAAATGTTTATATGTTTTTTTATACTTGAACAATCTGTTCATCACACATAAGGTGGTGGAAACCTTTGGCGCTCTCTATCTATCTCTATACCCATACCTACTTGTCTCCCACTAACAGGGGGGTCTTTTTAGAGTAGCAGCCTTCTTTGTAGCGCGACTAGAGTCATTTCTGGCTGTATATATATATATATATATATATATATATATATATATATATATATGCATAAAAACAGAATTTAAATACAAATTTGCAAAAATCCAATGAAGTAATAGAGGAGATCTTTTCCAATACTTTGTTTGTTTATTTTCTTCACAGGATAATCGGTAAAAAATGCTTGTAGACAATCCCGACGCGTTTCGTCTCACAGAGACTTCATCAGGGGGAAATACAATAATCTACAAGTATAAAATATTGCTTCAATATTCAATACATAAAATATTTCTTTTATTATTCTAGTAAATGGGGGAACTTCCACCAAGTACAAGAGAAGAAAAAGGATAATGGAACAAGATAGTGAGGACGAGATGGTGAATTGTTATTATAGAAGTGAGAGAAGAAAAAATATAATAAAATATATATATATATATATATATATATATATATATATATATACATATATATATGTATATATTGTGTTGTGACTTTGGTTGTAAAAAGTTTTTTTATGTTTATTAATTACTTCGATATATACTATGATACTATTGTAATAAAAAATTGTAATAAAAAATTGGTATACCTTGTGGTCGTGATATTTGTGAAATCTATGGGATACTATCTCCGCTTACACAAATATTTTCAGAATAGATTAATGGTATAAGGCATGATGTCCTTAAGACCTATAGGAGAATAAAGTATTCCTTAATGTGAATTAGGTGAAAAAAGGTTTTTTATTATTATTATTATCACTTAATAAGTGGAAAAAACATACCTATATTAGGAATATAAATTCATATCCACTGAAAGGTCTGATTAGAGCCAATTAGTGTGGCCTGTAATTGAAATGATCCAGTGATTACTATATTATATATCTTAGGTGACTTTAGTGCAACATTGTGGAAGCTAATTAACATACCTAATATGAAAACAGGTCTTAGAATTCCTGTCTGTCTCCTTTAAATTAGAGTGGGTGAATTAGCCTATTAATAATGAAATAATTTTAAATATGAATTTCATGACTTAGTTCATCATTATAGGATACAAATAAGTGAATATTATTTAACATACCTATAAAGCAGCAGGTATTTGAATTCCTGTTAGCCTCCTTTAGAACGTGATTAAAAAGATTTTTTCCTAATAATGGATTATTAAAAACAACTAGGTATTAATAATAGACCCCTTTATCATATATGGGTCATAAATTTTATATGGATCATAATTTTATTGAGGTACCTTACCTAAAATCAAGGATGATGAATCCTCATCCAAAATAAAATAGATATATCTAAAAAATAAAGATAACCTGTATAAATTTTCTATTATAAGTTCCAGAGTTATTAATTACCTTAAACAAGAATTAAGTCTGAGTTGCCACTCCTGGTTCTTACCTCCTATGAGACTTCTGTGTGCTTCAGAGAGGCTAGCAGAATGAATGCTGCCCAGATCTGATCTCTATTTATAAGGGTATCTAAGTGACATCACTTCCTCTCGTGGGTAATTGGTGGGATTCTTAATCCTAATTATCTCAGTGTATATACAATTTCTCCTTATTAGATGTAGGTCCAATACTTATTATTAGGGTGTGTATTACACGTGATAATAAAATATCGATTTATATTAGTTAAAGGTGGTTTATTTCCCTCGACAAGGATCTACCCATAATACCTCATTTCTACCCATAATGCATTCCTTCATTGTTTTACCCGATATTACGGGCTTTTAACCTGATTTATATTCTGTTTAATTTGTTCATTCTTAGTGTATTATGTTCATTGGTGGTAGTGGGATAGAGCGCCTCTTATCGATTTTTAATAGCCGCGGTGGATCTCTATATCCAGGTACACGCTGTTTGTTCAGCGTGTCCTGGTCCTAAATGTAGTTTACTTCCGGCTTGCGTTCCACGCTAAGCCGGAAGTGCGTTCCAAATGGGCGCCATGTTTTTCTATTCTCAACTAGGTTCAGGTACACGCTGTTTCGTCAGCGTGTCCTGGTCTTTTAGTGTAGATCTCTTCCGGCTTGCGTTCCATGCTAAGTCGGGAGTGCGTTCCATATGGGCGCCATGTTGCTTCTATTAATCTCGACCAGCGCGAATCTTACTCTAAGGCCCTTATTCTAATCGGCTCGGTACGGCCCGCGTGCGGCCGTACCGCCGATGTTTTTGTTCTGCACATGCGCAGAGGTCATTCTGCGCATGTGCAGCCCCCTTCGCCGCAGACGGATTTCGTCCGCCGCAAAGGGGGCGTATAGGGGCGTGAGGGGCTTCAGCCCCTCATTTCCCTATGTGTACGCCCCGCGTTTCATGGGCGTTCCCATGCAAACGCGGGGCGTGTGCATGGTAATGAGGGCATGACGCCCTCATTACCATGACATGGGGGCGGAAAGCTGACGTCGCCGGATGTCAGCTTTCAGCCCCCTTTCAAGCTCCCACACGGACGATTGTCCGTGTGGTCTGAGCTTGCGGGAGCTGCCGCGGCGTGCGGGCCTGCCTTCGATGGTCGTCGACCATCGAAGGCAGGGGGCAGCTCCCACCATGGTGGAGGCGTAGCCTCCACCATTTTTGTGCGGATCGCCAGCCGTCCGTGTATGGACGGCCGTGGCGATCCGTCGGGTGGGCGGCCCTTGGTTTGTGCGGTCGGAGCCCCGTGTGCGGCTCTGACCGCACCAACCAGAATAAGGGCCTAAGTTTTGCGTTCCATTTAGGAGGTCATCCTTGGTTTATATATTTCCTATTTGCGTTCCATTCCACTTGAATCCTATTTTTTATTGAGTTGTTACTTGGGCAATTGGTTTATACTTTTTAAATTATTTAAAGTGTTCTATATATTAGTTTTAGTTTTAAGTTATGTGATGTTTAATGATCTATTATGAGTGTGGATCTAATTAGGTATAAGTAAAGAATACAAGATAGTGAAACCCCGAGAAAACATGGAAAAATTAGTGATTCATACGGTACTTTGGACTTATGGGAGCAGTTTCAACAGTTTAACATAGTTCACAATATCTTTGAAATATATGTAATACATCAATTAATGTTCAAACATATTTAAAACATTTTTCCCCATGACATTTAAAGCTTTATATTAATTAGCCTAATAAATCTTTCTTTTGGTGATATATTTAGAAAGAATTTTTCTGGAACAATAAATGTGTATGTTCTTATTTTAATTATATATATATATTAATTCAATTCTAATCTTTAATTTTTATTTCTAATTTTTGGGGTTTCTTTGGGGTGTTTAAGATTATAAGTTCATATATATATCATTTCTTCTTGCGATCATGGTCGTATCAATTAGATCATGCGATCATGGTCGTATTTCTGCGATCATGGTCGTATTAATTAGGGAAGAATAATGTTATGGGCGTCTAAAATCATTTTTGAAGCTTAGACCTTGCATATGCAGGTAATATTTCGTTTTATTGTTTACTCTTTGATAGAGTTCATGAGTGATCCTTGTTATATGTCCCAATTTTTCACGTGTATCCAGCATGATGGAATTGATTCGAAATTTATCCCTCTTTACGGCTTATAGTTTTATAAGTATAATCTGTGATTACAAGAATGGTATCATCTCGATGTTTTCATTTAACCCGTTGGGTATTTGGGCATTTAAATGAAAGATCCAATAGGATTCCCTTCTTGCTAGGGTTAATTCCCTGTCGCCTCCTCTGTTGTCGATTTTAATATGTTCCAACGCTATGAATGTCATTTGGCTTGGGTCAGAGTTGTGCTTTTTTAGGAAATGTCGTGGTACGCTGTGGTTGAGGACTTTGTTCTTTATGTTCCTCATATGTTCCTGAATTCGTAACTTGAGGACTCTTTTAGTTTTTCCTATATAGATAAGGTTGCAGCTACATTTTAACATGTACACAATGTAGGTGGATTCACATGTGACAATTTCTTTGATTTTAGGTAATCTAGGAAAGTTGATTTTGAGCCATTCATATGTCTTTCTTTCAATATGTTTACAACATATGCATCTGTTGCATGGATATAATCCCATACGTCTTTCCATGACGTTTCGTTGTTGTTGTTGTTGTTGTGGTCTGTTATCAACCTTTAGTTTGCTTGGAGCTAGCATGTTTTTTAAATTATTCGCTCTTTTGAAGATTACGGTTGGTCTTTTTGATAAATGAGGGCCCAAAATCGGATCCTTTAGTAACAGGTGCCAATGTGCATCTAGGCATTTTCTGATTCTGTAGTGTTCTTGATTAAATTTGGTGATGAAAGGTTTTATATTTGAAAACTGTGAAGAGGTGGTTTTTGGTTTCTCGATTAGAAGTGGATCCCTAGGTATTAGTGAAGCTTTTCTTTGATCTGACTCTATCTCGATTTTTTTATAACCTTTCTCTAGGAATTTTTCTTTGAGAGTATCTGACTGGTCCCAGTAATTCTCCAGTGTGCTGCAGTTTTTTCGTAATCTCACAAATTGGGAGTATGGGACAGACGTTTTCCATCTTTGGAGATGACAGCTATCGATGGGTATGTATCCATTCGCATCTGTGGGTTTAAAGAAAGTTCGTGAAGAGATGCTTCCGTCTGGCTCCGCCGTGAGAACTAAATCCAAATAGTCGATCTCTTTTTCGTTTTGTTTGAAGGTGAACTTTAGGTTGAACTGGTTTCTCTGTATTTTTTCTATCAACTTTTCTACTTCCGTTGCATTCCCGTTCCATATTAGAATTAGGTCATCGATGTAGCGTTTGTAGTAGACCATTTCTTTATGTCTGAAGGCTTCACCAAAATATATATATATTCGTTCTCCCAATCGTTCATATATATATTGGCGTATGCGGGTGCAAATTTTGTTCCCATTGCTGTACCGCAACGTTGTACATAGTAGTGACCGTTGAATTCGAAGTAGTTGTGGTTCAGTATGAACTTGATTCCGTCCAAAATAAACGACTGTTCTTCCTTAGTAACCTCTATGTCTTTTTCTAGTGTTTTCCTAACAGCCTCTAGACCATTCATGTGGGGAATACAGGTGTACAATGCCTGTACGTCTATTGTTACCCATCTGTGAGTGGGTTCCCATTGGATGTCTTTCAATTCACGTAAAAGCTGGGTTGAGTCCTTTAAGTGAGATTTTTGTTGGTTAACATATTTTTGTAGTTTCAAGTCCAGAAAGTGAGATAAGTTGGAGGATAACGAGCTGATACCTGCCACAATGGGCCTCCCCGGTGGTTCTTCTCTGTTTTTGTGGACTTTTGGGAGATGGTAGAAAATAGGGACTTTTGGGTTTGCTATATAAATATATTTGAATTCCTCTTTGCAGATTATTTGTTTGGTATTAGCTTCCTTAAGTATTTCCAATAATTGTTCATTATATTCTAAAGTTGGGTCGTTATCCAGTTTTTTATATGTGTCTTCATCGTTGATGAGTTTATATGCTTCTACCAGATATTTTGGTTTGTCCTGAATTACAACTGCTCCCCCCTTATCAGCTGATTTTATTATGATCGATTCATCTCTCTTGAGGTTTTTTAGGGCTTGTTGTTCTTGGGAATTCAAATTATTTCTATTACATTTATGTGGTTTTATATTCATGAATTCTTCTTTAACCGACTCATAAAAAATTTCGATATGGCTCCCTCTGGATTCGATAGGGTAATATTTGGACGGTGGAGCCACTAATGGTTTCCTTCGTGATTGATCAAGGTTGGTCATGGGATGTTTTAGAAAATGTCTTTTCAGTGTTAAATTTCGTATGTACTTGTGAAGGTCCACAAATAGGTCAAATTGGTCCAGATGTTGGTTTGGAGCAAACTTTAGGCCCTTACTCAGGAGTGTTACTTCTGGTTCAGAAAGTGTCTTCTGGGAAATATTGATGATGTTTGATCCAGTGTTTCCTTTGGTGTTTGATTTGGTCTTTTCTTTTTTGGAGATGTTTCTTCCTCCTCGACATCCTCTTCTCTTATGTATCTTTTCTGTCCCTGTGGGGAATCGAGACGGTTTAGGAGATGTTCTTTCCCATGGAGGTTCCGAAAGTCTACTTTTTTTCGTTCCTTTCTTTCCCCTAAAAAAGAGGAAGAAGTGGACGGACGCATTTGATAGGGGGATGGTGATCTGTGGTATCTTTGATACCTGGTTTTATGATTCCTGTTAGGTGATGAATCATACCCAGTTGAAGATAATTTCCGTCTGTATATTCTAATATGGAACGGGAATGCAACGGAAGTAGAAAAGTTGATAGAAAAAATACAGAGAAACCAGTTCAACCTAAAGTTCACCTTCAAACAAAACGAAAAAGAGATCGACTATTTGGATTTAGTTCTCACGGCGGAGCCAGACGGAAGCATCTCTTCACGAACTTTCTTTAAACCCACAGATGCGAATGGATACATACCCATCGATAGCTGTCATCTCCAAAGATGGAAAACGTCTGTCCCATACTCCCAATTTGTGAGATTACGAAAAAACTGCAGCACACTGGAGAATTACTGGGACCAGTCAGATACTCTCAAAGAAAAATTCCTAGAGAAAGGTTATAAAAAAATCGAGATAGAGTCAGATCAAAGAAAAGCTTCACTAATACCTAGGGATCCACTTCTAATCGAGAAACCAAAAACCACCTCTTCACAGTTTTCAAATATAAAACCTTTCATCACCAAATTTAATCAAGAACACTACAGAATCAGAAAATGCCTAGATGCACATTGGCACCTGTTACTAAAGGATCCGATTTTGGGCCCTCATTTATCAAAAAGACCAACCGTAATCTTCAAAAGAGCGAATAATTTAAAAAACATGCTAGCTCCAAGCAAACTAAAGGTTGATAACAGACCACAACAACAACAACAACAACGAAACGTCATGGAAAGACGTATGGGATTATATCCATGCAACAGATGCATATGTTGTAAACATATTGAAAGAAAGACATATGAATGGCTCAAAATCAACTTTCCTAGATTACCTAAAATCAAAGAAATTGTCACATGTGAATCCACCTACATTGTGTACATGTTAAAATGTAGCTGCAACCTTATCTATATAGGAAAAACTAAAAGAGTCCTCAAGTTACGAATTCAGGAACATATGAGGAACATAAAGAACAAAGTCCTCAACCACAGCGTACCACGACATTTCCTAAAAAAAGCACAACTCTGACCCAAGCCAAATGACATTCATAGCGTTGGAACATATTAAAATCGACAACAGAGGAGGCGACAGGGAATTAACCCTAGCAAGAAGGGAATCCTATTGGATCTTTCATTTAAATGCCCAAATACCCAACGGGTTAAATGAAAACATCGAGATGATACCATTCTTGTAATCACAGATTATACTTATAAAACTATAAGCCGTAAAGAGGGATAAATTTCGAATCAATTCCATCATGCTGGATACACGTGAAAAATTGGGACATATAACAAGGATCACTCATGAACTCTATCAAAGAGTAAACAATAAAACGAAATATTACCTGCATATGCAAGGTCTAAGCTTCAAAAATGATTTTAGACGCCCATAACATTATTCTTCCCTAATTAATACGACCATGATCGCAGAAATACGACCATGATCGCATGATCTAATTGATACGACCATGATCGCAAGAAGAAATGATATATATATGAACTTATAATCTTATACACCCCAAAGAAACCCCAAAAATTAGAAATAAAAATTAAAGATTAGAATTGAATTAACATATATATAGAATTAAAATAAGAACATACACATTTATTGTTCCAGAAAAATTCTTTCTAAATATATCACCAAAAGAAAGATTTATTAGGCTAATTAATATAAAGCTTTAAATGTCATGGGGAAAAATGTTTTAAATATGTTTGAACATTAATTGATGTATTACATATATTTCAAAGATATTGTGAACTATGTTAAACTGTTGAAACTGCTCCCATAAGTCCAAAGTACCGTATGAATCACTAATTTTTCCATGTTTTCTCGGGGTTTCACTATCTTGTATTCTTTACTTATACCTAATTAGATCCACACTCATAATAGATCATTAAACATCACATAACTTAAAACTAAAACTAATATATAGAACACTTTAAATAATTTAAAAAGTATAAACCAATTGCCCAAGTAACAACTCAATAAAAAATAGGATTCAAGTGGAATGGAACGCAAATAGGAAATATATAAACCAAGGATGACCTCCTAAATGGAACGCAAAACTTAGAGTAAGATTCACGCTGGTCGAGATTAATAGAAGCAACATGGCGCCCATATGGAACACACTCCCGACTTAGCATGGAACGCAAGCCGGAAGAGATCTACACTAAAAGACCAGGACACGCTGACGAAACAGCGTGTACCTGAACCTAGTTGAGAATAGAAAAACATGGCGCCCATTTGGAACGCACTTCCGGCTTAGCGTGGAACGCAAGCCGGAAGTAAACTACATTTAGGACCAGGACACGCTGAACAAACAGCGTGTACCTGGATATAGAGATCCACCGCGGCTATTAAAAATCGATAAGAGGCGCTCTATCCCACTACCACCAATGAACATAATACACTAAGAATGAACAAATTAAACAGAATATAAATCAGGTTAAAAGCCCGTAATATCGGGTAAAACAATGAAGGAATGCATTATGGGTAGAAATGAGGTATTATGGGTAGATCCTTGTCGAGGGAAATAAACCACCTTTAACTAATATAAATCGATATTTTATTATCACGTGTAATACACACCCTAATAATAAGTATTGGACCTACATCTAATAAGGAGAAATTGTATATACACTGAGATAATTAGGATTAAGAATCCCACCAATTACCCACGAGAGGAAGTGATGTCACTTAGATACCCTTATAAATAGAGATCAGATCTGGGCAGCATTCATTCTGCTAGCCTCTCTGAAGCACACAGAAGTCTCATAGGAGGTAAGAACCAGGAGTGGCAACTCAGACTTAATTCTTGTTTAAGGTAATTAATAACTCTGGAACTTATAATAGAAAATTTATACAGGTTATCTTTATTTTTTAGATATATCTATTTTATTTTGGATGAGGATTCATCATCCTTGATTTTAGGTAAGGTACCTCAATAAAATTATGATCCATATAAAATTTATGACCCATATATGATAAAGGGGTCTATTATTAATACCTAGTTGTTTTTAATAATCCATTATTAGGAAAAAATCTTTTTAATCACGTTCTAAAGGAGGCTAACAGGAATTCAAATACCTGCTGCTTTATAGGTATGTTAAATAATATTCACTTATTTGTATCCTATAATGATGAACTAAGTCATGAAATTCATATTTAAAATTATTTCATTATTAATAGGCTAATTCACCCACTCTAATTTAAAGGAGACAGACAGGAATTCTAAGACCTGTTTTCATATTAGGTATGTTAATTAGCTTCCACAATGTTGCACTAAAGTCACCTAAGATATATAATATAGTAATCACTGGATCATTTCAATTACAGGCCACACTAATTGGCTCTAATCAGACCTTTCAGTGGATATGAATTTATATTCCTAATATAGGTATGTTTTTTCCACTTATTAAGTGATAATAATAATAATAAAAAACCTTTTTTCACCTAATTCACATTAAGGAATACTTTATTCTCCTATAGGTCTTAAGGACATCATGCCTTATACCATTAATCTATTCTGAAAATATTTGTGTAAGCGGAGATAGTATCCCATAGATTTCACAAATATCACGACCACAAGGTATACCAATTTTTTATTACAATTTTTTATTACAATAGTATCATAGTATATATCGAAGTAATTAATAAACATAAAAAAACTTTTTACAACCAAAGTCACAACACAATATATACATATATATATGTATATATATATATATATATATATATATTTTATTATATTTTTTCTTCTCTCACTTCTATAATAACAATTCACCATCTCGTCCTCACTATCTTGTTCCATTATCCTTTTTCTTCTCTTGTACTTGGTGGAAGTTCCCCCATTTACTAGAATAATAAAAGAAATATTTTATGTATTGAATATTGAAGCAATATTTTATACTTGTAGATTATTGTATTTCCCCCTGATGAAGTCTCTGTGAGACGAAACGCGTCGGGATTGTCTACAAGCATTTTTTACCGATTATCCTGTGAAGAAAATAAACAAACAAAGTATTGGAAAAGATCTCCTCTATTACTTCATTGGATTTTTGCAAATTTGTATTTAAATTCTGTTTTTAGGCGCCACACCACTATTGGGTAAAAACATTGGGCTTTGTACGTTCCCTATCCCTCAGGGAACTTAGTGGTGAGGCTGCCTTACTTGTACAAATTATAAAAATTATTCTGCAAAATATTTATTTGTAAAATAGGCTCTAGCGCGAGGTGGAATACTGGGGATACGTTTTGGTGTGTGAGGGTTATTCCATTACGCAGCTACAATGCCATTATTTAAAGGTAGAGCGAATCGCTCACAAAAGTATAAATGTATTTTTGATGAGGATACAGGAATGTTAGAACAAGATGGTGGCGAGGAAACAGACTATTATAATATTCTGAACAGTATGGAAAAATTGATGGTCAAAGAAATAAAATGCTGGTACGATATAGTTACCCTGGAGAAGTATCTTGAGGTGGGGAGAGTTCCAAGAGGCCTGCGCCTCAATAAAACACCCACTCTCACACCACAGAATGGAGAATTTTCCTCTAATTGGAATAAGATCTTAGATGAATGTGGCGCACAACTAGTCACAATTATAGTAAAGGAAAGGAAGAAAGAACTCACTATCCTAGAAGGACAAATTAATAGCCTAGAAGAGTCTCTAAAGAAATTTGATGGCAGTGAAGAGTTTCACAGAGATGTAAAGGATCTCCAACAAAAATTGGATTCACTTGAAGATGAAATAATCTTAAGAAAGCAAAAGAAATTTCTTAGAGACAAAAACGACTACTCAAGCGGCAGAATACACGACTGGGCTACTAATATACCACAAAGATCTGAACAAAGAGAAAGAAAATACAGTAATCAAAAAGACAACTATAGAGATAGAATGCCCAGAAGGTATGATAATGATGTCTTCACTCGGGCACAACAGCCGGTATATAGACACAATAGAGACAACTATAATTATAGTAGGAACCGTCAAAGTAGGCGGTCCCCACAATACAGACGGAAATTATCTTCAACTGGGTATGATTCATCACCTAACAGGAATCATAAAACCAGGTATCAAAGATACCACAGATCACCATCCCCCTATCAAATGCGTCCGTCCACTTCTTCCTCTTTTTTAGGGGAAAGAAAGGAACGAAAAAAAGTAGACTTTCGGAACCTCCATGGGAAAGAACATCTCCTAAACCGTCTCGATTCCCCACAGGGACAGAAAAGATACATAAGAGAAGAGGATGTCGAGGAGGAAGAAACATCTCCAAAAAAGAAAAGACCAAATCAAACACCAAAGGAAACACTGGATCAAACATCATCAATATTTCCCAGAAGACACTTTCTGAACCAGAAGTAACACTCCTGAGTAAGGGCCTAAAGTTTGCTCCAAACCAACATCTGGACCAATTTGACCTATTTGTGGACCTTCACAAGTACATACGAAATTTAACACTGAAAAGACATTTTCTAAAACATCCCATGACCAACCTTGATCAATCACGAAGGAAACCATTAGTGGCTCCACCGTCCAAATATTACCCTATCGAATCCAGAGGGAGCCATATCGAAATTTTTTATGAGTCGGTTAAAGAAGAATTCATGAATATAAAACCACATAAATGTAATAGAAATAATTTGAATTCCCAAGAACAACAAGCCCTAAAAAACCTCAAGAGAGATGAATCGATCATAATAAAATCAGCTGATAAGGGGGGAGCAGTTGTAATTCAGGACAAACCAAAATATCTGGTAGAAGCATATAAACTCATCAACGATGAAGACACATATAAAAAACTGGATAACGACCCAACTTTAGAATATAATGAACAATTATTGGAAATACTTAAGGAAGCTAATACCAAACAAATAATCTGCAAAGAGGAATTCAAATATATTTATATAGCAAACCCAAAAGTCCCTATTTTCTACCATCTCCCAAAAGTCCACAAAAACAGAGAAGAACCACCGGGGAGGCCCATTGTGGCAGGTATCAGCTCGTTATCCTCCAACTTATCTCACTTTCTGGACTTGAAACTACAAAAATATGTTAACCAACAAAAATCTCACTTAAAGGACTCAACCCAGCTTTTACGTGAATTGAAAGACATCCAATGGGAACCCACTCACAGATGGGTAACAATAGACGTACAGGCATTGTACACCTGTATTCCCCACATGAATGGTCTAGAGGCTGTTAGGAAAACACTAGAAAAAGACATAGAGGTTACTAAGGAAGAACAGTCGTTTATTTTGGACGGAATCAAGTTCATACTGAACCACAACTACTTCGAATTCAACGGTCACTACTATGTACAACGTTGCGGTACAGCAATGGGAACAAAATTTGCACCCGCATACGCCAATATATATATGAACGATTGGGAGAACGAATATATATATATTTTGGTGAAGCCTTCAGACATAAAGAAATGGTCTACTACAAACGCTACATCGATGACCTAATTCTAATATGGAACGGGAATGCAACGGAAGTAGAAAAGTTGATAGAAAAAATACAGAGAAACCAGTTCAACCTAAAGTTCACCTTCAAACAAAACGAAAAAGAGATCGACTATTTGGATTTAGTTCTCACGGCGGAGCCAGACGGAAGCATCTCTTCACGAACTTTCTTTAAACCCACAGATGCGAATGGATACATACCCATCGATAGCTGTCATCTCCAAAGATGGAAAACGTCTGTCCCATACTCCCAATTTGTGAGATTACGAAAAAACTGCAGCACACTGGAGAATTACTGGGACCAGTCAGATACTCTCAAAGAAAAATTCCTAGAGAAAGGTTATAAAAAAATCGAGATAGAGTCAGATCAAAGAAAAGCTTCACTAATACCTAGGGATCCACTTCTAATCGAGAAACCAAAAACCACCTCTTCACAGTTTTCAAATATAAAACCTTTCATCACCAAATTTAATCAAGAACACTACAGAATCAGAAAATGCCTAGATGCACATTGGCACCTGTTACTAAAGGATCCGATTTTGGGCCCTCATTTATCAAAAAGACCAACCGTAATCTTCAAAAGAGCGAATATTTTAAAAAACATGCTAGCTCCAAGCAAACTAAAGGTTGATAACAGACCACAACAACAACAACAACAACGAAACGTCATGGAAAGACGTATGGGATTATATCCATGCAACAGATGCATATGTTGTAAACATATTGAAAGAAAGACATATGAATGGCTCAAAATCAACTTTCCTAGATTACCTAAAATCAAAGAAATTGTCACATGTGAATCCACCTACATTGTGTACATGTTAAAATGTAGCTGCAACCTTATCTATATAGGAAAAACTAAAAGAGTCCTCAAGTTACGAATTCAGGAACATATGAGGAACATAAAGAACAAAGTCCTCAACCACAGCGTACCACGACATTTCCTAAAAAAGCACAACTCTGACCCAAGCCAAATGACATTCATAGCGTTGGAACATATTAAAATCGACAACAGAGGAGGCGACAGGGAATTAACCCTAGCAAGAAGGGAATCCTATTGGATCTTTCATTTAAATGCCCAAATACCCAACGGGTTAAATGAAAACATCGAGATGATACCATTCTTGTAATCACAGATTATACTTATAAAACTATAAGCCGTAAAGAGGGATAAATTTCGAATCAATTCCATCATGCTGGATACACGTGAAAAATTGGGACATATAACAAGGATCACTCATGAACTCTATCAAAGAGTAAACAATAAAACGAAATATTACCTGCATATGCAAGGTCTAAGCTTCAAAAATGATTTTAGACGCCCATAACATTATTCTTCCCTAATTAATACGACCATGATCGCAGAAATACGACCATGATCGCATGATCTAATTGATACGACCATGATCGCAAGAAGAAATGATATATATATGAACTTATAATCTTATACACCCCAAAGAAACCCCAAAAATTAGAAATAAAAATTAAAGATTAGAATTGAATTAATATATATATAGAATTAAAATAAGAACATACACATTTATTGTTCCAGAAAAGTTCTTTCTAAATATATCACCAAAAGAAAGATTTATTAGGCTAATTAATATAAAGCTTTAAATGTCATGGGGAAAAATGTTTTAAATATGTTTGAACATTAATTGATGTATTACATATATTTCAAAGATATTGTGAACTATGTTAAACTGTTGAAACTGCTCCCATAAGTCCAAAGTACCGTATGAATCACAAATTTTTCCATGTTTTCTCGGGGTTTCACTATCTTGTATTCTTTACTTATACCTAATTAGATCCACACTCATAATAGATCATTAAACATCACATAACTTAAAACTAAAACTAATATATAGAACACTTTAAATAATTTAAAAAGTATAAACCAATTGCCCAAGTAACAACTCAATAAAAAATAGGATTCAAGTGGAATGGAACGCAAATAGGAAATATATAAACCAAGGATGACCTCCTAAATGGAACGCAAAACTTAGAGTAAGATTCGCGCTGGTCGAGATTAATAGAAGCAACATGGCGCCCATATGGAACGCACTCCCGACTTAGCATGGAACGCAAGCCGGAAGAGATCTACACTAAAAGACCAGGACACGCTGACGAAACAGCGTGTACCTGAACCTAGTTGAGAATAGAAAAACATGGCGCCCATTTGGAACGCACTTCCGGCTTAGCGTGGAACGCAAGCTGGAAGTAAACTACATTTAGGACCAGGACACGCTGAACAAACAGCGTGTACCTGGATATAGAGATCCACCGCGGCTATTAAAAATCGATAAGAGGCGCTCTATCCCACTACCACCAATGAACATAATACACTAAGAATGAACAAATTAAACAGAATATAAATCAGGTTAAAAGCCCGTAATATCGGGTAAAACAATGAAGGAATGCATTATGGGTAGAAATGAGGTATTATGGGTAGATCCTTGTCGAGGGAAATAAACCACCTTTAACTAATATAAATCGATATTTTATTATCACGTGTAATACACACCCTAATAATAAGTATTGGACCTACATCTAATAAGGAGAAATTGTATATACACTGAGATAATTAGGATTAAGAATCCCACCAATTACCCACGAGAGGAAGTGATGTCACTTAGATACCCTTATAAATAGAGATCAGATCTGGGCAGCATTCATTCTGCTAGCCTCTCTGAAGCACACAGAAGTCTCATAGGAGGTAAGAACCAGGAGTGGCAACTCAGACTTAATTCTTGTTTAAGGTAATTAATAACTCTGGAACTTATAATAGAAAATTTATACAGGTTATCTTTATTTTTTAGATATATCTATTTTATTTTGGATGAGGATTCATCATCCTTGATTTTAGGTAAGGTACCTCAATAAAATTATGATCCATATAAAATTTATGACCCATATATGATAAAGGGGTCTATTATTAATACCTAGTTGTTTTTAATAATCCATTATTAGGAAAAAATCTTTTTAATCACGTTCTAAAGGAGGCTAACAGGAATTCAAATACCTGCTGCTTTATAGGTATGTTAAATAATATTCACTTATTTGTATCCTATAATGATGAACTAAGTCATGAAATTCATATTTAAAATTATTTCATTATTAATAGGCTAATTCACCCACTCTAATTTAAAGGAGACAGACAGGAATTCTAAGACCTGTTTTCATATTAGGTATGTTAATTAGCTTCCACAATGTTGCACTAAAGTCACCTAAGATATATAATATAGTAATCACTGGATCATTTCAATTACAGGCCACACTAATTGGCTCTAATCAGACCTTTCAGTGGATATGAATTTATATTCCTAATATAGGTATGTTTTTTCCACTTATTAAGTGATAATAATAATAATAAAAAACCTTTTTTCACCTAATTCACATTAAGGAATACTTTATTCTCCTATAGGTCTTAAGGACATCATGCCTTATACCATTAATCTATTCTGAAAATATTTGTGTAAGCGGAGATAGTATCCCATAGATTTCACAAATATCACGACCACAAGGTATACCAATTTTTTATTACAATTTTTTATTACAATAGTATCATAGTATATATCGAAGTAATTAATAAACATAAAAAAACTTTTTACAACCAAAGTCACAACACAATATATACATATATATATGTATATATATATATATATATATTTTATTATATTTTTTCTTCTCTCACTTCTATAATAACAATTCACCATCTCGTCCTCACTATCTTGTTCCATTATCCTTTTTCTTCTCTTGTACTTGGTGGAAGTTCCCCCATTTACTAGAATAATAAAAGAAATATTTTATGTATTGAATATTGAAGCAATATTTTATACTTGTAGATTATTGTATTTCCCCCTGATGAAGTCTCTGTGAGACGAAACGCGTCGGGATTGTCTACAAGCATTTTTTACCGATTATCCTGTGAAGAAAATAAACAAACAAAGTATTGGAAAAGATCTCCTCTATTACTTCATTGGATTTTTGCAAATTTGTATTTAAATTCTGTTTTTAGGCGCCACACCACTATTGGGTAAAAACATTGGGCTTTGTACGTTCCCTATCCCTCAGGGAACTTAGTGGTGAGGCTGCCTTACTTGTACAAATTATAAAAATTATTCTGCAAAATATTTATTTGTGAAATAGGCTCTAGCGCGAGGTGGAATACTGGGGATACATATATATATGCATATGCACTTTATCTCTCTGCACAAGGGAAATAACTTAACCAACACACGCAGGATAAAGTGAAAACAACAATTGTATTATTTAAATTACAGCTTAATCCAAATAAGAAGTACACACACCACACACAGTGTATACATAGAGTTTACATTATTAATACTTTTTATATTTACTTACTTTAGAAACAGTTCCCCTAGTTATGGGCTGTGCCTCTGTCCATTCCTAAACTTTTGTTTGCATGGGACGTGAGGAGGAGGGTGCTGCTGCGGATTCAATTCCTGGAGTCAGCCTGACTCCGCAAAGGCCCATGGGAGGAGGAGCTGCTGCGGCTGGGCATGCGCAGCAGCCCTCCTCCCGGCCAGCGGCCATTTTCCTTAGGGGCACACATACAGCCCCACCGTTTGAGGTGCCCCAGCCAAAGTACCAAGCATCAATTTTGGCATGCAGGGCGGGTAGCAGCACAGGGCCCCTTCAACACCTTGGGCCCCGGTGCAGTGCACCGTCTGCACCGGCGGTAGTTCCGCCCCTGTGTCAATCCTATGAGCCATACCCTTATGGTTTGTGGCAGGGGATAAATATGCAAATAGCTGCATTTTAGCCACACCCCCTACTTAAGGGCCTGCGAATAGCAGGATTTGAAGTACTGGCGACGGGGCTTGAAGGCGTCTACATCAGGCCATGTCCCCAAAGTGCTGGTGACAGTCTCCTCCCCGGGCAGCTCCTGGAGAGAAGACTTTAAAAAGATTTTAAAAGTAAGCGAGTATGATATTAATCCATTAGAACAGGCTTGCCTAACCTCCCAAATCCATCGCCTAAGCTTCCGGACTATAAAAGGAGTCTCCCGCTGCCCCAGAAACCTACCCTGCCCTCCCAGACATGCAGGGAAGATGTCTGAGTGGGCCACCGCTACCCACAACTCCACGGTGGCCGGTTCTGTGTATTGCACACTGTCAGGGAGCTTCCAGAGGAGCACAGAGCAGGCAGACAGCAGTTTCCTTCCTTATGTTGGCCCCACCCACCACACTGAGTGGGCTCCATGCTCTCCCAGATCCTCTGCCTGCAGTATGCTGTCTTCCCCCACCACACTGCCCTGGAGCCTGCTCTCTGCACTTCACAAGACAGAGAACACCAAAATGGGTGAGTGCTGTATGTACTGGGGCAGTGGGGGCTGTGCATAACGTGGTACTGGGTGTAATATTGGCCTATGGGGGTTTTGTGTATAATTTTCTATAGTGCTCTGTGTACTTGGGGAAGGGGCTGTGCATAATGTGGTACTGGGTGTAATATAGGGGTGGGGGGTGCTGTGTATAATGTTTTATAGTGCTCTGTGTACTGGGTGTTATATGAGGGGGGCTGTGTATAATGTTCTGTAGTGCTCTGTGTACTTGGGGGAGCTGGGCTGTGTATAATGTGTTACTGGGTGTAATATGGGGGTGGGGGTGCTGTGTATAATGTGCTATAGTGCTCTGTGTACTTGGGGGAGATGGGCTGTGTATAATGTGTTACTGGGTGTAATATAGGGGTGGGGGGTGCTGTGTATAATGTTTTTTAGTGCTCTGTGTACTGGGTGATATATGGAGGTGGGCTGTGTATAATGTACTGTAGTGCTGTGTGTACTGGATGTTATATGAGGGGGGTGGGGTGGCTCTGTATAATGTCCTATGGTGCTGTGGGGGAGAGGGTATTACCCAGCTTCTGTCGGTCTCCTGATCACAGCCATGCTGTTCATCGGTCATGTGTACTGGGTGTGATATGGGGAAGGAGGGCTGTGTCTAATGCAACGTAACACAGTGGTGCATGTACTGGTATATGTACGTTTGTGTGTACGTATGTATAATACATTATTTATATATATATATATATTTTTTTTTTTTTCTATTTGTCTTTTATCACAAATGTACACAATACATTAATATAAGTATACATATTGGAACTCTAACATATGATAACTCGCTTTTTTTTTGGGGGCATTTAGTAGTAGTATGGCTTTCACCTGCCGTTGCAGGACACACCCCTGCGTGGCAATAAACAGGTGGAGCTAGACACGCCCTTTGGTCGGAGCATGACACCCGATCATCTGTGTGCCACTTTCTACTAGCATTAGGAATCTCCATGCATTAGAAGCACAATACTGTATGCAGCCATATATAAATTCAGCCCACGCATGGCCTAAATTTGTTTTGTTAGCAACCCACAAGGCCATTAGAACCTGCAGAAGAACTGTTTAATGCATAATGGAAATGAATGCCTCACCTTCACTGATGGACATTTAGGCCAACATCATTAAAGGGCACACTGTGCTTTATTGTCATTTTATTTTTCAGTACTTCACCAGCAATCTTTATTTATTACGTTTTTTTGTTCATTTCTTCTTACAGCCTACAATAATCATAAAAAATGATTAATGTTTATTGATAGTTTACTTCAAATAGTCTGTGCCTTGGTGAGCAGGTATTATGTTAATGTATTATGTACCTAGCTACAAACGTTTCTTTTAAGCGCCCTATTACAACATAAGCCATAATAATAAGTTGTCAGCAGCAATCACTAAAGTAAACAATACACAAATGATTAGTTGAAAATATTAAACATTTTATTTTAATTTCTTACCTGGCAGGTTCAAGCTGTCAGCAGCGGCAGAAGTCAAACATTTTCTAGCAGGTAACATTAGAGGAGAGAATTGTGGGATGGTTCCATGCCGAGCATTCTCACCCACAGAGTTTACTTTATCAGATGTAAATTTTAACACTGGGAAAAAAATAACATTTTAATTGTAGGAAAAAATAAAATGTTAATGTTAATACTTTATATTGTTTTGTTCAGCATAATGAAAAGATAGAGAGAAGGAAAAGAAGTGCAACAAGAAATAAAAGGGAGTAAGAAGAATACTAAAACACGTAGTAACCACTATAACCAAGTGTTTGGTCAGATATTTAATTTATTAGATACAGGTTGAGTATCCCATTTTCCAAATGTTGGGGATCAGAAGCATTTTTGGATATCGGATTATTCTGTATTTCAGAATATTTTTATATTTCAATGAGGTATCTTGAGGGCCTGACCCATGTGTGAATACGCAATGCATTTATATTGTATATTATAAACACATCAAATACGTGAAATACACACAAATATATAAATAACCAAGGTTTCAAAGCATGAAACAAAGATTGTGTACTATCTCAGACACTGAATCTGAATGCTAAACAATTATTTTCTTGCACATATAAGCTGGCCATACACTAGACAATTTGGCCACTTTTCGCCTGATTCTGACAGATCAGGCTGAGGTGTCGGGTGAAACGTGGCAAAATTAGATGCGTTTGACATACGATGCATGGTCCTGTGCGCATTGGATCGGAGTCAGACCTGATGCATGTCCGACCTCCGTCTCGGACCCCCTCCCGGCAGCGGGGAACAGGGTAGCATGCGATACATCTCATGTCAAAGGTCCTTCCTAAATGGCTTAAGGTAGATTGACTGGCCATACACCGCTGAGAGAAGTTCATATCATGTTCCCAGTACTGCCAATTACAGATGTCCCTAGTACTGCCAATTACAGATGTCCCCAGTACTGCCAATTACAGATGTCCCCAGTACTGCCAATTACAATGTCCCCAGCAGTGCAAATTACAGATGTACCAGGTAGTGCCAATTACAGGTGTCCCCGGTAGTGCCAATTACAGGTGTCCCCGGTAGTGCCAATTACAGGTGTCCTTGGTAGTGCTTTTATTAAAAAAAAAAAAAGTACGTTCTAGAAACTATGGTTTTTGAAATAATTTGGATAACAGATATCTGGTTAAAGGACACTTAATCATTACAGTATATCACCTGTATCCTTTACTACATATTTCAGGGGATACTTAGCCCCTTAACCAGATAAGTTAACATAAAAATTCTGAAACTACGCAAGGAAATAGGTATTTATTATAACATACTATATTTAATTTATAATGAAATAATTCTATTTAAAATCACTATTTCATAGATACACCAGCCGGTAAAAAATAAAGTATACATTAAAATACAGGAAATAATTCATTGCTTTGAATACTTCGTATCTAAGGTAAATAATAATGAAGTATCATCAAATAGCCATTCACGATTTAAGTCTTTACGAAAAACAGAATACTAACACTGGATTAATGCAAACCGGACTTCATGTCTATATTTTATACCAACTTAATTGGCATAATCTGTATTAACCCTCTGAGTGCCAAGTGAATTTGTCAAAATAGGTGTGACAATTGCCAAGCAAACATTTTTATGCATCATAATGATGCATAAAAATGGTTACCTTAAATAGGAAATCTTTTCAAACAAGGGTTAAATATAGATATAAAGTCCGGATTGCATTTATCCAGTGTTATTATTCCAATTTTATTAAAGCCTAAACATGTTTCACCACCTCCTCTAGGTGTTAGTGGCTTCCTCATGCCAAAAGAAATGGGGACTCTGGAAACAGCTGCAAAATCGGATCAGCACCAGCAGCAGGGAGACACAGATGATGTTAATGCCGTCACAACCAAGCACTTAACAGAGGTGCTGACTACAGTCTAATAATTGTCTGGCCATATCTTTGGAGGAAAGATACTAACATCTAAACACTTTTATAAGAACTAACTGCATGCTGCTTGAATGTTGGAATTATTTATGCCTGGATTAAAAAAGGGAGATAAAGAATTATTTAATAAAGAAATTGTCAGGCCCAGCCGCGGCTGCCATCTTGGAGGTGGCATTTCCGGGTAGGTTCCTGTATTACTTATAACCTCTCTTAAGAGTTCATTAACCATTCCTGGCCGGTTCTGGGGGATAAAGGACATAGAGCCTTGTCCCTTCTTGCTGATGCTACTTCCTGGATTCCCAGAGAGACTCCACAGTATTCAGCTCCCAGGCATCTGGTTTTCTCCATCTGGACCTGGTTTAACATGCCCCCAATCCTCCTTAACAAACATGCCCCCAGTCCTCCTTAATTAACATGCCCCCAGTCCTCCTTAATTAACTAATCAAATGCTAATCAAATAAACTTACTGAATCAAAATAAATCCGGGTAACGGGACACACAGCACAGAACTGCGCCACAGAACTCCGTTCTGCAGCCACGTGATCTGCGCGATGACGTCATGCGCGGCTCGCAAAGCATGACTGGGACCGCGAGCAAGGGAGAAGTGGCTTCAGTAGAAGCCACTGCACACCATACCGACACCATGCAGGTGAGGGGAGTTAGGGCTGGTGGACGGGGACATCAAGGGGGATTTTCTAAACGGAAAATTTAGGTATTTGGAGAGGTCTTATTTTCGGGGGAGGGCTTATATTGGAGCAGCAGCCCAAATCTGGGGGAGGTCTTATTTTTGGGGGAGGGCTTAAAATCGGGGAAACACGGTACCAGTCAAGAAGGTGTCCCATTTACTTATGGTCTACCACCATCCTCAGTTGTCCAGGATCTCAGGGATACTTCATTCGAAGGGCTATGACCTGCTGGGAAGATGCAGCCAAGTCCAATTTCCCTTGTGGAAATCCCTGGTGAATACTGCTGCCCAGTTAGAATCAGTGCCTCCATTTGGCAGTCCAGCCAACATCCCTGTAGTATGCACATATGTGTAGGCAATATATATGACTTGCCACACTTATTCTGACTAATCAACTTGCACCAGAACAGCCATCTGAGGTGGATCCATAACAACCTGTTGTGACAGCATCAGCCACATGGATTCCGCTACAGGTGTGGAATTTAGTACAGAATAATTACAGAGGATAGTGTCCCATCTGGAGAGTCTAGAGGTCTCACAAGGACAGCTAGCTCAGGAGCTTCAAGATATCACCAGACTTCAGGAAGCGATTCAGGCCACCACTTCGCGAAACAACCCAGCCCCGCCAGCATCAGAGCCTGTTAGGGTGGCAACTCTTCCTGTGGTCTCTACGGGGCAATTTCATCTGTCATCACCCAGCAAGTTTGATGGCACCCCGAAGCAGTGCCGGGGTTTTCTTAATCCGTGTGACATCTACTTCTCCCTCCTAGCTAACAACTTCATCTCCGAAAAATCTCGTGTGGCCTACATCATGTCCCTCCTGTCGGGTCCTGCTCTAGAAAGGGTATCTCTCCTGTGGGAGAGAAATTACCCCCTGCTATCCAAGTATGATGATTTCATAGCCCAATTCCGAAGGATTTTCGATGAGCCAGGGCGGTCCTCCTCCACAGCAAAAGAAATCATGCGGCTAAGACAAGGCAATCGCTACATAGCCCAATATGTAATTCATAGAGTTTCAGACTCTAGCCTCTGAAATTTTTTGAAATGAGAAACCAATATTTTTCGGCCTTCTGGAATGGCCTCTCAGATAAATTAAAAGATGACCTTGTGACCCGCAATTTGCCCTCGAAACTAGAGGATCTGATCTCCTTATGTAATAAAATTGACCTAAGATTTAGAGAGAGACTGGCAGAGAGGTCTAGAGGAGAGTGCTCCTGAAGCCGTCTTCTATCCCTGCCTCAAGCTCCATCTCCCAGAGAACCGATGCAGATAATTCTGGCCCAACTTACTTCTCAAGAATGCCATACTGTCGCCAGGAGAGGCTGTGTATGTACTGTAGAGAGGCTGGACATAAAGTAGCACAATGCTCTCGCCAAATGGGAAATGGGCGGTTCTAGTCAAAGACAGAGAGGTAAGACTAGGACAACTTTCATCCTCTCCAATGTTGTCAGATTCTGTCATTCAAATGCAGCTTTTATTCGCAGGTCAAGACCTGAAGACTCAAGCCCTTCTGGACTCTGGTGCAGTGGGAAACTTAATTTCTTTACTGAAATCTTGAATCTGCTCTTGAAATCCCTATTCATTTGTCTGCTGTGAATGTAAGTTATATGCCGAATGGATTAATTTCTACCAGTACAATTCCTCTCTCCCTAGGTATAGGGGTCTAACATAAAGAAATTATGGAATTCCTCGTCATTCCTCGAACCTCTTTCTCAATTGTTTTGGGGTTTCCTTGGCTACAAAGACATAACCCTTGGATCGATTGGTCGACTATACAAATAAAATCCTGGGGACCTTCCTGCTTCTGGAATTGTTTGTAAAAAGTGATTCATCTTAGGTCAGCTACTTCTAGCCCAGGAAACAAGATTCTCCTCTCCTTTTTCCGACGTAAACAATCGGCCGCCCTCTTTCCACCTCATCGGGAATTGAGTTGATTCCCGGTAAAATGCAGCCCCGAGAACAAATTAATCCTTTGTCGTTACCTGAAACCCAAGCCATGAGTGAATACATTTCAAAAAACCTAAAGAAAGGGTTATCCGATCTTCCTCATCTACAGCTAGGGCAGGGTTTAAGGCCTTGCATTGTTTATTGCGGCCTAAACAAAAAAACAGAAAATAATTAATACTCTCTACCCTTAATTCCTGAACTCTTTGATCGCATCTAAGGGGCAACTATCTTTTCTAAACTTGACTTACGTGGGGCCTATAATCTAATTCGTATAAGAAAGGGAGATGAATGGAAAACGGCGTTCAACACCAGAGATGGCCATTATGAATATCTGGTAATGCCATTCGGCCTTAGCAACATTCCGGCGGTCTTTCAACATTTTATAAACAATATCTTCAAAGACTTGTTACATCAAACGTTCGTTGTCTATCTCGACAAATCCTGATTTTCTCCAAAGACTTGTTCTCACATCGAACCCAAGTAAAAGAAGTTCTTCAAAGACTCCGGAACAATCGCTTATACTGTAAATTGGAGAAATGCATCTTTGAAAAATCCTTGGTACCATTCCTATGGTATATCATTTCTATAGAAGGTCTACAAATGGATCCTGAAAAGGTTCAAACCATTCTAAACTGGTCGCAGCCTTCTACTTTAAGAGCAATACAGTGATTCTTAAGGTTTGCTAAATATTATCGGAAATTTATGCGTGGATTCTCTACAATTGTGGCCCCTATCATTGCCTTAACAAATCCAGCTAAATGGTCTTTAGAGGCGTTATCCACATTTAACTAAAACAAGCATTTGTCTCCACTCCTGTCCTCCATAAGCCTAACATATCCCGGCAATTCATTTTAGAGGTGGATGCTTCATCCAAAGCGGTAGGGGCAATATTCTCTCAGAAATAGGAAGATGGGTCCATACACCCTTGTGGTGTAAAGATTTAACCCATGGAGAGGAATTATGCCATAGGGGAACAGGAACTTCTAGCCATTAAATTAGCACTAGAGTAATGGCACTACCTCCTGTAGGGAGTCCAGTTCCCAATCCTAATTTACACGGATCATAAGAACCCAATTTATCTGAGAAATGCCCAATGTCTAAATCCCTGGCTTGCTAGATGTGCTATGTTCTTTACTCAGTTCCATTTTAAACTCTATTTTGATCCAGATTCTCAAAATACCAAAGTTGACGCCTTATCACATTTATTTTCCTTTACAGAGGAGGAGAAGCATCCCTATCCTGTTCTTGATCCTACCAAGTTTGCTGCTACTAAAATGATCACTCTTTCCAAAAACCTATGTATTCCAGGGGAAACTGCTTCAATGGGCTCACTACTCCAAGTTTTCCGGACATCTAGGAGTTAAGAAGACCTTTGAGTCCTCAGGAGAAGTTATTGGTGGTCAACGATTAGAAAAGATATTCAAAGTTTTGTGTCCTCCTGTCCAGTTTGTGTACAACACATACCTCCTTGTCAATCTCTTGTAGGGAAACCTCTTACTCTTCCCGTACCATCACATCCTTGAACACATTTGTCCATGGATTTTATCACAGACCTTCCCTCTTCTAATGGATTCAACACAATATGGGTTGTTATCAATCGCTTCTTGAAGATGGCTCACTTCGTTTTGCGGAAGGGGTTACCCAGCGCCTGCACTTACTGCACTCAACTCTTTATATCTCATATATTCTGGTTACATGGCTTACCTTCGGAAATGATATCTGATCGTGGCCCATTTCTGGAGAGCTTTGTTTACAGCTTTTTGAGTAAACCTCAAGGAAGCTTACCCTTCCACTGCATAAATTAGTCCTGAGGCTGGGTCTCCGACCCCTCTCTCTGTTTACATCCTTCTATCTAGCCACCACCCACTTGCCTGCACCTCTTGTAATTTGTCTGTCTCACCTTCCTACTACATTGTAAGCTCCTCAGAGCAGGGCCCTCTTCCCTCCTGTTGTCAAAGCCCTCTTCTCTTCACATTTCACTCACAGCTCTCCCATACTCATCTCCATCATTGGCCACAAGCCTCTAGTAGTATGTTGATTGAGTCCTCACTACTTATATTTAAGCTGTAATGTGTATTGAACTGTGGCGCTCTTTACTTGTACACAATTTTTTTATTTATTACACACAAGCATTAGGTAGACCATGTCTACCTAATGCTTGTGTCGACCTAATGACCTGTCGACCTAAAGCCATGTCGACCTAGAATCATGTCGACCTTAACCCATGTTGACCTAGAACCATATCGACCTATCCCCATGTCGACCTAATGGTGTCGACCTAATAATTGTTGACCAACTTGTAGATCAAATTATGTTATTCCGTTTGACAAACAAAAGAGGTGATTCTTTGCGGAATGATAGATGCCTCCAATAGTATACGTTTTCCATATTTTTGGCCATTCAGAACACAAGAAGAAACACAATAACCATATAGATTACACGGGGAATCATTATTTATTGTCTAAAGGACAAAATATATTAATAAGTATAGCACGGAGTACAGCTGATTTACAAATATATTATTATATATGTATATTACAGTAGTGTTATTTTCACAGTTTATTTTATAAGTACTATATACTATTGTGGAAATGCTATTTGATTGCTGATAGAGCGATGATAATGTATTTATGATGAGAGCAAAATGTACTCATTTATGATGTGGGCACAATTTACAATGGCACTGTGGCACAATATGTGCCAGCATGCATGTTACAGCACATTTAACTCAAATATACCATGTCATTAAATATGTATTTTGTATTATTTTATTTATCCAAAAGGCAAACAAACAATGGATCACTCATTGTTCGTTTTGAATTAAAAATCCAACACGATATTCAATATTTGGTTCATGAAGAATAGGTGCCAAGTGAATGAATTGGCGTGTGACCCGAAGTCACAAGGAATTTAACATTCATTCCTTTTCAATGTCTTACCTAATGCAAGGTCTTTATAACAGTTTAACTACCAGCTGTTAAATAGCTTTGCTTAAACAAAAACCTGGCATGCATCCCCAGTTGTGATTAACATCTAAGAAAATACCGATGATCTATAAATAGTGCCATGTGTCTCGGTGAAAACATTTAGGAAACAATGTCTAAAACACAGAGCAAAAAAATGCCAGGCCATATTAAAAGTGGATGAGGCATTAACTATTAATGGATGACATTTGTGGTCTGTTAATGAAGTGAACATTTTGCTTAACAGCATCGGTGCTGGTGTTCTACAGCTAATGTCTCTTAGCACAACGGTAGGCAAGAACAAACGATTGCTGAGCTCTTTCCATTAAAATCACAGGACATTTTTTCTAAAAATATGGCTCTCTGTTTTTTGGGATTTTTTTGCAATTAAGATTTTTGCAAAATTGCAATTTTGCAATGGTTCTCTAAAGTTCATCTTATCGTTGGGTCCCCCTATCCAAAATGCAGATATATTTTGGATTCCAGATTTATCCATATTTTGCAATCCTGTCATGCGATATCTTGGGGATGGGACTCAAGGCTAAACACAGAATGCATTTATGCTTCATATACACCTATTACACACAGCTTGGAGGTCATTTTATATTATATTTTTTTTATTAAAATTATGTGCATGAAACAACGTGCCTGATTCTGGTATACTTGCAATGCACATTTGGTTTGCTATTGGACAAAACCATGCTGCACTGCAGGTGGGGCAGATCTAACATGTGCAGAGATAGTTAGATTTGGGTAAGTTATTTTGTTTCTATGCAGGGAAAATACTGTCTGCTTTTTACACTGCACTATAGATATAATTTTTAAGTACAACACTAAGGCATTCGTACGGGTAGGGGAGGAGGGCAGGGGGCGTATATCGGCCCCGGGCAGGGGGGAACGCCAAGAGTTTTATGGGCGTTCCGATGAAAATGCTGGGCGTTCCCCTGGGAATGCAGGTGGGCCGATGCCTGCTGGGGGGCGGGCTGATGTCAGCACCCGCCCTCTCTTCGGCGGAATCCCAAGGAATTAAAAGTCAGTTTAGATTGACTTTGGTGACTATCGAATGGTTTCTCTCCCCTTCAGCTGCATGTGAGTGGATATGTTGTTGGACACATCCCCTTGCATGTTACCAAGGGGATGCGTGCGGCCCCGGCAACAGAGGAGGGAGTCGTTCGGCGGGGTAGCCTTAAGGCACTAGTTACACAGCGAACGCCTGCTACTTGACTCAGATGTGCTCAAAACATTTCAGATGTGCTCAAAACATTTCAGATTTCATAATTTTGGATATTAGAACTTTTGGCTGTGGTGGGTGATATCTATGACACACATATAGGAGGAAGGGAGGAAAAAACACACTTAGCAAAAAACTTTTATTTTTACAGTATATACAAAAAAAGGCTGTCATCAATGTGTAATAACACGCACCACACACACCTCACTGCCCATCCATAGAACATTACAGGCAGTTCCCTCTGGCATGCACAATGCCCCAGTGGCTGGGGGTGTGGATCATTTTATCGACCACACTTAGGTCGACAGTCATTAGGTTGACACCGTTGGGTCGACAGGTGGCAAGGTTGACAGGTGTCTAGGTCGACATGGGACAAGGCCGACAGGTGTCTAGGTTGACATGGGACAAGGTCGACATTGGTTTAGGTCGACACATGCGTTAGGTCAACATGGTTAGGTTGACAAGTCGTTAGGTCAACATGGGTTTTCTCAGTTTTTTTACCCAAATGTCGACACAGTCGACATGGACACAGTTGGAAGTGAACCGCAGCCCCCGGCATAGCTCGCTATGCTTCGGGCACACTATGTTATTGTCACGCCATGCCCTAGTGGATGGTAGGGCATGAAATACCGCCTGCCGGCACATCTCGGCTCAAAAAACAGTGAAAAAACCCATGTCGACCAAACGACCTGTCGACCTAACGCATATGTCGACCTTGTCCCATGTTGACCTAGACATCTGTCAACCTTCACCCATGTCGACCTAGAACCCTTTCGACCTTGCCACCTGTCGACCCAACAGTGTCAACCTAATGACTGTCGACCTAAGTGCTGTCGACAATACGACCGTATCCCATGGCTGGGTGGAGCGGAGCAGTGGCGTAACTAGATACATGTGGGCCCCATAGCAAAAGTTTGGAAGGGCCCCTATTTATCACCTAATGCTGAAAAATGTATACAGCACATGTAACTTTAACAGGCAAAGTGGGCCCCTCTCAGCCCTGGGCCCCATAGCAGCTGCACCCCCTGCACCTATGGTAGTTATGCCCTTGGAGCGGAAGATTATATTCCCCCAGCACTCCGCAGGCACCACTCTGCAGCGTGATTAGCCAGTGGCTCCTGCAGCAGCTCTCAACTCACAAGCTGCCCCTACCCTACATTACCCGAGCTACAATAGGCTGGCAGCCGCCAGGCCAGGGGTGCTGGAACGTTTTTAGGTTGGGGGGGGCAAGATATAATCTCATTTTGGCGCCCCCTAAATTGCTATATGTTACCCCCTGATAGTTATACACAGGGCAGCGGCATATACATGTGGGCATTATACACACGGCCAGCGGCATATACAAGTGGGCATTATACACAGGGCAGCGGCATATACACATGGGCATTATACACAGGGCAGCGGCATATACCCATGGACATTATACACAGGGCAGCGGCATATACCCATGGACATTATACACAGGGCAGCGGCATATACCCATGGACATTATACACAGGGCAGCGGCATATACCCATGGACATTATACACAGGGCAGCGGCATATACCCATGGACATTATACACAGGGCAGCAGCATATACCCATGGACATTATAGACAGGGCAATGGCATATACACATGGGCATTATACACAGGGCAGCGGCATATACATGTGGGCATTATACACAGGGCAGCGGCATATACCCATGGACATTATACACAGGGCAGCGGCATATACATGTGGGCATTATACACAGGGCAGCGGCATATACCCATGGACATTATAGACAGGGCAATGGCATATACACATGGGCATTATACACAGGGCAGCGGCATATACATGTGGGCATTATACACAGGGCAGCGGCATATACCCATGGACATTATACACAGGGCAGCGGCATATACCCATGGACATTATAGACAGGGCAATGGCATATACACATGGGCATTATACACAGGGCAGCGGCATATACACATGGGCATTATACACAGGGCAGCGGCATATACCCATGGACATTATACACAG
Source organism: Crinia signifera (assembly GCF_055691185.1). NCBI lineage: Eukaryota > Metazoa > Chordata > Amphibia > Anura > Myobatrachidae > Crinia > Crinia signifera. The sequence goes on from NC_139221.1 coordinate 227,110,508, forward strand.
GGCAGCGGCATATACCCATGGACATTATACACAGGGCAGCGGCATATACCCATGGACATTATAGACAGGGCAATGGCATATACACATGGGCATTATACACAGGGCAGCGGCATATACATGTGGGCATTATACACAGGGCAGCGGCATATACACGTGGGCATTATACACAGGGCAGCGGCATATACACGTGGGCATTATACACAGGGCAGCGGCATACTATCCCCCCTCCAATACATTAGCAGATGAATCCCAACAAATGTTTACATCCCCAGTAGTTACACACAGTGCACATTTATTTGATCTAATGGGCACACTGTCAGATCATACAAATTATACACAAATTAAATATAATGCTGTGCTTGGCTCTCTTACCAGACACAGGACAGTCCCCTGGATTCCTACCCCCTAGTCCACTTCAACCACACAGACTGCTGCGGCTCCCACCCACTTTCCTGCGCCACAGCTGCCAGCGCACAGGACCTCTGCCGTCCGGCTCTTCCATGTGACGTCAGACGCACGGGCAGGCGTCGTCATGATCATCCACTTGCCCGTGCTTCTCTGTGTGAGACTGCAGGTGGGGTGGGGGACTCCCGGCAGGTACGCGCACGGGATGTACCTAAGCACCTGACCCCCGCCCGCCATGATTCTTCTTGCTCGGCGCCGGCGGGCGGGAGGCTGCGATTAATCAGTAATATAGGCGGACGGGTGGGAGGCTTAATCAGCCCACCGCCCGCCCGCCTATATTACTGATTAATCAGCCGCCCGCCCGCCGGCGCCGAGCAGGAATCCGATAGGGCCGCCTCAGTAATTTTGGGGGGGGCAAGCTGCCCCCTCGCCCCCCCCCGTTCCGGCGCCACTGCGCCAGGCCCCCCTGCAACCACTGCTCTACTGCCTGCCTGCTATGTCAGCTCCGCCACTAAATCCCACTGCACCCCTTTTAATAGAAACAAAAGCCTCACCACAGTAGCAGGCACAGAACTACAGGTCCCTGAGTGCACCAGAACACACTGCAGACCCAGGTGACAGTATGGAGCATGTGCAGCCTACTCAATTTCTGATTTTAAAATAAAATGGCACAAATGACAGAGGGGCCATGGGCCTGAGTGCTACCCCCCCCCCCCCCCCTGAATCTGCCACTGGCCAACAGAGTATCTTCCCACATGCTGCCCACTTCTAAATGAAATTGGGTTGTATGGAAGGCTTGATTCCACAATTTGCATTGTGTATTCACACAGCCTGCGGCACACACAGGAACACGTGACATTGCGACCTCTTAAGGAGGGGGGGGGGGGGCAGTTTAGGATCAGTCAGGTGACTGGACTATAGGTGCATCCTACTGACATGCCTCCAAGTGCTTCTCCAGGCTGCATAGCACCAATCCAGGCAATTGTGCCACTGTTTCCGCAATGGTGCCCCCACAGATTTGTGCTTTAGGAGGTGAAATCAGTCGGACACCCCTCCCTTTGTCCATGTTTGGTAAAGAGAATATTTCCTGTTGCTATAAGGAATTTAAATAGTACAAACGTTCCAACCTGACTGGTACCATTTAGTAATAATCCAATTTCATTACTACTGAAATCCAGTAAACAGAATTGATGAACTTACATCCAGCCTACCGGGCCTGTATACATCAATAAATGTATACAGCCTAACCACTGCTAATGGAAAATAAGAGACCATTTCAGAAGCAGGCAGTTTGTGTGGGGTAAAATACATCAGGCATAGGTGTTTGATTGCAATGTAAATAAAAGGCGATCCTATAATGAAGGACAGAGAGCTTTGGCAGAGCTGAACAGTCTGATTTAGGCTTAGCAGGGTTACACATTGCACAGGAAGTGGGGGGTGAACTGAATAAATCTTCTTTGGTTACATGAAGTCATACATCACAGTTAGTGGAACTGTATAAGTCATTAGTCGCTAGACATTCTCGTAATGACAGAATTTTCTGCTGTAACAGAGGCTGGAACTGGATGCGAGTGTACAATTATTTTCCAACTGCTAAGAACAAACAAGTGCACATACATCATCTACATGTGATATATGTTCTTAAGACTTTTCATAGACCATTGGTTTTTATCACAATATCTTCAACTTTGTTTCCATGTTGCATAACCAAAATCACACAAAGATAAATGAAGAATTAGGACTTTAGCCAGTAGATGGAAGTAAAGCCATAGCTAACACATACAAGAATGCTGCAGGATGGTGATATGTAGTGGTGATAGTATATTTGTTCATGATTACAATGGGCAGAAGCAAACCTTATCAAAGTGTACAGCCAAGTTTTCAGAGCTGTTGGTACTAGACCCAAAGACCAGTACAACCCCCCACAATATTGGGTGCAGCTGGATGGAGTTTTAAACACAATTTTGACTATTATTATCCTTTATTTATATGGCACCAAAAGGGTTCCGCAGCGCCCAGTTACAGAGTGCACATAATCCAAACTGGAAAACAGTAACTTACAGTTGAAAACAATACAGGACAAATACAGGGTAAATAATTATAGGAACATCAGCCGATTGCTGCAACATAAGTATCCAGGTGACAGCAAACAGCGTCCTTTGGTGCAGTCGAAGACTGCTGAGGTAGGAAAGGATAAGCAAATGAGGTAAGAGGTCCCTGCTCGTGAGAGCTTACATTCTAAAGAGGGGGGGGGGCAGACAGACAGGGGCGACACCGGTGGACTATAAAATAATCTATTTTTTCACCCCAAAGAATAAGTATGTATTAAAATGCACCCATATACTTGTGCAATTTATATAATAATTGTGGAAGGTCTGCCCACATCCACAGTGCATGAGATGCCTCGGTAGGCAACTCAACATCTCTCAATGGGCAATGGGCCAGATGTACTAAGCTTGAAAATTTATAAAATGGAGAGTGATAAACCACCAGCCAATTGACTCCTAACTGCCATGTTACAGACTGTGTTTAAAAATGACTGGTAGGAGCTGATTGGCTGGTGGTTTATCACTCTCCACTCTCCACTTTTCAAGGCTTAGCACATCTCTCCCAATGCAAGGGAATATCAGTGCTGGGGATAGGATGGGGTGGAATAAAGTGAGGTGGGAAGGGGGCAGTACTAGAGAGGAGTGGGGCAGAGCTGATCCTGGGGTAGAGATTGAGAGGATCCAGCACGGGTCCTTGATACTAGTTACTTACAATATACTGTAGTAGCAATTATAATTGTAACACCCTCTAAGGTCACATTTGCTCTGGAAATGGGCAGCCAAGCCAGCACAACAGTGGGTGCAGCATCAGGCTAGATGGCCAGCATGGGGTGGTGGAGGTGCATTCACATCCCCTTCCTGCTCTACAATGTAACAGATTACTGATTTTGAAGAGTGGGGGCGAGGCTACAACAATACACAAAAAAGAAACACCAAAGAGGTCCCTGGCGCTGATAAAATTCTTTTTTTCTCTTTTGTTTTTTTATGAGGCAGCTAAAGCGCATAAGTGTTTTCACGTCCCACTTTTTTATTGAGGCTACAACAGTGCAATTTGCATCACTGCCCCACCCACTTTCAGTAAGTATGAGGGCGTCAGGGGTGTTTGGGTGGCTGAGGGTTGGCTGATCTAGTGTGGGCATGTTCCTGGAGACTAGTTCTCTTTTCCAGGAAGGGAGGGGGGGGGTTTGCAGTAGTCCCACACGGTTTTCAGGTATGTCTCTGAGATGTTATTGGTAAACAACCCTTTCTCTGTTGAATAATGCTGCCCATAAAAAATCTGCATGCCTGAGACCCTGCTTGGTCAAATTGAGGGGTCTCAAAAAAGGGACAGTGCCAAGTGGAAAAATCAAGACAGGTGGAGTGGAACCCTAGCCTATAAAAGGTTTTTTACCTTTATAGACATCATTTGGAGAGTAGGGAGGAAGCCTGGCACCATAGCACCTGCTAAGATGGCTATCGAACACCCAAGGACAGAAATGCCAGGAGAAAGGTCTGCAGAACGACTTCAGAGATAAAGCCTGTGAGATACAGAGAGAAAGACCTGGAAGTTTTCAGTGTGATTAAAACAAGTATGGCCGGACCATGACACATGAAAAGGCGAGTTTCCCAGAGCCTTTTTTGTTAAGGGGGAAGAGGAGTCCCCTATGCATTAAAACCCCTCCAACTAAGAAAGGGCGTGTGTGTGTCTTTGTAGGAGCAGTATAGCTAATGGGACATCATCAATGTAGATATGACATGCCTCTAATAAATGAAAGTGGTCATTGGGCACAATTCCTATGAGAAATCTGATGGGAATAAAACACAATAATAACACTCCCTATCACCCAAGCATTTGGAAAAATATAACGATATACAGTAACTATACTATTAAAAATAAACTATAATAACAAAAGAAACAAGGACGCCTTTTGGTAGAGGCTGGTGTTTTATAGTATGAGAACCACTCAAAGGCCACCCCTTAAATCTATTTCTATGATGTTTTTGTAAAATTGCAAATTCTCAAATGTTTGTTGAATTTTGTCACACCAAATGAACTCATTAAAATAAATGACCGACTGAAGTACATCTAAACGCTGATATAGGCAAATCAATAGAATAAACAAAGAAACACAAAAAGGGCTGCTCCTGGTATGGCACAAAATCAAACTCAGGATGATTTTAGAATTTATTGTTTCCTGTGGTTAAGATCTCTTATAGACTGGTGAACCCTATCTGGTCACATCAAACACTGTAAACAAGGTGAAGGAGACCCCACCATGGTTACACGGGATACATGCAGAAAACCAGAAGTTGGGATGCTGGCGGCCAGAATACCAACACCGCCATCTTGATGCAAGGAATCCCGATATGGGTCAGGTAAATATATTACCCTCCCCTGCCCCCTCCTAACCTTCCCTTCTTACAGCCTAACCCTAAGCCTCCCCCTGTAGCCTTATCTTAACTCACCGTGCTAGTGCCTAACCATCGTACCCCATAGCCTAAACCTAACCCTCCTGGCCCGCAGACTAACCCTAATCCCCCCCATCTAAGTACCCACCAGCCTTTATCTGGCCCTTCACCTTCTCTTGAGTATGAATGCGCCATTGCAGCACAATTGAGGAATAGTAATGCTAAACTCGGCAGCTGTAAAGAAAATACTGAGGGCCGTATGTACTAAGCTTGAGAAGTGATAAAATGGAGAGTGATAAACCACCAGCCAATCAGCTCTTACCTGCCATAACATAGGCTGGGTTTGAAAAATTACAGGTAGGAGCTGATTGGCTGGTGGCTTGTTACTCTCCATTTTATCACTTTTCAAGGCTTAGTACATCTCGCTCCCTAATCTCTAGTAAGTACTTAAAGATGCATTTGCAACCAATAACATATGCATAGTTTCCTACAAATCACTAGGTGGGCCACATTAAAATTTGCATGCAATTCCGGCAATAGATACTAAAGGCACTAAAAGAAACTGACATCTCCCACATATAAATCTATAATAACTAAGAACATCACATACTCAGAGGAGAGCTCAACAGTTCACGTCGCCTACCTATGCAGCATGCTGTCAACATAACACTTACAGTCATTTATATACAGTATAATTGGGTCAATTTGTCTCCTTGTGCTATGTTTGCTGTTTGGTCTCTACACTCTTCTTCATAGATAAAGGCAGTATCAGGCTAGAGACCACTGGCCTACTGCAGGGCCGGATTAACAATGGGCCTGATGGAGCTACAGCTCCAGGCCCACTCTCCAAATAGGCCCATTTTGTAGATGAGGACTGGAGCTTTCCAACATGCCCAGCCCCCGTCGCTAGCCCCTCGGGAACCGGAGATACTGCCGGCCAAAGCTGGAACGTTTTCCCCATAGAATAACATGGGACCCGCTAATTCCAACCCCCAACCAGGTCCGATGGCTGCCAGTCCCCCCCCCCCCCGGCATCACAAAAGCTAGAGGTTCTTTCGAACCCAAATCGCTGGGCCTATGGGTTATATAGGTTAATTGGTTCCAGAGATATTGCGGATAAACCGATTTTTTTATTTCTGAAATGTAATTTCATGGCTGTTCATGTTCTTTGAGGGCAGATTTCTCTGGAACCAAATAGCCCAGTTTCATGGGACTAAAATCATTCAAAGTCCACGGTTAAAAGGGGGGGGGGGGGTGGCTTTCTCTCCCCTTCACACCAGAAAATGCAAGGGACTAGGCTGGTGTAAAAGGGGCCAGCCCGAGAATGTCCCTGCATGATCCTGGGACCATATTCCCGAGTAAGTCCCTGCATTTTATGGTTTGAAAGGGGTATTATTTCGAATAACCGGGACCTGCAGTGCTCTGAATACAGCCGAGCAGCCCCCCGCTCTCTGCCCGGCTGTCACTTCTGCCTGGCGGTGGCTGTCCCCCAGTTACCTCAAGCATGTATTCCACTTGGCAATGAGCATGTAATTCCACATGGCAATGAGCATGGAACCCCTGCCAATGAGCATGGAACCCCTGGCAATGAGCACATAGGTAAACAACACTTATGTAGCATCATTTTTAATAGGCGTTATGGTGTTTGGCATAATACATAATGGACGTTATGGTGTGTGGCTTAACATGTAAAGGGCATTATGGTGTAAATGTTTAATGCGTGCCTTTGGCACCCAATGTCCCTGTTTGTGAATCATATTGTGAATTTTGGCTTAATCTGTGTGCCATCGTGTGAATTTTGGCTCAGACGGTGTGAATTTTGGCTCATTCCATGTGGCATAATGTATAAGAGGCAAGTACAGTATAAGGGGGCAGGGGCGGATCCAGGAGAAAATGACAGGAGATTGAGCCAAAATTCACATAATGCCATATGGATTGAGCCAAAATTCACATAATGCCACACTGATTGAGCTAAAATTCACATAATGCTACATGGATTGTGCCAAAAGTCACATAATGCCACACGGATTTGAACCAAAATTCATATAATGTTACATGAATAGAGCCAAAATTCACATAATGCCACAGAGATTAAATAAAAATTCACAATATGCTTCTTAAACAAGGACATTGCACGCCAAAGACATATAGAGGTCTATGAAGGAAATGGCGCTTAATTTATTCCCATTGTTTCTATATGGCAGTGGTTCTCAAACTGTGGGTCCTGATCCCAAAGTGGGTCCCGACCTTCTCAGCATGAGGTTGCGACTCCATGTTGCTGACCATCAGGCTGATGACTTTTCTAATCTCAGTCAGTGATTCAAGGAGTCTTAAAAGTCTGTTGAAATGTCTGTTATTTTAGACTCCTCCCATCATTTTGTGCCTCCATAATGTTGCCATGTATGTGCTGTCTGATGACTACACATGTGATGTGATGACCTTCTGCAGTAACTTGCTGGGGTCCTGTAATTATTTTTATTGTCTGATGGGATCCCATAGCCAGTGGCGTAACTATAGAGGGTGCAGGGGATGCAGCTGCTATGGGGCCCGGGGGCCCGAGGTCCCAGCAGGCAGTACCCTGCAACCTTTTTATTTTATTATTTTAATCGACCTACTGTAACGGGTAGTGTCTATAAGCCTGTCTCGTGCCCCCTATCAGGCTTGTTAAAGGTATATGATTCTAGTCATTCTATAATTCTAGAGAGAAAGGTTTTGTGAGAACCCAGCGCTGGATGAGGTGCAGCTGTGTACTATGGAGAGGGTTAACGCCCTAACCCAATTTGAGACATATACAATACAGAGAATTTTCCAAAGTACTAGCGCAGTAGTGAATAATTTTCTTATCACTTGGGATCTTCTATTTTCTGTATCAGTTCCTTTCTGGTGTCTAATGGAAACTGACTTACAGTGAAATTCTAGCAGGTGTACCCGTAGCAGTTTCTTTAAGGACACTTCAATTTCTCAGGAGAACATACAGCATGAAATAAACTTACATGAGCTTCCATTCACGCGTGCACATCAAGGTTTCTTTGTCTTAGGATGATGACGGACCCAAATTGCAGGTAAAGTATTTATTTGCACAACAATCCAGGTATTCCAACATGAAAAAAAGGTAAAAAAAATAGTCTCAAGCAGGTGGGTGGATCACTGACGGCTGTTATCCTCTGTCCTGGGTATGCTGCAGACAATGCCGGACGGGAGAGGAGAAGCTTGTGTACGCCGCTGCAGGTCTGTCCTCACGCTGCTTGTAGGATGCGGCCAATCAACGCGTTTCGGATAGTAGTCTATCCTTTTTATTCTATAATTCTAGTCCAGGAGATCCAGGCGGACCAGATGCTCCTGGTTCTGATAAGTTCTTCCATGTTGTATCAATGATTTGTTATTTTTCTTGTTAACTAATGAAAACCAGATGTTCTGTTGAAAACAACAGGATATGTTACGTAATGATCCTTCCAGAATAATCTTTGGAAAGGACCCTTCACACACACACACTGAAACAAAGTCATAAGACCAGCCACAATAAGTGCCAATAGAATACGCAGTTAGAATACCATACTTGGACTTAGGAAATAATGGTTATGACGTATTACTAGGAGTGTCAGCCCGAATCCTCAAGGTATAAAAGTAACGACAACTCCACACTAGTCAGATTGTCGTATGGTGGTCGTGGGTGTCACATAAGGAGATAAGCAGTGATGGGGAAGCCGAGACGTGAAGATGTCTTGTTATGTGGTATTGTATTGAATTACATTCTTGTGTATGATGAAGAATAAATAATTATATCTTTTATAATACTTCGGGTAAATGTCCTTCTTCCATGAGCAAAGTAATGGCACGGTGTGGGTTAATAACGGACTCCGACAAGTGGGGGCTCGTGAAAAAAAGAAAGTGGGAGTTTGCAAATTGAGTTCTTATAAAGCATTCCTCAAAGAGGGGAATTTTAAAGCAAACACTGTATACCAACAGTAATGTGTTTGAGGATTGCTTTGTGAGAATTCAGATGATGCCAAATAGAATCTTGAGGGACCGAAGTGCTGTTTCACTGCTCATGTCGGAAGGAACATGAAAAAAAAATGATTTAAAATTGAAAATACTGTACCTGTTGTGTTCACCTTATATGTATGCTTGGTTTGAGTGACTGAATGTATGTCTTGGACCGGCCGTTCATGGGGTCTGCAAGTTTCAATCTTCAGTTTTGCCGTATTACTTATGGTTAATGCGGCAAGGTGAAGTCAGTTAAGACAGTACCGCCATCGTTAAATGTAAAATCACATAGATCACCGTCCCATAAGTCTTAGTGAAGCTACACGGGTAAATGCAAAAAAATAAATAAATAAATAAATAAGGTGAATACACTAGGTATATAAATATATATATATATATATATATATATATATATATATATATATATATATATATATATATATAAAGCATCCAATCCCCCCAGGCTTGGGAGAAATAAACGGCACTCAGAGACGGTTTAAATATCAGCAAGTGTATTGAGGAATCAACACTTGCTGATATTTAAACCGTCTCTGAGTGCCGTTTATTTCTCCCAAGCCTGGGGGGATTGGATGCTATCTATACTCATTCTGGCACCAGGGCAAGTTGTTCACTGAGACCGAGTGCCGGCAAATTTGGATTGCTATATATATATAAATATATATATCAGGTATATTGGTAAATTATTAATCATGAACCATGGAAAGTGTGACATTGCTATCATGCTTAAATTAATTGATGCCGTCGTATTTGGGAAAGATAGTGTAGCAACTCCTTCAGTGCTACGTGTATTATGTAATGTATTGTCAGTATGAGACAAATCAGCCAAGAGACAGGAATCTCTGTGTTTCATTTTATTGTCTTATGAGAGAAACAAATTACAAACATGCATTGTGGATTACCAGAAAACAAATGTTATATATGCATCCTGCTATGTTTAGAATGAATTCCAATTTTAGAATGTCTGGAAGATATTAATTCTGTAGTTCATATTCTGACATTTGAACGTGTGATTTTGTGTCCGTCTTAAGGTGTCCATGCACTAGTAAGGTCCAAGCAAATGGTCAGCTGTCATTTGCTCTCATCCATGACCAGGTTTTTGTTCCGACCGGACAGATCTGCAGATGGATCTGCCTGTGTATGGCAACCTTTGCTGTGCACAGAACTGCAGCTGTGCGCTGATAATATAATATTGTCAAGGGCAGATATTATATTATATCTCTGTCTGCAGACAGAGAGGAAAATACTCTAGACCAATTTAGACCAATTTGGTCCTAGGGTGATTACGCTTGTTTATCCGCCCAATTCGGTAGACGTACCGTGAAGTTTTTATTGATACAGCCACAATGATCGAAGATATCTCTTCATTTGGGGGGCAAGCAGATTGTATGCCAATTGGGCATTCGGAATAATGCAAAACTCTAATTTTGTTCAATACTATGATGCATAGTGTTGAATTGATAAATTAGCAGATGCATTATTACCCTCGGGGTGGGTAATTGATTTATCCTGTTTTATCTGGCTAAAACAGAAGATATCGGGTAGATATGACAGACCATCGAAATCACACGTGAAATGTTTATGTAACTGAATGAATATTCACCGTCAGTTAAGGTGCATTGCCTGACAGCTCATATTAGTTATATGTCTTCTGCAAGTCAGAAGGATACATTCCCTCTAATGCCGCAATGTGTGTCAAAACCTCCAGAGCATTGTTTTATGTAATAGAAAAAAAAAAAAATATTATCAAATTCAACTAATGTGATATGGCATAATGGTCTGCAAATACATTGGCAGGGAGGGTGTATCTGGCCAGTGCACCCCCCCCCCCTTCCTCGGCTGATACTAATGCCTGTGTTGTAAATGGTTAAAAAGGGGTCAAACCCATCATGCTTGAGTTTGGCATCAGTGCGGTGGTACGAGGGAACATTTAACATAGATTCTTTGAAGATTTAATGCAGAGTTATTGCATGTAAAGGAAAAAAAATTCAACAGATTGAAATAAAACACGGAGTAATACCCCGTCCGTGATTTTACGGGATTCTAGGGTTGGACGGACCAGCCAGGATGGCCGCTGTGGACTCCCTAGAACCAAGTTGATTTGATATATATATATATATATATATATATATATATAAATATATGTATATGTATTAGATAAAAGTTTGCAGGACATCTGTTGATATGTTACAGAAATTCATATGCATATTAAAAGAAAAAAAAAAAAGGTTTTTGTTATTTGGAACTGTGCCAGATTATCGGCTGCTCTAATGTGATGTTCTAATGATGTTATAGGATTTACAGAGACAGGGTATATAGATGGTTTGTGTAACGAGCCAGCATATGTATAACATGTATAGATATGATTTACTTAAACATATGCACGGAGTTTGAGGAAAAGAAAAAAAAGAGGGTACTTGTGAGTTATCTGGGCGCCCGATTTCTAAATCGGGTCGGATCGGGCACATCGCATCGCATCGCATGCGACCATCGGATGCGATGCGATGACTCGATTTTTCCATAGGAATCAATGTTAAAATTGACTGAGTCCATTTTAACATGGAATTCAATGGGAAAAAGGGGTCCTTTTCATACCCCTACTATCCAAGTGGGCATGGAGTTGGAAATAAACCTGTGGCGAGCGTAGCGAGCCACCGAGCCCGAAGCGTGGCGAGCGTAGCGAGCCCCGCGTGGGGACACAGAATACCGTCCCCTCGCGGGGCTCGCTTCGCTCGCCACGCTTCGGGCTCGGTGGCTCGCTTCGCTCGCCACGCTTCGGGCTCGGTGGCTCGCTACGCTCGCCACAGGTTTATATCCAACTCCATGCCCACTTGGATAGTAGGGGTATGAAAAGGACCCCTTTTTCCTATTGAATTCCATGTTAAAATGGACTCAGTCAATTTTAACATTGATTCCTTTGGAAAAATCGGGTCATCGCATCCGATGGTCGCATGCGATGCGATATCGCATCGCATCGCATCTGATTGTATGCCTTAACTTAAGGCATACAATCAAAAAATCGGGCGCCCGGATAACTCACAAGTACCAAAAACAGAAATTATCATTTTTTTTTCTCCTTTTCTGGGCGCAACGCCATGATCCGGGCGTGATGCCAGGGCCAATCCCTAAGATCTCCAAGGGTGGGGGCCCCTGCTGTAATGCTGAGTACAGCGTACAAGTCATACTATGCATTAGAAGTTGTACTAAGCAGTACTCAACGCATCATTAATTGCTGGATTATCATTAAACAGCTGGAGTTTGTATATGAGTTAATATCTACCTCTCGTAAAGGAACTTTTTCAGAACTTTTCAGTATTTTAGTGTTGAGGTGTTTGACCCCATCCTAATGTGAATCATTCCAGACACTGCATATTCAAGTAATACACAGTGAGACCTACAGAGCAGATCCCAGCATATGTGTTACATAGGGATCTCGATATTAATTTTGTTTAATGTGATTGTAATTTGCGTTTTATTCTTGCAGGTATCCTAATACTATAGGATTGATGTGCTACCAAGTGAGGAATCGGTTGCAGATTCTAACAAAATTGTGTTTTCTTTCAGATGCAGAAATATAAAAAGTACTGACAGGATTAACCCCGTACAGTCATTATTTGGCACCAGGCCAAAATTACTTAAACCCTCAAAAGGGGGGTTCTTAAATGGTTAAACATCCCTTGCCTAAGTAATAGCAAGAAGTTTAAACCAGGGGTACCAGAATACCCTTACAACAATTTATTCCATAGAATAAATTAAATTGAATCAGGAAAAATGAAACACATACAACTTTGCCATTACCAAATTATAACAAGTTTCAGGCATAATGACACTGACTGACACTGTATTAGGGATTGTCAATATAAATTCATGATGGCATTATCATTACAATTGAATATTTTAGTACGTTGCAAGAGATGAAAAGAAAAGTATTATCTGCTATACATGGCTGAGAGCCATTGCCATTGGTTGATATTACCTTAGATTTGTTGTGGAGACAACAAGAATTATATTTAAAAAAAAAAATTCTGCATGCAGTCACACAAATGGCAAACAATGCACAAACAGAACATGGTAGGATTGAAAGGAGGTGATGTTTATGATTCCTTTAAACAAATCCATACACACATGCATAGAAGCAAGGTATGGCATTATGCCAATTTATAAAACACCGGTTAGACCTAATAGAGTTCAGGATGCAACTCTGAGTTATAACAGTATAAGACTGTAAATTGTCCAGCAAAGAACAACAGTAATTAAAAGCTGATTTTGAATCCTCAGAGTGATTCCTATGGAAATGATATATTACAATGAGGATCATTAAGGTTTAAAAATCTCTCTGCCATAGGTACTACTGGCAGGTATTATCAATGCATTTAAGAATGGTTTTAGCAAGTTTTTAGCAGAAAACAACATTTAAGGGTACATTGTTTTCTTCTTCCCAAATGGGGGATATATATAAATGTTCATAGAATGGGAAGAAGAGAGATCAATGGGTTCACTCCACATGAGGTCATTAACAGCAGTAATAAAAAAAATAAAATAAAAAAAATTCATATTGCTGAAATAAATTTGCTAAGACAATATTATAAGAAGAAGAAGTGCAAGAGTTTGGTGTTGATTGGAAGCATCATAATGCACATTCACAAACTGTAATAGCATTGATGAAACAAAGTTTGCAGTTATTAATGCCAAAATCATACTTTTGTTTCTAGGGGTAACGAATGATTGGTTGATTGACATTGAGGAATGTCCCTCCCATGTCATGACACATACAACATTCAACATCAATAGGAGGTGTCTTAACACATCTGATATTTTATTCAATGTTATAAGTGCATATATGGTATAAAGACAGAAAATAAAAGAATAACCAGAATAATTACCAAGAGTTATAAAAATGAATAAATGTATATGTATAAAAGGTACAATTTGTTTAAGAAATAATTAAGAGACAATGGTACTTAATAAGAGAAATTCAATTATTAAGTTAAAATAGTTGTCCCATTTGTAGAGGTTGCAGATCAAGATTATTGATTTTATTCAGTACAGAAAAGAAGGTTTTTGTATGTATATGAAAGTGTTTATATGTTAGAGGCGTGACCTAAAGCGTCTGAAACTAAGCAGTTTACTGCCAGAAAAAAGATTTTACAAGAATTGGTATGTAGATATGGTTTATCAAGTGTCATAGAAAATGACCAAGAAACTATAGGAAATGTTTTTCAAAGAATATGTGAAAGGATGGGAATAGAATCAATATAAAGATATCGGATTATCCAAGGGTGGTTAGGAAGGTTTCTTACAATGGAGAAAGGAATGGCATGACCGGAAGCACTGCAATAGTGCTTCATAGTATTCATACCACACCTGTACCTTCACTTAACCTCTCTCCACATAAAGTCGGATGGCAGACCAGATACAGTACTAATCTAAAGACTGACTTTTAAATTGCAACATAATTTTACTGTTCAATATGTTATCCACCTATCTAAGCAGTTACAAGACCTTTGTTAAGTCAACAGGAGATCCATTCTACTTCTTCATTTGGTCCAGAGCACGATACACAGCTGGGAGAACATGTTATGCAGTTACAAGACCTTCGTCGAGTCAACAGGAGATCCATTCTACTTCTTCATTTGGTCCAGAGCACGATACACAGGCTGGAGACCATGTTATGGTGAGAAGTTTCTTGCATTCAGGTTCCCTTGCAGATTGATGGGACTGTCCTTGACAAGTATTGCTGACAACAGATACGGCTATAAAAGTTATTGAGAAGGACATCAACCTGGAGTCGCAGGTCGTATGGAAAGACGGTGAGAGATTCAAGTTTAAAAATCACCAGAGACTATGTTGTGTTCCAGTTTACAAAATCACCAGAGACTATGTTGTGTTCAAGTTTACAAAACATCAGAGACTATGTTGTGTTCAAGTTTACAAAATCACCAGAGACTATGTTGTGTGCTTAAACAGAGACTTATTTGATATTAATAAGAGTTCTTCAATCAAGATGGAAAGCATCACTTTTAACTGACTGTATACTTACGGGACAATGTTAAGGAAAATATTCAAGTCATTTGAGTGGAGTAATCATGGACATCATTGCAGCATTTATAATGATCTACCTTGGAGAGAGGCCTAGTCGAGGTTATTGGTCTGAGTTCCTGTCCAGTAGCATGGATAGGGGTTATTTCACTAAGTCCAATTCCTTTGTCCCTTCTAAGCAGGTCAACACGAACATTTAATAACGTTTATAAGGAATAGGGTACAATACCCTTTGAAAGATGAAGTGGTGATCGTATCAGAGGAGAAAAAGATATACTCTGATGTATGGATAAAGTGGTATATTATTCAAAAGAATTTGTAAGTCAACAGTATCATTCACTGATGGGATACTGTAGGTAATGAATGCAACTGATTGTTGCGTATGCATTAACACACCATTGATGAGTGATAACATGCCTATGTCACCATATGTTTATATAATGAAATAACTAAATAGTTACTTTAGAAAATTAGTGAAAAAGGATTGTGATTGATATAAGATATCATTATTTTGTTTCAGCAAAATCATAAGTGAGATGAAACCAGATTTAGGTAAACAGAATGTATACACCTTCACTATCAGGAAGAGCCATACAAGATGAAAGCTGATGCAGGATATTGCGACAAAATTGTCACAATGCATAAGCCATATGTTCCGCAATGCGCTGAACAATGTGAAACTAACTTTCAAGGTTTTAAGTTTATCACATGCACCCTAGATTGAAATGATAAATTATTTGAGTTTACACTACATATGAAGGTTCAACATAAAATGTTCCAGAGTTCAAATTTATAAGTTAGGAATAATGGTTTACACCATAGTTCTTAAGTTTGATGTTTTTGTTTTTTTCCTTATGCTAAAACAATATTTACCATATTGGGGAAAATGTGTTTTGAAATGATTACCAATAAAGTTTGAAGGTTTTACTATTTGGGAATAAAAGAAATACGTACCAAAGTTTTATACAATTACCCATGATGAGTTGAAAGGAGTCTTTTCACAGGTTAATACTACAGTTTAAAAGACTTTATTCCGGCTATAAGGAAATATATTCCATTTATCGATTCTCAAGGAAAAATCATATGGATACCACCTTGGCAAATATCTATACGTATGGAAATGGTGGTTATTTGGACAATCAACAAGAGATTATTGACTTTGCACAATTTCTGGACAATGTTACTAAACTTTACAGGACATTTTTAAATATGATGGACATGATCTAAATGCTAAAAGCAATGGACTATTGAACAATACAATCCGGAGAATATTGTTTAAATGTTTAAAAGTAAATGTTGTTGTAACTGTTTGACTGATAATGTTACAAATTCCTGATATGAAGGAGAAACATAGAAAATGATATAATGATAGAATACTATAAATGATACATGATAGTCATGGGTAGATCATAGGCCATGTTTCCCAAGAATAGAATAATGATGTTCAGTGACAAAGTTTATTCTTGTGATAAAATACCAATTTTGATAGTGATAGGGAACATGTACACTATAATGTCCCTGATCAAAGGGTGGAATTGTTAAAGGTATATGATTCTAGTCATTCTATAATTCTAGTCCAGGAGATCCAGGCGGACCAGATGCTCCTGGTTCTTATAAGTTCTTCCATGTTGTATCAATGATTTGTTATTTCTCTTGTTAACTAATGAAAACCAGATGTTCTGTTGAAAACAACAGGATATGTTACGTAATGATCCTTCCAGAATAATCTTTGGAAAGGACCCTTCACACACACACACTGAAACAAAGTCATAAGACCAGCCACAATAAGTGCCAATAGAATACGCAGTTAGAATACCATACTTGGACTTAGGAAATAATGGTTATGACGTATTACTAGGAGTGTCAGCCCGAATCCTCAAGGTATAAAAGTAACGACAACTCCACACTAGTCAGATTGTCGTATGGTGGTCGTGGGTGTCACATAAGGAGATAAGCAGTGATGGGGAAGCCGAGACGTGAAGATGTCTTGTTATGTGGTATTGTATTGAATTACATTCTTGTGTATGATGAAGAATAAATAATTATATCTTTTATAATACTTCGGGTAAATGTCCTTCTTCCATGAGCAAAGTAATGGCACGGTGTGGGTTAATAACGGACTCCGACAGGCTCTACAGGGGTAGTATGCAGGAGACCTGATGCTGCTGGCACTGATAAAAGGGAGCAGGAGACCCGGAGCCAGTGCCAGGGGGACCCGCAATGGGCAATTGGAGACACAGTGCCGGGAGGTGGAAACAAGTCACCCGGCGCCAGTGGGCAGGGAACCTGGGCCGGTGGGAGGAAGAAATGAGGCACAAGGCACCCGGCATCTGGCACCGGTGGGGGAGAACCAATGGTGGGAAGGATCGAACAAGGCAGCCAGCGCCGGTGGCCGGGGTAGCCGGGGTTGGGAGGAGGGAACAAGGCACCCAGTGTCAGTGAGTGGCGGGACCATGCCTCTGGAGGAAGAAAGAAGGCACCCAGCATTTGGAGGTGGGAAAAGGCTCATGGCGCCGGTGAGCAGGGGACCCAGCGTCGGGAGGAGAGAGAGCAAATGACCCAGCTGTATACAGGTACTTTATATGTATGGAGGGGGACACACAGTCCCTGTCTGCCTGTCACAACCCTTTCAAACCCCTACTCTCTCTCCACTCCCTTCTGCCCCTCTTCTTTCCCTCCTCCCCTTCTCCATTCCCACCGTCCCTACCTCTCCTCTCCCCATTTCCCTTCTACCCCTATCCCACCACTTCTTTCTTCCACCTCATCTCCCTTCTGCACTGTCCTCTCCCATCTACCTCCTCTCCCCCCCCCTCCTATCCCCACTCTCTATATTTACCTTCCCTCTCTCTCTCCATCCCTATCCTCTCTTTAGCTCAGTACACATGGGGTGAGTTAAGCCATATATCGCTAAGGATATGGTTGCTCAATGTGTACAGGGCAATGGTCACTAAGAGTGCGCTCCAGCGACCAGCCATGAAGTGGTCAATGGTCGCAGGAGCATGCTCCTGGTCGTGGTCGCAGTAGGGGGGCCCCTCCAAAAATTTTGCTATGGGGCCCACAGTGTACTAGTTATGCCCCTGCCCATAGCAAAATTGTTTGAGGACCCCTGCTATATGGCACTGGACAAAAAAAGATTGAGAACCCTGCATTATAACGCAATGTTCAACATGACCATTCTGAGTAGAGATGGGTTGTTCGCGAACGAACCGGATCTTTTGAACAGATCCCATTCAAGAACGAGTGAGCCGCCCATCCCAAAAAGGTAATCCGTTTCAGTTTTGTTTTCCATTACAATGCATTTTCCTGATCTCAGTGCTGCCACCTGTGGCAGCTGAGATGTACTACCTCTGGAGACTGAGTACAGTGCTGTGACTATAAGTGATAGAAAGATTAGCTGCTGCTGTCAGGGATGGCCATTGGTGCAGACGCCATCGATGGTTGCCATCGATGGCGATTCTGCACCCAGCCATTGATCAGTGTTTTTACTCGGTCATGTATATTCCCCCCCCTTTTTTTTTTCTAAAGCTAGCCGAGGATCCGTCTAAAAGATCTGTATCTCTCCGCAGAGAGATCCTGCGGATCCCAGCTCAGCTTAATGATCCGTTTTGCCCATCTCTAATTCTGAGGTTTTAAGAATAGCTGCAACAAAGTGTGAATCCATGATCTCAGTGATAGTTGATGTAGCCTTTTATTACTTTGTGTTATTGGCATAATCTTAAACACACTAGGGCGGGATGCAGTTTTCAGAAGTCAGCCACTTACCGCATCCAGTAAGTCTTGCGGTACATGCATCACTTGACGCATGTGGAAATAAGAATGAGTCATAAATCCGGACGTTCTTTCATCGCAAATGACAGCTCTGCAAGGTAACCTGTGGGATTTTCTTTTAGCACACAGAAACAGAATCAGAATCAACTTTATTGGCCATGTGTGCTTGCGCACACTAGGAATTGTTTGTGGATTTCAGTGCAGCATCAAGCAGGGGTGAAGAGAGGGTGAGGGCATTACATACATTACATTAAGACATTACATGCGGGGGGGGGGGGGGCTACATGCCCGGTGAGCTGCGCAGCGCCTAGGCAGCCATCAGCGGCGCCACTGGTCGTTGCAGCAGCCAGGTGGGTAACAATATAAGCAGGGACCGTACAGTTATCACACGGGAACACATATCAGCTGAGCGCACACCGCCTAGGCAGCAACCAGTGGTGCCACTGGTCATTGCAGCAGCCAGGTAGGTGACAATATAAGCATGGACAGTACAGTTTTCACACGGGAACACAGACCCGCCAAGCTGCATAGTGACTAGGCAGCCATCAGTGGTGCCACTGGTCGTTGCAGCAGCCAGGTAGGTGGCAATATAAGCAGGGACAGTACAGTTGTCACACAAGGAACACATACCCGCCAAGCTGCACAGCGCCTAGGCAGCCATCAGCGACGGCACTGGTCATTGCAGCAGCTAGGTAGGTAACAATATAAGCAGGGATAGTACAGTTGTCGCACAGGGAACACATACCCGCCAAGCTGCACAGCGCCCAGGCAGCCATCAGCGGCGCCACTGGTTGTTGCAGCAGCCAGGTGGTTAACAGTATGAGAACAGTATAAAGTAATAGTGTGGGCAAAGACAGCACAGTTGTAGCAGAGACAGTACAGTTATCACATAGAAGACACGGGATACATATGGCTGAGTGCACAGTTCCTAGGTAGCCATTGTGGCGCCATCTTGAATCTTCCTGTAGGGAGAGCCGTGGGTAGCATGGGTGGTGGTAGTGGTAATGGGGGGTAGTAAGAGTCAGTCAGTGAGGCCGGGGGAGAGTGAGTTGGGGGGTGGATGGGTGGGTGCTGCTCTGCCGCAGTTACCCGAGACTGATGCGTCCTGCTGGGGGGGGATCCTGTCGGCCTCTGGGTGTATTGCTGGGGGTCCCCCTGGCTGATGTACCTTCTGTCCCCCTCCTGTCCTAGCTGGGGTGGGGGGGATGGGTCCCTTCTCACTGGGTCTGCTGGTCTTCATGTGCCCGGCCCTCTGCGTCCATAGGGAAGGAAAGTGGTGGTGATCTGCCTTCCCGGGTGTCCTCCCAGCTGATGGTGTTGCTGGGGACATCAGCGCACTACTTTTCCCGGCCAGGTGCCTCCTGGCATCCTCGGCGCTCAATCTTCTCCTGTGGACGAACTTAGTCTGGCTCCGCTGTTTTGAAAGGCCTCCCTGTATCTGGAGAGGGTCCACTGTCCGGGCGCATTGGCAGGGGGAGCCGCAGGTAGCAGGGGATACAGCAGTGCACCGCTTGAGGTCCGCCTGGCAGGGTACAGGCCAGCCGCATTACCCGTGATGCGCCGGCCACGTCAGATCCTGCAGGAAAGGGCACGGCTGCGCCACAGGATGTAGACCTCAATTCACCGGAGGTTAAAGGCAGCTCGGTGGGGCATCGGAGTGCTCGGCGGGTTCCGGGGGAGAGGCGGAGGGTTGAGTGATGCCGGTATGATGATCTCACATCCACTCAGTGAACTGAATAGACACCATTATGCTTGCGAAGAGGGAGAGATGCATTACTTGATGCATCCCACCCAGGGCTCCCATCAGAAATTGTGGGGCCCAAGACTGACAAAATAGACAGGGCCCCCCTTCCCTTTCTCAAATACCTGGAATGCTTTGGTAGACCCCAGGGGTGTCTTCAGTACTGGCTGCACTTCTCAGCCTCTACATTGCTTCAAGGGAAATGTGAACTTTGTATAAGGCAAATTATACTTTAGAAACTCCAGTCCCGGACCCCTTTTCTGTCTGGGCCTGGGACTGGAGTCCCCGCAGTCCCCTCTGATGGCTTCCCTGATCTCACAGTATATATTTCTATTTCATTTAGTTTTATAAACATATCATATATTGACCATTGCTAAGAATTTGTATGTAAAAGTGTGTTTAAATCAAAATAATTTTGCAGCTGTTTCAGCACTGAAAATGTCTGGGAGAGTACTAAAAATGCTACTAAAACAGTATTTGTCAGGCTTTTATGTCTGAAATCACAATTTGTGCTGTTATCATTATGCTTAGTTTTAATTAGTAATGTATTCAATTATTCAGAAAAGCTTCCACCAAAAAGGAATTTGAGTTCAGCAGTGATTTGCATGTATAGAGATTTCTGATACATTATGGTTTTTTTACTGCATTGTTATATAAATTTTTCATTATCTGTGAAGAATGACTGTTCACCCATGTGCTAGGGGAATACTGTGACCAAAAGGTTAAAAGGTGAATCCAATAGCAAACAAAACTGCAGTGTTCCTCTGATCTTACATATTGATTAGTGTTTACTGCCAGTCAGAGAAATTACTTGACAATAATAAAAAAGGAAAAATTAATAGATTACCCTGATATAAGCAACATTACATTAGCTACTGTATGTGACAAAAATAAAAGTCACCATTGGATCTGTTTACTATCATATGTAAATCCGCATCTCTATCTCAACCAAAAAGGGTTTTCTCGAGAGCTACGGATTCTCCCTATCCATTACCATAGGTGAAGAGGTACTGCCGCTATTATAATTATCTTTATTTCAGGATGTGTTACGAGCCGACTTTGGCTAGTCTGGGTTACTGAAGTGTGATTGCTGTGTTTTGTGTGAAGTCTCAGATACTACACATTAGCCTATTCCCTCTATATGTCAGGCTGCAGTGTCTGTCAGGTGTTTAGTTGCAGCTGTGTATCCACTCACCTGTCACATAATTAGGCCATCAGCATTCTGCCTATGTGTCTGGCTGTCACCTGCGGTTATTAGGGGGCTTGTCCATTCTGGCGGTTCTTATTGGGAGTTGCTTGATATATTATCTAGCCTGCCCTAGACTAAGTGTTGGTTATAGAGTCTTGTTACCTGTTCCTAGTCTGTGCTGTCGGTCTGGTACCCTGTGCTCCCATGGGAGTTTGTGCCTTTCCAGTCTGTCCCAGTCCTATGTTCCTGGCATCCAGTGTTCTCTTGCTTGCTCCTGGTCGGTGCTGGTTTCCTTAGATAGCTGTGCTTCCTGAAGTGTCCTTGTTGTCATGTCAGAGTTGTGACCCGTGATCCATGCAGCCTGCCTCATCTGTGTACTGGGAGAGTTCTCCCTGTTGCTATCATTCCCTTTGTATATCATCTTGTGCATTGTTGCACCTGGTAGTTACTGTGGGCCTTATTCTAGTTCACTCTTTCTGACAAAATTCTTCTTAGATGGACAAAACCATGTGCACTGCAGGGGGGCAGATGTAAAATGTGCAAAGAGAATTAGATTTGGGTGAGTTATTTTGTTTCTGTGCAGGGAAAATACTGGCTACTTTATTTTTACACTGCAATATAGATCTCACTTTGAAGTAAAACCCCACCCAAATCTAATTCTCTCTGCACAAATAACATCTGCCCACCTGCAGTGCACATAGTTTTGTCCATCTAAGAAGGATTTTGTCAGAAAGAGTGAACTAGAATAATGCCCTGTGTGTAGCTTCTTATTTTGAGTGTTTACATTTTCATCCTATGCATTGTTGCATCCAGTATTTTTGCAGTGGTTATTATCAGTTTTTCTTATGGTTATAGCATCATTTGCATTGTTGCACTTGTTGTTCTACAACTATCATTCTGTTGTTTGGTGTGTGTTTAATTTATTATAGTGTTTGTCCCATCTTTCGATCCAGCTTCTTGACTAGCTCAGCCTCCAACAGCAGTTTTGTCCATGTGAAAACCTGGAGGCATCCAAATGCTGGGGAAAGGCAGCTGCTATTGGCAAAGTCTTGGGCTGCAGGAGGCTAATAGACTGCTGGGCAAGAGTAACTAATGACCCTTTCAGACCGCACTTTTTACCCGTTATTTTGCCGTTTTTTTTTTACTGTTTTAAAACGATAATTTATGCAGTCTGAAAGGTGCAGAGTGAATTTACCGGTTCTATTGAACTGGTATTTCTAAACGGTAATAAAGCAGGGTCCTACCCGTTTCAGACCCGTTTTATTTCATCCACTGTTTTCTATGGGTTAAAACGGATTCAGTGTTGTGAAGGAACAAAAACTGCATTGAAATACCGTTTAAGGACAAAAACTGCACTGAAATACCGTTTAAAGACATGCGGTGGGAAAGGGGTTTTAGCCGGCAGACCCGTTTTTAGAAACGTTTTAAAATACCTGGTAAAAGCCAGTTTTGCGGTCTGAAAGCAGCATAAGTCAAATTGCCAAATAGCAGAATGCATTTATTTTATTTTCTCCCATTTTTTCATTTTGTTTGTTTCATAAGTGAACCTGGAAGTCCAATTCATTGTGGTGGCAGTGCCTCTGCTTCTCAATGCTGTAACATCAAATAGCAGTATTTGCGGTTGGAGGGGAAAGAATAATTAACCACAGATTGGCTTATAAAACCCATGGATCATCAAATTCCCCATTGAAAAGATCCGAAGGCTAGTTTACTCTATTACATGGGCAAATTTAGAGGTCAGGCACAACATTATCAGTTGGCTGGCTATCGGCCTAGAAGCATGCTTTACTACCCTCTCGATTCACCTGGGACTCGGAGACACCTGAAACTGGTCACAAACCTCCTTCCCTCGCTCCACCCCAGAGGTGCTTTAACCTGGACGGTCCGGGTAGGACAATGACGTGATTTGTATTATTATAGCCCTGCCCCCCACTTTACAATGCTGGTAATCTGACATTGAATTGGTTGAATAGCAGAGGTTGGGACCTTGATGATGCAAGCATGTGTCCACTCCCCCCACCATCCATCTGCTATGAGGTCACACTCCCTGGAATGATGTGAATACACGTCCATGACCCCACACTGCCCCCATTGCAAGGCCGGCTGTTTCACTGACCCAGACTATGATGATGCAAGCATGTGTTTACACCCCCCACCATCCATCTGCAATGAGGTCACACTCCCAGGAATGATGTGAATACACGTCCATGACCCCACACTGCCCCCATTGCAAGGCCATGTCCCCTATTTCACTGACCCAGCCCTAGGTGCCGATTTATGTTTTTGCTGGTGGGTCCTCAAGCCAAAAATATAGGGGAGTGACTTCATGGGAAAGGGGCGTGGCCACAAATAATACTGATTTATATTACGCAGCACAGTTGTCTCCAATATTCAAATTATGGCAACAGTGCCAAATACATAAATGCCCCCACAGTGCCAAATACATAAATGCCCACACAGTGCCAAATACATAAATGCCCACACAGTGCCAAATACATAAATGCCCCCACAGTGCCAAATACATAAATGCGCACACAGTGCAAGTACAAAAATCCTCCCACAGTGCCAAATACCTTAATGCCCCCACAGAGCCAAATACATAAATGCCCCCACAGTGCAGGTACATAAATGCCCAAATAGTACCTGTGCCAGCGACAAGGGCAGGGGAGTGCAGTGGGAGACGGGCAAGTGGGCCGCTGCTGCTGAGCGGGTGGGTGCTCATCAATTTCCGTGGGTGCTCGGGCCCTCAAGCACCCACAGAATCGGCACCTATGGACCCAGCTCAACCCTTCCTACATGGGAAGTTGTTAAGTGTGGCTAGCAGGACTGTAATGCAAGTGATGTTGCTGTGCCTCTTCCCAGCAAGTATGCTAAGTCTTTTCAAAAGGAGATTCTGTGATAGACAGGGGCTGCTCGAGGTCTGGTAAGCTGAAGGGGGAGCGATCGGATCCACCAGCACACTGATCAATGCTAAGATAACCACAGGTGGTGAGAGGAGGAAATAACCCAGGCTTGCTGTCACCTGTGGGTTTTTATTGCATAATCATAAGCTAGACCCTGGGAAAATAACAAGGCAGTAAATAGTGATTTTAGCCACACTGAGGGCACAACCCTAAATGACTGCAGTTGGATGACAGTTACTTTGAATAACTATTTATACCAAATTTACGATATGTCTATCCTTTACACTTCCAAATGTGCTACAAAAAGAGTTTATGCTGCAATCAGTATTGATGTTGTTAAAATTCCTCCAAGGGGAAATAAATTAGCATAATTACTATTCCCTGCAGAAAAATAGATTTCCAATGAATTACTGTTGCTGCTTAGATTTATACAGCTATAATTGGCTTTGTCTCTTAACCTCTTCAGAGCAATAACAGCAGTCAATCTTTTATATATAGTACAGCTCAAAAAGTACTTTAGTCTCCTATCAAATGTAGCGAATAACACTCTTGTCGATGGGACATCTACAGTTAATGCTACAACTGGTAAAGTCCTTCAATACTCAATTTTCTAGTGGTTCCAAATGGAATACATCCATTTTGTTGACCAACTATCTTATATACACTGCTCAAAAAAATAAAGGGAACACTAAAACAACACAATGTAACTCCAAGTCAATCACACTTCTGTGAAATCAAACTGTCCACTTAGGACGCAACACTGATTGACAATCAATTTTGCATGCTGTTGTGCATATGGAATAGACAACAGGTGGAAATTATAAGCAATTAGCAAGACACCCCCAATAAAGGAGTTGTTCTGCAGGTGGTGACCACAGACCACTTCTCAGCTCCTATGCTTTCTGGCTGATGTTTTGGTCACTTTTGAAAGCTGATGGTACTTTCACTCTAGTGGTAGCATGAGACGGAGTCTACAACCCACACAAGTGGCTCATCCAGGATGGCACATCAATGCGAGCTGTGGCAAGAAGGTTTGCTGTGTCTGTCAGCATAGTGTCCAGAGCATGGAGGCACTACCAGGAGACAGGCCAGTACATCAAGAGACGTGGAGGAGGCCGTAGGAGGGCAACAACCCAGCAGCAGGACCGCTACCTCTGCCTTTGTGCAAGGAGGAACAGGAGGAGCCCTGCAAAATGACCTCCAGCAGGCCACAAATGTGCATGTGTCTACGCAAACTGTCAGAAACAGACTCCATGAGGGTGGTATGAGGGCCTGATGTCCACAGGTGGGGGTTGTGCTTACAACCAAACACCATGCAGTATGTTTGGCATTTGCCAGAGAACACCAAGATTGGCAAATTTGCCACTGGCGCCCTGTGCTCTTCACAGATGAAAGCAGGTTCACACTGAGCACATGTGACAGACGTGACAGAGTCTGGAGATGCCAAGGAGAACATTCTGCTGCCTGCAACATCCTCCAGCATGACCGGTTTGGCATTGGGTCAGTAATGGTGTGGGGTTGCATTTCTATGGGGGGCCCCGCAGCCTTCCATGTGCTTGCCAGAGGTAGACTGACTGCCATTAGGTACCATGATGAGATCCTCAGACCCCTTGTGAGACCGGATTCAGTATGAAATCCCGGTGGTCGGGATCCTGGCGGTCGGGATCCCGGCGTTCAAAATCCCGACGCCGGAATCCCGACCGCCGAAATCCCGACAAGGGGGGAAGTGGATCGCCCCCCATTGTGGGCTCGCTGCGCTCGCCACGCAGCGGGCCCGGTGCCTCGCTGCGCTCGGCACGCTAATTTATTCTCCCTCCAGGGGTGTCGTGGACACCCACGGAGGGAGAAACTGTCGGGATTTCGGCGGTCGGGATTCCGGCGTCGGGATTCTAAACGCCGGGATCCCAACCGCCGGGATTTTAACTGCATCCCGTGAGACCAGAGGTAGCCTGACTGCCATTAGGTACCATGATGAGATCCTCAGACCCCTTGTGAGACCGGATTCAGTATGAAATCCCGGCGGTCGGGATCCCGGCGTTCAAAATCCCGACCGCCGAAATCCCGACAAGGGGGGGACGTGGATCACCCCCCCTTGCGGGCTCGCTGCGCTTGCCACGCAGTGGGCCCGGTGCCTCGCTGCGCTCGGCACACTAATTTATTCTCCCTCCAGGGGTGTCGTGGACACCCACGGAGGGAGAAACTGTCGGGATTTCGGCGGTCGGGATTCCGGCGTCAGGATTCTGAACGCCGGGATCCCAACCGCCGGGATTTAAACTGCATCCCGTGAGACCAGAGGTAGCCTGACTGCCATTAGGTACCATGATGAGATCCTCAGACCCCTTGTGAGACCGGATTCAGTATGAAATCCCGGCGGTCGGGATCCCGGCGTTCAAAATCCCGACCGCCGAAATCCCGACAAGGGGGGGACGTGGATCACCCCCCCTTGCGGGCTCGCTGCGCTTGCCACGCAGTGGGCCCGGTGCCTCGCTGCGCTCGGCACACTAATTTATTCTCCCTCCAGGGGTGTCGTGGACACCCACGGAGGGAGAAACTGTCGGGATTTCGGCGGTCGGGATTCCGGCGTCGGGATTCTGAACGCCGGGATCCCAACCGCCGGGATTTAAACTGCATCCCGTGAGACCATATGCTGGTGCGGTTGGCCCTGGGTTCCTCCTTATGGAAGACAATGCTAGACCTCATGTGGCTGGAGTGTGTCAGCATTTCCTACAAGATGAAGGCATTGATGCTATGGACTGGCCTGCCCGTTCCCCAGACCTGAATCCAATTGAGCACATCTGGGACATCATGTCTCGCTCCATCCACCAAGGCCACCTTGCACCACAGACTGTCCAGGAGTAGAGGATCCTTTATCCAGGTCTGGGAGGAGATCCCTCAGGAGACCATCCGCCACCTCATCAGGAGCATGCTCAGGCGTCATACTGGCACTTGGAGGCCACACACACTACTGAGCCTCATTTTGACTTGTTTTAAGGACATTACATCAAAGTTGGATCAGCCTGTAGTGTGTTTCTCCACTTTAATTTTGAGTATGACTCCAAATCAAGAACCTCCATGGGTTAATACATTTTATTTCCATTGAACATTTTAATCCCTTTGAACATTTTAATCCTCTCCAGGTTTGCAAGGATTATTTGTCTGACAGGCACGAGGAGAACTACAGTATTAATAAAACCAGGGTTGCCGACTTTTATATTCTCCTCTCTGGGAGAAGCCGTCATTAAGCCCCAACCCCATGATGTAAAATAGCCAAATTCACGGATCTCTGTGGAGGGGACGGGGCTAAAATGATGCAGTTGTGCCATTTTAGCTCCGCCCCCTCCTCTGAGACCTGCGGATTGCGGCATTTAAATGCAGAGGTAGGGATAAGATGGCCACGATCGGGGGCGCAGTGGGGGTGTCCATTAATCCGGGAGGGTTGCCCACCTTTCCGGGGGCCGGGAGAGGGACCCGATTTTCGGGAGACTCCCGGCCATTCCGGGAGGGTAGGCCACCCTGAATAAAACATAAAGTAATACCCAGTATATTACATGATGTAAAGCAAGTGCTTGTAGTCCTACTCACCATAGGCACTAGTACTGTCATTGCACGCTCCTCTGTCTCTGGGGGAGATGTACTAAGCCTTAAAAAGTAATAAAATGGAACGTGATAATCCACTAACCAATCAGCTCATAACTGTCATTTTTTTAAACACAGCCTGTAATATGGCAGTTAGCAGCTGATTGGCTGGTGGTTTATCCCTTTTCAAGCTTAGTACAGGTGTCCCTTTGTGAGTGCAGTGAGGGAATATTAGGAAAGAGCTGTCAGTGTAGAGAGGGGTTATTAGGAAAGGGTTGTAAGTGCAGGAATGGAGGTATTAGAACAGGTTTGTGTGTGCAGAGAAAGGGGTATTGGGACAGATCTGTGAGTGCTGGGAGGTGGTATTAGGAATGTGGCCGTGAGTGCAGAGGGAGTATTTGGACAGGACTGTGAATGCAGGGATGGGGGAATTAGGGTAGGACGGTGAGTACAGTGAGGGGGTATTAGAGCAGGGCATTGAGTTGAATATATATTTTCGCTGGACCGTCCCGGTATTTTGGGGCAGTCACATCCCCTGCACCAGTGTCTTGCAGCGGGGGGAGGGGGGGCAGTAGGAAGTCCTCCAGCCTGAACTAAATAGACGGAATAAAAAATGGGGGCATGGCCTGAGGATGCATCATCCGCGAGACCACAACCCTTTTTATAGGACCACTCCCCCTTCTGGGCATGAGTGTCCCATTTTAAGTTTAAAACACAAAAATTTGGCGGTATGAGTATATATATATATATATCAAGAAAGATGGGGGGTTGTGACCTTTTCTGCGCTGAGAGGTTAGCTGCACCTCTAACTACCTCGCTGTTAATAGAGGTAGAAGATAGGCATAGAAAAAGAAAGAATAGAGGTGCGCTTATGTAGGTTTCACCCAAATTTCATACACAATGGTAGAATGAAATAAAGGGATTTATTTTGTACAATGATATAAAAACAGTTGATTCTCACACAAATGATCGTGTCATATTAGATACCATTTTTAACAAGTATGTTTTCCTGAAATACCCTACGCGTTTCAGGGGTAACAGGGTATCGATCTGAATTGTGTTCACTCTTAATAGATGGATGGACCGATAGGAGTCCGCCCCTTTGAAGGGGTGTTGGCTATCTGAGTATCCTCAGCTTGGGGGGGGGGGTAGAAAGGGTCTGACTGATGTCCTCACTAGTATTAAACTCTGCAAATGGGTTAGGTATGTCCAATCAGTTAGAGTGCGAGTGTATATATATAGTGAATGCACTTTCAATACTCTGGTTTAGCAGTCTATCAATCTCTTCAGCTGAGATAATACAGTATATAACCAGAGATATTTCAATGCAGCAAAGTCATTTGGTTTGTACTGTAAGATCAGTCATAGCTTCTCCTATGTTGTAAATACCCTCTGTGACCTTCACCCAGGTCCTGGTCTGGCTCTTCCAAGGAGTCAGTGCCTATGATACAGATGAGCTCAGGTGTGTTAGGTGGCTGCCTCATCTTTGAAAGCCATAAGGTAGTTGGCAGTGCCGTTTTTATATTGTATATGTTCACCATAGCAACGGCTCTCTGACGACTGCTGCCGGCTTGCCTTAGCTGATCAGTGACATCATCACAGAGCGCCGAATCACGCACCCGGCATCAGCGGATGATGCATCCTGTGTTCTTGCACTCAACATTGGGGTATAAAGATAGCTCCCTTCACTCGCCAGCAATTAAATGACAGCAGCGGCCGGGCGGCATCGCAACTGACAGCGGGAGCCGCGAGTGGAAGCGGGACACCGCGGTCAGATCTATCAGCGCTGCACGCAAAGCAGCAGCAGCAGTAAGAACTCTGCTGCACAGCAACATACTGAAAGTACCCTGAAAATAACATCTAACAGGGAATGCTAACACTTAACCCCGAACTGAATACCTGGGCCCAGGTAGGGAAAGTTAGGGTAAGTGGAGCTATCTAAATTGAATCCATACTTGGGCCCTTATTCTGGTTGGTGCGGTAATATCCGCGTGCGTTCGGCCCGCCGATGTTTTGTGTCTGTGCATGTGCAGAGGCGTCTCTAATCCCGCATGAAATGTGAACACTCCGAACAGGGGGTGGAGAGGGGCGTGAAAGGCTATTTGGGCTCATTACCATATGCATACGCCCCGCGTTTCATGGGCGTTCCGATGCAAACGCTGGGCGTACGCATGGTAATGCGGCCGTGACGCACGTGTAGGGGGCGGACATATGACATTGCCGGATGTCAGCTGCCCGCCCAGATCCCTGCTTTTGCACGGAAAAATGTCCGTGTGGTCTGAGGTTGCAGGAGCTGGTGGAGCACTCGGTCCTGCATTCGATGGTCTGCGACCATCGAATGATGGGGGAGGTTCCCTGAGATGGAGGAGGCGTATTCCATGAAAAATACACGTGCGGTCCGTTCGGCCAGCTTCTTACCACGTACGGACGGAGTTGGCGATCCGTACGGAAGGCGGGGTTTCGCACGCACGGTCCTGGCCGCATATTCGGATCCGGCCGCACCGATCAGAATAAGGGCCTTGGTCTGGGCTGCAGATTATTCCACCCTCTGTCCTAGATTGATTTGATATTGTCATAGGTAACCAAGATTCTTCATAATTGGTCTGGCTGGGCTGCAGATTATTCCACCTGCTGTATGTATTTAAATGCTTTGGTAATTGATCATTCTGCACGCTGCTTTAGATATCAGAAATGTGTTAAAGTTAAAAAGCAAATCTATGTTGCCTATGTGAAGGGAGGAATATCTTATAACTCTTAATAACACATGCTATCTTGGAATGCATGGGTGTTTATGTAAGCCACTTTTATTACCATTCATTGTAGTAGGGGGGTTGGATTGGGTGGGAAGAGTCCAATTAATGAGTGCAAATGCATTTAAAGATCACTACATAGGCTGTAGATCAAGATTTATGTTGCCTGCCCTGCAAATGGCGGATCTAATCCACCTGTTGTGTACATCTATTAGAGCATCTTATTGCAATGCTCTGTCTTTTCTGCAATCCTAATTAATTCCACTGTAGCAGTAAAGGTGTCTTCCCTATAGACAGCAGTAGCAATGGTTTGTATTTTTCAAGAGTAATATATCTACAGATACAGTATACTCCGTAGTCAGTATAACAGGGTTGCCTACCCTCCCGGAATGGCCGGGAGGGTCCCGGAAATCGGGTCCCCCTTCCGGCCCCCCGGAAAGAAGGGCAACCCTCCCGCAAAGCCGCACGGCTTCTGCCCCCCCCCCCGGCGCCCGTGACCCCCCCTCGCGAATTGTGCAGTTTTAGCCCCGCCCACCACCGTGCAATGCTTTTAAAAATGACATTGCATGACGGTGGGCGGGGCTAAAATGACTCGAGCACTCTAGACACGCCCACAAACAAGTATCCACACGTGTGGCTCCGCCCCCACCCCACTCCTTTTCACTCCCCACAGCCCCCTTGAGCTGGCTGCCCTCTCCCAGAAAGGGCAGCCAGAAAGTCAGGGCCGGCTCTACCACTAGGCAGCTTTAGGCAGCTGCCTAGGGCGCCAGGATCTAGGGGGGCACCACCAAGCCTGCCTATCAAAAAATCAATGATATCAGTGACGATCCTTGTTGTACTTAATGCAGGTGGCTGCTGTGGAACCTCTAAGACCTCATCTCCATACTTTCTCTTGAGGCATACTTCCCCACGTTACTGCCCACTCTTCCTGTACTCTGTTATGTATGGCAAAGGTGAGGGTGCTGGGGGCCTCCAGGGAAATCAGGGGTCTTACCCACCTTCCTGGGGGGGCTGGGTGGACCACAACATTTTTGGGAGGCTACCTGCCATTCCAGAATGTTAGGCAAGTATGCATTACGGGGTTGGAAAATGGTTATTGGTGGCAGTATGGGGGGGGGGGGGGGCTGTTGAGGCAGTAGGTTGAAGTTTTGCCTAGGGTGCTTAGAAGCCTTACACCGGCCCTGCAGAAAGTAGGTAAGTATGCTTCCTAATTCTGCACAGTGCCAGGTGATTTGCACAAGATGTGTCATTTTATTTAAAGTGATATTAGTTCTTGCACAAGTAATACTCCTGCTCTTTGTTCCTAATCTTATAAAAACCCTCTGGGGAAGAGATCACCCGGTCTATACTGCTGTGCTGTCTAATACATCAGATGTATACACCTCCAGGAAAGCAGCGATCACAAAGCACAAACAATTCTTATGCTCTTTAATCCTCTTAAGATATGGAAAATGGTGCTTCCAGTTTTTTGTTAATGAAAATCCAGGGGTTTGTAATAAGAGAGAATCCATCTTCTGTCACTGTGAAAATTCCTTAAATGTCACATGTATCCACAGGCTGGCTGCTGCTGTACATTCCCTGGAGCCGAGCTTTCATGAACCTAATTTCTTCTGAAATCTTCATAGCAACAGAGGCAATCCTTCTAGTACAAAGCAAGGCATAGAGGGTTTCCAGGTTGGAAGGAATTTTAGCTTCATGTTTTACAGACTTGATAGGGAAAGTAATGCTTGGTTACAGGAGACTTTAACTACAATTATTCAATTGGGTACTTGTTTCCTAGCACAGCCACAACGATCATAATCGCGGTCATCGGGGGTAAAATCGGGGCCATCGCGGGCATCGCGGCCGCTAAAAAATCGGGTGCAATGGGCCAGACGCGATGCCCGCGATTTCCCCATAGAGAACAATGTTAAATGCCTCAATTTACCCGCGATGACCACGATTTCCCATAGGAAACAATGTGAAATGGCTCAATTTAGCCAAATTATCATAGGAACAATAGTAAATGGGCCAAAAACACCCCTGAACATTGAAATGTCCCCCCAAAAGTAGTTGACGCCACCCCGCCATCAACGTGAACCCGAAGCGTACGCGTCCCCTCGCGGGCTTCCCAGGTGTCCATGGTGACGCGGACACCTGGGAAGCCCGCGAAGGGACGCGTTTACCTGTGAAGGTATCCGCGTCCCCTCGCGGGGCTCGCTGCGCTCGCCACGCTTCGGGCTCGGTGGCTCGCTGCGCTCGCCACACTATTCTATTCTCACTCCACGCCCTAGTGGATAGTAGGGCATGAAAAGGTCGGAGGACGCGTACCGCCGCCCCACGCGGGCTCGCTGCGCTCGCCACGCTTCGGGTTCACGTTGATGGCGGGGTGGCGTCAACTACTTTTGGGGGGACATTTCAATGTTCAGGGGTGTTTTTGGCCCATTTACTATTGTTCCTATGCTGATTTGGGTAAATTGATCCATTTAACATTGTTTCCTATGGGAAATCGTGGTCATCGCGGGTAAATTGAAGCATTTAACATTGTTCCCTATGGGGAAATCGGGGGCATCGCGTCTGGACCATTTAAGCATTTTTAGGTGCACACGACGCGACCGACCCGATTTTTCACTGTTTTCAATGCATTTCAATGGAAAAATCGGGGGCATCGCGTCGGTCGCGTCGCAGGCCACTCAAATTACCCCCGATGGCCAAGATTTGTGGCCGTGCTAGGAAACAAGTACCTTCAATTGTTTTTGGGAAATTCTGCCCTTGAACAATTTCAATAAATAACGAACAATAACATGGAATTTAATTTAGATTAACTTGCATGTGTAGTTATGTTTTCACATACATTTTTATAGATTTTTGTCTAACTACACTGTATGTAATACGGGTGGAATAATCATTATCCAGATATCTGTTATACAAATTATACAGAAAACTATAGTTTTACCGAAATGTACTTTTTTTTTTTGGGGGGGGGGGGGGGGGGGAAGCACAACTGGGGACTTGAGATGTAACTGGCACTACTGGGGACATGAGATGTAACTGGCACTACTGGGGACATGAGGTGTAACTGGCACTACTAGGGACATGAGATGTAACTGGCACTACTAGGGACATGAGATGTAACTGGCACTACTGGGGACATGAGATGTAACTGGCACTACTAGGGACATGAGGTGAAACTGGCACTACTAGGGACAGGAGATGTATCTGGCACTACCGGGGACATGAGGTGTAACTGGCACTACTGGGGACATGAGGTGTAACTGGCACTACTGGGGACATGAGGTGTAACTGGCACTACTAGGGACATGAGATGTTACTGGCACTACAGGGGACATGAGATGTAACTGGCACTACTGGGGACATGAGGTGTAACTGGCACTACTAGGGACATGAGATGTAACTGGCACTACTAGGGACATGAGATGTAACTGGCACTACAGGGGACATGAGATGTAACTGGCACTACTGGGGACATGAGGTGTAACTGGCACTACTTGGGACAGGTATATAACTGGCACAGTACAGAATATGTTTTTTAGGATATATCCAGACCGCTGTCCATGTACAGTTATTCTTCTTCTTTATCCAATTTTCTCCAAATCAATGAACATTTATGAGGAGAGAAAAGAAGAAAATCAATGTGTAGGATTGTTAAAGTAACACTTAATTGTTTTGAATTATTTTGAACAGGGGTCACATGGGATGTACCACACTCACAATGAAGTGTGTTAAGGTGAAACTCATCAAGGTTTCTTTCTCTTTTCGGATTCCAAAAAAGATTTTTATTGAAGTAAACAGTTATAAAAACAAAAGGTTTTAAAATATATATCCGAACAGATCTCTAACTGTATTGAACCACAGTACTGAATCAGGTGGTGATAACGTGCAGTCAACTCCCCCACAAGGTATTCCGGATCCCAATGGAGGCGGACAAACACCTAAACACTCACCCGATCCTGATTGCAGTCCTCCAGTCTTTACACACTTAGGTCTGAAGCAACATGTTTCGAGACTGCATGTCTCTTCATCAGGGCTCAGACCAGTGTGTGCACAATTTCTTATTTATACCTAAAGCCCCTCCCACTTCCGGTTTTCCCATCCAGGGTAAAAAAGGCAGCGTTATTGAAATCAGCTACACATGCAGGTATAGTATTGTGGTATTATCACATTTCCCCCATGATGTTACAGTGTTCACTCCTGCTGCTGCCGCTCATCTCCTTTACTGTCTTTCCTATTTATTCTTCTGTTCGCCGCGGAAACGACTTCCGGTAGCGGGTGACGTCACTTCCAAATCGCATGCGATGCGATCGACCCGATTTTTCCGACACGACCACCCCGATGTAAATCGGTGTGGCCGTGCTAGGAAACAAGTACCAAAAAATATTTTAAAAATATTTTAAAATCGGGGGTAATAAATAAATGGATGAATTTCCCCCAAAAAAATTTTCTTCATAAAATTTTCTTAAAAATATGATAAAAACCACTCAAAGAAACCATTTTAATTCAAAGTCTTGATTAAGACCAAAAGGTGTAAGGGTTTTAAATTTGTAGATCATCTTCATTTCAGTGGTTGCTAGTTTTTTTTCTGTGTTTTTATTTTTCCAGGTGGGTATAATTTTTTGTTGTCCCAAAAATTGTTTTATTGAGTTTAAGGAGCAACTGTGTTTCTCTTTGAAATGATTCGAAAGATGATGGGTCATTAAGCCTTTTTTTATATTTCGCAGGTGCTCTGCTATCCTGGTTTTAAGTGGGCGTGTTGTTCTTCCTATATAGCAGAGACCACAGCTGCATTCTACCAAATATATTACATTAGATGTCTCACAAGTAATAAAATCTTTGATCTTAAAAGTCATTTGGTTTATGACAACTTCTGTGGTTTTTGATTTTTCTGATTTGATATTTCTACACCCTATGCATGTTCCGCATCGGTGAAAACCCTTGGTACGGATTGTAGATTTTCTGTCTTCAGGTAAGCAACTCTTAACCAGGCTGTTTTTAATATTGGCAGATTTCCTATATACAAATTTCGGTTGTTCTGGTAACAGTCCCTTCAATATGGGGTCACTTTGTAATAGGTGCCAATGTTTTCTAAAAGACTTTTCCACATCTTTGTGACATTGGTCAAATTGTGTGAAGAGAGCAAACTCGAATTTATCATCATTCTTTTTGCCTTGTCTTTTCTCGGCTGTGGATTTTTCTTGTATTATTGTTGCTCTATCTTTCCTATTCGTCTCTTCGATCACTTTATCTAACTCATCACTTCGATATCCCTTTTTTAAGAATTCGCTCTTCAGTTTTTGGTTTTGGGAATGGAGGACTTCTAGTTCACTACAATTTCTTTTTATCCGAAGGAACTGGCTTTTCGGTACCCCTTTCAGCCATGGTCGATGATGCTGACTATCGATAGGGATGAATGTGTTCACATCTGTCGGTTTATGGTATGTTTTTGTGTGTATAGCACAGTCCTTGATATAGATCGTGAGATCTAGAAAATTTACTTCTGACTGGCTCCGATCGAATGTGAATTTTATATTGTGATCGTTTTGATTAAGTGCTTCCGAAAACTGGTGTAATTCTTGTTCTTCTCCCCGCCATATGAGAAGAACATCGTCGATGTATCGGTTCCACCTGAGCAATTTCGTGCCCCAAGCTATGCTACCATAGATGGCATCCTCTTCCCATCTAGACATGAACAGGTTAGCATAGCTTGGGGTAAATTTTGTGCCCATGGCGGTTCCTCTCAATTGAAGATAATATTTTCCTTCAAAATAGAAAAAGTTGTTGTACAGAATAAAACTTATTGCATCCAATATAAAATCCTTTTTCTCCATGGAGTAGTCTGTTTTCTCCAAGTAGAAACTGACCGCTTGTAGGCCGTCCTCATGTCCAATACAAGTGTACAGGGAAGTCACATCTCCCGTAACTAACCATTTGTTTTCATCCCATGTCTCATCTTGTAGGATTCTTAGAATATTCCCTGTGTCTTTTGTGTAAGAACGATTTTGGGTGACTATCGGCTGCAGGAAGGAATCGATTAGGGCAGATAGATTTGACGTTAATGAATTAGTCCCTGCAATTATCAGTCTGCCGGGCGAATTTGTGCGATCTTTATGTATTTTTGGTAGGACGTATATGGTGGGTGTCATGTCGTCCTCAATATCTATAAATTCGAACTCCCTTTTCGTTATTCCATGACTCAGAAGATGTTTTCCTATCAATTCCTTAAAATCCTTACGGATTTTATTGGTGGGGTCTTGATTTAATTTTTTGTAGGTATCTTTATCTTCTAGTTGTCGATTAATTTCATTGACGTACTGATCCCTATTCAAAATGGCTATCCCTCCTCCCTTGTCACAGGGTTTAATTACAATATTCTTATCCTTGCTTAAAGATTCCAGTGCTTCTTTCTCCTTTTTTGTGATATTGTTTCGTCTTCGTTTTTTCTTCTGGTTCTTCTTTTCTATCTCTTCTAAATCTTTCGACACCAGTTTGTTAAATGTCTCGACAAAGTTGCCCTTCATATATGTTGGGTAAAACTTGGATTTTTTTCGAATTTTTGAATTTGTTTTGTTGGCTTCCTCTCCAGATGTTCCTTCTTGTGTGTCTCCCAAAATATTATCTGTTTTGTTGTTCTCTTTTGTCGCAAAGAATTTTTTCAAGGTTAGTCTTCTGATGAATTTCTGCACATCCACATATTTATCAAACGTACCTGTAGTCGATGTGGGGGCATATTTTAGACCTTTATTCAGGATCTCCTCTTCTGTATTGGTCAGGGTTCTTTTACTTAAATTGTATACAATGTTAGTTTTGTCTTCAGGATCTCTTACTCTAGTCCTCTTCTTCAGTCTCTTCCTTTTAGTGTAGTTCTTTTTAGAAGTTTTCCCCCCTCTTTTCCCTCT
Organism: Crinia signifera; assembly: GCF_055691185.1. Taxonomy (NCBI): domain Eukaryota; kingdom Metazoa; phylum Chordata; class Amphibia; order Anura; family Myobatrachidae; genus Crinia; species Crinia signifera. The sequence continues at coordinate 227,148,210 of NC_139221.1, forward strand.
ACGGTTCTTATGTTTTGCTGGAAATTCTAGTTCTTTCTCCTCCGATGGTCTTCTATGGTCCAACTTCTTTTTCTTGTCCTCTCTCTTCTTGGTTCTAAAAAAGATGTCGAGGGGTTGGTTCTTTTTGTGGGTGTGTATTCTTGTGATTCATCTTGGAGGGCATCAATTTTTTTGGGATCATTACTCTTACTCCTATACTGATAATGATTCTTTTCTCTCTGTGGCCTTTTATTCCTTTCCTTTTCTGTATGTCTTGCCCATTCTATATTCTTTCCGTGATGGATTCTTTTATTACATTCTTCATGTTTTTGATCATCCCTCCTTATACTTGCTCTTCTTGGGTGATGTTCTTCCATCTGAGTGTCCCGTTGGTGTAATTCTCGCAGATTCATTCTTCCTCTGTTTTGATAATATCTTTCCTTTCTCAAAGGGTTTGCTTCTGTTCTTCTGAGGTTTTCTTCTTGCCATGGACGTCGGTGATCTTGGGGTCTGATGTTTTCTCTCCGCCATTTATGTTCATAGTCCTGAGGTATATATTGGTTCCTGAATGTATGTCTTTGTTGTGGATATTGATACTCCTGTGGTCTATATTGATTCCTCCATGGTTTTCTTTCTTGGTGGTAATAATATTGAGGTCGTAGATTTTCGTTTCTCCAGAGGGGTCTATATGTGTGTCTCTGTGGATCCCATCTAGGTTCTGATCTTTGATTTTTTCCTCCATCCTGATGATTGTATCTTTGATCTGGTATATGGTGATGTCCCATCTTTATGTATGGAGTTTTAGAATTTCCATTTTCTTCCTTTATTTCCTCTTTTTTCTTCTTTTGTTTTGACTTGGACTCCTTTCTCTGGTATTTTTTACTGTTTTTGTTTACTTTTTTGGTGATGTCCTGTGTCTTCTTTGAAATGTCTTTTTTGAGGCCAAATTTGTAAAAATTATAGTCGCGATGTAATTTCTTTTGTTTTTTCTTGGTTAGTATTTTTGTATTTTTATCCAATTTGGTAATAATAAGTTGTTCTAGTTCCGAATAGATTGGCATTTGGCTAAATTGGGTTATTAACGATTGTATGGTGTCGACCCTCTCTGAGACTTCTTTTAATTTCTCTCTTCTTTCTTTCAGAATCAATTCCATCAGGGAAAATGAACAGACATTCAGGATACTATCCCATTCTTTATTGAAGGTCTCTGTTCTATCATCAAAGGATGGCATTTTTTTCAGGCGTAGACCTTTTGGTATGATATGTTCCGCCATGTACCTCTCTAGTGTGGCTACTTCCCACCACAATTTATTTTCGGTGACCAACCAGTCTCCAAGTTTCTTCATGGCTATTGTCAATTTTTCATCTGTCATGTCTGTTTCTAATAGATGACCGCTTCCCCGCCAAAGACATTCTTTTGCTCATCCAAAAATCCATTATTATATACTCCATGCATGGCATGGCAATCTCTGAGGAAAAGAAGAGGCTTACAAATACAACTTTCTTGGTTTAGGCTATTATTAGATAATCCATATTTCCTGGCAGGAGAAAATAATGCCACTATACGTAGTTGGCACCAGCAGGGCCTATGTTATATACATCAGATCTTGAATAAGAATAGTACAAATATATTAACTTTAGATCAGTGGTCGCCAACCCGTCGCTCGCGAGCTACCGGTAGCTCGCCTGAGCGAAACGGGTGGCTCGACCACTGCTGCCTGCCCTGCCCAGTACGCCCGCCCGTTGTTGCCGCTGGCTTGCGGCGCTATAGCCGCCGCTATAGCCGCCGCCTTGCCTCGCTGTAGTCCGCGGGGACCAGAGACAGCACACAGGCGCTAGAAGTCATATTTGACCTCTAGCGTCTGACAGGGAGCACCGCGCTAAGCGCTCCCGGCACTTCCGGGTAACGCTGCAGCAGCGCAGCTCTGTGTTCCCTCCCTGTCATAGGCTAGAAGTCAAATATGACTTCTAGCATGGTGGGGGCTGTGGGGGGGAAGAACGCTAAATGCCAGCAGGGTGATGATGGAGGCAGCAGGCTAGAAGTCAAATATGACTTCTAGCATGGTGGGGGCTGTGGGGGGAAAGAACGCTAATTGCCAGCAGGGTGATGACGGAGCTGAGCACCAGCAGCAATTATTCATTTATTATGCCCATGTGAAGACGGGCATAGTGGAGGGGGCAAGCAGTGACCCCCTTGTCAATGAGCATTAACCCCTGGCAACAAAATTCAACCCCTGACAGCAAGCAGGTAATTTACATTTTTTTATTAGAAGCCTTACTGTGGGACATTGTGTGCAATATGTGTAATGGGCATCATTTGTGTGGCACATGTTTAATGAGCATCAAGGTGTGGGGCATATGTATAAAGGAGCTTCACGTTATGGGTCATAGGCATAATCGGCATCACGGTGTGTGGCATATGTATAATGGTGCATCACAGTGTGTGTCATATGTATAATGGTGCATCACGGTGTGTGGCATATGTATAATGGTGCATCACGGTGTGGCATATGTATAATGGAGCATCACGGTGTGCGGCATATGTATAATGGGCATCACGGTGTGCGGCATATGTATAATGGGCATCACGGTGTGCGGCATATGTATAATGGGCATCACGGTGTGCGGCATATGTATAATGGGCATCACGGTGTGCGGCATATGTATAATGGGCATCACGGTGTGTGGCATATGTATAATGGAGCATCACGGTGTGTGGCATATGTATAATGGAGCATCATGGTGTGTGGCATATGTATAATGGGCATCACGGTGTGCGGCATATGTATAATGGGCATCACGGTGTGCGGCATATGTATAATGGGCATCACGGTGTGTGGCATATGTATAATGGAGCATCACGGTGTGTGGCATATGTATAATGGAGCATCATGGTGTGTGGCATATGTATAATGGAGTATCACTGTGGGATATGTATAATGGTGCATCACGGTGTGGGGCATTTGTATAACGGAGTATCACGTTGTTGGGCATATGTATAATGGGCATCGTGTGTGTGTGTGTGAAAAAAATGGGGGATGTAGCCTCGCAGGAGTTCCACGGTAGTAGCTGAACCTTCTAATTTTTGTCATATGTATAATGGTGCATCACGGTGTGTGGCATATGTATAATGGTGCATCACGGTGTGGCATATGTATAATGGAGCATCACGGTGTGCGGCATATGTATAATGGGCATCACGGTGTGCGGCATATGTATAATGGGCATCACGGTGTGCGGCATATGTATAATGGGCATCACGGGACTTCCGGTTCCGGCTAGGGAATGTGAGGAAGCCCTGACCGCGAGCTCCGCTGTCGATCCGGCCAGTCACCTCCCCACGGCTGATTCCAGCCTCCAACAAGCAACGCACAGCACCTGACACCCTTCCTGAAGCACCGGAGCAGCACGGAAGACCCCTGCTGAAGGGGATGTCGAGCTATAAGCCCCGGGCGCAGAAAGGAAAAAACGCAGCAGCATCCAAGATGGCGGCGGCTCCGGAGACGAGACAACAGACGCGCGCAGACACGCCACTGCCTCAGAGGGTAAGAGGCTCTGCCACACCACTATCAGACGCCTCAGAAGAGGAGAGCCAGCATTCCCCTCTGCAGTTAGAAACCCCCTTGCCAGATATGTCAGCTCCAGTCACGTATGGTGACATGGTTGGAGCGATCAGGGCGGCCATTGCCCCAATATTCAAGGAGCAGACAGACAGTATTAACAGACAACTGGCACAGCTCCAAAAACGTGTCATTGACACAGAGCAAAGACTAGGGGAATGTTTCCAAGATATGGCAGAGATCAAGCCTATTGTAGCCCAGCAGTCAAAAGATATGCTTGCCCTCCACAACAAGCTCCAAGATTTGGAGAACCGGTCCAGACGCAATAACCTGCGTCTGGTCGGATTGCCAGAATCTGTCAAGGGCCCAGATCTTTTTAAATTTATCAGGACCACCCTCCCTGAAATACTAGAAATACAGGATCGCTGCACAGATCTAGTGATCGAAAGAGCCCACAGGCTGGGACCCCAACGCCCCTCCAGAGATAACAGACCCAGGACGGTCATTTTTAAGACCCTAAATTACCTCCATAAGGAGCTTATCTGGATGGCGTCACGTAAACACCGTGGTATTGAGTGGGAGGGGAGTGCCATTTTGATATTCCAAGACTACACCGCTGAACTAACGAAGCAGCAAAAGGAGTTCTCCCCGACATGCTCCAAACTGATAGAAATGGAGCGTAAATTTGCCCTCCTATATCCAGCCAAACTGAGAGTGTATGACGGCTCCTCATATAAAGATTTTATGACACCCGCCGACGCAGAGGCTTATCTCAGGGAAGGGAACTTCCAAAGCCAGACTCACCGCAGATTATCTGACTGTGAGTAATAGATGGGGCACCCAGACCCCATTCCCGCTACTGGCTTCCAGCTATGTTCCCCCCCCCACTTCTTTTCTCACCCCTCCATCGAGAAGAAACACAGCGAGCAACGCTGAAGATCACTCCTTAAGCCCCGCTGTGAGACTCCTGAATGACTATGCTACACTTACCGCTAGTAACGCCAAGGACGAGAAATTGTCACCACAATTTACGTTTGAGGTGGGCGGTTTGATGCCTCAAAAACCCCCCATTACCCGTACTCACTTGGGCTCATAGTCCTGATCCCCAGTCAAGCCCCGGATGGATACAGAGCACTGCTCAATTAAGGGACTAGTCCAACCGACCTCCACCCCCTCCTACACGAGGCCCATTATTTCCCCATAACAAGCTCTTTAGACCTATATCGGGACTGAATGCTCCAGGCAACCCCCTCATATACCCTTAGGTATAAAAAACTCTTTGTCCTCCACCGGCTCCAAGTATGATCTGACTCTATAGGCGGACTTGTTGCCCCTGATCCTTCGAGCTCGGAACCTGTTGATGGACACCGTCAAAAACACTTTTACCTCACCATCCTCAAATCCAACCCCCCCCTCCTTCTGCAGGCCTTATATTACTCAATAGAACGCTACAGAGAAACCCTGGTTCATAAAGTTTATTTGGACACGGTGCTGCTCAACTACAGTAACCTGCTGTTGTTTACAGTTTATTTGTTTGTATATTAGGCCGGTTACGGCCAGGGAGCCTCTGCGTGACCGACCTGGAGAGATCTGATGGGACTCTCTTCCACGGATCACGGAAGCTTCCAAGTATGGTATTTTGTATGTTATTTTACTGTTGTTATCCCCTCTGTTTACTTTTCCCACCCCCTCACCCCCATCTATATGCAGTCTAATGTTGTTATGTCAACCAGAGCTTTAAGACACTCCGACACAGCCCCCCAATGTGCTATATGTTTTGTGAGACCCCCTGGATTCCATTATTGTGATTTAACATGACCTTACGTCTGGGAAGCTGGAACGTCGGGGGTATAAATTCCCCAATTAAAAGGAAAAAGATTCTGATACATCTAAATAAATTAAAACTAGATTTGGTATTCCTACAGGAATCACACCTCCTGCCTAAGGAAGTGGCCAAATTAAATATGCTAAAATGGAAAGTGCTGGCCTCCGCGTCCTTTAATTCAAAGGCCAGAGGCGTTGTCATATTGGCTAAGTCTTCCCTAGACGTAACAGTCTCTAAAGTTAATGCGGACCAGGAAGGTAGATTTGTTTTGTGTAGTTTAAAAATTGGTCAACAAGAATATATTTGTCTTAACGCATATGCACCAAATCAGTATTCTGCACCTTTCCTAAGGTCCATCATTTCCATGCTTGCCCCGTTTGCTCATCTCCCCATTATCACGTGTGGGGACCTAAATTTGATCACGTCCGCGACCCTGGACAGACAGTCTCCACCTAAACACCCCCGCAATCCCCCGAAATTTGGTATCCCGGAGCTATGCTCCCACCTCCAGTTATTAGACACGTGGAGAACCCTACACCCGACTGACCGTGATTTCACGTGCCTTTCGGCATCCACGGGTCTAATGTCGAGAATCGACTACATTTTAATATCCCATTTTCTCCTCCCCAGGGTGGTGTCCTGCGAGATAGCGCCAATTGTATTTTCGGACCATGCGGTAGTCCAGGCGGAATTACATTTGTCAACCGCCAACCATACTCCCAAGATATGGAGATGTCCCTCCTCCTTATTGACATCAGCCAAACTTAGGGCTAGGATAGAGTCATCCTGGGAAAATTATGAAAAAGAAAACTCAGATATGGGCACCTCTAATCCCCCAGTGTTCTGGCAGGCTTCCAAGGCCACCCTCAGAGGGGAAATAATCTCCTACACAATCCAAGCTAAACGAAAACTGAAGGCAGAATATATTACGGCCCAAACCGACCTTACCCGATCCTTTGAAAAATACAAACTAAACCCAAACACCACCAATAAACAATCTTACCTAGAAGCCAAGGCCCTTTATGAAAGTATCATTGCTAAATCAGAATTTCACTATTCCTTTTCTAAATCCGCCCGTTTCCACCGCTTTGGTAACAAATCAAGCAAACTGTTATCTTCCCTCCTGCAAGGTCAGAGAACCCCAGCGACCATTCGCCCTCTTCGCACCCCACAAGGCACTATAACGACCTCCAATGAACACACGGCCCAAACTTTATGTGAGTTTTACACTAATCTATATTCCTCTCCCACCTCTAACCCAGAAAAAGCCTCCCAATTCTGGGATTCCCTACAAGTCCCTAAAATGTCCTCTGCGGACTCTGCCCTACTCTCAGGCAATATTACCCAGGATGAAGTGGCCAAAGCAATATCAGGACTCAAATTAGGAAAAGCCCCGGGCCCGGACGGTCTCACTCCGGAGTATTATAAATTACTAGCACCCAAATTAATCCCGACCCTCACGAAAGTTTTCAACCACATTCTCAATGAGGAAACAATCCCCCTGTATTTCAATTCGGCCAATATAAGGGTCCTCCCTAAACAGGGCAGAGACCTCACCCTCCCAAGTTCTTATCGGCCAATATCATTACTAAATATTGACTACAAACTGCTCACGAAGATTATGGCCGAGAGGCTCAAGATGATCCTCCCATCTCTAATTCATATAGATCAGACCGGCTTTGTTAAGGGGAGAAACTCAGTGATAAATATACGCAGGGTGTTGTCGGCAGTGGCGGCCTCCCAGTGTGCTGTGTCGGACGCCCCGAGGGCTATCCTCTCGTTGGATGCGGAGAAGGCGTTCGACATGGTACACTGGGACCACCTGAGACACACAATGCAGCGCTTTGCCTTCCCGGATAAATTCATAAACTTTGTCACAACAATTTATAATAACTCCACCTCATCCATCATCACCAATGGGTTATTATCCTCCCCGTTCCCCATATTGAGAGGGACGAGACAGGGCTGCCCCCTTTCCCCCTTATTATTTGTTTTGGCCCTAGAGCCCCTCGCCATTACACTCCGCAGCTCCCCACTTTACCAAGGGATCAGGGTCCGCCAAATTGACCTCCGCGTGTCACTCTTCGCGGACGACATGCTATTGTTTATGTCCTACCCGCAACATGGGATACCAACAATATTCCACATCCTGAAGGACTTTGGAAGTTTCTCGGGATATAAGGTCAATGTGGACAAATCCGAGTTACTAACTATTAAGGGCCCCCCCCCGTCTTTCCCCGCAGGAGATGAACTAGGATCCATTAAAATCCAATCGGGCCAGGTCAAATATCTGGGCGTCCAGATCCCTAATACACTGTCCAAACTAGGGAAAATAAATTACACCCCTATCATACACAAAATATCTAAAACTCTTCAAGACTGGAAGAGTCTCCCCCTGTCCTTGCTGGGAAGAGTGGAGGTGGTGAGAACGGTCCTAATGCCGCGCCTGCTATATGCCTTGCAAATGCTCCCCGTAAAGCCTAGCCGGGAGGAGATTAGCGCCCTGTCAAGGGATTTTTCAAATTTCATATGGAATGGGAAGAAGCCAAGGGTTTCTCAACAAAAACTGAAATTATCAAAGACAGATGGGGGCCTAGGCCTTATAGACATACTGGATTATTCTAGCGCCTTACTGATGAGATTTGCCATAGGGTGGCTTACACAAAACAACGCCTTCTCATTATATGAATTAGACTGTGCCCTCCTTTTCCCCTTTTATCCAGAGGCCCTCTTACACACCCCGGCCAAACACATCCCAAAAAATATCCATCAAAATCCCCTTTTCAGGGATATACACTCTACCTGGCGACGCACCTGCCTACAACTTGATCTTAACCCAAATCTCACAGAGTGGATCCCAATCTGTGGGAACCCTATGTTCCCCCCAGCCATCAACAATCCAGCCTTCAACCGCATGAAACAAAAGGGCTTGAGCGCTGTCTCGCAGGTATATGACCCAGGAGGTAAACTTGTGCCTTTCGCTATCCTAAGAGAAAAATATGGCCTTCCCCACAGTTGCCTGTTCCCAACAATGCAGCTGCATCATTATGCCCAATCGTTAACCCCCACAGACTTGATAAAGACCCCCCACACCCTTATCCACCTTTGGGTGGATAGGATGCAGAGACAATCCTTCAAAACCAAATTGATATACTCGGAACTACAAAAGCTCCCCTCCTTATCCCTCCAAAATAAAACACTGACATCATGGGTACAAGATGTGCCTTTCTTAACGTCCTCAGATATTTTCCAATACTTTGACCGTTCCATGAAAATTCTACAAACCTCCGCCTTGCAAGAAATCCACTTCAAATTGGTCCACAGGGCTTACATCTCCCAAAAGCAACGCAGTTATTTTGACCCAGATGAGACGGGTAGATGCATTAAATGTGGCTTTCACTCAGCTTCCTTTGCACATAACTTCTGGTCCTGTGGGTCGATTAAAAAATTTTGGAATAAGATCATACAGTTCATAAACAAATCCTTCAAACTACAAGTAAATTTACACCCTGTACCTTTATTATTCTTGAACTTTGATATATGGAATGTGGGAGCTGCCCAAAAACACATTATACCTTTTCTTACAATACTGCTTACAGTGGCTAAGAAAGTCATACTAACCTCGTGGATAGACAAACATGCCCCCACGATGGTGGAACTGGAGGGATTACTGCTAAAATATTTGTCATATGACCGGTACTGTTCCCTCCACCACACCCTTTCATTAACCAAATGTTTTTTGAGAAAATGGGGCCCCTTCATCCAACTTAGATCAGTGGAATCGCAGGTGAAGATATATGATGCATTGGAGCTAATGGTATAGCATCCCCCCCCCCCGTCACTCCCCCTTCTGTGAGGACAAAACTTAACCCCAGGCTCAAGGTGAGATACTAAGGGAACTTCGACTAAGCCAGGCCATAGCCAGCGCTCCCCCCCCCCCCTTACCTTAAATTACTCACTAATTATGTCTCCACCTCCTATAGAACATGTTGTTCTCCAGGCTCATACCCAACTCTGTCAAATTCAGGTGGAGATCCACTTGTATGCGTATTTATAATCATATCTATGTATTTATGCCCACATATGCTGGTTTCAAAAGGTCCACACGCATTGGGGCAATAACGCCCAAGTCTAAAGAAAAAGGCTCGTTGGCAAGAGCAACTCCTTCACCATCAAGAGTATCTATACATGAAAACTGCATATCCACCTCCCCCCCCCCTTTTTTCCTACCTTCCGAAAGTTTGTTTTCCCCTACCTCCCTTTGTGTTTAAATGGTTATATATTCAAATCTTTCTATTGCAAGAGACTCAATCGCACCTGAGGTGGCAATCAAACCGTGGCCCCCTCTGAAATTCCCAGAGGGAAGCGGAAAATATGTCTCGGCTACCACTTACGTTGATAATAACCCGCCGTGTATTGAGAAATAGATAGATATCCGAGACAACATCGGCCATGCCTCCAATTAAACTAATTGTCACCCAGGTATAAGGTTACAACTCTGTATTGTCATTCTGTGTATATTTCTTATTGCAATAACCTGTATATTACTGCATTGTAATAATTTGAAAACCCAATAAATACATATTTAAAAAAAAAAAAAAAAAAAGAAAAAAAAAATGGGCATCACGGTGTGTGGCATATGTATAATGGAGCATCACGGTGTGTGGCATATGTATAATGGAGCATCATGGTGTGTGGCATATGTATAATGGAGTATCACTGTGGGATATGTATAATGGTGCATCACGGTGTGGGGCATTTGTATAACGGAGTATCACGTTGTTGGGCATATGTATAATGGGCATCGTGCGTGTGTGTGTGTGTGGAAAAAATGGGGGATGTAGCCTCGCAGGAGTTCCACGGTAGTAGCTGAACCTTCTAATTTTTGGCGCGTGCCTTTGGCACGCGCAGATGACTCTTCTCCTCTGCCTCCAGTGTTGGGAGGTATGTTTTGGGGCATTACAGTTTGTGGCATTATGTGTAAAGGTCATTTTTGGGGATATTATGCAGATTTTTTATTTTTTTTTACTTTAGTAGCTCTTCGGGCGGTTTATTTTGTCGCGAGTAGCTCCCGACCCAAAAAAGGTTGGAGACCACTGCTTTAGATCAATTAAAAGAAAAATATCCAAACATATATTTTCCATACTTTGTTTATTTCCAAATACGAAGTTACACACAACGTATATTACCTCAACTTATCTTAATGGATAACAAATTTCCATTAGATAGACTAGTACATGATAAACAAGACCATCTATACTCATTAATTTATGATTTAACTCGGAAAAAAACAATCTCACAAATGGCAAGACACTTTTGAGAATATAACTGTACAGACTATTATTCAATGGAACAATACTTTAAATAAACAACCAGTCTCCTCATCATATGCCGAAATGCAAAATAAATTACTTCACCTAGCGTATAACACCCCGAAATTGAGATGCTTAATAGGGGCATCAGATAACTCAAGATGTTTTGAATGTCGGACTTAAGATGCAGACATTATACACTGCATATGGCAATGTCCTGTAATACAAATATTCTGGAGTGAGGTCCAGATGTACATCAATGTGGAGATGGGCATCCCATTCAGTATATCCATGTCATGGGCATTCTGGAACCATTACACCATCCACAATAAAAATGTAACACGAGATATGAAGCAACTATTGACTTGCATAACGGCAACAACAAAAAAGGCTGTCCAATCTGCAAACAATGTTCTTTGCTGCAGGAGGAGATAGCTAAACTGCATGCTGAGCTACGTAGGATGTCTGTGTCCTTGCAACCACCACTGCCTCAGAGAGCCCTCAGAAGACATTCTTCCTGGACTGCTGTGGGCTCTGAAAGGCAGAGACTGACAGAGGACATTAGACACATTCCCCAAGTGGTCACACTGCAAAACTCATATGCTGCTCTTGCAGGGTTGGAATGTATGACCAACGTAGGCAATAAAGAACAGGAAGATATGAGGACTTCTACCTCTACTAACTGTAGGACCAGGAAAATTTCACCTCCAAAAAGGACTGCACTTCTTTTGGGAGATTCCATCATTAGAGGAGTTCATCTGGGAAATGCAAAAGTAGAGAAACAAGTAAGGTGCTTACCTGGAGCTACAGCTCCAAGAGATAAAGAATGCATGCTAAGAATTGTAAAGGCAGCAAGAAAAGATGGGGAGGTGGATGTCATCGTCCACCTAGGCACAAATGACCTGGTTAATGCTGAAGTTATGGCCGTAAAAGATGAATTTAGAAAGTTAGGAACTGCTCTAAAACAGGTGGCAACCACTGTAACTTTTTCAGAAGTATTGCCAGTACACCAAGGGGAAAATAGAACTCTGAGAATCAGAAACTTCAATGTTTGGCTAAGGAATTGATGCAATGAGGAGAGATTTGGATATTTAGGTCAAAGTCAAGCTACCTGGCAAGACAGAGCCTTATATAAAAGTGATGGCCTGCACCCATCTTCAAGGGGAGCGAGAATATTAAGTGAGAAGTTTGGAAGCTTCATAAGCAACTATTTAAACTAGCAGAGGGGGGCAGTGAACCAAATAAGAATGAAGAAATCTGCTCCCCCAACCTAGAGGTATTGTCTCTGCAGGCAAATGGAACAGGAAACCTATCCACTGCAACAGAAGATAATGCCGATCAAAACCGAATAGATATAGGCAGAAAGATGAACATAGCTAGCAGCAGGAGAAGCACAAACACAACTTTAAGAGCTATGTGTGAAAATGCTAGGAGCTTAGGAAATAAAATCCCAGAACTAATTGCAATAATGACAAGGGATGAACTGGATATTGTGGCTATTACAGAGACATGGTGCAATGAAAATCATGACTGGGACATAGCTATACCAGGATATACTTTATTTAGGAAGGACAGAATGGGAAAAATTGGAGGAGGGGTTGCAATATATGTGAAAAAAATATAAAGACTACCTTAATACAAAGTATTGAAGAAAAAACTGAGGCCCTTTGGGTGACCATAGAAACAGGGGAGAAGGCGATTCTTCGTATAGGGGTGATCTACAGACCACCAGGTCAGGAAGAGGAACTAGACAAGAGCCTATTGCAGGACATCAATAAAATGGCATTAAAAGGAGAGGTGATAATCATGGGAGACTTTAATCTAACTGATGTAAACTGGGAGCTGCCTGTTGCAAGTTCCACCAGAAGTAGGGACATGCTGAATTCCTTGCAAGGAGCATCCCTCCAGCAATTGGTGAGGGAGCCCACTCGTAAGGACGCAATATTAGACTTAATACTTACAAATGGTGACAGAATATCTGACATAAATGTGGGTGAAAATCTGGGATCCAGTGACCATCAAACAGTATGGTTCAAAATAAAGACAGAGACTGACTCATCGCACACAAAAACAAAGGTGTTAGATTTTAGGAAGGCTGATTTTGTAGAGATGGGAAACTCTGTAAGGGATTCTTTGGCAGAGTGGAGGAACTTGGAAGGAGTGCAGGATAAGTGGGAAAAATTAAAAAGTGCAATTCTAAAAGCAACAGAACTTTGTGTCAAAAGAGTTAGGAAAAACACAAGAAAAAGAAAGCCATTGTGGTTTGCAAAAGAAGTAGCAAGTATTGGGAAAGCAAAAAAGTTGGCCTTTAAGAAATTTAAGCAGACACAGAAGAATGAGGACAAAGAGGTGTATCTTGTTAGACAGAAGGAGGCTAAGAAGGTAATCAAATGTGCAAAAGCACAGGCTGAATATAAAATGGCCCAGTCAGTGGGTAAAGGGGGGAAAACTTTTTTTAGGTATATAAGTGAAAGGAGAAAAACAAAAAGTGGAATAATTAGACTGAAGACAGAGAGTGGAAGTTTTCTTGAGGTGGACAATGTAATAGCAGATAATATTAATCATTATTTCTGCGCAGTATTCACTGCTGAAAGAGAGGGGAAGGGGCCACAGTTAAGTTGCAAGTATAGTCAGAAAACTGAGGGAGAGACAAGTACATTTACAGAGGAGAAAGTCCTCACAGAACTCTCAAAAGTGAAAGTGGATAAATCAATGGGGCCAGATGGGATACATCCAAGGATACTAAAAGAGCTTAAAGGGGAGCTGGTAAAACCAATAACAGAATTATTCAACCAGTCACTAGCTACTGGAGTAATCCCAGAGGACTGGAAAACAGTGAATGTAGTCCCACTGCACAAAAGTGGAAGCAAGGAAGAGGTAAGCAACTATCGACCAGTGAGCCTTACATCAGTAGTAGGGAAATTGATGGAAACACTCTTAAAACAAAGAGTTGTAGAATATCTCAAAACCAGCAATTTACAGGATCCAAAACAGCATAGGTTTACTGGGGGAAGATCATGTCAAACAAATCTTATTGACTTTTTTGACTGGGTGACTAAAGTAATAGATCAAGGTGGGGCTGTAGATGTAGCTTATCTAGACTTTAGTAAAGCTTTTGACACTGTCCCACATCGCAGACTGTTAAATAAACTTGAAAGCTTGGGATTGGATTCTAAGATAGTTGAATGGATAAGAGCGTGGTTGCAGGACAGAAAACAGAGAGGTGTAGTAAATGGAGTACAGTCAAAGGAGGGAAAGGTTACAAGTGGAGTACCCCAGGGATCTGTACTTGGACCGGTGCTTTTTAATATCTTTATTGGTGATATTGCAAATGGAATTGAGGGTAAAATGTGCCTTTTTGCAGATGACACAAAGGTATGCAACAGGGTAGACACACCAGGAGGGGTAAAACAAATGATTGAGGATCTAGGTAGATTAGAGGAATAGTCAAGGGGGCAACTACAGCTTAATGCCAAAAAATGCAAAATCATGCACTTGGGTCTCAGAAATCCAAAGACTAAATATAGTATAAATGGCACTATAAAGGAAACTACTGAGAAAGATAGGGATCTAGGTGTCACTATTTCAGGGGACTTAAAAGCAGTTACGCAATGTAACAAAGCAATGAAGAAGGCAAGTTAGATGCTTGGTTGCATAGGGAGAGGTATCAGCAGTAGAAAGAAATAAGTAATAATGCCACTGTATAGGTCATTGGTACGACCTCACCTAGAGTATTGTGTTCAGTTCTGGAGGCCATATCTCCAGAAGGATATAAATACATTAGAGACTGTACAAAGAAGGGCAACTAAAATGGTGCAAAACGTACCAGGAAAGACTAAAAGATCTTATTATGTATACTTTAGAGCAGAGAAGGGAAAGGGGGGACATGATATAAACTTTCAAATATATCAAGCATTTTAACAAGGTACAGGTGGGAGACATTCTTCACAGGAAGAGGAGCAACAGAACACGAGGACATGCACTGAAACTAGAGGGAGGAAGATTCAGGGGAAATGTGAGGAAGAATTACTTCACAGAAAGAGTAGTAGATAAGTGGAATAGCCAACCATCAGAGGTGGTAGACGCAAATACAGTAGTACAATTTAAACATGCTTGGGATAAGCATATTGATATCCTTACAAAAAAATAAGGATCAAATATGGACAGAAGTTGGGGGTAGAGGTATGCGCTAAAACTCAATGTGTGTTGTTGCTACTGAGTACGGGTATACTACAAATACCTTAGGAAAAGTTGTATGTCTGGTCAAAGGGGTGTACTCTGCGCCACAATACACATGTGCCAATAAAAACAATGTACTACTTGATAATTTCAAAGTAAATCTGCTTTATTTAGAAAAAATAGTATGTTTAAAAATCTATAATTGGGGGCATTTATAGTACGGTTAGTGGGTGTGCTCAATAAAAAACAATATGCTAATACCGGTATACACACTGGGGTGGGTTTAGACAATACAAGACAAACAAACAGGGAACATGAATATAAACAGTCCAAAGTTGCTCCTCCTACTGAATGGTAAAAGTATTTTTAAGGGATTGCTTTTCCCCTTTATAAGTCAGTAAATCTGGTATTTCCTGTATCGTGATGGGAATTCACCCGAATGTTGGTAGCTTACCAGGGTGCTGTGGGTGGCTTGAGGGTCTGCCGGCAGACTTCCTAGGTGGGCTGCGTGGTACTGCACAGTTCCAGTGGGATCCAAACCTCGTCCAGGTCATCTCGGATCAAATATGGTTTGAGGTAACATGTTTAAAAAGGGGAAGACTAGATGGGCCAAGTGGTTCTTATCTGCCGTCAAATTCTATATTTCTCTCCCAATGGATTCATGGTGACCCAATATCCCTAACATTAATGCTATCCAGACTTCAATTTCTTCATCAGATGGATTGGGTACAGTGTATTCTTCATATGGAAACTAAATCTAGCAAGTTCTTTGCTATATGGTTGCCATACATAAAAACATTTCAAACAACAACTAAAGATCAAATACAGTACGTAAAACTATCGGAAGAACTACTTGGTACAATAGCAAACTACTTTCTAGAGGAACTGCTCCATTCTAGAATATACCTACTATACAAAATAATTACAAACACAAAAACAATAATGATGAGGATAAAAAAAACAACAAGAAATATCATACTATAATTATTTATTATTTGTATATATGAATTGAAACATTGTTTATTGCTTTTTCTGTCAATGTACAGTAAAGGTGCCCATACACGTCTCGATGCTTGCGTGCGTTTTCAGATTAACTAGCACGCATTGCATTGCACTGCATGCCTTGTGCATGCAATGCAATTCGATGCGATTAAAAGCAAGTACAAAAAGTATGTGCAGCACATACTTTTTGTACTGTGCGATGAAGTGCCGAGGGAGCGCGCACTTCAAAGCACAGATCGCACCGCCCGCCCGCATCGGGACGTGTATGGGCACCTTCAGTAATGGGTAATAAGATAAATATTTTGGAGAGTCCAGATGTATATCAACAGTGAGATAGATATTCCACTCAATGGCTGATATAACAACAATATATAAAAAGGTTAATATGCCTTAAAAGACTCAGGCATATTACTCGGGCCAAATACCTTTAAGATTGATAGTTTCTGGACTTCCACTCCTCTATTTGGTGCATAAGGAAGTATATGTTTCAGTTATGGAAACCAGATCTAGCAAACTCTTTGCTAAACGATTATTATACATAAAAACATCACAGATAACAATAAGAGACCAAATATGTAAAAATTATTGGTAGAACTATACCGTAAAATAATGAACAATTTTTCAGAGGAATAATATCCTAAAATATAGCTAGTAAAGGAAAGAACTGTAAACTTATAAATAATAATGTCGAAGATAGGAAATAAATAACAATAAAAATAAAATACATGTATACATGTATACCGTATATTATGTATTAACTGTTTAATATTTACATATGTAAACGGCTATTGTCTTTATTGTCGCTACTAATTTATGTATAATATGTAATATGTTTTTAATCTTGCATACTAATAAAAAAAAGATTAAATAAAAAATCAGATGGTCAACATGCACTAGGTCGAGACTGACAAAAGGTCAACACAAGCAAAAGGTCAACATGGAAATGGTTGACATACAAAAAGGTCGACATGAGTTTTTTTTTTTACAATTTTCTTCTTTTTTGGACTTTTTCCTGCTTTACAATGTACGTGGACTACAGTTGGGAAGTGTTCTGAGTGCAGCGGTAGCAGAGCAAGCCACCATGCCCAAAGCATGGCGAGTGAAGTGAGCCACGAGAGGGACCACGCTACACTAATTGGGGAAAACAGAAAAACGAATGGCGACCTTTTCATGTGTCTACCTTTTTCATGTAGACCTTTTGCTTGTGTTGAGCTTTTGTCAATTTAAACCTTTACCATGTTGACCTATTGTATATGTTGACCTTGTGCCTGTCCACCTTTGGGGATCAACATATTGACTGTTAACCTAGTCAATGTTGAGCCTTTAATCCACACATATGACCATCCAGGGTCATTGGGTTGAAACTATTGAGGTCAACATGCATTACGTCAACCACTGAAGCTCAACAGGGCTTAAGGTGACACCTGAAATAGGTCGAAATCGCGAAGGCCAACAGGGTTAGAAGGTCAACACAAGCTGTAGGTCAACAATGGGAAGGTCGACAGTCGAATAAGGTGTTTTTTTTATTATAAATAAATACAAATACAGCCAGGTCAATTAATTGAGGTTTAGTTAAATACTGCACCCAAAAAAGAACAGTCCCTGTGAACGACGCTGGCATTTTGAGCAGAGGGTTAATGAACATCTATTCATAACATCTATTCTATTCCATCATGCTATATCTGTAGGTTCTTTATCTGTTTTTATCTTTATTTATTTAAATCAAGGTGACTTTTAGCATGAAGCCACAAAGTATTCAGAATTTATTGCTAAAAGCAGTCCTCGAAGGTAACGGGATACTATACATTTCCACATGGTATACCGTGCGGGAAACTCATCTTCAGCATTCTTTATTTTCCATAAATCCGGCAGCTGTCTACGAGCCTTCTCCAATTACAGGCATCATTTCTGTTTTAGAAACTCTATACACAGTTTATAGCATACATTTCAAGATATATAGTACAGGTTGAGTATCCCTTATCCAAAATGCTCGGGACCAGGAGAATTTTGGATAACGGATTATTCCGTATTTCGGAATATTTTAATATTTCAATGATGTATTTTGAAGTATCTTGCATTTATGCTGTATAAACACATAATATACACACAAATATATTTTATTACCACATAAAATACACACAAATATATTTTAATTGTTCAAAAAACAAGGTTTCAAAACGTGAAACAAAATGTGTGTACTCTCAGCACTGAATTTGAATGCCAAGCAATCATTGTCTTGCACATATATAGTGCCAGTTACATATCATGTCCCCAGTGATGCTGTTACAAATGTCCCCAGTGAGTTTTTAGCAAAAAAAAAAATTTTTTTCACTTTCTGGAATGTCCGTATTTCGGAATAATTCGGATAACGGATATTCGGATACGGGATACTCGACCTGTAATAATGAAAAAGAAATAATAATTACTATGCTAAAAACAAAGGCATATTTCTTTAACCACTGTCACAAACAATTGTTCTGAGAAGATCCCGGATATACCTTTCAATGTAAATACTTCAGAATGATTTAACGTTATCCATCAGCTCCGAGTTTTCTGGTCAAAGACTACCTAAATGTTTTCAAGGCCATAAATTCTGTCTCTGTGAATTATTGATTGGCTAGAGAAAGTCAGCGTGTTATACTACAAGCAGAATGAATTATGTATATTTTTTGTATCATTGAAAATAACGTGTTCTGAATTGAATGGGGATCATTCATAAAACTGGCTATGATTATCGAGGGTAAAAATCAATTTGCAGCAGATACTGTAGAAGGTGGAAGGGAAAACAATGTAATGCACCGTTAGGATTTCAATTTATGGCTAATGTAATGCAGCATATTCCAGGGATATATCATTGTGTTATACATTGACTCTACATATTCAACAGGTGTATCCTATGCCTCAAAGCCTGGGTACTCATTGGTGGATGCATTGCTTTAAGGATAAGAAGCCATTCATTCAAATACAATTGCTGTTTGCAGCAAAAAAATTTAATAACCACTAAATTCAACACTCATTAATAGAGCATACAATTATCTAGAATGAATAGAGCATTTCTAAATTAACACTAAAATAGTATACACAAGTTCTGCAACACATTTCTGCTATTCAGAATACATCAACAGAAAATAGGTCAACACTAAAGCTGGCCATACATCAGAAGGATTTCAGGCCTGAACGCATGATTTTAACAGGTCGTGCGATGCATTGTGTGTGGGTTTTTTGTGTGTGCACATAATGAGGTGTTTAGGTACGATGCGCGGGCCCGAGGGTCTTAAGGTGGATCCTGTGATCTTATGTGCTGCAAATAAGATCTGAAGATGCTGCTAACGACCAGTATGCTGTAGATATTACGAAAGATTTTAAGTTGAATTACACATATAAGATCTTTCCTGTGTCCGGGAAGCTTTAGGGGGGTATTCAATATAGGATAATGGCTGTCGATCCCTACCGACAGCCGTGATAATGGCCCGTTTGCAGTCAGCCCAACAGCTGAACAACAGGCGGGATTCAATATTCCGCCTGCCAATCGGCGCAAAGGGGACATGGCCGCAAAAACTGCCTTGGATTGGCAATCTGCAGCCGGGATCGCCACAATCCACGGCCTTTATCGGCATCAATGCTGTCGCTAAAGACAGCATTGAATGGGAGCCGCCGCTAATTCCCCTGTCGGAAATAGCGGCGGCACATTGAATACCCCCTTTAGTGTTATGGACCTACTAGATTAGATCAGGGCCGGCGCCACCACTAGGCAAATCTAGGCATTTGCCTAGGGCGCCGGCCACTGGAGGGCGGCATTTTGTGCCGCCCGGTTACCTGTCCTACGGCGCTGTGTATTTACATCTGGCGGCGGAGGCAGCGGGGGTCCCTGCAGTCCATTAGAAATCACGAGCGCTATCCGCCGGGCTATGCGGAAGCGCTTCTAGTGTGAAAACTCTGGCAGCACGGCGCAGGCTGATCTCAGCCAATCAGCGTGCTGCCAGTGTTTTCACACTAGAAGCGCTTCCACATAGCCCGGCGGATAGCGCTCGTTATTTCTAATGGACTGCAGGGACCCACGCTGCCTCCACCGCCAGATTTAAATACACAGCGCCGCAGGACAGGTACCCCCCCCCCGGCACCGGGGCGCCCCCACCCCGACTCGCCTGGGGCGCTCCGGTGCCTTGCACCGGCCCTGGATTAGATAACTTGGTCATGGTTGGTGGAAGCATATTATTTTTGGTAAGAAATAGGAGCGCTTGAAATTTATTTAAAAAAATAACATGCTTGCCTGTAGGGAAAAAAATGGAGGGAGGGAGGGCGAACGAGTTAAAAGTTTAAAAACTTTTAAAAGCTTAGTGCTATATGTATACAGCTCTTCCATGAGAGGCTTTGGTGATGGAATGTGGGTGAGCGGCACTGGGGATTACGCAGCAGGACATCCAGCTACACTTTCCCTACAATACCTTAACTTTTGGTTGCAGGGTCTGTGTAGTAGTAGTAGTAGTTTGTTTATTTATAAGGCGCCACAAAGTGTTCGCAGCGCCGTACATAGCAAACAAAAACAAATTACAAGGTAACGTACAGAGTGTGTTGATAAAATACAACATAAATAGGGGTATAGCTGGTAGAACTAAAATCAGCATCAGTTCTGAAGTAGGTGTCGAAATTGTCGAGGAGACTGAAGATGAAGTAGAGGAAGGGAAGAACAGGGCAGGAGCACTGGTGAGGTAAAGAGGGTGAGTACGTGAGGAAGGAGGGCCCTACTCATAAGAGTTAAAAGACTAAAAGGAGGTGGGCGGACGAACGAAAAACAATAGGATAAGTAGGAAGGGATGGGAATGGATGGAGGGGTAGGGTAGGCAGTATAGGAGGAGCGAAAGAGGTTAGGAGGTCTGAAGAGTGTCTGTCAAAGGTCTTTACATTTACATCGGAGCATATTATTGCCCAAAAATGATATGAAGTCCTCAGTTTTAATATATTGTTATATTGCAGTTTATTATAATCAGTGCTGTCGGGGGGGGGGGGGGTCTACTTTTCACCCTCTGCAGAGAGCAAGCAGGGGAGTACAGCACAGCCTCTCTCCCCCCCCCCCCCCCCACTCAGTACATGCCGCTCAGTGCCGTGTGCTGAGCGGGGGAGAGAGGCATTTTTAAAGAGGTGAGACCATGCCCCCCTACTGCTTACCACACCCCTCACATAGGTCATACCCCCTTGTATACCGGGGCCCGGCGGTGCTTTCAGTGGCCCTGATTATTATTACTATGATTATCAGTTCTGGTACTTGTGTATTATAATGGCGCCCAAGTTTCTTACGTACGGCACCGTAGGAAAATCACATCGCATGGACCATTATAACGGCCGTGCGATGCAATGCGATGCAATGCGATTTTCCTATGTAATTTATTCACTGCTCTCTCTGCCCTGGGGAATCGCATCGCATTGCATCGCATTGCTTGCATCGCCTTGCATTGCATCGCACCTGTACAATGCCATTAGGTATACAATAATGACATACATTGAGGTTTTAGGCACACACCCCCCCCCCACTATCCACGCCACCCCGCCACCCCCCCCCCCCACTATCCACGCCACCCCGCCACTATCCACGCCACCCCCCCCCCCCCACTATCCACGCCACGCCGACCTTTTCATACCCCTACTATCCACATCGGCGTGGAGTTGATTTTATATAGTGTGGCAAGCGCAGCGAGCCACCGAGCCAGAAGCGTGGGGACCCGGATTACTTTACATGTATTCCGCATCCGCTCGCCACGCTTCTGGTTCGGTGGCTCGCTACGCTCACCATCCTATATAAAGTCAACTCCACACCGACGTGGATAGTAGGAGTATGAAAAGGTCGGAGGACCCGTTCCGCCGCCGCTCGCCACGCTTCGGGTGGCTTGGATAGTGGGGGGGTGCCTAAAACCTCACTGTATGTCATTATTGTATACCTAATGGCATTATACACCCTATACAATATAAATAAAAGAGCACTGAATAAATTGCATAGGAAAATCGCATCGGCACTTACAATAGCCCATGAGATGCGATGAGATTTTCCTACGCAGAATAGCCCACTAAGCAAATAGCTTAGTGGGCGCCGTGATAATACACAAGTACCTCAGTTCTTAATACTATAGATTGTGAATCTGCAGTTGCCTTTTTTATATATGGTAGCACCTCTTAATATATTTATCATTAGCATGTACAGTTTATGCGCCTGCCATATTATCTACATGACTGTTTCATATGACTATGCATCACCCGTAGTCATGTATGCTCCTCTACAGACAATGCACAGGGCTAAGACATAAGTTACATCTGCAAAGCTGATTGTAATGTAATCGTACATTTGCTTCCATGATGTGCTGCTAGTGCACATTGTAAATGTGTGTCAACGTTTTATGCTATTAGTGAACTTCTGCACTACCCCCACCCCCCCCCATCTCTTTCTACGTCTTCAAAAGGACAAACTTGAATAAGATGCATTTATTCTTTAGAACATTTATTTATCCAAAAATTCATCAGGCCACGTAATTCTGCATTTATGCCCTTTCGTCAAAAAACAAACATGGAAGCAACAAAACATTCTCATAGCTTTTTGTGCAAACATCAAAGACCATACATCAGGGGGATAAATCAAATCAAGTTCTGCTGTTTAAATTCAACTTAAATTATGCACATAAATAAACAAATATTTGGCTTTAATATACTAGTCAGAGACGTTCTGTAATGAGTTCTGTTTACTGTAATAATTGAATGCATTTTCCTTGGTTTCAAGTCAGTTTGAAGAAAAGAACTGTACCACAGAGGGGTGTCAGCTTCCTTATTTGTAGTCATAGGAGGATTTGTAATAGAATTTGTTCTTATTTTATCCTTTATCCTACGATTTCTATGGAGGGACACAGATACTCTCACAGCATGTGCCTTTATGGCACAAACTACATAACGGAGGAAGTGATGGGCATTGACGGAAGAGGAGAAACAGCTGTTCCTGTAAATTGCTCTGAGCACATTTTGTGTATGATAAAAGAGTAAAACCATCATTTCAGGGTTATTATTGAAGAACTGTACAGTAGAATGAAGGAGCTGATTCCAAGTCACAGGCAAAGTTGCTGTAGTTGGAGGTAATGGCAGATATCTCATTTCCAATACTATCTTTTTCTGAGAGACTTTGTAGGGCTGATGCAGGCGTTTGTGCATCTGCAAGCCAAAGCCTTCCATTGATTTCACACCAGCCATTGCAGTTGTCATAATTAGCATTGGTACTTCACCTACCCCATTCTAGCTGCAAGACATCCATCAGAATCAGGCTCCCTTTTCCTGTATTCACAACTCAGAACTGCACCACGCTCCCATGGCACTCCCACAAGACAGGGGCGTTCCACGCGCTCAAAGTTCACAAAATGACAGGTTTGGCCATTTTCTGAATGATTCAGAATAGGCGAGAGATATGAATTCCTTGTATGTACAAACACCCTGCTTGCGTCCATGGGGAGCCGTACGACATTCCAACAGGGGGGATCCCAACAGTCAGTATCTTGACGTCGGAATCCTGACTGCCGGTGCTTCGATAGGGGGGATCCCGACTCACAGGGGCTATTCCCATAGAGGGAGAATAGAACCTGTGGCGAGCATAGCAAGCCACCAAGCCCGCAGTATGGTGAGCGCAGCAAGCCCACAAGGGGCTACTTTGCGCTCACTCCCCTGTCGAAGCACCGGTAGTCGGGATTCCAACATCGGGATACTGACCTTTGGGATCCCCCCTGTTGGAGTGCCATACCATATGTGCGTCCATTTACAGTGAGCTGTCCAGGGCTCCAGGGCAGAATCAGCCTTACATTATTTAATCTACTAGAAGCAAAATATGAAAACCAACAAAGTGTGCGTTCAGTGAGGGCTGGCATCATCTTGGCATGGGTAAGAGTATCTTCTAAGGGCGCCATCAATACATTTTGAGACAACAGCCAGGAAGGGGATGCGCTCAGTGGACAGGAGACCAGTTCCAGAATCTTAACAACAATGAAGATGCTGGCGCTGGTATCCTGATTGTTGGGATGCCGAACATACGTATATGGGTTGGGTTTGGCCTGGGAAGGCAGAAGGTTTGGTTTAGCCACTACTGTGGGAGTTAGATTTAGGCTACAGGAGGGGGGGGTGTTAGGGTTATTCACGTCTATTGCTTATGCAGTAGACGTGGATTATTTGGACACACAAAAGCAAATTTTCTCTCTAATGGACAAAACCATGTGCACTGCAAGTGGCGCTGATGTAACATGCAGAGAGAGTTACATTTGGGTGTTATTTTGTTTCTGTGCAGGGTAAATACTGGCTGATCTATTTTTAAGAGAAAAAAAAGTTTCCAAGGAATTTTCAGGCGCTTGACAGGAGTTTTCCTTCTTTGGGTTAGCTGCTGCTCAATAGGGGGATAGTCAGTCCCGCCCGAAAAGAATATCGACACCACCAGTCACGCCCTAGGCGTGGGAGCAGCGAAAATATACTCAATGTGGATTGGGCCCAGTTGGGACGTGTTGATGGGGGAGGGGGGGAGAGAGAGGGAGGAAAGTCACAGGTAAGTGCACTTTACCAATTGGTAGGAGGTCTTGATGTCC
Organism: Crinia signifera; assembly: GCF_055691185.1. Classification (NCBI taxonomy): domain Eukaryota; kingdom Metazoa; phylum Chordata; class Amphibia; order Anura; family Myobatrachidae; genus Crinia; species Crinia signifera. The sequence continues at coordinate 227,172,661 of NC_139221.1, forward strand.
AATGGTTTCCACTCAACTGGTGATGTGGTCCTCACAATTGAGTACGGCACTTGACCAGCCGTTGGAGGAGGATCGGCTTCCGCTTATATTGGTACCCCTCGTCTGTATGATCTTGGGGGGGGGGGAGTATGGAATCCCGAAGGGATCCAAGAAGCGGTGTCCACCAACATTTTCCAGAAGCAAGTGGAGTGAAGGTGTCTGCTCACTTAACCAGTGTCCTCCATTTAATGGCAAGCTGGAATTATGCCGCTGGGTGTTTGAGAGGAGCAGTATCCACCAGACACAATGTGGGAAGGGAATCCTGGGGGGGAGCAAAGTGAAACCGTGGGTGATAATACACCTGGAGAAAGTAGGTCCAAACTGGGTGAGAGAGTCCACACTGGAGATCCTGGAGGTGAAGAACAAGCAGTCCACTGACGCGTTTCACTGCCAACTGCAGCTTTATCAAAGGACGTATTGTCACCCACGGTTTCACTTTGCTCCCCCCCAGGATTCCTTCCCACATTGTGTCTGGTGGATACTGCTCCTCTCAAACACCCAGCGGCTTAATTCCAGCTTGTCATTAAATGGAGGACACTGGTTAAGTGAGCAGACACCATCACTCCACTTGCTTCTGGAAAATTTTGGCAGACACCGCTTCTTGGATCTCTTCGGGGTTCCATACTCCCCCCCCCCCCAAGATCATACAGATGAGGGGTACCAATATAATCAGAAGCCAATCCTCCTCCAACGGCTGGTCAAGTGCCGTACTCAATTGTGAGGACCACATCACCAGTTGAGTGGAAACCATTGGACATCAAGACCTCCTACCAATTGGTAAAGTGCACTTACCTGTGACTTTCCTCCCTCTCCCCCCTCCTCCCCCATCAACACGTCCCAACTGGGCCCAATCCACATTGAGTATATTTTCCTGTGATGTGAAGAACATATTTTACATGTCAGCCAGCAATTGCTCATACAGTATATTGTGATTGATTTTATGTTTGATTTTATTCAGTAAAAATGTATATATTGTACCAAACAATTGTGTGTAAACTAATTTTCTTAGCGCTGCTCCCACGCCTAGGGCGTGACTGGTGGTGCTGATCTATTTTTACACTGCAATATAGATATCAATTTGAAGTACAAACTCCACCGAAGTCTAACGCTCTCTGCACATGTTACATCTGCCCCAACTGCAGTGCACATGGTTTTGTCCATTAAAGAGAGAATTAGCTTTTGCAAGTGAACCAGAATCAGGCCATGTGTGCATTATAAAATGACTGATTCCCATTTACACCACGGAGGGTTGCATGCTCTGTCACTTTCACATGAATAGACATGTATATGTGATCGACTTTGTAAATGAACTGAACTAACCTTGTCACCAAATGAAGTATAATTTAAAGTGGCAGCTTCTTGTTCCTATGAGAACGTCTAGAAAATGAACCTGGACAATATTCTGATTGATAAAAACTCTCAAAACTGAAATAATCCCCCAAAATACCAAATGTGATATAATAATAATTTATATAGGATTATAAATGACATTAAATAATCATAAAAATAGAAATGTAACTCTTTGAGTGCCAAAGGAATTTATTAATTTATTTACAGTTTCTTATATAGCGTGGCATATTGCGCTTTACACTTGGATTTGTCAAAACGTCATCATAATGACCTGTAATGTTTACCTTATATAGGAAATATAATCTTTTTTACCCATTTTTTTAACTTGAATTTATATAACAAATGTGAGCGATGCCACCCCTAAGCATGACCATAGGGGGTGGAGTTTTGAGGGGCATAGGAAAAGCCATCTGAGTCAGGGACAGACAGTCTCAATAGTTTATAGTAGCTGGAGCCTTCCCTGACGTCAGCTATTAATAATGCTAGCTCCTCCTGTTGTCCATCCTCCTTCCTTCTCTAGAGACTATACCAGACCATCACCTGAATCCTGTCTCGTCTTAAGCCAGGTACAGTAAGTAAGCTGTAGGGGAGGGGTAAGGTTGTGGGAGATAAAGATTGCATGAAAAAAAATACTGTATATATTTATGTGTAAAGAAAATAGTGTGTGCTTATACTTATATGCATTTCTCGCTCTCTAAAGTACTAGAAAATTGGACATGGTCACCCCACCAGAAGAGCAGAGCCTCCCTACTCCACGCTCTGCTCCTCCCATACTACTTCATCCTGTTCTACATATGTGTACATACATTGATTCCTCACACCCCACAGTCTGACCCCCTCTCCTTTTGTGTCTAAACCTAACCTGTCCACTGTGCAGCGTAACCCTAAACCCCCTTGTAAGTGACTAAACCTACCCCCCCACAGCCGAACCCTAACCGTTACAGTGAGTGGCATAATGGACATTATGGTGTGTGGCGTATTGTCTAATAGGCCTTATGGTGTAGGTCATAATGTGTAATGGACATTACAGTGTGTGCCATAATGTGTAATAGACAATACGTTGTGGGGCATAATGTGTAATGGACATTATGGTGTGTGGCATAATGTGTAATAGACATTACAGTGCATGGGATTTTGTCTAATAGACATTACGGTGTGTGTGTCATATTGTGTAATGTACATAACAATATGTGTCATATTGTCTAATAGACATGGCAGTCTGTGGCATAATGTGTAAGGCAGGGGTCTTCAACCTTTAAGACAACGTGGGCCACCTAAAAAAATCCAGTGAAACCCAAGGGCCACTAAACTCTACTGCGGTATTTGGGACAGCCCCATAGAATCACAGCTCCCCTATAACATCAGCACGGTCCTTCATAGATAGTTGGCACAGCCGCCTATACTCAGCACAAACCCACACCCCCCCCCCCCTTCCCCACACACACACACACACACACACACACACACACATACCCCAATAGTCATCAGCAGACAATTTGGGATCCAGTGCAAACAGTAAAATATGTGGCCCCCCATATATAATTTGATATTGAATAAATTGCATGCGCCGTAGGCGCGCTCCCAAAAAGGGGTGTGGCCTAATTATAAGGGCGTGGTCTAATTATAAAGAGTGTGAACTAGCAGGAAAACAATTACCTGACACCTCTTTTGCAACCTGCATGACCAGACATTGGTTACCGCAGGAATGGTCGTTGTCCTCACACGCTTAAGTTGACTGAAGGCTGCACAGTGACATATAAGCATGAAGGCCCAACACAGTGAACTAGTATGCCTCACAGATCAAGCCCAAACAATGAAAGGCTACTTAAATCAATAAAAACTGTTACACTGTTTATCCGTAATGCCCATTGCACATTGTGCATCACACCATAGTGTCCATTAGACATTATGCCACACACCGTAATACCTGTTGTACATTATGTCATACACCGTAATGCCCATTACACATTATGCCGCACACCGTGATGCCCATTACACATTAATCCACACAAAATTATGCCCATTGCACATTATGCCCCACACTGATGCCCATTATGCCACAGACCATAATGCCAGCAGTACTCCTGCTTATACATATGATGCCCCAGCAGTGCCCCTCACACACAATGCCCCAGCAGTGCCCCTCACACACAATGCCCCAGCAGTGCCCCTCACACACAATGCCCCAGCAGTGCCCCTCACACACAATGCCCCCAGTAATGCCCCACACACAATGCCCCCAGTAATGCCTGCAGCTTTGCCAGGTCCCCTGCTCCAGCCAGCTGAACCTCCTCATCCTGCAGCTTTGCCGGGTCACCAACCATGCCTCCTCCTGCAGTTTCACCGGGTCCCCTCCGCCAGCTGTGCCTCCTCCTCCTGCAGTTCCTGCGCCAGGTCCCCTGCTCCCGCCAGCTGCGTCGCCTCCTCCCGCAGCTTCGCCGGGTCCCAACTCCCCAGCTCCCACCAGACGTGCCTCCTCCTCCCTCAGCCGCGCTGGATCCACTCCTCTGCCCTGCCTGCAGCCAATGAAAATCGGGTAGGCGGCACCCGGGGGGACTCCATTACGCTGCCCCCCTCGGCAGCGTTTTCTTTTACTTAAAAAAAAAAAATCCTGTGCATGGCTGGCCGGTGGGCAGAGGGCCACTGAGATTAGCTCCGTGGGCCACTCGTGGCCCGCGGGCCATGGGTTGAAGACCCCTGGTGTAAGGGGCATTACTAGAAGAAAAATTACAAAAAAGGGCCATGAATCAGTAATTTTTTCTTTTCCTGTGGTTGCCAATGTCTGGTCGTGCAGGTTGCAAAATTGGGGTACAAGGTGGTCTTTTACTGCAAGGCCACACCCCCTTGCAACCAGGCCACACACCCTTTTTAAATGGGCATGTCATGAATGTGTGCAATTTCCTTATTTAAAAAAAAATGGGGGTTGGGGGGGGCGGGGGGCATATTTTTACCGTTTTCACTGGGAGCCATATTGCCAAGAAACTGCCCAGATTCTTTTACTAAAATGCAATGTTGGGGACGTCTGAAACTTTTTTGCTTGGGGGAGCAAAATTACTAGTTACACCACTGCCTTGCAGTAGTTTGTGCACACCAGGTCCCATCCAGCGATGTGCCCGCAATCTTTGCAGGCATATCTCTAAAGTGCAATCACTTCCCTTCTCAGCGAAATGCTCGCATTTGACCAGCAGCCCCCTTGGTGCACAGCCTAGCTGCAAAGCCAGGCAAAGATCAGCCATGTTTAGGGTCACATTGGCCCGAACTCGCCTGCATTTTCCGGGCCACTCCCAGAAAATTCTGTGCCCTGCCCCCCCAATACTGAATCGTTGAACCCATCACTCCGTTGCCACCCCATTTCGGAACATAAACTGAGATCGCAGGACAATTACAGTTTAAGTGTTCACATACTGTAGGTGCACTGGTGCATGCTCGCATGTGCATATCTCCAAAAATCGTGATATGTGATTCTCAGAAATCTGCATTTGGTTCTGAATTAGGCCCTCAGTCATAAGAACTCAAACAGTGCATGTTTTTCAGCTGTTATGGTGTGTACACATGGTGCAATTTGGTTGCTCAGCAATTTTGGCTTAATATCTCTCAGCAATATATTGGTCAGTTTTGCTCATATTGCTCAGTGTACCATTGTTATTAGTGACCAGGGATTTTGGCTGAAAATTGCAGAGCTTTACATTTTTTTAACCTTTATTTTGATAAGAAATCGCTGGGGGCATCGTGCGCCAGCCACCAGCGATTTTCAGCCATAATCGAAGGAGCATGCTTCTGCGAACAGCGACCATTAAGGGCTGGCTGCAGGAGCACACTCCTAGTGATTTACCACCCAACAACACACACAAATACATGGGCCTAGTGTGTACAGAGCTTTACAGAATCACAAGTAAAATAATTAGCTCCACCTGAGGCAGTTTACATGGAAAATGTGAGCAGTTTGCAGGTTATGAGGTTCCAGTTTCAGAACCACAGGTCTATTAGCCTTATACAAATGTACAAATTGAGTTAAATACAAAAAGAGTTGGTTTTGTCCAAACTGTGGCCCTCCAGCTGTTGTGAAACTACACATCCCAGCATGCCTTGTCGGGGGGGGGGTCCACGACCCCCATAGAGGGAGAATAAAATAGGTGGCGAGCGCAGCTCGCCACCGTGCCCGCAGCGTGGCAAGGGGCTTCTTTGCGCAAGGGGCTTCTTTGAGCTCCCCACGCTGTGCAGTTGGAATCCCGACTGTCGGCTAATTATACCACACCCAAATAAAACACCCCTAGCCCAAAGTCTGGTTTTCACATTGGGGGTGAGTAAAAAAAGCAGTGGCGGAACTCCTGGAGGTAATGGAGTCATCTGCCACTGGTCGCCAGCCTTAAACGGGGCACTGGCTACATTACCTTCCGATGTTCCTTTTTCCGAGCCTGGAGTCGGAAGGGAGACTCCGCAGCCCGTGTGGGTGACATGAAGTGCCCTGGGCCCAAACACAAATGGGACCCACTAATTATATGCTGGGCCAAGTCCCCGCTCATTAGATATGCATGGGCTCCCAACATACTTTGCAAAGTGCATATTGAAAGAGCAGGTCCCCGCCAGTGCACAGAGTCTAGGGGCATTCAAGCCTTCCTAGGACCGGTGGGCAGTGACAGAGCCCGCAATCGGTGATAAATCTAGTGACTCATTTTACTATGAAACCCAGGCTCTAGGATCATAATCTAACATTGCACACTGCTGTCGGGTGAGGGAGACAACGGGGCCACTCTTCTATATAGTTAACAAATTTTATATAGTTGACAGAATCGCCCACCCCTTTCCTTTCATAGGATTAGGTCAGTCTCTTCTTTCCCTTTTCCCCACTGTCTCCCATCCATGTGCCCACTGACTAGGCCAGCTCCCTTTAGCCCTGGGTGGGGTTTGTTTTCTTCCGGCCAGTGGGCCAAGCCCCCCACAATTTTTACTTTGGGTGTACCTACTGCCTTCAGCTATATCCCGCTCTGTCCTGGCCGGAGGACCGGGCCCTTTCCCCTTCTTCCCTTCAGCCAGACAGACCCCGCTTTCCCTCTACACTGCTCTGTCCCAGCCCGGGACACATGCCCCGCCCCCTTCTTCCCTTCAGCCAGACAGTCCACGCTTCCCCTTTACTCTACTTTGTCCGGTACTGGAGGATTAGGTGCCACCCCCTTCTAGTCTTTTGCCAGCTCTCGCTTCCCTGCTACCCATCTCTGTCCCAGGCTGGAGGACCAGGCCCCCGCCCCCTACTTCCCTTCAGCCAGACAAACCCCGCTTTCCCTCTATACTACTCTGTCTCGGACTGGAGGATCAGGTCCCACCCCATTTTTCCCTTAAGCCATTCCAAACTTTCCCTCTACCATGCATGCACGGCTGTCCTAGCCTGTAGGACCAAGCTCTGCTGTACCCAGATCTTTCTTGGGGCCCTACCTCCTCCTTCCACTGTACCATGTACAATGGCATCCCTTACCCAAAATGCTCGAAACCAGAAGAATTTTGCATAACGTCTTACTATTACTCCGTATTTTGGAATACTTTTATATTTGAATGATGTATCTTGAGGTATCCTGCATTTATATTGTATAAGCTCATCAAACACATGAAATGCACACAAATATATTTTATTTTTGAATGAAACAAGGTTCCAAAACATGAAAAAAGTTTGTGTACTATCTCAGATTGTGAATTTGAATGCCAAGCAATCATGTCCTTGCACATATTTAGTGGTAATTACATGTTATTTCCCCAGTAGTGCCAGTTACAGTTGTACCCAGTAGATTTTTAGCAAAAAAAAAATTATATATATATATATATATATATATATATATATATATAATGTACAATATCTCCAGAATTTGCGCTATGCTGTGTTGGTCGCTTGATAACACTTGATCCCCTACTAGAGAGACCGAAAAGCCAATATCCAAACCAGAAGTGTTATATAGCGCCCTATATATTTAGTCAGGATATTTCCTGTCTTTCCTTTACAATATCAAATGGACCATAAACAATTTATAAAGTAGAAAACATTTATTTAAAACATTTAAAACAGAAACCTCATAATATCATATGGAAGGTTTTTCTAGTACAAGTGTATTCTTTGGTTTATGGATCACAGTAGTAGTCAATGGTTACCCAACGCGTTTCGTCTCTTTGTGAGACTTCATCAGGGGTGCAAAATAGTATTGTAGTAGATCTACAAAGAGTAGAACATCATTTAAAAATAATTCTTTAAAAACAACATAACATAGTATAACATAACATAGGAAAGACAAGTACAAGTATATACAGTTGTACATAGTATTCGAAATCAAATTCAGAGGGAATAGGAAGAGGAGAACAGAGGGAGATATAAGGATGTATATAATCTTGACATAAATATGACATAAAAATATTCTGACAACATCTGATTATTTTGTCATAATTTTGACATAAATATATTTTGACAACTATTGATTATTTTGTCATATCATATAGAGACAGGTAGGGAACGAGAAAACTTTGCACCCAAAGCTGATAATAAGACACCTCTATAGAATTAAATAGAATAAAGGTGGTACTGTACCTTCTTAGGTCTCTTAATCAATATATTTTTTTTTTTTTTTTTGTACAATTGAGGAGGTGAATGGTCCGGTTATAGACTCAAAATAGTTTACTGGAAGTAAATATAAATACAAATGTAAATCCAAGGGTTAATCTATGGTCCCCAATTGGTTATTAAATGATAATAGTTTAGGATGTTATACCTTAATAAGTCCTCTAGTACCAAAAAATTAGTTGATAGGTAGCAAAAATTCAAGCTTTTTGGCTGAAATAAATAAATTACATTTAAAATCCCATTGGGCTATTCTTAATCTTATTGAATTTTATTTAAGGAGTGGCAATTAAATAATTACCTATAGTGGAATTGAACCCAATTATTTCCGGTTTGAAAAACTGTGATCTTTAGGGCAATAGGCGGTTTTGTAGAACTTCTGTTAAACTTAGGGTATTAAACACCTAAAAATATATCATAAACAAGGATGTTGATTTTAAAATAACCCCCAAAGTGTAACAGGTTAGTGAATTAAATATAATATTACATACCGTTAATTGAGATGATTAGCTCTGAATTGATGGTGGGTTTTTGAGTATAGGAATGTGGTCCCCTTAAGGTCTAGTCAGGGATATACTGTGAGATAAATTGAATGGTCCTAATTAGTGTGATATTGCTGGTGGTGTTAATCAACATATGATTAATGGTCATCTATCGTACCTCCAATTTTCAATAAGCGATCTCCTTGATGTTTAATACAGACATACTTCTTAGGGCAATGCCCAATTAGGATAATTGTAGAACTTCTTAATAGAAGAGTTCGGATTTTTATATACCTAATGTATCATAAAGAAAATGATATTATTCATTTTTTTTTTTTTTTTTTTTAAATTTTTAATAATTCTTATATTAGGGCTAATCCGTGAATTAGAAGTAATTATACATACCTTAAAGTGAAATAACTAGCTTTAAATCGATGGTAGATTTTTTATAAAAGATATTTAGTAGTCCCCTTAATGTAATCGGAGATATACTGTGAAATAAATTAAATATAAAAATCCTAATTAGTGCGATAATAATCAATAGTAGTGTTGGTATTGACATAATAATCAATATTTATCTAACATACCTCCAATATTCAATATGCGATCTCCTTGTAGAACACAGGAGTATGGATGTGGTCTATGAAGGGATAAAGACCTACCCGATATAAAAATATATTAGTTAAGTGCTTCCATATAAGTGTTAAATTATGTTAAGGTGAGTGATATTACATTACCTTTCTGGCTCCTATAGGTGTGTGCTCTCCTGTGTCCAAACACCAAGTGAACTATCATTTGCCCCAGCTAGGGTATAAATAGGGAATGACTGGTGACATCACTTCCTGTATGGAAATTGTGGGTTTTTATTTTTAATTAATTATAAAAAATTATAAAAAAATGGGGTGGTGACATTTTTATGTCATATGTGTAAGTAATAGAATCAGCTAACGTTTTATAATCTTTTTAAAAAAATATTTATAATTAATTAAATTTATTTTATTAATTAATCATTAAAAAATATTAAATTATAATGAGTACCTTAAACCTAAATGCCTTATAGCTAATTATCCTAATAGCGGGGTTATAATCCATATATAAATGGGTTAACTGTCCTAATAGTATGGTTTGCGTTCCACCTGTCCGATGGTGGAACGCACAGCCATTACTATGGACTTTGTATGTAAAACAGTCCATTTGATTGTAAGCGCTAGTTAAACATTCGGAGCACCGTCGGAGTGTCTCCAGGCTGTCCTCTTCTTAAACGGTGGTTTGCTTAGTTCATAATGTAAGGCGATCGCTTGTATACAGCGAGTATGCCTTTTGCGTTCCACCCTATTATGGGTGGAACGCACCGCCATTTTGGGGCGGAAGAAAGCTAAAAGTATCGCTACTGTTTTCATTTAGAAGGAGCGAACTATCTTTTGCGTTCCACCTTATTATAGGTGGAGCGCACCGCCATTTTGGAGCGGAAGATGAAGCTGTGAGTGTTATTTCTATAACGGCAGGATGATATGGTCAAATCCTTATGCGTTCCACCTTAAAACGGGTGGAACGCACCACCATTTTGAAGCGGAAGTGTGCATCATTTTGATGCTTAACTAGGGGGCAAAAAATTGATTTCACTTAACTTATGAAATACAGATATAGATTGGGCTCTATTCTCTATCTGAATATAGAAAAGTGAGGGAAGTCCGCATACAGCAAATGGGGTCTTTAATGAGATCATATGTTACACATTAATTAATAAAAATAAATATAAATATATATATATAATGTAGATTAATATGACCCTGAACTGGACGTTAAATGGGGTCATAAGATATTAATTGGATGGACTCCTGAGAAGTGGATTGATCCGTACTATTTGGATACGGTTTAAGGGGGGGGGGGGGACCCTTTGATCAGAATGTAATCCCTAAATACGGTATATTTAATAATAATTACTAAATAGTAAGTTCTTAAATAAGGCAATGGATGCATGAAGTCAATAATAGGACGGTTAATCTTATAGGGACTTGTGACTATACTATGGGTGCAGTGTTTTTCTAGTCCATACTAGTCACATAGTAACAAATGTCAATCAATAGATAATACAAAACTTGGTTTATAAATGATGAAAGTTTAGCGTTGTATATTCATATTTTTCATTATTAGTTAGTACATAAATTTACATCTCGAGGGTTGTATTGGCTTATATATAAACATAGTAGGGAGACATGGATTTTACTAACTTATAATGGTATAGGGACAGTTGATTTTTTGCCCCTACATTATTCTCCAACTCAGTTGTTTAGAGGCGGTTAATTTTTTTGACACCATATAGCCGTTAGTCCTATGGGCATACAGTTAATATTATATTGTATCAATATTAATAGCGTAAAGGTGGTCAATTGTTTGACCTAACATCATTCTACAATAATATTAATTATATAGATACGGTCATTTTCTTAAATAACATAACATCATAACTATACGTTCACTGTATATACATTAGAAACGAAAGCCTTCGATAAAGCTCATGATACAAGAAAAGAACTTTTTGACATTTTATACATATTGAAACTACAAAAATTGGACATTTAAACATTTCAGTAGATACAATTCCAATAGTAATTGCACTAGTTGAAGGACTAGTGCAATATTAGCATGGTTGCAGCATGTCATACCTGGAGGTATCAAAGTATTCGGGTACTCATAGAATTAAATAATTCCGTATTTATAGATTTTTTTATATATATAGATTCTTATATATATATATATATATATATTCGTGATCTCCCGGCACTCCTGCTCCCCCGTGGGGCTCCCTTGCTCCGGTGCCCCTCTTAAGGCACAATGCTGTGGCCAATAGACAATCCAAATATGAATGATGGCACTCGGAGGCTTGTAATATGGTGAACAGGAAAAAGTGCTTTTAATCCAGCGTTAGCTAACGCTGGATTAAAAGCACTTTTTCCTGTTCACCATATTACAAGCCTCCGAGTGCCATCATTCATATTCGGATTATATATATATATATATAAATATATAAACAAATCTTACAAGAAGGGAGTGATTTCAATGTTCTCGTTAAGGCCTTTGGGGGCCAATGAATCGAGAGAGAAAATCCAGAAAGATTCCCTCATAGTTAACTGTTTCTCTCTGTCACCACCCCTAGGGTTCTCTTTGACGTGTTCTAATACGGAAAATTTGAACGTACCAATATCAGAATTGTGTTTTTGTTCGAAATGCCTGGGGAGGCTGTGTGTTTGGATTTTTCTTTTAATATTTCGTAAATGTTCTTGGATTCTGATCTTCAGATTTCTTTTAGTTTTTCCCACGTATGACATGCCGCATCCACACTTTACAATATACAGTATACCACAAAAGTTGTATTACAAGTTACTATACTATTCATTTTATAGTTTCTTTTTAGGTGGTCTGGTATACCGGGGCCCTGTTTATCAATGTGTTTGCAGCAAATGCACTTGTTGCAGGGATACAGACCCCTACGATCAAATACACTTGGCTGTATACTGGTATTAAGGGTTTCCACTTGTTTTAGTTGACTAGGCGCAAGGATACTTTTTAAATTTTTAGCTCTTTTGTAAATTATATCAGGTTTAGCTGGAAGGTGCGGCCCCAAAATCGGGTCCATCTGTAACAGGTGCCAATGTTTTTCAACAGATCTTTTAATGTGTTTATTTTCTTGGCTATACTGTGTGATAAAAGGTCTCCTTTTTTGGGGGGGTTGTTTAATTTTCGTTTCAAGCAAATCTTGCCTATTTAATGTTGCTGCTCGTTCTTGGTCTTTAAGGAGGTCTGCCTTTTTATAACCCTTTTCGATAAAGTTATTTAGTAGTGTTTCTGATTGTGCCCAATAGGTTTGTGTAGAGCTGCAGTTTTTTCGGATCCTGACGAACTGGGCGTATGGGACATTAGTTTTCCATTTGTCCAAATGGCAGCTATTAGCAGGTATATAGCTATTAGCGTCAGTTTTTTTAAAAAAGGTTTTGGTACAGATCTTATTTTCCAAATTGGCAGTAAGTACAATGTCTAAATAGTCAATTTCTACCTTATGTTCCTTATGGGTAAATCTAAGGTTATAATCATTGTTTTGTAAACTCAGGATAAATGCTTCTAGGCTGATTGTATCGCCATCCCAGATGACTATTAAATCATCAATGTATCGTTTGTACAACTTGATGTTATTAACTTTATAACCTTCTCCATCATATAGAGTCGTTTGTTCCCAACTATCCATAAAGATGTTTGCGTATGATGGCGCAAATTTGGTGCCCATCGCCGTTCCCTGTTTTTGGACATAGTGGACTTTATTGAATTCAAAATGGTTATGATTGAGAACAAAAGAGATTCCATCAAGTATAAACGATCTCTCGTTTGTAGTTACATTGGGGTCATTCATTAATACATTTTCAACTGCTTGAATCCCTTTGATATGGGGTATGCAGGTATAGAGGGCTTGGACGTCTATAGTGGCCCATCTGAATGTAGATTCCCAACTGAGATCTTCTAATTCACGTAATATCTGAGTAGAGTCTTTTAAATATGATTTCTGTTTTTTAACGTAAGGTTGTAAACGTAAATCTAAATAGTGCGACAGGTTGGCAGTCAGAGATTCCATACCTGCGACGATGGGGCGACCAGGGGGGTTTGTTTTATCTTTGTGGATCTTGGGGATGTGGTACAGTATGGGAATTCTTGGATTTTTTACATATAAGAAGTCGAACTCTTTTTTACAAATAATGCCATCTTTATGGGCCTTATATAATAGAACGTAAAGTTTGTCTTTATAAATGTCTATAGGATTGGATTCCAATTTTTCATAAGTGTTGGGGTCATTGATTAAGTTTTGGGCCTCTGAAAGATAATTAGTCCTGTCTTGTATCACCACAGCTCCCCCCTTGTCAGCAATCTTAATTACGATCTCTTCATCGTTTTTTAGCTCTTTTACTGCTTTTTGTTCTTGGGGTGTGAGGTTACAGTACTTGTGGTCTTTGATTTTTAGTTTTTTCAAATCATCTTTAACTAGTTCGTAAAACATTTCAATATGTGGTCCCTTGGATTCCACAGGGTAGAACTTTGAAGGGAGAGCTACCAGTGGTTTAGATTCGTTAGAGTCTTTAACTGGATTTTTCAAAAAGTGTCTTTCAAGAGTCAACCTTCTAACATATTTATTGAGGTCGACAAACAGATCGAATTTTTTTGAATGTTGGTCAGGCGCGAATTTAAGGCCCTTACTCAATACCTGGACCTGGGTTTGAGAAAGGGTCTTCTGAGAAAGGTTGACGATTCCTGTGTTGTTTGTTCCCTTAGAAAGTGGGTGGTCCTTTTCTTTTTGGGGGAGCTTTCGGCCGCCTCTCTTTCCCCTTCTCCTAGGGATCTTTTCATACTCATTGGTGAATCTAATCTTTGGTACAACGTTTCTTTCCCTTGTGTATGTGGGAATACCGTATCTCTTTTCTCTAAAAAATTGTGACCAGGGGAAGGTGATCTTAAACTTTCATATTTGTTGTGAGTTTCAGGATAGTATGTTCGTCTCGGAGACGCATACCTTCTATTAAGTTCTCCTCTATTGTAATGACGGACAGGGGATTTGTATCTATTTCTTTCATATCTATGAAATGAATTTTTTCTTTTATGGTAAGAGTTATGTCGATAAGGTTGGGTCTCTCGGTTGTAGGTGAAAACCTCATCGTTTCTATCTCTGTAGTTCCTAGAGAATTTCCGTGGGCGTGGGAGGTTGGTGTTATAATTGTTATTATCAACCTGATTCCAATTATAGATTTTTCCTTTTTCGTAATCTTGTTTATCTCTTATAAACTTTTTTTGTTTTCTAGAGATTATTTCAGTTTCAAGGTGGTCTATTTTTCCTTGAAGGTCTGATACATCTTTTTTAAAATCCTCATTATTTTCAAAGTTTGACAGAGTGGATTCTAATTTTTTAATATCATCCTCTAATTTGTTAAGTTCTTTTTTTCTTTCATTAGTTGCAAGGGATATAAGTTTAGAAGAGCAATCATCGAGAATTTTACTCCAATTACTCATAAATTCTTCGTTTTCTTGGCCCATGGTGGGTTTCTTAATTATGCGCAGGCCTCTAGGGATTCTGCCCACTTCTAGGTACTTTTCTAATGTGATCAGTTCATACCATACTTTTAGTTCTTTTGATGCTAATTTTTCCATTTGGTTGAGGAGATCATAATACTCTTCCTCTGTTCCCTCCATCTGTTCTCCAACAACATTATCCTCCATAAATATAGTTTTACATTTTTGGTTCCTATTGGACCTATCCCTAAAAATGGGCATTATTAGGCAAGCTGCAGTCTGGAGATGACTAGTAGACCCCACAATACAATGTACAATATCTCCAGAATTTGCGCTATGCTGTGTTGGTCGCTTGATAACACTTGATCCCCTACTAGAGAGACCGAAAAGCCAATATCCAAACCAGAAGTGTTATATAGCGCCCTATATATTTAGTCAGGATATTTCCTGTCTTTCCTTTACAATATCAAATGGACCATAAACAATTTATAAAGTAGAAAACATTTATTTAAAACATTTAAAACAGAAACCTCATAATATCATATGGAAGGTTTTTCTAGTACAAGTGTATTCTTTGGTTTATGGATCACAGTAGTAGTCAATGGTTACCCAACGCGTTTCGTCTCTTTGTGAGACTTCATCAGGGGTGCAAAATAGTATTGTAGTAGATCTACAAAGAGTAGAACATCATTTAAAAATAATTCTTTAAAAACAACATAACATAGTATAACATAACATAGGAAAGACAAGTACAAGTATATACAGTTGTACATAGTATTCGAAATCAAATTCAGAGGGAATAGGAAGAGGAGAACAGAGGGAGATATAAGGATGTATATAATCTTGACATAAATATGACATAAAAATATTCTGACAACATCTGATTATTTTGTCATAATTTTGACATAAATATATTTTGACAACTATTGATTATTTTGTCATATCATATAGAGACAGGTAGGGAACGAGAAAACTTTGCACCCAAAGCTGATAATAAGACACCTCTATAGAATTAAATAGAATAAAGGTGGTACTGTACCTTCTTAGGTCTCTTAATCAATATATTTTTTTTTTGTACAATTGAGGAGGTGAATGGTCCGGTTATAGACTCAAAATAGTTTACTGGAAGTAAATATAAATACAAATGTAAATCCAAGGGTTAATCTATGGTCCCCAATTGGTTATTAAATGATAATAGTTTAGGATGTTATACCTTAATAAGTCCTCTAGTACCAAAAAATTAGTTGATAGGTAGCAAAAATTCAAGCTTTTTGGCTGAAATAAATAAATTACATTTAAAATCCCATTGGGCTATTCTTAATCTTATTGAATTTTATTTAAGGAGTGGCAATTAAATAATTACCTATAGTGGAATTGAACCCAATTATTTCCGGTTTGAAAAACTGTGATCTTTAGGGCAATAGGCGGTGCCCAATATGGGTTTTGTAGAACTTCTGTTAAACTTAGGGTATTAAACACCTAAAAATATATCATAAACAAGGATGTTGATTTTAAAATAACCCCCAAAGTGTAACAGGTTAGTGAATTAAATATAATATTACATACCGTTAATTGAGATGATTAGCTCTGAATTGATGGTGGGTTTTTGAGTATAGGAATGTGGTCCCCTTAAGGTCTAGTCAGGGATATACTGTGAGATAAATTGAATGGTCCTAATTAGTGTGATATTGCTGGTGGTGTTAATCAACATATGATTAATGGTCATCTATCGTACCTCCAATTTTCAATAAGCGATCTCCTTGATGTTTAATACAGACATACTTCTTAGGGCAATGCCCAATTAGGATAATTGTAGAACTTCTTAATAGAAGAGTTCGGATTTTTATATACCTAATGTATCATAAAGAAAATGATATTATTCATTTTTTTTTTTTTTTTTTTTTTTTTTTTTTTAAATTTTTAATAATTCTTATATTAGGGCTAATCCGTGAATTAGAAGTAATTATACATACCTTAAAGTGAAATAACTAGCTTTAAATCGATGGTAGATTTTTTATAAAAGATATTTAGTAGTCCCCTTAATGTAATCGGAGATATACTGTGAAATAAATTAAATATAAAAATCCTAATTAGTGCGATAATAATCAATAGTAGTGTTGGTATTGACATAATAATCAATATTTATCTAACATACCTCCAATATTCAATATGCGATCTCCTTGTAGAACACAGGAGTATGGATGTGGTCTATGAAGGGATAAAGACCTACCCGATATAAAAATATATTAGTTAAGTGCTTCCATATAAGTGTTAAATTATGTTAAGGTGAGTGATATTACATTACCTTTCTGGCTCCTATAGGTGTGTGCTCTCCTGTGTCCAAACACCAAGTGAACTATCATTTGCCCCAGCTAGGGTATAAATAGGGAATGACTGGTGACATCACTTCCTGTATGGAAATTGTGGGTTTTTATTTTTAATTAATTATAAAAAATTATAAAAAAATGGGGTGGTGACATTTTTATGTCATATGTGTAAGTAATAGAATCAGCTAACGTTTTATAATCTTTTTAAAAAAATATTTATAATTAATTAAATTTATTTTATTAATTAATCATTAAAAAATATTAAATTATAATGAGTACCTTAAACCTAAATGCCTTATAGCTAATTATCCTAATAGCGGGGTTATAATCCATATATAAATGGGTTAACTGTCCTAATAGTATGGTTTGCGTTCCACCTGTCCGATGGTGGAACGCACAGCCATTACTATGGACTTTGTATGTAAAACAGTCCATTTGATTGTAAGCGCTAGTTAAACATTCGGAGCACCGTCGGAGTGTCTCCAGGCTGTCCTCTTCTTAAACGGTGGTTTGCTTAGTTCATAATGTAAGGCGATCGCTTGTATACAGCGAGTATGCCTTTTGCGTTCCACCCTATTATGGGTGGAACGCACCGCCATTTTGGGGCGGAAGAAAGCTAAAAGTATCGCTACTGTTTTCATTTAGAAGGAGCGAACTATCTTTTGCGTTCCACCTTATTATAGGTGGAGCGCACCGCCATTTTGGAGCGGAAGATGAAGCTGTGAGTGTTATTTCTATAACGGCAGGATGATATGGTCAAATCCTTATGCGTTCCACCTTAAAACGGGTGGAACGCACCACCATTTTGAAGCGGAAGTGTGCATCATTTTGATGCTTAACTAGGGGGCAAAAAATTGATTTCACTTAACTTATGAAATACAGATATAGATTGGGCTCTATTCTCTATCTGAATATAGAAAAGTGAGGGAAGTCCGCATACAGCAAATGGGGTCTTTAATGAGATCATATGTTACACATTAATTAATAAAAATAAATATAAATATATATATATAATGTAGATTAATATGACCCTGAACTGGACGTTAAATGGGGTCATAAGATATTAATTGGATGGACTCCTGAGAAGTGGATTGATCCGTACTATTTGGATACGGTTTAAGGGGGGGGGGGGGACCCTTTGATCAGAATGTAATCCCTAAATACGGTATATTTAATAATAATCACTAAATAGTAAGTTCTTAAATAAGGCAATGGATGCATGAAGTCAATAATAGGACGGTTAATCTTATAGGGACTTGTGACTATACTATGGGTGCAGTGTTTTTCTAGTCCATACTAGTCACATAGTAACAAATGTCAATCAATAGATAATACAAAACTTGGTTTATAAATGATGAAAGTTTAGCGTTGTATATTCATATTTTTCATTATTAGTTAGTACATAAATTTACATCTCGAGGGTTGTATTGGCTTATATATAAACATAGTAGGGAGACATGGATTTTACTAACTTATAATGGTATAGGGACAGTTGATTTTTTGCCCCTACATTATTCTCCAACTCAGTTGTTTAGAGGCGGTTAATTTTTTTGACACCATATAGCCGTTAGTCCTATGGGCATACAGTTAATATTATATTGTATCAATATTAATAGCGTAAAGGTGGTCAATTGTTTGACCTAACATCATTCTACAATAATATTAATTATATAGATACGGTCATTTTCTTAAATAACATAACATCATAACTATACGTTCACTGTATATACATTAGAAACGAAAGCCTTCGATAAAGCTCATGATACAAGAAAAGAACTTTTTGACATTTTATACATATTGAAACTACAAAAATTGGACATTTAAACATTTCAGTAGATACAATTCCAATAGTAATTGCACTAGTTGAAGGACTAGTGCAATATTAGCATGGTTGCAGCATGTCATACCTGGAGGTATCAAAGTATTCGGGTACTCATAGAATTAAATAATTCCGTATTTATAGATTTTTTTATATATATAGATTCTTATATATATATATATATATATATATATATATATATAAATATATAAACAAATCTTACAAGAAGGGAGTGATTTCAATGTTCTCGTTAAGGCCTTTGGGGGCCAATGAATCGAGAGAGAAAATCCAGAAAGATTCCCTCATAGTTAACTGTTTCTCTCTGTCACCACCCCTAGGGTTCTCTTTGACGTGTTCTAATACGGAAAATTTGAACGTACCAATATCAGAATTGTGTTTTTGTTCGAATGGCGGTGCAATAGGGTGGAACGCAAAAGGCATACTCGCTGTATACAAGCGATCGCCTTACATTATGAACTAAGCAAACCACCGTTTAAGAAGAGGACAGCCTGGAGACACTCCGACGGTGCTCCGAATGTTTAACTAGCGCTTACAATCAAATGGACTGTTTTACATACAAAGTCCATAGTAATGGCTGTGCGTTCCACCATCGGACAGGTGGAACGCAAACCATACTATTAGGACAGTTAACCCATTTATATATGGATTATAACCCCGCTATTAGGATAATTAGCTATAAGGCATTTAGGTTTAAGGTACTCATTATAATTTAATATTTTTTAATGATTAATTAATAAAATAAATTTAATTAATTATAAATATTTTTTTAAAAAGATTATAAAACGTTAGCTGATTCTATTACTTACACATATGACATAAAAATGTCACCACCCCATTTTTTTTATAATTTTTTATAATTAATTAAAAATAAAAACCCACAATTTCCATACAGGAAGTGATGTCACCAGTCATTCCCTATTTATACCCTAGCTGGGGCAAATGATAGTTCACTTGGTGTTTGGACACAGGAGAGCACACACCTATAGGAGCCAGAAAGGTAATGTAATATCACTCACCTTAACATAATTTAACACTTATATGGAAGCACTTAACTAATATATTTTTATATCGGGTAGGTCTTTATCCCTTCATAGACCACATCCATACTCCTGTGTTCTACAAGGAGATCGCATATTGAATATTGGAGGTATGTTAGATAAATATTGATTATTATGTCAATACCAACACTACTATTGATTATTATCGCACTAATTAGGATTTTTATATTTAATTTATTTCACAGTATATCTCCGATTACATTAAGGGGACTACTAAATATCTTTTATAAAAAATCTACCATCAATTTAAAGCTAGTTATTTCACTTTAAGGTATGTATAATTACTTCTAATTCACGGATTAGCCCTAATATAAGAATTATTAAAAATTAAAAAAAAAAAAAAAAAAAAAAAAAAAAAAAAAATGAATAATATCATTTTCTTTATGATACATTAGGTATATAAAAATCCGAACTCTTCTATTAAGAAGTTCTACAATTATCCTAATTGGGCATTGCCCTAAGAAGTATGTCTGTATTAAACATCAAGGAGATCGCTTATTGAAAATTGGAGGTACGATAGATGACCATTAATCATATGTTGATTAACACCACCAGCAATATCACACTAATTAGGACCATTCAATTTATCTCACAGTATATCCCTGACTAGACCTTAAGGGGACCACATTCCTATACTCAAAAACCCACCATCAATTCAGAGCTAATCATCTCAATTAACGGTATGTAATATTATATTTAATTCACTAACCTGTTACACTTTGGGGGTTATTTTAAAATCAACATCCTTGTTTATGATATATTTTTAGGTGTTTAATACCCTAAGTTTAACAGAAGTTCTACAAAACCCATATTGGGCACCGCCTATTGCCCTAAAGATCACAGTTTTTCAAACCGGAAATAATTGGGTTCAATTCCACTATAGGTAATTATTTAATTGCCACTCCTTAAATAAAATTCAATAAGATTAAGAATAGCCCAATGGGATTTTAAATGTAATTTATTTATTTCAGCCAAAAAGCTTGAATTTTTGCTACCTATCAACTAATTTTTTGGTACTAGAGGACTTATTAAGGTATAACATCCTAAACTATTATCATTTAATAACCAATTGGGGACCATAGATTAACCCTTGGATTTACATTTGTATTTATATTTACTTCCAGTAAACTATTTTGAGTCTATAACCGGACCATTCACCTCCTCAATTGTACAAAAAAAAAATATATTGATTAAGAGACCTAAGAAGGTACAGTACCACCTTTATTCTATTTAATTCTATAGAGGTGTCTTATTATCAGCTTTGGGTGCAAAGTTTTCTCGTTCCCTACCTGTCTCTATATGATATGACAAAATAATCAATAGTTGTCAAAATATATTTATGTCAAAATTATGACAAAATAATCAGATGTTGTCAGAATATTTTTATGTCATATTTATGTCAAGATTATATACATCCTTATATCTCCCTCTGTTCTCCTCTTCCTATTCCCTCTGAATTTGATTTCGAATACTATGTACAACTGTATATACTTGTACTTGTCTTTCCTATGTTATGTTATACTATGTTATGTTGTTTTTAAAGAATTATTTTTAAATGATGTTCTACTCTTTGTAGATCTACTACAATACTATTTTGCACCCCTGATGAAGTCTCACAAAGAGACGAAACGCGTTGGGTAACCATTGACTACTACTGTGATCCATAAACCAAAGAATACACTTGTACTAGAAAAACCTTCCATATGATATTATGAGGTTTCTGTTTTAAATGTTTTAAATAAATGTTTTCTACTTTATAAATTGTTTATGGTCCATTTGATATTGTAAAGGAAAGACAGGAAATATCCTGACTAAATATATAGGGCGCTATATAACACTTCTGGTTTGGATATATATATATATATATATATATATATATATATATATATATATATAGTGAGAGAAATGAGCGGCACCCGGAGGCTGTTCAATAAGACAAAGCAGGCAAAGCTGGATCGAACGTTTTCGAAGTTTAATTACTTCTTCATCAGGATGAAGAAGTAATTAAACTTCGAAAACGTTCGATCCAGCTTTGCCTGCTTTGTCTTATTGAACAGCCTCCGGGTGCCGCTCATTTCTCTCACTTAATTGGATACCGCAGTATCATTCAGCTTGGCACCGGAGCAATTGATCGTGTGTTTGGACGTGCTGCCCTACTACCACTTTATATATATATATATATATATATATATATATATATATATATATATACATACATATATACACAAAAATATGGATTTATCGGAGAGCGCTGGATTTGGTACCACCTAGTCAATCATACAATAATTGCTGAATGATACATCAATCACACTTCATATGACACTTCCTTGTTCCCTTCCAGAATGCCACATGAAATTCGTTCAGGATAAAAGTTCTTTATTGAAACCCAACGCGTTTCGTCAGAACAACTTCATCAGGGGTATGACTAAAAGTGGTACAGAAAGAAAGACAGGGGGCGTGCTTTAAGTATTATAGTCCATGGTGTACATTGTAATATAACAACGTACTAAAAATTCACATAATATATACATACCAAAAATTATTTATTATTAGGCCTGTGTGGCGACTAATGCTTCATTCGGACAAGATAAAATCTAAAAATATAAAAATTCAAAAATGATGGTGATGAATTAATGAGGAAGAAAGAGCAAGCAAGAGGATGTAATGACTGTAAGGTAACACAATTACATACCAATGAGATGATAGATTTTAGGGGAGTCACTCCGGCTTAGTCTGCTAGATATTTCTGTAAGGATGAGGTCCTTAAATATCGGACTCACAGGGCCTGAAATGTTAAATCACCTATGAATTACAATCTAGAAATATTTTTTTATTTATTTTGTTTGTATATGCATAAAGGGGGTGGGCAAGGAGGGAGGTGGTGTTAGGACAATCCACACCTACCGCATTTATACAGATGCACTCTATAGTTCAAAAGAAAATAGATCCAGATAAGAGTATCACCTCTCAAATAATCACCTAAAAAATGAACTCAAAGGATAAGGGATTCCAAGAGCCATAATTTGGTCCCCAGTAATCAATATCCCCATTATAAATTAGGGGATAAATACCCTCATTTCCCATCGATAAATAGTCTTATCATGATGACATTCAAATTTGTGGCACATAATGTGCATACATACATTTATATTTTATTTTATACATTCAAATTGTTGGCACAAAGAGTGCATATATACATTTATGTTATAACTAGTACATAACAACCCTTTCATACTATCCATAGGGTATTCTATAATGACACTTAAAAGTATGTAATTAATAGCGACTCATTCCTTTAAGTTATGAATAGTACAATATCATGTATCTATAGTACATCAGGTATAACTTTCAATGCAGACTCTAAAAGAGTGAAATTGTACAAAGTGATACAAAGTATAGTTCCATAAAGTGACAAAAAGAGGAGTTTATCTATACAAAGTAACAGTATATATATACACTTTACAGCACTCACCGCAGTGTAGTAAAGTCCCAAGCTCCTTCACTGGCTGATTGTAATTGCCTAGCGAGCTAAGGAGCCTTTATATAGGGAAATCCTTCCAGACTGACTTCCGGTTCTAATTTAATACGGATAGGGCTATTAAAGCATGCTGAATGGTTTTTAAATGTAGGGGATTGGAGACCCTCATCACCCGACCCTGCCTAATGGACAGGGTCCGGATGCGATCACATGCGATTTTGCGGGAGGTGCGATGTCATGCGATGAGATGGCCTGGGGACATGAGCAGTGAATAGTAGTAGTAGTAGTAGTAGGTTTATTTATAAGGCGCCGCAAACTGTCCGCAGCGCCGTACATAGCAAATAAAAAACAAATGACAAGGTAACGTACAGGGTGTGTTGAAAAATACAGTATAAAAAGGGGTATAGCTGGTAGAAATAAAATCAGCATCAGTTTAGAAGTAGGTGTCAAAATTGTCGAGGAGACTGAAGATGAAGTAGAGGAAGGGAAGAACAGGACAGGAGGACAGGTGAGGTAAAGAGGTAGGGTGAGTACGTGAGGCAGGAGGACCCTACTCATAAGAGTTATCATACTAAAAATAGGTGGGTGGACGAACGAAAAACAACAGGATAAGTAGGAACGGAGGGGAACGGAGGCAGGATAGGAGGATCAAAAGAGGTTAGGAGGAGGGATAGGCTAGTCGAAAAAAGTGGGTTTTGAGGGAGCGCTTGAAGGAGGTAAGGGAATCAGAAAGCCTGATGGGTGGCGGGAGGTTGTTCCAGTGCAGGGGGGCAGCGCGAGAGAAGTCTTGGACAAGGGAGTGGGAGGAGGTGATTAGGTGAGAGGTCTGTCAGCGGTCAGCGATGGAGCGAAGAGAACGGGAGGGAGTGTGGATAGAGATCAGTGAAGAGAGGTAAGGAGCGGTGGAGGAGGAGAGAGCCTTGTAGGTGGTGGTGAGGAGTTTAAAGAGAACTCGGAAAGGAATGGGGAGCCAGTGAAGAGATAGACAGAGGGGGGAGGCGGAGGTAGAGCGGCGGGAGAGGAAGATGAGCCTAGCAGCAGCGTTAAGAATGGTTTGGAGAGGTGCGAGGCGGGGGAGCGGTAGCCCAGAGAGAAGGATGTTGCAGTAGTCAAGGCGGGAGATGACAAGAGAGTGAATGAGAATTTTGGTTGCGTCAGTGGAGAGGAAGGGTCTGATGCATGAGATGTTGCGTAGGTGAAAGCGGCAAGACTGTGAGAGAGCACGAATGTGGGGGGTGAAAGAGAGGGAGGAGTCAATGATGACACCGAGGCAGCGCGTTTGGTCGGTGGAGGTGATCTCGGTTTCACCAATGCTGATGGAGATAGTGGGAGAAGAGGGGATGTTCGGGGGATGGAAGATTAGAAGTTCAGTTTTAGCCATGTTTAGTTTCAGGAAGCGTTGGGTCATCCAGGCTGAGATGGCCGTGAGGCATTCGGAGACCTTGGACAGGAGTGATGGGAATAGGTCGGGGGAGGAGAGATAGATTAGAGTATCATCAGCATAAAGGTGGTAATGAAAACCATAGGAGCTGATGAGGGTGCCCAGAGAGGTGGTGTAGAGGGAGAAGAGGAGACGGCCAATAAATTATCTATAAAAAAAATCGCTCTGCATCGCATCGCATGCCACTAAAATGGCCCATGCGATGCGATTTCTTTCTGCAGAATAGCTCTCTAAGCAATTGGCGTAGTGGGCGCCTTGCTAGGAAACAAGTACCTTATTTTGTTTCTGTGCAGGGAAAATACTGGCTGCTTTATTTTTACACTGCAATACAGATCTCACTTTGAAGTAAAACCCCACCCAAATCTAATTCTCTCTGCACAAGGTACATCTGCCCCACCTGCAGTGCACATGGTTTTGTCCATTCGAAAAGGAATTTGTCTTTGCGAGTGACTCAGAATAAGGGCCATGGTGCGATGGGCATCCCGTGCTGAGTGAGCTGCCTAAGCACAGATCGCTCAGCACATATCTTTGCACACATGCAATGCATCTGCAATGTGTGCTGAGCGATCTGTGTGGAGATGGGTTTTGCCTATGCACTGTTTCTTTCTGCGGGCGATGGCGACGCATGGGACAGATGCAAATAATTGCCATGGCCACAACTTTACATACAACTGAATTATCTAAATTATGGGGATCAGATCTGAATTTTGAGGGGTAATTCAGGCCTGATCCATGGGCCTCAAATGTGCAGGGGCCAACGTTCAGGGAGACACCACCCCACTAGAGTGAATTCCCACCTTGCGATTTAATGTGCAACTGCAAATGGATGTGTACACCATGCAAAGACTTCGCAGCCAACCGAATATGTCCAATATCCTTGGTTTCAGGCTCATGATCGCATGATTTGTACACTGGTATTTTTACACAGATGTTGCTGACAGTGGCGTAACTATAGAGGTTGCAGGGGATGCAGCTGCTATGGGGCCCGAGGGCTTGGGGGGCCCGAGAACCAGCAGGCAGTCTCCTGCATCCTCTATAGTTACAGCACTGGCTGCTACCTTTTGAATATTTTTCGTAGCTTTTCACTTTTTTTTTTATAATGTGTTGCGGCGCTGTGCTGAGTTAAGGACTCGGCACTTCCTTCCTAGCTTGGAATGAGGACGGGTGCTGTGTTGCTGGGGTCCTAAAAGGGCAGGCTGCTTCTAGCGCCAGACTAGAGAGCGCTGTGACTGCCCCATCCATTTGCCGGGCGCTCGCTGAGATTGTTACAAGCGGGCGCCCAGCGGCTCCTGCAGGGACATCTGAGTGAGAGCGGTGCATGGTGCAATGCTCTCACAGTCACCGCTACCCGCCGAGCAGCACAGCATAGAGTCGGATGGCAGCTGTTCATCCGTGCTCACACCTGGCAAAGTGCAGTCCACACTATGGCCCTTATTCAAGTTCGTGCGGTACGGCCCGCGTGCGGCCGTACCGCCGATGTTTTAACACTGCACATGCGCAGAGGTGAATCTGCGCATGTGCAGCCCCCTTCGCCGCAGACGGATTTCGTCCGCCGCAAAGGGGGCGGATAGGGGCGTGAGAGGCATCATGCCCTCATTTCCCTATGTGTACGCCCCGCGTTTCATGGGCGTTCCCATGCAAACGCGGGGCGTATGCATGGTAATGAGGGCATGACGCCACTCATGGGGGCGGAAAGCTGACGTCGCCGGATGTCAGCTTTCAGCCCCCATACAAGCTACCACACGGACGATTGTCCGTGTGGTCTTAGCTTGCGGGAGCTGCCGCGGCGTGCGGACCTGCCTTCGATGGTCGACGACCATCGAATGCAGGGGGCAGCTCCCACCATGGTGGAGGCGTAGCCTCCACCATTTTTATGCGGATCGCCAGCCGTCCGTGTACGGACGGCCGTGGCGATCCGTAGGGTGGGCGGGGAATGGTTTGTGCGGCCGGAGCCCCGTGTGCGGCTCTGACCGCACCAACCAGAATAAGGGCCCATCTGAGATCAGGTAACAAGGGGTGAGGGAAAGGGGAGATTACATGTTCAATTTAAAAAAAACTTTGTGCCTGCTTCCCATTTCACCTTAATATTCCTACTACCCCCGTGACAGCCTGCCCCTCTCCCCCACCTGCACTTGCCTATCCACCCCTCCCCCCAGCTTGCTTCCTTCCCTCTCACCATAATGTGTCTGCCACGGACACCCACCCTGTGGCAGCCTGTCCCCCTCTCCAAGCAGCACGCACCTGCCGCCCCCCCCCCCCCCCCCCCCCCAGGAAGTGATAGCCTGCAACCCCACTCTTGGGGTGGGCCCCATAGCAAAATTTTGCTATGGGGCCCATAAAGTTCTAGTTACTCCTCTGGTTGCTGATATCAACTGGGGGCATTTAGGAGTACAAATAAAGGCACAGTCTCAACCTTGAAAGATCAATTTTTCCCATCAGAAATAACCGATGGACAAAAGCTGCATAAAATAAATCCCAAAACATGTTAAAAAAATGACAATAAAATCACCAGGCATTTATAAAAGATGATTTCATGAAGCAGATTAAAATTAGGCTCAGTTTGTTTCTATTCTTTTTGTCTCATCACTTTTATCACTGGCCCTAGACACTGAGGGCTGTAAACAAAACTAAGAAAAGCTGGTTTTCTGAAAACAATTATTGCTAATTGGGGTGAAAAGTCAATACCATTGCTACACTGATTGTTCAATGTGTGCAGTAAAGCAACAAGTTTATCTTAGATAATTAATAATTAATTTTATCACCCACAAAGAATTGACCTCTATTTTATTAATCAAATTATTACTTGGGCAGCTTCCGTGACTTTTGACCTGACTTTGTGATCTCTGAGAAGTTTTATCTCCAACATACAAAACTTGACATAACATTTTTAAAGTGCCGTACAGTATGTTAAGTGTTAAAAGGGTAAGCATGGACAGTATGTTAAGCAGTAAAGTAACAAAAAAACAATGGTCATGTAAACTAGAAACATTTTTAACTTAGAAATCCTTATTAGAGTAATTGTTTTTTATTATTCAGAAATTAGTTACAAAGCACAAGAGAGTTACAGAATGGCTTCCGCATTGGGACGGTCATAGCAGCAACATAGGAGACGCCTGTAGGGGATTGTTTTGCATTGGCGTACAACAGAAGATATTAGATATTGGTACTTATGTAGTATCTGGGCGCCCGATTTTTTGATTGTATGCCTTAAGTTAAGGCATTCAATCAGATGCGATGCATCGCATCGCATCGCATCCGACCATATCGCATGCGATGCGATGCGATGACCCGATTTTTCCATAGGATTCAAAGTTAAAATGGACTGAGTCCATTTTAACATGGAATTCAATGGGAAAAAGGGGTCCTTTTCATACCCCTACTATCCAAGTGGGCATGGAGTTGGATATAAACCTGTGGCGAGCGTAGCGAGCCACCGAGCCCGAAGTGTGGCGAGCGTAGCGAGCCCCGCGAGGGGACACAGAATACCGTCCCCTCGCGGGGCTTGCTTCGCTCGCCACGCTTCGGGCTCGGTGGCTCGCTACGCTCGCCACAGGTTTATATCCAACTCCATGCCCACTTGGATAGTAGGGGTATGAAAAGGACCCCTTTTTCCCATTGAATTCTATGTTAAAATGGACTCAGACCATTTTAACATTGAATCCTATGGAAAAATCGGGTCCATCGCATCGCATCCGATTTGGTCGCATGCGATGCGATGCGATGTGCCCGATCCGACCCGATTTCTAAATCGGGCGCCCAGATACTACATAAGTACCTAGATATTCACTATGGGGGTGATTCTGGTTGTCCTCTAAACGCTGCCCGGCACCCACACGAACGCCCCCCGCCCCCTGCATGCCGATTTCCCTGCACGCATGCGAATGCATAAACATCCATTCACAGCCTTGCGTTCAGGGGTCAAAATCATTCGATGGTCGCCAACCATCAAATGATTTTGCAGGCGCACGCAGATGTAACATACCTCTCTGGTGTCTTACATCTGGAACAAGCGTCCTCTGCGGGAAGTGGACGGACAGTGGACGTCAGCTGCATGCCCCCACACCCGCGCCACGGGCGAATTTCCATGGGAATGTCCATTAAACGCTGGGCGTACAAATGGGTGCAACAATGACAAACCATCCCACGCCCCCCACCCGTACTGCTGTTTGCAAGCGGCCAGCGAATAATCAATTTGCCGTGCCCGCTCGCACACAGAGGCTAAATACTTATGTGCAGTCTCTAAAAATCACTTCCCTGTGTGAATGCGCAAGGGAGCGATTCAACTAGAATCACCCCCTATATGAGCAAAATTATTTGGCCACACCTGGTAATTGTTGAATTTGGGTGTTTCGATCAGACCTGTTGCCACAGGTGTATAAAATCAAGCACCTAGTCATACAGGGGATGATTCTAGTTCACCCACTTATTGCGAATTCCCCACGAGGACCGATGTTGAAGATCTGCGAATGCACATAATCACTTATGCAGGTCTTCACTGCGAGGCCTCAGGCATAGGCTCTGACTGATGAATAATGAGCAATGATGAAACAACATCAACAACTTGAGAATGATAATTAGAACATCGGAAGCTATGATTAGAACATTGGTAGCTTGGGAGCAATGATTTGAAAATCGAGGAACACAGGAGCTGGAATACCTGTAAGCAAACACACTGCAGCAAAGAGACACAACTGTATTAACAGAAGACAATTGAAGCACTAGCAATTAGGTCTAGATTTCCCAGCATACTTCTACCGACTGGGAAGCGGGGATTGTCTAAGAAAGTATGACAGGGAAATAGATCTCACAGGATTGGCTCAGAAGAACAGGTGACTGGAGCAAATATGGCAGCCCCCATGTTTGGCTCTGGCTGGAAAGTTCATTTGTATACACCATGCTTGTGGCCAGGAGCAATGGCAGAGGACTGGGAGGCCACCAGCGTGAGAGGGGTGACATGCTGCACAGCCAGACTTAGCTATGCTGGATGAACACAGTGAAGATCGTGGGACAGCCGAACTGCACACAGGAAGCTGGCAGCACCCTGGCTTGAGATGCAGGGACAGTCTGGACAGGCACTTAGATGATAAGAATGTGTCTTATTTATTTAGCACTTTCTAGAAGATATTAGATAGTATCTGATTGGTTGCTCGTAGAAACATTCAATGTGAAATAGAATTCCCATCTTAGTAACTTTCCCCCAATGCAAGCATGAACACAGCATCTATTTGGGGAAACAGAGGAGCTGGGGCATGGCCAGCAGCTCTAAGAGCGCTGGCCATGCTCCCTACAGCAGCTTGTGGCCTAGCAGAAGTGACACAATTCGGGCTTCTCTCCTTCCATCGGGACAAGGTATGGTGTATTTATAATAGGTACAGCCCTGCACCAATTTTTTGCAATACTTACCTGTGAGAGTCATGTGTTGACAGCAGCAGTGCTGCAGAAAGCACCAGGAAAATGGAGCAGCAGCCATTTTCCTGGCATTTTGTACATGTGCAGTAAGAAAATCACTGGAAAAATGGCTGGAGAAGTGCACATGCGCAGTAGAGTGAGATGGTGCTAGGATACTCTAATGACTCTAATGACTCTAGTGCTCAGAGTCTACAGCACTGCCAGCTAGAGAGGAGGGGGCCCGGACAGTCTGCACATGAGCCTCTTCCTCTCCAAAAGCTCTTCTGAGATGAAGGTGGAAGATAAACAGGAGGTTATTTTCAATGATATTATTGATGGTTAACCTCAATGGTGTGAAACCATCTGCAAGGGAATCAATGGTTTCACACACCATCAGGTCATCCCTGCTTTACCATTCACTGGGCTGTGGGCCAAACAGAGTCTGGGGATGTTGATTTGTGGGTGCTTTGAGTGACCAAGCTAGGTTCCATGTCCCATCGCCTTGGAGGAAAAAGGACAATGGATGTTTATCTATCATTGATGGCCCCACCTTTGATGGTCAAATTATTCAACATTGAGCACAGAATGCAGCATACGTCAGTTACTGCCAAGCTGCTGCCGTTTGAGGTGGGCAATGACCTCCATTTCCCAAAACATGTGTGGCCTCTATAACAGGCAGCTTGCATGCTCCCATGGCTGACATAAGGTGCCGGATTGTGAGTGTGTGATCTGATGACTGCAAATGCAGGATGAAGCACTATTGCCACACAGAGCTACTGTATCACTGCTAATTCCAAGTGAGCAGAAGTGATAGCAACTCCAGCCACATCTAAATTAGCCTCAGAGTGCGTGCCAGTGACTGCGAGACAGGCAGAGTATGTGTTAGTGACTGCAGGCCTGGCTTATGTACAGAAACCCTCACTTAACTGAATATACCTCAAAATGTTTGTATTTGTTTTCTATACTTTTAAGCAATTGTACTAAATTATACATTTTTGTTAGAGATGCTTAGTAATAGGATAACCCTATTTACTTTAGTGTTTTTCTGTTTCTTTTTAGCTTTTGGACAAATTAGTATTCTCTGCTTTTTTGTAAAACTACTCTCCTAGGGCTTTATTTATTAAGATGGGAATTCTATTGAAGATGGGATGTTGCTCATAACAACTAATCAGGTTCTACTTCTTATTTATTTACCATCTTCTAGAAGATAATACATAGAATCTGATTGGTCGCCTATAACAACATCCCCTCTTCAATAGAACTCCCGTCTTATTAAATAAACACCCTAGTGTCCAGGAGACTCAATTTTGGTCTACCTGGAGTGTAGCTTACCATCTTGGAACCTGACCTGCCAAATTCTAAGTGTAGTGGACCAAGCAAGAGGAGCTGCGATTTGTAGTGAACATCCTGCTGTCTAATGCCACAGATTGGATAACATGGCGTAAAGATGGCCTGCCCACTGTTCAGAGGTAAGTGGAATGTCTGCTCTATTATTTACCCAAGTTCCTCGAGAACCCACCTTTTTTTTTGGAGTAGGCAGTGAAAAGGCCTGGCAGATTCTTCCACATTCTTAAGTGATTTTCCCTTTATACTGTACTTTTCTCAAAGAGGATTTGTCAAAATGGTAAATGTTATCACATGTGGACCTTTCCATAGTGCCGTCATCTGCTATAAATCTACCAATATTCCCTAATTTGCAGCAAAGCTGTTTCAAGGGAGGAGGCTTATAGAAGGTAAAATAGGAGTGTTATCTAGTTTAGTTCAACATCATGGCTGCCAAGTGGACAAGAACAGCAATGGAAAAGTGGAAAAACCAGGTTTTTCTTGAGGTTCAAGGGCAAAGTTATTACCTCTACTAGATCAGATTGCATAGATGTTCTGCCTTTTCTGGAGGAGGATTTAATTTAAACTGCCTTTAGTCTTCCGAGCTGTTGTATGGCCATGTTAGACAGACACAGTAAAGTGTTGGGAAGCAGATGCTGGGTCTAAAAAAAAACTTTTTTATTACTCCATATTTTAGGAGCTATCTATTTTGGACCAGGACCAGGATTAGATACTATAATCTTGACAGTTATGTCATCACAGTCAGCATGACAGTCTGGCTCCCACTCAGTTTTGTTTACGGAACAATGGGTGAGTTCAGACCACTGGGTGCAGGTCAGACCACTGGGTGCAAGGTATCATTGGTGGAGGCTGTGTGTTTGACCTGCTGTGGCCTCAACACAAGTGTTTATGGCTTAAACCAAATAATATTCTAGTGCTGGAATAAGGTTTTCCTTTTATGACCTTGGCTTCTCTGTCTTTGTTTCATACTCACAGCAATTCTCCGTATGTCTGCCTCTTATTCTCTGTTTTATGACTTGTTTTACTTGACCAACAAACCACCTACTCTTTGCCTGTAGTGAATATTAACACATTAATGCAAACTTACCCCAGAACTATGATACACTACCTTCTATTGGAATTCACCTTTGCCTAAACTACTGTTTATTCTTCTACAGTCAGAGTTGAATCCTTATGCTGGGCTACAAGCTCTGAGAATACCGTACACCAAGCCCACGCAGGCATCTAGTAGAACATGACAATTAGCTGTTGCCATACTGTCAGCATAACCGTGGCAGTCAGGCATCATTCCGCTAATTCAGCTAAATCATTGATGAAATCTTCATAAATCACAGTGTAAGCTATATTTATGCCATATTAAGTATAGGTTAAATAAATAGACCATAATATGATGTGCTGTTTAGTTTTAATGGGGGGGGGGGGGGGGGTTATCACCTTTGAAAGTGCTTGTCACATATTTCCCATGGGAATATTTAATTGTATCTAGGACTATTACCATGAATCATACACACATAAATATATCATGCCACCTAAACATCGTGATTTCAGCTGGACAGTCGCACTTTCCCTCTGTCACACCCAAAAACCACAGTGTCCTGCGGCTGCGAGCCAATTTGGGGATGGTTGGGGCCACATTCTGACACTGCTACTCTGATTCATTCATTCACTCACTACTGGGTGAACTTGGTGAAGGTCGATTACATCAAAAAGATACCTTTATGAGTTTGACATCACAGATTTCATCGTGAGTACAGGTGCGTGTCACCCATAAAGATACCCAGATACACTTGTATATACACTCTTTATAGTGAGTTCTGGTACGCGTTTAAAAAAACCAGCAAGAAAAAGAAAATCTTGTTCTGAATTTTCAGAAAAAAGTGTGAAACGATATAACACATTATATGTATATGTATTTTTCACATATTCCAAAATTCGTCTGAGAGGACACAAGAAAGAAATTAAGAACATCGTCAGAAAGAGGTGTCCATTACAACACAAAGGGAAGTAAAAACCTTTTTGTATATTTATCTATGATCTGTGAAATTATGCCCATATGAAGAGCGCCTAGCATCCGAATACAACCTGTATATATTGTGTTCCTTTGTGGGGGTACTTTAGGGTAAGACCCCAATATATTCGGAAGGGCGAACTTCAGATCATTTAGCGCCACGTTAACCTTCACCCCAGTTTCACCATTATTGCTTCAGAATGAACTTAGGTCTACAGTCATTAGGTCGACCCCACTGGCAGGAAGGTCGACCTGACTTAAGGTCGACATGGGCCAATGTGACATGACTTAAGGTCGAATTTGCATAAAGGTCGACATGAGGAAGGTCGACTGGTCATAAGGTCGACATGGGGTTTTTCACTGTTTTTTGGAGGAGGTTATTAAAGCTGTGGCGAGCGAAGCGAGCCACCGTGCCCGAAGCATTGCGAGCGAAGCGAGCGATGCGAGGGTCCGATTCTCATTGCCAACTGTGTCCATGTCGACTGTGTCGACATTCAGATAAAAAACAGTGAAAAACCCATGTCGACCTTATGACCAGTCGACCTTCCTCATGTCGACCTTTATGCAAATTCGACCTTAAGTCATGTCGACCTTAAATCAGTTCGACATTCCTGCCAGTCGACCTAGTGGGGTCGACCTAATGACTGTAGACCTAAGTTCATTCTGACAGATGTACCGATTCCCTTTGGCGCTAGGGATTATCAAGGTGCAAAGTGCCACCCTGCAGCCACCACGTGGGAGGATTGCCAGCCTCCAAACAACGTACACAGAAAGAGAGAAACACGTGGGGCGCTGAAAGGTGAACACAAAATAAACAATTTATTGAAACATATACACACACACACTAAAAAATTATTAAATTATGTAACTGGCTTTTATGCTGCAGCCTCTTCAATGGGCAAAGTTCTTAATCACTTTGTAAAAGCAGTGAATTGCCAGTTTTAGAAGTCGACTTTTTGATCACTGTGGTTTTATAATTAAGACTGTCCGATCTCACAGGCTGGGTACACACTGTTAGACCCAGAGATGTCACAATGCCTACCGGAATGGGTATGCGGTATTGTTTCTTTAAGAGCGCTTATATTGGGTTTTATATTACCTCCAGCGTGCTTTTTGTATAGCAGTGTCCACTTGATGGTGGGGTGGTTGACTCCTGTCTCCCCGCCGGGCTCACATGGCTTCAATGGCAGTAGTAGATGGTCACCTAAGCTGTGGCAACCGCTTCGCCTCTTACCCCTCAGCTGTGTCACGGATCTGTGCAGCCAGCTGTGATGCTTCTCCGTGCACCGTCTCCTCACAGCGGCATTTGATGTTTGATGTGCATGGTTTGACGCTCTGCCACAGCGTCCACTGTTCAACTGCACTGTGCTTCTCCGAGACAGATAAACTCCTTCTGTGTGGGAGTAGGTAAGTAGGGTATCGGAAGCACTCCTTCTAGGACGCGTTTCACCGCACACAGGGCGGCTTTTTCAAAACCAAGGATCTATGGATAATAAAATGAATAATGGATTTTTGTTAAACTCTAAAGGTACAGAGGTACAAGGAGTGTGTAGGGCGAACTTTAATTCATTTTGTGGTATCAAAGATTGCTCTAAATCTAAGTTTGCATATTTATTTGTACCCATTACCCAGTCTAAGGCATATCTATAATTGGCTGCCATTGCTTATTCTTCCACAGAGGGCAGGTTCACCCCTCCCAGTATCGTAGGTTGTTACAGTTTGAATAGTGAAATTCTCGGGCGTTTATTTGCCCATATGAATTTTGTGAACACCCTATTCACAGTATGTATGTCATGCTTTGTCAGATGGAACGGCATCATCTGCAATACGTATAAAAGACGTGGAGCTGATACCATTTTATATAAATTGCATCTTCGAGAGGGGTAAATACTGGCACTTTGTGAAGTCTTTTAACATTTGGCCTATACCATAAGTGATGTTATAACTATACATGTCAGCGCATTTTTGTGGAATACGTAAACCCAAATAGCATAGAAACGCTTTCGCCCAAGTAAAAGGAAACTAAAGGTGCCCATACATGAGTAAGATTTATCTTCAGATCTGGCTGGTTGGAACAAAAACATGGTTATGGATGAGTGACAGTTTGTCAGTTTTCCAGCATTTCCAAGCAAATGGTCAACTATCATGTGCTCTCATCCATAACCATGTTTTTGTTCCAACCAGACAGATCTGCAAATAAATCTGCGTGTGTATGGCCACCTTTAGAATAACATCCATCCATTACATCCGGGCTTATAGCTAGTGCTTCTGATTTGTTATAATTAATTAAGAAGCCTGATATCTGAAGATATTCATTACGTTTGGAAGGGAAAGTCTCGGTTCACTAAAATATAATAACAGGTCGTCAACAAATGCAGATATTTTGACCTTGTGGGATCCTCTCTTAATTCCTTCCCAAGATGTTTCCAATATGAATGTGCAAATTAAAGAGTCTAATGCAAAATTAAAAAATAATAGTAACAGAGGGCACCCTTGTCGTGTGCCTCTGTATGGTTGGAAGCTGGGCGTATTAGGACTATTTATATTTAGATGCGCCATCGGTTTATTATAAAACATACAAAATACCTCTATAAACTAAGAGCCAAATTGTTGTATTTGTAACGTTCACTGAATGAGAGTCCATGAGACCAGATCGAATGCTTTGTCCGCATCACACCTGACCACTAAAGCATTATGAAGTTTTATATTTTGAGAGTGATGCATCACAGCTATTAGCACCCGTATGTTGTGTACCGATGTTCTTCCTTTCACAAAGCCATTTTGAGCAGGGTGGAGGATACGTTGTAAAAGTATTGAAGATGGTTAGCTATTATTTTTATGTAAACATTTTCATGTCTTGATTTAATAAAGATTTTGGACGATATGATTGGACCAATGTAGGGTCCTTGTTAGGTTTAGGGAATACGATTATTCTGTCCTCATTGAACCCTGAAGGTGGTATATGCCCCTGTAATAAAGAATTGAATAGAGTTGTCAGGTGGGGAGTTATTTGTGAGGCTAGTAGCTTGTAATATTCTGCCCCTAGTCCATCTGGTCCTGGGGATTTTCCTTTTTTTAAGGACTTTATTATTTCTTTATCGGTAACTGGTTCAGTTAGGAATTTCCTTTCTTCTTCAGTCACGGTGGGTAAATTCTCTTTTTTTAGGAAGTCCACCCCTATCTTGGATTCATCTGCTGGTGAGGTATATAGGGATTTATCATTATTCAAAAATATCTCAGAGATTTGAGTAGTATTAGTATTGAGTAGTATTAGTTATCTTCTTATTATCTATTGTACATATTTGATTAATAAGTGAGGAGGACGAATGTGACCTGATCAAATTGGCCAGTAATTTGCCTGCTTTGTTACCTCTTTGTAAAAATGTATTACGTTGGGAGTCATATGTAATTTTTGCCTTTTCAGTGCATATCATATCATTTTTTGTATTCTTCCCGATTTTCTAATGTTTCATGTAATAATGTGTTATATGTTTTTTTGATAGATTTTTTCCTAGCTACTTTAATTGTGAATCTAGAAAAGCGACGTCTCCTAGATACATACTCTAAGATTTGACCCCGTACTAAAGAAGGCAGATCAGAAAAGATTTATATCATTTACGTGTGCTATATTATCATTGGTGTAATTTTTATATGCGTGACTTAAAAGAGTAAAAAATTCAAGTGATTTTTCCAAATATGAAGGAAATCTCCAATTAGACGATTTCAATATAGGGGAAGGTAGTGAAAGGGTTAACCATACGGTGCATGATCGGATATTGTGATCGGTTCAATGTGTGAATTTACTATTTTACTTAAAAGGGTTTCTGGAATGAGCCAAAAATCTATTCATGATGAAGAATTATGTGGAGGAGAAAAAAGGTGTAGTCACGTTTAGTGGGGTAGTGGGTGCGCCAGGGATCGCATAAGTGTAAAAAGATAATAATGACAGTGTTGAACTAGATGGACGCAAGTCTTTTTTCAGCCTTACCTACTATGTAACTATGTAAGATGGACTGTTGATGAATTATTCGTAGGAGACGACCTATACAAACCTGTTTATTGAACACAATTAAAATCGCCCCCTATTATAATCTCTCCTTCCGCCCAATCTAATAATTTTGTATATATGGTCATGAAAAAGGAAGCATTAGGGGCGTATATTGTAGACAATGTATATTGTACATCATGGACAGTCACCTTTAAAAATAAATACCGACCTGCTGGGTCACATAAGGTAGATTTCACTTGATACAGAAAGAAAGACAGTGTTTTTGAAACAGAATTAGTACTTCCCTTCATTTGGCATTAGAAGAAGCTGTATAATGGCTACCTGTCCACATATCTAAGAGTGTATTATGGTCTGACCGCTTCCAATGCGTCTCTTGGAGAAATACAATGTCTGGTTTCAGCCGTTTAAGAGCTGTTAATATTTTTTTTGGTACTTGTTTCCTAGCACGGCGCCCATCGCATACCATAAGCCATACAATGGTATGCGATGCGATGTTACGCGATGTCAGCCGATGTTATACAATTTTAAATCATATACCATCGCATTGTATGCCATTGTATGCCATATACAATTGTAACCACCTTTTAATTACAGGTATGTGGCTACCACATGTACTATACTGATTTTGTACTTGTTTTCTTTTAGGGCTCTCAAATGAATAGAGGTACAGCGCGTTTATATAAAAAGGTAATTTTACTTTTCAAAGTGTGATGAATGTAACATTACAATACAAACATTTGAATTCAATAAACAACTTTTTTCATAACTTGCGGCTTCACTAATTGACTTTAACAGTAGAACAAGCAGAACATAACTTTACACAGTATGACGGTTTAATAAGTAACTTTGCATGACATATATAAACTCAATAAACTACTATACCCTCTATATTTCCTATACACATAGTAATGCATGCATTTACACAAAAAGTTACCATGCGCTGGCCAGCATAAAAAAACACTGCATATAAATACACTTGTTGGCGCGCGTTGGGGCCCTAGGTGTACTGAAGGTGTGAATGGATTAATAAGCAACCTGTCTAAATAAGTCTCTCCGCTGGTCTTCACTAGGTGTTCCTAGCACTGTAGAAGTCTATGTCTCTGTCCCTTTGATGTGTGCTATTAATCACACAAAGTATCTGTGTGACTGAGTTTAAATGCAATGGTCTGGCTTTCCCTTTAGAAGATTGAAACTTTCTATGCTCCTATGTAATTGTTAGACTGCTAGCTCAGGGGCAATAGCTACAAAGTCTCCTATTCTGTAAAGTGGAAAGTTTAGGCTACTTCTGTTACGGTTGCTGTTTTAAATGGAGCTAACATCAATGTCTGGGGTTCCTGTGGTGTTATAGTGCATAAAGGAGGTTAGCTCACCCTTCTCGCAGCTTTGTCTATCTAGGCAACTGTCTCTCTCTCTCTCTCTCTCTCTCTCTCTCTCTCTTTCTTTCCTTCTCTTTCCTTCTTTCTTGCTTATGCTGCCCCTCTTCTATGCCTTTCTCTTTGCCTGGCTAAGAACACCACCCTTGAAGCACCTTGTGCAGTATGTTGTTTTCATTCAAGCAATTCACCCCCTCCCGTCTCCCGCAGAACGCTGCTATATGACAGGCAGGCTCTGGGTGTGGAGGGGTGTGCTCGACAGACAGCTGGGTGTGGCTGGGCGGTGGCCTCGTCTGTCAGGTGGCTCCTGTCTTCACCTGTCAGTACCTCCCCTCCCGTCTCCCGCTGGTGACTGTCTATGACACAGGCAGCACCAGGGTGTAGAGGGGGTGTGACAGGGGATGCCCTACCATGGCAGCTGGTGGTCTGGTGAGGGGCAGCGTTCTCTGGCAGCTTGGCTCTGTTGGTGGCTAGTGCGGCAGGTGGGCGGTGGTTTCGTCTGTCAGGCGGCTCCTTCCTTTACCTGTCAGCGCCTCCCCTGGTTGGCGTTCCACTCTCCTCTCCAACGCCTCCTCCCGTCTACCGCTGGTGAGCAGCACCAGGGTGTAGAGGGGCGTTAGAGGGATATCCTTTGGCTTCGTCCCCGGCAGCAGCGTCTCCAGGGGGCGGCGTCAGCGGAGGCGCGCCCCACTTCACTCCTCCGGCTGATGGTGCAGGAGACGGTGATCCTTGAAAGCAGCGAGCAGCAGCCAATCACCGGCGTCCCTCCTGGCTTGTGGGCGGCAGCTTGGGCGGGACCCTCCGGCTTGTGTCAGCGACGTCACCGGCTCTTGGGTGTAATGCTGGGCGGCTTCTACGTGACACGCTGTCAGCGCTTCTTCCGACAGCGCGAGGCTCTCCCGTCTGCCACTAGCTGCAGGGCAGCAGCGTTTCTGGTTCCCTCTCTCCCTTCGCCCCTCCCGTCTCCCGCAGAGCGCTGCTGAATGACAGGCAGGCCCTGGGTGTGGAGGGGCGTGCTTGGGGATGCCCTTTCACTCCGGCCACTATTTCTTGGCGATGGGCGGAGGAGATGCGGTGGGGGCGGCAGAGCGGAATTCATCCACGTCGATGGCCGGTCACAAAGCTCTGGCTGAGCAGCGTCCCTAGCATGGTCGGGTAAGCAGGCTCCTATGTAGCGGGTTTTTTTTTTCTAGGAGGGCTCCTTCACCGGCTCATATGTCTATGCTGCGGTAATGTTTACAGCGTAGTTTACAGCCTGCAGCAGCTAGACGAGCACTCAAAGGAGGGAACAGCTGAGCTGAGCTCTGGCTGTACTGACACCTCTTTTATACTCTGGCAGGGAGGTCAGCTGTCTGGCACGAGAACAGCTGTTCTCCCGCCCAGGCCGCGAGCCTCTGCATTTCCCGCATATTTAGTGTCCTCGGGGACACTCACTGAAAGAAATTGATTGGCAGCCCATAGTAGAGTTCACTGAGGGGGCAGCACAGTACAAGCGCTGCTTAACCAGAGCCTATAATATAAGCAATACCTTTACTGTCACCAATGTTCCTTTCACAATAACACATCAGACATATATATATATATATCAAGTCTGTATCTGCCACAGTTATTTAATACATGTATGTCCATGCTGCCTAGTTTTAGAAAGTTTCTGAGCAACAAATGCAGTTTGGTTGCTCGGTCACTGTTACCATATTTTTACAAGAGTCCATCACACAATATCACTCCTGAGGTGGAAACTGCTTATACTTTTATAATTACATTTCTTAACATATTTACAGCATGAATATGTTACACAATGGTATACGATTTAAAATTGTCTAAGCACCCTAATGGGTGTTTTCAATGTTAAATGGGCCCCCTATAAGATTATTAATTGTATAAGCTCCGTAAGGGGTGCTTACAATGTTAAAAGCACCCCCACGCCACCCCCACTATCAACTCCAACCCAAAGCGTGGCGAGCGCAGCGAGCCCGCGAGGGTCGCCGGTACGCGTCCTCCGACCTTTTCATACCCCCACTATCCACGTCGGCGTGGAGTTGATTTTAGATAGTGTGGCAAGCGCAGCGAGCCACCGAGCCCGAAGCGTGGTGAGCGGAATACATGTAAAGTAATACGCGTCCCCTCATGGGGCTCGCTGCGCTTGCCACGCTTTGGGCTCGGTGGCTCGCTGCGCTCGCCACACTATTTCAAATCAACTATCGATGTGGATAGTGGGGGTATGAAAAGGTTGGAGGATGCGTACCGCCGCCCCTCGCGTGCTCGCTGCGCTCACCACACTTCGGGTTCGCGTTGATAGTGGGGGAGACGTGGGGGTGTATTTAACATTGTAAGCACCCATTAGGGTGCTTATACAATTAAAAATCGTATAGGGTGCTTAAATCCCATCGCATGCGGCTATATGGCATGCGATGCGATACAAAGCATAAGATGCCATACGACGTGCTAGAAAACAAGTACCTTTTTTTTTACTGGAGTATTAAAGCCTTCTATATTCCATTTCACAAACTTAATCGTCTCTTTTTTTTATTTGATTAATCTTGGGGTTTACCATTTTTTTTCCTTTTTGACCTACACCTCTTGCCCTTACAAATATAGTTTGGAAATGTATATTAACCCTATCCGTTCCAGGTAGCAGATATGTGGGTTTTACCTTAAAAAGGGTTAGTCTTTCCAAACAACAAAACAAGGAACCCTTCTTATCATGTCTAAATATAGAACTGCAATTTGATATCCTAACAATGTCTAATACTTTTTTTTTTACCAAAAAAGGTAGATTCAGTTTATTATTATGGTTAAAGGGTTTTGAAACCCTATATGTAACCTTTTGCATATCACATAACCATTTTTGGTCTAACCACATTATCACTATAAACCGTATACAAATCATAAATGAAAAAAGTGAAAGGGATAAAATTATGTGAATATGAATTACAAAAAATTGCATTTTTCTACCAAATAGGCCTATAACATCATGATGCCCATTATTTAGTTTATTCAGATTTTCATATTTTAAACTAGAGCATTTTGCTAAGTAATTTTTTCTTAGCAATTTCTGGTATTATTTGGGATCATTCCGTTTATACTGTAGGTCTGAAAGGGGAAAATAAAAATAGAAAAAATGACTATGAAAAACTTATACTCAGTCTGTGTCTTCTATATATGGTAGCTTTAACATAGAGAGGATATACTCAGTCTGTGTCAATCCGAATTTCCATACGAGATGGGTTTGATGTAACCAGAGATTCCACATAATTTTTTGGCAGATTGAACAGTCAAATATATAAGATTCCCATTATGGTTGACTTTTAATTTAGCAGGATATAATAGGGCACATTTTTATCCAGATTCAAAAAGACGTTTGCAGATAGTGGAGAATCCGTGGAGTTTAGTAGCCACCATATAGGAGAAGTCTTGAAATAGTAAGATCTTGGCATCGTGATATCGCAGTTTGACATGTTGTCGATAAGCATCGAGTAGCCGGACTTTATCGGCATAATTCAGAATTCGCATTATGACCGGTCTCGGTCTATCTCTTCCAGGTTGTTTATCTGGACCAATTTGATGTATCCATTCTTTTAGTAAGGGGTCAGTAGTAGTGGTAATACCTAGCTCCTTAGGAAGCCAGTGTGCCGCAACCTGCATCAGCTCATGTGGTTTAACCAATTCTGGAATGCCAATTATTCTCACGTTATTCCTTCTAATTTTGTTCTCGAGGTCCTGTAATTTGTCTTGGATAGACGTTAGGAGTGGTACGAGTTGTAACTAGATCATCTTCCAATTCTGAGATGCTTTGTTCTGCTGTGGAAAGACACTGTTCCTGCTGATTTATCTGAATAAGGACTGAGTCTAGTGACTCCTTCAAGGGCGCCAATTTCTGGTCAAGTAGGGAGGACAATATGTTTGTAATCTCAGCAGTAGTAAAGGATTGTGAGGCTCAGAGGATGATGTAATTGCTGAGGGATGGCATGGACTGTTGCCCCCTTTCATTGGCAGCAAGGCTGGAGTTTCTATTATTGAATTGTCTCGTCCTTTTCCCGACCTGGAAGATTGGGAATCCTTTGCGGATTTTTCAACTTATTTATCCATTTTAGTCTTTTTTTCTTTTTTCTTTAGAGTGTGTTAAACAATGTGTATAAGATGTTGTTCCACCAATAACCAGTAGATGGCACTTATATTTTACCAGAAAAGGAAAACTGATATATTAGTTTTATAATGCAGTATTAGCTGAGATTTATAATGTATATTATCACTGTATGAAGGTATCCCCAGCTCACCAGTCAGGTAGTAAACTTTTTACATTCGGTTACCTGGTATTAGGTACTGTCACCAAGACCAACTTGAACCTGGATCACTTAATTTTGGGGGCGGCAGGTTCTCCTGTTTCAACTCAGTATAGTGGCTCCAAGGTATTCAGTAGTCTGGGCCGCAAGAGCATCTCCACAACTCAATGCCCTTGACAAATGAACCACCACCAGGCACAGGGAGATCCTATCTGCACCGTCTGTCCTTTCTCCGGTGCGACCCGCCGCTGGGAGCTCTGCTTGTCAGCAGTATCGCGGCACTCTCCGTTTCCCATCAATCACTCAGCGTGACTGTCAGAGTCAGAGCCCTGTCCATCGGCTGGACTTCACTCTCCAGCCCACTCGTACCCTGCGCACACTGCCCGAGCACCAGAGAGCCACCACCGGTCACCCCGCCAGCATCCCAGTCAGCCTGGGGCTCCAGATAAAGAAGATCTCAGCATAGTTGTTGTGAAAAAAGGCCTGTATATTGCCTTTGTCTGGCGAGAGCTCTGCAGGGCACATCCGTCTCCCTATTTCGCCAAGCCACGCCCCGAATGATTGATTTTTTGACCTAGACACAGTCAACCTAGAAACATAGAAACATAGAATTTGATGGCAGATAAGAACCATTTGGCCCATCTAGTCTGCCCCTTTTTTTTTACCCTTCAGGTACTCTCAACCCTTTTTAATCCTTATTTCTTTAAGGATATTCATATGCCTATCCCAAGCATGTTTAAATTGTTCTACAGTCTCAGCCTCTACCACCTCTGTTGGGAAGCTATTCCACTTATCGACTACCCTTTCTGTGAAGTAATTTTTTCTAACATTTCCCCAGAACCTACCTCCCTCCAGTTTAAGTGCATGTCCTCCTGTTTTATTACTTATTTTCCTTTGAAGAAAATTTCCCTCCTGTACTATGTTAAAACCCTTGATATATTTGAAGATTTCTATCATGTCCCCCCTTTCCCTTCTCTGCTCCAAACTATACATGTTAAGATATTTTAGTCTTTCCAGGTAAGTTTTGTGATGTAGGCCATGCTCCATTTTAGTTGCTCTTCTTTGTACACTCTGTAATGTATTTATAGCCTTCTGAGGATATGGTCTCAAGAAGTGGACACAGTATTCAAGATGAGGCCATACCAATGACCTATAAAGTGGCATTATTACTTATTTTTTTCTGCTACTGATTCATATGTATCATATGGATACCCATTGTCATATTGCAGAGATCTTTGTATTTAACAACAAAAAAATTAAACTAGATACTGGCATACCAAGTACTGGTCCTCTCATTAGAGTGCTTTCT
Organism: Crinia signifera; assembly: GCF_055691185.1. Lineage (NCBI taxonomy): Eukaryota > Metazoa > Chordata > Amphibia > Anura > Myobatrachidae > Crinia > Crinia signifera. The sequence goes on from NC_139221.1 coordinate 227,217,033, forward strand.
TGTGACAGGACTGTTTAGACATCCAAACACTTGTCACAATTCAATTGTCACAGGGCCATCTTTCCCATTGGGCACAATTGGCACTTGCCCAGGAGCCTAGGACCCCACCCCAATGGGAAAGACGGCGGGGATCCAGGTGGAAGGGATCACCCGCTGGCCGCTGTTAGCAGATGTCTGTAGGATCTTGCCACTGCCTCAGTGGCAGAAACGGCAGGCTGCAGGACCGCGATGCCCGCTGACACCATACAGCGGGAGGTAGGACCTCCCATCATCCGGCCAGGCCACCTCCCCCCTTCGCTTGCTGCTCCCATGTCCAGCGCCTTCAGCATGGTGTATGAAGGGAAGCCAGATGAGCAGGGCCTCCAGCAAATCCTGCAGCTGTTTAAAGAGTCCAGTCCCGGGACACCTCCACGCAGATAGTGCAACTGGCATCCTTCTCTCTCTGGGCCCACCAGGCTGTGGGCAGAGTCTAACTGGGCTCCATGCAATGGAGGATTAGTGATTTAGTTTGCCCAGGAGCCCTCACTACTTTTAAGACGGCCCTGCATGCATATGACGCATGTTGCACCCAGATAGGGTTTAATTGTGTAAAAATACCAGGGGCCAGATGCACTAAGCTTTAAAAGTGACAAAATGGAGAGTGAGAACAGCCAGCCAATCACCTCCTACCTGCCATGTCACAGATTGTGTTCGAAAAATGTCAGGCAAGAGCTGATTGGTTGGTTTTTTATCACTCTCCATTTTATCCCTTTTTGAAGCTTACTGCACCTAGCACCAAGGGCGTAACTACCATAGGTGCAAGGGATGCAGCTGCTATGGGGCCCAGAGCTGAAGGGGGCCTATCTTTAATGTCTAAGTAATATGTTTTACATACATTTAACACCGGGGGCCCTTACTTTTGCTATGGGGCCTATGAATATCTAGGTACGCCTCTGCCTGGCACCAAACCTGTATAAAGTCCTGTTTGGGCATCAAAGCTACTGTTCTCTGTAAAATTTCCACAGAAATTGTACAGTATTTTTGTGTGACTATACAACCACACATGTGCCATTGTCACAGACGGGGATCACCAATCAGTAACAGCACATCGCTTCCCCTCTGTGTCCTAGACTCGAAGCTCTGCAAGGCAGGCAGCGCAGTGTCTGGCTGAGGGGAAGAGCTGTCAATGCCTATATATAATCAGTGATATACAATATATCACACATCACATAAAACATTTACAGTGCCAAAAGAGGCTGAAGTAAATTTCTGGATATTTATGTATTACAATTAATAGTTATGTTTTATTAGTACATGTTTTGTTTCTGTTTCAGTATTTTAAACCATGGTATCTAATTAATTTTGTTGACCTAACTTGTGCCTTACTATATTCCAGTAATCTTATCTCCTGGTATGTCAATTGTAAATTCCATTTCCTTTTAAATTTGATTTTCATTTATTTTCCCAATGATGTATGGCTTAGTTATACTCATTTATCTCTATTTCTCACTCAAATGAAATTCAGGCTTGATGGCCCCTTTACTACAGTCAATAATTATTGTTGGAATCACCCTGCTGATTTCTTAATGCTCCTAAATGTAATTAAGGTTATCTAGAAGTTTGAATTTCCATGTCTTGTCCTCTAAAAATGTAATTCCAGTGTTTGTTTACTTTCTGTTCCCAGAGTGTTCTAGTTGTATGCTGCAATATGTTTAATGGGTACTTGATTCCTAGCATGGCGCCCACGATATTCAGTCGTATGGCATTGTATTCAATTTAAAATTGTATACCATTGTATATGGCATACAATGGCACACCAAGATTCCGCACATGATCAGAGTTTTTTAGTGCTGAACCCCCCAGTGTTAGACCTGTTAGTTGGCTATGCTGTCGTCTTGTCCTGTGGTTTATCATCAAAACTCAGCCAACTGGCACTCATCCACTCCTGGAACTCAGCTAGGCAGCCATTTAAGGTTGTTATTGTGTTATCAGTGCCTGGAGCAAAGGACAGGTACAATTGTGTATCATCTGCATATATATTGATACTACTGTATATCAAGCATTGAAAACACTTGCAAACATAAGTTCCAAAAATGAAACATACAAATACAATACAGAAATAACACCATACCACAATAACTTCCTACTGTGCAGCCTTATAGGTTCATTAATGTACCATTATAAGATCATTTACCACATTGCTTGGGGATTTAACATAATTTATAATAATTATTGTAAGAGAATACAATTTAAACATATTAATATTCAAAGTTTGCAAATCCTCTTGATGCATATTTACCAGTAGCACTAAAGGCCCCCATACACAAGGTAATATTCCTGCAATTTGGGCTCTTTTCCTGCAATTGCAGCGATCGATCTCAGGATTGCTTCTGAGCTGAGAAGGCTTGGCTGGGATCGCATATGATATATTGCATGCAAAAGGACTGCATGCGAGATATTGCATGCAATCTTGCCACAGGGGAAGGTCCCAGCCAGCTCAAGGGGGGTTCACCGGCGACTTTTCCGAGGGAAAAAGTCGCCGCAGTGTATGGGCACCTTTAGAGATCTTGGTGCTACTTGTAATAAAAATGGTGCAATTTGGCTGATATGTTTGGTGATGTCTGACCAAATTGGCTGGTTATTGTACTGTACTCTGTTATATCCATAATGAGAGCTACTCATAATCAAAATACAGTACAATATAATTACAGTAGATGAAGTTTGGACAGACAGAATGGAAAAACAGATTAAACAATGTCTTTCATTGCTGTATATACTGTACGCTGTCATAATTTCATCCAGAATTGTAGGCATGCCAGCTTCAAACCATTGGAGAATTGTCTGAACAACTGAATGAGTAGGGACATGCTTGTCATGGTCATATTTGGGTCATGTATCTACATTTACCGTAGCTGAAATCATGTACACAGAGAAACATCATCAGTATGGCCGCAGCCAGACAGATGCAGATCCTGTGCAGAGCGGAGTCGTTGAGTTGGGAGATATTTAGAGATAAGTAAAGAGATATATGCTGTTGTAGTTGGTTAATAGCTTTATATGTGAGTAGAAGTATTTTATATTGAATATGGTAAACTACAGGCATCCAATGGAGGGACTGGCAGAGCGGATCATCAGACGATGAGCGTCTTGCTAGGAAGATCAGCGTAGCAACAGCATTTAAAATGGATTGCAGTGGCAAGAGTAAGTTCTTGGGAAGACCAGTTAGGAGACTATTGCAATAGTCAATGCGGGATATAATGAATGCATGGATAAGAGATTTAGTGGTGTCTTGTGTTAGATAGGGTCGTATTTTCGATATGTTTGTTTAGATGCATGTAACATGATTTGGAGACAGATTGAATGTAGGAAACAGTTCAGAGTTGAGGATGTCCCCTAGACAACAAGCTTGTTGGGTAGGGTAGATTGTCGAGTTGTCAACAGTTATGGAGATATAAGGATGGTAACTGTCCTTGGCTGGTGGGAATATAATTAATTCCATTTTGGAAATATTGAGTTTGAGGTGGCGAAGACATCCAAGATGAGATGACAGAGAGGCATTCAGAGACTGGGCCCAAAACCATTGGTGACAAGTCTGAGGTTGATAGATTTGAATATCGTCTGCATACAAGTGATACTGAAATAGCTGAAACCGAATGAGCTGATTAGTTTGCCAAGAGATGAAGCAGTGGTGTAAGAATACTGCCGCAGATGCTGCGGTGGCTTGGAGGAGCCAGCACCGCCGGGGTTTGCGGGAAGCACCGCCGATTCGTTAGCTGCTATGCACGGACAGGTCACAAACAGTGGCAGTGCAGCACCTGCTCCACCCCCAGTTCACTGCTGCCCGGATTGACAGCCGCCGGTGTTGTATAGAAAGAAATGACAGCTGAGCGACGGCTCAGCTGTCCAATTGTGTTTCACACAGCAGCCTGCAGCTCAGGTGAAAATTGCTTGGACAACGGCTGGACTAGCGGGTGGATAATCAAAATTATCCCACTGAAACTGTGATGAGTAATGGGCATCCCGGTCAGTCTTTATAATGCAAGTTTGTTCACACCACTTTCTCACATTACCATACTTTAATTGAAGATACATTTTGGCAGCTCTCACTTTCTGCACAGTCAGAGGGATGTTGTACTGTAGGGTTCTATCTAACAAAACACATCACCACCAAAAACAATCATAACAGCACAGCACGCACATACAGCATTTTGCAGGGACTGATTAACCAATTGGCTGATCAGGCTGCAGCCTGGAGCGTTGGGTCCTGGGGGAGCACAGCTCAAGCACAATAGATTGTACCAAGGCTGTGATTGATGCCCTGCTGCTGTTGCCAGCATTGCTAGGGTGATAAGAGGCATTGTGAATGGAGATGCGGTCCAAGCCTCTTACACTAAGGAGGTTATTCTGGTTGATGCAAATTTACAGCCTTGCAAGTCCACCAGAGCCCGCCCCCCTCACACCGTGGGTTTGCACACAAGGCATGCGAATGGATGTTTTACATAAACATCCAATCGCAGGCATGGGGTAACCTCCCACATCTTCCGATGGTCGCCGACCATTGAAAGATGTGATGAGTGCACGCATATATAAAGTGATTCTCAGGTCACTTAAATAAGTGTGCACATTCGGGAGGAAATGGGCGGGCAGCTGACATCCCGTGATGTCAGCTGCCCACCCCCGATGCCCACATCACCCAGCGATTTCCATGGGAACAGCCAGCATTTTCATGGGAACGCCCATGAAATTCTGAGCGTTCCCATGGGCAAGTTCCCTGGCCTGCCAGCCCCAGCTGCCCACCACCCGCAATGTTGGGTGCGTGCACCCGGCGAAAAATCTATTTGCTGTGGCCGCACGCACCCTGCGTCTCCACATGGGCATAAATGCATCTGCGCATGTGCAGACGCATACCATCAAACCCTTTGCGAATGAAGGGGTCCGAATGAACGGGCCAGACAGGGACACGCCCCAGAGATGTGACTGCTGTAACGATGCTGGAAGTGGGGGTCCCCAGCAATGGCGGGGGGTGGGTAAGGGGGGCGGCAGCCTCTTCTGCATTATCCCTGGGGCGGCTGGAACCCTAATCAGGCCCTGGCACTAAACCCAACCATTAATTGAGAATGACCTGCGTCAGAATAGGCAACTGGTTTTTAGTTTCTGCATTATTCCTGTTTATTTTATTTAATATGTGTAATAACAAAAAATGTAGTCACTACGAAATTCCTATGCATATTGGGTGCTCCAACACTGATTATTTAAAAACTTTCCACATCTCACCCCCTTTGGCTGCTTATTATATAAGTCAGCTGGATATACAAATGTAATAATCTGCTTACTGTGATAAGTATTGTTTTATTTGAATTTATTTAAATCCCTTAAGTAGTTATATTGAAATTTGACTGAAACTCAAAATTTGAATATATATGTAAATATGTTTTAATTATTACAATCTGTTGTCTTAATTTACTAACTACAATACTGATCTGACAGAATAGTATATTAATATTGTACATTAAAAACACATTTTTATGATGTTCTTCTATTTAGTATGTGCTGTACTTTTTTTTTTTTTTTATTTCTGCCGGCACTTATGATCCCACATGGGTGCTGGTTAACAAGGTTACATTATTTTATTATGATATAATACTTTCTCAATAGCAGATTGGTCTTATATTCTGTATTCTGTAAGTGGTAAATAATACAATTAATAATATCACACATTATATTCTTACTAATGCAGTAATAATAATAATAACTGCAGGAAAATGTTCAAAATGACAAATAGGTGCTTAGGCCATTAGAAAATAATAAGGTAAATGTCCGTGAGTATTAAATTGAACTTACATTAGTATATGCATAATGAATGTCAGCCAACTAAAAGTAATAACAAATGTAATATCCATTGCAAACTTGCATTACTGTCACCACTATTCAGTGCAAGCATGAAAAGTAATAATATAACAGACTATTATGTTCTCAAGGTGACTATATCTACTAATGATTATTTTAGTTAATAAAGCGTGAGGCTACACATGGGAAATATACGTTGTGTTGTTTTACAGGGTTGTGTGATTTCATTAATGAACCACATATAAACTTTGATGACCCTTTATGAATTTGGTTTAAGACTGGAGTAGGGCTGTAGTGAGATATTTGAACTGGGGTTAGTTTTATGATCCAAATTAATATACAATAGTAGCCAGAATCAATGGAGGCCGACTGAACAGATTACAGCCCATACTGGGGTCTGATTCAGACCTGCTCCGAAGACACCCAGCCTAGCAAGCAGGTTATCACCGCCGCGCCAAATGCATGCACCGGTGGCCGAGCCCAAGTGCAGGGATGGATGTGTATGGATGTGTATGGGTACATATGGCCGCACAGAGGATAAATCATTTGATGCGCTCGCAGCTGCCATATTACCCAGGAGTCACTCAGCGGCTGCATGTATAGGTGTGATTTCGGGGAGGGTGCTGATGTCATGCACCCACCCTGAGCAGGCTGTATTTGCTGGGGCCCGCTCAGTAATTCTGTGGGTGAGCGCACCGTTTTTTGTGGGCACGCCCATGAAATGCCAGGGTTCTGCCAGAGGGGAAAAGTTTCTGAAGGAGCTTCCAGCTGGGGCCTGCATGTGCGCAGTGGCGACAATGGTTTTCCTGTATTCAATTAGGAACAGGATTTCTCCAATGTCAGCTATTTTGTTGAGATAATATGGCAACAGTATATACAGTACGTCAGAGTAAAGTAAGAGCAGCATAAAAGTACTGAGTGAAATACAGCTATACACAAACCCTGTTTGTTCTAATACAACACGGCCATTCATACACATCAAATCATAAGTAAATGCGATATTACAAACACTATATATGTGTCCAGGGAGAGGGCAGGGGGCACTCAAACAGGCTGGTTATAATAAAAATCCTTTATTGTGGTCCGACGCCGTTACTAGGCTTTCACCGCGTCATCAGGGACACAAATGCAACTTAAACACAAACCCATTAAAATACACAAAAAGCACAAAACCACACCTCTTTACAAAGCATCGATTGGCTTCTGACTTATCCCCCATTGATCAGGTCAGCACCGCACACCTGATGGCTGAAGGCTCCATTAATCACTACCATAGCACAGCTGAACGGAGAGGTCCCCCACACTGACCTCACATCCACTCTGCGTGATCCTGTGGTGCTGTAGGGCAGTGGTTCCCAAACTGTGTGCCGTGGCACCCTGGGGTGCCTTGAAACCCTTACTGGGTTGCCTCCGGTTGATGGTTGATTAGTTCACAATAGGCAAATCAACATGATAGGCAAATCCAGAGATTGTGACTGCCAATCATAATATATATATGTGTACGGAATAGAAACAAATCTTGTCCCCCACTACATCATTAAACCTTAAGATGACATATACACACAATTTCTTTAATTCTTTAACATCAAACTTTTGGCCTAAGGGCGCCGTGGATAAAATTCTGAAACTATGGGGCGCCGTGATTCGAAAAAGTTTGGGAACCCCTGCTGTAGGGCCTCCGGCTGGCTGAATATGCATCATCATCCTGCACCAGGAAGCAAAGGCAGGCCAAACGGTCACTATGGAAAAAAATACAACATATAAAAAAAAATGAATTATTATGCTTGTAAACTAACATACTCGAAAATATATTAAAATCTGATGGAAATACATTATAACCATGATCATATGAATTCATATTAGAAGATATATTATATTACATGGAAAATAAAACGTTATTATAAGTATAATAATAACAAAAAGACAAGGCAAAAGTAAAAATCACAGAATGAGATTGATTGAGACTAGGATTAATAATAAAATAGCACAACCAGTAAAACCAGGAATATTTAGAGTCAGACCTTCATAGTTTACTCAGTAATAACCAGCATGGGTTCGTGAAAAATCGTTCATGCCAAACTAATCTACTTGGTTTCTATGAAGAGGTTAGCAAAAACCTTGATAATAGAAACGCTGTAGATGTGATTTTCCTAGATTTTGCTAAATCCTTCGACACAGTACCACACAAGAGGTTGATAAATAAAATGGAGGACATGGGATTAGGGGCAAATATCTGTAGATGGGTAGGGAACTGGCTGTGATAGAGAACAAAGAGTGGTTGTGAACAGTGCCGTATCAAATATGATACCAATACTAAGTGGAGTGCCACACGGTTCGGTTCTTGGGCCCATTTTGTTTAACATTTTTATTAACGATATTGGGATGGGGTTACTCAGCAATGTATCCATCTTTGCGGACGATACAAAACTGAGCAGAGTTATTAAATCATCAGAAGATGTCACCATGCTTCAAAATGATCTTGACAATCTAGATGAGTGGGCAAAAAAGTGGAAGATGAGGTTCAATGTGAACAAATGCAAGGTCATGCACCTTGGGAGACATAACCAGTTTGCTAGTTATAACCTAAGCGGGGATGCATTGGGTACATTAGTACTCGAAAAGGATCTAGGAGTCCAAATAGACAACAAACTGGGGTGTAGTGCTCAATGTAATATATGCCTCTGTACAAATCATTGGTTAGACCGCACCTCGAATACGCAATGCAGTTCTGGGCCCCGCATTATAAAAAGGACATCATAGAATTAGAAAACATCCAAAGAAGAGCAACAAAGCTTATTAGGGGAATGGAGAATTTAAGCTATGAGGAAAGATTAAACAATTTGGGACTATTTACACTAGAGAAAAGACGTTTAAGGGGGGATATGCTCAACATGTATAAATATATTAGGGGCCAATATAAGGAACTGTCAAATTCCCTTTTTTCTACTAGAAAGGAATCTAGGATTAGATTAGAAGAAAAAAAGATTTTGTTCATCTAGAAGAAAAAAATTCTTTACAGTCAGAGCAGTCAAACTTTGGAACTCTCTTCCGGAAGAAGTGGTGTCGGCAGACACTATAAATACGTTTAAAATAAGGTCGGATAAACATTTATTGGTTAAAAACATCCATGGGTACGAATAAGTAACATAATCTGTCTTTAAAATATCAGAACATACTATACAACAAGGGATAAGCTACTATAAACATAGGCTGAACTAGTTGGACGCAAGTCTTTATTCAGCCTCACCTACTATGTAACTATATATTGTAGAGAACGGGTGCCGGACGGGGTCCCGACAGTCGGAATCCCGACAGTCATTAACCCGACGTCGGGATCCCGACTGTTAAAACACCGACGTCGGCTATTCTCCCTCGTGGGGGTCCACGACCCCCATAGAGGGAGAATAGAATAGGTGGCTCACGTAGCGAGCCACCGTGCCCGCAGCGTGGCGAGCGCAGCGAGCCCGCAAGAGTCTTTGTTGCGCTGGCCACGCTGTCTGAGACCAGGCAGTTGGGATCCCGACATCGGGATAATGACTGTCAGGATTCCGACTGTCTGTGAATCATACCTCACCCGTAGAGAACACTGGGAGCCAAATGAAACACAGGAGCCCTAGCGTCTCCTTTAACCCTCCAGGTGCTATTGTATTTAATGAAAAAATCTAACAACTTTCTTTTTTAAGAAGGATTTTATCCCTATTGCCACCCCTAATCATTAGTGGAACCTTATCAACGATCATGGTTCTAATACTGGCCACGCTGTGTTTAAATAATAAACAATGGCGCACCACAGGGATCAGTATGGAATCCCGGCGGTTGGAATCCCGACAGTCGAAATACCGACGGCGGAATTCCAACAGCCGCAATGCCAACAAGGGGGGGTCGTGGATCACCCCCCCCCCTTGTGGGCTCACTACACGTAGCGGGCCCAGTGCCTCGCTACGCTCGGTACACTATTTTATTCTCCCTCTGTGGGTGTCATGGACACACATAGAGGGACAAACTGCCGGCATTATGGTGGTCAGGATTCTTGCGTTGGTATTTCGACCACATCCCTTACCACAGGTTGGTTGCTGTGCCCATTAGATATAGGGCCAGATGTATCAAACTTCAAACTAAGCTTCAAACAGTGATAAAATGGAGAGCGATAAACAGGGAGCTAATCATCTCCTACCTGCCATGTTACACCCTGTGTTTGAAAAATAACAGGTACAGATGGAGTGGGTCTCGCTCTTGCAGGCTCCCCCCGGGTCCCCGCCGCCTCGCTGAGGTTCACCCGGGGTCCCCGCCGCCTTGCTGCCCCCCCCCCCCCCTAACCCTGTCCGGAGACGGACAGGGTTCCCGTCCCCCCGCCGATGGGAAACTGAGACGCGCGTGCGTCTCAGTCAGATGGGGCGCCTCTCCACCAGATTCTGGTGCTGGCGCAGCACCAGCAAAGAAGAGACCCGCTCCATCTGTAGGAGCTGATTGGCTGGTTGTTTATCACTCTCCATTTTATAACTTTTCAAGCTTAGTACATCTGGCACAAAGACTGCTTACGGACCTAGCCACAGTTTCTGAACTAAACAGTGACTTATGAATGAGCTTCAGGTGATGCATAAGCGACGATGTCCCTAGGTGGCCAACGGCCTTACCCCTGCTTATTGCAGCATTAAATAAGCTACATAGCAAGATAATTGTTGTCTGGATCTGGATAAAAATAATTCCAGACCAAAGAGGTGGATTTTTTGGTCTTCTGCCCAGGCATGGTGATGGCCATTTGCATCCCATGGACAACTGTCTCACCCGGTGCCTCATTTAAGCAAACCACATCACCATCAGCAGCATCCTCCTTGTCAACTTTCTCCTCCTGGTGTACAACATTGACACCTTCAATCTCAAAATCAGGAACTGGACTGTGGGTGATCCTTCCAGCATATGCAGAGGGTGTGCTGCAAATGGTGGAAGGAGCCACCTCTTCCCATACATACATACATACATGATGGGAAGGTCAGGCATCACAACCACCAACACCCTTTGACTTTCCTTGAGGATTTGTGATACCATGTCTTTGAAAGGCACAGTTGTTTGCTGTGATTTTAATGACCGCTTAACTCTCTTAAAATTTCTAGCAGGGGGGGAGGAGGTCTTCGATCATCATTTGAAGCTAAACCACTAGTCAAGAACATACTGGCTGTTCCTTGCCACTCTGTGTTGTAAATGTCATATTGACAAGCTTACTTTTTTTTTTCCCTTCGTGTTACTGAACTTCGGCATTTTGGATTTTACATGTCCTCTACGAAGACATTGGGCATGGGCCTTAGCAGATGACGTTGATGGCATTTCATGACTAGTGGCAGCAGCATCAGCACTAGGAGGAAGTGGTTCTTGTGCTTTCACTATTTTATCCTCCAAATTGTTGTTCTCCATCATCTTTCTGGAGTTATAATAATATGTGTCACAGGAGAGTGTACCCATAAACCACACACACAGCAAAGCTTGAAAAAAATTATACAGATTTAAAATAACCCTTTTATTCTGGGTTTATGTAAATTGTTATATGCGGGCGGCACAGGAGAATGTATTCGGCCTAAACCACAAACACACAGCAAATTCTGAAAAAATTATACAGATTTAAAATAACCCTTTTATTTTGGGTGTTATTTAAATTATTATATGCGGGCGGCACAGGAGAGTGTACTCAGCCTAAACCACTCACATACACACAGCAAAGCCTGAAAAAATTATACTGATTAAAATAACCCTTTTATTTTAGGGTTATTTATTACATGTGGAAGGCACAGGAGAGTGTACCACACACACAGCAAATCCTGAACAATTTATACAGATTAAAATAACCCTTTTATTTTTTTGTTATTTATTATATGCGGGCGGCACAGGAGAGTGTTCCACACACACGGCAAAGCCTGAAAAAAATTGATGGATTCAAATTATCTTTATTTAGTGTCACTGGACTTATACGGCTGTAATCTGTACCACTGGACTTAACAGTAGTACCACTGGACTTTAACGGCAGTACTGGACTTAACGGCAGTACCAATGAACTTAACGGCAGTACCACTGGACTAGCAGTATCACTGGACTTAATGGCAATACTGGACTCAGGGCTGGTGCCACCACTAGGCAGCTTTAGGCATTTGCCTAGGGCACCGGCCACTGGAGGGCGATAGTGAGCAGCAGAAGCAGCAGCAACAGAGCTCCCGCCGGCGCCCGAGGAGAGCAACAAGGAGAGTAAGAAGAAAGCAGCTGGGACTGGAGCAGGTGAGGGAGCTATACCCCCGCCCCCGGATAGCGCCCGCACTCCAGTGACCCCCCTGGAGCCCTGCCAGAGCTGCGGCTATCGCCGCACCTGTAATCGCCGCGCCCCCCCGTGGAGCGGGATGCTGCTCCCTCACTCTCTCCCCCCCCTCCGGGAAGTGATGCTGCGGCTTCTCCGGCAACATCCCCCCCGAACGCCCCCCCTGCCGGAGCAAAGAGGCGGCCGCATCAACACCCCCCAGTGGTGGAGAGCTTATGTGCATTTTAGGAATAAACCAGGTGATAGCTCTACATCTAAACGAAATAAGGAATAAAACAAGTGAACGGTATTATACAAACCACCCTCGCGGCAAGGGCAAAGTATGCAAGAGCCACTTCTCAATTCTCATATTCTCAAGGCGTTTTGTTCACTGATCTGCTGAGGATGCTCCTGGAATAGGTTTGGCACCCATGGGTTTTATTCAAGTAATGAGAGTAGATATTAGTATCCAAGGTCAACTTATTTCTCACTGCAGTTTAACAGACAGTAAAGTGCAGCTGAATTTTCAGCACAATGGGGGAAATTTACTAAGATGTGTCAGATCCTGTCTATTATCTTCTAGAGCAGGCTTTCCCAACCACAGTCCTCAAGGCACACCAACACTGCAGGTTTTAGTGATATCCAGGCTTGAGCACAGGTGACTTAATTAGTACCTGAGTGATTCTGATTAAACCATCTGTGCTGAAGCCTGGATATCACTAAAACCTGCACTGTTGGTGTGCCTTGAGAACCGTGGTTGGGAAAGCCTGTTCTAGAGGGTGCTAAATAAATAAGAAGTAGATTCTGATTGGTTGCCCATAGCAACATCATATGTGAAGTATAATACACATCTTAGTAAATTTCCCCAATGAGTAAAAATTAATGCTGCCCATACGGATGCAATGCGACACTGAAGTGTGATATCTATCGCATCAGATCGCATCTTATGGTGCAAGAGTGCCCTCTTCCAGCACCCTATGTCGCATTCCATCTTGCGATGGCACATCGGGTGCTTGAAGAGGTTGGACAGAGGGCAGCGGAGTAGTATAGCGCTTTGAAGGAGCACTAGCGGGTGGCAGGGGCCAGAGCTGTGGCATAATTAAAAAAACAAAACAAAAACACTGGGTGGCCATCTGATTAGCTGAGAGAGCTCACAGTTCAAGAGTTTAGAGCTCAGTTTTTTTCAAATTCTGCCGCCACCGCTGACCCCTGCCGCCCGCTAGCACTCCTTCAAAGTACTACTCTACTCAGACAGACGCTGTCAGTGGTCCCTCCGGCTCCCTCTCCCCAAACTCGATGCAGCCGAAAGCGTTCCCTCCACCCCCAAGCCACAGATTGCATTTGAGCGATCACATGTGGTTAAAAACCACATGCAATCGATCCTGCAATTCAATAGATATTATGTGCAGCACATACTCTCTATCGACACCAAATTCAACCGGCGGGCCCACACATCGCTTCGCATGGTCCCTGAAATGTGCATACAATCATTCGATTTATCGAGCAGATGTGGTGGAAATCAAATGATTGCATGCTATATCTCATATGGGTATGGGCTACATAACAGTAGCTAAATATGTGATTTCTTACAAATTGATATACATATATTATGAAGCTTGGTGCCCTACATGGGTAACTCCTTTTAGAATGCAGAAATTTTAATTGTTAGCATAAAAAACCCTCTTTGGTCTCCTGTAGTGTTGGATGTACATACTGTATATTATTTTTTGGTACTTTGGCGACAGGCTACGCTATGTTTCCAGCATAGGCTAAGCTACATTGTCATCATAGCCCAATGGCTGCCTAGTGTAGTCAGCGTAGTGTCCCCACGGCAGCCCTGCATAGTCTGTGTTGTGTCCTCGTCAGGCAGCGTAGTCACCGTACTGTCCCCGAGAGCTGCAGCTCTGTCCCCGGCAAACCTAGTGAGCGCCTCTCAGCAGCGTAACTATAAATTTGGCGCCCCCCCGCCGATAATAAAACACCCCCCCCCCCCCCCTCACCCCACCACCACTCCGGACGCCGATGCCCCCCCAACCCCCCATCCCCCGCATACTTACCTGTATTCGCTGCGCTGGTCCCGGCTCCCATCCTGGCTTCATTCTGATATGAAACACGGACCATCACAAAATGGCCGCCCCCATACAGCAGACAGTTTTAAAGAACTGGCTGCTATATGGGGGCGGACATTTTATGGTAGCCCGTCGCAATAGCCAGGGGAGCCGGGACCGCCGCAGCGAATATAGGTAACGCTGCGGGGGATGGGGCATTACGATAGCACCGCAGCCCCCCGGCGCCCGCACTTACCCAGCGCCTCCCCGCGACCGCGGGGGCTGCGGTGCTGTAGTTACGCCAGTGGCGCCTCTCACACAGCGCTGATAACCGCCAGATCCCCTGTGCTGGCAGATGCCGCCGAAGAGGCGATCATGTGGGCACCGGTGGAGGGGCGCTCCATCTGCCGGGGACACATGAGGGTCTCAGACGCTTGTGCATCTCAGTAATTCGTAAAGGAAGCATTTGCCAGTGCTCCATATTACATACTGGCAAATGCCTCCATTTCAAAACCCGACTTTGCACGTCAGCCCGAAGCGTAGTGAGTGCAGAGAGCCCCGCAAGAGGACACGGTACACCGAGCCCGAAGCGTGTTGAGCAAACGCGGATTACATGTCAAGTATTCCGCATCCCCACGCTTCGGGCTCGGTGCCCTCGCCACGCTTCGGGCTCGGTGGCTTGCTGTGCTCACCACACTGACTGACTACGCTAACTACGTAAGCTCTGGTTAGCCGCAAATGGGAATACAATGCTGATTCTTATAGGGATGCTGACTACGCTGGCCGCTGGAACATTACGCTGATTCTGACAGGGACACTACGCTGACTACGTAACTGCCGCAGTGAAACTACACAAGTACCTATTTTTTTGCTAATGTGTGTATGCAGACTTTATCATATCCTTCATTTATGATGCCTAATATTTTAATCGGTAACATGGGGGAGGACTGGATGGCCCTGATTCACTGTATCAAACAGATCACAGAGGATCACATAGCAGTTGCCATATGCCATTTGGGAAGACAAAATACAGTACCTTCTGTGCCAGGATTTCTATGGTGCCTTTAACTGCTTAAGGACCTCTTACAATTTGCTAAAAAATATGTGCTCATTAAGGGGTACTTAGAACTGCCATTCCCCAGGGCTAATTAAGGGCCTGATTCAGACCTGTTTGCTAGGCTGCGTATACTCGCAGCCTATCGAACAGGGCAGCACCACCAGCCTCCCCTCTAAAAACCCGCCCCTCCCGCTGTTCACATCCCCTAGCTAGCATGCAAGGGGATGTGTACGAGAATACATCCCCTCTCATGTGGCTGTAGTGGAGGGAAATCATTCGATGGTAGCTGAACATCAAATGATTTTTCACCCCCTTCTTGTGGCTACGCCCACTCCATTTTACAGGGGCCCGTCAGACTTTTTGGTGCCCTGCAATATATAAGTATTTGAGTCCGCATTCCCGGAAGCGTCTGGTCATCAAGATGGTGCTCACTCCATGGAAATCACAGTCCGCAAATAAGCAACAATTAAGAGGGCACTCACCACAGAAATCTATATATACAGATGGAGCGCCTCTCAGCCAGTGCCGGGGCTCGCCAGATTGCCTACACTGGCGTTATGGCGCTCCATCTGACTGGGTGTCACATGCGTCCCAGTTTCCAGGCGGCGGAGGATGCAAACCCTGCCCCTCTCCGCTTCAGGGAGATGGGCAGGGTTAGGGGGGGAAGCGGGGAGGTGGAATCGGGGACCGGTGGCAAAACGGCGGGAACCGGCGGGGATCTCCTTAGTAAGGGGACGTGTGTGTGTGCAGAATGTGATTGTGTGTTTTGCGGGAAGGGACAATGCATATTCTTGCACCTGAGAGCACTGCTCACTAGTTCCAGAAACTGGATTTTGAGGAATATAAATGATCCTTATATTTTGAATTTAGATTTTCTAAAACCTAGATGATGGCATAGGATGTAACAATGTACAGAGGAACTAAAGTATAGGAGCTCTAACTAAAACAATAGAAAATTAAAAATAACTACAGCATGATTAGAATATATTTTATTAAAAGCACCAGAAAACCACAAAAATGTCCTGAACCAGAAAGGTATAAATTTCCACTATGTCCAAATATACTGTATAGAAGGAAATACAGAGAAACTCAAATAAACTCAAATAAATCCAAAAAAGTATGAGGACCACTAAGCAAAGTATTCTATTTCTATGAGGCAATTCTAACACAACCAGGATTTAGGTTATAATTTTCTGCTCCAAACTGAATATGTAGACTATTACCACTTAGGTGACTAATTTGCATAAGACCAAATGGGATAATGTACAAATAGACACCAGAAACCATTAAAGCATAAAAATTGCTCTTGGCATTAATCACTGACAAAGCTGGAAGCTCAGTGAGAAATCTCAGTAGTGCATGTGACGTTGCTTGTCTCTTTACCCTATCTGTTCCCATAAAACCGATCATAATATATAAAAATAGCAAAATGTGACATGCATGGGATTTGTAAAAGGAAAAAAAAATCTACGTTTTAGGACCACGGGGACAATTGGGCCTGACAGCTATCTCAGCCGTGTTGCTCAGTGAATATACAATTTTGTCACAGATACTGTAAGTTAGGAAAAACATGTTATTTTAAAGTAAAAGGAGCAATATTTTTTCCATTAGCGCTTAGCGGTTTAAAGTTAAAATAAAATGTTAGGGTGTTTGTTAACAGTGTTTATCTTCCTCCCTGAATCAGATAGACAGTCATAATATTTTCTGTAAATTGCAAGAAAACTGTCATACATGTAACATGGTTTATACTCCTTTCAAACATACTACCCGAGCCCCATACACTAATATTTCTGAGGGGCCCCCACCCTCTTAAGCACTAGTAGTGGTGTGGAGCAGGGAGGGAGGATGGGAGTATTGGTGGCAAAAAGGACCATATAATAGCTGACAGCTGCAGCCAATTATTCTTTTCAATTGGAGTACCCCCTTTATTAAAACTCTCCCCCCCACACCCCCGCAAATGAGAGCACCTACCCCTTTCATCATTACACCCTTCCTATCGAATGAGAGTACCCCCTTCAACTCTACCCCATTATGTGTAGATTTACTACCACATCCCTCACTACAAGAATCAGGAGTGGAGTTTTTTCAGGGGGCCGATCCTGATTGGCTGGGGATGGCACTAAAGGGCCCCATACATCAGCAATTAATTGTGACAATTTTCAGATATAGAGATGATTGCCACAATTAATTTTAGATGTGTGGGCTCCCCCTTTTGGCAATCCCAATCAGAATCGCCAATCGATTGCTTAATCAGGTTTTTAAACATGTTTAATAATCTGGTATTATCTGCAGATCTTTTTTAGATGTGTGGGCATTCCCAATTCGTTTTCTTCATCTATATACATTATGAACAGCTGAAATGACAATCGATTGGGGCAATTTCCAGATATGAAGATGCAATCTTTAGATGGAAAAATCTGCCGATCACTGAAAAAATCTGTAATGTGTGGGCAAAGTCGGATAGATCTGAAAATCCATTTATCTGGCCAAAATATCCCAATATCTGAAAATCCATAAATTGTGATTGCTGATGTATGGGGCCCATTACCCCTGGTTTAGGGGAGGAGCCAAGAATGTAAACAAACTCCGCTTCTCAGTTAATGGGTATGCGTTGTATCGGTTTGTTGTTTGGACTGAAGCAGACGCGATCTTCGCCGGAGGCCTCGGAAAGTATAATTTGCTTTCACAGGTACCCGCATGGAGTCTACTGGAGAAGAGGACTGGCCTATAATGGAACCACTAGGTACGTATAGTGTGATTCATTATAGTGTTAAATAAAGTTCTACTTTACTTCACACTACTTTTGTGTCTGTGTGTTTTAATTAACTAGTTGTAATGTTGTAGAACTACAAGTACCAGCCGGCCCTTTATTGCCCCACATGCTGGGACTTGTTGTTCTCCAAGTCCCTGCATGCGGTGCTGGCTTGCTGGGACTTGCAGTTCCATGACATTCCACAATAGTTTTATCTCTTATTTTGCACTTAAATGATCAGCCCGGTGCCTAGCTCCTGGGGCACCAGGGAGAGCCCAGAGCTTCAGCTGGTGCTCAGAATATGGGGGGGGGGCTATTCATTTTGTCCCCCCATATTTTGACCCTTAGGTGCGCTTAGGAGTTGTAGCAGCAGCTCTATAGGCCCCCTGTTAGTGGGGGATACAAAGGAGATGTAAAAAAGAAAGGTCTCCAATGTGGACAATTTTTTTCACATTTATTGTATAAAAATATATATATAGAACATAATTTTTTATTAAAAGATGTAAAACAAGGCAGAATTATATTTTTAATAAAATAGATGCTTGAAATCCCTACGTGTTTCACGACTTCATCAGGGGAAGACTCAAAGCAAATGATGTATTGGGCTTAATGATTCCTTTCAATACGGAATCTGCATTAAAATTCTAGCAAATCCCAGAAAGTAGGTAAAAACAAGAAAAGGTAAATTAACTATGGAAAATTCCAAAGTTTTTTTCTGCAGGTAGGAGATGGTAGCATTAACCAGGGTGATGCCACAGCAGCAGTTCCTCCAGAACAGATGTCGCAGCGATGTTTGGCATCTGTGCATGCACATTTATATGCATGTGCAGACGCTTGGTGCGAGCTGGCACGGCAAACTTCGCTGTCCTGCTCGCACCTAGCAGTGCGGGCGGGGGGGATGGGGCGGTGGCGAGAGTCTGTGCCCAAGGGAACGCCCAGCGTTTCGTGGGCATTCACATGAAAACGCCGGGGGTTCTTATGCTAATGTGCCCGTGATGCACATGTGGGGGGGGCATTTAGTGGGCTCGCAAAGCTGCAAAATTCGCAGCTTTGTGAGTCAACCAGAATAAAGTCCCTAATGTCTGTATTCATCCGCCCATAGAACTTTCTCGCATAATGGCTGGTTGCGCACTTCTCCTTACCATATAATCCCAAACTATCCCCACAAGGGACCTTTGTTGAAGATAGTCATGGCGTTCATTGGTCAAAGTAAGTCCGTGTATCAGAAGTACAATATATCACTATGCAAAGGATTCAAAATCAATAGTCAGTTAGGGGGAATAAAGCGCCTCATGGGAACATCCAATATGCCTCTTTTTCGCACAGTTTTGATTCACTATATTGACAAAAGTATTTGGCCACAGAGAAGCCAGATATACTCACAGCTGCAGGGTTCTGGTGTCAATTCCTTAGTGAATAGGAAGGTTAGTGGCTAACATTTATCTATTTGTAAACTAAATAATTAAGTAAATATTAAAAATATGATATTAAAAGTTCTCTTATATATGGCTCTACCTAGTTATTTCACTGCCTTTGAAAAGTGCATAGTTTTGTCCACAGACACATGGACTGTAAACACTGAATACATGAAGTCTCTTGAGAACGTTATCATTATTTCTGAAGCAGGAATCACCAGAGACAAGATAAAAGCATATATTTGTTCTTACAACCTGTAATAACAGCTTGTTTTCTTTACTTCGGCTGAACCAACGGCTGCAATCAAGACACAGGAGTGCAATGATACCCAGTTGTGCTGTAATGTTTACAAAGGTAATCAAAAGAAAACTGCGCCCATCAATCTGTCAAAGCAAAACTTTAGCACATTACAAAGCCATCATGATTTTGGGGTTTGCAGCATTCATAATTGACGTGTCAGTGACCTATCGCCGATAAACCTACACAACAGTGTCTGTGCTCTTGTTGGGACCAGGAAGGCAGCATAAAAAAGAAACTTTTATGTTATATACTGTAACCTTATTTAATGTATAAGTTATTGTCATTGGGCCTAATTCAGAGATATATTTTACCCTGACAGTTTGCATACATATCTGATGATAAGTACATCTTAGCATGTGTAGGATCTATACTGTGCGTGGGGAGATTTGTGTCTGCTATGATAGGTCATGCTGATGATCTGATGCTGCATCTACTGAAGAATGCAGGAGGCATCTATTTACACAAGATGCATCATGGGGTACTAGCATATTTTGGCACAAAAACTCAGCGGCTGTAGCTACTGTGTCCATCTCTGAATCAGGCTTATCATATGTGCCTAATGTATGTCATACCCAGGTAAGTGTTGTGCTGGTAGTTTAAAGTGTCTAGGTTCTCTTGTACATATCTATTGCAGCTCATTTTACTTCAGGAAACTTGCATTCAGTACGGGAACAAGCTGGATCAGTGGTACCGAACGATTTCCAGCAGTCAATTTAGCAATGTAATATTATTAGCATTCCTATAATAGTATAAGCACAACTTTGTTAGGTCTTTGTTTAATTAAAGCTTATTAAGACGAATAAGAACACCATACTTGCCTATCCTCCCAGAATGGCCGGAAGGCTCCTGAAAATCGGTTCTACAGTACATCCCAGGCCATGCGGAACGGTTGGCAACGTCCCCGCAATGGACATAGTCTTTCGGGTCCCCCTTCGGCGGTCCATGGGAACCAAATGATGCAAGTCACATCATTTTGGTTCTGCCCCCCACTATACAGTGCCTGTAATACTTGCCACATCCCCGCTTAACAGATCCTTTGATGAGCCCCAGCTCCAGCCCCACCCCTTTTGTGCTGGCTGCCCTCTCGCGGAGCGGGCAAGCCTGAAGAACACTTGCTCTGTGTAACTACTGGTATGACAATTAATTAAACTTAAATATTCCCCAAATGTACTCTAAGGTCATTAAAGTAGTTCAGTTCATTTGAAATATAACTATAATAGTGTGAATATTGCAATATGAGCACTTCAACAATGTAAACTTTTGCATAGAAAATACTGTAGCTGGAGTGCAGTCTTTGCCATTAGTAAATAAAGAGGACTGCAGTCACTATAGTTATTAGCTTTCTCTGGTAAAGTCCCCCACTGTCATGAGATGATGGTGTGCAGAAAAACAAATCCAAATTCCAACACTGCCGGGTACTTCCTCAGCAGCCGTCAGGATCTAGCCAGAGAAAAGTAATGCAGGGAGCTGAATCACAGTTGTTAATTGAGCCTGTCAGTGCAGCTCTTTCTCTCTCCCTCTGTCACCTCAGCGCTGCTCCCTCCAGCAGTCCTAACAGCTTCATCCTGCAACTGCCGCTACTATGGAAAAAGCAGGGGGCATATATCCCCTGCTATAGTCCCACTGTCCAATATAAGAGCAGAAGGGGAGATGCCTACAGAAGGATCTCTTCTGTGGAGGTACAGTATCACAATTATGCCATTCTATTCCAAAGAAAGAAAGTGCAATTCCTAACTAGTATATTATTATTATTATTATTATTATTATTATTACTACTATTATTATTCCACAGCAATATTTTGTTAAGACTTTTGGTATATACTGTATAATTACCCCATTGTGTTAGTATACAGGTATTCTGGTGACAGGTTTCTTTTACTTCCAATCAACCAATGCTTGTACTGACATTAGGCATACAGTATATTAGCCTATATAATGTGGCATGCAGATATTTGTGAGTGATGCACAGTGAGTACTTTGCCAGTTAGTGTTGTGCTGAAATCAGTCTGTGTCCAGCATACTTGCCTACTTATTTGTACTCCTCCCCAGAAGATACCTGGAGAGGAGACATACTGTAGCAGTGAGTTTTGGATGGTGGGGCTGGTCAACGACATCATTAGGCCTTACCCCCATAGTGGGAAAATTCTGCAATTTGCGGGTCCACAAAGAATGGGTGGGGCTAAATTATGCAAGTTTGTGTCATTTATCCACATCTCCTCAAAACAGAGCCTCAATACCCAGTATTTTCTCCACACCCTGCTCTCTTCACTAGGAAGCAGGCAGGTTCCAGGAGAACCAACTACTCTTTCAGGGGGTGCAGGAGACTTAATCATCAAATTAAAAGTCTTGTGCAACTTTCAGAAGAGTAGACAAGTATGGTGTCCAAAGAGATGTTTCATACCACTACTGTAACTGTACCAGGAAAGGTGAATGGAGTCAGTGACATAACAATGCCAGTCTAAGTGGTGGCTTAGGGAGTGCAGGTCTCTGCAGATTTCATGCGTTCTGGCCATCTGCATGGAATCTGCTGAAAGTGACCCTAAAAAAAAAGCTACCGCCTTGGAGGATACAGATGCTAGAGGTCCTACTGGACCTCTAGCATCAGTCTAGCAAGTGCAGAGCATATAGGGTTACCAGGAAGTGCCAGATTCAAGGAGCGCTTGCACGCATGTAAGCAAAAAAACCCTGGCAACGAACAAGAAACTCCTGGCAATGAGCAACGAGCAAGAAATCCAGGGCAATGAGCATGAAACCGCTGGCAATGAGAAAGTTACCCCTGGCAACAAGCAAGAAATCCAAGACAATGAGCATGAAACCCCTGGCAATGAGCATGGAACCCCTGGCAATGAGCATGGAACCCCAGGCAAGCATGAAGGAAAAAGGAATTATAATTAATATATGATAAGGGGTTCCAGAAACATTTTTGGCAGGGGGCACAACATTTCTAGTTTTGCCACTGAATGGGGTGCAATAGCTTCATTCTAATTCAGGTACAACAAGGTCGAGTTGGAATATTTACACAATGCTGTAGTTGATGTATACTGTATCTGGAAGGGGAAGGGGCTTATTCAGACCTGGACACAAATAAGGCAACAATTTTATAAGGAAAAGTTTACAAGCTGCATTTAAGCATTTTATTTTAAATTCTGTAGTTTTTACTATTATGTTTCATTGTGTAAGCCTTATAAGTTAATATTTAATAGAGAAAAAAAACATAATTCAATAAACATTGTAATAAAGTTCTATCAAGACAGTATAGTAAGTGACATACTTAGACTTATAAAAAAACAAGTCACTGGAAATTATTTAAAAATGTTAGTAACTAAGCATCAGACAATAGATAGGTGGTAATTCAGGCCTTCACGCTGGGCTTCTACTTTTCAGAGCCCAGCAATCCGTTAGCTTGGCTGCAAATGACATCGCAGCCATGCAAAGAACAGCAAATCCATTTGCAAAAATTAAATAAATGTGAGCAACCTGAACCTCAGTCAAATGTTCAATTCCTCAATGTGTGCAGCTCTTAACAAGGGCCAAACCAGGACCCAATCAGCAGAATCTCAGAAGAAATGAGAAAAGCGCACCATGAGCAAAAGATAATACAGTTCTTTACTGAAAGTATAGGCTCACATACATGAAGGTTTGAGGTAAACAGCTTGCCAGCATTAGAGGGAAGATCGCAGCACACAGTATTACAGATGCACGGTAAAAAAAACGTCCAGCGTCCGATTGCGGAGCGTTCGTCACTCCGTCCTCTCCGTGGCCTACTGAGAGGACGGAGTGACGTCCAACTGTGTGGGAGATCTGAGCGGCGGCTGAGTACGGTGGACGGCAATCGGATGCTGGACATTTGTTTTACCGTGCATCTGTAATACTGTTGGCTGGGCAGCATGGGCAGGGGTCCTGGGGAAGTGGGGACCCCCCCAAAGAAGCCCCCCTCCAGGACTTACCAGCCCATGCTGAAAGTCCGGGGCTGTCCCCGATGCCCCTGGGCGCTGGGCATGAAAAGTGCATGATGAAAAGTGTAAAAAAAAGAATAAAAACTATTGTCTTATACTGTAGAACTATGAGTCCCAGCAAGCCTACCCCGCATCCTGGGACTTGGAGAACCACAAGTCCCAGCATGCGGGGCATTAAAGGGCCCGCTGGCACTTGTAGTTCCACAGTACAAGAAATAGTTAAATAAAACACACATTGACACCCAGAAAAATAAACGTTTAATACATCCACAGCCCACACATACTGATACTTACCTACCTTGAGCCCTTGGGTCGGTCCCTGGATCCGGGGTCCAGGGTCCTGGCTCCAGGGCTGAAGAGTCCGGTTCCGGGGCCTTGGTCCTGGTTCCGGGGCTGGTCCGGGGTCCGGGGCTCCTGGGCTGAAGATTCCGGGGTCCTGGATCTGTAGTAATCCAAAGGGGTACCTGAGGAAGGAAATCCTAATTACCTGGTCCCCAGCGACGACCTCGGCATCTTCAGCTCCAGATGAGCTGCTCCCGGCTGGTACCCGCTCACGGACTGGAGAGACGCAGAGATTTTCATCTTCCGCGCCTCTCCTCCGGATGATTCTATTGGCCGCCTAGCGGCAAATCAGGAGCCGACTTTCTCGGCTCCTGCCCCTACCCCTGCTGACCAGCCAGGGGGATAATGCTTTGGCCGCGGGACCTTATATAATAAGTGTCCCCCGCTGTGGCATTACCCCGCTGGCTGGTTGGATCTGGTGCTGGTTCTTGAAATGCGAAGGGACCCCTAGTCATTTTGTCCCCCGTATTTTGGAAAACCAGCGCCGGACCTTGAGCCTGGTGCTGGTTTCATTAAATCAAGGGGACCCCTATTTGTCGGGGATCGTGATTTTATGTCACCAGCAACGGCTCAATGAGCCCGGGGCTGGTTATGCTCTGGCGGGGGACCCCGCGCATTTTTTTTTTTTTTTTTAATTGCGATTTCCTGCAAATGTGCGATTTTCAGACCTGAAAATCGCACATTTTCAGGACTAAAGAAATCGCATCAAATCGCACTCTCATTAAATATGCGAAAAACGGCCCAATCTTGCGATTTTCAAAAGTGCGATTAGGTGCGGTAAAAATCATGCGGTTTTTACCGCTACACATAGAATGTCACCCTATATATATACTCCTATCTCTGTCTCATGCACGGGGAAGGAGCTAGCATCATCCAATGGTATACAGGAAAACATGGAAATGTTTATACAGAATGTACATACAATGTCAAATTATTATTTTTTACATATTCAACGCCTTACATAAATATCATGAAACACAAACTTCAGTATAACATACAGACAAAATCCCAACTAATGCCAATGGGACGAAAATGCATTACATCCAAACGGAATCCAATATTTCTTAATAAGCCTGGTGTCATGGCAATGCTATATTGATCCTGAAGAGTAGATTCTTTGATGTGTGGTTCCCCCTTAGTATTCATATATTCCTCGAGAGTATCAGAAAATATATCACAGTGTATGGTGTTAAATATCATTCAACCCCAGGCGAAAAACACTCCTCTAAGGGGATGTGGTTAGGATAGAATAGTCCAAAGTAATAAACATGCTGAAGACTATTGTAAGTTGTTGAACTCTGCAATTTCAACAGTATGGTTCACCAAAACATCACACCCTTACAGCCTTAAGGAGAAATTGGAGGACTTTGAGAATTGGGCAAATCCAAACAAAAAATAAGATTAGTTACTAAATAAATCAGCTCAAAAGCCATAGCCCAATATCTGAGGAATTATCCCTCCCACCAAACCAGTCCTGCTCTAGACTAGGTCCATTATGCACAGTGCCCTAAAGGGCCGGCACACCAATCATCCTAGAGACATACTGTAGTACAAGTCTTCATTGCTGTGGAGCTAAGGAAGAAGTATGATTGCAGTGACAAGCACACAATCAAAACCATTTCATGGTTCAGAATAAACTATACTATAAATCATGCCTGACCTCAATACTGCAACAGACACAAGACATTCTCTATCAGTGTCACAAGACAGAGGGCAGTATTCAATGTCAAATATCGCCGTGTGCAGCGAATCCTGTTTAGGATTCGCTGCACACTCGCTGTGTTCCGGAGGGCTGGCTGCCACTCGCTCTCCCTGTAGTCAATTTCGGAGGGGTGAGTTGCCCCTCGCGGCGAATCTTAACCCCTGCAGCGGACAAGCGTCCGCTGCAGGGAGAAGTGGGACGGTGGCAGGCAGGAAATTGAAGTCTCCCTGCCTGACCCAGAACTTTTGTGGAGGGGAGGAGGGCTCAACGGGACCCAGGCAGCACAAGCTGCCCCCCCCCCCCAGAGCCAGCAGGGGACCGGGTATAGTCATGCATATGTAATGATCGGGTGCAGTGAATATATGAATATCTAATGAGCGGCTCGGCTCCCGGCCCCCTGCTGGCTGCTCTGTGTAAAAAAAAAATATTATATTTTTTGACACCAAAATTAAAACAAAAAAAACTTTTATTTTAAAAGTTCACATTCCACTTCTCCATGAAAAGATGGAGAATTGCTACACGGAGAGACACGGCGAAAATCACTTAGAAAGACGGCGAGAAGTGCACATTGAATAGGGTTTTTCGCTTTTTGAGACCAAAATTCTCCGTCCAACGCGAGAAAAGCACAAACTCGCCATAAAACATGGCAACTTTTTCTCATTGAATACTGCCCAGAGAGGTAGATGTATGAAGCAGTGATAACGGAGGAGAAGTGATAAAGTGCCTGGTACTTTATCATCGACCAATCAGCTCCTGACTGTTAAGTTACAGGCTGGATTTAAAAAGGGACAGTTAGGAGCTGATTGGCCGGTGATAAAGTTACAGGCACTTCATCACTTCTCCTACCTTGTCACTGCTTCATACATCTACCCCAGAGTTTAAGAACCCAGTTGTGACCGTAGTGGTTCAGTGGCGGACTTGAGTTGACTTCTCAGCAGAGGTGCGGAGTCTAACTGTCTGGCGATGTTCATCAGTGACCTCCGCAAAGAAATAGCTGCATCCAGACAGCATGTTGATTCCAACAATGACTAGGCTACTTGAGCTGTTTCCTTTGCTGTAGCTTCTGAATATTAGGTATGCCTACTCAGCAAAACTTAATAATGCCTTTTGGTAAAAACTTTGGAATGCTCACTTGGCAAATGGCGGAAGTATCCACTTAGGGGTAACGGAAATAATGCCTACTTGGCGAAACTAAAATAATGTCTATTTGGCAAAACTGAATAATTCCAACTTGGCAAAGGGTATCTGGAGCACCAGAAACTAACTAACTAACACAAGGATGATTTGTGCTCCAATCCCCCAATTTTGACATGTTGTACGACCGATTGTATGCAAAAAGAGCAGAATTGTACCTGTTTTCACTACGATTCTGATCTGATGCGCTGGTCGTCTGTCAGACTTGAGATTTTACCTTCTGCAGTAAAGATTTGTCAATCTATATTCGATTGGATACAAATCATGTTCAGACCCTGTGCAGATCGTGTGTGTTTGTATACTCCAATCCATCATGAGACCATTGTGTGATTTCAAAGGAAATCATTTCACTATCATTGCACGATCATGGTCGTTCTGGTGTGTACTCAGCTTAGGGGCTAAATAGTAACTTGATGGATCGCCCATGGTAAAATAGAGGCTGCCGCTGGTCGTGGAGGAATTCCTGGATGCAGAGAGAACTTCGGGGGTAATGACCGCAGGAACTAGTAACAGTAGCGTCAGGTTAGCCTATTAATGGCACAGAGGCAAAACTGATTTGGTAGCAACTTGGTAGCTGGTAGCCAGGGGCGAATTTAGGGGTCAGGCCGCCCCTAGGCACAACATTTTTGTGTCTCCCCTCCCCCACCCCCTATTTTAATGTAATCATATATGTATATACATTGTTATTTATATATTTCATAAAAATGTAACTGTAGCCCAATATTTTTTTAAGCACTCTAGACTGCTCACTGTACGGAGGACCCGGAGGGAAGGAGGCACTTATTAGTACAGTGATTAGCACAGTGTCTCCGTCAGTCTCTCTCACACTGTGACTGACTGAGCGCAGGGAGGATCTGCGCGCCACTCAGCTGCGGCATACGCAGCCAATAGACTGTGTGTGTAGAGTAGCCAATGGGCGGGCGCCGGCAGCAGTGAGCCTGAGCCATTTCTGGACACGCAGGGGGACCGTCGGACCCAGCCACTAAGCGGTGATGTAATGTGCATGGCACAGCGGGTGGGCAGTGGCGAGTGACGAGTGGCGCTGCCACCGACATATGATAATTCATGTCTGCGGCGCTCGTCACTCACCGCTGCCCACCCGCTGTGCCATGCTGCTATTTAACAGAATGTCAGCCTGCCTGCTGCCCTTAATTGGTGCCGCCCTGAGGCCGGTGCCTCACGGGCCTAGGCACAAATCCGGCCCTGCTGGTAGCCCGTAGTGACTTAATAGATGCGGCAGCTAGGTGAAGAAAGCTCCGACAGCACGACCAAACACCGACCATCGGAAGTATGCTGTGAAGAATGACTGCATGTTAAAGGATCTGAGTAGTCGCACAACTCCGGGTAACTATGGATAGCAGACTGGCAACTGGATTAACGGTTTATGGATGTACAGTGGGAATCCAGTATACGGCGGATATGCGGGTGGCAGCCGGGGTAAGGATTGCAGGGAGGAAGCCAGACCGCAGCTTGAGTCTGGTACTCCTGGTTACCACAGCCTGGCTGTGGGTAAGATCGGGTTTATGGCAAGAAACTGTACTGCTGCTAAGGCTGGAAACTGGTACAGATAAGATAGCAAACAGGAGCCATGTGCAGAGGCCAGGTATCATCTCAAACTGATGTCTGATAATGACGTTGCTGAAGGCAACTTCCTAGTACTGGAGCTGAACTTTTAAACCCCTTGCCTTGCACTGATTGGAAGGGAGTACAACAGGGACACTGCAATCCATGGCGTGGACTGAGGGAGCTGCAGGATGTTGTTGCATTAGACCTGTGGGAGGGGGGTAGGTAAAGCACTAGAGCGGACTTAAGACCCATACACACTGGGGGATTTTGAGCTGAAAACAGCTCAGTTTTGTTGTTTGAGCTTCTTTCAACTCAAAAGTCACCCAGTGTGTACAGGCCAGCAGCGATCGTTGTTGTGCGCACCTGCATCATCGCTGGCCCCGCCGCTCATCTGCTGGTATAACCAGCAGATGAGCGATGGGGTGGGCAGCTTCCATAGCACCCTACTATGGAAAGTTGTCCACCTCTGGGGAAAATCACTTAAACATGTGTATGGACCTTTAAGGTTAGTGGGGGGTTAGGATTAGGCTGCATTGGAGGAGGGTTAGGCACTAAAAAGGGGGTAGGGTTAGCTACAAATGGGGGTAGGTTTAGGGTGGTGGGTGGGTTAGGCAATGGGAAGGCTGGAACTAGTACAGCTAACATAGCAAACATGACTGGATGTTAAAGGATCTAATTAGTCGCACAACTCCGGGTAACTGCGGAGAGCAGACTGGCAACTAGATTAGAGGCTTATGGATGAACAGCGGGAATCCAGGATACAGCGGATAGCCGGGTAATTTATACCTGCTTGCTAGACTGCTTATATTGGCTGCCTAGCGAGCAGATAGAGACCACACCACTGAACGCACGCCCCACCAATGCCTGAATACCCGTGCCACCATGCAAGCAGATGTGAATGGTCGCTCACCATCTAGTCTATACTTTTTTCCTGCATGGAGATGGCTGAAATGGGGGAGGTGCTGATGTCATGTGATGTCAGCCACCTGCCCCTAGCAGGCAGGGGAACACCTGTGTTCTAATGGGCCTGTCCAGTGTTTCTATAGACATGCCCAACATTTTCATGAGGGTGCCCATGAAATGCTGGGTGGGCCCGTTAGAATCCCCTCCCCGCCAGTTACTCAGGCAGCAAGTGTCCTGGCAAATGAAACATTTGTCGAAGGAGCTTACTGCGGCGGTTTGCACATGTGCATAATTGCACAAGCGCATGTGGAGACCCCACCAATGGCCGGGGGGGGGGGGGGGGGGTGAATTCAGAGCTCAGTGTGCAGGTCTGAAACGCCCCCTATTTTTCTGCTGAAAGTCCCTGGATAGTGTAATGAGTAGTAGTGGCAGAGTACTGGCTATACTGTCATTCTCATTACCATTGACCAGCCATAAAACTTCTATATTGGTCCCCAAGTCCCTGAAGTAAGCGGTAAGCTGTTTACTCATTCATAGCACACAAATGATCAGCATATCTTCTATTTAATGAGACAAGCTCCCACCTTTGTGTAACATGCTATTGTTACAATGAACAAGGGAATACATCTTATTTAATGTGTAAATGCCCATGTAAATTTAATCATGTCATGTGTGAAGTAATGGAACAATGGAATCCTACAACAAAAATATGATGAGAAAAGGCAGAATAATGCAATAATATAATAGGGATCTGTTAGTCAGACATTCCTTCTTCCACAGACACTGTAGGGAAATAATGAATAGAATATCACACATTACTATAAAATAAATGTAGAATGTCCTTTGAAATACTGCAAAAGCTCATTCCGATTTTTTCTAAGCATTTCAAAAACTTCAGATATATTCTGATCAGTACACCCCAAACCCATCACAAAATGCAGCATGTACGGTGTCACCATGCTATCCGCTGGCATGCGCCTTATACCTGTTACACTGCTGCTGGCGCGATCACCTTTCACGTGTCCGCAAGAAGTCACAATGAAGTATTTCCTGAGAATGATGCTCACATTTGTTTTTTGATCAAGGAGATATTTGTTGTAGTGCTACATAGGGGTATGCGGTCCCTGGGTCGACAATGTCTGGGTCGCCACCTGGAAATGGTCGACATACCATAGGTCTGCATTGACAGAACTTAGATCGCCACAAACTTCAAGAGGTCAACAAGAGGTTTTTTTTATGTCTTTTTGGTGTAGACTGACTTGGTTCATATTTTAGTATCCAAGTGGGCATAGAGGGGGTTATTTTGGTTCACTCTTTCTGACAAATTCCTTCTTAGATGGACAAAACCATGTGCACTGCAGGGGGGCAGATGTAAAATAGGCAGAGAGAATTAGATTTGGGTGAGTTATTTTGTTTCTATGCAGGGTAAATACTGACTGCTTTATTTTTACACTGCAATATAGATGTAACTTTGAAGTAAAACCCCACCCAAATCTAACTCTCTCTGCACAAGTAACACCTGCCCCACCTTCAGTGCATATGGTTTTGTCCATCTAAGAAGGAACTTGTCAGAAAGAGTGAACCACAATAACCCCCAGAGCGGAAATATAATAATGTGCCGAAAGGACGGCGATGGGAAGCGGTACACTTATACAGTGTCCATGTTGTCATTCTGTATGTCGACAAAGACAACAAAAAAGGTGAAGCACTTGTATCGACCTTGTGAGTGTCGACCATGACCATGTCCACCTTAAGTGTGTGTCGAATCCTCTGAAGCAGCTGTAAACATCCCAATATAATGATTAATGGTCAGAACATTTGTGGTGTAATTTGGTAATCAGCACTTGTGGTGTTACACTTGCATCTGCAGTAGGATGTCTAGCTGAAGTGGAGGCTGTACTGTACTATCATCCTGTAATTATACAGCAGTGCCGTTTTCAGCTACTGTACAGTATGCTGTGATAGCAGGAAACACGACTTGACAATGGCAGGCTATAAGACAAAAGCGGGGGGGGGGGGAATACTGTATATTCAGTGCCTGTGTTGCAGAAAATTAATTATCTTGTGAATATATTAAGAAGGTAACTCAGCTAATATCGGTGATACCTGCTTAGATTTTCAATTGCAAAAACAATCCCCATAGGTTTGCACCAAGCTCTGAAACACATAGCTGTTTGCAGCTTGTCCTTCAATAGCTAATACCATTGGCACTAGGCATTGTACACTGTAGATAGTTGTTTATGGTATAAGACTCAGGTCCTGATTGAGAGTTCTGGGCGCAATATGGGGCCTATACACGTACCGATTTAGGGTCATTTTCTAAGTGATTTAACTAGATATAACAAGTGCCCCTACTGTACGTCGCTCTGTGTGTAGGGGCCATAGTGATAGCGATGTGTGGACCCGCATGCTGGATAAATCTAGTAATATCGCCGGGCAGGGCCAGTGTTCTCACCAGAGAGCTCAGAATGCTCAGCAAATCGCTACATGTGTAGGCCCCTTTAGACTAATAGACTTGTCGAGAGCATAGTGCATACAGTATGTTTGCTGGGGAAATCACCATTCATACTGTGCAGGTAATGAAAGGTATATAACGGACATGTTTAATAATACTGACATGATTAAATGATGTTTGTGGAATGTAAAGTAGGCTAAACTTGGCTTCTGGGGAATTTGAGGAAGACTCATGCAGCTCTTTGGGTGATACAGATGGTCCTGTAGCACAATATACATGAGGTGTAATCCCCACAGCTTTCTGGAAGTCCCTTTAAGAAAAGGGATTACAACATACCTCCCAACAGTCCCGATTTTATCGGGACAGTCCCGATTGTCAGGGCCTGTCCCGATGTCCCACCCGCGGGCGGCAGTGTCCCGTGGTGTGGGGGGGCTGTTGGGAGTCCCCCCCTGTCAGCTGCTAAGCAGCGGGGAATAAACGCTGTGCGCATGCGCACAGCGTCTATTCCCGCAGCCAGGGGACTGGGGGCATGGCTAGAGGCTCACAGAGCCTCTGGGTCATGCCCCCATAGCGGCAAAATGGAGGCGTGGCCTCGCGGAAGAGCCGCAAGTATAGGCCACGCCCCGAAAATTTCGGCGCACCTCCGGCGCGCAGGAGCATCGTCCCAATTTATGAACTTAAAAGGTTGGGAGGTATGTTACAATATAACTAATAAGTATTCTTGTAATAAAATGTGCAGCTCCTGCCAACATGGAATGAACTAGGTAATTTTACTTTTTAGTTGTCAACTGCTTGGCCCTTTCACCCCTCTTGTCCTGGCACGGCACCATACTTGAATACTCTAATGTAATGTAGCCCTGTCCTGTCTCATAAATCACTACATTTTGTTGGAAGCCTAGTGACTGAAATACTGCCCCCCTCCAATAGTGCAAGCAGCGTCTCCTTTCTGGACTTTTTCCAGGAGGAGATTCTAAAAGCAAGCAAGCAACTTATTTATTTGTAAAGATATGCTTATGTGTATCCCATGCATGTTTAAATTGATCTAATGTCAGGCTCTACCACCTCTGATGGGAGGCTATTCCACTTGTTTACTACTCTTTCTGTGAAGTAATTTTTACTCAGATCTCCCCTTAACTTCCCTTCCCCCAGTCTCAGTGCATGTCCTCGTGTTCTAATACTTCTCTTCATTTGAATAATGTTTCCCACCTCGACCTTGTTAAAAAAAAGTAAACCCTTCATAAGTTTCTATCATGTCCTTTCCCTTCTCTGCTCCAAATAATACATACTGAGAATTTTTGGTCTTTCAGGGTAAGTTTTGTGATGTAGGCCATTTCAGTTGCCCTTCTTTGTACCATCTCTAATGTACAGTATTTATATCCTTCTGGATATACGGCCTCCAGTACATCAGAGTATTCTAGAAAAGGTTGTACCAATGACCTATACAGTGGCATTATCACTTATTTTTTATGCTGTTGATATGCTACTAAGCATCTGACTTGCCTTTCTTGCTTTGTTACATTGCTGTGCTGAATTTAAGTCACTTAAAATAGTGAACCCCTACATTCCGTTCCTCCTCTTTAGTTTCTAATACAGTGCCATTAATACTATAATTAGCCTTTGGATTTTTGAGACCCAATAGCATTATTTTGTATTTTTTCACATTAAACTGTTATTGCCATGTTCCTGACCTAGTCTACCTAAATCATCCACCATTTGTTTTACCTCTGCATGTGTGTCTACCCTTGCCTACCTTTGTGTCATCTGCAAAAGGCATACTTTCCCTTCAGTACCATTTGCAATGCACCAATAAAGATATTAAAACGCACTGGTCCAAGTACAGATCCTTGAGGTACTTCAGTGGTAAAATTACCCTCTTGTTAATGCACTCCATTAACTACAACTCTCTTTTTTTTATCCTATAACCAAAATATTATCCATATTAGTATCCAATGCCATGCTTTTGAGTTTATTTAGCAGTCTGCAATGTGGGACAGTGTCAAAAACCTTACTAAAGTATAGATATGCTATATTTATAGCCCCTTCTTTATCTATTACTTTAGTCACCCAGTCAAAAAGGTTTGTTTGATATGCTCGCCCCCAAGTAAATACATACTGTTTGGGATCCTGTAAATTGCTGCATTTGAAATCTACAAATCTTTCATTTAAGAGTGTTTCTATCAATTTCTCAACTTCTGATGTGAGAATGACTGGCCGGTAGTTGTTTGCATTTTCCTCGCTTCCACTTTTGTGCAATGGTACAGCATTAGGCTTTTTATATGATGAAGGAATACATATATTTCACTGCACTTCTTTAATCAAGTGCATAATATATAGACAATACAGTAGCTTTCTCATGCTTTATTCCAAAATCACACATTAGGAACCAGAAACCCTGCATTATCCTCTGAAAAGCAGTGGATCCTGGACAGTTCACTTCAAACCTTTAAGACATGTTAACTATAGCGTATCTAACAGTAGCTGAGCTGAAACACTTCATGGCTTTTCATTTTCAATAGGAAATCTTTTCAATGAACTTATCAATGCTATACAATAGGAAAAGGAATCTCCTCAACAATTCATGTATTAGAACATGGCACTGAAGCAATATACAGTATGCCTTTTTGCTTTTCCCAAGGGAGGTACAGCCTTTGGCTATGAGAATTTAGTTCAAGGTGTATTTTTATATTCTATGTACCAATTTGTAAATGAGAAAATTGATAGTATCCAAAATAATTCAAAACCTTATGTGTCAGATTTTACAGTTAGTGACTATATAAGGCTTGAATGGATTACTAAAGCTACAAGTGAACATCAGAGGGACCATAATCACAAAGTAAATCACTGATGGGTAGCTCTTAGAGGTGCACAAGCCCAGTCAATGAGACGTGCAATCTGTTGAGGAAGGTGTTTAAAATTGTGTTATTACTACAACTGAATACTAATACCCCTTTCACATCACCACTTATTACTGGGTACAAGTCAGTTTCTTGCTGGCTCGACCCGGTAATTAGTGCGACGTGAAAGGGGTTAGCACTTGTAGCAGCGCCAGCTCTAAGCGCTGCCTCCTCCCCCGCTCCCCGATGATGCGCAGACTCCCAGCCACGCCCCCTGGATGATGTCAGCGAACCGGCCATTATGCAAAAATGCAAGGTTGCTCCGGAACTGAACTGTTTCAAAATCCCAGTGCAACCCTGCATTTTGCAATGTGAAAGCCGTATCAGTGGTGTCATAGAAAATAATAAAGTAGAGGCAAATGCCAGAGTCATCTAAAACAGGGAAAGGAGTTATTGTTAAGGTATCAAATGTGGCACAGGACTGTGGGTTGTCTGAGTAGAGACAGAGGAGATCATTCTGGTCCACATGCAAAGCTGCCAAATTAGCAGCTTTGCCTGTGCTTTTAACCTCACCCCCCCCCCCCCCCTTTCATGCTGTTTCCCTGCATGCATGCGAATGAATGTTACGGTACGCAATCCTTTTCCCATGCTGGAACATAAACTTGACACACTCCGTCCCCCTTGGCTTGCGCTCTATTAAACTGAACCTCACCCTGCACGATATCACGTCAAAGCGCTCCCTCAACCTGCGGCCTGCTCTTTATCACATTGATGCGCTCCATCACCCAGAGGCCTTTGTTCTATCACACTGACACACTCCTCCCTCAACCCGTGGCATGCACTCTATCACACTGACGTCTCCCTCACCCCTCGGCTTGGGCTCTATAACACCAATGCGCTCTCTTACACTACAGACTGTGCTATATCACACTGACGCACTCCCACACCCCGCAGTCTGCTTTCTATCACACTGACGCATTCCCTCACCCTACGCTTTATCAAACTGACGCACTCCCTCACCCAGCAGCCTGAGCTCTATCAAACTGATGCACTCTCTCACCCTACGGCCTGTGCTCTATCACATTGATGCACTACCTCACCCCATGGCCTGAGCTCTATCATACTGACACACTCCCTTACCCCATGGCCTGTGCTCTATCACACTGACGGACTCCCTCACCCCGCAGCCTGCACTCTATTACACTGATGCGGTCCCTCACCTGGTGGCCTGCGCTCTATCACACTGATGCACTCCCTCACCCTGCAGCCTGTGCTCTAGCGCACTGATGCACTCCCTTAACCCACGACCTGAGCTCTATCACACTCAGGCACTACCTCGCCTTGTCACCTGCACTTTATCACACCGACATGCTCCCTCACCCTGTGGTGTGTGCTATATCACACAGATGCACTCCCTCACCCTGCACGATATCCCACAGACACACTCAATCGCCTATGCTTTATGTTGCTGAAGAACCCTGTGGCATGCTGGCAAGCTCTGGAACCCTCCGTCCTGACCCCCCGCAGGCTAATTCTGACCCTCCCACTAGTGCTTAACCCTTAACCCCCCCTTCAGCCTAACCCTTACTTCCTTCAGCCTAACCCACCTCCCAAATATACACACCTCCCATACCACACTTACCTTTGAAACATCCACAGAGTGCAGTCTGGCTGGTTCTGGACAGGCCTGGAACTGTAGTTGCACAGCAGCCTCTCCTTTCCCTCTTGCCCAGTCAGCAGCAGCCATCACACCATGTAGCTCCTCCCCACGACCTAGTCTAATTTAGCCCTGCCCCCCATGGGTCCCGCAAAGCCCCGGGCACCCGCCGAGCTGGGGTGCCAGGCAACCGAACCATTGGTCAGCCATCTGAAGAAGGATTGTTGGGAGCTGAGCAACAGTGTGACTCCGTGGGGGAGCTGTTTTGGGACCCCCCAGATCGGCGGGGCCTGGAATGACTGCCCCCCTTGAGCCCCCCTATTGCTGGGCTTGGTTAGGAGATGATTGGTGGTTTATCACTCTTTATTTTATCACTTTTCAAGTTTAGTACATCTGGCCCTTAATCTCTTAATTTTTTCAGATTCCTTGAAATTCAAAGGTTTAGCACAAGTGGTACTGTACCTTTTGTGTGGTATGGGTCATAGAGTCAATGCAATTAAGGTTGACAGTCAATAGGTTGACAAATGTTGGTCAACAAGAAAAAGGTTCAAACTTGAGAAAAGTCAACATACATGTATATTGGATTGACTTGGTCAAAATGTTGACGCAAGCAAAAGATCAAGGTACTTGTGTAGTTTCACGGCGGCACCTTACATAGTCAGCGTAGTGTCCCTGTCAGCAACGCAGCCAGTAGCGTATTCAGTGTAGTTGGCATAGTCAGCACGCATGTCAGCATCAGTGTTGTGTTCCTGCTAGTCAGCGTAGTTAGCTTAGTCAGTGTCCATGTCAGCATCAACGTCGTGTTCCCGCAGCCAGCATAGTCAGCGTCCCTGCGACTGTGTGCGCGTTCGCGGCTAACCAGAGTTTACGCAGTTAGCGTAGTCAGTCAGCATTACGCAGTTAGTGTAGTCAGTCAGCGTTACGCAGTTAGGGCCTTATTCTAGTTCACTCTTTCTGACAAAATCCTTCTTAGATGGACAAAACCATATGCCCTGCAGGAAGGCAGATGTAAAATGTGCAGAGAGATTTAGCTTTGGATGAGTTATTTTGTTTCTGTGCAGGGAAAATACTGGCTGCTTTATTTTTACACTGCAATATAGATCTCACTTTGAAGAAAAACCCCACCCAAATCTAACTCTCTCTGCACATGTTACATCTTCCCTACCTGCAGTGCACATGGTTTTGTCCATCTTAGAAGGAATTTGCCTCTAAGAGTGAACAAGAATAAGGCCCTTCGTGTAGTCAGTCAGCATTACGCAGTTAGTGTAGTCAGTCAGCATTACGCAGTTAGTGTACTGTAGTCAGTCAGCTTTACGCAGTTGGCGTAGTCAGTCAGCATTGTGTCACCGCTTATTACATTGTGTGGGTTATGGCTGCCGAACCATTAACCATTTTCAACCTGCCGCAGATGGATGAGGAGATGGTGGCGTTTTTCCAACGCCACCACTTGCTGCCAGAGACACAGATCTGTGTCAACGGGCATCCTATGCCACATAAGACGATGTGGGAAGAAGGTCAGTCTCCGGGCTGCACAATGGTTTAGCGGATGTCACCTGACCTTTCTGACCCTTCTGCGGTTCATATTTTTGTGGGTGGAGGAGCTGGCAAGCATTCAGTTTTGTGAGCGCCACCTCAAGATTTCTAACAAAACTGCCATTATATATATAACAATCTGATGCGGGATGCGTGTACCCAATTTCGGATCGGCGGATTTCAACAGACTTTCCCAAAATCTCTGATATATATATATCTTTCCCCAAAGTAGTGCGTACACACTGAGCCATTTTCCCAAAGAGCAAGAGATTTTCACGAGGTGAAAGACTTTGCTGAAAATCTTTCATATAAAAGCTGATTTCTGTGCCAGCAGTCTATATATTACTGACTTATGACTGTCATTGGTGCCCAGTGGTGCCTGTAATATATAGATTGCTGGCATGTACCAGCAATCTATATATTACTGGCTTAGGATTGTCATTGGTGACCAGTGGTTCCAGTAATATATAGATTGCTGGCATGTGCCCACAATCTATATATTACTGGCTTACAAAAGAAAACATTGGTGGCCAGTGCTGCACCATGTTGAGCAGGACGGAGGGAGGCAGGGCATGTGGCCAGACCCGGTAGGACAAGCACAGGTGACCAGCGGGTGGACTGGACCAGCGCGGCTAACGGCAGGGTGAGACAGGCGGGGGAGCAGCGCTCTTCAGCAGCCAGCCGCCGCAGCAGCAGCCAGCCGGACATAGCGATTCAGCGGGGCAGCGTGGACAAGTGAGTATAACAGGAGGGGAGGCTGGGGGGCGGCAGCGGGGCGTGCCGACGGGCTGAAAGTGGTTAATCTTTCAGCCCGGCAGCGTACACACACAGAGATGATGGCTGAAAAAACCAGCCATCATCTCTGGCATGCTGGTAAAACAAGCAGATGAGAGACTTTGACAGCGATGATGCGGGAGCGTGTATCATCGCTAGTCTGCAATCTGGGAGGCATACACACTAGGCGATTTTCAGCGGAAATAAATTGCTCAAAACTGCTGTTTTGACCGATTTTCAGGTGAAAATCATCAAGTGTGTATGGGTCTTAAGAGCCACATTGGATGTGTCCTACCACAGCAGAGGCTCTTTGGTGGGATACTGCGTGAGACCTGTGAACGCTTCATCACACCAATGGCCAGCCGTGACGCCAGGACCCTGATGCCTGCCATCGAAGCACACATAGAGCCAGGTACCACCATCTACTCAGACTGTTGGCGTGCGTACAATATGCAACAATAGGAGCAGGCAGGGTACCACCACATGCGCGTCAACCACCAGTATAACTTCGTGGACCCAGACACTGAGGACGCGGAATATACGTCAATCAATATGAGTCTGCTCGCCACGCTTCGGGCTCAGTGGCAAGCTGCGCTCGCCACACTTTATAAAATCAACTCCATGCCAACGTGGATAGTGGGGGTATGAACAGGTCGGGAGGGCTCGCTACACACGCCACGCTTGGGGCTGACGTGGATAGTGGGGGTGTTTCAGGAACACATTCACTCCTGTCATTTCAGGCAGGTTAAAAACTGTCAATGGTTCCCGCACAATGTAATAAGCGCTGACACAACGCTGACTGACTACACTAACTACGTAAGCTCTATCTAGCCACGAACGTACGGACTACGCTGGCTGCAGGAACACAAAGCGGATACTGACAGGGATGCTGACTACGCTGCCCGCGGGAACACTACCCTGATTCTGACAGGGACACTATGCTGACTACATAACTAGCGCCGTGATAATACACAAGTACCAAAAAAGTAAAAATTTGAAAACTCTTGTTGACCTTTTCCATGTTGACCTATTGCACAAGTACCATCTACCCCACCTGCAGTGCACATGGTTTTGTCCATCTAAGAAGGAAATTGCCAGAAGGAGTGAACCAGAATAACCCCCCAAGACTCAAGACTAAATACAGTAGGAACATGCTGTAGTAGCATGCTGTCATTTATTTTGAGTATGATCTATAGATAGGGAATAATGGAGAACTATTTTTATTAATAGAAATGTTATGACAAGTAATAGTCTATTTTAACTTCCTTTATATGTGAATTTTCTGTACTGTAACATTCTTCCAATCTGACGATTACAAACATCGGCTTTACCAGTTCCGTCTGACGTTTCCCTTATCATTGTAAGAATTCTGTTCTTGCTTTTTTGAACTTTTGCTATGTGTGAATGGGTATGGGACATAGGGTTGACACTATAAATGTCAACATACATTAGGTTGACCATTAAGGGTCGACAGGTCTAAGGTGGACAGGGCCAGAAGGTCGACACAATGGTAAGGTCGACAGTCAAAAGGTTGACATGAGTTTTTCACATTTTTATGTTCTGATTGTTGACGTAAGTCTACATGTACGTCGCTAGGCTTGCCATGCTTTCGGCACGGTGCCTTGCTGCACACACTATTATATTCTCAAGCCCTCTAGTGTTCGACCTAATGTGTGTTGACCTTCATACTGTTGACCTATCAACCGTGTCCCGTGTGAATGGTGAGGGGTCCATTGAGTGAAAAGAAAATTGTATAATTCCCCTCCCACCTCTTAAGCTTAACCCTATAGCAGGTTAATTATTAGCATGAAATACAATAATTACAAGCATCAATATTAATTTATAGCATCAGGTCCAACGTCTAAACAGGCTCAACAGCCCTAGCGCTAATAGCAGATCCAATGGCGTGCCACTTTAAAATAGGAACATTAACCTTGTTCAACATTCAATGTACTATAGACCATTTTTTAATAAAAAAAAAGAAATTGCAATTAATTTAAACATTAACACCAGACTGTTTGAATTGCAAAAAAAAATTGACTGCAAAGGGTTAATTTAGTATTAGTATGATTGTGTTTTTGTTAATATACGGTCAGTTTGTATCAGTTGCTCTGTGCAGATCTAAAATTTGTGCTTGTTGGAAATTATTATCTGTATGAAGCCATGCACAGTGGCATCTCCAGAGGTGGGCCAGTGAATTATTATATACTAGCTGACCCGCCCCGGCATTTCCAAAATTGCTGAAAAATTTAATTTTACAGTATGCTGTGCCAAAGACCTACGATTGTAATTTGTTAAAGATTCCACCATAATGTTAGAATGTGTTTGCATTGATACTCAATGATGGCAATGAAATCAGGTGTGGTGTTGTTGTTTGAAACACAACGCTCCTGAGTTGATAACTTGTATGTGTTTATGAATTACACATCCACTCCTGAGATTTAGCAACTATGACATACCTTCCAACATCTGAGGGTCAGAAATTGGTACAAAATCAGAAAGGGATGTGGCCACGGGAAAGGGGGCATGACCACACCTCCATTTCTATACTTTCAATGGTACAGTTTTAATTACAGGCATGGAGTGCGTGGAGACTGGGGTGGGCGTTACTTACCGCGCCATAATTAATTAAAAATTCACCACTCCCTGCCACTGCCGCTCCCCTCACCGATCCTGCCTGCAGCAGTCTCTGAGGTCTGGAGATCTGTAAAGCACATGCACCGGCCATCTCTACCAAACTGTGGGGCAGCCCCTGAGTGTGGGAGCAGGTCCTCAGGCCTGGCCACATGAGGTCATGACGCGAGGCACGCTACCTGGACTGCAATGCACCGCTGGGAACGTGTGCAATGGGCCAAATTCTTCCCTACACCCGCCAGTCCAATCCACTGATCCAGCCATCGCAATCATAAATGGGTGCATTGATAAGGTTTGGAGTGTAAGAAGTTGAAGAATAACACTGAGATAAAGATTTGCCATGTTAAAGTGTACAATTTACTCAATAAATCGTGAAAAAAAATATAAGTGTACATAGAAGTACAATCAAAAAATGAAAGTAAGAATAAAAAATAAGTTCTGATTCAAACTGATAATTGTTTGGATGGGGGTGGGTTACGAAACAAATCTATAGGTGGGGGTATGGATATTGTGGGCATAATTGGTGTTTGGTACACCTACAGGGGGTCCTCAATTGATGGGATTTTCACTACAGTGTCACAGTGTCACCATAGGGGGATTCCTAATTGGGGTCCAGGTGGTCTTTTTGGGACCCTTTACGATCCTGTAGGTCTCTTCTCCTTGAGCCTATGGTCTCCCTTAATGATAGTCAATCACTGAGGGAGACCATAGACTCCAGGAGTAGAGACCAACGGGATTGTAAAGGGGTCCCTAAAAGACCACCTGAACCCCAATTGGAAATCCCCTATGGTGATACTGTAGTGAAAATTTCTCATCAACTGGGGACCCCCTGTAGGTGTACCAAACACCAATTATGCCACCAATATCCATACCCCCTCCACCTATAGATTTGTTTCGCAACCAACCCCCATCCAAGCAATTATCAGTTTGAATCAGAATTTACTTTTTAATCCTACTTTCATTTCTTGATTGTACTTCTATGTACACATATTTTTTTTCACGATTTCTTGATTAAATTGTACACTTTAACGTGACAAATCTTTATCTCAGTCTTATTCTTCAACTTCTTACACTCATAACATTCAAACAAATACATGCAGCACTCATACCCATCGATCAAACATTATCTATGAACCAAAAGGGTCTTGGAAACCCTTAAGGCAGAGCAACGCCTAACATCCAACTGACTAACAGGGTGAGTGCAGTGTACCCACTTTGTATTGATCAACGGGTGCATTGGCCAGGACAAAGATTTCTCAGTGCAACCGACGGGGGAGCGCAGTGACAGGCTGGAGGCCTGGAGAGACGGATAATGGAAAAAAAGAAA
Organism: Crinia signifera; assembly: GCF_055691185.1. Lineage (NCBI taxonomy): Eukaryota > Metazoa > Chordata > Amphibia > Anura > Myobatrachidae > Crinia > Crinia signifera. Next base: position 227,259,586 of record NC_139221.1, read on the forward strand.
AAACAGTACATTAGTTACATTTTTTATTTGCCGGTACAGACTGTTAAATAAATGGCAAATTATTTTTTATGTGTTTTGTGTATTTGTGTGTGTTCTACTGTTTTTGTGTGTGTGTTGTAGTGTGTGTTGTGCGTATCTGTCCAATGCGTAAGTGTGTGAGGTGTGCTATGTATATACAGTATGTGTATTTGTGTGTTGTGTCTTTGTGTATCTGTGCAATGTTTAAGTGTGTGTTTTGTGTGTGTTGTACTATTTTTTGGGACTGTGTTGTGCTGTTAGAGGTATGTTATGTGTGTGTGTTGTGTGTATCTGCGCAATGTGTAAGTGCGTAAGGTGTGCTACGTATAAATGTGTGTGCTGTGTGTATCTGTGCAATGTTTAAGTGTGTGTGTTCTGTGTGTTGTACTCTTTTTGGGTGTGTGTTGTAGTGCATGTGAGTGTGTGTTGTGTTGTGTGTATCTGCTGAATGTGTAAGTTTGTGAGGTGCGCTACATATATATGTGTGTGTAGTGTGCTGTGCGTATCCTGGCACTGTTTAAGTGTGTGTGTTCTGTGTGTTTCTGTATCTGTACAATGATTAAGTGTGTGTGTGTTCTGTGTGTTTGTTGTATTGTTGTTGGGTGTGTGTTGTAGTGTATATGGGTTTGTGTTGTACTGCATATGGTGTATTATGTGTGTGTTTTGTTGTGTTTATCTGTCCAATGTGTAAGTGTGTGAGGTGCGCTATATATACATGCGTGTGTTGTGTGCTATGTGTGCGTATGTGGTGTACTGTGTGTGTGTGTGTGTGCATGTACAATGTGTACGTGTATGTGTTATGTGTGGTCTATGTATATCCTCAATTATTCCTAATTGTTTAAAGCAGGGGTGTCCAAACTTTTTGTGATGAGGGCCAGATTTGGTGAAGTGTAAATGTGTGGGGGCCGACCATTCAGCCTGACATTCTTTGAATCATTAATCACATCAGAATGGTCCCCCACTCTGCCCCCATTCACTCTATGTCCCCCAGCCTGCCCCCATTCACTGTATGTGCCCCAGCCTGCCCCTCCTTGACTGTATGTCCCCCATTCACTGTATGTTCCCCACTCTGCACCCATTCATTCTGTCCCCCAGCCTGCCCTCTTCTCTTAATGTCCATCAGTGCCTCCATTCATTGTATGTCCCCAAGCCTGACCCTCCTTCACTTTATGACTCCCATTCAATGTATGACCCCCATTCACTATGTATCCAACTCTGCCCCCATTCACTGTATGTCCCCCAGCCTGCCCCTGCTCCCCCTTCTCTGAATGGCCATCACTGCATGTCCCCCAGCCTGACCCTCCTTCACTGTATGTCCCCCACTCTGCCCCCTCCCTTCTCTGTATGTTTCCCATCCCCTTGGAGAGGCAAAGCAGGAACTGCAAGTACAGGAGATGCTTGGGCTCCCGCTGCTGCCCTCCGCCGCTCTGCATGTTACGAGAGCAAGCTTCCCCCTTGCTGCCCCGCTCCCCAAACACTGCTGTCATTGTGATTGTGAAGTATGGTGATATACAATTGCAGCAGGGGTAGGATGCCAAACACATCTGACTGTGGCAGCCGGCACCTCCTCACTGCAGCAGACAGCAAGGTAAAGGCGCGCTGGCCGGGGCCCCACCTTTAGTGTCCCACATCTTCCCACATCTGATGCTCTGCCCGCTTCCAGCTGGAGGCTGCGGGCCGCTTGAAATGACAGCACAGGCCACAATTGGCCCCAGGGCCTGACTTTGGACATGCCTGGTGTAAATCCTTCACCATAATGTTAGAATGTGTCATTCATACTCAATGACAGCAATGAAATCAGGTGTGGAGTTGTTCCTTCCTCAACGGTTTCCCAGATCGTCAATCTTTTTCCTAGATCATCAATTAAGGCAAATTAAAACTTGGTGTTTTTTAAATTTCTAAGTGAAATTTCCCAAAAACGGCTTCGAGGTGCACACCACAGGGTCCAGGGGTATCTTGTTGCTGAATTTGGTGGCTCTGAGTGCCACGGTGTGTCCACAATGCAACAGACACGCACACGCACGCACACACACACTCTTCAATTTATTATATAGAGATACAGGTCGTGTCTCCCTGATCCGTGTATTCCAAACCCGAAATATTCTGAAAACCGTGGTTTTTCACAATATTCCCCCCCCCCCCCCTCCGCCCCCTTTTTTCATACTTACCTTGTCCCTCGATGTCCACGGCGGCCTCGGGATCCTCTTCAGTGGCATCTCCGGTCCCAGGGGTGCAATGTGCGAGATGCTGCTGAAGAGGATCCTTAAGGCCGCCTGTATTACCTGTATTATAATGACATGCATTAATGTTTTGCTCTTAGGAATAATTATTTCAGTGGAGCACCACCCAATAATGTGTATCTTTATAGACACAATAAGTAAAGATTAATATTTGAATAGCTTCTCATTTAAAATATGCCTACTAATTAATAAAGTATCAACATGTTTAATCACTAGTATTATGAATGTAGAGAGAAAAGGGAAGATATGTTTACAGAATGAAAAGATAAATTGTTTGGCAAATTGGTCATTAAATTCATTTTGAGGTTCGTGGAGATGTGTCAAAAAAGAATTGCACCAAATCAATTTAAAGACACAGGTCAATATGTATAGCTTCTTATCCCAGTTTGCTGACAGATTAATCTGATCTTAGAATTGGAAAACAGTTTAATCAATAATCTTCATTTAACTGGAATTAATACGAAGCTACCTGTTTTGAATTTCTGTTTTCTTTTTTCTTTTTCTTTTTTCATTTTGTCTCTATGTAACAAATCGTCATAAGGTCACTTGGCTTCTGGTGCACGGCATTTTTATAAGCACTGAGCAGATTTATGCTCAGTCCTCTAGTCCGTGATACAGTACATTGTAAATACAGCAACCTCAGGGGATTTTACATTTCCCTACAATGAACTGGATACATTTTAGCAATTTCTAGAGGCTTTAAATATTAAATGACTATTTAAATCCCTTAGACATCGTCACTCATCTGCACGGATTAAAGATTCACATCTGGTAGTGTTGTTATCTCCTTCATAAACATTAGATTGCAGATGATGTACATATCACAACATTGTACAGATTATATAAATCTATTGTGTTTTGGAAGTTCTATTCCATTGAAACCCTATTAATGGATTTCGTTACAAATATACATCAGGTACTGTACGTAGAAATGGACTGTATTCATTCACAATGGATACAATTAGATGCCCATGCATTTGTGTGCCTATAATTGGTCCGGGGGGGGGGGGCACCTAAACCTGCACCCACATAATTACTGTATACTAGCCACTTTGGAGTCCTGTGTTGGCTTTGCAGCAGCAGGAATTACCAGGGAAAAGGAAAGGTGGCCATTTTTTCTGGAGATTTCACATGCAATGGTAGACTCTGTCTCAGTAGAGAAGTCACCTGCACTATATTCGCAGAGACCTGGCACTGCCAGAGAGGAGGAGGCCCATGCTAAGACTTCCTGATTTAGGGTGGGATGTATTAAAATACATCGCCGCCCTTCGCCGCCCACCGCGATGCCAGCGCATAGGTACTAACACATACGGCTGGCATCACGGTGCGGTAATGAAGACCCCCCGCGATACCTGTACTGTGGTGGGCGGGGGGGTCTCCGTCTCCTCCCTGTCGCCTCTTGCTGCCTACACGCCAAGGACAGCTAAGCAGGCTGTCCCCAGCACCTCCTCCTCCCCCCTGCAGCCGGAAGGATGTCCGGCTGCGTTGCTAGCGGGAGGAAGGGCATACCTTCCGGGGTCCAGGAGGACCTACCTGCAAGAAGGTAAGCCCAAGGGAGGGGGAAAGGGGGGGTCGGCGAGGCGGCGGGGTTACGGCGAGATGGCGGGCTGTGAAAAGCCCATAGGCTTCTATATGGTATCGCCACCCAAAGGGTGGCATACCCTGGCCGGCGAAATCGTTGCGGCCAGATAATAGTACATATGAAAATGCGGTAAAACAGGGGTTTTACCGCATTTTCATTTTGATACATCTCGCCCTTAAACTGCCCATGTGCCCATACCATGTCACTAAAGGCCACTCAGGGCTGGAGCTACCACTAGGCAGCTTTAGGCAGCTGCCTAGCGTGCTGGCCACTAGAGGGCACAGTTACATCTGTTATTCCGAAAAAAAAGTTAAAATCCTTCTTTTAACCTGTGCTAGCCAGTGATGGGTCTAACCTGCTGGTCACCTCATGAGCAGCTTGAGTTGTTCCTGTCTCTGCTGACAGGATGCACACAGTGTCAGCCTGGCAGGTGCTGAGGAGCTCTGTCTACAAATTTGTGCACCCGCCCCGCCCCCTACTGTGACAGGCGCCCCAAGGCTAATATGTTTAGAGCTTAGCCTGTGGGAGCACAGCCTCTCACACTCATGCTACATACATATTCTGCAGCAGGCACTGTGTGGAGGCTGATTTTGAAAGCAACATGACACTGCTAGGGCTTGCAGAGGAGCTTGAGAGCTGCACTGCCTGACGATGAGTCATAGGCTCTCTCAACCTTAGAGGAGCCGTCTGCTAGCAAGCTGTGAGGAATGAAGACAGAACACAGTGTGGTGGGAGGGGATGAGGTGTACAATGTGGGTGGATGGGATCAGGTATACAGTGTAGGGATAGGCTGTACAGTGTACCGGCCCTGAGACCACTCCCATCTGAGACCACTTTTCCAGAAAATCTAAATCCACTATTTTTTTCCCAATTAATCCAAAGCATTTTCCTGCCACAGAGTACTAAAAGCTACTTGCTCTATGTACTAAAGTGCCACCACTGTGTTCTAACACAACCATCAGCTTATTATATGAGCGGACTAGCATCCAATCATGAGTGGCCACAGCAGTGGTGAGTGCCAGATTCTAAATGATATTGGTGCTCTGCCGATGTCTCTCCATGGGTGTCTGCAGGCCCAGCATCAACACCTACTGCTGCTGGTAGCACATGAGGTGGAGAGAGGCTGCTACTGGTGGAACATAGGAGGGAGGTGAGAGGCTGCTGGAGGTACAGGGGGAGATAAGAGGCTGTGGCTTTACTCTGGGGAATAATATTATAACGGGCACTACTATTGGGTGTCATAATGTATAAGGGGCACTATTATTGTGTGATATAATTTAGAAAAGGCATTACTATGTGGCCTCATTTGTAAATGGCATTACTGTGTGGCATAATGTGTAAGTGGCTTTACTGTGTGTTGCATAATGTGTAAAGATCAGATCCACGCCTACTGCTGCAGGAGGCACATGAGAAGGAGTGGCGCGACTGCTGGAGGACAGGGGGAGGTAAGAGGCTGTGGCTTTACACTGGGGAATAATGTTATAAGGGGCACTACTATTGTGTGGCATAATCAGGCAGCATTTTAATACAGAGATTTCTGTACACTTTCTAATATTAATTCATTTAAGGGTACACACTGTGTAGATGCTCCAAGGAGCACAAATTCAAATGAGGGTATGGCCTCATTACACTCCTGTTTCATCACTCTAGGGGCATGCCCAGCACTCCTGGAAATAGTTCTAGCAAATGGTGTGCTCTCCAATAATGTTGTCCATCAATGGAGAAAACTGAAGAAATCATCAGTGGTATGAAGTTATGTATTGGTAATTAGATGGTTGATGATGATTCCTGCCATTACTCTGCATATGAACAGTACTGCCAGCAGATGCTCAGCACAGTGACTGGCCCTGCCTGACCGGTCACTGTTCTGAGCATCTGCCGCCAGTGCCGCTGACATCTGAGGCTGTCAAGTCAGCTAGAGAGAGTAGACAACGAGGGTGTTGCCATGCATCCTAATGCGGGCCAGCCCATCTCAATACATCTCACTGACTGTGTTGTATGTGTATAAGTCATACTCTGATCTGCAGACACCCCTGCTGGCTCAGTAGTTAGTAGTTTTTCTGTTTGTAGTTGCAGTGCAAGAAAAAAAACACAGCAGTCAATGGTGGAGAACAATGGTGGAGAAGCATGTGCTTTTAATGGCAAAAATTATTGCCAATGGCTATAAACCCTTTTTATACTGCAGTGCATCTAATCCCACCGTGGACAATAACAGATTGATCTACTTGCTGCACTGTGCTGGTCTTTGTATAAAGCCCAAAGATCCCTACATTGGGCAAACTGAGGTGCCTGACAGCTCTAATTCAGTATAAGCATGGGGATTCATTCCATCTGTGGGTCGAATAGTGAAACACAATGCTATATACACATTGTACTTTCCGCAAGTAATTCTATAAATTCCAATATGATTTTTACAGTTTAATTTATTTCAATTAATTAGCCTATTCTTTAAAATGCATTAAAGTTCTCTACACTTGCTTATCATTCACACTGGCTTAGGAACCGAAAGTAAGTGGTGTGAAAAGGGAGATACATAAATAAATGTATGTTCAGAGTATGTTTGCATTTGCCTTTGGTATGACCTATTTACACTTGGAGACTATGGGGTGTATTCAATGCGGCCGGTGAGCTGTGACAGCGAGCAGGGCTGCCTGCTCACTGTCACAGCTCACAGGGTCGGTATTCAACAGTTTTTGGAGTGAGGGGGGTATGGCGTATGTAAAACAGAGAGACTCGCGGCTAAGTGCAGCGGGCTCCCTGCATTATCTGCGTCACTGTTTGGGGGAATCCTCGCTGTCCTCTGACAGCAAGAATTCCCCCCGAACGTTGAATAGGGTGAGCGGCCGGCACGGGGGTTAAACGGCGAGGAACGCTTGTTTTTGGCGATCCCAGTCATTTAACCCCCTCGCCGACCGCATTGAATACACCCCTATGGGGTAAATTTAAATTTGAGTTCTATTGAAGATGGGATGTTGCCCATACCAACCAATCAGATTCTATCTATTATCTTCTAGAAGGTACTAATTAAAAAAGAAGTAGGACCTGATTGGTTGCTATGGGCAACATACTATCTTCAATAGAACTCCCATCTTAGTAAATGTACCCTTGAAAAGTCAGAGGATACCTACTGTTTATATGCATATTTACCTTTTAAATACAGAAACATTACAAATAACTACAATTTTAAAGTATTATATATTATAAAGACGAATACATTTTCATTTCAGTTAGTTTGAAGCTGCTCATTATCAGTATACATATACAGGGTACATAATTAATAAAAGGTGATATGTTTCCATTTTATTTTCATAAATCTTATACTGTTCTTATACTAAAACCATACAATATATGTTTAAAGTATCTGATGTTTGTTTAAAGTCCTTGATTTAGTTAATTAATGCTGTATCTGATTATATTAGATGACCACAGTTATTTGCTTAAAAACAATTAAAGGCGGAGCAGAGAAATCGTTAGGCCGGAGTCCTCTCACACAAGGTAGCGTAGCTTTTAGTCCACATATTTCCTGTTTTTCTGCATTGATGGTAATTGTTTGTGACAATGGAACAAATGCACTAAGCTTCAAAAGTGATAAAATGGAGAGTGATAAACCACCAGCCAATCAGCTCCTGTCTGACATTTTTCAAACACAGCCTGTGACATGGCAGGTAGGAGCTGATTGGCTGGCTGTTTATCACTCTCCATCAGATGTGCACCTGACAAAATGGCTAAATGTTGGGGACTTCTATGAAAGCCACCCCCCTGCAACTCCTGCTACATTCTTTCAAATAAAGAAAAGGAACCAATGAAAGAAGAAAAAAAGGTACTTGTTTCCTAGAACGGCCACAACGATTTAGATCGTTGTGGTCGTAAGATAAAAAATCGGATCGATCGCATCGCATGCGATTTGGTCGCATACGATGCGACCGATCCGATCGACCGATTTTTCACCCGATTTTTTTTTTTTTTTCACCAGATTTGTTTCAATTGCCCCCCCAAATGTTAATAAGTGTGCTAGACCCCACGATAGACGTGAACCCGAAGCGTGGCGAGCGCAGCGAGCCCGCGAGGGGCGGCGGTGCGCGTCCTCCGACCTTTTCATTCCCCTACTATCCACTAGGGCGTGGAGTGAGAATATAATAGTGTGGCGAGCGCAGCGAGCCACCGAGCCCGAAGCGTGGCGAGCGCAGCGAGCCCCGCGAGGGGACGCGTCTAACTTCACAGGTATACGCGTCCCCTCGCGGGGCTCGCTGCGCTCGCCACGCTTCGGGCTCGGTGGCTCGCTGCGCTCGCCACACTATTATATTCTCACTCCACGCCCTAGTGGATAGTAGGGGAATGAAAAGGTCGGAGGACGCGCACCGCCGCCCCTCGCGGGCTCGCTGCGCTCGCCACGCTTCGGGTTCACGTCTATCGTGGGGTCATGGCGGGCACATAAAAAATGTGAAATGGGTCATATTGGCCCATTTCACCTTTTTTATCATTTTTCCCTATGTGAGATGGACTTAATCAAGTCCATCTCATCTTGTGCCATTATAATGGCACAAGACCGACCGATTTCAATGTTAAAAGATTTTTTAACATTGAAGTCTATGGAAAAATCGGGTCAATCGGTCGGTCGCATCGCGGCCGATTTTAATTGGTCGCGACCGACCGATTGACCCGATTTCTGTCAATCAAAGTGAAAAAATTGTAAAAAATCGGCCACATCGTGAGGATAGTGTCCCTTAATTAAGAGCCACGATCACTCACGATTGTGGCCGTTCTAGGAAACAAGTACCGAAAAAAAAAACATTGCTGTAGGCCAATAAAAAAAATTAACAAGGCCATATACAAAAAAAATGTAATATGTATTATAGCTATGAATCACTGCAAATAAAAGCCATTTAAAAAAAATAAAATACCGATATAACATAAAAATGCAGAAATGGTTAAAACAGTACATACGTAATATATATACTGCGGGATCATGGGAGTATGATCAAATATTCTGTTATTAAATGAACCTTTATATTTGAGCATGCTACGTAATTTAAGGCAGCATATCCTAACATCCCAATTTCTTGTTTCTTGTTTTATTCAAAATGAAACAAACATTGTGGAAAACAATTCTGACATCCAGTCTGTAACCCTCTATTGTGATGACAGATGCATCAAATCCAGGGAGACATACTGTAGGAAGGATGAATATTAACCCCTTCACGACATTTGACGTATATATACGTCATGGCCGGGAAGTACTTCCCGACACATGACGTATATATACGTCATGACTTTAAACTGTCACTGCGTCTCGAGACGCAGTGACAGAGGGACGATGTCTGCTGTCCCTGACAGCAGACATGTCCCTGCATGCCCAGGGGGGGCTGCGATGCCGCCCCCCCGTCGGCGATCGCTGTGATTGGCTGTTCAGTGTGAACAGCCATTCACAGCGTTTTCCTGTGTTACCAGCGAATCAGACGCTTGGTAACACAGGTGTCAATCACCGCCGGGCGTCAGGGGGCATGAGGGGGTCATCGGTGACGATGACACCTCACCCCACCCTCACCCCACCTGCCCCCAAGGCTGTGATTGGTCCGTGGGACCCACGGACCAATCACAGCCAAGGCGCGACATTTAAACTACCGGTGACTGCGCTGCAGACGCCATTCCGGTCTGGAGTAGCGTGCAGAGCGGTCACCGTGCCTATCTGCCGTGATACTGACCTGATCCTTGCTCATACTTACCTGATCCTTGCAAATACCTTACCTGATCACTTGATCACTGCTTGTAGCGTGCTGGACGCTTCCTGGATCTGACTTCCTGAGACTTCCTGCTGCTGCTGCAGTGTGATAGAGAGATAGAGAGATAGAGAGAGAGAGATAGAGAGAGATAGAGAGATAGTGACAGAGAGAGCTATATTTTGTGTCTGCTACCCCCCCTTTTTGGGGGTGCAGGGGTTTTTTATATATAAATAACTGTCGCTGCTGCTGCAGTGTCATAGTGATAGATAGTGAGAGATAGTGATAGATAATGATAGATAGTGAGAGATAGAGAGATTTGTGTCTGCTACCCCCCCTTTTTGGGGGTGCAGGTTTTTTTTCTATATATATAACTGTCAGTGCTGCTGCTGCAGTGTCATAGTGATAGATAGTGATAGATAGTGAGAGATAGAGAGATAGAGAGAGATAGTGACAGAGAGTGATAGAGAGTGTATATTTTGAGTCTGCTACCCCCCCTTTTTGGGGGTGCAGGTTTTTTTTTATACATATAACTGTCAGTGCTGCTGCTGCAGTGTGATAGATAGTGATAGATAGTGATAGATAGTGATAGATAGTGAGAGATAGAGAGAGATAGTGACAGAGAGTGTATATTTTGTGTCTGCTACCCCCGCCTTTTGTGCTGATCACTATATCTGAGGTGATCAGCAACTTTTTGGGGGCGCAGAGGTTTTTTTTTTTTTATATATACCTGTCAGTTGCTGCCAGTTGCACCAAAGGTTGTGCACCTGCTGCCCCTCACTGGTAATCAGTGTCGCATCACTGATCACCTTTTTTTTTTTTTTGTGGGTGCTGTGTGGTCTTTTTTTAATTTTTTTTTTACACACACTGTGATTTTGTGGGTGTCCTGTGGCCACTGTGCGCTGATCAGTGACGTACATCACTGATCAGCTTTTTCGGCACAGGGTTGATCTATTTTTTTTTTAACAAATTCCTGTTGCCTTTGAGCGCTGTTCAGTGACAGACGTTACTGACCAACATCTGTGCTCAATTTTTGGCGCAGGACCTTTTTTTTTGTTTTTTTAACCCCTTCAATTTTTTTTTTTTTTAACCCCTTCAATTTTTTTTTTTTTAACCCCTTCAATTTTTTTTTTTTTGTATAAAGTATTTTTTTTTTCTGCACTACATACACACAACACACTACATACCCCCCGGGTTGAAATAAAGTTTGTACCCCCCCCCTACACGATACACGTGTTGAAACATTTCACTACCAGTAACACAAAAATAAAAATGTCATCCCAAATGTCATCCCAAATGTCATCCCAGTCATCCAGAAGAATGTATTCAGTGGAGGAGGCATATGCCATGCTTGCTTCTGATTCTGACACAGCCAGTGAGGCAAGCGGGGAATTTGAAGGATTCGTCTTAAGCTCCTCTTCCTCCTCTGGTGATGAGGGACCCCCTCAAAGACGCCCCCGTAGAGCAGCTGAGACCCCCCCCCCAATAATTGATCTCGTATGGACCCCACCACCAGACAATTTTGAGCCCCAGGTTCCTGAGTTTTTGGCCATGCCAGGAATCCAATTTGATTCCACAGGTCTCAGAGAAATTGACTTTTTCAAATTATTTTTCTCTGATGATTTTATAAATTTAATGGTGGACCAAACTAATTTATATGCCCAGCAGTTTATTGCTCAAAACCCCACGTCATCATTTGCTAGGTGGACCCCTGTAGATGCAGTAGAGATGATGACGTTTTGGGGTCTGGTGTTTCATATGGGCATAGTAAAAAAGCCACAAATTAGGCAATATTGGAGTACAGATGTTCTGTACAGCACCCCATTTTACCGTATGGCCATGACTCGGACTCGTTTTGAGGCAATCCATAAATTTATACATTACACCGATAATGCACAGTGCCCACCCAGAGATGATCCCACCTTTGACAGGCTATTCAAAGTCAGGCCGGTCATTGATCATTTCAGTGCCAAATTTGCAGAGCTGTACATCCCTGATAAATGTATTAGCATCGACGAGTCCCTTATACATTTTAAAGGAAGGGTTAAATTCCGCCAGTACCTTCCCAGTAAGAGGGCAAGGTATGGCATAAAAATGTATAAGCTGTGTGAAAGCACCACAGGGTACACCCACAAGTTTAGGGTATATGAAGGGAAGGATTCAAGAATTGAACCGCCAGAATGCCCCCCCTCCCTCGTAGGTGTTAGTGGCAAAATTGTCTGGGATTTAATGCACCCCTTCCTGGATAAGGGTTATCACCTCTATGTGGATAACTTTTACACCAGCATCCCCCTGTTTAAGGCCCTTGGTTCAAGAGGTACAGCAGCTTGCGGTACTGTGCGCAAGAACCAAAGAGGCCTCCCCAAAACGCACATTGCCCAAGTAATGAGAAGGGGTGAAAGCAGGGGAATATGCACCGAAAATATGTTGTTGGTCAAATATAAGGACAAGAGGGATGTCCTTATACTGACAACAATTCATGGAGACAGTACCACCTCCATCCCTGTACGAGGTACCAGTACCCACACCTCAAAACCAAATTGTATCCTAGATTACAATAAGTACATGGGCGGAGTGGATCTTTCAGATCAGGTACTGAAGCCGTACAGTGCCCTGCGGAAAACAAATATCTGGTACAAGAAGCTGGCTGTGTATATCATCCAGATGGCACTGTATAACGCTTACGTGCTATTCCGTTCTACCGGCCAGAGGGGGACATTTATGCACTTTCAAGAGGAAGTCATAAAGGGCCTAATATTTGGGAACCAGCAGGCAGAGGGCCCCAGTACTTCTAGTACTGGCCCCCGTATTGTACCAGGGCAGCATTTTCCCAACGAAATCCCCTCCACTGCAAGAAAGGGCAGGACACAAAAAAGGTGCAAAGTTTGCTATAAAAAGGGAATAAGAAAGGAAACTATTTTCCACTGTGAAACTTGCCCCGACAAACCCGGCCTATGTATAAAGGAGTGTTTCAAAATATACCACACATCGATGGATTATTAGGTTCATCATTTCACCGTCCATCGGGGGTCTTGCTAATGCCACATAGCACCCACCATTCATTCCACCAGAATCTGAGCTGCAAAATCCAAAAATTACTCCTTCCCTTCTGAGTCCTGCCATGCACCCAACTGGTATTTTTTGTTCTCATGTGAGGCATTGCCGTACTCTGGAGAAATGGGGGCACATATTTTGGGGTGCTTTGTCTCCTTCATTCCTTGTGAAAATGAAAAATTTTGAGCCAGAAGTACATTTTTGTGTAAAAAAATGTAATTTTTCATTTTCACAGCCCAGTTCTACCAAAATTGGTGAAACCCCTGGGGGTTTGAAATGTACACTATACCCCTAGATGAATTCCCTGAGGGGTGTACTTTGCAAAATGGGGTCACTTGTGGGGGGGTTCCACTGTATTGGCAATGCAACATAGCACCCACCATTCATTCCACCAAAATCTGTGCTGCCAAATCCAAAAATCACTCCTTCCCTTCTGAGTCCTGCTATGCGCCCCACTGGTATTTTTTGGTCACATGTGAGGCATTGCCGTACTCGGGAGAAATGGGGGCACAGATTTTGGGGTGCTTTGTCTCCTTCATTCCTTGTGAAAATGAAAAATTTTGAGCCAGAAGTACATTTTTGTGTAAAAAAATTTAATTTTTCATTTTCACAGCCCAGTTGTACCAAAATTGGTGAAACCCCTGGGGGTTTGAAATGTACACTATACCCCTAGATGAATTCCCTGAGGGGTGTAGTTTGCAAAATGGGGTCACTTGTGGGGGGGTTCCACTGTATTGGCAATGCAACATAGCACCCACCATTCATTCCACCAAAATCTGTGCTGCCAAATCCAAAAATCACTCCTTCCCTTCTGAGTCCTGCTATGCGCCCCACTGGTATTTTTTGGTCACATGTGAGGCATTGCCGTACTCGGGAGAAATGGGGGCACAGATTTTGTGGTGCTTTGTCTCCTTCATTCCTTGTGAAAATGAAAAATTTTGAGCCAGAACTGCATTTTTGTGTAAAAAAATGTAATTTTTCATTTTCACTGCCCAGTTGTATCAAAATTGGTGAAACCCCTGGGGGTTTGAAATGTACACTATACCCCTAGATGAATTCCCTGAGGGGTGTACTTTGCAAAATGGGGTGACTTGTGGGGGGGTTCCACTGTATTGGTGCAACATAGCACCCACCATGTATTCCACCAAAATCTGTGCTGCAAAATCCAAAAATCACTCCTTCCCTTCTGAGTCCTGCCATGCGCCCAACTGGTATTTTTTGGTCACATGTGAGGCATTGCCGTACTCGGGAGAAATTGGGGCACAGATTTTGGGGTGCTTTGTCTCCTTCATTCCTTGTGAAAATGAAAAATTTTGAGCCAGAACTGCATTTTTGTGTAAAAAAATGTAATTTTTCATTTTCACTGCCCAGTTGTACCAAAATTGGTGAAACCCCTGGGGGTTTGAAATGTACACTATACCCCTAGATGAATTCCCTGAGGGGTGTAGTTTGCAAAATGGGGTGACTTGTGGGGGGGTTCCACTGTATTGGTGCTTTGGGAGTCTTGATAATGCAACATGGCACCCACCATTCATTCCACCAAAATCTGTGCTGCCAAATCCAAAAATCACTCCTTCCCTTCTGAGTCCTGCCATGCGCCCAACTGGTATTTTTTGGTCACATGTGAGGCATTGCCGTACTCGGGAGAAATTGGGGCACAGATTTTGGGGTGCTTTGTCTCCTTCATTCCTTGTGAAAATGAAAAATTTTGAGCCAGAACTGCATTTTTGTGTAAAAAAATGTAATTTTTCATTTTCACTGCCCAGTTGTATCAAAATTGGTGAAACCCCTGGGGGTTTGAAATGTACACTATACCCCTAGATGAATTCCCTGAGGGGTGTACTTTGCAAAATGGGGTGACTTGTGGGGGGGTTCCACTGTATTGGTGCTTTGGGAGTCTTGCTAATGCAACATGGCACCCACTATTCATTCCACCAAAATCTGTGCTGCCAAATCCAAAAATCACTCCTTCCCTTCTGAGTCCTGCCATGCGCCCAACTGGTATTTTTTGGTCACATGTGAGGCATTGCCGTACTCGGGAGAAATTGGGGCACAGATTTTGGGGTGCTTTGTCTCCTTCATTCCTTGTGAAAATGAAAAATTTTGAGCCAGAACTGCATTTTTGTGTAAAAAAATGTAATTTTTCATTTTCACTGCCCAGTTGTATCAAAATTGGTGAAACCCCTGGGGGTTTGAAATGTACACTATACCCCTAGATGAATTCCCTGAGGGGTGTACTTTGCAAAATGGGGTGACTTGTGGGGGGGTTCCACTGTATTGGTGCTTTGGGAGTCTTGCTAATGCAACATGGCACCCACTATTCATTCCACCAAAATCTGTGCTGCCAAATCCAAAAATCACTCCTTCCCTTCTGAGTCCTGCCATGCGCCCAACTGGTATTTTTTGGTCACATGTGAGGCATTGCCGTACTCGGGAGAAATTGGGGCACAGATTTTGGGGTGCTTTGTCTCCTTCATTCCTTGTGAAAATGAAAAATTTTGAGCCAGAACTGCATTTTTGTGTAAAAAAATTTAATTTTTCATTTTCACTGCCCAGTTGTATCAAAATTGGTGAAACCCCTGGGGGTTTGAAATGTACACTATACCCCTAGATGAATTCCCTGAGGGGTGTACTTTGCAAAATGGGGTGACTTGTGGGGGGGTTCCACTGTATTGGTGCAACATAGCACCCACCATTTATTCCACCAAAATCTGTGCTGCAAAATCCAAAAATCACTCCTTCCCTTCTGAGTCCTGCCATGCGCCCAACTGGTATTTTTTGGTCACATGTGAGGCATTGCCGTACTCGGGAGAAATTGGGGCACAGATTTTGGGGTGCTTTGTCTCCTTCATTCCTTGTGAAAATGAAAAATTTTGAGCCAGAACTGCATTTTTGTGTAAAAAAATGTAATTTTTCATTTTCACTGCCCAGTTGTATCAAAATTGGTGAAACCCCTGGGGGTTTGAAATGTACACTATACCCCTAGATGAATTCCCTGAGGGGTGTACTTTGCAAAATGGGGTGACTTGTGGGGGGGTTCCACTGTATTGGTGCTTTGGGAGTCTTGCTAATGCAACATGGCACCCACCATTCATTCCACCAAAATCTGTGCTGCCAAATCCAAAAATCACTCCTTCCCTTCTGAGTCCTGCCATGCGCCCAACTGGTATTTTTTGGTCACATGTGAGGCATTGCCGTACTCGGGAGAAATTGGGGCACAGATTTTGGGGTGCTTTGTCTCCTTCATTCCTTGTGAAAATGAAAAATTTTGAGCCAGAACTGCATGTTTGTGTAAAAAAATTTAATTTTCCATTTTCACATCCCAGTTGTACCAAAATTGGTGAAACCCCTGGGGGTTTGAAATGTACACTATACCCCTAGATGAATTCCCTGAGGGGTGTAGATTGCAAAATGGGGTGACTTGTGGGGGAGGTTCCTAACTTTTAGCACTTATGGTGCCTAGAAACCTACATGGTGCCTAAAAAAAAATCTCATAAAAAGGAGGCTCCAAAATCAAGTAGGTGCTCCTTCTATTATGAAGCCTGTGGTTTGGTCAACGTGCA
The DNA here is from genome assembly GCF_055691185.1 of Crinia signifera. Taxonomy (NCBI): domain Eukaryota; kingdom Metazoa; phylum Chordata; class Amphibia; order Anura; family Myobatrachidae; genus Crinia; species Crinia signifera. Next base: position 227,275,760 of record NC_139221.1, read on the forward strand.
CACTAGGGCCACATATAGGATATTTTTGAAAACAAAAGAATTGGGGGAATCAATTTTTAGTCACATTTCTCTAGTAAAATCTACTGTATTCGTTAGAAAAATGTATTAAAATTGAAACTCTGCAAAAAAAAAGAAATTTTGAAATTTCACCTACACTTTGTTTTAATTCCTGTGAAACACCTAAAGGGTTAACAAACTTCCAAACTGCTGTTTTGAATACTGTGAGGGGTGCAGTTTTTGAAATGGCATCATTTATGGGGGTGTCTCACATACAAGTCCCTCAAAGTCACATCAGAACTGAACTGGTCCCTAAAAAAATCAGTGTTTGAAATTTTCTTGAAAATTTGAGAATTTGCTAGTCATATTTGAAGCCTCCTAGTGTCCAAAAAAATGAAAAGGAAGTTGAAATAATGATTGCTACATAAAGTAGACATATGGTCTTTGTTAGTTATTAACTATTTTGAGTGGTATGATTATTTGTCTCACAAGCAGAAAATGTGACATTTTGCATATTGCTAAATTTTCCATTTTTTCACGATATTTTGGTATTTTTCACAAAAAAACACAGACTGTATCGACCAAAATTTACCACTAACTTGAAGTACAATGTGTCACGAAAAAACAATCTCAAAATCACTGGGATAAGTAAAAGCAAAAAAAAGTTATCCCCACTTAAGTGAGACATGTCAGATTTGAAAAAAAGGGCTCTGTCATGAAGGCACAAACTGGCTCTGTCATGAAGGGGTTAAAGGGAATATCTGCGGAATTCCTCAGTGCTGGGAACTCCAGAGTAAGGGAGAGAAGTGCCGGCTTGCAGAATATCTTTTTTATTTTTGTGGCTTTCTCTTCTGATGCATAAAGCACCCCATTGGGGATTCCCTGTACATGCTCTGAAATAACAATGGCAGTTGGCAGAGGTGGTACAGTTTTAGTGTGTGTGTGACTACATACAGGCAACCTTACTTCCAGGTACTGTAGCAGCTGCATCCCCTGAAATGGTGGTAGTTACACCACTCAGATAAAAGGGATCTGGTTCTTCCTAAAGGCGTGTACACACGGCAGCGATATGGGCTATAATCTCTGGAAATATGGTCACTGGCGACCATATTGCCAGTGATGGGATTGTGCCCCGGTGAATAAATCGCCGGGTTCGCGCTCCCGTTTTCAGCCCCATTCTAATTGTTGGTCTTGCGACCAGCAGATTACCTCTGCGGCACCGCCGGCAGAGGTTCCCTTTCATCAGCGACCATCTCTGGTCGCTGATGAAAAGGAGACACTGAGCAATGTATCTCCCCCCATGTGTACGCACCTTTAATGTGCCATATGGCCTTATTCTAGTTCACTCTTTCTTACAAAATCCTTCTTAGATGGACAAAACCATGTGCACTGCAGGGTGGCAGATGTAAAATGTGCAGAGAGAATTAGATTTGGGTGAGTTATTTTGTTTCTGTGCAGGGTAAATACTGACTGCTTTATTTTTACACTGCAATATAGATCTCTCTTTGAAGTAAAACCCCACCCAAATCTAATTGTCTCTGCACAAGTAACATCTGCCCCACCTGCAGTGCACATGGTTTTGTGCATCTAAGAAGGATTTTGACAGAAAGAGTGAACTAGAATAAGGGCCATAGTTACTACATCCCCTGAAATAATGGTATTTACATCAATTGGAAAACGAATCCTGTTCCCCCTTACCACTAGGAGCCATAGTTGCTACACCCCCTGAAATGACTGTATTTCTGCTACTTGGAAAAGGGTTTGTGGATCTGACTTCACTGTTTGCTTTTAAACTGATAATTTTAAAACCACATTTAAAGCAAATTAAATTTTTGGAAACCCAAAGGACTCTTTGGGGCCCATTGATTAGTCATCAAGTTTTGTTTTTGTTTTATAGCCATTCGCTATAGACTACTATACAGTACTACTACTAACACCACTTGGTACAACATTAGTAGCCACCTGCGGTTCCAGAAAAAATCTAATGGTATGGCAGCACTCATAGGGGTTATGGATCATAGTGACACATACAATAATACAGTAAGGGCGAGATGTACTAAAGGGAAAATGCGGTAAAACCCCCGTTTTACCGCATTTTCCTATGTACTAAAACCCGTTCGCCACGTCACCGCAGGGCAGGGTATCGCCACCTTTGGGTGGCGATACCCTATAGAAGCCTATGGGCTTCTTTTCGCCACCCGCCGCGTCGCCGCAACCCCGCCGCCTCGCCGACCCCCCCTCTCCCCCCTCCCTTGGGCTTACCTTCTTGCAGGTCCTCCTGGACCCCGGAAGGTAAGCCCTTCCTCCCCCTAGCAACGCAGCCGGACGTCCTTCCAGCTGCAGGGGGAGGAGGAAGCGCCGGGGACAGCTTGCTTAGCTGTCCCCGGCGTGAAAGCAGCAAAAGCCGGCTGGGAGGTGACGGAGCCCCCCCGCAGACCACAGTACAGGTATCGCGGGGGGGCTCCGTCACCGCATCGCGATGCCAGCCGCATATGTTAGTACATATGCGGCGGCATCGCGGCGGGGGGGGCGCGAAGGGCGGCGATGTATTTTAATACATCCCGCCCTAAGTACCTGAAAAACTAAGTTAAGGGGATTTCCTACAATGCCCCCTTGGAAAACATAAACACACAGCATTTGTAAACTTAAACACACAGAAATTATAGATTTTTGTAACACTGTATAAAATGCATAGCAATATGTCACGATCCGGGTATTGAAGCAAGCTCTCTTACCGGCTAAGTGTCTGCACAGGCTTAGCTTGCGGTTCAAGTCCCGATGCAGCCGGCGTCCTGGGTGCTGTGCGCCTTCCTCTCAGTCATCCTCCAGCCCCCTCAGCGCTGCTAAGTCTGCGGCTGCGCGACGCACCGCTTCCCTCGCCCGCAGAGACAGTGTCCAGTGCTCTGCAATCTCCCTGTCCGCCGCCATTGCTCCCAGCCACAAGCATGGTATCTACAAACAGTCTTTCCCGCCATAGCCTGACATGGGGGCTGACATGTTTTCCCAGTCACATGTCTTTCTTGTCCAATCCTGTCTGGAGTGATCTCCCTGTCATACCTGCCCAGCCAATCCTGGCCAAGCAGTGGGTATAAGTATGCTGGGAGCGCTCACTCCAATGCTAGTGCTTCAGTTGTCATTTGTCTATGCAAGTGTTACCTGCTGGTGCATGTCTCTCCTCTGCTACAGTGTGTTATCCAGGTTTACCATCTCCTGTGAATATCCAGGTTTACCATCTCCTGTGATCCAGTCTCCACTGTCCAGACTCACCTCAGCAGATCCAAGCCTAGCTCAGGATTCTGATCCTGTCCGATGTTCCGCCATCGATCCTGTCCAATGTTCCGCCATCGATCCTTTCCGATGTTTCGCCATTGATTCTAAAGTCCGATACTCCGGATCCTACAGTTATTGCCTTAAGTCCGATATTCCGGATACCTCAATTCCATACTCCATCCTGCATCCGATGTTCCACCATCGATCCATCATTTCATCATGGCTTTAAAGTATTGCTTATCTACAGTGACTGTATTCATTATATATCATCTTGCATACTTTACTGCCTGTTACCATTACAACCTTCTGCTCAAAAAATCTGGTTGTATTTTAAGGTTGACTGTTTACTGTCTCTGGGTGCACCGTCGTGCAAGGTATTTGCACAAGGGTTTCCTACAGCCTGCCCGGTTTAAGTATCGGTCCAGACCCCCACCAGAGGTCTTAAATTGGCATTTAAGGAAATACATACAATCACAGTTACTTAAAAACCAACAGATATACTCGGTACACCTTTACACATAAAGACATGATCACATAACTGCACAAAAAAAATGTATCCTAGTTTGTTAATAATTGTTAGGGAATTTAGGGGCATATTTAACAACAAGTGATATACTGTATATGTTATCACTCATTATGAAAGATGAATGGTACTTCAGCCAATCAGCTATTGTCATTTATCAAATGCGTGACATTTAAGAGCTGATTGGGTGGAGCACCATTTAACATTCATAAGGAGTGATAACTTAAACATCACTCCTTGTTAAATCTGGCCATACACACTAGAAGATTATCTTTCCAATCTGGCTGGTTAGAATGAAAATGTGGAAAATTTGGGAGCAAATGACAATTGACCAATTGCTCCTAAACATAAAAAACAAACAAAAATGAGTCCTAAAGACAAATTGGTTAAATCAATTTATGAAGATTACTGTTTTTGTCCATTTTCCAGCATTTGGGAGCAAATGATTGATTGTAATTTGTTTCCAGAAATTTTCAGATTTTCATTCCAGCCAGCCAGATTGGAAACATAATTTTCTTGTGTGTATGGGCCTTAGACAGTAATGGGTAGGTACAGATGGAGCGCCTCTCTTTCAGCATTGGGGATCGTAAGAATGTCCCCGCTGGGGATCGCCGGCGAAGAGGCGTTCCATCTGATTGCGTCGCGCGTGCGTCTCACATGCATGCGTGTCCCAGTCTCTTGATGGCGGCGCAGTGGGTCCCTGCCCGTCTCCGCTTCAGGGAAATGGGCAGGGTTAGGGGGGGTCGGGGCGACAAGGGGGACCATCGGCAGCAGCAGGGTCTCAGGGGGAGCTCCGTTGCCTCGGGACGTGCGAGCGTCTCGTGCGCCCTCTGGCGGGAGCTGGCGGCTGGTGGTGGCTGGCGATATTTTCGCCAGCCCCTGCAAAGACAAGGCCGGCTCCATCTGTACTTTTAGGAATTATCTGTATAGTGTTACATAATTAGTGTTGCTATATAGATAAACTATAATAACGTTTACATGCACCAACCCATAGGAAAGCAGCAATAGATTAAAAATGCTTGTAACAGTCACTCTCATACCATGCAATAAACAAACCAATTTTAGATGATAGCACTATGTTAAAGGATAATATTGCACAATAAAATAATTTGTTGGAATACCTACCATGTATAACATCTAAATATTCTGTAATTTGCAAATTAATTTCCTTGATGTACATCATAAATGATAGTGGTTCTGCAGGGATGCCTTAGGTGGTTGGTGGTCCAGGACTGTTACAAATTGTTAATGGTCATTGTAATAAGCAAAACCGGAGCTGGTAGCACTAGTGTGCTCACTGTGTAGCACTTGTGTTTATATGTCACCTAAGGATGACCTACAGATGGAGTTGGGCTCATTCAGCAGGGGGGTCTGGTGGTCGGGACAACGACTATCCCCGGAAGGGGACGAGAGCGCACCATTCTGACAGAGCTTACCATCATAGAAACATAGAAACATAGAATTTGACGGCAGATAAGAACCACTTGGCCCATCTAGTCTGCCCCTTTGGTACTTGTGAGTTATCCGGGCGCCCGATTTCAAAATCGGGTCGGATCGGGACATCGCATCGCATCGCATGCGACCATCGGATGCGATGCGATGCGATGACCCGATTTTTCCATAGGAATCAATGTTAAAATGGACTGAGTCCATTTTAACATGGAATTCAGTGTGAAAAAGGGGTCCTTTTCATACCCCTACTATCCAAGTGGGCATGGAGTTGGATATAAACCTGTGGCGAGCGTAGCGAGCCACCGAGCCCGAAGCGTGGCGAGCGTAGCGAGCCCCGCGAGGGGACACGGAATACCGTCCCCTCGCGGGGCTCGCTTCGCTCGCCACGCTTCGGGCTCGGTGGCTCGCTACGCTCGCCACAGGTTTATATCCAACTCCATGCCCACTTGGATAGTAGGGGTATGAAAAGGACCCCTTTTTCCATAGGAATCATTTTAACATTGATTCCTATGGAAAAATCGGGTCATCGCATCCGATGGTCGCATGCGATGCGATGCGATGCGATGCGATATCGCATCGCATCGCATCTGATTGTATGCCTTAACTTAAGGCATACAATCAAAAAATCGGGCGCCCGGATAACTCACAAGTACCGCCCCTTTTTTAAACATGTTACCTCAAACCATATTTGATCCTTATTTTTTTGTAAGGATATCAATATGCTTATCCCAAGCATGTTTAAATTGTAATACTGTATTTGCGTCTACCACCTCTGTTGGGAGGCTATTCCACTTATCTACTACTCTTTCTGTGAAAAAATTCTTCCTCACATTTCCCCTGAATCTTCCTCCCTCTAGTTTCAGTGCATGTCCTCGTGTTCTGTTGCTCCTCTTCCTGTGAAGAATGTCTCCCACCTGTACCTTGTTAAAGCCCTTGATATATTTGAAAGTTTCTATCATGTCCCCCCTTTCCCTTCTCTGCTCTAAAGTATACATATTAAGATCTTTTAGTCTTTCCTGGTACGTTTTGTGATGTAGGCCATGCACCATTTTAGTTGCCCTTCTTTGTACAGTCTCTAATGTATTTATATCCTTCTGGAGATATGGCCTCCAGAACTGAACACAGTACTCTAGGTGAGGTCGTACCAATGACCTATACAGTCATACAGACGACTCCCCATCGCTCTCCGTCGGTCCCCACCGCCTCCCTGCACCCCCCTAACTCTGCCCGTTTCCCTGAAGAGGAGATGAGCAGGGTTCGCATCCCCCATCGCCTGATAACTTGGTCGCACGTGTGTGTAGGATGTTCGCGTGTCCCAGTCAGATGGACCGCCTCTCTGCTGGCGAGCACTAGCGGGGGCATTCTGGCGAGCCCCGGCGTTGGCTGAGAGGCACTCCATCTGTATAATTTATTACTTCATTTAATATTTTTTCCCCTAAATTTCTCAATAAGAAACTTTTATCCTAAAGGTGCCGTGAAAACAATTCTGATACTCCAGGGTGCCAGGATTTATAAAAGTTTGGGAACCCCCGGGTTAAGAGATACAGTGGTGGTGATGATGATGAAATAGTGTGCAAAGGCTAAAACTTTTACTTGTTTATTTAGTAGATACTTGATAAGGAACCCTTGGGGCACAAACACAAAATTAAAGTTGATTGTACATTACATACTCACTTTCCCCTTAGGAAACAAAGTTGTAAACAACCATGTGATTGTGCATGTAAGGTATCTTTTCTTTTATCTTTATGTTTTTTTTAAATATATTAAATAACAATTAGAGATGGTGTAACATTTTAGTTTTGAGATAAATGCATACTTTATTTGAAAATAGTTTATTCTAATAGAAATTCATATGTTAAACAGTACATTTTCCCCAACATGTCCAAGCACTATTTGCTTGATGGTGTGATATAATTACACTATAACTGTTATATTTGTGTGTATGTTGCTTTATTGCTTTTGATACAGCTTTGCTTTCGGAGTCAGAAGTCAGACTAGATTGTGTGTGATGTTAACGAACACATGGGAATCTTTGAACATCCATGTCGTGATTATAAAAAGATGCCACTAGAGGGCGCCTGGGCTCAGTGCTTTGGGAAGCCGCTGGATCTACAAGAGACTATGATGAGCTAGAGAAGGTGGATTATTCTCATTGTGTGTGTGTTTGCTGTCTTGTCACAAACCTCTCACTCCTTCCATCCCACTTTCGGCACTCCACATCTCCTTCTTCCTCTTGCCTGTCTGTATTGTAGTTATCCTTCTGCAGTGATAAGATCTTGGAACAGCATATTATCCCCAGGCAACCCTCACCTTCCTCAGGCACTGAGAATGGAGATGGGATTTCCAGAGGTATCCTAAAACTCATCTGCTTGCAAGATCATTTCGTTATGTAACTACAGCCAAAGGGACTGGAAGAGACCTACAGTAAAGGAACTTTATAAAGCATCTGGACTAGCCTAACCTTCAGCAAATCTCTGCAATAAGGTAAGATAGGAAAACATTTCTATTTATTATTATTATTTTTCCAAACATTTCTGATCACAGGCAACTTCCACAAATCTTTCATCGTTTAAAAACTCTCCTTGTGCAATCTATTTCTTATCCAGAAAGGGTATGGAAGGTAACTGATTGCAACATATACAGTAGCTAGGTAATGTGATCCCTAATGTAACCTTCCTGTATCCCTACTGCTCAGATTGTTAGCTGCACTTTATATAATGCTGCATATGGACACTGATATTACATGATAAGAAATTATTATGTTATTACACTTATACAGTATAGATAGACATTTATTTTAATTGGACCCTCTTAACATATTTTGTAAACTTTTAAAATCTTCAATGAGGTGCAATTTAAGGGAACAGCCCTGGCAAAGGGTGTATTGGTGACCCTGTCCTTACTGTACACTTTCCAACAGAATCTGCCTTACACATCTCCAGTGCTGGGATTCCTGTGTTATGTAAGCTCAGAGTGCAGAGTGATTACAACGTTGTGTACTGTATTTATCACACACACACATACACATGTAGTTGGGGGGGGGGGGGGGGGGGGGGGGGGCTGTAAGGCTGCACTTGCCTACAATGGTTCTGATTACTGTAGCTGATTCCAATCTAAAAGGTGTTTTATAAAATGCTGTGTAAACCAATGTCTGTACACTACAGTTACTGTGGTGTCACCATCATCACTAAACAGCTGCAACAGATTAATATATAATGTACATGAAAGCTTAAGTGCATTATGTCAGTCACGCACAGGACAAGCAATGTGCATCTTTGGCAGCAATAATGTGGCATGTAAATCATTCATTGTTATAGTGGCTTCTTTTCAGGGAATCTCATAAAGCATCGAGTTGTAAAACTTTACAGTTAGAAAGCTAACACTTCATTCAGACAAGCACTGTATGAATCACATTAGTAGGTGCCATATGTATTATAATACAATCATATATCACATCAAATGTATACACCTCCAAGCAGTGGTCGAAGTGGGGCGGTATACGGGGGTATGGCATACCCCCACTTTAATCTGAAGATAAAAAAAAAAGTTTTTTTTTCCCCCTCAGGATGCTCTCTGATCACTCAGCAGCACATATTGTGCTTTTGTAATACCCCTGTACAACGGGGCAGCCTGGCAGGGGACGTTGATGGACAGGGGGGTGTCCGAAGGTGCGCACTATATTCACTCTTTACTTTTCCATACCCCCACTTCAAAATTTCCATACCCCCACTTCAAAATTTCCACTTCGACCACTGCCTCCAAGTCTAAAAACTTGTATTTCCATAGCAAAGGTCTAATTACTGGAATATAATATTTTTGTTTATATAATGTAAATTACAAGTTTAATACGTAGCGTATTTGTTTTTAAACTGTTCTTCAGACAACTCTGTTTATTTTGTACAGCTACTGTAGTTTTCATTATGTTATATTATTTCATGTTATGTTATATTTAATTTAGGTCTATTTGATTGTTTTTTTATATTGGATTTTGTGTGTATGTGATTATAAAGCATGCAGCTTTCAACACATCAAAGTTATACAGAAACAAATAAAATAACCATTTTTTTTCATTGTCCATGCAAGCTAATTCTTTTTATGCAACTCTGAGGTGACTTTTCTGCATTTGTCGGTGAAATTCCGGAAACACAGTAGTTACACTATTCACCATAGCAACAGACCCTATGTGTGTGATTATGTACCGTGGACATTACAGTTGTACTTGTTTTGTAACAGATCTCTTCACTGCATATTGTAATATATAACACCTCACACCCCCTGTTTTATAGAGAAAAGAAAACTCAGAAAAGTGTAGTGTGATAAATGGCTACAAATAGAAAATGCACATGTCTGGAGTGAATCACAGTTTTAGGATGTGTGAGATGAAGAACTGAGAGTGATACAGGTGAATCAGAGATTGTTGCTGCTCTCAGCGGTATGAAACACACACACACACACACACACACACACACACACAGTGCTTGGGAGGCGAAGCCTTTTCTGCTGTCCCTGGCTTTGTGTTTGTCACTAGCAATTAGTGCTCACTGGCATGAAATATACATTGCATTCTTTGCTGATGCACAGCTTTATAACTACGCCTGGGTTTGTACTGAATGTGTTTTTGCAAACAGGCAGAAAAAAAGTCTGGAATATACATACAGCGTAAGTTGTTGTGGTTAAAGTCAGACTATTTTCACCTTGTAGAAAATGGATGCTGAGGAAGCACATTTTTATTAGGGCAGACAAAGTGAAGCAACAATATTACACAGTATATCAAAAAGGCCAAACGTTACCCCTTATTTTACTATTCTACATAGTTTAATATGGTGCTAATATAATTTTATACTTCAGTTTAATAACTGGATCTTATTTTGGATTTAAGTTTTTCAAGAAACATGATAGTGTACTCAGACTTTGTTAGACGAACGAGCTGTCATTATGCTGGAATCATTACCAAATGGAAGTGTTTCACATTTTAAGCTTATTGGTATATTTGTATTATTATTATGGATTACCCATCACCATTACAAGTTAACTATATGGGATATTTATCAAAGCTTGGCAAGAGATAAGATAATGACCAATCAGCTTCTAGTTTACATTTTACAGGCTGTGTTTGCAAAATGACAAGAGCTGATTAGTTGACACGTAGTGATAAAGTGGAAGGTGATAACGCACCAACCAATCAGTTACTAGCTGTCATTTTTCAAACACAGCTGATTGGCTGGTGCCTTATCACCTTCCACTTTTCACTGCTTTATCACCACTTTGTCACTTTACCAGGGTTAATACATTTGCCCCAGTGTTATGTACCAAGTTACCAAGCTAATGGAACTTAACTACAAAACATTATTTCTGTCTTTGTGTCAGGACTATGTAAATATGTGCCAGTCCCTCTATTTATGGTTGCTAATATGTATGCTATCCTATGAAAATAACTAATAAACAGCACATTATTAGGGATGGTCTTTGTTATTTTCTGTACTAGCATGCTACTGTAGAAACCACTTTTTAGACTTTTGTAGCAAGATAGCCACAAGATTTGTGTGTGGAGTAAGATAAAAAAGGTCATGAAAGATAGCACTGAGAGACTACCCTTCTCCTTTTAATAACTCACACTGATAACAAACATTCCCATGTATTAAATAAGCTGGTATACCCTCTAACATGTATAGCATGCAAGTAGTTTATAAGAGTGAATTCAGCATTGGTTCCTTGTATAATACCATCTGAGTAAGCACATGAGTACTGCTGTGTAATGTCCTCAACAAAATAGCTATTATCTTGCAATTAATGCCCGACTCCTACTACATCACATTGTAGATAGCGAGGCATTGTTCTCTATAGTGAGTTACATGTTCTTCTATTCGGGTAACAGACTTCTTATGAAAAATCTTGAAGGCTTACTTTATATAATGCCATCTTAAAATGGCATTATATGAGGAAAATCCCTACCTCATCCGAAATCTACAACGAGAGATGAATCTTGCCCAATCAGCCTCTGCACCCGTCTGTAACTCCTCCCACTCATTTGCCAATTTTACTGCCAGTGTTCAACCAACTGAAAAGACGGCCTGTGGGGACTTTGCAGGGGCAGTATGTTAACACATCTGCTGTCCCTGCAAGCATTTTTAATGTATACAATAAAAATATAAGTTGGTGGTATAGGACAATACAAATTATTTATGGTAATTGTAATAGACAAAAAGCATTGCTGGTGGCTGCCAGTCACAGAATATGTAATTGACATAACCTGTCCCTTATAAAATAACTGAACCTTAGTATGATGCAATGATGTGCTGGGACAAAAACCTGATACTCTAGGGTGCCATGTTTGAAAATAACTGGGAACCATTGGTGTAAACTTTTGGTTCACATAGAGTAACTTATCTGTGCAAAAAAATCAGTGATATCAGACAAGAATTGGTTGGCTGAACTAATCTTTTTTATGATAGTGTGCATTTGTCATCTTATTTAATCCATAATGATCCTTACATGTTATTCCCCCATTATATTGGGGATGGTGCTCCCTTGCTCATAGTTCAGTATGTATCATCCAATAGAAAAAAAAAACGGTACTTGTGTATTATCACAGCGCCCATCGCATCTCATTGCATACCACTAATTAAGGTATGCGATGGCATGCGATGGACCCGATTTCAGCCTTTTTTCCAGGCTGAGTATACAATTTTAAAATCGGGTCACATCGCATGCCATTACAATGGCATGCGATGCGACGCAATTTGCCATTGAGTCCCATGTTAAATGGCACCCACAGACCCGATTTTTAATTGTATACCCACCCTGATGGGTAATAAATATGTAAAATGCCCCCCACATTGTTAACGGACCCCCACTTTCAATGCCAACCCAAAGCGTGGCGAGCGCAGCGAGCCCGTGAGGGGCGGCGGTACGCGTCCTCCGACCTTTTCATACCCCCACTATCCACGTCGGCGTGGAGTTTCTGTTATAAAGTGTGGCGAGCGCAGCGAGCCCTGCGAGGGGACGCTCATTACTTCACAGGTATACGTGTCCCCTCGCGGGGCTCGCTGCGCTCGCCACGCTTCGGGCTCGGTGGCTCGCTGTGGCTCGCCACACTTTGTAATATCAACTCCATGCCGACGTGGATAGTGGGGGTATGAAAAAGGTAGGAGGACACGTACCACCGCCCCTCGCGGGCTCGCTGCGCTCGCCACGCTTTGGGTTGGCGTTCATAGTGCGGTGACGTTAACAATGGGGGGCATTTCACATACTCATGACCCATGAGGGTGGGTATACAATTAAAAACCGGGTCTGGGGGGGCATTTAACATGGTTTTAAATTAAAAATCTGGTAAAATCGATCATATCGCATGCGACGCGATTTTTTATCGTACAATGCCCTGCGATGGAAATCGGGGGCGCCGTGATAATACACAAGTACCAAAAAAACAGAAGACGGGGACTTGTATGTGGGTGCCGGATGACGTAACGACAGGGGGATCCCGACTGTCAGTATCCCGACGTCGGAATCCTGACTGCCAGTGCTCAGAAAGGGGGTATCCCGACTCACAGGGGCTATCCTCCCTTGTGGGGGTTCATGACCCCCAAAGAGGGAGAACAGAACCTGTGGCAAGCCTAGCGAGCCACTGATCCCACAGCGTGGCGAGCGCAGCGAGCCCACAAGGGGCTACTTTGCGCTCGCCTGCCCGCCTGTCAGAGCACTAGTAGTTGGGATTCCGACGTCGGGATACTGACCATCGGAGCACCATACCACACCCCTTGTATGCTGCACTCTGGAATCTATCTGATAGTGATGTTCCACTGAGTTGATAATTCATTGTTTTGTATATAAAACAACTGTTATTACACTTTCCATAAGTAAACCCATTGAAACGGTACGTTCCCTTTATGTGAGTACATCTAATGTAAAAAATACACAGTACAAATACAGTATAATATATGAGAATATTAATCACTAAAGAAGTGTACACACCAGTGATGTGCGGTGGTGGCAGTGTACAGGGAGACACTCCCACTCACCGCTAACGTCACCCACCCGGCCACCGTCGACCACCCCTACCACCACTGAAACCCCCAGTAAAAAAAAAACAGAAAAACACCAGATGCAGCCAGCACTCACAAGACATGGAGGAGCATCTGCTGGAGCTGGGGCACCTGGGGAGAGGGGAACTAGAGCTGGATAAAAGCGTCACTTCAAGAAACTTAAAAGTGCCTCTTTTACAACTTTTTTATCCCATGGCTTAGGCCCCCACCCACCCCCCAGCATTTCAGCCCCTTAGACTTGTTTGGGAGGCACACTAATTGGTGCCTCCCAAACTAATTTAAATTGTACAAATTACTAAAATAATATAAAGAAAATACTTATGACACAGAATACAGTATGTGTCATACTGTAGGTATATTATTTGTATTATTTGAAAAAAATTTACAGGGGAAGCACTGCCTCTCCTGCCTCCCCTGACTGCACATCCCTGGTACACACAGGACTTAGCCCCGGCAATTTTGATTGAGCCCCACGTGTATCAAGATGTAGTTAAGCCATCAGAGAAGACGGCTAACTACATTCTGCCAGCCCCGGGAGCCGCAGTCAAATACACAGTTTAGCAATATTATTCTTCTCTGCACTGACTATTTGGCCAGGGGATAGCGATGCCATGTATTGCTATCACCCACTGTGTACACACTGGGCATTTCAGGCAAACCTTCTTAGTAATGTTGTTGATGTAGTCAAAATTGCTTCGAAGAATCGCCCGTGTTTACATCGCTTTAGAGGCAATATTAGCCCTAGTATAAGATTTCTGATAAACTCAACACCACAGTTGGGGCAGATGTAACATGCAGAGAGAATAAGATTTGGGTGGGGTTTGTACTTCAAACTGATATCTATATTGTAGTGTAAAAATTGCAAATGACAATTGACCATTTGCTCCTAAGCATGGAAAACAGACAAAAATTTAATGTGAGTGTATCTAATGTTAAAAATAGAAAGTTAGAATAAATGAATGAAAGAATTAACATAAGTGATTAAAAACATTTTAAACATTCTATGGGCCTGATTTTGGTTCACTTGCAAAAGCAAATTCTCTATCTCTAATGCACAAAATCAAGTGCACTGCTGGTGGGGCCGATGTAACATGTGCAGAGAGAGTTACATTTGGGTGTTATTTTGTTTCTGTGCAGAGTAAATACTCTTTGACATCCAGCTTGAAAAAGGAGACTTTAGTTTCTCCGAAACGCGTTGCAGCTACTTCTGGGACACATTTCCTTCAACAGTGCAATAGGACACTTTAAAGAAGGCACAGGACACTTTATGGATGCACCAGCACTTTACAACTGAGGACTTTTATCCCAACAAGCCATCTGCGTTGGTGCCGCAGACCTTCTGTTAAGAGGCATAGCCCACCGCAATTTCTGCTTCTGGTGAGATCAAGTCCTTTATGTTTGTTGTGAAAAAGCCTGTGCTATCTAAGAAGTCCATTTATCCTGTTGGAAGTATTATCTTTATACTTATTTGCTTCATGTTTGTCAAAATAAATCTTCTTTTGTGAAATTGAGATTTATTGAACATCTCTTAAAGGGGTCGCGCTCAACTCTTACATTTGTTTCTATTGTCTGCTATCCAGAAGGTGGTGTACCTTCTTTACATGTTTGAGTAAGCTGCACCCACTTTATTTATTGCGCTCACCGGATTCACAATATTTGTTTCTACGATTGTTTTCCATGCTTAGGAGCAAATGGTCAATTGTCATTTGTTCCACAAAAGTTCCAGATTTTCATTCCAACCAGCCAGATTGGAAAGATAATCTTCTAGTGTGTATGGGCCTTAAGGGAACATACCCTTTTAATGTGTTTTCGGTACTTGTTTCCTAGCAGGGCGCCCAGTTTCACTACGTACGGTACCGTAGTGAAATCGCATCGCATGCGTGTTTTTGCATGCGATGCGATCGCATGCGATGCGATTTTCCTATGTAATTTATTCACTGCTATTCTCCCCCCCGCCCCCGGGCGGTGCAATAGCATCTCATGCCTACGCATTGCACCGCAAAATTGAATGCGATCGCATGCGATTGTATAGGGTGCGATGCCATTTACTTTAGTATACAATTATGCAAACAGTATCCTTGGGCGCTGATCTTAAGTGTGTCTCTCAGTAGGCCGGTACCCAAAACACAAAAAAAAAACACAACCGCAATAGTGTATTACCAAATGGAGTGTACAGTTCAATAGTATGAAACAACAGAATTTTTTAACGAGAATTAAGGGGACTCGTACCCTAGGGTCTGGTCTACTGTTTAGGCAGACCAAATAGGCTTTTGGGGGGGGAGCGGTTCTGTACCGTCTGATCCCAGATGTCCAATTCCAGTGTCACATATAAAGAAGACAAAAGGACTGATATGGTGTAATATCGTTTTGACACTCTATCATAAATGTACATCTAAAAGAACAAGCAGACTCGTACCATATTCCTTGGTCTACTGTTTTAAGGCAGACCTCAAGTGCTTTTGGGGGGGAGCGGTTTCACACCGTCAGATCTTGTGTTTTTTTTTGTGTTTTGGGTACCGGCCTACTGAGAGACACACTTAAGATCAGCGCCCAAGGATACTGTTGGTACCTTTTTTCTTTGTACAATTGTCTATGTATGTTAGGTGATACATACAATCTAACAGCAACCCAGGGCAGCGATTGACCGCCAGGTTAATCCAGAAAACAATCCCCCTTTGTTACTTTAGTATACAGTTGTATGAGATGCAATGAGATTGAGTCACCTCCCCAGTATCCACGCCACTCCGAAGCGTGGCAAGCGCAGCGGAACGCGTCATCCCGATCTTTTCATACCCCCACTATCATAGTGTGGCGTTCGCAGCGAGCCACCCAGCCGGAAGCGTGGCGAGCATAGCGAGCCACACAAGGGGACACGGAATACATGTAACGTATTCCACGTCCGCTCGCCACGCTTCGGGCTCGGTGGCTCGCTGCGCTCGCCACACTATATAAAATCAAATCCACGCCAACGGGGATAGTGGGGGTATGAAAAGGTCAGGAGGATGCGTTCCGCCACCCCTCGCAAGATCTCACTGCGCTCGCCACGCTTCAGGGTGGTGTGGATACTGGGGGAGTGCCTCAATCTCATTGTATCTCATACAACTGTATAGTAAAGTAAACTGCATCGCACCCTATACAATCGCATGCGATCGCATGCGATTTCTCGGTGCAATGTGATCGCACCACCCGGGAGGAAAAAATAGCAGTGAATATATTACATAGGAAAATCGCATCGGATGCGATCGCATGGCACACAAAAACGGCATGCGATGCGCTTTTCTTACACAGAATCGCCCGCTATTTGCTTAGTGGGTGCCCTGCTAGGAAACAAATACCGTGTTTTCTTATGGAAAGAATAATATAAGATGTTTTAAATACAGAACAATTCATTATCAACTCAAAGGAGCTTCACTATCAGATTCCAGAGTGCACCATACATTTAGTGATATGATATTAGTATTTTTTATGTTGTATTTGCACTTTATTTGTTTTTGTTGGGGGATGAAATTAAGTTTTATCTAGTTAAAGTACCAGGAAATCAATATTGGTGTGCCTAATCGTTTAAACCTGATACAATAATTCATGTTACTGTAGCGAATCCCATTTAATGATGTCATAGAGAAGATTCGTTTAGAATTCAAATCAACTCTTTTACATTATAACTTTTCAGCATTAACTGAGAAATATGTTCTCTTGCCCAACAATTCTTTTCTTATTCAATAAAATATACTTAGAGAGCTTAGTACTGAAAAGAACACTTTGATTTTCTTTATGTTTTAAGTATGCTTAAGAGAAAAGTGCCAATTCTAATTGAATTCCTGTGGTTGTTTATATACAATTTATCCAAACTACAGTTTTGATGTGTAATGTGATATTATATACTGTACACTAGTTTCCTTTGTATAAGAAAAAAAAAAAACTTATTGATTTGGATCTTTCTTTATTTTGCTTTTTTAGCCTAGCACAAGCAAAATTGTTTGTGTTTTAATGGGTGCACCAGAGCCTGATTAACCAATAGGTAGATTAGGCTGCAGCCTAGGGCGACAAGAATGAAGGGGGGGGGGGGGGGGCTTGCAGGTGACAGCCAAGAAATTAAATGAAGGCCACACTTATTACATACTTCTTAGCTATCACCTGTAGTGATGTACTGTGTGGGGAAAAGTTCTTATGGTAAAGGATGGCTGTACCAATGTAATTTGCCGATAGAACCATTATGTTATGTACATTGTGCTACAACACAACAATCATTGGGTCCTACATGCCAGTTGTATTCAACTTCATTACATGCACATAGGCAGACAAAATTGGGAGTCCCTGTGTGCCCATACACGTGTGCTTAACAGCACTACAAGAGGAGCTACATGTGTATTAGGCTAGGGCACCTGGAACCTTTAATCAGGCACTGGTGTGCAGTACCCACAGGAATCAGTAGAACATTTATATTAATTGTATAGCTTGGTTACCTGTGTTACACAGTGATATCAGCAGGAGAACTCAGAGCTCGGTGATTTTTGGGCACTGTCTCAGAGGAGAAGATAAGAGACAGCTCCGGGCACAGTGATCATACTGGAGACGGGGGCAGCAGAGAATGGGGAAGTGGTGGTGAGTGTGTGTGTGTGTGTGTGTGGGGGGGGGGGGGGGGGTTTGGGGTGGTGTCAGTGCTGATGTGTGTAAAAATGTTTTAAATGGGGATGTACAAAATTGGGATGGCTTTTATTTTTCAATGACTGGGTTTGTAGGTCACAGCCCCTTGCCGCCAGGCCACACCTCTACATTTTGGCCGCACGCATACGGCGCACATTGATGCCTCTCCTGCTGTGTATTAGAAGTTGGGAGGTATGGGTTGCTGGGGGCCCAAAGCATATGCTTTCACCTGGGCCTACCAGTCGCTAGCTCACCACTGCCCACCCTGCTAGGCTATTTAGGTTTGCGCCTTGTTTATTTTATTTACAATATTTTTTTTCTTCAATTTATTTGTGTCCTCCTTTTCATTGTAAAAAAGTTGGTCACCTTAGATGTACACATATACATGCCTCTTTTTGTGACTTTATTCTCAAGAAGGGAGATCTTTTGAAGATGGGATTTTGCTCATATCAACCAATCAGATTTTGGGCCAGATATACTAGGCTTGAAAAGTGATAAAATAGGGAGTGATAAACCACCAGCCAATCAGTTCCTAAGGCAGTGGCGTAGCTAGGTGCCACGGTGCCCGGAGCAAGGGCATGTTTCGCGCCCCCCCCCTGATTTGTAGTAGATGGGGCTCTTGCGCGGCAAAAAGGGGGGCACAGCCTAACATTATACCACACACACTGTAATGCCCATTGCACATTTTAGCAAACTTTGTAATACCCATTACACATAAAGCCACATATCATAATGCCAATTACACATACTGTAAGCTGGCTGCTGGACCGCGAGCGCCTATTGGCTAGCGGTCCAGCGAGAGACTTAATAGTGGCGGACAGGGCAGCTGAGCTCAGCCAGGCAGAGCAAGGAGCAGGCAGGGGAGGGAGCGGGAGAGCGGGCTGCACGGCTCCGGCGCCCTTTGATGTCTCGGCGCCCGGAGCTCGTGCTCTATCGGCCTCCCTACGCTCCTGCCTACTGTCATCTCACGGGCTGTGTTTGAAAAATTACAGGTTGGAGCTGATTGGTTGGTGGTTAATCACTCTCAATTTTATCCGTTTTCAAGGTTTAATACATCTCGCCCTATATATATTATTTTCTAGAAGGTGCTAAATAAATAAACAATCTGATTGGCTGCTATGGGCAACAGCCCATCTTCAACTCCCATCTTAGTAAATTTCCCCCAGTAACCCTAAGCCATCTGTTTGTGGTGCTTATTGGGTGGCGACGGCCACCATTCCCAAAAGTGGGGGCATGTTGGCATAATTTTCTGGTAGTGCCAAGGCTAGTGCGCCTGTGTCTTCCGACACAGATATTCTGTCCTCAGCTGCGAAATCTTTTGCACACTCAGATGACCAGTGCTGCAATGGTGCGCTGATGCTGCACCTTTAGACAAAGCACCGGATCTGTGATGCTAGCAGGGGGCGTAATTTGTCCTTAGAAGTCTCATGTGGCATTAGCATATTTTCACATCACTGCTGCGTACAGAGATGCTGCAGTGATACAGATAGTTTCCATCTCTGATCTACATGATTGAGAGCATTATATATATATATATATATATATATATATATATATATATAAAACAATGGAGGTCCATAGTGGTTTCTTATACACACAAGATACAGTAAATGATAGCCGACAACCTCTATTACAGTATTACTGTACTCCTTACAGTGCTAATTACTGTTGTGGCCTCAGGGGCTTCTGATACACTCTTAATGTACACTTAATGATATATTGCTTTACATTTAATACCATCTATGCTTCTGCCTTTGTATAATACATTGATCATCCGCCCACACAGAGAAATACACCCGTGAGCTATTTCCTACTAATAAGCCTGGATCATAGGAGCAAACAATGTGCAACCTAGGAAATCTTATTGTCTTTATTAATGTCCTTTATGTACCTTACTGACTGCAGTCATTTGGAAAAGGCTGACACCAGGACACAGCGCTATTCCCCTGGCTCAGACAATATTGCAATTTTTACAGTTCAAAACCAGGTTGCCTTTAATACAATTAAGAAAAATTCTACTACATAGATACATAGCCAGATTAAAGCGTTGACGCAGGGGATACTGTACCACCGGGCCCCCCTCTGTTAGGGCGCCCCTGGATGGAGCACACTGACATTACTAGCATTTCCCTTTCTGCAGCAACAGAAACAGCCAGCCAGAATGTGAGCAGGACAATATGCAGTGCAGACAGGGGCGCAGGTGTATTAGGTTTCATCAGCCACTGTATTATGCGCCCCAGGCCCTCCTGTCGTAAGTGCCCCCGCAAGGGCTTGATCCGGCCCTGTTTGGACATACTGACCATGAATCATAAGGACAATAGCCATGCATTTATTAATTGATTATAATCCATAATCTAATATTACATTTAAAAAAAGAGTATTCCAGTATGAATTATTTGTGATACCTTGAAGCTGTATATTATAGTAGCTGTCCATGGCACACGGATGTTCCAGAGGGAATTCCCTAGTATTGTTATTTTTTTTTTAGGTCACATGCAAATAATACCTGGAAGTGGAACATAACATACATATTATATTCAGAGGCAAAAATAGGAAAAAAGCTTGCGGGTTCAAATATATAAATATATTTAAGTTTTAACTGCATTAACATATACACATTTATATGTAGGCACATTTTTATACCATTTTATGCTATATACAGTATACAGTATAATAATTATTACTTGTGTATCTTATAAAAAAAAAAACTATCTTCAGTGTTTTATTAACACCCTTGTTACTAGGAATGAGCGGGTTCAGATTTTAAGAATCTGAACACCGCTGGCATACCTCCCAACTTCTGCATTTAGGAGAGAAAAGTAGTATATGAGAAAACTACACAGCGCTCGGAGAGGGAAACCCCTAGCAGCCCTCACTCCTTGTGCTTCGCCGCGTGCACTCCCGAAAAGGGGGCATGGCCTCGTGGGATGTCATCTTCACTCTGGCATTGGAGAGGGTAGTGGGTGGACGTGCTCTGGGGCTGTGGTGGTCTGGGGGGATATACGGTGGTCTGTGTGGATCTGTGGGCTATAGTTGTCTATAGTTAATGCAGAGGCCAGAGAAGGTTCTATTAGTCCTCAGGCCAATATGGTTAACTATATCTGCTGCTGGGCAAACCAGATAGTGCATTCACACTGAACGATATCCTACAGTGATGTCACCAGAAGAAGCCCTGCTATGCATGCAGTCACTGACAATATACTCAGATTGAGCAGCATGCGAGGATGACAGTGGAGGGGTCATTAGTGATGTGCAGTCATGTGCATCATTACATTACCGCTATAGCCTATACACGCTACTGAGCCTTTTTTTTTAAAACATTGTGTAGTGTGTATGGATATGGTCACTAGGTCTACAGGCATTGGGTCGATACCATTAGGTTGACATGCAGGAAGGTCAACATGACTGTAGGTCTGCATGGACTAGGTTGACAGGGTCATTAGGTCGACATAAGCATTAGGTCAACATGGGGAAGGTCAACAGTTAAAAGATCTACATGGGGTTTAAAAAAAAATGTAGCTGACATGTGCCGACAGTTGGTATTTCATGACCTAGGGCATGGTGGGAGAATAAAATAGTGTGCCCGAAGCATGGCGCGTGCAGCGAGCCATGCGAGGGGATGCGATGCTATGTATCAGTGTCCATGCCGACTGTGTTGAAATTTATGTAAAAAAATGTGAAATACCCCATGTCGACCTTCCTCATGTTGACCAAATGCTTGTGTCGACCTAATGACCCTGTCGACCTTTATACATGTTGACCTAATGCTTTTTGACCATCATGCTGTCTACCCAATGATCCATACCTGTGTGTATGGGGCTTGATTGTTGTTTGTGCATGCCCTGCCTGATGGCTGTGCATGTGTGAATATGTCAGGACAGGTTGCAGAAGGAAAGTAAAGGTTGGTACACACCGAGTGATTTATTCCCTTGGCCAGAGCCAGATAAAGGTCTAAATGGGCCTGGAGCTGAAAATTATCAAGGGCCTATTATGCGCAATAATAGGGGTTGTGGCCAGCACCTAATAATGTGTGTGTGTGTGTGTGTGTGTGGGGGGGGGGGGGTGACTAGTGTTCTGATTGGATGGTTTGCTCATGGATATGTCTCTATTTGTGTAAATACTTTCAACTAATTATATATAAAACTAGGTGATTCATCGCGCCCTACAGGCGCTCTTCACACCGACGTAAGGGGCTACGCCGCATTAAAGTTATAAATAAATTTTAATGTGAATTTTGTTTGTTATTTGTGGATGAATGTGTTTAATGTGTTTAATTTTGGGGTGTGTGGGGTATGGTGTTGGCGGGAAGGGGTGTGTTGGGTTAGGGATCTTGGTGGCTTGATGAGTGCAGTGGCGGTTGTTGGGGTAGCAGCACTGAAGAGGTAGTAGGCGGCTTTGTGGCTGTGAGGGGAGTGTGAGGGGAGTGTGAGCTTTGCGGTCGCGGCTGGAGGGGGTGGTAGTGGCACCTCTGGCAGTGTGGAAGTAGTAGGTGGCTTTGCGGCTGTGAGGGGAGTGGGAGCTTTGCAATCATGGCTGCATGGGGTAGCAGGCATCATGCGCACTCCGCAGCACTATGCGGAGCGTGCTCTCAGGGGACAGCACCTGGGACAGGTCCCATCAGCGGACACAGGTCCTAATAGAGAGGTAGTACCTGGGACAGGTCCCTGCTTAGGGATAGAACTTGGGACAGGTCCTAGCAAAGGGATAGCACCTGGGACAGGTCCTAGCTTAGGGACAACACTGGGGACAGGTCCTATCAAAGGGATAGCACCTGGGACAGGTCCTAGCACTGCGGACAGGTCATAGCAGAGGGGAGTGGGGACAGCACCTGGGACAAGGCCCAGTTTAGGGACAACACCGGGGACAGTTCCTAGCAAAGGCATAGCACCTGGGACAGGTCCGAGCACTGAGGCAGGTCCTTGCAGAGGGGAGTGGGGACAGCACCTGGGACAAGTCTCAGCAGAGGGGTAGTACCAGGGACTGTGATACATGTGCATGGTTGGCATCTCCTCGCTGTCTGAGGCCGGGTCCCCGGTGTTGGGGACGACACAGATGATGGTGTTCTTCAGAGTGGTTCCCCGCAGCAGACGACTCCATACCAGCTCCATGTTCCCAGGGGTGTCCACACTGCACCGTATGCTGGGGCCGGGCAGCAGCACCCCGTCCTGGGTGTGCAGTGAGGGATCTGGAAAGAGGCGCTGGAGGCCATGCTCAGTGGTCGGCTACCGGGAAAGACAGTCCCGGGGTGAAGAGCCAGTGCAAAGTGCAACTACCAGAGCATGTGCGGGGAGGTGGGCGGGTTGCTGCGACTGTGAGTGAGGGGTAAGCGGGCTGCTGCTGCTATGAACGTGGGTGGGCGGGTCGCTGTGTGGGGTTGTGGGGGGGGGCGGGGACCGGGCTGAAGTGCTGGTTTGCAATGCCGGCTCCTGTTTAGAAATAGCTACGGCGCAGCTGGCTCCCGGGGTGTAGTGATCCCTGTGTTATATATTTTAGCCACATCTGTGTATTATCTGGGAGTGTGTGTATAACGCTGGGCGGGGGGGTGGAGTTTCATGTGTGACCCCGCCCAGCATTATACACACACTCCCAGAATGATTGACACATGTAGCTAAATATATTAAATGTGTGTGTGTGTGTGCGCGTGCTGGAAAAGGCAGGGGGCTTGCATAGGAAAAATGCAAAGAGTTTAGTATAGGGTGGAAAATGGCAAAGAGGTTGGCATATGCAAGGGCCTGGCACAGAAAAGAGGAAAATAGAATATACTTACCTTCCAGTGGCGGCTGCAGACTTTGGGCTTCAGTGCCAACCATGTATCACCAGCACTGAGAGCATCGGATGATATATATGCACACTCCCTCCAGCCAAAGAGTGCAATGTATATATATAATCTGGGTTACCCCCATAGGGTTGAGTCCATTCTATTCTATATATATATATATATATATATATATATATATGGTGCTGAACAAAGTCTCCAGAGTGACACTTTATTTGGGAAGAAACATATATATATATATATATATATATATATATATATATATATATATATATATATATATATATATATATATATATATATATATAAGGCTAACTACTCCTCACCTCTATGAGGTGACGTCCCGCCATTGACCACTAGAGGCTGTTTAGATCCAGTAATTTAGAAACACTTTCTTACCATTCAAGTGTCTTTCTAAGCTTGATCTACGGTACAGTAGGCAATCTGCGGGTGAAATGGCGCCTGTCCAGCAGCGCTTATCTGAAGATCTTGGTGCTATCTTCTCCGCAACATGTACCTGCACCTCACAACCCTCGCCATGCTCATACTCACTGCCATGTTTGCAGGCCACAGCCATGCTTCCAGCACGCCGGGGTTTCCTCCATTCTCCGGCCATAGGCATGGCCATCCTGGATCAGATAACATGACTTCCCAGAGCCAATTCTGTTACCTGACTCTGACATCACTGGGACACAGCTGTGAGCAGGGGCGGGTTGGGCCGGGGGGCAGGGTGCCATGTACTCCCCAGACCGCTCTATTGGTACTGGTGCGGGCCGCCTTACCTCCTTCTCCTCCTCCACTGCCGGCGGCCATGTTCCTGTAGACTGCAGCGCCGGCTTTCAAAACATGGCTTCAGGAACATGGCCGCCGGCCTCCGGCATGAGGACATGGCCAGCCTCCAGGGATACGTGGAGGAGGGCTGGCCGCCTGTTCCTCCTGATTCCTAGCAGTGACGGATATCATGGCGCCGCCCACCCATGCTTCTAATGCGGTGGATCTGGCGGGCAGAGGATGGGGACTTGAGGAAGGGGCCTGTCTCTTCAGCACAATTAAGCAGGGACAGCGGGGAGCCACAGCATGGACTCTGAGAAACTTCAAAGGCACAAGCAGCCTAAGCAGGTGTCGGTGAGCATCTCAATCATAAGTAATTTCTGTTGTTTGCAGCCTGTGTTCCTGTTATTGTGGAGGGGAAGCAACCTGTGGTGTCCTGGTTATCATGCATGGGGAGCAGCCTGTGGTGTCCTGGTTATTATGCAGGGGGAGCAGCCTATGGTGTCCTAGTTATTATGCAGGGGAAGCAGCCTGTGGTGTCCTGGTTATCATGCAGGGGGAGCAGCCTGTGGTGTCCTGGTTATTATGCAGTGGGAGCAGCCTGTGGTGTCCTGGTTATTGTGCAGGGGGAGCAGTCTGTGGTGTCCTGGATATTATTATACAGGGGGAGCAGCCTGTGGTGTCCTGGATATTATTATACAGGGGGAGCAGCCTGTGGTGTCCTGGATATTATTATACAGGGGGAGCAGCCTGTGGGAGCATCCTGTGGTGTCCTGATATTATTATACAGGGGGAGCAGCCTGTGGTGTGTTATTAGTATTATTATACAGGGGGAGCAGCCTGTGGTGTTCTGATATTATTATACAGGGGGAGCAGCCTGTGGTATCTTATTATTATTATACAGGGGAAGCTGTGTGGTGGGGAAACGGTCATCTGTCAGACCAGACTTAAGTCGACAGTCATTAGGTCGACCCCGGAAGGTCGACTGTCCCCAAGGTCGACAGGGTTAAAGGTCGACATGGCTCAATGTCGACATGACTTAAGGTCGACATGGGCCAAGGTCGACATGGTTTTAGGTCAACAGTCATTAGGTCGACATGAGTTTTTCACTGTTTTTTGAGCCGACATGTGCCGACAGGTGGTATTTCATGCCCTACCATCCACTAGGGCGCAGTGGGAGAATAAAATAGTGTGCCGAGCGCAGCGAGACACTGTGCCCGAAGCATTGCGAGCGAAGCGAGTGATGCGAGGGGCTGCGGTTCAACTCCAACTGTGTCCATGTCGACATTCGGGTCAAAAAACCGCGAAAAACTCATGTCGACCTAATGACTGACGACCTAAAACCATGTCGACCTTGGTCCATGTCGACCTTAAGTCATGTCGACCTTGAGCCATGTCGACCTTTAACCCTGTCGACCTTGGGGACAGTCGACCTTCCAGGGTCGACCTAATGACTGTAGACCTAAGTCTGTCCTGACAGATGTACCGCTTCCGCGTGTGGTGCCCTGCTTTGATTATAAAGGAGAAGCAGCATGTGGTGTCCTGCTGTTATTATAAAGGGGGAACAGGGGGTTTTCTCAGCCCCACCCCACACCTCACCTCACCACTGATGGAGCCCCACCTCACCTCTGATTTTTTTTGTCTCTCTGATTGCGGGTCGCAATTGTGCCATTTGCGGCAATATTTTATTTTTCCGGTTGGGGGGATGGATCTCCAGGAATTAACAATGCGCCGTTACTTATGGGCCAGTGCTCTGGACTTGCACCCTAGGCTAAAAGTAGCAGTATCAACCCTTGCAGCCGCTATAGTTACAGTATGGCCGGCTTTGCTTACAGTCAAATCTCACAGCAATCACACACACTGCGGAAACTACTCACAGGGGTTTCACTGGGCGCTGATAATGATGCAGGTCTTTACGTCGCAGAACACATTCATAAATACTGTACATCCTTAAATGAATTTTGCGGCTGGATGCTGTGTTTCCTTATTCCATGTCTGAGTAAACAGGGTTTTATGATGGGTATACACCAGAACGATTTGTGCTCAATTCCCCCAATTTCAATGCGATTTCAACCGATTATATGTAAAATTATATGAACGTGCAGAAACTATTTTATTTTTTGAGTTTAATCTTTTGTCATTTAATACAGTCCCTTTCAATTTCCTGACAACATATAAAAAGGCGTCCCTTTGGTAATATCAGTTGCATACAATTGTGAACATAGCAATAATTAAATGACAGTTGTAATTGATTATTTTTTAACATACTATTAGCACTAGAAAAAACAATACAATGTTATATATATGTACAAGTGTATATAACACAATAACAGAATCTGTCAATGCTTCCTTATTAGTACACTAAGAAGGAAGTGCACCACTAGAGGGAGCTGTTACACCATCCTATAAGCAATATAGCCTATGATCCTTATAGGGAGCACATTAAAGTAAGCAAAGCTGTTTCTTTTCTGGACCCAGGCTTAGTGCAGTCAAAATTAAGACAATTGTTACTGTGTATCAAAAAGATTATAATTTCCATTTACTTTTTATGAGTTTTGTACAGTTATTTGGGGATTTGTATTGTTTAACGCTTTCTCTGCCACACGTCAGCTAATGTTCTCTCTTTAGGTGGCCAGGTGATATTTGACGTTATTTGTATACAGTATAGTGCTGGTAAAAACAAAACAATTTTTTTTTTTTTACTTATTTTATCTTTTAAATGATATATTGCTTTCTCAAGACGAAGGCTGTTTTTATTACATGGAAACATGGAATACAATCAGTTATTGTAGTGTAACATTCATGGATGGATAGCACTACCCTGAAGCAATAAATTCAGGGCTGCTTAAAAATAAAATCCTGAATGTTACTAACTTACCTGTGATTTGGCTTCCACCATATTAGCTCCCAATTCAGTCGTTTCACCTAATGGGTTTTCATTTAACAATGGGGCTGATTCATGCTCATGTGCAAAACCCGGGAGCTAATGGCTTTGCCGAGTTTCACACTCGACAGGCTGTTCAGTCCGGGAAGGGAGGAAGCGGACAGGGGGTGGTCACAGGGGTACCGTACGCTCAGCACCTCATGGGCGTGCCTTTAAAATGGTGGGTGTGCCCATGAAAACTCTGGCCTTACACCTACAAATGCAGCCTAGTAAACCGTTCTGAATCAGGCCCAATCTTTTTTTTTTTTTTTGCTATTATCATTAGTTAATGGGATCACAGCTAGATAGAGAGTAATATCCATTTGCTGGAGCTTGGTGCATACTTTTAGCGCAGCCTGGGCTAGATGACCCAAGTCGCAATGTTCATACTTCAGACCACCCAAGTCCGCACTGGGTAACACAACCTGTATTGACCCTTTCACACCAAGCCATAAACCCTGGGTGAGAGGCTCAGTGTGAAAGGGTTTTGCCAGCTGCTAAGGTGGGGGTGCAGCACAGGAAAAAATTCAAATAGGGGAGACACACCAACTGCCAGAGAGTCCTGGCTGGTGATGATTGGCAGCGTTTGGGATAGCAGTTGGTACAGCTGACCTATTTTAATTTTGCCCTGTACTGCACCCCCATCTCTGGAGCCACCCTGGGTGCAATTGAGTTATCAGTTTTGGTTAAAATGCCACTCACATCATAGAATTTTAGCTTTGTTAAGGCCCATACACACTAGAAGATCTCCGCTGATGTCGATACTGGCGGCAGCAGGGACAGGCTTCAGTAAATGATTACACACTAGCCGATGCAACACGCAAGGGGGGGGGGGGGTTGACGGCAGGGAAGTGCGGACAAGGGAGCAACATGCAGGAGCGTGCAACGTTAACGATGCACAGTGCGATACTGTTCACCTCAGAAAGCCCTTTCGTATGGGTCTTTAACGACACACGAAAATCTGGGTGAATCTTTTGTGCTACTATAATGCCTCTTTGATGATGATGAAACATGATGTACACAGCTCTATTTCCTATTATAGTTCTAAATCAATAAACACTGAGATATCAATGCTATGCTGGGGGGAAGGAGAGACTTTGTATAACTGCAGACAGTATATCACCATTAAAAGAATTATCAAACGTTCCCTAAAGCAGCAGAGTTTTCCTGCTGACAAAAGATTGTTTCTGTCCAACCATTTAACAGCGATTGTCGGAGCTTAGTTTTAGACAAATGGAACATCTACATTTTACATTTCACTCAACATAAACAAAACTAATGCCAGTACATTAAGCACATACAGAACTCTTGGCGAGTTTAACACAATCCACAATTACCAATTGATTGCACACAAATACTGAGATGATTTTTACAAACTTGTAACAGGAGAGGCAGCTGGGTCTACTGTAGTTTGCATTTTTATTTGCTGTTTGATGACTGCTCACACCAGCAGCTAGCTTCTGGTGAACATCTTGCTTCAATGCACTCTCTTCTATAACAATTATCCAGCAGATGCTTTGATGTGACTGGTTTACTACTGTACAAGGCTAAGAGCATTACTGCAATTTATGGAACCAACCGCCTGACAACTTGGCACATTTTCTTCATATTTGCTGAGTTCTGAGTTTTCGACTTTTTTTAATTTATATTACATATGATAGAACATGTAAGGAAAGGATTAAAGTCAATATAGAATAAACTACTGTAGTAGGTGTATTTGGGGCACATAATATGCAGAACAAACGGTGTAATGGTTAGCATTACTGCCTCACAGAACTGAGGTCATGGGTTTGATTCCCACCATGGCCCTAACTGTGTGGAGTTTGTATATGCTCCCCATGCTTTTGTGGGTTTACTCCAGGTACTCCAATTTCTTCTCACAATCCAAAAATGTGGATTATGGGTGGTTAATTGGCTCCCAACAAACTGAAACCTAGAATGAATGTGTGCGTATAGATGTGGTAGGAAATATAGATTGTAAGCTCCACTGGGGCAGGGACTGATGTGAATGTTCAAATATACTCTGTAAAGTGCTGCAGAATATGTATGCGCTATATAAATAACTGGCAAAAAATAAATGAAAGAAAAATAAATGCAATAAGGTTGTGTGTAGAAAGCAATTAGGTTGTCTCTTCCATCAACAGAGCCCCATTTCCCCAAATTCCCCAAGTGTTACCTTTTTTTTAAGATAAATAAGCATGAGAGCTTATATGAGATATTTGCAATGCCATTACTTTTTTGTATTTAGACATGTGTATTTTGTAAAATTTATATAATTATTATTAAAATTGATATAATAATTATTATTTATTTATATAGCGCCATCTGTGATTAACATTAGATGGATGGTGGTCAGTGTATTCCTAATCTCAGGCCAAGATTATATTTACTGGCTGTCCTGTATGCTACAGTATATGGAACAAGATGCCAGCTGTGATTTAGAAGCTCACAGATTAGTACAGTAGCACATTGTATTTTTCTTAAGATCTTGTAACTTCGTTGCATTGCAGAATCAGAGAAAAGCTGCTTATAGAGTGAGTGGCAAATGCCTGGGAATACATGCAGGGCTGCCAATAGAAATTGCAGGGCCTGGGGGACTTGTTTTTAGTCTGCCCCCCACCCCCCCCCCCATTATATATTAAAAATATATATTTAAAAAAAAGTCTAAGTAAAGAAAATTGTTATAAAATAAATGCGCAAAAAATGAAATAATAAACAATAAAATATAAAATGATCGTGACACTTGTGGGAAAAAAGTAAGCTTGAAATGTTTACAGCTCCTTCTGGAGTAATAAGGAGGTCTTTGAAGCGCTATATTATCCCTACCTCTTACCGATCAGTGCAGCGAATGGGTACAGTATGCTGATTGTCTGCAGTCACTGGCTTCACACCGCTGTAGGTTTGTGTGCGGTGTGAGCTGCTGCCGGCGGCTGACGTCACCAGGCTTCTCCGTCTCTGAGGGTTGCAGCCGCTGGCTTCACACCGCTGTAGGTTTGTGTGCTGTGCGAGCTGCCGCCAGTGAGCGACGTCATCCGTCTCTGGGGGTTGAATGCTGTCGGCAAAATGAGCTGCCCGGGCCCTTCCAGAGGCTGGGGCCTGGGACAGCTGTACCCACAGCACCCCCCTATCGGCGGCCCTGAATACATGCTATACCCTAACACTCCCAGAAAACAGCTAGGAGACACCTACAAATACCGGCTTACTGTCAATCAACTTGTATTCAGTCAGTGGTGGATTTTATCGCAGGATGGCCTCGCCCATGCATACTGTGCGGCATACGCAGTTGATCGATTTTTGCCCAGACTTCAAATTTGCAGCCGTGAAATAAGCTCTAAATACCCCCTAGGCCCTCCATCCCGCACGTATAAATGTCACACATGAAATTGATGATTGCAATGTAGTTTTGTCATTTCCAGTTGTTTTATTTATCTGTATAAGATGCAAATTTTGAACAAGAAATCGCTCAATAGAGTAAAATAACACGGGACCAGCTGCACCGAGAGGGGCTTTTTGATGCAATTAAAACAAAAGTAGGATAATGCGACTCAAAAAAGAAAAAAATTTATATGGTATGGATCATTAACAAATCGCAAAAGTACATGGAACCTTTGTGATGTGCGAGCCAAGATAACAGTGCTTACAAAGTTCAAAGTTCAAAACATCACATGTTCCGAAGATGTAGAACAAGAATAAGCACATGTGCCCCTGCTTATGCACAGAAGTACAAAGAATACATTTACAGTATTTTGCAGGAAAACATTATATAATGGAATTAAAGGGACAGAGAGCGCACATTTACAGGTGCATTCTCCACTTTGGGGGTTATTCTGGTTGATTTGCAAGGCTGCAAATTCACAGCCTTGCTAGTCGACCAAACCCTTCCTTGCGAATGGCTGGCTGGCCCCACCAATTTGCAAGAGCGACTTGCTTGCAGGGGTTTGCGAATGGATGTTACACAGTAACATCCATTCACAGGGCAGGGGGAAACTCCCACTTCTTTCGATGGTCGCCAACCATGTAAAAGCTACTTTCAGTGCATGCTGGGAAGGAAATGGGCAGGCAGTTGATATCCGGTGATATCAGCTGCCCGCCCCCTGCACCCGTGTCATGGCCTCATTAGCATGAGAACGTTCCCATATGCCAATAAGGCCGCCCGTTGTCCTTTGTCCCAAGGGTTATCTCTTTGTCTCCACTTAACAGTATTAAAAGTATGGACTTTGTTATTTACTGTCATAATAATGACTGATGATATTTTACGCCTTGGATAGGGATAAAGTTCCAGCCAATCAGCTTCTAACTTTCACTTTTGCTGGCAGTGTCTGAAAAAATGATAAACCTCCCACACCCAGTCCTTATTCATCAGATTCATTTTTTTAGAAGGGGTAAGGGGTAGGTGAGGTCCCAAAATGGGATCATAGCAGTAAATATTTATTTTATGTTTTTACAATCCCCGTCATATTGGGAGCATGTTCGTTTAGCAGGGCCAGTTCCAAAGACCTGGTCAGAAGGAGAGCGCACCTTACATTGGGCTTTATTCTAGTTCACTCTTTCTGACAAAATCCTTCTTAGATGGACAAAACCATGTGCACTGCAGGTGGGGCAGATGTTACTTGAAGAGAGAATTAGATTTGGGTGGGATTTTACTTCAAAGTGAGATCTATATTGCAGTGTAAAAATAAAGCAGCCAATATTTACCCTGCACAGAAACAAAATAACTCACCCAAATCTAATTCTCTCTGCACATGTTACATCTGCCCCCCTGCAGTGCACATGGTTTGTCCATCTAAGAAGGATTTTGTCAGAAAGAGTAAACTAGAATAAGGCCCATTGTGCTTGACAGACACATAGAAAAGCATTTTGGCTCAAAGTCTTTGCAGTCAGTAAATAATTATGTTTCTCTTACTGTACCCTTAAATAGAAGGAGACATTTATGAGTTGGCCTGTTATGAAATATGAAACCTAATTCTAATCTTCGGAAACTGCGAGGAACCAATGCTAAAATGTAGCGCGGCATCCGGCATATCCTCCTCTCGTCTCCATCCTGAATTGTAATGCAATTAACACCTTGGGTCAGAAGGCGTGGGACGACGGATATAGGCATATATTTCAAACTGTTAATGCTTTTAATAATTCATGCCACTACCTCTGGGTTTATTAATTACATATATGCATTCATTTATGTATGCACTGTGGGCATATGCCAGGGCTGCTTAGGGAGACAGACAGCTATTTCAGCTTACAAAGCAGATCAACTGTTGAGCAAAGTGTTTAAAGAAATATAAAGAGCTAAGAATATTTATTAACCCTGATTGTAGTAATAGGGAATGTGGTATATTCAGTTAAAAAATAAGTTTATATTTGGCATTCAGACATATTTTTAACTTAGTAGAAAAACTGGGAAGATATTAAGATATCAGATTTCTTGCTAAATAGCGAGAGGTATGTTTTCCAAATTACCAGGAGGGATCAACTGCAATTGCATTCCGCTACCTTGCAGTGAACCATTCAATTAGTTTTAAAACTGGTGTCATCGATACACAAATACCAATACAGACAATAAATACAGAAACGTTCTAATTTTGCATGAGATCCTGGCTAGAGATGGTCATAGGAAGCCAATGGTTAGCAAAATGATGTTCCCATTTCAATTTAAGTATGTTTACCATTGAATTGTGGGTATTCAGTGGTTGCCACCCATCATATGCAGCTTGCCCATTTGATGGCTGGCTGCTTGAAAGCCTGTAAGTGATTACTGGATGCTGGGTGTCCCCATGCCGAAGCCTTCACAGGGCGGACCCCTGACCTCCCATGACGTCAGCCCCTTTCTTTGCCATGTTCTATGTAAATAAACTTCATCCTAGAGTGAGTTCTATTTATGGATGGGTCAAAAATCATTCGATGGCCGGTGATCATCGAAAGATTTTTGGCCCATATGCACCCCTGCGACGGGATGTGTACGCAAAACATCCGTTCACACTGCGGCAGGGATGTACGCACGGTGGCGGGGGGCATACGCTCGCCCGGCGGGTGGCAATAAAGGTCTCTCTAAGCTGCAAATCTTTGCTGCTCAATGAGCCTTACTGAATTAGGCCCTTGATGTCGGAATACCAAATTGGATGCAGGGCTTCTGATCTTTATCTCCTAGCTGTTATTGAGAGAGATTTCCCCATGTACCACTCACTATGGTCTTAAAGTCTTAGCTTTATTTACATCCAAATTATCATATATGATGCACATGGTCCCTCCACTCTCGCTACGCATTGTGACGGTTAGCATTTGAGTGGGGTTCCTGCGACGTGTCCCAAGACCCCGATACGCAGTAGTCTGAGCTCTGTACTACATATATATCAATCCGCTATTAAATCCCCATGTGGTTTAAAATTTAATAAAAAAAATTTGGTACTTGTGAGTTATCCGGGCGCCCGATTTCAAAATCGGGTCGGATCGGGACATCGCATCGCATCGCATGCGACCATCGGATGCGATGCGATGCGATGCGATGACCCGATTTTTCCATAGGAATCAATGTTAAAATGGACTGAGTCCATTTTAACATGGAATTCAGTGGGAAAAAGGGGTCCTTTTCATACCCCTACTATCCAAGTGGGCATGGAGTTGGATATAAACCTGTGGCGAGCGTAGCGAGCCACCGAGCCCGAAGCGTGGCGAGCGTAGCGAGCCCCGCGAGGGGACACGGAATACCGTCCCCTCGCGGGGCTCGCTTCGCTCGCCACGCTTCGGGCTCGGTGGCTCGCTACGCTCGCCACAGGTTTATATCCAACTCCATGCCCACTTGGATAGTAGGGGTATGAAAAGGACCCCTTTTTCCATAGGAATCATTTTAACATTGATTCCTATGGAAAAATCGGGTCATCGCATCCGATGGTCGCATGCGATGCGATGCGATATCGCATCGCATCGCATCTGATTGTATGCCTTAACTTAAGGCATACAATCAAAAAATCGGGCGCCCGGATAACTCACAAGTACCAAAAATTTCACTTCTCCCCTCCCACCACATTTCGAGCTCCAGTGTGATTTGAATTATAGAACATGCCATTATTATATATTTATAAACATGTATACTGTTGGATTTTTTCTGTATGAATAATAATAAAAAGTTTCCCTTAATACTTACCTGAGGTTAAAAACCCATCCATTAGTTATTGATTATATTTTCTTACTTCTCCCTCCCCTCCCTCCTGTTCCTTTGGAGAATTAATAATGAGACTATCAATGTTAGTATAAGTAAGAGTGATAAACTAAATATTCTGTGGAAAAAAAAATTGTGTATGATTACCACTCATGAATCAAATGCAAACCACTTACCTCTTTCTCATTCCATGTATTAAATCTCTGATATAATTTCTGTTTATATTTGTTTTACTATCTTCCCCTCCCTCCACTGATTATGAAGATGTAATCATTACAGACCATTGATTGGTCTAAATTCTCTCTCTATATATTTGATTAATGACAGACACACAGGTGTGTTACCCTCTGAAGTTTGGTAAAAATCAGCCTTATATATATACATTTTTTACTATTGAGATGTTCTATTATAAATGTTTTACTACCTCCTATCGTACACATATAATGTTTAACTATTTTGCAAGACGGTTTCTATTTTATTTTATTTTAATGGACATAGACTCCACAGGTGTGCATTGTTTTGTAATTAACAGAGTGCTATAAATTACCTCCCCCTGAAAGTCATCAGTCAGCTTCTAAATTGCAATATTGTATGCACACCATAGTACTTTTTATATAAATGTTTGTTTGTCATGTGTAGTTATTAAAACTTATATTTATTTTTATAACCATCTTGCAAACTTATTTCAGCCAGCGTTGGCACAATACATACTTTCTGATTTCAACCTTAGCATTTACAATGTAAGCCATTTATTAGATGAGTTGGATTGATGTGATGATGTTGGTGGTGGTGTTGGTTGGGGGTAGTTGATAGATGCTGGCCCTTCAGTCCAGACTTGTCATGGAGGCCAGCAGGGAGCCTAAGCTAGCCTATCCCCCCTGGTGTGCCTACTCTTTGCAGAGACTTAAGGTGGCCATACGCACGCAGATTTACCTTCAGATCTGGCTGGTTGGAACAAAAACATGGTTATGGATGAGAGCAAATGACAGTTGACCATTTGCTTGGAAATGCTGGAAAACTGACAAACTGTCACTCATCCATAACCATGTTTTTGTTCCAACCAGCCAGATCTGAAGATAAATCTTACTAGTGTATGGGCACCTTAATATTCTAAGTGGGTGTCACCCATAGTTACATACCCTCCTGCATTCTAAGGGAGACTCCCTGAAATAGCAGCAATCTCCCTCTCTCCCTCATTAGTCTTGAAATCTCCCTTATTTCACCTAGCCCACATTATACTGTTACATTTTGGGGGGAAAATAAATGAGAGATAGATACATTTACATGGAATCATCAGCACCATTTCCCAACACTTTACCAAGTATAGTAGCTCTTACTAACTGCTTTGGGGCTCATCTACATTTGGCTGTAATTCATTTTAAAAGATTCTTCTCAGATGGCCACCCCAACACACTGTTTGCAGAGTCGACAGCATTGAAGAGCACCTGCTGACACTGTCCCCCGGCCACGGAGAGAACAGACCTTTGCCTCTCCCCTCACTGTGGCCCTTATTCTAGTTGACTCGGACGGATGCGTATTTCAGACGGCTAGCGAGTGTTCTTAGCCCCGTCTACCGTACGGATCGCTCACACTGCCCAAATGCGGTAAGACGCCGAACAAATGGACCGCGAGTGGATGTTTCATGTGAACACCTCCCCCATCTGTGGGAACCTCCCCCATTCTCCGATGGTCACTGACCATCGAATGATAGACCGAGCAGTCAGGCAGCCCCGAGTGCTCCAGACCACTCAGATATTTTTCCGTGTGAGAGCAGGGATATGTATGGGCAGCTGACATCCGGCTATGTCAGCTGTCTGCCCCCCACGTGTGCGTCACTGCCACATTACCATATGTATGCATATGGTAATGAGCCCAAACAGCCCTTCAAGCCCCTCTCAAACCTCTGCTCGGTTGGTTCCAACCGATAATTTTCTGCACGGAATTCGCACCGTGTTCGGACGAGTGAGGCGTTCGCACATGCGCAGAAACGCCTATGCACATGAGCAAACACAATACATCGGCCGTCTGACTGAACACCTAGCCGACCAACTCAATCAGAATAAGGGCCTGTGTGTGTGTGGCTCAGCTGCCTGTACTGGGCAGGCGGAGGCAGGGTAGCCAACCTGAAGGGAAGGCTATGGGATTTTCTGTATTAGTTGATGCTGTGGCCATGAACGTGGGCGGGTGGAGGCTGAACTTGTTATGGCTCCAATTACAACTGGCGGAACGCAGTTCTTCCCCATTCCAGCCCACTTTAATCCCTGGTCATATGCTATACAGTGCTAGTTGACTGTGAATAACAATATTTTTTCCATCATATGTAGAACAACAGAGAAATGTTTTCAAGTTAAACAGATGTTCTAACAAATATGGTATGATAGAAGTCCATGAATTGTCTCATACATTGGGATGTTAGTTAGGAATAGTATGATACAAATACAGGTATGAGATATACTATATTATCCAGAAGCCGCTTCCAGAAAGTTTCAAAATATAGAAAGGAAAAAAATATTGGACCATTTAATCGTTGCAAAAATGTCTTCCTACGGTTATTATGAAGAATACTGCTTCGCTATTTCAAGGAGGAGGGGCACAGCTAGAAGCAATGTGGGTGAAATACACGGCATTTTTACATGTGTTTTAGTAGATTTTCAACACAGTGCACCAAATTGTGGGATTCTGTCCAGGAAGCGTTAGCTCTTCAGTGTTCCCGATACTGGATCCTACACAGACGGCTTTAGACAAGAAAGACCTAAAAAAAAAAAAAGCATGGTGAGTTGTCTGTCTTGTGCTCCGATCTTGGCCTAGATGCTCGATATGTTTCTTTGTCTTGCATAGGGATCTTGTGATGCTGGCAATTACAGGCAGTTTCCAGCATTGCGGGATCTCAATGTAATGTAAGGAATCTCAGCTTCAATCCTGGAGTATGTTCTTGCGCAGAGACGCTCTTCAGAGGAGATGCAAGAGTTATTGTACGTTCTGTGATGACAATTTGTGTGCAATTGAAATTTGTGTTGACCGTATGCATTTGATAACAAAAAGCCGGCTCAGTGGCAAACGCAGGATTTCTAGAGAGATGTTTCCGAATGCATTTCACAATCTCCTACTATTCAGAATTTTTACATATGGCCCCTGAAGGATTTTTTCCCCATACAAATGGCCCTTGGCACAAAAAAGGTTCCCCACCCCTGTTCTAGAAGGTTCTAAATAAATTAGAAGTAGATTCTGATTGGTTGCCCGGTTACTGTATATTAGATCTACAATGTCTAGGTCAGTCAAAAGGTCGACCACTATTGGTCAACAGTCAAAAGGTTGACAGTGTCAAAAGGTTGACAGTGTTAAAAGGTTGACGTGGAAAAGGTTGACATGAGTTTTTCAGGGTTTTTTTGGTGTCTATATCGACATAGGTCAGTATGGACACGTCTAGGTGTACCGCATCCCCTCGCATGGTTCGCTATGCCTGTTGACACATGTCGGCTCAAAAAAATGAAAAACTCATGTCTTCCTTTTTCATGCAGACCTTTTCCATGTCAACATTGTCGGCATTTTGACCATGTCGACCTTTTGACCATGTTAACATTCTAAATGTCAACCTTTTGACCATGTCGACCATTTGACTGTTGATCTTTTGACTGTCGACCAATAGTTGTCGACCTTTTGACTCTCTACCTAGATACTGTAGATCTAATGACTGCATACCCACCGTAACAACATCCCATGTGAAATAGAACTCCTTTCTTAGTAAGTTCCCCCTTTGTGTTTATTGTTTGGCTGAAGCAAGTTGCTCTGTGCAGTGTTTCATACTGTATATATCCAAGTATGAGGCACAGTTTAAATGAGTGCCCATGAGGAAAGTGCTTTTCAAACACTGTTTTAGATGTCAATCACTTTTTTCTGTGACTTTGCTCTAATACATATCAAATTCTCAGGAATTATGGCATAATGATAAATACTTTTTTTTTTTTTTTTATACTTCAATCCATTTTTTCTACTTTGTTACAAAGTGAGTGCTGGTCTCCAATATACGGTATATATATATATACTGCAGTGGCGGCTGTATACGCAGTATACGATGCCTGTCCCCTTCCGCTGCCACTACTGCTGTTCCCCACCAGTCTCCGCTGCTGTCCTTCCCCGCTAGTCCCCAATGGTCCTGGGGGATAATCTATATAATAAAATAAAGTGCTGATAAATAAAATGATTGGGAAGGGAGAGCTAGAGTAGAATGAGAGAAAGACAATAATAAGAATTTGGTGATTCTGAGGCAGAAGCAATTGTAATGTTACAGTCATTACTGCATCTTTATGGTAATACCTTTGTAGTCGGCCATCCTGTTGAGACACCCACTGGTTGTGGCTCTAATCCGAAATTGTGCACAAAATACATTTCCCCATCAATCACACATTGGCCTTTATTCAGATCTGATCGCAGTACAAATTTGTTTGGAAAATGGGCAAAACCATGTGCACTGCAGGTGGGGCAGAGGTAACATGTGCAGAGAGAGTTAGATTTGTGTGAGTTATTTTGTTTCTGTGCAGGGTAAATACTGGCTGCATTATTTTTACACTGCAATTTAAACTGTGTACACACGGGGGCGATAGGGGCTGAAATCGCTGGAAATATGGTCGCAGGCGACCATATTGCCAGTGATTGGAGTGTGCCCGGGAGATAAATTGCCGGGTGCGCGCTCCTGTTTTCAGCCCCATTCTAATCGCTGGTCGCAGGAGCCAGCTGATTACCTCTGCGGCACCGGCATCTCTGGTCACTGATCAAAAGGTGAAACTGTGCAATATATCTCCACCGTGTATACGGGGCTTTAGATTTCAGTTTCAACCCACCCCACCCAAAATTAACTCTCTCTGCACATGTTACATCTGCCCCACCTGCAGTGCACATGGTTTTGCCAATTTTCCAAACAAATTTGAGCTGCGATCAGATCTGAATAAGGGCCATTGGGTATAACATCAGATATTAGAGCAGCTCTATGGTTGCTCAGAGTGTCCAAAGGTACTTGGCTGTTGGTGCATCCTGGACACCAATACAATCCTGACATGCCTGCTGCCAAAAGTCGTCGTCCCCCCCCCCCCCCCCCTCATTCTCCACACACACATGAACACACACTCATTTTTCCAAGCCCAGGTAAATTACATGGAACAACAACACCCGGGAGACATGCGTAGTGCAGATTGAACACATGAAGAAAATGAAATAGGCACTGTTGAAGAAAGGGGGGACAAAATAATGTGATTGGGAAAAACAGTGTGTGACAGGAAGAGAGTGACAGGGCAGCAGTGGGTCCAGTGGCGTAACTATAAATTTTGCTCCCCCCTGCCAAAAAGATTGTGGATTGATTTGTCGTCTCTGCCATGGCCGCACCCACGCTATGGCTGACTCGCCTCTGGGACTCACTGCCAGTGGGCAGTGCCAGGTAGCAGCATGTCAGTGCGTCGAGCGGGTGCTGGTACCCACACAGTCCTCGCTGGCGCTTGCTCCCACAAGAGGCAGCTGGGGCTGCCTTACAGTAGTTACGCCACTGAGTGGGTCCCTTAGTTCTCAGTGGCTCTGATGAACTGCAACTGCTGCACAAATGGTAGTTTGGACCGACTTTGAGAAGCTGTGCCCTAGATCATCATTCCTCATGTCAAATGTATAATGACATATACACCCAATGAATAGTCTACTGACTGATAACCTCAACATTACAGCAATCATTACATTCAAAATGCACTTAAATGTTTGGATTCATTCTTACACCAGATGACTTTTAACACTGTTGTGTTTTAAATTCTTTTTATTTGTTTTATTTAGTTTGAAATTCAGTAATTCTTTGAATCCATTGGGAGATAAGTTATTTTATTGTTATTATTAACATTAGCAAAACATGATGAAATTCATTGATTTTAGCCCAATACTTACTGTAGCAGGAGCTCCCTGGACACCTCTGGTGCTTTATGGCTGAACGTAACAAGCAGTTATTGGTGAATCACAATTAGTTTACTTTGCTCCAGGCAATGACTAGCTTTCATGTCCTGCTTCATAATAGTGGAAGGCGGTATGTAAGTGGGCGTCTCATAATATAGAATTTTATAGATGGCAAAACAAAAAAGATTTCCTATATTCTACAATTACGCAGTAAGCGAGTCCTATTAACTGCTAATATTCAGTATGAGAGGGGATTAGTAGCCTAGGAAATGTGATGCATTTATACACACTACTAAATTATAGTTTATCATTTATATGATATATTTATTAAATAAAGAGAAATTAGTATATAAAAAATACATACAGTAATACCATGGTTGCCGACTTTTACAGTCTAATCTCTGGGAGACAGGGCCGTCTTAATAGCAGTGTGGGCCCCTGGGCAAAGCAATGCACTGGGGCCCTTACCCATTCTCCCCTCCTAGGGGTGGGGGTGCTATCAGCAGCAGCTTTGATGTCCCACGGGTGGTAGGGGGTGCTCTATCTTCCATTCAACATGTAGGACCTGGAGCAGTAACTTCTGCTAATTACTTCTTTACTGCACAGGTGGTGGGAGGGAAAACACTAACGTGTGGAAGGGGGCACTGAGCTGAATGAAGGGTCCCTTGTAAATGAGTTCCAGGGAGGTAGGGGGGGTTTTATATGCAGGGGAGGGTTGGATAATGGAGTGGGCTTAATATTCGTCATTTTCCGGTGGAAGTGCAGCTTGTTTGACTGCAGATATCGCCATTATCTGGAAATAGTTTTCTAAGCCTTCAATAGTATAAAAACCTAGATTCCCAACTTTCAGGAGGTGCTGGGAACTTGGGGATCAGAGATCAGGAGCCAGAGCAATCCATTGACAAAAATATAAAACTTTACACCAGACGTTTGGCGCTGGAGCAGGGGCCAGCTACTGGAAGTCTGATACAGTATCTCTGGTTCTGGGCATGATAGAGACAAGCCGCTAGTGTCCACAGAAAGGGGAGAGTCCCAGCTTTTGGAATATACTCTCAGAAAAAAACGTCTAAGTCAGAGAAAACCTGAGAAATATGACTGGGAATTGCAATTAACAGGTCGGATGTGGACTGCTGCTTTGAAGTTGGATATCTCCAGTTCCCCAGGGCCGATTTTCAAAATTCTGGTACTTTTCTCTTTTAATTTTTCTATGGTATATAGATACGTGAGTGAGTTGTACGAATCCCACAAGTCTCACTGCTCTGTTATATCAAGGCGACTAGTAATTAATAGTAATAAAAAGATTATTTATGTAGCGCCTTATTAGCCAAATCAGTGTGGACATCATGTACTGTAATTAAACAAATGAGCCACCTTCCCCATCCTCAGGTCCCAGTGACTTCAAGGTTCCTCTTAATGTGCAGACCGCCCCTTCTGGTGCTCACATGCGTTGTGTCAGTCATGCAGCATTTGTTCCTCCTCAGTTCTCAGTTCCTCCTCAGTTTAAAAATACAAAATAGTATTTTAAAATACGAATTCGTATCGGCTAAAATATGAATGGATACACCATCGGAAAATACAAATCTGTCAAATACGACTGATTAGTAAATTTTCCTGTGGAATCCGAATATGTAAACAACCGTATGCAGTTGTATACATTCGTATTAAGAATACGAATACGATTACGATTTTTCATATTCGTATTCTTTGTAAATTTCCCCCATTATCGGTTAGCTTGTTAAAATTCACAGCAGAGAGTGCACAGTATGTAACAAGGTGATACGTAGAGATGAGTGGAGGTGTGGCGAGGCGCCCATAGGGAGTTGAGTTCTGTTCAGTCTCAGGAGGAAATTTACAAAGATGGGAATTCTATTGAAGATAGAAGATAGTATGGGATAGCAACATCCCATGTGAAATAGAACTCACATCTTAGTAAATTCCCCCCCCCAGAATTCTACCTTTACATAAAGGCCATTTGCACGGATGTGGTATAGGGTTCCGACAGTTGGGATCACAACAGTCATTATCCCGACATCGGGATCACGTCCGGCACACCATTTGCACTGTAGGTGGGATTCTGACAACATCATTTCATATTGCTCTGCCATATGGCTAAGCATGACTGAAATGAATAAATGTTACTCAATGATGACTTTTATTGCTACATCAGCTTGTTCTTTAGATTTAGTGGCCCTTTAAAACAATAAGTAAGAATCACCAGGAAAGTGCTTTGAAGCAACGAGCAGGAACCTCCTGCTTACTAAGCAGCCTGGAGCTCCCCATGTGGCTGTCCCATCCTGTATTAGATCAAGCACAGTGATTAATTATACTGTGCTTTCTAATTAGTTCAAATCTTGGGAATTCCTGAGCCGGAATTCAAATAAGAGAACACGATTATAAATCTTTAACCCCTCTCAGCCTTTAATCCCTGGATTGTCTTATCTGTTCATGAAAACTAATTTGAATTTTAATGGCACTGTATTGTGTTAAATGATCACATTTGTACATTGTACAATGCAAATCTTTGTTGTCTAATGAAATCCAAAAACAAAACATTTTGCGTGCTGGGGGACATCTTTGTATGATAAAAATGAAATCTGGAGAAAACATTTTCATTTTCATTTTTCCGATACTTTGGGTCCGGTTCAGAGAAGTAAATCAATTACACATTGTTTAAAAGCAATGCCCACAGAAAATAGATATACTATACGCAATCGTATACAATGTAGAGACATATGCATCTAACAATGTAACCAATTCATACCTGAACGCACGGCTGCGAATTCGCATAGTGGCCACTTATCGATGTACCGCGCATGTATTCGCAAGTCGTTCACAAGGTGATTGACAGGGAGTAGGCATCTGTGGGTGGTAACCACCCATTTCATTGGAGGATCTGCAAAAACGCTAGGTGTGCCAGAAAAATAATGCTGGGAGTGTCAAGGGAAAATGCTGGAGGGTGTGTGACATCAGCAATAGGCCGAATATACTGTACCTGTATGCATTGCAGCCGCTGAGTAAGTCTCTTGCTGCTCCTTGCTTGCGAAGGTTGGTGTCCAGGGGAAAAATCATCCGATGGTGAGCTTCTAATGAAGGATGTTGGCCATTTTCTTCGCAAGGTGTACACGTCCGTTCCCACATTAATTTGTACAGTGGGATTTCACTAGAGCGGGGCAGCGTCTACCTGATTGCTGGCCGCTGCAAATTCACTGCCTAGCAATCAGGTATGTATCGGGCAGTGGCGCAAATATAAAAAATGTGTTAGTGGTTAAATGGGCATGGTTAGGGCGTGGTAATGGGCGTGGTCATATTACACGGGGGGAGTGGCTACATG
This sequence comes from Crinia signifera, assembly GCF_055691185.1. Lineage (NCBI taxonomy): Eukaryota > Metazoa > Chordata > Amphibia > Anura > Myobatrachidae > Crinia > Crinia signifera. The sequence goes on from NC_139221.1 coordinate 227,319,564, forward strand.
ACAAAACTTTAAAATACAATGATATTTCTGTTTGGGCACATATATGCCCCCACCTTGCCAGATATCATTTACCCCCACAGTGCCACACATATATGCCCCCACAGTGCTACGTATGCCCCCAGTGCCAGATATGCCCCCACAGTGCCACACATATGCCCCCAGTGCCAGATATGCCCCACAGTGCCACACATATGCCCCCACAGTGCCACACATATGCTGACACAGTGCCAGATATGCCCCCAGTGCCAGATATGCCCAAAGTGCTAGATATGCCTCCACATTGCTAGATATGCCCCCCACAGTACCAGCCATATGCCCCCACTGTGCCAGACAGTACCAGATATGCCCCCACAGTGCCAGATATGCCCCCAGTGCCAGGTATGCCCCCACAGTGCCAGACAGTACCAGATATGCCCTCACAGTGCCAGATATGCCCCCACAGTGCCACACATATGCCCACACAGTGCCAGATATGCCCCCAGTGCCAGATATGCCCACACAGTGCCAGATATGCCCCCAGTGCCAGCCATATGCCCCCACAGTGGCAGACAGTACCAGATTTGCCCTCACAGTGCCAGATATGCCCCCCACAGTGCCAGATATGCCCCCCACAGTGCCAGCGGCAGAACAGCACAACTCACCATGCTGGTGCCCGAGTCCTGCTCCAGCCTCTGTCTCCCGCCGCTGCCTACCGAGTCCAGCCGCCACCACCGCCGCTGCTGCTGCTGAGGGAGGGGAGGGAGTGGAAGGAGAGACGTGCGATGCGCTCCCCGTCCCTCCCCTCCATAGGGAATCTGCTGTGGTGGGGTGCGACGGACCTGTACAGGCCACGCCCCCTGCCACTTACATGTGCGCGCATGCGCAGAATGTTCCGGGGGGGGGGGGGGTGGTAATTCGTTATGGCAGTACGGGGTACCGGCACACTATGTTTGCCGCCTAACTTGCAGCACTGGTATTGGGCCCAATATGCTATGCAGCATATCTGGTCAGGTTTGCTACTGGTCATTATCATCTGTATGTCCCTGCATCCACTCTGTAATAGCTACAAAACATATGCTTCATAACAGGCATGCTTCCATATCCTCCTAACCCTAGACCTAGACCTAGAATATGTAAAGCAGGATTCCAAAGCAGTGCGCTCCTGGCAAGGGGGCATAGCCTATTCAAAAGGGTGTGTTGATACAAGGGATGACGCCTCCATGAGGCAACACTGCAATTTCGCCACCTTGGTGGTATGGAGAGAGTGCTGTGAACTTCTGGCCATACCCCCTTTCCCCTTGCCTGCCATGAATAGACGCACAGTGTATTACTGTTTTGTTCCCAATTGTAAAGCACAACAGACTATGCTAGTGCTATGTACAGTAAGTGACTGTAATAAATAAATAATAATACATTTTCTCACTTACACACATCTGTGTAGACTGCTTTTTTGTGCACACACCTTCTCTCCACACCTTCTGTGACAACACCCCACCAACCTTTTCAATTTAAAATCCACACAAAATATAAACATTGTATTTTTAAACAAATATCAGAAAACCTTTAGGTTCCTATTTATGGTCAATATGATAAGCAAAAAAAGCATAAAACATGTGGACAGTCACAAGCACACTGTACACCACCACATAACTGAACCTAAAGAGAAAATTCAAGTTGGAGCAGCTATGTGAAGCTATGGGACGCAGTGCAAAAGAAGCACTGCGTCCCATTTTCTGGTCTCTATTTGAATAGCAAAATGGTGCCGTTGCTAGAAAAACCACACATCGATGTGTATTTTTGTAATATACCGCCTGCAATTGAACGTGTCTTTGGGAGTTTCAGTAATTTGTTGGGAGCAGAAACACAAACTACTATCTTGCCTCTGGGCAAGATCTTCATCCTTGCTACCATTACCTGAATGGTTGTGATGTAATGAATGGAAAAACAAATGTAACCTCCAGTGGCAGACTACCTGTGGCCTGAAGCACCCTCCCAGGTAAAATCCGACACCTGTCTCAGTGTCAGTAACCAGATGCAGTCCGTGTCTACACTTGTTTCATTGTTACTGGCAACCTGTTAGTCATAGGGCAGTATTCAATGAGAAAAATTTGCCGTGTTTTATGGTGAGTTTGTGCTTTTCTCGCGTTGGACGGAGAATTTTGGTCTCAAAAAGCGAACAACCCTATTCAACATGCACTTCTCGCCGTCTTTCTAAGTGATTTTCGCTGTGTCTCTCCGTGTAGCAATTCTTTCATGGAGAAGTGGGAGGTGAACTATTAAAATAAAAGTTTTTTTGTTTTAATTTTGGTGTCAAAAAATCAGGAATTTTTTTCTGTGAAGGGGCATGCTATTTTTATTCATGTGCTTATAGCACATAAATATATATTTTAATTTAAAAAATATATATATATATATATTTTTTTTTACACAGAGCAGCCAGCAGGGGGCCCGGGAGCCCCAGCCGCTCATTAGATATTCATATATTCACTGTATATAGTTCTACAACATCTGGAGGGCCACAGTTTGAAGACCCATGCACTAGGCTGTCATCCCCACAACAGCTGGAGCTGCTGCTGGGCCCTTCTGCTGCTGCTGGATCCTGCTGGTTGCAAGGCTGTGTTTCCCACCACTAATCCCCTTACAAACCCCGCTGGAGCCCACCCCATCCCCACTGCTGCTGTAGCAACGCCGGACTCCATCACTGGACCCCTGGTAGGTAGGCTTGCAAATTAAATAGCTTACTATAAAGCATCTCTGTCCCTGCATCCCCACCATCTCTGTCCCTGCATCCCCACCATCTCTGTCCCTGCATCCCCGCCATCTCTGTCCCTGCATCTCCACCATCTCTGTCCCTGCATCCCTGCCATCTCTGTCCCTGCGTCCCCGCCATCTCTGTCGCCATCTCTGTCCCTGCTTCCCCACCATGTCTGTCTCTGTGTCCATGGCGTCTCTGTCTCTTCATCCCCGCCGTCTCTCCATGTGGAATAATGTGAATTTTGGCTCAATTTATGTGGCGTAACGGGAATTTTGTCTCATGCTGTGTTTTTTGGCTTATTCTGTGAGGCACAATGTGAATATTGGCTCATTCCTTGTAGCATAATGTGTAAGGGGGTTTACTATTGTATTGAATAAGGGGTATATGGTGTGGTACACTACACTCAAAGATATGCCCCCTTTTGAGTGGCCACACCCCTTGAACGTAACATGTGCCTTAAGCGCACATATTACTTCAACCTTCACTTTTCCATCCTGCTATGTGCTAAACATGCCCCCAAAAAGATGTGGTCTCACCCCCTCCAGCGGGGCCCTGGGAAGCTGTTGTACTGGTGCCCAGGATTTCTCTTGGCAGCCCTGCTTCTATGGGCTGTAGTTAGGGCAGTCCATATAAGCCAATGGTTTGCACATGCGCAGTCTCAGTGCAGCGACTGTGTATTGCGCCAGATACTGCCAGATCTATTACGTGCCAGGGCTGCCATAGTAACCAATAGAAAGTAGCTTTAGTTTTTTAGCCATAGACTGGTCGCTTGACAGAGTACAGGGAAGTGATTAAGAAAAGCTGTTCTTGACACCCCTAAAACTCAGAAAATCCCACCTAGACCTGTATTTACTGCTATAGTGGACTGTACAAAGTTTGAGTTTTGCCAGATGGCTGGTAAATATGCTTAATGCTGACATCCCTGTGCTCACCAGTAGATGGCAGTCAAGAATAGCCAGGGACCAATAAATTTACACCACTCTCACGCCAATAACCCTGGTGCCACCTGTGTTATTGTTTACTGGGTCAGGCGTGCACAGAGCTTTCATGCACTGGTCTGGCAAACATTACTCTTAAGCAGCCCATACACGCTGCGATGCGGGCTGTGCGTAGTGTGCTTTGAGGTGCGCGCTCCCGCGGCACCTCATCGCACAGTACAAAAAGTATGTGCTTGCACATACTTTTTGTACTTTGTTTCCATCACATTGCATTGCATTGCATGCACAACGCATGCACAGGCAATGCAATGTGATCCGTGCTTGTTAAGCACGGAACGCACACCCGTATCGGGGCGTGTATGGGCAGCATTACCGCTGTCAGCCAGCATCCCTGGGGAGCTGAAAACTGATCTTATATCAATAAATTAGCCCAAAACAGTTTTTATGCTATAAGAAAACCTTTGCGTTTGGTCATAATACCAAACATGCCCTACAAACTAAATCCAAATTGAGAAAACATGATGAGACTGACTGGAAACACTGAACGCTGATAACAAGTCATATCTAGAAAGTAGAATAATCCTTTTCTCACAGCAATGCTTATACAGTTGCTATTTCTGAACATAGCTCTTGCTAGTTTTTCTTTTGGGGAATTTGTAAAACTATCTGTTATGAAAGCTGGGATCTTTCCGTTCAAAGCCTTGTGTGATACATTTATAAATTATAGGTCTTCAAGTATTGCAGATACCTATTCATCCTCTGTAATAATTATGGAGAGACTGTATGCTTTTCCTGTAGAACAGTACATTTAATTTGCATTCTCCTTCAAGCTATGATTTTTCCTTCCAAGATCTATAATAATCTAGTCTATTTAGGAAAATAATAATGTTTCTATGTGACTGTAATAACTAGGCACAGAGATCTGACAAGTGCACAGTCCAATCCAGACTTTTTTATTCCTGTAGCTTTAGCCCATAATTATTTTTATTTGTTTTTTTTTGTGAAATGTAATAGGATGAGAGATTCAGAAAGTGAGAGATTTGGTAAGAATTCTTCCATTTTTAAAGCGGCCATCTTTTGCACTGCAAACTGGTATTGCCGCTTTAAATAAAGCTGGAGATTTCTTACCAAACTTCACTTTCTGAATCTCTCATCTTATTACATTTCACCCAGAATCTGAAGGTTGGATGATTTATTTATTTTTTTAGATGCAAATGCAAATTTATAAGTTGTGTGTTTAACAATTAAAATGTAGAATGGATGGTTCATTTTGTAGCCTGCTCATCAACTGGACTAAATCTAGTATGTTCTCCTTATCGGGCATCATACCTGACCCCTACCCATTCTGTCCCCTTAACAGGGGACCATTCGCTTCAAATATCTGGGTAGCTGGATTACCTCTGATATTAGAATTTATGTTAAACAGAACATTAACACAGTAACAGAGGACCTCAAGCATCGAGTTCATATATGTGGCAGAAATGGCCCCTTTTACTGTTATGGGCTGTATTAATTTGTATAAGTGGGCTGTGCAGCCTTAAATACTCGTATCCTCTTCAACATTCCCCTATTTATATTCCCAAAAACTTTATAAAAAATAAACAGCATTATCTCTTCCTTTATTTTGGGGCATGAGTGCCTACTGTAGCCTTGAAGGTTTTGGTTAAAGCTAAAGTTGATGGTGACCTGGGTCTTCCAAATATATGTTATCAATACCGATATAAACATAACCAGATGAACAATAAGTGAAGTGCGCAGTTTACGTACTATGTCCGTAAACTAATACCTTTTACTCCTAGCTACGTGCGAACAAAACGTAGCACACCGTAGCAAACCTTTCTCGTGTATTATACACGCTAGACCGATACTTATAATTTAGTATCGGTTCACAGTACTTAGTACCCAAACTGTGTACACCTTTTAAGGACAATGTCCGTATTACACCTTTGTCGCTAAATGCGAATAATAGTCAAGGCAAGGGTTTAACTCAAAAGTAAGGAGATAGAGTCTCCAAATGATGTATTTAGTCCCTAGCGGACAACAGGGGATTACAGAAACAAGAACACAGTATTACACACGATAACAGTTGATTTAACAATACTAAATATGTTTACACTACTAGGGAAAAAAGAAACAGATACGGAATATAATCAGCCATAACTATACAGGAATACAAATGTTACCGTCATATCAAATAGCGCAGCGCAGTCCGGTCGAGCTCGCTAGGTTCAAATAGAACTTAGCCCGGTCAGGATGGAAAAAAGCAGTGGAGAAGTGACCGAGCCAGCCAGGGATCGCTACTTTTATAGTGTCCACACAAAGAGAGGTCAAAGGTAGTTTTCATTGGTCCAAGAGTTCAAATGTCAGGTCCTCGTGGATTGGAGCAAAGGGGATGCACTTTGAGTGGATTGGTGCAGAGGGAATGTGCTCCTGTGTCCTTTGTTAGCTGGCATCGTCATAGGGGGTCGTAAATTAACTACAAGAACTGGTTACAACCTGATCCTTTGTCTTCCTTAGTTCACATGGCAAAAGTACATAGATTATGGATTTTGTCCGTAATTATCAGACATTAGGACTTGCAAACTTTTCGCTACGACCGGAGTACTGCGCATAAGACACGGAACATAAAGATACTAAACATGTACAGAGACAATCGTGTATTATTGTTTAAACTATGTGCTGTGAACTAAACCTCCATTTAACTATATTTTATTTTGTGTAAGTGTGGGATATGAATTTATGTTTATTAGTATGGCTGCACTGAAGGATCGCTTCACTACACAGAACTTGGGTATTATACTTTATTTACGCAACTCTGCGAACCAAAATGACGGCCATACCAATCTAAAATGGCGTGTATGTAATTCAACTTTAACAATGTGTACAGTATATTATTTAGCTGCCCAACTAGTACACTTGTCAGATCTGTTTTTTTTGATGGGGGTGACATACTCTGGTCTATTTGCTGTACATTTAGGGCCTCATCTATCTCCATGTGTCTTGACTGGAATGCTACTGATGACACTCTTATGGCATAGTACTGCATACAGTATAAATAATTTATGCATCTCTCTGGTGATAACTTCTGGGGCAGGATTGGTCTTGCTTCAGTTGCAGAGTTATTTGAGGGAGGTCTTCTTAAGACATTTCAGCAACTTAGTGTGGAATATAATATTTCTAATTAGGCTTTTTTAGCTATAGCTTCGTCATGCTGTACAGGCGCAATTTAGTATCACCCCCTTCTGTTGCTAGTTCGTTGGTTAAAAATGTATAGTTAATTTGGGTCAGAGGAGTCGTATCTCCATTTTACCTGTTTAGTTCCCTAAAGGCTGCATGGGAAGGATATGTGGGTACCCTGGACGATGAGCAGTGGATTCAGATTCTGGGTTCTACTAAATACACAACACCATGTGTCTATTATTTTTTTGTATATACTGCATCGCACCTATTGCACCCCTCTGTCCCTGCACAGAAAATGGCTCCAAGATCCAACACTCACTGCCCTAGGTGGTGTGTATCAGATGTCTTATTTTGCATTTACTCTGGGCATGTCCATCAGTCTTTGCCTTTTGGGAAAGAGTTTGAGCCCATATTACTCTCACTGAACTCTCCCTACAAATGATGTCTCCTAAACTCTGTATATTTGCATTGGACCTTGAGGAGTCTTACTCCACCAATTGTCTATAAGTTTTGCGTCCCACTACCCTTGCGAAGGTCATAATAGCTAGATATGGGTTTGTCACGACATCCCCTAATATATTTCATTAGAGGGCCCTGGTAAACAAAGTGGTTGGCCATGAGAGGTTTCCATACAAAATATGGGATACCTTACATCTCTGCTGCCCACCATCAAATGATTTGGAAGGTGCATGCAAAACTCTCACTCTCTGGTGTCTTAGCTTTGCATTGTAATTTTGGTTTCAGGAATAAATGAATGCGCTAGGGGCTGCCTGACACTATACAGTTTATATGTCACCTCATATACAAAAACATAGATGCAAGAAAAATACTGACAGTTTTTTCAGGCACTCCTCACTCTCAATTTGTTTGTCCAATACGGTTTCTACTGATACTTCTCAGTGTACACATAGAAAAGAAAAAAACATACATAGTGTGATATCTTTATTTAATATGGACTAAACACATGAAATCCCCAAATGGGGAACCGTACCCTCTGTTGTTGTCCACTTATTTTAAGTAAACAATCTAAGCTCAATGGGGGTAGGAATCAACTCCAGACCACGATCATCTGTCCCTTGTGAAGCGATCACCATGCGGAGAAAATGAAAATTTGCCTAAAATAGTGAAATACCATTTTATTCAGTTAAAATACAATTAAATATATATGGGTGCATACAATGGACTCTCACCAGAATTATTTGTTCACAAAACTTTAGTCAAAAACAGCGATAGATGGAAAAACCACAGGTGTCCCTGGATGCTGGATGTAGATGTTTCTCCTGGTGATAGGTCCACTGTCTGCAAGTCCCTGCTACCAACGCGTTTCAAACAAAGTTTGTCCTTTCTCAAGGCTTGTCTACAATTTTGTGGACAAATAATTCTGGTGAGAGTCCATTGTATGCACCCATATATTTTTTAATTGTATTTTAACTGAATAAATGGTATTTCACTATTGGAGGCAAATCTAGTTGCTTTTCGCAAGCTCTGCTAAGCAATTTGCAGTTTTACAATTTAGCAGAGCAGCGATCAGGTCTGAATAACCCCCACTATACTTTGGAAATGTGATTATATTTGTTTACTAAATGAGATTATTTAAAGACTGACCTTTTCTTTTATTGTACCAAATTTATGGTCTATTTCAGACACGTTCACTAGGCTGCGTTCACTTGCAGCCTAGCCAACATGTCAACTCCGCCCGCTGCCCCGCCGTACACAACCCCTTGCATGCGGCCAAGAACTCATCCCCAGGGCCGGTGCAAGGATTAGTGGCGCCCTAGGCAAAATGTCAGCCTATTGCCCCCCTTCACCCAGTTATCCCCTTCCCAGACAGTAAAGTGAGTGAAAGTGCACATATATATATAAACACACACACACACACATACACCCACGTGTGCATACCATCCCCCACACTGTACACCTGACCTCGTCCCACACAATGTACATCCTGTCCCCACACTATACACCTGACTCCACCCCCACACTATATACCTGACCCCATCCACCCACATTGTACACCTGACCTCATCCCCCACACTGTACACTTGACCTCATCCCCCACACTGTACACCTGACCCCATCCTCCACACTGTACACCTGACCCCATCCCCCACACTATACAGCCTATGCCCCCACACTGTACACCTGACCCCATCCCCCCACATTGTACACCTCATCCCTTCCACCCACACTGTACCCCTGACCCTATCCCCCACACTGTGCAGCCTATCCCCACACTGTACATACAATCCCCACACTGTATACTTCACCCCCACACTGTACACCTGACCTCATCTTCCCACACACTGTATCAATCTGACCCCATTCCACATGCCACACACTGTGCTCCCTGTCACTCCCAGTCCCCATCCATGCACTTACCTACAACAATAGCAGCTGGAAAGGTGAAGACACAGAGAGTTGTGTTCTGTCTTCATTCCTCACAGCTTGCTAGCAGACGGCTCCTCTGAGGTTGAGAGAGCCTATGACTCATCGTTAGAGATGTGCGGGCTCGGATTCCCCAGATCCGAGCCAGCACGGACGTCATCAATCCGGGCCCGGATATGAGCAGTGCTCGGCGCTTCCCGCCTGACTGGAATCCGGGCGCACGGGCAAAACGTCATCGCCCGGCGTCGGATTCTCGCGAGATCACGGAACCCTTAAATTCCGCAACCTCGCGCCGCCATCTTCACTCCAATCTCGGAGAAGGGTAGGGAAGGGTGTGCTGCTGCTGTGTGTGGTCTCTGCTAGGGCCCGTGCTGCTGTGTACTGCTCAGTGATCAAGACATCACCATTTCAAGGATGACTGGTGCTATGTTCTGTCTCTCCTTTATGCTGGGGCCTGCCTCTGCTGAGTCTGCTCCTGTATAGTCAGTCACAGTGTGATAGTCCACTGGTGCTGCTAGTGCCACTGCCTGCCCTGCACTGCCCAGTGTCTGCTGCAGTCTGCTCTCTGCTGTTGCCACTGGCTAGTGCCTACCAGTACCTATTGCAGTATATAATTCCAGTGTGCTGTTGCCCTTGGCTACCAGTACCTATCACAGTATATAATTCCAGTTTGCTGTTGCCACTGGCAGTGGCTACCAGTATTTTATTTATTGCAGTATATAATTCTAGTCTGCTGTTGCCACTGGCTACCAGTATTTATCGCAGTATATAATTCCAGTCTGCTGTTGCCGCTGGCTACCAGTATTATTTATCACAGTATATAAAAATCCAGTCTGCTGTTTCCACTGGCTACCAGTATTTATCGCAGTATATAATTCCAGTCTGTTGCCACTGGCTACCAGTATTTATTGCAGTATATAATTCCAATCTGCTGTTTCCACTGGCTACCAGTACTATCAGTCCAGGGGTGCCCACATGTGTGCTGTATCCATCCAGGGGTGCCCACATGTGTTCTGTATTTGTCCAGGGGTGCCCCCATGTGTCCTGTATCAGTCCTGGGGTGCCCGCATGTGTGCCGTATAATTCCAGGGGTGCCCCATGTGTCCCATATCAGACCAGGGGAGCTGCCCTTTTTTTTAATGAAAATAAATTGAAGGTGTTTTTTTTTTTTTTTTTTTTTACTGCAAGGGCTGTTAAATGCGCTGTAGTCCAGGGGTAAACCAAGAGTGCTGTATAATTCATGGGGTGTTGCTAAGTAAGGTGTGCTGCTCTTTTTTATAATTAAAAGAATACACATTTTTATTTTTACTGCAGGAATTTGTCTGCCGTATAATTCCATGCCTGCCGCCATGTGTGCCGTAACAGTCCAGGGGTGCCGCCATGTGTGCCGTAACAGTCCAGGGGTGCCGCCATCTGTGCCGTATAATTCCATGTGTGCTGTATCAGGTCAGGGGTGCCACCATCTGTGCCGTATAATTCCTGGGGTAAGCCAAGTCTGCCGTATAATTCATGGGGTGCTGCCAAGTGTGCTGTATTAGTCCAGGGGTGATGCTAAGCGTGCCATATCAGTCCAGGGGAGATGCTAGGTGTGCCGTATCAGTCCAGGGGTGATGCTAGGTGTGCCGTATCAGACTAGGGGGGATGCTAAGTGTGCCATATCAGTCCAGGGGTGATGCTAAATGTGCCGTATCAGTCCAGGGGTGATGCTACCTGTGCCATATCAGTCCAGGGGTAATTCTAGGTGTGCAGTATCAGCCTAGAGGGTATGCTAAGTGTGCCATATCAGTCTAGTGTTTGTGCCGCACACTTGTGTGGCTTATCATAGTTATCCAGCTACCTCGGTGCAACCTTTTGCCCTAAAAACAATATTGTAAGGTGTGAGCTGTTCAGAATAGACTGTAAATGAGTGGAAATGTTATTTAGGTTAATATAGCGTAGGAGCAAAACAAATAAAAAATTCTGCGATTTTAGCAGTTTTTATGCTTTTTTAACAAAAAAATCAGAACCCAAAACCCAAGAAATCCAAACACAAAACACTTAGGAGGTGTTTTGGCAAAACCCATTAGAACCCAAAACCTCAAGATAATCAGAACCCAAAACCTAAAACCCGAAAAGTGGCCGGTGCACATCTCTACTCATCGTCATGTTGCTTTCAACAGCAGCCTCAGCACAGTGTCTGCTGCAGGATGTGTATGCAGCATGAGTGTGGCTGGAAGCAGATGGCTGTGCCCCCACAGCTGTAAACATATTTAGACCCCCCACTGGCTTGCACACGTTAAAAGAAGGACAACTTCCTTAATTTTTTCAGAATAACAGATGTAACAGCGCCCTCTAGTGGCCAGCGCCCTGGCCCTGCTCATCCCATCGCATGCGGCTGAAGGGGAGAGAAATCATTTGATGGTCGCAGACCATCGAATGATTTCTCTCCGCTTCGGTAATAAATCTTAGTCAGAACTGACTTTTATTTCATTGGAGATCGCCGAAAAGGGGGCGGGCGCTGACGTTAGCCGCCCATCCTGAACAGAGAATGCTGCACCTGCGTTCTCAGGGGATGCTTGGCGTTCCCCTGATACAGCCCGCTGCCCTGGGCGTTGTCCCGTGATACTCGCCAAAGGTATTCGCACAGGGGGTCTGCACATGCGCAAATACGTGCTTGCGCAGACCCCCCTCCCACCATCAGAACAGGGTCGAATTTGGCCCCTTCTGATGGAGTCTGAATTAGGCCCTTATTTTCTTCCTGACTTTGTATGTGTAGATTCTCTATGTCTTCACATTGAGGCATCTGCAGTGATGGATTCCATTGGTGACAAATTAATATTGTGTGAAGAAGAGGTTGCACACACCGATGGGGGTGAGGAATCGGGGGATAATGATGACATCTTGCCTAGTTAGAACCAGTTTGTGCAGGGAGAGAATATTGCCATCTTCTTATGTTGGGGCCCAAACAAACCAATAGTTTCAGCCACAAGCTTGGCAATCCCTATCGCTGCAATGATTGGATTATTAAACGCTGCATTTCCTGTTAAACCCTTTGAGTGCAAGGGAATTTGTCAAAATGTGTGCGAAATTTGCTATTTTTTTAAAATTTATATAAGAAATGTGAGCGACGCTGCCATTTCTAGACAATATTTTGCATATCTCTCAATGGGCCTTATTCTGATCGGTGCGGCCCGATCAGAAATATGCGGTCATGTCCGTGCAGGCGAATCCCCACCTTCCATACGGATCGCCACCTCCGTCCGTATGCGGATATGTGGCGGTCCGCATGAAAGTGGACGGGGATACGCCTCCTCCATGTTGGGAGCAGCCCCTGCATTCGATGGTCGCCGAACATCGAATGCAGGGCCGCGCGCTCCACCAGGTCCCGCCACCCAAGACCACACGGACACTTGTTCGTGTGAAATCATGTATGGGGGCGGGCAGCTGACATCCGGCGATGTCAGATGCCCGCCCCCTACACACGCGTCACGGCCTCATTACCATGCATACGCCCCGCGTTTGCATGGGAACGCCCATGAAACGCGGGGCATATGCATAGGGTAATGAGGCTAAGTAGCCCCTCACGCCCCTCTACGCCCCCTGTGCGGCGTATAAAGAATACGTGCGGCGAAATCGCCTGCACATGCGCAGAGTGACCTCTGCACATGCGCAGACGATCAACATCGGCGGGACGTCCGCAAGCGGTAAAATCTGCACCGATCAGAATAAGGCCCAATGAGATGTTGGCATTTTTAGTGGATATTTTGTGCATCTCTCACAGAGTTGTTGGCACTCAAAGGGTTAATATATACAACACAAGGGTGACAACTCCATCTCACTCTTCTTTTTCTTGCATTATGCGCTGTTTGAGCATTGCTCCATAGTTTATTAAACTGCCGCCCTGGATAAAAACAATATTGTTGGCAGCTGTGTTGTTGTCAAAATCTGGAAATGAGTGACAATGAATATTATTGAAGTTAATAATACTGTAGGAACAAAAACAGGACAGCAAGTAATACAGTTCTAAAACCAAAATCAACAAGGGTGGCTGGCGCACATATTTTGCATCATCATGCAGCATTTGGTAGGCTGGGATGATATACAGTAAATCATATTGTTGTACCATTGCCTATGGCCACTATTCCTGCAACCCAAGAGAATTTAATACTATCTTAAGAGTCCAAGAGAACTTCAGTAAATGCAACAGCCTCCCTAACAATCGAAAAGACTAGGCATGCCTTCATTCTCTTTTTAGAAGCAGCTAAAAAGTTTAGCTACGAACTCCCTAATATCATGTGTGTGTTCTCATTCAAAAATGGGAAGTTTTTTGTCTGATAAATTATGGGGGGAGGAGTGGGTGTTTGGGGTAATTGTATTAACTGTAAAAAAAATGATATATATATATATATATATATATATATATATATATATATATATCTTACGCAATGTCCTGTCTTCACTGAATGAAAAATGATTGGGTACAATTAAAGTTCCCCCCATAATTGTAGTTCAAAATGTAAAGTGCAAACAGAACACCCAGGAGTAGTTAAAGAATAGAGATAAAGATGTATGAAGCAGTGGTAAGTAGTGGCGTAACTATACATTGGGTGCCCGCCCCCTTAAAATGAAACCTGCCCCCCCTTAAAATAAAGCCTGCCACCCACCTCCAATCCCCCCCAACCCCACTGAGGGGTAAGCAGTGGGGTTGGGGGAATTGGAGGCGGCAGCTGCGATCAGAGAGGTAAGGTTGGTCCCGGACCCCGGCAGCAGTGCAGCGCTTCCATAGCCCCACAGACTCCGCCCCGGCGCCCACACTTACTTAGCTCCTCTTAGCAACCGCGGGGTCTGTGGGGTTATTGTTAAGACACTGGTGGTAAGAGAGGAGAAGTGATCCAGTGGAGAAGTGGCCCATGGCAACCAATCAGCACTGAAGTACAATCTATAATTTGCATAATATAAAATTATACAAATCAGTTGATTGGTTACTATAACTTACTTCTCCTCTAGCTCACTTCTCCTCCCTTATCACTGCTTCATAGTACTTGAAGCTCCATTAACTACACTTGAATCAATTGCTGCTGACTTCAAATTCAGAAGATTGGAGATCATAGTTTCAGCTAATTGACAGTAAAAGCAACATGGAAGCTGTACAACTGTGAATTTAATATTATTAGCATAGTATGGATTTCCTTTTTAATTTTTTTTTTAAGAATATTATTGACTATTTTCAGTCAGACAAATAACAATATCACTGGCCGCATCGATTTATCGCTTGAAGGTCATGCCACACAAATATAATGGATATTTCTGACACTGTAAAGACAGTGATAAATCCAGTTGGATCAATAGTATGACCTATTCAAAATTTAGTAGAACATTTGATACAGGATGATGCAATATATTATATTTGTGTCCTTACATTTCACTAACATATTGTATAGTAAAATGAATAAACTGCTGATCTAACTGTGTACTGCTCCCTGTACCTATATGATTGTGGTAGCTAATTATACCCCTTTCACATTGTACATTGAACCCGGGTTATTGCGGGTTGGTGATCTATTGACCTGGGTCAAGGTGCGGAGTGAAAGCACCACAGCTTATAACCTGTGTCGAGCAACCCAGCAATTTGACCCGTGCTATACCACTTTAAAACTGCACTCTAGACCCAGGTTATTGCAGTGTCCTTGTGGCCCCAACATGGGTCGAGGTGTGGTCTGAAAGTTGAGCAACGCGGAAGTTAAACCCTGGTAATGACTGGGGTTGAACACGTGTCAAGGGCAGTGTGACCCGTGTCAAGGGCAGTGTGAATGGATGCCTGGGTCGAGCGATCCGGCTCCTGTTCACAGTATGGAGGAGGCAGCACTGTCAGCTCCAAGTGCTGCCTCCTCCAAAGCACCTGGTGAGGCGCCGCCACCACTCCGCCCTCATGTGACATCACCAACGCGGCAATAAGCTGGATCGGTGTCTGAGCTTTCAGACCTCATATGCCGTGTCGCTCTGGGGATGGGACCCGTGTCCTAATCCTGGGTGCGACACAGCATTTGCGGTCTGAAAACGGTACTATAAGAAAGGTTAACCCGGGTTTTCCTCTATAAAATAGATGACCCTGGTTTAGTGTGAAAGTGCTAGACCTGGGTTGGACCAGGGATCGCAATCCTTGGTCAGACCCAGCTTTGCAATGTGAAAGTAATACTATTTGTCAGGTACAGGGCAAGCCATGCCAAACTATGAAATAAAAATGTTCTCCTGGTGGTCTAATTTGGCCCAGTAGTGTTCAGCTGTAGTGCTTCCCTTTGTAATACATACTTGCCTACTCTCCTACACAACCCAGCTTTTAGATAGTCACTGTCTTATGATCTGCCTCCAGCGGTGTAACTCTGCAGTTAATATGTTCTGTGTGGGTTTTGTATTTGTTCCCTGGATCAGCACTCCAGGTTTTGCTGATCCACCTTGCCTGGGTTTGATGAGCACCTTGGTCTTTGGGTGTGGCTGCCTACTAGGCCTTGCGGTATTTAGGCATTCTCCCAGCATTGAGACCCTGCCGGTTATAGTTTTGTTTAAGCCTTGTCTGAGACTGGTTATAGTCTTGTCAGAGTCCTGTTATAGTCCTGTGTATTCCAGCAGGCACTCCTGCCGGGTGCCCTGTGAAGTCTGGTCTGTTTCAGTGTAGTACCATTGCTGCAGTCTAAAAGATCCTGCCAGGTGTCCTGTGAAGTCCTGTCTATGTCAGTTAACCATTGCTGCAGTCTGAGAGACCTTGTATGAACACAGACCCTGTCTGACAGAGATAAGTGCTGTTTTTTGCACCTTCAATGTTTCAGCTGATCCCTGTTAGAGTGTAGCTGTGTGGAGTATATGTCCTCTCTGATTTGGGGTTTTGCCATCCATCTACGCACAGATTATATGTTGTTTATTATTAACATCTTCATGCATTGTTGCATTTATGCCATTAGCCAGGACATACTGTGTTTACATCATGCTGTGTCTTTGTAATTACATGTGTGGGTGTGAGGAATTACTTATTTGCATAAAATCTTCTTGCATGGTTGCATTCCTGGGAGTTCTGGGGAGGATTGCTCCCATATACTTCCACTCAACTCACTGGTATTTCTGACTACTTGTTATAATGTGTACCACTGTATGTGTGTTTGTTTCCATGGGTTTTAGTCAGTTAGCCTTTTGTTCATCTTTCAATGTCAGTTGATGCATTATCCTACATAAGACCTGGGGGCATCGGGGATGGAGCGGGCCTAACTTGTTGCACGCCGCCTTCCGGGAGTCCCTGCACCCGGACGGACGGCGGATGCGGCATCGTGTGACACGGCGGGGGACGTTGCCAGGCAGCGTCCCAAGCCTCATTCTGAGGCCAGGCGACGGGGCGTTGCTAGGCAACGTCCCCGAACTTCCGCCCGGCGGCCGGGAACGCGCGCACCTGACGATAGTCAGGCGGCGTGAATTTCAAATAAATAGCCGGCGTCTGCTGGGCACAGACGCCGGTTATAGCTTTTGCCTGTGAGCATCCAGTTTGCTCTCTCCGGTCCCCTTGGCATCCAGTCCTGTGGTCCTTAGTCCTGCAGTCCTGCTGCCAGTCATCCCTCCTGTCCCAGCCTTCCGTGGAGTTCTTTGCCTGAGTCCTGCTGCCAGTCATCCCTCCTGTCCCAGCCTTCCGTGGAGTTCTTTGCCTGGGTCCTGCTTCTGCCTGAGCCTGCGTTTGGCCCACAGCTTCCATCTTTCCGTGGGTCACGTAAGTGCTCCAGTGGAGCCTCGGTCTTTTCTTTATATCTCCTGTGGCCCGCCGTGGCCGTGCCCCTCCGTGGGTTCTTTCTTTTCTCTCCCCATCCATCTCCGGTGGCCCGCCGTTCCCCTCCGTGGACACATTATTCTCTTTTCAGCCATCTCCAGTGGCCCGCCGTGGCCGTACCCTTCCGGGGGTCCAGTCTTTATCATCTCGTATTGTATCCTCCTTGTCCTCTGGTTCTTTCTCTTTTTGTCCTTACTAGTATCTTTCTAGCAGGGAGTATCCTCTGGTTCTATCCTAGTTTTGAGGGGTCGCCGTTCCTGGGGCGTAACCCGCTGGGGACTCCTCTTCCCATTTATTTGTGTCTGCGACTTGGTCGCATCCCGGCTTGGCCTGGTGCCGGCAGTCAGGGGTCTACTCCCAGCTAGGCCCTGTAGTTAGCGGTCCTCTTGGGTACCTTGTGGCGATCGTTTACCCCTTGTCATCACTTAAGACCTGTCTGCATCAGGGTTGGAGCGGGCCTAACTCGCTCCTTCGGACGCGGCGGCCACAGGTGAAGCCTAGCTCTGCAGGGGTTTACCATCTGCCTCAGGGACTCAACAGAGTTAGTGTAGCATCCGCTGTGGCCGTCCTAACCGGCGGTCCCGGCTACGGGCTCACGGCTGACCACCAGCCTTCATCAGCCAGCTGTCACTCCCTGAGCCCCAGGGGGCATCATAACATAACTCGCTCCTTCGGATGCGGCTGCTATAGGTGAAGTCTAGCACTGCATGTATCAATCGACCACTGGGAGAGACAACAGAGTCAGGTGTGGTGCGTGGTCTGTATCCTTCCGTATTTGCACACGGGGACTCCCCAGAGTCCTTACACACTGCTAAGATTATCACTCTCCTTATTGAAGCTTAGTGACCAAACAACCCTCCAATCAGCTCTGATTTTACATTTTTCAAACACAGTCTGTGACACGGCAGATAGGAGCTGTTTTTTATCACTCTCCATTTGATTACTTTTGAAGCTTAGTGCATCTGGCACCCCTGGCATCTATCAGAGCTACTGTATAGGATCGCTGGCTGTAGAGAAATTGCTATGGCTGCAGGAGGGGAGGATCTTAATTGCATCAGTAATTTTGGCCAGACTTATCTACTCTGCATTATAATAAAAGTCATCTTGCCAAATGAAGACAAGCTGGAATGTGATAATTCTGACCTGAAGAGTTCAAATTGAGCCCACAAATGTTCTCCTCATAATGTGCAGTGCAGTCTAATGATTCCTTGCTTTTTAGTCACTACTCTATATCATACCACCCAGCTGTCCCAATGTTTGGGGTACTTCCATTTTTTGGGGACTGTTCCACGTATCACCCATGGCAGCAGTGTCCCATGGCTGCTCTGCTGTGAATTGATGCTGTGCACAAGCAGTTTTTCACTAAAACTGTTCCAAAAGCCCTTTAATACATTCAGGTGATACTTAATAGAGGTTGCTGGGTGAATATCTGAGTCACAGTAAGATTGGTCAGCCTGAGTCAGTGCTTCAGACTCAAGCTGACCAAACCAAGATCCGAAGCAAAGCATAATGGGAGATGCAGGGTGCGTATTACAGATGGTTTCGTGCTGACTAGGGAACTGTAGCCAAGCCACTGACAGATACCGATTGCTGTAACTGACCCTGATGAGTGCTACATACTGGTGCATCTTAGGTATGACATGGGTTAATATGGGACTAACCAGCAGTAGCATCCTGCGATTTACTTGAGCCAGAAACGTTTGAGTCTGGACATGGGGTATGCAACTCTTGGTACTCCCCATTTTATTGCTGTCAGGTACACCTCAAATAAAAAATGACAAATCAGTACATGGAAATTAATGCTTATTATTTATGAATTTCTATATTACTTAGGTAAAAATAACAGCATAAAAGAATGGCTAATAGCAATGTGAAGTATACTTTATGCAATTCATAGTCAATGGGCAGTATTCAATGAGAAAAATTCTCCGTGTTTTATGGAGAATTTTTGCTTTTTTCGCCTTGAACGGAGCATTTTGCTCTCCAAAAGTGAACCACCCTATTCAATGTGAAATATTCGCCGTCTTTCTAAGTGATTTTCGCCGTCTCTCTCCGTGTAGAAATTCTCCATCTTTTGATGGAGAGCTGGAATGTGAACTTTTAAACTAAAAGGTTTTTTTTTTAATTTTGGTGTAAAAAAATCAGGTTTTTTTTTCTGTGAAGGGGCATGTTATTTTTATTCATGTGCTTATAGCACATGAATATATATTTAATTTAAAAAAAAAATATATATATATTTTTTTTTTTACACAGTGCAGCCAGCAGGGGGCCGGAGCGCTCAAGCTGCTCATTAGATCGGGTGCAGTGAATACTGGGTCCCCCGCTGGCTATAGGGGGGGGGCAGCCTGTGCTGCCTGGGTCCCGGGGAGCCCTCCTCCCCTCCACATTCCTCTGGAGCAGCCAGGGAGACTTTAATCTCTCTGGCTGCTTCCGTCCCCCGGCTCCCTGAAAGCTCCCTGCCGCGGACGCTCGTCCGCTGCAGGGGTTAAGACTCGCCGCGAGTGGCGGCAAGTCTTAAATACATTGAATAGTGGGAGCAGGAGGCTCCGGAACAGGGAGAGTGCATGGCGAGAGAAAAAATCTCTCGCCATGCACAGAGAATTTTTTTCATTGAATACTGCCCTCTGAGTTAATTGAAAGTTATCATGGGGGTATGCTTCAAAATCCCAGCAGTCGACATACAGAACTTTCCTTTCAGATCCCACCGGACAGAATATCAAGGCATTCGGCCGGTACTGTAAGTAGTAAGTTTTATGTTAGATGCTTGGGGGAGGTTAAGCATTAGGCTGTGAGAGAGCTTATATTTTTAAATGCCTTCATAATTTACTCTTCATCCAAATTTGTCTTCAATGTTATAGCTAGGAGAGCTACTTATTGTACATATGAAGAAACATATGTTCCACCTGATGGAAGTTCCATGACTCATCTCTAATCTTCTTACATATTCTCTCCACACCAGACCCTCTCATTCCCAAACATACCCAGAAACATATAGCATTATACTAATTACCTCTAAATGTTAGATTGCTATGTTCAAGGAATAAACCCTTTCTACTTAATATTCAATTGATATTTTTTTTCACGCATGTCATGCTAAAATGTTGGATGAGGTGGGTCAACTATGCAAATCACTTACCAATAAAATAAGGATAATACTAATAATAATAATCTATATATATATATATATATATATATATATATATATATATATATAAATGCTAACTACTCCTAGCCTCTTTGAGGTGAAGTATAACCAGGGACCACTAGAGGCCACTCAACAGTCAAATTACTCCGTGTACTAAAAGATGTCATAAAGTGAAAGCAATTTTTGAAGGTACACTGATATGTTTCAAACTTACTGGATATGGAGAGAGGGAGCTGTGAAGACAGAGATTGGAGGTAGAAAAAGATAGGGACTCTCTCTGCACATGTTACATCTGCCCCACCTGCAGTGCACATGGTTTTGCCAATTTTCCAAACAAATTTGTACTGCGATCAGATCTGAATAAGGGCCAATGTTCAGTGATACGACAGTTTTAGCTTTTAATACGAAATTATGCCACTCTTCATTTAGAATAATTTTTACCTTTGATGCCCGAATGGGCAATATTTGTAATTCCATCTATGAGCACCAGTATAACACAAGGTGTTCGTAAGTTATTGCAAATAATATCAGTGGTGGCCAAAAAAGGAATTTAACATATGTGGATACAACCAAATATCCCACCATACTCACTTTTCCTAGAAAAACTCTTCCATGTTCTCAGGTTGGATTGGTTAGAAGCCTCACTGAAAAAAGGAAAGTTCAGTGAGTGCTTTTTTTGACACCTGGAAGAGTTACATATCCCCGCGACTTAAGGACCAGGTCCTGGAAATATTTTCATAACGCAATGTGGTATGAAACGCGTTTATACTCCTAGAAACAGTTTTTTTTGCCTCAATTGTTTGTCAACATGTGAATATAGATACCTCGATTAAATTATTATTTATACAGTATGTGATACCAATGACATTTGTATTCTACATACTGTCATTTTCATTCTTAACATACGCTACCATTCAAAAATTTTGGGTCATCCAGAAAACTTTGTGTTTTACATGAAAACTGACTTTTATTTATTAAATGAGTTGCAAATTTAATACAAATATAGTCAAGGCATTGATTGTCAAGGTTAGTAATAATGATTTTTATTTGAAATAATAATTTTGACCTTCAAACTTTGCTTTTGTCAAAGAATGCTCCTTTTTACAGCAATTACAGCATTGCAGACCTTTGGCATTCTAGCTGTTAATCTGAAGAAATTTCACCCCACGCTTCCTGAAGCACCTCCCACTAGTTGGATTGGCTTGATGAGCACTTCTTGCATACCAAATGGCCAGGCTTCTCCCAAAACAGATCATTGGGGTTAATATCTGGTGACTGCGCTGGCCATTCCTTTACAAACAGAATAACAGCTGCCTCCTTCTTCCCCAAATAGTTGTTGCTTAATTTGGAGGTGTGCTTTAGATCATTGTCCTGTTGTAGGAGGAAACTGGTTCAAATCAAGCGCTGTCCACAGTGGCTGCCAGCTCCCTGCACAGCGCAGCGGCTCCTCTTCTCTCCTGTGGGCGGTAGGCTCCGGATCCATGCACAGTGCAGCAGCTTCTCTTCGCTCCTGTGGGTGGTAGGCTCCGACTCCCTGCACAGCCCAGCAGCTCATATTCTTTCATGTGGGTGGCAGGCTCCGGCTTCCTGCTGAGTGCAGCAGCTCGTCTCCTCTCCTGTGGGCAGCAGCCTCCATGCACAGCTCAGCAGCTCATCGTCTCTCCTGTGGGCAGGATGCTCCATGCACAGCTCCGCAGCTCGTCGTCTCTCCTGTGGGAAGCAGGCTCTGGCTTCCTGCTCAGCGCAGCAGCTCCACTTCTCTCCTGTGGGCAGCAGGCTCCATGCACAGCTCAGCAGCTCATCATCTCTCCTGTGGGTGTCAGGCTCCGGCTCCATGCACAGGGCAGCGACTCATCTTCTCTTGAGTGGGCGATAGGCTGCAGCACACATCCTCTGCTCTTCGTCTTCCCCAGCAGCTCCCTGAATGTGGCATCTGCTTTTCAGAATTGGGTGTGGTATAGGGTTCCGACAGTCGGGATACCGGCAGTCATTAGTCCGACGTCGGGATCCCGACTGGCCGGACTCAGACAGCATGGCGAGCGCAACAAAGCCCCTTGCGGGCTCGCTGCGCTCGCCACCTACTCTATTCTCCCTCTATGGGGGTCGTGGACCCCCACGAGGGAGAATAGCCGGTGGCCGTGGAAATCAGTCTGTCAGTGTTTTAACAGTCGGGATCCCGAAGTCGTGTAAATGACTGTCGGGACCCCTTCTGGCACCCTTCAGAATCACTGTACAGGACACATCAGGGTGTAGTTGGGCGAGGGCAGTGCAAATTAAATGGCGTCTGCTTAACGTGGTGAGGGGTGCTCTTATAATGAAGACAAACTTGTATGACTGGGCAGAGGGCAGGGTAAAAACAGGTGGAACAAAGTAGAGAATAAAAAAAGAATAAAATGGCACGCAAATAAAATATATGCAATCTGTGATATAAAAAAAGGGATAAAATGGGCGTGAGATTAAACGAGGGGAATAAATGGGCGTGATAAATAAGACAACTTCAGCAGATTAGGCGTCTAAAGAAAAAACTTTTGAATGGTAAACCCGACCATTACTTCAAAAGACGTCAGATACGTGAATTTGAAAGGTGTGATAAATATGACGCCCAAAAGTAAACATTTGAATACCCCCCATTGTGTCAGGCACTCTACCAGCATCTTTTCACTTGTTCTTATGTATCATCCAAACACCTCATACTTTGATTAATCTGTCCTTAACACTTTTTTCCAATCTTCCATCTGTCCAGTGTCTGTGTATCTTTTCCTTTTTTTGGCCAGTCTCAGATATGTCTTTTTCTTTGCCACTCTGCCTAGAAGGCCAGCATCCTGGAGTCGCCTTTTCCTTGTAGACATTGACAAATGCATTGTGCAGGTACCATTTAATGAAGCTGCCATTTGAGGACCTGCGAGACTCTAATGTATTTGTCTTCTTGCTCAGTTATGCACCAGAGCCTCCCACTTCTCTTTCTACTCTGGTTAGAGTCTGTTTGTGTTACTCCCTGAAGGGAGTAGTACACACCGTTGTACAAAATTTTCAGTTTCTTGGCAATTTCTCGTATGGAATAACCTTCATTTCAAAGAACAAGAATAGACTCTCCAGTTTCATATGAAAGGTATCTTTTTGGCCATTTTGAGAGTATAATCATACCCACAAATGTGATGCTCCAGATACTCAATTAGCTCAAAAGAAGGCCAGTTTTATAGTTTCTCTAAAGAGTAAACCCATTTTCAGCTTTGCTAACATAATTGCATAAGGGTTTTAAAGGGTTGTCTAATCATCCATTAGTTTTCTATTGTGATTAAAAAACACAATGTACCATTAGAACACTGGAGTGATAGTTGATGGAAATGGTCCTCTCTACATCTACAGTATGTAGGAACTCATTTAAAAACCAGACGTTTGCAGCTAGTATAGTCATTTACCACATCAACAATGTTTTTTTGAATGGTAGTGTAATTTTGAATGGTAGTGTATATATATGTTATTTATTTTACTCAAAATTTACTTATGATTCAATAAAGAGAATTCGTTAAAAATAAAATGATCTAAGAGATTTCTGTTTTTTTTTTTTTGCATTTACCAACATCTGTATGGAGTAACTGCAAGCCTCAAAATAGCAGTAGGTTCTTCGTTCAGTATGTGGTCAATAAGTCCACAGTGTAGAGGTCGAAAGTCAAAAGGTTGACCCCTATTGGTAGACAGTCGAAAGGTTGACACCTGAAAAAGAACATCATGATTAGTTTTACATGGTCAAAAGGTCACCATGAAAAAGGCCATCATGTAAAAAGGTCGACATGTGTTTTTCGTAATTTTTTTTAAACCAACTTGTTCATACTTTACCATCCCAGTGGGCACATAGGGCAATTGTAATAGTGTGCGGAGTGTAGCGAGGCACCATGCCCAAAGCATGGCAAACACAGCAAACCATGCAAGAGGACGCGGTACACTTATACGGTGTCCATGTCGACCTATGTCAACATACGCACCAAAAACTATGAAAAACTCATGTAGATCTTTTTCCATTTCGACTTTTTTCATGTTGACAGTTTGACCATGTTGACCTTTTGACCAAGTCAACTTAATGCATGTTGACCTTTTTCATGTGTGGACCTTTTGACTGTCGACCAATGTTGGTGGATCTTCTGACTGTTGACATAAACACTGAGCTTTTAGGGGCTGTGTCTGAAAGCATTTGCATAGTAAAACGTATAATTGTCTTCATAAAGTCTAAAATCTGCATTGGGCAGTAGTGTAAATTGATATAAAATAAAAATGAATACAGCAGGTACAACTCTCCTTGCTAAGGAGCCTGTGAATTTTCACAATGGGACTGTTACACATGCAGAAACATTTTATGTATCATTCATACCCATTAAATATTAGGGGCCAAATCAATAGGGCCACCCGGTATTCTGTAAACTCTGAAAACTGAAACTTTTCAGATGAAGCTGATTCACATAACCTCGCTCCTTAATATTTGAAGAAGTTCTGTTGTTGTAAAGAGGGATCCTAATGGATCCCTCCTCTGCCTATATATTGTGACCCTGCGGGGTGTACATCTGTGATCTCACATGTACCTAACACTATTATTTGGTATTAATGATACTTATCGTGGAGCAGCTGTTCCCGAACCGGATCAATACTGAATTGCTCGCGTGACTAAGGGCCTTTTCATCATTGGGCCTGATTCTGGTTGGTTTGCAAAAGCAAACTCCTTTAATGAAAAAACCCATGTGCACTGCAGGTGGGGCTGAAGTAAATACAGGCTGCTTTATTCAGTTTGAAAACACCCCATCTAATTCTCTGCACACGTTACATCAGCCCCATCTGCAGTGCACATGGGTTTGTCCATTAAAGAAGGAGTTTGCTTTTGCAAACCAACCAGAATCAGGCCCTAAGTGTGCACCAATGATGAAAGGCCCCCGAATATTGCTAAAATATTCAGTGAATTATATAATAGCAATCACCTTCAGTGATGTCATTGATGGACTGGTGAATATACTGTATGTCTGTACACATGGGGCAGTAGGGATGGTGTAATGGTTAGCATTACTGCCTCACAGCACTGAGGTCATAGGTTCGATTCTCGCCATGGCCCTAACTGTGCGTAGTTTGTATATTCTCCCCGTACCTCCGGGTACTCTGGTTTCCTCCCGCAATCCAAAAATATACTGGTAGGCTAATTGGCTCCCAACAAATTAACCCTAGAATGTCTGTGTGTGCGTGTATATGTGGCAGGGAATATAGATTGTAAGCTCCACTGGGGTAGGGACTGATGTGAATGTTAAAATATCCTCTGTAAAGCGCTGCGGAGTATGTATGCGCTATTTAAGAAACTGTTAATAAATAAATGGATTCATTTGTTAGCAATTAGACAAGCACTCTCTTGTAGTACTCGGGCCTATATTAGATCACCCCTTCACCTCCGATCAGGCCTTTCTGGTATAAATCTTTTAGATCTAGGTTACCTTTTTCATGTGTGGACCTTTTGACTGTCTTCCAACATTGGAGGATCTTCTGACTGTTGACCTAGACACTGAGCTTTTTAGGGGCTGTGTCTGAAAGCATTGTTGGCAATAACAAAGACCTGAGAAAGGCTTTCTTGTAGAAGAACATAAAATTAAGTTGAACTAAATATTTCTAATCCCTACTTTATGACTATCTTTGGACTGATTCATTTTTCATCATATTTCTGTATGTAAATGTAACTACAAATTTTTTTTTTTAGCAATTTTACGTGTTTAAGATGACCCCTGTTTTGCCCTGTAAAGATGTACTTAAATATTTGTATTTCCTTATTTTACCAAGACATTGTAACTGTCCTGAAAATTAACACAAAATAATGAACAATAAATTAAATATATTTAAGGTACTTGTTTCCTAGCACGGCCACAATCGCGGGCATCGTGTACCTTAAAGTTAAGGTACACGATGCCCGCGATGGACCCGATTTCCTTTGAAATCAGGGCCATTTTGCCATCAAAGGCATAAGCGCGGGCATCGCGTCGGTCGCGGCCATTAACATTGCCCCAGACGCGACCGACGCGATGCCATCGATTTCCCCATAGGCTTCAATGTTAAAATAATTTTTAACATTAAAATCGGGAGCATCGCGTCGGTCTTGTGCCATTATAATGGCACAAGATGAGATGGACTTGATTAAGTCCATCTCACATAGGGAACAATGTGAAATGGGCCAATATGACCCATTTCACATTGTATATGGCCCCGTCGTCACCCCACGATTGACGCAAACCCGAAGCGTGGCGAGCACAGCGATGCCCGAAAGGCGAGCGCAGCAAGCCCCGCGAGGGGACGCGTATACCTGTGAAGTTATACGCGTCCCCTCGCGGGGCTCGCTGCGCTCGCCACGCTTCGGGCTCGGTGGCTCGCTGCGCTCGCCACACTTTATATTGTCAACTCCACGCCGACGTGGATAGTAGGGGTATGAAAAGGTCGGAGGACACGCACCGCCGACCCTCGCAAGTACCATATTTAATTGAATTAATAAAATATGTAATTAATAAAATATTATTTTAACAAAAACATAATAAAACTTTAAAAGCATGTGATCATATTTAAAAAAAAAATAGTTTTCTGTAAATTTGAAAACAGTCGAATACATATACTGTTTTACAAACTTGGTATTCATTGTTTGTGTTCTTTGACTCTTGAACTGTGGAAATACGTTTAAGCTCCGTACACACGGAGCAATATGATTGCTGAGCAATATATTGCTGAGCAATTAATTGCTCAGTGTCCCGTTTTCATCAGCGACCAGAGATGGTCTCTGATAAAAATGAGACTCTCATGTGATCAATTGGTATAACATTTTTATAAAGAGGTTATTGTAGTAAAGGGCAAAATGCACCCTACCCCTCTAGCAGCACCCCGCTTAAACAGCCTGGTGTCTGCCCCGACATACCGCAGCCCAGCGCCGCTGTAGACGGCAATGCCCGCACTTCCCCGGCAGCACAGTGACTTCGGCAGGGCCGGGCTGGCCCCCTTTGGTGATAGCGGTGGCCAGACCCGCCCCCTTTAATGACATTGCAGCCTGTGCACGCACCTTTTGTGACGTCGGCGGCCCAGGACCGCCCACTGCTGTGACATCGGCGGGCCCGGTCCACCCCCTGGCGCCCTGCCCGCACAAAAACCTAGAGTGAACACTATATTGGTGTATAAAAATTATTTGTTGTAATGGCCAGATTCCTAAAAGAAGTCTTGCTTTCATCCATGCCATAAAACAATGACAGTAGAATAAGATTTTCTTTTTTGCATTGATCTATTGTGCACTCATCGTTACTGTGGCTGTCATGGTAACAATGGAGAACTAATATTAAAATTGAACATATTCCATTTGCAGACTGTCGTTTGCCAATTCTAGCTCATTGCAACTTTACTATGGGGAAAATAAAACTTCTGTCTGCTCTCATTTTATGTAGACCTTCAGATTTGAATAGAAGCAACTTGTTTTGCAAAGAACACAAGAGGCAGAAAATATGACTTTGTCATTACTTACTTAAATTTTGTACATGTCTTGGGTGATAGAAATATATATTACGAAGGGATTATGGAAAAGATAAAGAAATAACTGATAGTGCTGTTTCAGAAAGGTAGATAAATAGTATTGTATGATATATTATACATATGATATATTTGTTCTTAACATTTTATTTTAAGTGGTTTAAAAAATTCAAGTACACATGAACATTTTTACAGTTTTTTATGAAGCCAATATTACATTTAAAATTTTTCTTCATTGTTTAAAAAAGAAATTGAATGAGTGAATTTTAAAAAATATTCTTATATACTGTATTATCAGCAGTATATGGCTATTTGACAATTTTGTAAATTGGACAGTAATTGTAATATTTTGCTATATCTGATCTTGCAGCCCGATTAATGGAAACACATTAGTAGGATGCAAAATCTTTATATCCCTCTTCTAGCATTAAAGCAGAGGCCACTAATTCTCCACCATTAACTTTCTCATTAAACATTCATTTTAATTTTATTCTGACCTATTACTGCACCTCTTTCTGTAAGTTAATTTTAGAAAGCTTAGGAAGTTGATCTTCCATGCCCCGCATTAACTAACTTACTAAAATTGCTCAATCCCATTAAAGATCTGTACCTATTTTTAATTATCAATTTAAATATCAATTAGGCATGATCTCATTTGTAGGCAATTATTTTGTGCACATTACTCATAGACAAAACCCTTATACAGTGTATAAACAAATATTGTTGCTCTTTTTTTACATATTGACCCTTTCAGACTTTTTTTTTTGCACTTCAATTTAGAGAGCAGATCTAAATAGCCAGTTATATTCCAAATCATTAGCATAGCATTTAAAAGATTGGTAAAACTTCTTATTAAAAGCTACAGACATGAACCAGACAAGTGTAGTTTGTTCAGTATAATCTGACATTCTACAGCAAACCTGTTACCTTCTTGCTTCACTGCATGCAGTTGAAGCTCCTCCCATATATTCTAGACAGTGTATTTGTGTACTCAATGACCCTGTCCCTGTGTATGAATTAACCAATCATAGAGTATTTTTGTAAAGCAATTTTGGCAAGCTGTCAGTCATAATGTGCCTTTTGTATTTGAAAATAACCTCTATTAACCATGTGCTTGGGTTTTCACTAAAATTGTCACATTTGATGAGATTGTGTCATATCTTCCACTGGTGGCTGCTGAAAGGTAATTTATGATCCTGCCACTGCAGTGCATTCCTCCAACCCTATTCCCCTGTTGCATCTTCTCCCTTGTTAAAATGAAGGCAATTCATTGGAATGCCTACACATGGCTGACGGAAGGCAATCTTCCTTCAAGCTAAGCTTATCCCAAGGATTGCCACCACTGGGTGAAATAATGCGATACCATGGCCTGGTCTACCTCTGCTATGCAGATGATACACAATTGTACCTATCCTTTGCTCTGGGTACAGAGAACCCAATAACAACCCGAACTCCGGAAGTGCCAGTTGGCTGTGACGGAATCCTGATCAAATAGAAGTCGTCATAATAGGACCTCAATATCAAGACTGCCGTGTAGCTAACCAACTGGACCTACGCTTGTGGGTTCAGAATTAGAAAACATGAATCATGTATGACCTTGTAGTATTAGTATTGACCTTGATTGTGGCTTGACACTTAATGTTCAAATACAAACAACAGTTTTATTCTTTAATCTGAGGAACATAGCCAGAATCAAGCACTGAATTATTTCTGAATATCTGCCAAAAGTTATGCATGCATTTATATCATCTCAATTAGACAACTGCAATGTCCTCTACCCTGGTCACTCAGCAAAAGAATTGCACTGCTTTCAGGTGGTACAAAACACAGCTGCCAGACTGTTAACCAACCATTCCCATTCCAAACACTCTCTACTGTCTGTCTGTAAGATGGTGAACCTATTTCAAGATTGGCTTACTAACTTTCAAAACTCTACATAACCTTTGACCAAAGTACCTGAAGTAGTTTCTGATGAGGCCCCAGAATCCTTCAATAACAGACCTTCCTGTTTATTCAAGCATTTGCTTAATGTCCCTTTAGTATCTCAATGCTATTTTACGGAAAGCTTTTAAGTATTTCATTGTTTTTGTACTGCAGTATGTTAATTCTGTTTTTAAGATAGTTGACAAAAATTGTTTAGGTTGACAGTCAATAAGTCGATACCATATTGACAACATATATTTGGTCGGTAAAGTGTGCCGACCGCAGAGGTAGCAGAGTGAGGCACCTGGCCTGAAGCATGGCCAGCTATGAGGGTTCCACGTGCGCAGGTGTAGACACCATCAAATATGAAAAACTTATGTTGACCTTTTAACGTGTCAACCTTTTCTATTTCAACCTTTTTCCCAGTGTCAACCTTTTGGGGTTGACCCAGATATTCAGCTGTTTTTGAATGGTTGGTTGATAAATAAGAAGTCAAGGTTTGTTCTAATGGGATACCACAGAAGCTATGGGAGATATCTGCTGTAGTACCCCTGGTATTGAGAACAAATGCAGTTCCCTTAGAAAATACCCTAGTATACCATTTTCAGAGCTCGCAATTTTAACTACTGACAATCTTTTTTTTCCTGAGCTAGAGCCTTGGATACATCTGCTGTAATGATGTCTCACAGTATATACATGCACAATAGCTTTCCTGGGTCCATACCAGAAGAAGATAAATGACTGCTTATGCAACCACTGTACTTTTCTCTCTCTATAGAGAAAAAATTATTTGTATTGCATTTTTTTATTGCAGCATTATACTGTACTTTATTATTTAAATAAAGCATTTAAAAAATAATAAGATAAACATATATTTTATTGTAGTTTTAATTTTTATAAATGTATTTTAAAATTGGCATCTTATTTTCCACCCAAGTTCAGGCTTTTATTCTACTGTTCAAGTACAGTAGGTATCAAACAGCTGTTAGTCAGTATCCCCTGGGATCCAAGCACCACTCAGCCTCTTTGGAGAAATGTTATTGATAAATTGGGACAACAGAAGCTATTCTCTCTGTGTGATAATAGGTGACTGTAAATGTCTTTATTGTTGCTTATTGACAAATGGAATCTTCATACTGTTCCTAGAAAGAATCTTAATAGATTTAGCTGCAGCATTTTCTTGTATTCAAGAGTTCTGTTTATCATTTAAGGCAATAGTAGAGATTTTCTATCACCTCTTTTTGCACAGATAGAAATATTTTTATTGCTGCAGTTTGCTATTCAGATATTGGTGATTCAGAATCAGCATCCCTGTACTGGCTGGCAGGGGCAGATCTGACTTAATTGGCAATATTCGGTTTCCAGCTTTGGCTTCCAGTTGCCGTTCACAAAAAAAAAAAATGGTTTCAATATGTAAAATTATTGTTTTATGTTGTTCAAAGAATTTTTTTTTAATAAAGCAAAAAAATTGTTTGATAAGTGTACTGTGCTATAAAAATCATGAGAGTGTGATAGGTGGACAGCCAGCAGGACTTGAACCTCCACTGTTTTAGTTAAATTAAGTTATTTTTTTATTTGAAGATCCATTATTAGTACTGTATATAATGAAATGCATGTATTGCCACAATCCTCCATAAATATTCTACTAAAAGTTATGTTTCAAATTAGCTGGTGATAGCCAACGCTATTTTTGTTAGTTACTAACTCTGGGAAAACCCCAAATGATCGACATGCCAAAGGTTGACAGGTTCAAATGTCAACAAGTTAAAAAAAGTCAACATGCCAATGGTCGACCCATGTTTTTTTTTTATTATTATTATTTTTTTAAGTTTTCATTATTTACCATCCACTTGTAGTACTGTTACCCTTTCCTGAGCCAATGAAGTGAGATTGTAAGGATACACATTTCCGTTAATTTGGGTCAGATATGGTAAAACAAAAAGACACTTCCTAACCGGAAGTGGCACTAGCTCAGTGCTACACACTGAGCTAGTGCCACTTCCAGGTAATCAGTATAAGTGACAGTACGTCTTCCCGTTACTGCCTACCTGGAAGTGGCTCTAGCTCAGTGTGTAGCACCGTGGAACAACAGCCAGCGGTGCTGCATTGCTTGGGAACCCAGCGGGAACCCAGGTCAGGGACGCCAGCCTCTAGTGCCACCCGTGCACCACCACCCACTTGTTATTGACTTTTACTTGCCACCTAATCCCCCCTTCCCCCACATTACTATCTGCTCACCTTTCAACCCATTCGCCCTTGCAACCATTTGCAATACACTGAGTGCCCAATTCACCAGTGGCATCCTGTTTAATACTGCTTACCACATGCATGCCCGGATGGGGAATTGTGAAGAGACACAGACTCATTTGCAAGCGCTGGCAAGGTACCCACAACATACGGTACCCTCCCAGCACACCACAGAATTAGACCGCAGACACCCTTTTGGTGCAGCGGTAATTGTGAGACTTCTATCATTTCCCTTTTCTTTTTTTTTTGCAATTTCACTTGTACTTTACTGACATTGTGAGCAATTATGTGTTTTTTTGCACTAAGACATTATTGTCCTTCATCCATTGTAGCCTATAGATTCTGAGAGTGTCATACTGTCACACACACACACCTGTCCTTTAAGCGCAGGCCTCCATTATTCCATTTATTATTTTGTTGCCATGGTTACTGGGAGCTGCTGGTATGGATGTAGACATTTGGAGCAGATTACTGTGAAAGTAATGAGAGTGGGCCAGGGAAGGAAATTAATAAATTTTAGTCTGGCCTGTCTCCCCAGTGCTGAAGATTTACTCCTTTCTGGAAGCATTACCAGAGATCAGGGCCATAACTACAGTAGGTGTGTGCCAGTGGTGCTAATGGTATTTTAATGTGGCCATGCCCATT
Organism: Crinia signifera; assembly: GCF_055691185.1. NCBI lineage: Eukaryota > Metazoa > Chordata > Amphibia > Anura > Myobatrachidae > Crinia > Crinia signifera. Next base: position 227,352,065 of record NC_139221.1, read on the forward strand.
TCCCATGAAGCCACACCCCTAAAAAAAAATCATGCACCGATGGCACTCGCTGTCCCTATTCTCAGTGTATTGGCGGGGGCACCAATTCCATTTCTGGCACAAAGCACCAAAATGTCTAGTTACAGCACTGCCAGAGACTTCTGATTCTGTGGGTTCCAGGTTGATAGTCCATCAGTGAGTTTCAGTTTATAAAAAGTATTGTCTTTTACAAGAGAGATTGCAGGTCCCAGCAAGCCTCTCCCTCATGCTGGTACTTTTAGGAGCAGAAGCATGAGCAAGCATGGCTTTAAGGGCAATGTTTAAAGCCACACTTGATTTAATATGCATCCATGCACAAAATCAAACATAAATACCTACACTATTTGTAGCCTTTTGGTCCTCTTGTCCAGTAGCATCTACAATACCTGTAAAAACAAAATACATACTCAACTATTCCTAGTGTAGATCAAGTCCTTTTCATTCCATGTAGGCACCCAAGGGGTTAAAAAAATAACAAACCAAACCTGTTGATTGGCTTTAAGTAGCCAGACTGTCAATCACACTTTCCTCCCATAAACTTTAACGGTTGACCTCTATTAATGGGAACTCCCTGATCTTACTAATCTGTGCAGGTGTTTCTACAGTAAATATGCTACTGAGGGGGACGTCTGTTTAAAAAGTGTAGTTTGAAAAGTGTATCCTTGTCAAAATTTGCATAATTCACGTACAGTATGTTTGCAGATACGATTGTCTGTAAATTCCCATATTTTAGTGTAGTATATGGAAATTATATCTGAGTTTGGCCTATGGTGTATTTGATCATATGCACATGTCTCCACTTGTGTTGAACTTTTTGAGATAACACTCCCATGTTTACACTTTAGTAAATTTCTGTGATTAAAAAAATATATATGTATATTTTTTAAATCAAGTATTTATGGCAACAAAAACAGGAATAGCTCAATATTGGAGGCAGGATCCAACGCCACATATATCACTGATTGTGAATAAAGTCAATCTTGCCTTTAGAATGGAAACAAATGATATAATAGAAAACAGCAAGTTAAAAAAAAATGGAATGTTTGGAAATGCTATATGGAGTGCGGAGGAGACGCCTTCTGGGAGGTCATAAATATATAAACACAGAAATAAGTTAAACCGTCAAAAGGAATAACCCCCCTGCTTACGCTCTGGTTTATTGTACTATTGGTTTATGGGCTACTGCTCCTCTTCCCAGAATCCCTATCTTGAAAAACTCCTAGAAGTCAAAATTGACTATAATTGGTTAAAATGGAACCCTGATATAAAAGGAAAGGTGAAAATGGAGGGATGAATGGCTTAGAATGATAGGGAAATTTATCAAGAATGAAGTGGGAAGGATGTAATATGAAATGCGTAAGGTAAAAGCTTAGGCCCTGATAGGCCTTGATATGTCTTGATGAATGTGGATTCAGTATGAAATCCCGGAGGTCAGGATCCCGGCGTTCAAAAACCCGACGCTGGAATCCCGACCGCCGAAATCCCGACAAGGGGGGTACATGGATCGTACCCCCTTGCAGGCTCGATGCGCTCGCCACGCAGCGGGCCCGGCACGCTAATTTATTCTCCCTCCAGGGGTGTCGTGGACACCCACGGAGGGAGAAACTGTCGGGATTTCGGTGGTCGGGATTTCGGTGGTCGGGATTTCGGCGGTCGGGATTCCGGCGTCGGGATTCTGAACGCCGGGATCCCGACCGCCGGGATTTAAACTGCATCCCATGAATGTAATAGATGTAACCTGTCTTTGTAGATATGTAAAAGATATAAATACATCTCGATTGTATGTCATGTGAAGTCATAAAATAAAATAAAGAATAAAAAAAAAAAAAATGCCCAAACACTCCCATGTGCGTCAAATCGGGCAAAGATGGCGGGATCAAGATAGAGCGATTGAGCGATTGAGCTTCTGTCATATTACAGGCTGTGTTTGAAAAATGTCCTTTGGGGGCTGATTATTTAGTGCTTTATCTCTCTTCGCTTTATCCCATTCCAAGTTTTCATAAATCTCCCCCTTGGGCAATGTGACAAAATATGTATTCTCAATGCCATAAAAGTATGAGAGAAAATACTTTTAGAAATGTGGGATTAATCAAATTACTCTCTGCATACACACTGTACAATTTTTTTGACCAATTTGGTTGGAAGACATTTCCATTGACCCCAGTGTCCTGGAAGAAAGATGTCGGTGAAAGATATTGACGACAGACGAACGACGAATGATGATGTGCATACACGCCAGTTGTTCATCAAGATTGTTCGTCAACTGTGCATGCAGCTCAATTTGGAGATTTTTCAAAAAGAGCCTATAAACTGTGACTAAATCTTTCATCTTTCGTCCGTCGTCAATATCTTTCCTCAACATCTTTCTCCAGGACACTGGGTTCAATGGAAATGTCTTTCAACCAAATTGGTCAAAAAAATTGTACAGTGTGTATGCACCTTACTCTTCTGTTATGCTAGGATCTAGGCCCTTATTCTGATTCGGTCGGTACGGCCCGCGTGCGGCCGTACCGCCGATGTTTGGACTCTGCACATGCGCAGAGGTCAATCTGCGCATGTGCAGCCCCCTTCGCCGCAGACGTATTTCGTCCGCCGCAAAGGGGGCGTATAGGGGCGTGAGAGGCTTCATGCCCTCATTTCCCTATGTGTACGCCCCGCGTTTCATGGGCGTTCCCATGCAAACGCGGGGCGTATGCATGGTAATGAGGGCATGACGCCCTCATTACCATGACATGGGGGCGGAAAGCTGACGTCGCCGGATGTCAGCTTTCAGCCCCCATACAAGCTACCACACGGACGATTGTCCGTGTGGTCTCAGCTTGCGGGAGCTGCCGCGGCGTGCGGCCCTGCCTTCGATGGTCGACGACCATCGAATGCAGGGGGCAGCTCCCACCATGGTGGAGGCGTACGCCTCCACCATTTTTGTGCGGATCGCCAGCCGTCCGTGTACGGACGGCCGTGGCGATCCGTCTGGTGGGCGGCCCTTGGTTTGTGCGGCCGGAGCCCCGTGTGCGGCTCTGACCGCACCAACCAGAATAAGGGCCCTAGTCTGGAGCATTTTAATTCCTACTGTACTGTACATGGCACATTTTCTGTTTCTGTTTATGTATGTAACACTCAACATCTTATTGCTTAACTAAAAGGTGTTGATTAATCTGCCAGACTTTATTAGAGTAGAATGTTGGTTCATAGTTGACTGTAGCTAATACCATACAGGTTTATGATTTCTTGTTACATTTTTTTCTCCAGTTTCCAAAATATATTCTACTACTAAAGTCTCCTGCATGATATCGCTTTGTACATTTTTTTAAATACATTAGATCTGGCAGATTTATGTTATGAATCAGTATTCAGTAATTAACTAAAATAAAGCTTAAATTAAATAAGGTGAATAATATCCAAATACTTAAAAAGCTTTTTGGTGTATGTTATGGTGAGCAGTGGTGGCTCTTACCGTTTTGGAGGAGGGGGGCTGTCACAATGTGGGCGCCCCCTCCGCTGCTGCATCCGCCACTACACTCCCCGCACCCTAACTTCATACCTACTGCGAATGCGCTGGCCCAAGCCTCCGTGGGCTTCCTTTGCAGCAGCCCCCCAGAGGCTTAAGCCGTTTCCCGGGTCCGGTGCATGCGCGTTATGGTCCGCGGTCCTGCACATGCACAAAATCCGTTTGGGGAGCTGCCACGGACTGCATCTGGCTTCACTTTAGGGAGAGACAGTGGCGGAATTTACCTGGGGGGGGGGACCACAGGAAAAAAACGCCACTGATGGTGAGCAGAACATATGACAAACTGATTCAATGTTATTGTTTAATTAATATAACAAAATGTCTTTGTGTGTGTGCATGAATATATATTCCAGGCGCTTGGAAAATTTCCGGGGATACCACCCAAGGGGTTAATATGCTTGTATGTTACATTTCATGATCTTCCCTTGTACACTGTGTATTCCTATAGAAAGACAGGATAGACACATTTTCACTTTTATATGTTAGAATCTCTTATATATTTGTCCAGATCTGTCACTCTGTGACTGTGTGTATAACGCTGGGCAGAGTCTACTCTATAACTCCGCCCAGCGTTATAGAGATCTGGTCCCAGTACCAATTACGGGAGCTTGGTAGTGCCCTGGTCGCTGCCCCCAGCATGGCAGGGGCGGTGGTAGCAGCTGCTAAGCAAAAACCCTGCAGCGCCAGCAGGACAAGACAACACCCCCTCCCCAAACACCCGACCCCCTCTCTCCCTCATAGCACCATACAGCAGTCCCGCTGCAGTGTGCGTGCTGTCCATCCAGTAGCCGGACATCGCCCCCCGGCTGAGCCTCTGCCTGTCCTGGCTCTCTCTCACCTTCTCTGCTTCTGCTGCTCCTTTCTCTGCAGCAGCATCGGTCCTCAGCTCCCCCTCAAGGCTTAACTACTGCGGCCGGTGCAGACCCCGCCCCAGCAGAGGGGTACACCAGCTGCTCCGTCTCTGCCCAGCCGCAAGCTGCTCTGCCCCACATCCTCCGGCCGAACGCTGGAGCCCCATGATGACCTTCCCAGCCCAGCCGCGGGAGCTCCATGATGCCCCCCCTCCTCAGCCCAGCCGCGGGAGCTCCATGGCGGTATTCCCCCTTCTCAGCCTGGCCATGGAAGCTCAATGATGCCCTCCCCAGCCCGGCAGCTGGAGCCCCATCCTCCCTTCGTCTGTCCACTATGGGGGGGGGGGCATTATGTGTGTGCCTCTGCAGGGGGCATTATGCATGTGGCACTGCAACTGGCATTATGGATGTGCCACTGCAGGGGCATTATGGATGTCACACTGTGGGTACCATTAGGAATTTGGCACTTTGGGGGCATTAGGAATTTGGCACTATGGGGGCATTAGGAATTTGGCACTATGGGGGCATTAGGAATTTGGCACTACAGGGGGCATTATGGATTTGCCATTCTAGAGGAAATTAGGGATGTGGCACTCTGGGGGAATTATGGATGTGGCACTGCAGGGGAATTATGGATTTGCCATTCTAGAGGAAATTATGGATGTGGCACTGCAGGGGAATAATGCATGTGGCACTGTGGGGGAATTATGCATGTGGCACTGAGGGGGAATTATGGATGTGGCACTATGGGGGCATTATTGATTTGGCACTATGAGGGCATTATGTATATGTCACTAGGGGGGGTATTATGAATTTGGCACTATGTGGGGCATTATGCGTGTGGCATTATGGGGGTATTCTCTGTGTAAATGGCACTACTGGGGGCATTTGTGGGGCATTATGCGTGGAAGCAGCACTTCTACTGTAGGCATTATGTGTAAGTGGTGCTGCTTCTGGGGCTATTATAAAGCTATCCCCGGTACTCTTTACTTAGCATTGAATGCACTAAAAAATCAGGTGCGATGCGACAGACGAGATGCCCGAGATTTCCCATAGGGAACAATGTTAAATGTCTCAATTGACCCGATTTTCCTGTTCAATGCCTCAATTGACCCAATTTTTCCATAGGAAACAATGTTAAATGGGCCACAGAGGCCAAATAGGCACCCTGAAGTGAATAATGGCCACCCGAATTGTTAACGCCACCCCACGATCAACGTCAACCCGAAGCGTGGCGAGCGCAGCGAGCCCGCGAGGGGCGGCGGTACGCGTCCTACGACCTTTTCATACCCCCACTATCCACGTCGGCGTGGAGTTGAGAATAGAAAGTGTGGCGAGCGCAGCGAGCCACCGAGCCCGAAGCGTGGCGAGCGCAGCGAGCCCCGTGAGGGGACGCGGATACCTTCACAGGTATCCGCGTCCCCTCGCGGGCTTCACAGCTGTCCGCGTACCCTCGCGGGGCTCGCTGCGCTCACCACGCTTCGGGCTCGGTGGCTCGCTGCGCTCGCCACACTTTCTATTCTCAACTCCACGCCGACGTGGATAGTGGGGGTATGAAAAGGTCGTAGGACGCGTATCGCCGCCCCTCGCGGGCTCGCTGCGCTCGCCACGCATCGGGTTGACGTTGATCGTGGGGTGGCGTTAACAATTCGGGTGGCCATTATACACTTCAGGGTGCCTATTTGGCCTCTGTGGCCCATTTAACATTGTTTCCTATGGAAAAATCGGGTCAATTGAGGCATTGAACAGGAAAATTGGGTCAATTGATACATTTAACATTGTTCCCTATGGGAAATCTCGGGCATCTCGTCGGTTGATCGCACCCGATTTTTTAGTGCATTCAATCCCCGAGATGCCCGAGATTTTTTACTAACGATGCCCACGATCAAAATCGTGGGCGCCCTTCTAAGTAAAGAGTACCCTATCCCCTGCTGGATCCCTGGCCATCCAGAGTCTGCCATCTAAATTAAACAAATAAGCCAGAAGCCGAGATAAGCAGCCAGTGGCACCTCAGGGGCTCAGAGTCTCTCTCCACGTACAGACAGGGACACTGTCCCTCAAAAAATATCTGCCAACATACAGTATAGGATATATATGCTACAGGTCTTCCTGCACCTATAGCATCTCTCAGACCACCCAGCGTTTTCTGAAAGTCCGCCTGCATCCCTTGGCAACCAGCATGTTATCCCACCGAAGCAACGAGCATGTTATCCCTGTGGCAATGAGCATGTAACCCCTGTGACAAGGAACATGTAACCCCTTGCCAAGGAGCATTTTGTTTGTAATTACGTGTAATGTCCAATACAGTGTGTGGTATAATATTTAGCATCTCTCAGACCACCCAGCGTTTTCTGAAAGTCCGCCTGCATCCCTTGGCAACCAGCATGTTATCCCACCGAAGCAACGAGCATGTTATCCCTGTGGCAATGAGCATGTAACCCCTGTGACAAGGAACATGTAACCCCTTGCCAAGGAGCATTTTGTTTGTAATTACGTGTAATGTCCAATATAGTGTGTGGTATAATATTTAGTGGCCATTGGGGTGTGTGGTGTAATGGGCATTGCTGTGTGTGGCATAATGTGTAATGGGCATTATAGTGTGCGTCATAATGTGTAATGGGCATTATATTATGTGGAATAATGTGTAATGGACACTACAGTGTGTGGCATAATGGGTAATGGGATTTAAATTTGAAGTAAACAAAACAAAAATACACTATGCATTTTTTGGAAGGGAGATGTCATCAAGTAAAAAATAAAACACCATGCAGAAAGTAATGGGTTAATACCGTATCTCCTGCTGTTACATTGTATGCATACAGTGTGTCTACCTGTCCAGTACTCAGTGCATAGGACAGTAGTGTCAGCATCCACCCCCACCCACGGCACCCGAGTCTCACCCACCCATGCCACCGCCACACCCACCTGCAACACGACCGCACTCACCCCTCCACCACCTACAGCTCCTCCACATCCATTTGCGAAAATGACACAACCGCCCCTCCCCCACCCTCGGCACACCGGCCTCTCACCCATCCACAACACACCCAGACCCCCTCCCTCACCCACGCCAACCCCACATCTGCCCTTACAACACCACCGGCACCCCTGCACCCGCCCCTCCCCCGCCAACACCACCCACATGCGGCACCCCTGCACCTTCAACTTCACCATCTGCAGCACCACCGGACACCCTCCCCCACCTGCGGCAACCCCGCTATATCCACTCCCCAATTTGTGGTACTAATGCACTCACCCACGGCCCTCCTCAACCTTTAACTAAAGTAGCAATGCAGTAAATTCTCCATATAATACAAACCATATTTCACCCAATAAAGGCGTTTACAGGTTAAGGGGGTGAAGCCCCTTACGATGGTGTGAAGAGCGCCCATAGGGTGCGATGAATCACCTAGTACATATAGAGAGAGAGTAAGATGCAACCCAGAATTTTGCTCAGTTCAGAGATTATCGGCAATCAGTGCATCGGTGTGACTCACACTGAGCTTACAGTATGTTGTAATGGGCTTGCATCAATGGGTGTGATCGATGATCTTGGCAATTGGAATGAGCGTTAAACAAAAATTGTAGTTTTTAATTGATTAAAAAATGAACAATACATAATTATGATTTCAAATTTTTTGTTAGTTGCCTCGGCCATGTTTTAATATGCTCTTATATGTAAAATTTCACAATCTTGGCTTGTAAACTAGATTTGAATAGAAAGACAGACAGAAGGACAAATTTTTACTTTTATATAGTAGATACTGTATATAAATATACACACAAGAAAACAGTGCACAATGGGTTAAAAGGTAAATGTCTATAGAGGATCTACCAGTCCCAGACTCCACAGTGGATCTCAAGGGCTTTATTCTCCCATAGTTCTCTTAATATACTTAAGGCTTAATTGTAGCCCGCTGCTCCACATTCAAACCACAAGGTATCCTGAATCCAACAGGTGAACAATTCTAAAACGACAAACACGGGCACTCCATAGTGCAATTACCACTTTGTTATAACACAAGAAATGTATTGCACACACTGGACAGAAAGGTTGGGGTCACATACCAATGGAAGCAGCACCCAGTCGCTGCAGTTTAACAGCATAAAAGAGGGTGTGCAGCACCTCAACAATGTTGGAGTCGTCACACTCCCCTGGGCTCCAAAATCAGAACAACGCTAGGCCAGGCTCCTACGCGTTTCATAACGGAAACTTCGTCAGAGGGCTGGTCTAGCATCGCTCAGTTACCTCTCCAGTACCTGAACTTCAGGTGCACATAATTATCAGCAAATGCAATTGTTTTTAACAGTTCTCAACAGAGATCGGCTAGCCGCCAGAGTCGCAGTCAGCAACCATCCCCCACACCCAATACAGAATACTTAATAATAACAAATCAAAATAACATGAAAAAAAGATAACATTGAAGAATAAAAATAATTATACAAGTATGACAGCAACATTATAAAATGCAAAACAGCAATGTTTAATGCTGTTTAAAATTACAATATTACATAAAAATGTTATATATATATTTGTGTATATATATATATATACTGTATATATATATATATATATATATATATTCTGAATATACTGTAGCTGTTACCTTTTTTACATTTCTATGACACAATGTTTTTGAGGTAACAATGAAGTGAAGCTGATGTGCGTCAGCAGGGACAAACTGGCCCACAGGATCTTCTAACTTTAACAACATTCAACATTATTAATTCTAAACATAAAATCACACTATTCACAGAACTTAGAAAACAGGTTACGGAGCCAGCCTGACCATGACCTCTGGTGGGTGAATTACTGCACTTTATGGATTTTTTCCTTGTATACACACTAGTAGCGGTAAATTTACTAAAGCTTCGAAAAATAAAAAGAGGTGATATTGCCCATAGCAACCAATTAGATTCTATCCATCATTTGTCAATTGCAACTAAGAAAATGATAGACAGAATCTGAGTAATGATCAGACTCAAGAAAAAAGTGAACTTGACTGATAAATAATAATAATAATAATAATAATAATAATAACAATCAGCATATGGGATTTAGTGAATAATGTCCAAGCTTTAGAAAATTACATTCTGTTCATTCAGTATGAAGTCTAGGTAAGGGAGTAGTGCAGAAAAAAACATCAGAGAGTGGGAGGACAGGACACACCAGGGGAGGAACAGCAGATAGAAATAACATGGCCCTGAGCGGAGCAGGGTACGGAGGGCTGGCATAGTGGCGTATCCCGGGTCCCTTTTTTAAGTAAATCATTGCAAGGCCTGTTGGGACATGTTAAAAGACAAAACAAATAACATTTATTCCAAATTTTACAGCCACAGAATTTTTTCCATTGCAAACAGTTTACAAATGTATATACAGTTTGAGTATCCTTTATCTGAAATGCTCAGATTTTGGAATTATTCTTTTTTTCATACTTACCTGGTACGTCAGGCCAACGAAGTCCAACAAGCGACGAAACTGGTTGGGCGTGTTTCTGCTGTGACGCATTGGTGGAGCCGGGAAATCTGACCGACGGGACGCTGGGAGCTCTGCGGCTACGGTGTTTTTGTGAGAGATGACCACCCGCTCTTTACTATGATATGCTGGCAAGCTGTTACCTGTAAACCTATATGTACGTGAGCTGCTATATTTTATAAAAGTGAACTGAATTTTATCGCTCATTGTGCGCCTGTCTCCTGTTTCTTCACACATATATATATACATATATATATATATATATATAAATTATAATTGTATTTAAATCAGTCTTGATTTAAAAATAATTGTCAATGTCTAGTGACAACAGTATTAATTAGTAAAATTGAACAATTGCAAGTCGTACTCTAAACCTATTTTAAAACTTTTTTGAGAATTGAATTGTCCAATATTCATGAGATCATTGATCAAATTTCCATAAAATAAAGGTATTGCCTCTTGTCGTATAGCCTCACGCTTCCCTATACATTCACAATAGAATGAATCATTGAGGTTTGTCGTTTAATGCAAAAAAGGATTTGCATACAAAACCATTGCATCGCCTTTTTCATTTCTACTTCCAGTCAATTAAAAATTGGATGTTTAAATACTGTATAATTATAAATCCACTTCTATGGTTTTGGACAGTTCCAGAAATGAAGATTTCTCTATATGTTTGGAGAGCAATAAAGAAATGGCCTGGTCTGTAATTTGTGTCCATAGGAAATGGTTCTTCCACTTGAATTGCAGTGACTCATGTGTAAACCCTTAAGCTTCGTCATGTCATGTGTCGTATTTCTTCATTTCTCAGCAGTACAGTTCTCTCACATGCCCTTGTAATTGAACCAGCTGGTTGTATGGTAATGAGGCCTTTCGGGTTGTCAGTATCTGTATATTTTCAATTACACTGTTGCCACTTTCTTCTATGACCTTCTGGCCTTCTGTCTAAATGCATTGCCTGCTATGTGATATCTCAGATTTTATTTTGTTTTCTACACAATCAAGAATCTTGCTGTGTAATTTTTCGGATGTGCTTTATTGCTTAATTGCTAAAAGGCTGCATCAATATTTCTCCACAGCTGTCATTTTTAATATTGCCTCCCAGTGTTTATTAGAGCCAAGGGAGCTGGGGAAATGAAAGGGCATTTTATATATCGCTTGGATTAGGCAGTCAGATTAAAAAGACCTCATTTTAGTAGAATTAGCATCACAATTCCACTTTCTTGACACAAGAATCTATTATTAAAGAATATATTGCACAAGAGGATTTTTCCTATATCAGTTCAAAGATGTTAAAGGACAATCCCACCCACCAGACATAACTCCCTCCATGGCAAAAAGATGTGGCCCTCCCCAAAGTGAAGCTAATGTAAAGTACTGTCTTCTAGGCCCTTGCCCAGAGGGAATCACAGAACATTGAGAAATTCATTTAGTTGTCACCAGTGTAGGCAGCATCTGATTTGATGACACACAACAAATCCAATAATGTAGCATCTAACAGGAAGAGTCCAGAGACCACCATTTAAATATCTTTCTACTGTATATTGACCAAGCAGTTAGAAGTGCCCTTTTAGTTCAGGCTGCCAGTCACACTGTGTCAGCTGCTGAATCAGGATCCAACAAAAGAACTCGAGAACACCACGCTTAGGGGTAGATTTTTTAAGCTCGGTGAAGTGATAAAGTGTCTGGTTTTTATCAGCTCTTCCCTGTCATTTTTCAAACCAAGCCTCTAACTCCATAGTTAGGAGCTGATTGACTGGTGATAAAAATCAGACACTTCACCGAGCTTAATAAATCTGCCCCTTACTTCCTAACGTTTCCCAACCGGTATCACAGGCCTTAATTTAATGTATTCATTTACTAAGAAAGCCACTGATTTCTGGCCCATTAAATCTCTAAAGCATTGGTTCACAAACTGTGTGCCTAGGGACCCTGGGGTGCCTCAGGACACTTGCAGCAGGGGTGCCTTGGGTTGGTGGACCAGGATTAATTCATATTAGTTATGAGCAATGTTCCAGGCAAAACCCGTGCTTGTGGCTGCCAATCATAATATATGTGGACAAACAGAAGCAAATCCTGTCCCTCACCAGATAACTGTGACATATAAACACAATGTACTTACTTTTATATTTTTTCCTGATTTTTTCAATAAGAAGCATTTGGCCTAGGGGTGCCTTGAAAACATTTTGATGCTCTACGGTGCTGTGATTCAAAAAATTTTGGGAACCCCTGCTCTAAAGTGTAATAATAGGGCAATACTTTTATTACAAAACCAGGGATATTTTACTGATAAAAACATTTCCCTTTTACATTTTGAGTTTATACTTAATGCAAGCCTGCCTAGAAATGATTTATTGGTCCATATGATCTTCTTTTAGTCTTCAGTAGTTCACTAACTATGCTTCACACCCAGATAAGCTTCTGTTTTCTTGCTGCAGAACAGGTGTAAATTCTTAACCCATTACATATTCCCTGAAATGGGCTTTTTTATTTTTTGATAACTTAAATGCAGAGCCCTTGTCCTAATGACTGTACAGGTTGAGTATCCCGAAATGCTCGGGACCAGGAACATTTTGGATAAGGGATTTTTACGGTTTTGGATCTATTTTTTTAACATACTTAACTGGTCCCCCGATGGTCCCACCATGTCCCTCGGTACCCTCTGCATCCCCCAGCGTCCATGGCGGCCTTCAGGAACTTCTTCAGCGGTCCCAGAGGTGCATTGCGCGAGTTTGCAGGCACGCCGGTGAAGTGATGCCCGCTCAATGCACTCCAGGGACCACTGAAGACGCTGAAGAAGATCCTGAAGGCTGCCGTGGACATCGGGGGACTTGATAAGTATGAAAAAGGGGCAGGGGGGAGGAATAAAAATCCAAAATATTCTAAACACCACGGTTTTTGGAATATTTTAGATAAGAGATCTCCGGATATGGGATAATCTACCTATACTTTAATACATTCAGGAAGAAAAAGATTCCTTATTGGCACGATTTTTAGCAATAAGAAATCTTAATACTTGAGGGAACACCCCATGTAACAATAAACTACTTTCTTAACCCATCTTGTAAAAATAAGTGTGAAAATTGTCAAGCAAAATTTTTATTCACCATAGTGACCTGCAGTGGCGTAACTATAAATTTTGCTCCCCCCAGCCAAAAAATTTTCTGACCCCCCCCCCAATACTAATATATTATTATACTATACATATATAGTTAAGGTTGGGCTTCAGGGGGATGTAGTTAGTTAGGCAGTGGGGGGTGTATAGTTAGTTAGAATGTGGGGGTGCGGGGTGTATAGTTAGGGTTGGGCTACAGGGGGGTGCATAGTCAGAGTTAGTCTGAGGGTGTGGGGGGTGTATAGTTAGTTAGGCTGAGGGTGTGGGGGTTGTATAGTTAGTTAGGCTGAGGGTGTGGGGGATGTATAGTTAGTTAGGCTGAGGGTGTGGGGGATGTATAGTTAGTTAGGCTGAGGGTGTGGGGGGTGTATAGTTAGTTAGGCTGAGGGTGTGGGGGATGTATAGTTAGTTAGGCTGAGGGTGTGGGGGGTGTATAGTTAGTTAGGCTGAGGGTGTGGGGGATGTATAGTTAGTTAGGCTGAGGGTGTGGGGGGTGTATAGTTAGTTAGGCTGAGGGTGTGGGGGATGTATAGTTAGTTAGGCTGAGGGTGTGGGGGATGTATAGTTAGTTAGGCTGAGGGTGTGGGGGGTGTATAGTTAGTTAGGCTGAGGGTGTGGGGGATGTATAGTTAAGGTGCCCATACATGCTACTATAGCAGCGTGATATGAGATGCATGCTTCCACGGCATCGCATAGTACAAAAAGTATGTGCTGAACATACTTTTTGTACTACCCGCGGATCACATCGCACGCAAATCACATGCAAAATGCATGCGCTGTGATCCAGCCCATAACGCATCGCAACACGTGCTGCTATCACTGCGTGTATGGGCACCTTAAATTAGGTGGCGGGGGTGTATAGATAGGGCTAGGCTGTGGTGTTGGGGATGTATAGGTAGGGGTAGGCAGGCTACAGGGGGCGTACAATTAAGTTTAGGCTGGGAGGTGTATAGTAAAAGATAGGCATCTAACATGGCCTATACATGTCACACAACCAATGTCAGCTTGTGACTGCACTGTCCCGGGCGGGTGAGGTGAGCAGCAGCATCCATGAGAGCCAGCACTCATGACACTGCGGTGGCCGTGTTTATAGTTGTGGGCGGTGCAGCCAGGACATGCATTAGCGCGCCGGACTGCTGATCAGCGGCGCTGGTGTGCGAGGGAGCCCGGTCCCGGCTCAGGCAGACAGGATGCCTGCCGGGGTTAATAAAACAGGAAGTACTGTAAGATACCTCCCCTCTACTCCCCTGAGTCCCCTCCCCTCCCATCTATCAGACCAAGCTGTGGGCTGCAGCAGCAGTGTGCATTGCAAGTATCAGCGGGGCACCTGCGCCCCTGTGGCACCGGCTCCCCCCCGCCACCGCTGGGGTTGCAGAGCCTTATTTACGCCACTGGTGACCTGTAATGTTTGCCTTATATAGGAAATATAATCTTTTTTTACACAACATTGGTACTTGTTTCCTAGCACGGCGCCCATCGCATACCGTACTTAGTGGTGTGCGATGCGTGCGATGCAATGCGATATTCACGTTAAATTAACAGGAGTGCTTGTACAATGAAATATCGCATGCCAGCAAATGGCATGCGATGTGATGCGATTTTTAATTGTACAAGCAATGCTGCTGTGTGCTGACTACACATGTGACGTGATGACCTTCTACAGTAACTTGCTGAGGTCCTGTATCTATTTTTATTGTCTGGTGGGGTCCCAGAGCAAAATAGTTTGAGGACACCTGATCTAGGGGTATGGATCATTAGGTCACCAGCATGATGGTCAACAGTTATTAGGTCGATACCATTAGGTCAATATGCGTTTAGGTCGACATGAGTCTAGGTCGACATGCATGAAGGTCGACATTAGTCTAGGTATACATGGGTTAGGTTGACAGGGTCATTAGGTCGACAGGGTCATTAGGTTGACATGGGTTAGGTCGACTGCCAAAGGGTCGACATGGGGTTTTTAAAAAAAAATTGTCCTGAATGTCAACATACTCGACATGGACACTGAAACGTGTTTGGGCACACTATTTCGTTCTCCCACCACGCCCTAGTGGATGGTAGGGCATGAAATACCGCCTGTCGGCTCAAAAGAGATGTGAAGAACCCCTTGTCGACCTAATGACCCTGACAATCTAGACTTATGTCGACCTAAATTCATGTCGACGTAATGGTGTCAACCTAAAGACTGTCAACCATCATGCTGGTGACCCATTGACCATATCCCTGATCTAGTGTACTCTACAATCAACAACTTTTAACATATTTTAGCTAAACGAAAAGAAAAAAACATTTGGACAGAAAGCATAACATAGTGTATAATAATATTCCATGAAGATAGAAATCAGTGCAGAACTTTGAGAAAAAAACTAAAAGGGAAAGGAACATTGACCAAGTGAAAATCCATAGCTATTGAGATTTAAACTGAATCCTGCTCTGTAACAGAGTGTGAAATTACTTGTTTACATCTCTTATCTGAGAGGTAGCTGGATATGGGCAATTCACAGAATAGCTCAAATATAACCAGGCTTGTGCTCAGCTGAATATAGCAATGTCCTCAACTGCCAAAGAAATGCTTTTGTACCCAGCTAGCAACCGAAAGATTAAAGTTCCTGCTTAAATCATTGTGACAATGTTGGGTGCTCTTTGGTCTCAGTATAACTGACATGTACAGTACGTGCAACTAACAACACTTGTCTGGGGTAAGGTCTAATACTGTACATTTGCATAAATCTCAATTAAATTGACATAGACATCCACTGTTTCATGTTGGAATGACCCCTATAAAGTTATTACTGTAATTAAACAGTTTTAAAATAATAAAATCACAAATAGTAAAACAGACATAAACCAGATTCCCCGTCCAGTTCACCCCTGCACCAAGTTAGATGAGCACTGGCTCCATCATTTTTACCCATAATGCTGAGCTCTAGGGGTATTCATAAACTAAAACTAAAACATCAGTTATCAACCATCCAGACAGACTGAGAGTAACTAATTTAACAACTCCAGGAACAAGTGCCAAGGGAATGCCTCAGAGCTGTACCTTACAAGACATGCTAAACATTATGTGCTTACAGTAGTTCACTTATCCTTACCATATCACCAACATCACAGTAATACTTTTTGTCAACCACGGAAAACCATCATCTCGGCAGGGAACCTAGAGATTCACCATTAGGCTCTGGTGATTTATGACCCCATCTAATTTGGGCGTGTCGGGCCTGATGCTAAGTTTTTAGATTTAACTGTGGCATTAATAGTTTAAGCTAAATAGATGCCATTTTCTTTAGCACAAACCCACACCAGCAGGCTTGACAGTGCAGACACTAATTACAGTGCTGTGTGTCTGAGGTCTCCCATAGTCTGCAGTCCTATAAGGAAAACTACACTACCAGTAATGCTCTGCTGCAGCCTCTCCTCCTCCCGCTCATTGGCCGGCCCAAAGCCAATGGCAGCAGAGCAGGTGTTGGTGGGCATACTCCTCCCCCTGTGACGTCAGGAGGTCCCTTA
The DNA here is from genome assembly GCF_055691185.1 of Crinia signifera. Classification (NCBI taxonomy): domain Eukaryota; kingdom Metazoa; phylum Chordata; class Amphibia; order Anura; family Myobatrachidae; genus Crinia; species Crinia signifera. The sequence goes on from NC_139221.1 coordinate 227,368,543, forward strand.
GCCCACTACAATTTAGACCTAAACGTAGTCAGCCATCATATTCCTGTCCCATCTACCCTGGTACCTTTCCTCCATCACTTTTAGGTCTTGGTGAAATCTCTCACCTTGCTCCTCACTATTTTTTTGTTGGCCAGTTATATTCATTATGAGTATTGAGTTTAATTTGAAGAGATTTGTAGTAACTTCTGAATGCTAAGCAACACTGTTCTGCATGTACAGAATGTAATACACATATTACTGTACTTCATTTGGGTACCCAATTATCTAGAAAAATAGAGCCAATCTTAAAAAACTAATGTCAGATTCAGAATCAGCACCCTCAAATTACCCTTCAAGAGACTCAAAAATAAAAGACTATTTACGGAGTGTTGACCAGTGTAAACAACAATCATCATCATCAATTAAATATATGCAATCAAATATAGTAACCAATTGCTTGTAAAGCAAACTTAAAGCAAATTCTACATACCCAACTGTGGCAGAGTGAAGGGGTTAATCATCTGGGTTTCAGGTGGGGACTGTGCCCCTTGCTCACTGATGTGGACTACATATATTTTGTTGAAAGTGGAGTAAGCTGCTGCGCGGACTCCATGTTGCTACTCCGAAAGGGAAGCTTTATTCCCTGTATCAAGGTGGCCACCAAGGCTACTTTTGAGCATGTACAGCCCCATCTTGAGGCTATTTTAGGGTGCCTCAGTAACATATATTAGCCTTCTACTTAGCTCCAGTGAGACCTGCTATTACCTGCTGATATAACCACTGTTTTACCATCCTGCACTGCAACCCGGTACTTACATACATTCATTGGCTAGTGAGCTGTATGACACAGCACTCCACTCAATCCACCAGTGTGTATACCTGTGAGTCTTCAATAAATCCACTCCACTGGTGAAGTTACTGAGCTGTTCTTAGTTGTAAGGCATCCGCTGCTGTCTACAGGAACTCTGATACAACCTCAAGCCTTTAAACATATACAAACCATATTGGATGTCTTACTTTCAGTATTAGATAGCTGATGTGGGTGTCACATTTCTATCACTGTAAAGTCTGAATTGCTTTCCTTTGTAAAAAGTGCTTTTATTGTGCTTAACAATTGACACAAAGCTGCTACATACTTTTTATTTCTCTACTCTGGGAGAGATTAGAAGAGGAGGACTGCTCATACGGGCGGGACTGGCTGCTTGCTTTACTCCTGCAAGTGTATTTCTCTATGGTTTGCTAATGCTTTAGGTTCTTAGGCCTAATGTTTGAGGCTAGGCACAGAGTCAAATGTAATGCCCAGCTGCTGCTGGACATGGTTGTGGGCAGTGACAGACTTGGGGAGGGGGGCAATGTGTTACATCATGACACGGCAGAAGTCATGACATCAGCACGCCTGCTCACTCAACACTACATAAGGTCACCAGGCAGATTTATGCGACCAGGCAGTTAGTAACAGATGACTATAGCCTGGCAGCTGCAGTAACAGCCTGAGTAGGCTGCTCCGTTGGAAGTGATTCTGCTGCTGTTGTATGGTTAGGTCTAAATTGTAGTGGGCTAAGGGACCTCCTGACGTCACAGGGGAGGAGAGGGGGTGGAGAGAGGAGGAGCAAGGTCAGAAGAAGGGTCCCAAATGGGCCCTCACGGGCTCGCTTCGCTCACCGCGCTTCGCTTCGCTCACCACGCTTCGGGCATGGTGGCTCACTTCGCTCACCATCTGGTTACTAAAGGCAACCAGTGGAGGCGTGGATAGTGAAGGAGCAAGCCCCCCGGCCTTGCTCCTCCCCCTGGGCGTGGAAGGTCCTTTAGCCCACTACAATTTTGCATCTACCGGCTGACTACTGTTGGGGTCTTATGCGTGACTGTGAAGATCACTCTTATAAAAGAAAATCATACATGCAGCGTTTTTTAAAGCAATAAATGTCAACTGTTTACCATGGTTATATGTTGTTTCATTAAATAAATATATTTATTTAACATATCAACATGGCAAACATTTGACATTTACTGCTTTAAAAAACGCTGCTTGTATGATTTTCTTTTATAAGAGTGATCTTCACAGTCATGCATAAGACCCCAACAGTAGTCAGCCATCATATTCCTGTCCCATCTACCCTGGTACCGTTCCTCCATCACTTTTATGTCTTGGTGAAATCTCTCACCTTGCTCCTCACTATAGTCACCTAAGTTAACTGCGAATCTGTCCAAGTGACTGTGAAGAAAGTGTATTTTTATGCTCATATTTGCACATAACTAAGTAATTAAAGGGTCCAAATTAAGTAAGAACACAATGAAGATCCAAACACATCTGCTAAGACAATAAGGTCTAAAGCGTTTATAGGGGAATGTTCAATTTCAGGGTATATGCAATATCTCAAAAACTAGAGCCAATATGGGAAAAGTAATGGCATATTTGGAATCAGTACCATCAAATTACCCTTAATTCATTCAAATATCCTTGACTATAGGAAAAAAAAAATTTGGCCAGTGTTATTTATCTTGTGCCACAAGGGTCCTGCAGCATCTGACAATACATACTGTATATTAGCTATTATGGACAGCAATTTAGGATAAGTACTGTACATAGTAAATAAAGACAGTTGCGTCAGGAGACAGGACACTGAAGTAATTATTGTTATAGTACTCATTTTCCAAGACTTTTTGTCAATATTGTAAGGACAAGTGGGCTGTACCATGGCATGATGCCTTATGAAAATAGGCCTCAATAACATTATATTTGCTGTTAGTTGTTATTTAAATATTCTCCTCAATAAACGTTAGACTTTTGACATGAAGCATCACCAGCAATGACAGCATTAGATCCACATGTAGTAATTGCCATTGTTAGCTCCGTGAGCCTTCTTTAGCACAACTCATGTTCACTGCATTTTATCTGTAGAATAGTTACTTTTTGAAAAACGGCTTAGCAAGATATTCACCTCTTTCCACATTAGGGATCAAAAGTGAATCGATGCTGTTTTGAGGGCAAATATTGATTTGATTTATACTTATTTTCTGTTCATCCACTTTATAGTTTATTCGTATCAATTAACAAAAAGCAAACACTATGAGGGACATTCACTAAGATGGGAGTTCTATTTCACATGGGATGTTGCTCTGGGCAACCAATCAGATACAATCTATTATCTTCTAGAAGGTGCTAAATAAATAAGTAGTAGATTTGTTGTTTTTTACGAGCCGCCTCCAGCGGGTCGGTGTAACTGCAGTTTATATGTTCTGTGTGCGTTTTGTATATGTTCCCTGGATCAGCACTCCGGGTTTTGCTGATCCACCTTGCCTGGGTCTAATGCACACCTTGGTCTTTGGGTATGGCTGCCTGCTAGGCCTCTGGGTATTTAGGTATCCTCCCAGCATTGAGACCCAGACGGTTATAGTTTTGTTTAAGCCTTGTCTGAGTCTGGTTAAAGTCTTGTCAGAGTCCTGTCATTGTCCTGAGTATTCCAGCAAGCACTCCTGCTGGGTGTTCTGTGAAGTTCTGCCTGTGTCAGGGAACCATTGCTGCAGTCTATGAGACCCTGTATGAACACAGACCCTGTCTGACAGAGATAAGTGCTGTTTTTTCCACCTTCAGTATTTCAACTGAACCCTGTTAGAGTTTATCTGTGTGGAGTATATGTCCTCTCTTATTAGGGGTTTTGCAGTCCAGCTCCACACAGGGTTTTTGACTCTGAGTTGCGCTGGGTTGTGTGTGCAGCACCACCAAAATTCCTCCTGTTAGTGAGGAACGGTGTAGTAATCAGGAAAGTGGGGGGTGATTGGGGTGCGCTACCTAGTATAGAAACTGTACCTCCCAATGTAACATTACAATTTCAAAACAGAATACACATTTCTGAAATAGTGTTCTTGTATTTGAGAATGTTCCCAATGAATAAGCTCAGTCCATCTCTGGGTAAATAGTTCTTTTATTGGTGAAGAAACCCGACGCGTTTCGTCTCTAAGACTTCATCAGGGGTAAGAACCAATGGTTGAGTGGATTTTGTGTGGCTGGTCCTATTTGAAGTTTCTGCTGTTCACAGCTGATGCAAATAAAATAAATATCACCAAGTCCTTCTTGATGGGGCGCAATTACAGTAAATGGAAGTTTCTGAGTTGAGAGTCTAGTGTAGGTTCTTACTAAGAACGATATCAGGACGCTCTCTCTGCAGTAACCTCCTCGCTCTGCATTTTGAATGCAGAGCGAGGAGGTTACTGCAGAGAGAGCGTCCTGATATTGTTTTTAGTAAGAACCTACACTAGACTCTCAACTCAGAAACTTCCATTTAATTGAGCCCCATCAAGAAGGACTTGGTGATATTTATTTTATTTGCATCAGCTGTGAACAGCAGAAACTTCAAATAGGACCAGCCACACAAAATCCACTCACCCATTGGTTCTTACCCCTGATGAAGTCTTAGAGACGAAACGCGTCGTGTTTCTTCACCAATAAAATAACTATTTACCCAGAGATGGACTGAGCTTATTCATTGGGAACATTCTCAAATACAAGAACACTATTTCAGAAATGTGTATTCTGTTTTGAAATTGTAATGTTATATTGGGAGGTACAGTTTCTATACTAGGTAGCGCACCCCAATCACCCCCCACTTTCCTGATATATTATTTATTATTAGCATCTTCATGCATTGTTGCATTTATGCCATTAGCAAGGACATGCTGCGTTTACATCCTGCTGTGTCTCTGTAGTTACAAGTGTGTGTGAGGAATTACTTATTTGCATAACATCTTCTTGCATTGTTGCATTCCTCGGAGTTCAGTGGAGGATTGCTCCCATATTCATCCACTCAACTCCTTGGTGTTTCTGACCACTGTTATAAAATGTTTCACTGTCTGTTTGTTTTCACGGGTTTTAGTCAGTAATCCTTTTGTCCATCTCTGTTTCGGTTGATGCATTGTCCTACATAAGACCTGGGTGCAGGGGCTGGCTGGCAACTTTAGGCCTGGGGGGCAAGTCCAGAGCACTGGCCCATGAGTAACAGCGTTTGGCTGAGAAAACCCCCTGCTCTCCCTGTGTAATAACAACAATGGGATGCAGTTGAAATCCCGGCGTTCAAAATCCCGACGCTGGAATCCCGACACTTCCTCCCTCCGTGGGTGTCCACGTCACCCACAGAGGAAGAATAAATTAGTGTGCCAAGTGTAGCGAGGCACTGGGCCCGCTGCGTGGTGAGCACAGCGAGCCTGCAAGAGGGGGGCGATCCACATCCCCCCCCTTGTCGGGATTTTGGCGGTTGGGATTCAGGCATCAGGATTTTGAATGCCAGGATTCCAACCGCCGGGATTTCATACCAATCCCACAACAGCAGCAGGACCCTGCAGGCTGCTCCTCTACTATAATAATAAACAAGGACACCACATGCTGCTTCCCCTGCATAAAAAGAATAGGACACCACAGGCTGCTCCCCCTGCATAATAACCAGAGGACACCACAGGCTGCTCCCCCTGCATAATAACCAGAGGACACCACAGGCTCCTCCCCCTGCATAATAACCGGAGGACACCACAGGCTGCTCCCCCTGCATAATAACCGGAGGACACCACAGGCTGCTCCCCCTGCATAATAACTGGAGGACACCACAGGCTGCTCCCCCTGCATAATAACTGGAGGACACCACAGGCTGCTCCCCCTGTATAATAACTGGACACCACAGGCTGCTCTCCCTGCATAATAACTGGACACCACAGACTGCTCCCCCTGCATTATAACAGGACACCACAGGCTGCTCCCCCTGTATAACAACACAACACACCATAGGCTGCTCTCCCTGCATAATAACATGACACCACAGGCTGTTCCCCCTGCATAACTTGACACCACAGACTCCCCCGTGCATAATAATGACACCACAGACTGCTCCCCCTGCATAATGATGACACCACAGACTGCTCCCCCTGCATAATAATGACACCACAGACTGCACCCCCTGCATAATAATGACACCACAGACTGCTCCCCCTGCATAATAATGACACCACAGGCTGCTCCCCCTGCATAATAATGACACCAAAGACTGCTCCCCCTGCATAATAATGACACCACAGACTGCTCCCCCTGCATAATAATGACATCACAGACTGCTCCCCCTGCATAATAAAACAACACCACAGGCTACTCCCCCTGCATAATATCAGGACCCCACAAGCTACTCCCCCTGCATTACAGGACTGAAGAGTCAGCACATCACAGGCTTCTCCTCAGTCCTGTTCTTCCCCTGTACAGATGCTGTTACCTGAGGCAGTGAGGCTGGGATCTTCACTGCCGCCGGGCGGACACCACAGGCTTCTCCTCAGTACCTGCAGCACTAGCAGGGGGAAGGTGGAAGCACAGGCCGGCCGCCAGAAGTAGGGTGCCGTGTGATGTTCGGCACAGGCAGGCTGCTTGTTGCTGGTGCTCTGGCCTCTCGTCCTGCCCACAGCTCCGCTCCCTAGCGGCCTCCTGCACTCTCTAGACATGTCTCCAGTGCAGGAGGCTGGCGGCCATTTTGTTAAAGCCCGGACAGCGCTAATGACCCAGGGAACGTGCCCAATACTCACTGGACCACCAGGCGACCCTCGGTACTCATTGATAAAGCGGCCCGGGGGCACATGGCACCCGGCCCAGCCCGCCCCTGCCTGGGGGCCTCGGGATTGGCGCAGGCCTAACTTGCTCCTTTGGACCTTGCTGCTATAGGTGAAGTCTAGCAGTGCATGCATCAATTGACCACTGGGAGAGACAACAGAATCAGGTGTGGTGTGTGGTCAGTCTCCTTCCGTATTTGCATACGGGGACTCCCCAGAGTCCTAACAGTTGGCCAAAGCAACAGCCCATGTGAAATTAATTTGGCTACAATCGATTTTTTTTTTATCATGCTACTAATTTATTAAAACACTGTCTTTATTGAGTGGATGGGACGCAGACCCCGAAAGTACCTGTACTTGGTGATGTCCACCTTATTTCTTTAAAAAACATGTTGGAGTGCCTTTCTTTTGGTTGGATCTGTAACATTTATTAAGCGCACTCATCCAAGTTTAATATTAACTCTTGGAGTGCCGGCATAATGCGGGTTTGACATTATTAAAAAATACATTTTAATTTAGCTACAAATATCTCAATCAAAGACATGTTGTATTGCACTAATTGTGCACTAAATTGCACTAAAAGTACAGTTTAGCTTTAATCCTCACCAGCATTAGGTTATACAGTTCTTCCATCTCTCATTCATGATTGATTGATTGATTTTTGATTGACAGCTTGTTCACATCTCCTTCTCTGTGTTCTAATCAACACATTCGCAAGGGAAATGACTGTGTACAAGTAAACAAGGCTATTTTTCTGAGAATTACTCTAGATGGGATTGATTTAAAGTACCCATCTTATTAATATTATTGTTATGCTGGATCTGAACTCACGATGAAAAAATATGTTAATGGATCAGACAGCTGTGAGATAATGGAAAAAAAAGCGAAAATAGCCAACAGAGTATGAAAACAGATTTTTATATAATGGAAAGTGTGTTTACGAATAACATATATTGTTTTATTTTTTTCTAGGTTCAGTATTCTTTGAAACAATGAGCAACATCTATGAATCCGCAGCCAACACACTTGGAATTTTCAACAGTCCTTGTCTTACTAAGGTCGAACTAAGAGTTTCGTGCAAAGGAATATCAGACAGAGATGCACTTTCCAAGCCAGATCCCTGTGTTATCCTGAAAATGCAGTCACATGGACAATGGTTTGAGGTAAGGCTACAGAATTACCACATCCATGACTCTAGTTTTATCACTTAATTGCCATTTAGTTAATGTAAATTGAATTAAAATAAATGTAAACCATCAAACACACTTTAGTATCTATTGCTAAATAAAAAATAAATTGAGGCATACTTGGTGAAGAGGTTTAAAGAGTAATGACAGTGTTCCAGGCCAAGGTGCGATGGACCAGGTATGGGCCTTATTCTAGTTCACTCTTAGAGGCAAATTCCTTCTCAAATGGACAAAACCATGTGCACTGCAGGTGGGGCAGATATAACATGTGCAGAGAGAGTTAGATTTGGGTGGGGTTTTTCTTCAAAGTGAGATCTATATTGCAGTGTAAAAAATAAAGCAGTCAGTATTTTCCCTGCACAGAAAAAAAATAACTCACCCAAATCGAATTCTATCTGCACCTGTTACATCTGCCCCCCCCCCCCCTGCAGTGCACATGGTTTTGTCCATCTGAGAAGGAATTTGCCTCTAAGAGTGAACTAGAATAAGGCCCTATGTGAGTGATCACATGATGTCAATAAGCATTTGCAATATTGACTGCTGGAAGGAGCCTTATAACAACACGCCTAGTCTCACTGAATTATAAAGGGTTAAGATGGTATTAAGTATGTCCGTGACAACATCACAGTGTGGATCTTCTATTTCAAGGCAAAACTTTGAATAATAGAAGCAGTTTGTCGCCTTAACCATTAGTAAATGCTTAATCAATGTAGAAATTGAAAGGCAACATTTTCCATTATAAACTACAGATATTGATAAAATATCTTCTTCTTCTTCTTATAGATTATTATTATTATTATTATAATTATTATTATTATAAGTAGTATTAGCAGTAGTAGTATTCATCATGATCTATGCCTTAGCTATAACCAATTTCAATGCCAATTTCTTTTTTCAGTGCCTTCCTTTTCTTTAAAAAAAAAATGCAATTACTAAGACCTGAATTAATTTTGATATACCCCACTACCCTCATGACTTTTATAAAAATATTAATTTCCTTCAGGCAGAACTAATTGTCATCTTGCATTCTCCTAAATTCTTCATGTGTTTTAGAAGTAATTTTAAGTTTTGCATCAGATCAGTAAAATACTCCTGAAACTCACAAAAACAAAAGCTCCTTCACACTACACCACTATACAAACACACACACACACACGCACATTCAAAAGTGTGCGAGCAAGTGCTAAATGCTCAATACCCCTCTTTAATGTGCCAGGGAATAGCGTTACTGTATATATACAAAATAGCAACAATAAATACATAAGATCACAGTCATGTGTGTTTATAACACAGGCTATCAGGCGACATACTGTATATTATCAAAAGCTTGGAGGTATTTTAATTAGTATTTATAGGTTTTAAATGCCATTATCAATACTTTTGCGCCAATTTGGATATGTGTCGTGATGATTTTACCTTTAACAATATATATAATAAGAATATATATATTATGTAACATGCCAAAAGATTCAGGACTGGGTATCTGCAAGTGGTCTGGCTGCAACTGCACCTATATCAAATACATTATATTATACATTAGTGATCTTAAGTCCGATACACACTAGACAATATTGGTCACAATATCGTTCACAAAGGGCTTGCTGAATGATATTGTGATCAGTGTCATCCATTTTGTACGTTGTGCATTGTTAACGATGCACACTCCTATGCATCATTAACGACCCTCTTCCCTCATCCAAGCATGCAGCTGCAGCATGACCATTGATTCTCCTCGTGTGCGGCATCGCCAAGTGTGTATGGGTCCCTGCTGCCACCAATATATTTGTAGTGTCTGTAAAGATTTACTTTGCCTACAGATGAAATTTCTATTAGGAGTCATTATTTGAGCCTTCTAATAGAGAACTCTATAGGTAACATTGTCAGGAAGGACATTAACACATTGTTGATTATTTATTCTAAAATTCTTCAGTTTGTCAAGCTGAATAATTATTTATTACTATATTAATATTTGCCTTTGTATTCATATGTGTTTTTACAATGTTATATCTATAATTTGAATGTTTCTCTATATTTAAAAACATTATTCCTTTGTTCAATTAAGATATCAATTTATTTTAGAAGAGCATCATTGTAAAGCTGTAACCTGTTTCTCTATGAAAGATCTTATCATGCAGTTTTTGTAATCTTCTAGCTATGAGGCTGCTCTGGTGATACATTTCCTAGGTGGATTTGTACCAAAAATTCTAGGTCTTTCTAATAAAAAAGAAACCTCTTTAAAGCCAGCTTTAAAATTAAGCAAAAATTCCTCTTTAGAAGATAATTTACCATTTAAGGTGTCACTATCTTTCTCTTAAACAACACGTTGCCTCCTTGCTGTCAGAACGCTGTCTGTGAAATCCCCAAGTTCCAGGCGGCAACTCTCCTGGTCCACAGAGAGAGTGGATGGACATGTACAGTATACTTCTACATGCAGGAGGGAAAGGGGAGCATTTGGCACAGTCACTTCTGTTAAAGAATTTTCAGCTGCACCTTTGGCGGGGAATTAACCCCTGTTGATTACTGTCACACCGGCTAGTAATACAATTTGCTGGAAAGCAGGGTGTGCTAATGGGAAAAAAAAAATATTATGCTACAAAGTCAAAAATATAAAATAATTTACATTTAATAACTAATTTTTTTACAGGTACTCTGTTTATTTACTTACTTCTATTTGTCATCTAAGGCATTGTATTCAGTACAATTCACCCTAAGGCAAGGGTGTAGAATACAAATGAATAGAGGAAGTATGGGCAGCACGGATGGTGTAATGTTTAGCATTACTGCCTCACAGCACTGAGGTCATGGGTTTGATTCCTACCATGGTCCTAACTGTGTGGAGTTTGTATATTCTCCCCATACTTGCGTGAGCTTCCTTCGGGTACTTTCTCCCACAATCCAAAAATTGACTCCCAACAAATTAACCTTAGAATGTCTGTGAGTGCGTGTACATGTGGCAGGGAATATAGATTGTAAGCTCCACTGGAGCAGGGACTGATGTGAATGTTCAAATATTCTCTGTAAAGCGCTGCGGAATATGTGTGCGCAATATAAGAAACTGTTAATAAATAATAATAAATAAATAATCTTATGTAATGAATGGTTAAAACTACTCAGCACCACTAGATGGCGCCCGATGGAGCAATTCAAGTGCATACTGCCGGTGGCGCTGACATTATTGTTAAGTTGTTCCATCATTTTGACTGGCTGGCATCTAGTACATTTATTTTATGTATATTAACATCAGTGTATAAGAAGGGTCCACACATCACAGAACTGTTTATGAGTTGCACAGACTATGATGTCTATGATCTTCAAGATATAAGTAGTTTTCATTATGCTCAGGCTCCAGCACATATTGCTACTGTACATTAGTTGATTGACAGCTCAGTGATACATTACGTATCATATATATCTGCAGCCGTATATTGATGCAGTAGTTATACTCCGCTGGATAAAAGACCACACACATTTAATTAAGTGTGGAAGAATTGTGGCATTTTCTGTCACAGACCTGTTGGGACTAGAGTAATAATAATATTCCATCTATTGATGTCAATATCTATGGATGAACAGTGTGAAGAAGCAATGCAGTAAGAATACACTTTTTCTGAATTATTGATTATAATTTTTTGCCATAATTACAACAAAAATAGCTTACACTGGGGCAGATGTATTAATCCTTAACAAGAGATAAATGCAAGGGTGATAAGGAGAGTTAAACGTCCAGCCGATCAGCTCCTTATTGACTTTTTTTCAAACACAGGGGCAGATGTATGAACCAGCGTTAAGTGCAAAAATGCACTTTACGCTGGTTAACTGGGGGGGATTACGATTCCTCCAATGTATCACTAGCGCACCTAACGCGCGCTAGTGACAGCCCGCCGAGTTACGCTAGGCGGGGCTGTCCCCTGCAATCCCCCCCCAGGGATTAACGGCCGGGGCGATGTATTAACAGCCTTCAAGGCGTTAATTCGCCCCGGCCGCTTCGCCAGCTCAGGGCTAGCGTTGTCCTATCCCCCACTGTGGGGACAATGCTAGCCCTGCGTCTGGCTTGGGCTGCGCTGGAGATCCCGCGGTTTTAGCGAGATCTCGCGCATGCCCAGAAAGCCGGCCAGTGGGGGGGGGGGGCGGCGAGTGCGCATGTGCGGGGCGGCGAGGGAGACGATAAGGAGAGCCGTTCACGCTGGGGATAACGGCTCTCCTTATCAGCTGGGATGGGGTTAATACATCTGCCTATAACGTTTGCCTGCTTCTCCACGTTATGCTGGAGAAGCGGGAATCGTTATTCGCCAAACATTATAGGCAGTTTAATACATCTGCCCCACAGCCTGTAACATGGCAGTTAGCAGGTGATTGGCTGGACGTTTATCTCTCCTTATCACCCTTGGATTTATCTCTTGTTAAAGCTTAATACATCTGCCCCACTATAACATACAGTATATTACTATTTTTAATAATTGAGCTCAGGACTTTTCATCTGTATTACTAATACCATTGGCCAATAATGACATATTATTAATAAAGTTGATAAATACATTGCCTATATAAGAAGTACATTACCCGAATCTGAGAGATTATGCTATAGTTCACACATTCTCACATTTTGTTACTTGTTTTTACTATTATCACACAACACTTTGCTGGTTTTTAAATAAAATTTTAAGAATTATTAATAAAGGTTCTGTTTTATTATTTTTATTTTTGATCCTTACAATGTGTAATGCATTAATGATACAATCATTTATCAATTAATCTAATGAGTGCTCCATATATGTATACAATTTTTTTATTTTTGCACATCATGAATATTTCTGATGATTTAGTTATGTTTATTTAGGTAAGAAATGGATGATTTATTTAATGGTTATTTGTGCAGACAATAGTCCCAATTAAGACCCAATCACAGGACTGAGAATTTGCAGCCCTGCCAATTATCTAATGACAGCACATACAAAGCATTCCCTCCGTGCAATCAAAGCCAGCGACGGCATTTTAATGCAGGTTGTAAGCTGGCTGCTTGACAGGATGTCGGCATTTGGAGGAGGGACCTGGCCATTTTGAAGGATTGTCCGGGAAAATGCAGACAGGACCCTGGCATTGGAAGGGAGGATCTCTGATGTCAGTGCCAGACCTGGTTCATTGCAGCGCCGATTAAGTATATGGCTTCTCAGCCACTGCACACATGGGGGTGTGGGGAATATCAATTGATTGCAAATGGATTTCCTCCTATTCGCATGATCGCATTCATAGCCGTGCACTGGGGCAGGTTTTCACTCTGGCGGGGAGGCGGTTAACTGATCACTCGGCTCCGAAGATTCGGAGCCCAACGTTCAGGTCTGAATTAGGCTCACAGTCATTTTTACATTCTTGTAGATCTCAGGTTACTTAGGATATCTGGGAACTTCATGCAGCGGAAGCCAGTGAAGCCGCGTCACAGCAGGGTTGGACTGGCCCACAGGGGAATCCCCTGGTTGACCTCACTGTCTGAGGGCCCACATCCTTCTTTAGGTATCAGGTTCCAGACTGTGCACCAGAATTTTACACTAAATATATATATTACATTATAATGCACAGGACTATAGTGCATTGCTGTTATTAATCTGGTACATTATCATGCATGCAGTTGTATTATCAAGGGGCCCAGCCCAGGCCCTCTCTAAATGGTTAGCCAGGTCTCTGTGGTGGCCCCCTCAGAAGACTGACCACACCCCTACACATGGGCCCCTACTACTTCATTTCCCCAGTAGGCTCTCTATGCCCCATTTTCTGGGACACAACCTATGGCTGCCTCCACATCTCCCCCAAACAGCTGCAATGCAATGTAATGCTATGGCATTAAGCATTCTTGCAGAAGGAAATACGTATGCACGTGCCCACTGCGTCATCATCGCACACCGTCAGAGATGTACATAAACCATCAGACATGTACATGAAACATTAGGTGTGCACACATCTAATTTTTTAATTAGGCCCTAAGATCTTTTAAAAAAATGTTATGACAAATGGCTCAAGCTGGGCACACACTGGGGGTTATTCTGGTTAACTAGCAATGCTGCAAATTTGCAGCCTTGCGTGTCCACCAAACCCTGCATGGCAAATGCCGGGCGGTTCGCCCCCACCCCTCCCCCAATCCCAGTGCGGGTTAGTTGTAAAACGTAACTTTTATTTGGTAATTCTAAAAAAGGCTATAGAATGAACAAAAGACACAGACAAACTACACAAAACATAAATAGTGGTAAGAAACCACTTGTCGGACTCAATAGAGTCCCTCCAGCGATTTATCGCTGGTATCAACAATGTGTATTGCCACACTTGTGGGTAAGTATTCAATGTGTCCACAGGTGTGGGTCACTTCAGTACATTGGATTTCAATGAAGTGAGACACTGGTAGCGAAATAGTTAAAAAGGTATTAACGGGTTACATCCAATAAATTGTATGGTGTGTGTCCCGTTCACAAATTTATAAACTATACAGAATCGGCATACAATTTAGTAACAAGTGGACAGAGGACACAAACAAACTACACAGAGATTAAATCAGTGGTCAGAACCACTTGTTGTACTACAGTTGAGTCCCTCCAGTCATTTGTCTCTGGTATCTCAAATGTGTATGGCCACAGGTGTGGGTTTAAATGGGACACTGGTAGCAAGAATAGGATGGATATGTAATCATAAGTAACATCAAATACATTTGTTTAGCTTGTGTCCAGTTCACAAATACATGATGCATACAATAGATTGTATGGTGTGTGTCCAAGTCACAGATGCATTGTAATATGCTGAAACGGTATCAATTTGTGTGACAAATTGGACAAAGGACAGGAATAGACTACAAAAGATAGCATAAAGTGGTCAAAACCACTATCTAGGCTTCAATTGAGTCCCTACCGTGAGTTGTCTATGGTATTACAAAAGTTTGTAGCCACAGGTTGTGGGTCAAATTGATTTATGTGTATGCCCCCAGATGTGGGTCGCTTTGATACACTAAATTTTAACAAAATACATGAAGACACTGGTAGCAATAATAGGGTAATTAAATTGTATCCGATAAATTGCATAGTATGTATCCAATTCACAGATACACAATAATGGCCCTTATTCTGCTTGGTGCGGCCGGAGCCGCATATGCGGCTCCGACCGTGCAGGCGAATCCCCGCCTTCCATACGGATCGCCACGGCCGTCCGTACGCGGACATGTGGCGGTCCGCATGAAAATGGCGGGGGATACGCCTCCACCATCTTGGAGCAGCCCCCTGCATTCGATGGTCGCCGACCATCGAAGGCAGGGCCGCACGCTCCACCAGCTCCCGCAACCATAGACCTCACGGACACTTGTCCGTGTGAAAGCATGTATGGGGGCGGGCAGCTGACATCCGGCGATGTCAGATGCCCGCCCCCAACACATGCGTCACAGCCTCATTACCATGCGTACGCCCCGCGTTTGCATGGGAACGCCCATGAAACGCGGGGCGTATGCATAGGGAAATGAGGCTAAGTAGCCCCTCACGCCCCTATCCGGCGGTAAAAAAAATTGTGCGGCGATTTCGCCTGCACATGCGCAGAGTGCCCTCTGCACATGCGCAGAGCGAAAACATCGGCGGAACGGCCGCAAGCGGCCGTTACCGCTTAGATCGGAATAAGGGCCAATGTGCTCAATCGGCGTAAATTTGATATGATAGATGCAGAGCTCCAAATATAGGCAAACAAAAGGGTAATGCAGTGATAGCCACCTACAAGAAGTGATACTAAAGTTTGTATTAGATTAAGATTAATATAAAATAGAGACTCCACAGGTATGCACACAAGTACTGCTGCTGTGTCAAACGACTAGTCCTAGTCCTGTGTCGACACAGTAAGTGGATTGTGTTGTCAGACCATCAATGGGGAGTAGAGTTGGAGACTATAGAGAAATAGCATCTGCTGTCTCTTCCCCAGTAATAAGGTGCCCTGTTGTCACCGACAGTGCAGGGTCTAGCCGAAATTTCTGGGTGGAGATGAGAGTGCTAATGAAAAGATCCTATATGGTGCTCTAGTAGTGCAACACAAGAGACGACTTCTGCCTAGTGGGTTAGTAGGCTGCTGCTTCCCATTGATAACACATTGGTGGGAAGTGAGCGGTACTCACCACCGGCTGCGTTTAAAGTATAGAGTGGAATATCAATAATCACTTTAAAAGGGTATATGGTGCCCTGTTGACTTATAGTCAGAGCAGGGTCCTGCCAAATGCTCTTTCACTGATCAGATAATTCACGAGTAGAATGGGTGCAGGAGAAATGGGAGGAAGGGGGAGAAAAAGGAGGTGCGTCTGAGGTCTGAGGTATCAGGAGCTACCATAATCCCATTACTAAAGAGCATTGATGGGAATCAGTATGCGCTGTGCCAGAGACGACCTGGAGTAAATCCCCCTGATTTAGAAGTGTCACCTTTGTTGCTGTTTAAATATTAGATATAGCAGGTGCTAGACATGGAGAAGGAGCAATCATAATCGGACTTGCTCCTGCAACATATAGGTCTAGATATATTAAGTGCGGAGCCGTGGGTATGGCTGCGATGAGGGAACACTGCTGTAGGATATATAATGAGCTGGTGACCCTCTAAGAGTGATAGAACAGTGTGGCTAACACTGCTTACCTGCCGTAGGTTACTTAGATATGCGTGCACCCTCAGGAGGAAGTAGGCAGGTGGCTGACATCCGCTGATGTCAGCTGCCTTCCCCCCCCCTCACTTATATAACCGGGCAATTTGCATGGGAACGCCCAGCATTCTCATAGGAATGCCCATGAAATGCTGGGAGTTCCAATGGGGAAATTGCCCAGCCCACCACCACACGCACCCCCACTCACAATCGTGGGAGCGTGCACCCAGCGAAGACCCTGTACACCATGGATGCACGCACCCTGCATCTGCACATGCGCAGAAATGCATTGCACACCATCACTCCATCCTTGCGAATGCACGGGGGTTGCGAAGAAACTAATTAATCCCCACTATACCATGTGCAAATATGATATCATCAATGATTTCCCTTAAACTCACAGTCAATAAATAAATAAATAAATAAAATTGCATACATATACAACGATATATCGTCAATGGCCAATTCTATTATTATGTGTTTTATTGATGATATCCATGAGCTGCATGTATGGACAATGCGAGCACGCACATTCTGCCTGATTCAGCACCAGTTGTAGTTTTTCGAGAAACCACAAAACTAATACTGCTTTTAGTAGCATGTAGGAGGGCGACCCCTGCCTGCTCCAAATAGCAGTTGTAGCATGCCGGGTCCCTCCCCACGATGTGATTGCAAAATTGTGCGACAGCATCAATAATATGCGAATGCTATCGATAGTAATATGTGAAAGCACTGACATAACTATAGTAGCCCCTGCCTGTGCAGCCTAGCTGCGAAGACCGATGTGGTGCCTCCATGTCTTAGGTTGCAGTGGCTATGTTTGACATCACACATCTGCCGCGGCCCGCTGTGCATTGTGGACATGCCTCCAAACTCCGCATCTTTACCCTCCCAACTCCATATCACCACCCTGTCACTGCCCCTCCCGGCACTTTTCTGTTCAAATATATTTTAAGTTGTAAAAGCACATTAACACCCCATTTTAATAAATCTCTCCTTTTAAGCACATTGTATAAATTAGTTAATCTATAGAGAGGTTCAGTGATAATACTTCTCCTTGGAAGAAAGAAATTCAAGATGCTAAAAAGAAATAATGGTTCTGCGATGATCAAAGTGTTTTCGTTTGCCTGCAATAAAGATTTTAGTTAGAATCATCTGTATCCTTCTCTGTACTGTGTTATTATCAGTTATCTCTGCTGGAGAAACCTGTCATATTTAATAAGTTTCCTTACAGATAAATATTCATGTTCTTGTGCGCTATTGTATCTTCTTCAGTCTTTGAATAAAATGGAAATTGCCGGGTAAAATAGAATGCTCATCATTTTCCGTGTCACCTGTGATTTCTTTAATTGAAAGAATATCCCGAATCGACGCGTTTCTTTTGCCATGGAGTATTATATTATACTGTGGTAGATTTATGTGGAGATCCACGTCACTCGCTGCTGTTCTTACCTTTTGTCATGTATCACAAATGCACAAAGTAGGGAGTGATGTGCCTTTGAGGAATTTGTTCTGTTACCTGTCATGGTTACTGCATACATTGCAGGAATGAAAGGGAACCTTATTACTTTGTGACAAAGTGGCATTCCAGGAACCATGTAGCAGATTTCTCCCGAAAAGAAAATATTAAGAGCAGCTGGGAAGCATAAAGATCTTATATTTTATATCTGCCAGCTTCAATAGGACTTCAGCAGTCATTTGAGATATCGGAAGCTTGCATTGTTACACTGAATTGCAGATAAAATAGAGAACTAGCAGAGGACGTTGGGATGAAATGAGGCAGAGAGACTATTTGGTGTTATCTTGGCAAATGCTTTAAGGGTTTAATGTTAGTTTCAGTCAGTCTGGAAAATGTCTGGAAATCTCCTTTTACAAGTAATTTTAAATGTAGCATCTTTTCTTTTAGTTCAATATGAATACAATTAAAAAAAACTCAATTTCTTTGTTTTCATTAAAACTATATCCTATTACACATTATTGATGATTGCGCGTAATAGCCCCGCTTGGGTCTATCCTAGTAGACCCAATAAGCCAGCACCAGCCACGGTTTGACGGGGATTTTATTCTGCAAAATCGGGGCTGTGGCTTTTGAAAAACACAGGCGTCACTGAACCTGTGTTTTTTCTGCCAAAGTGGGTCTTTCTATGGGGTGATCCAATAGGATAGCTCAATTTATAAAAATAAAGAAACATCAGGAAAAAATTAAAAATGTGCTTTTTTTGCTCCTGATGGTTTAGTGCACTACTCTGAGGGAGGTAATGGAGTCATCTGTCCCTGGGCTCCTGCTCCCAAGGGGGCACCTCTCCTCTCCTGCAAGTTTGTGCCAGTTAATTCAAAGCCATCGATATCGCTTCTGTGGCTGACTCCCCCTCGTAGAGGACCATAGACATCACATTCTCTTTATTTTAAACATAATACAGGTCTGGTCTCCCTTATCCTTGTATTCCATCCAAAAACCTAAATATTCTGAAAAACATGTTTTTCAGAATATTTTGGGGTTTTTTTTGTGGGGGGGGGGGTGTTTCCCCCACCCCTTTTTTCATACTTACCTTGCCCCCTGATGTCCACGGCAGCCTTCGGGATCTCCTATTCAGCAGCACTCGTGCAATGCACCCCTGGGGCACCTGTGAAGACCATTGGGGCACCACCAGGAGACCAGGTAAGTATGGAAAATAAAATATGACAAAATCCGGAAAAATCCCTTATCCAAAATCCTCGTAGTCCTGAGGATTTTGGGGAAGGGATACTCAACCTGTATACATAAAATACCTACATGCATACAGAAATGTACATATAATATGGTGGTGTGTACGTGACTGTGGGGAGCACCACTATTTATCTTGCCTCCGGGCAGTTGGGATGAACTTACACCACTGGCACTACTGATGACTGTTACATGTTATGTGGTGAAAAAATCTAGAACTGTGATGCTTCGAGCGCTGCTTCAGCCCACCTTAGGAATCACATTACATGTAAAGACGCCCCTGTGCATTGGTGAGCAAAATAATATCCCTAATAACTGATTCAGGTGTTTTGGTCTTTAGAGAAATCAATAACTCCTTAGCAGAATAACTGGCCAACTAGTCTCTAATATAAGGAATTGCTCTGTGTGTTCTACAGGGAGCAATACCAGTGATGCCTCAGCAATCTAATTACTTTGCAGTTTAATATCTTAATCCCACTTTACTTTTCAACAGATCTGTAGAGCATATATCAAAGCAAGGCATATATTATCATTGGTGGTAGAGAAATGTTGGCTTGGTTAATTGTCCTTACCGGAGTGATGATAATGGGGATTGTGGTCGGCAGCATTACTTTCTTCAATACAGGGGCTATAACTGTATTTAATAAACTGCTTGGATACATACATTATTTATCCATGTCTGCATTGTTGTAGCTGTAGCATACAGTGAACAAATTATTTGACCTTTTATATATTACACATTAAAAAAAGAAATTCCAGAATAAATAATCCAAAAGCTGCTGATTGGTCCTTCCAGGGTGCTGGCTGCTGGTGTAGCCCTCTCTGTCAGTGTCCTTAAATGACACTGTACTAGGTAGCACATCTTGCTCTCAATAGCTGTGTAACAGCAGAAAGCTGCAAGAAGTCAGGAACTTGGTGCCACACACTGGTAACTCATCAGCCATCATTGTTCTAATGACATGAGCAGCCCCTCCCTTTTATTCCCTATCTGTGACCTATTCGTTGTGAACCTGAATAAAGGCCATTTTCAATGACATCCACAGGTTTTACTTGGCTTTCCCAAGTTTACCAGGGTTCAGTGGAAACAAAGGCAACCTGGAAAATCTTGGAACTATGGTGCAGTAGAAAGGTGGTCGAAGCCAGGTATGACCCGGAAAAATCCTGGGGGGGAAAAAATGATAAAAAACTCATGTTGACCTCTACATGTGTCGACCTTATGCCAATGTCGACCTAGGTCATATTTACTTTTTGTCAGTGTTGACCTTAATGCTTCAAATAAATATTAATAAACAAAACTTGATACAGCTCAGTTTCCCTTTTTAAACTGTCGCCCAATATTATGCATGTTAAAATCACAAAAAAACACTAACCAACTTCTTAAATATTATTGGGTTCAATGTAGTAAGTCTTGGAAAGAGATAAAGTGGAGGGAGATAAAGTACCAGCCAATCAGCTCCTAACTGCAATGCTACATGCTGTATTTGAAAAATAACAGGTACAGTAGGAGCTGATTGGTTGGTAGTTTACAGTGACGGATTTGGCAGCCGAATCGGCCCTGGCATTTGTGCACACGCACAGCGTGAAGTCATGCATGCGCATGCTGCCTATCCTGGCTTGCAGGAGAGAGGGAAATAGCCGCATGTGATGCCCCCCTTTCTTCTGGACCCAATCGGCGCACAGAGAGAGCCTCCACATTGGGGTAAAAAAAATCGTCCCACTTGGCCATCAGCCCCTCTGGCATTTGCCAGAAGTGCCAGATGGCCAGTCCGGCCCTGGTAGTTTATCTCCAGCCACTTTATCATTTTTCAAAGCTTAATACATCTTTTCCTATGGTGTGATACCTGTGAAGTAATGCGCGTCCGCTCGCCACGCTTCGGGCTCGGTGGCTCGCTGCGCTCGCCACACTATGTAAAATCAACTCCACGCCGACGTGGATAGTGGGGGTATGAAAAGGTCGGAGGATGCGTACTGCCGCCCCTCGCCGGCTCGCTACGCTTGCCATACTTCGGGTTGGCGTTCATCATGGGGTGTCGTTAAAAATGGGGGGGCATTTGACCCATCAGGGTGGGTATACAAAATTGCAGGCGCCGTGCTAGGAAACAAGTACCACTTGTTACTATATAGAGAACCCACAAAACTGAATTGGTACAAGTTTTAAAAAATATCGAAAACTGAGCTTTGCCTTGAGTATTCGATTCTCAAAAAAAATGTAAGCTATAGTATCTTTCCTTGTTTCATCACAGAGTCTTATGTCATATTTGCTACTATGTTCAGTGATTCCTCACAGCACTGTCATTAGGAGTTATTAATGATGGGTAACTGGTGCGGTGACGGAGGCCCCCCGCGATACCTGTAATGTGGTGTTCGGGGGGGGGGGTCTCCATCACCTCCCTGCCACCTCCTCCCCTCATGCTGGCACAGCTCAGCGTGGCTGTCCCCAGTGCCTCCTCCTCCCCCTGCAGCCAGAAGGACATCCAGCTGCCTTGCTAGGGGGAGGAGGGGTTTACCTTTCCCGGTCCAGGAGGACCTGCAGCAAGGTAAGCCGGCGATACCCTGCCCTGCGGTAACGTGGCGGCGGGGTTTTAGTACATATGAAAATGCGGTAAAACTGTGGTTTTACCGCATTTTCGGCTTAGTACATCCCGCCCTGAAAATGCATGTCCCTCAGAATCTTAAGGATCCCTCGGTACTTGTTTCCTAGCACGGCCACAATCGCGGGCATCGTGTGTCATTTTTAGTGGTCTGCGACGCGACCGACGCAATGCCCCCGATTTTTCCATTGAAATGCATTGAAAAAAGTCAATATCGCGTCGGTCGCGTCGTATGCGGCTAAAAAAAGCTTAAATGGTCCAGACGCGATGCCCCCGATTTCCCCCTAGGGAACAATGTTAAATGCCTCAATTTAGCCGCGATGCCCCCGATTTCCCATAGGAATCAATGTTAAATGGCTCAAGTTACCCAAATCATCATAGGGAACAATGGTAAATGGGCCAGAAAACCCAAAAAACACCCCTTAACAGTGAAATGTCCCCCCAAAAGTACTTGACGCCACCCCACGATCAACGCGAACCCGAAGCGTGGCGAGCGCAGCGATCCCGCGAGGGGCGGCGGTACGCGTCCTCCGACCTTTTCATACCCCCACTATCCACGTCGGCGTGGAGTTGAGAATAGAATAGTGTGGCGAGCGCAGCGAGCCGCCGAGCCTGAAGCGTGGCGAGCGCAGCGAGCCCCGCGAGGGGACGCGGATACCTTCACAGGTAAACGCGTCCCTTCGCGGGCTTCACAGGTATCCGCGGCCCCTCGCGGGGCTCGCTGCGCTCGCCACGCTTCGGGCTCGGTGGCTCGCTGCGCTCGCCACACTATTCTATTCTCAACTCCACGCCGACGTGGTTAGTGGGGGTATGAAAAGGTCGGAGGTAAATTGAGGTATTTAACATTGTTCCCTATGGGGAAATCGCGGGCATCGCGTCGGTACCATCGCACCCGATTTTTTAGTGCATGCGATGGCCGCGATGCCCCCGATTTTTCCTCACGATGCCCACGATCAAGATCTTTGTGGCCGTGCTAGGAAACAAGTACCGATCCCTCTCTGGTATAATCTGCACCACAGTAGCCAACAGGCCACTATTGGCTACCACCATCTTCAGATGGTATTAATATTCAGAGCAAAATATCCAGGAAATATTGTTTCATAAATATGCCCCAATGTTATACTTGCATACTATTTCTTTCTCCTCTCCTGGACATGCCATTAACATTGCTGGGCACTTGGGAGCAGGAGCGGGCTCTGACATCATCAACCATCCACTTCTACAAAACGCAGTGATTTGCATTTCCGTGAGGAGAGGGCAGGGCTAAAATAATGTGATTAATGTCATTTTAGCCCCACCTCTTCCCACAGAACCATAATTATCTCTTCATCCTGTCCACTTCACTGGGATGCAGGTGGGATGCAAGAGATGTGCTTGCTCTGCCAGGGGTGATGGGGACTGTCCAAAAAATCTGGAGTCTCCTGCAACTTCCAGGAGAGTAGGCAAATATGCCCTAAGAATGTGTTAGCACAATGAGGAGAGTAGGAATCATAAGCGATAAAGGACTATCATCATGTTTCATATAAAGTACTACGTGTCAGTACTTAGCTATAAAACAATCCAAGTGTAAACATTTGTTTAACATTACTCTAAAACCATTTCTTGTGGGCAAACTAATGGGTTTGAAATCGTCAGTCATTCCTTACAGTTTGAATAAACTGTTTTGTTCTCAACACAATTGCAGTTATTTCAGTTGAGGTTTAATTTGTGGTGTTAACTATACCTATGTAGGCCTTTCAAACATTCTTCACATACAGCATTTAAAAAAAATCAACAAAAACATTTAAAGGTAAGGACATGTCACAAAGAGAAGACACCAGTGATATTAAGGATGAGATTCTGTCATGTCAACGCAATTAACAAACTTATAGTGAATTCATTTATAGTGACATTCTTCAGTCGTGCGTCCACTGAGCCTCTGATGAGGCCATGAAGGTTAATCTGGCATTAACATTATAATAATATGTATTGAAATGCTATGATCATATTATACAAGTTAGAAGAATTAGAGCTTATTCTATTACTATAATAACTGTGATTTGTGGTCATAACAAACATTAATATTAACGCTGCATATCAGTTCGGGTGTGGTATATTTGCCCGACAGTCGGGATTCCAACAGTCATTACTCAGACATCGGAATCCCAAATGCACAGCGGGGGGAGCACAATGAAGCCCGCTCGGTCAGGAAAAGGTTAAACATACCATAATCAATACACAAACATAATGGAGCCAATATGGCATTTTTTTTGCTCACATTCTCCCACCTCATGGTAAGGCTCCTGTCTCTTCGTCTTGGCAGCTGCTTTCTTGTCCAGTGCACTGATGGAGGACACATACTTGGTAGAAAAAGCTGCTACCACTGGGCTTGTGCAGCTCTGCCCTGTGCCTTAAACTGCATACTATTGCTATTATTATCATATTTTTAGCCCCTTGCCAAGAGGAGGCGGGTTTCCAGGCAACCAGAACCCCCCCCCCCCCCGCGCGCGCATTTGCCTATGGGCGTTGACATATTTCCACACTATTACAGCAACTTGTTTCCCTAGCATCTAATTGAATTGTCCCCATATTACGTAGCTCTATGCTCTAGAATAAGACTACATAATATACATAAATACAGTATGGCTGCTTGACTTAGTAATGTTTAATATTTATTTAAAATGAAAGAAAATTTGGACAGGTGTTTTTTTTTCTGTTTAAGCTTCAATGAGTTAAGTCATTGGCTGTCTGTTTTTATATCTATTTCTGAAGATGTATTTTCAGAAATATATAGATATATAAATATATTTTGAGATGGGATAAGATGATTTTCACTGTCGCATTTAACATCCTAATCATAAGGCAGCAGCAGGATCTCAGAGATAGGAATATCTCCTGGTGATAATTGTTTACGCATACATTACCATTATAAATACCATGCTATGATTTTATATATATATATATATATATATATATATATATATATATATATATATAGTCTAATGAAAATGCACAAACAGATATTTATTTTGATAATCTGTAGGGCAAAGTGATGTTATTTACAATAGAACCCTTCAACTAGTGCAGCAACCTTTTTTCTCTCCCTTACCCCTTGATTAGTTTTTTCATTTATGAGTCCCCCTCCTCTCAATTTGAAATATCCACAGTTCTTACAAGTGGAGTGGAAGAGAGCAATGTGCATGTCCTTATGTTTGTCTTTATATAAATGAGTAGCGGAGGAGTAGTGAGTGGTCAGGAATCGGGTCCCTCTGTGTTTGGCTGGCTGTGTACTGTGTCCGGGGGTTCCCATTAACGACTGTAGGATTAATGCTGCTGCTTCGTCCACCTGTAATAACGTGAAGCAGATAAACACTGATGTCTGAAGGCAGCGAAAGTAGCTCAGCAGCAGATTGCTGGTAAGGCAAAAGCATGAGGATGATGATGCTGCAGACGGAACTGGAAATGATGCGACATGGTTCATCTCCACGGCAACGGGAGACTTCTTCCACCATCGGGATACTTCTTTTTTCACCATTACCAATATTATTTTCAAGTACCCCCAACTGGTCTGCAGAGCACCCCCAGGGGAAATAGTACCCCAGGTTGGGATCCACTGAACTGGAGTATTAAAGTCATCTATACTGTATCAGTTATATACTGTAAGAGAGAAGAAATAACAGTTCACAGAACACTTGACACTTTTTTATTTATTTTTTTGCAACTGTGTTTTCCCTGCTGGCCCTGATTTTAATTTTTGCATGATTTGCCTTGGAGCTGGCCCAGGGATGGATTTTTTCTAATGGCACTGTACTAAAAGCTACAGTCAATTTACGCCAGAAAAGGGTGTGTGACTTAGTGGAAAGGGGTGTGGCCTCACAAAAGATCCATTCTACATCACTTTGGGAACATGGCCAAGCAGAAACCTCCATTCTACATCACTATAGGGGCGTGCTGTCCCCAATAACTCAGTGTACTGGCTGCATGCGTAGGGATTGTAGAGTGCATGTGCGAGGCCATACAGCAAAAAAATCGAGCCTCTTTTTTAATTACCGGTACAAGCCATTCGCACAACATGAAGCCAGCATTTAGAGGTTATAATGGGCGTTTTTCAGGGAATATCAGGGAAAACACAGGAGTCATCCTAATTAAAACTATACCCTAAATAAAACTTTCGCCAGACGGCACGGATATATAAGGTGGCTCAAGTATTTATCTAAAACTGGTAAAACACCTTGCCAGTAATATTTTACAGTTCTGTGAGAGAGAACTGAAACAGCTAAAACATACGGGGTGGCCTGTGTACCCAATATAAACAAAGCATTCTTACCATTATCAGAAGCTATACCTTTAGCTCTGTGAGAGAGAGCTAAAACACTCACACAGCAGACTCCACCTAAGCAAATTGAGATAACAAAAAGTGCCGACATCTACATAGATCAATATCCAATCAGACTGGGAATTAAAACCCTAAGAAGGATACGAGGTACTTACACTCATTCACACTGTCCCTATGGAATGAGATCTAAAAACCATAAATACTGAGATATATATACCATCTTTGTATGGAAAGTGGGAATTAAAACCCACAACTTGATAACTAGTGCTGAATATTTTGAGATATGAAATCCTGTTAAAATATACTTGAAATCCCTCTAGAGTGGGAATTAAATACCATAAGAAGTGGAAAAGATAGAGCACCTCCCAGACGGAGAATTGAATCTAAAATAAAGATCCACTACAATACCTAATTACAGCATAATTTGTAGCCAGCCCAAGGGAAACCTTTTATCCCTATCTTAATCACCAATTTCTATCTTTTGTGCAACAAGCACATCACATGTATGTTATATGTATGTACGTTATCAGTCTATTTTAACCCCTTAAGAAATTTTCACAAGTCTCAGAAGGAGACCACCCTGTGAGGTTCTATATATTAAAAAATCATCACAGGCTGTGGGTCTCTCTTCGTCTTAAATAATAACATTAATAAAAGTTATATTTTAATAATATACCTCTCTTCTGTATTTGGGGCCATTGCCTGTCCCCAGACACAGACTATTCTTTTGGTGTGCATCCACAGCGCAATTCTTTCTCTTTCTCTTTTTTCAAAAACACAGGAATATCCAGACGTTTTCAGAGAAGACGTGTGGGGGGAAATTTACTAAAAGAAATTTGTAAAAAAATAGGTGTATTTGTATCCAGAAATACACTTATTTTTGACATTTACTATCCCGAAAATACGGCAATTCGTATTCGTATTGATGTGCTATCAATACGAATACGAATTGCCATATTTTCGGGATAGTAAATGTGAAAAATAAGTGTATTTCTGGATACAAATACACCTATTTTTTACAAATTTCCTTTAGTAAATTTCCCCCGTGATGTCAACTCCGGACCCAATCAGCATACTTCTATCGCACCATATCAGTAGGTCCTGGGTTACACACTGACTGCACACACTAGAAAAATCATTAGTTGGCGAG
Organism: Crinia signifera; assembly: GCF_055691185.1. Lineage (NCBI taxonomy): Eukaryota > Metazoa > Chordata > Amphibia > Anura > Myobatrachidae > Crinia > Crinia signifera. Next base: position 227,395,680 of record NC_139221.1, read on the forward strand.
GGAGTTTTGAATGGGTTTGCAGTTATTTGCTGATCTGTGAAATTTTCTGATCGCAGGGCCCTGCTGGTTGCAGGGTTGACTCGCAACATATCTTATTCAATTTACAGGAATAGGTAGGATCAGGGGCATACCTATACATTTTGTTCCACCCTGCCAATGGCTGGAGAATGGGAAAATCCATTCCGGTCAATTCAATTAGCTACAAGCCGACATACAGATGGAGCGGGAGTCATCTTTGCAGGGGATGGCGGAAGAATCGCCATCCGCCATCCCCCCACCTGCCGCCCTAAGGGGACGCGCGCTCGAGATGCGCGCGCATCCCCTTACAACAGGGCTCCCCCTGGGTCCCCGCAGCCTCACCGATGGTCGCCCCGGGTCCTCGCCTCCTTGCCGCACCCCCCCCCTAACCCTGTCCGTCTCCCTGAAGCGGGTTCCCCCCCCCCCGACTCACACGCATGCGTGTCCCAGTCAGATGGAGCGCCTCTCCACCGGCGATCGCCATCGGACAGATTCTGGCGATCCCTGGGCAAGAATGAGAGGCGCTCCATCTGTAGCTACAGTCAGTATATGCCACACAGGTCAGTATATGCCGCACTGGTTTTTGTTCATAGCCATGCACGGGTGAGATCTGGCTGTGAGAGTAGCCAGATAAGTCTTGTCTAGCATTTCCACACCATTGCAATAGCCAGAGGCGTAGGAAGGGCGGAACCGGCAGAGCATGGGCTCCGGGCGCTGATACATCAAAGGGCGCCGGAGCCGTGCATCCCGCTCCCTGCTTCCTCCCCTCCCCGCTTCCTGCGCTGCCCGACATATGTGTATGTATGCTATGTGTGTACATGATGTATATGTAAGGTATGGGTGTACAAGATGTATGCTATATGTGTGTTTGTGTATACATGATGTATGTATGTATGCATGGTATGTGTGTGTAAATAATGGATGGTATGTGTACATGATGTGTGTAGGTATGTATCATATACAGTATGTGTGTGTGTACATTGTGTGTATGCTGTGTGTACATTATGTGTGTGTATCTAGGTTACGTATGTGTATGTACATGATGTGTGTGTATGAATGGTATGTATGGATGTGTACCACACACCCCCTCTTGCGCCGTCTCCTCACCCCTCTCTCACCTCTCCCCCACACCATCTTTCCACTTTTTCACTCTCTTCCCATCCCCTTTTCTCTCTCCTGTTCTCCCACCCACCCAGTCACCCTCTCTCTCCCCTGCTGCCCCGCCCGCCCCCTCCTCTCTCCTTACTCTCTCCGGCCTGCCACCTGTCTTTCTCTCAACCCTCACTCACACCCCCCGTCTGTGGCTATATGTGTAATGGGTAGTTTGCTAAAATGTGCAACGGACATTATGGTGTGTGGTATAGTGTTAGGCTGTGCCCCCTTTTTGCTGCGCAAAAGCCCTGTCTACTACAAATTGGGGGGCGCAAAACATGACCTTGCTCCGGGCACCGTGGCACCTAGCTACACCACTGGCAACAGCAACTCTTATATAGTACCGATGCCAAGCAGACCAAAGAGATCCAGAATGCAAAGTCAAGTCTGACAGTGATGTTTATTTATTATTTATTTAGTAACAGTTAGTTATATAGTGCACACATATTCCGCTGCGCTTTACAGCGAATAGTTGAACATTCACATCAGTCCCTGCCCCAGTGGAGCTTACAATCTATATTCCCTACCACATGTACATGCACACACAGACATTCTAGGGTTAATTTTGTGGTAGCCTATTAACCTACCAGTATATTTTTGGATTGTGGTTGGAAACCGGAGTACCTGAAGGAAACCCACTCAAGTACGGGGAGAATATACAAATTCACATGTTATTTATTATTTATTTATTATCAGTTATTTATATACTGTAGCGAACACATATTCCGCAGCACTTTACAGAGAATATTTGAACATTCATATCAGTCCCTGCCCCAGTGGAGCTTACAATCTATATTTCCTAACACATGTACATGCACACAGACATGCTATGGTTAATTTTGTTGGGAGACAATTAGCCTACCAGTATATTTTTGGATTGTGGGAGGAAACAAGGGTATACAGAGTAAACCCTTGTGTTTCTGTCCCTATAGATTATAAGCTTGCAGCAGGGCCCTCCTACCTCCATGTCTGTCTGTTGTTACCCAGTTTGTTTTATCACTGTCTACAATTGTAAACGCAACAAAATCTGCTGCGCTATACAAGAAACTGTAAATAAATAAATTTATTTAACTATATCTTGGGAAAGATCATTATTTTTACATTATTTTGGCATTATTTTATACTAAAATGGACTTTACGGTTTGTCTTTAACCCAGGTTTTCTGTGTTTGCGTGCTTAAATGAGGTGCACCAGCTCAATGTTGATGGGCCAAAGTGTTTGCAATGTGTATATTGTTCCTATTTTATTTTGCTCAACTACTGATTTTTTGCATCTTTATTCACATTTAGGGCAATATCCTAGCTCATTTGGGGCGATCTAATAGGATACTCCCTTAGTGAGTCTTAAAAAAATTGCTAGAGGTCTGTTTCTTGAATATCATTTACACAGGGCATCAAACAATTGGCAAGTTAGTCTGCCCCATGCCTGAGAACAATGTATTTTATTCCTCATTATCTGTGTGACTCTGAGTGATATTAAACTTAAGCTTCGCTACTAGCATTATTACAAATCTGTCTGGTTTACTTTACTACCTCATCACTATGATTTATTAAAAGATGAGAAATAGCAATGACCTTAAAATAAGGGAAGGTAATATATTCTCTGTAAATTACATACTCTGTAAAACTCGTTTTTCTGAATTTATGAAGGTTACATGGATCTCTGGGGGTTTGGGAATATTAATCGTTTTAAAATTACTTTAAAGTCATTTCATTACATGACATTTCACAAATGTTGAAACGCATCTGAAAAAGCAAAATAAAATTTTACAGGAACGTTCGCAGCTAGAGAGATGAGTGAAGTTCCTGCAGAATTTTTCGCATGTCAAACAGGACATTTTGCAGAGAAGCTTAGCCGTGTGGGATCATAGGGATTTTTTGCCATACTGCTGTTACCAGGAATTACTGCACTGTTTTGAGGAACCTTATTAAGCTCTGGGCAGCTGTGCAGTCTGCTTGTCCAAAGCATCTAATACACACATAGGCAGCTCTGCAGCAGTGCTACAGGCTGCAGGTGCCGTTATAGGAAAGCAGCAAGACAAATGTTGGAGCTTTCAAACTAGTTTTCATGATATTATAGTTTGCAGTAATTGTGGTGCACCATTGAGGTGGCAGTTAATGCTCCACTCAAAGGACATGTCCAGCTCCACAGTTGGGGGCATCTACACTTAATTAGTTGTTATGAGATATTTCTACATAACATACTGTAGAAAGAAAAAAGGTTTTGCCAGTCTCACAGGGATTACAAGTAGTATACAGAACGGTGGACCCTCTTATTGGAATCGTCTTTAATTAAAGTGAGATATTTGAGGGTGTGCTACCATAGACACTAATGATAAGCAGAATTGAGGGACAGAAAAAGAGTGTCTGAGGCTGGTGCACCTAGATAGAAACCTGACTAATAAAACATAATCTTTTTTTTTTTTAAACACGTTTTATTGTAAAGGTCACAGTTTTACATATTAGTGTCAAGGCGATAGTACATTCCTTGTTTGACAACAATTCACCGCGCAGGGTGACCAGTATTTTCAATATTTTCAATATCGCTGGTAAACAATAATTAAATACATACATAAACATAAAATATTATACGAGACAAGGGGAAAGCATGGGGAAGGGTGGGTAGTGGGGCCACTATATCTGAACTTCCTGAGAGGCATGATATTGGCTGTGACTTGTGGTCTTGTAAGATCGGAATTATGTTATTCTAGAGCTTCTTCCAAGGGGCATGCACTATCAACTCAGTTGGCGGATCAGGAACCAAGAGGTGTTTTCGTATAGGCGTAATATCTGTGATTGAGAGTCACTAGGCAAGGTTTCGATATATGGCCCCCATTTTTTGTAAAACCTCATCACCCCCGATTCAATATCTGGTATTGTGGCTTGTCTTTCCATATATAGGATGTTTAATATAGTATTTTTTGTCTCCACTATGGACGGGGATGTTTTTTTTATCCAGTGCTTCATCACTAACTTCTTGGCTATACCTAGTATTGTTGTCACTACTGGCAGCAATGTTTTCTTTTTTCCCCCCCAGTCCCATCCCTCCATTTCTAGTAATAAACAGGCCGTGGGATTTTTCGTTAGTTTCAGGTGGAAGGTATCGTTTATAAATACAAATAGCTTGTTCCAGTATCTGGCGATCTTGCCGCACTGCCATAGGTTATGAAAGAAGGTGGCTCTTTTTTGTCCACACTTAATGCAGGAGTCGTCTTCCCCGGGAATCATGTGGACCCTTTGTACCGGGGCCACATATGCTCTGTTTAAGACCTTCCAGTGTACCTCCTGGAGGGCCACTGAGTGAAGGTATGTCATAGACTGTTGGCAGTGCTTCAAGACCTCCCCAAAGCCCGGGAGTGTAGGTATGTCCAGCCTCCAAGCTGCCATAGATCTCGTCCACTTTTTCTCCCCTTCCGTGACTCTCGCCTCCGCATAATAGTACCTTAACCTATACGTCCCAGTTTGGGCCAACACCATAATATTATGTATTGGATCTTTTTCTCCTCCCTCCGGGCCAGCCGGGGGGAGGGATTGGATCATATGCCTTACTTGTAAAAACATAAAGAAGTGATTTTGTGTCAAACCAAATTTATTTTTCAGATCCGCGAAGGACCTTAGTGGGCCTCCTGGATCGTATACATCCCTGATCGCCGCCAGACCTGCTTTCTTCCAGACCAAAAACTGGGGGTTATCCAGTCCTGGGGTGAACCCTGGGTTGCCCCATAGAGTTATATGCCGTGAGACCCGGGGGGATCTCTTCAATGCTTTATTTGTCTGTAACCAAGCTCTATATGTGTCTCTGAATAAAATATTGTCTAGTATGTCTCTTCTGATTATATTCTTGGGGGAATGAATCAATGCTGCTGGCGAATACGGAGCAAACATAGCTTCCTCAATGGCTCGGTTGGTAAATGTAGAATGTTGCCAAAACCAATCAGATATATATCTAAAGCATACTGCTCTGCTAAACATTGCGGGATCGGGAAGGTTAAGTCCTCCCTCGGATTTGGGTAATTGTAGTTTAGCATATGCCACTTTAGGCTTTTTATCTGCCCATAAAAATTTTGAGAAGACTTTTTGTACTATAGAGCAATCATGTCTGGTGAGGGATAAGGGGATCATTTGAAGTAAGTAGGATAACTTTGGGAATGCTATACTCTTGATGACCGCTGCCCTGCCCATCGTAGAGATGGGAAGGGAGGACCACCTTTGGAGAAGTGCCGATATTTCTGCTATCACCGGGCGGAAGTTTACTGAGTAGAGTTCTGATACTGAGCGGGGAATACGTATGCCCAGATATTTCATAGTGTGGCCTGCCATTGCAAATTGAGCTAAAGGGGATCCTGGGGTGGGAGGGTCTTTAGGTCCTGTTAGTATCATTAACTCGGATTTATTGTAATTGACCTTGAACCCCGAGAAAGATCCAAATTTCTCGATGATAGATATGATTTCTGGTATGGCCCCCTCGGGATTCGATAAGAACATCAGCATGTCGTCAGCGAAGAGCGCCAATTTGGCCTCCTCACCTCCGACCCTGATCCCCCTGTATGTAGCCGATGATCTTAATGCCACAGCCAAAGGCTCTAAGGCCAAGGCGAATAGCAGCGGGGATAATGGGCATCCCTGTCGAGTGCCTCTCTGTATATGAAAGGGCTGAGAGAGATACCCATTGTTAAGTATTTGGGTGGCGGGTTCTGTGTATAAGGATTGGAGTAGGGCGGTGAACTGCGGGGGGGCCCCAAATCTATGCAAAGATTCTATTACGTGGTCCCATGTGATCAAGTCAAATGCTTTTTCCGCATCCAGGGATAGAACTACATTCTGATCCCTGGATGGGTGTGTCTTGAGCCACTCCATCACCGCCAATAGTTTGCGTATGTTTACAACAGACTGGCGCCCCCACACAAATCCCGACTGGTCTGGGTGTATTAGATGTGGGAGTGTCGTTTTAAGCCTATCTGACATTACTTTCGTGAGAAGCTTATAATCTGTATTTAACAGGGAAATCGGTCTATACGAGCCAGGTTCCTCGGGGTCCCTTCCTGGTTTGGGGAGAAGTCGGATAATCGCTGAGTTGAAATGTTTAGGAAGGGCCTCACCAGACATGATTGCGTTGAATATGGCCGCCAGAGGGGTAGCTAATTTAGGTGCCAAAATCTTATAGTATTCGTTAGAATACCCGTCTGGGCCTGGAGATTTCCCATTCTTTAACCCCTTGATTGTGGCCTGGATCTCCTCTGGTGTGATGGGCGAGGTCAGGGACTCCTTCTGGGCATCCGTAAAGCTAGGTAACTTAAGGTTGGCCCAGAAATCCTTCTTTGCTGTGTCATCTATCTCAGGGGAAGAATAGAGGGTTGAGTAGAATTGTTGGAACACTTCTGCTATGTCAGCATTAGTTTTCCTCAGTGTTCCCTCGGGGTCTCTGACCGTTCTTATAATATTGGGGGGGCGCCTTCCAGTTAATAGGTGGGTTAGTAACTTTCCCGCCCTGTTACCAAATCTGTGAAACTTACTATTTTTAAGGAAGCTAAATTTCTTCTCCAGTCCTGTCAGAATGTTGTCAAATTTTGTCTTGTCCCTGTGGTAATTAGCTTTATTAGCTGCCGTAGGGTTGTTTTTAAAGGTGACATATGAGGCCGTCAGGTGGGCTTGCGCCTCTAGGTAATTTTTATTTAAGTCTTTGTCTCTTTTACTGCAGTAAGACATAATGTTACCTCTCAGTGCCGCCTTAGAGGATTGCCAGAAAAGCAGTGGGTTGGTTGTTTTTAGATCTACATGTGTATGCTTGAAGTCCATCCAGGCTGCCTCCAACATTGATCTGAATTGGATGGAGTTCGCCAGGTATGCCGGGAAGTGCCATTGGCGGATCGGGCCCTTGTCTACCTGTGCAGCAAGCTGGACCCAGCATAGAGCATGGTCAGAGAGGCTAATTGTTTCTATTTTTGACTCTGTCACCTTAGGGAACATGTGTCTGGGAATCAAAATGTAATCGATCCTGGAAAGAGTACCGTGTGCAGCGGAGAGGCACGTGTAGTCCCTCTCCACTGGGTAGCACGTTCTCCAGGTGTCCACTAATTGATAACGGTCACACAAGGTGGCAATAGTGTCGTCAGGTTGGCGCTTACGTTTAGGCAGAGCAGTATTTCTATCCAGTGTGTGGGAAGCTACAACATTGAAATCTCCCCCGAGAATCAGGGAATGAATCTGTATTGAATCTAGTTTGGCGACCAGGGATGTATAGAACTCACTCGGATTTATATTAGGGGCGTATATGTTGCAAATAGTGTATGGGATGTCATGTATCAGAACATTTACTATCACATACCTCCCCCTTTCATCTACCTCAGTTGACGTCACCTTATAATCAATAGCACTTCGTATGAGGATCGCCACCCCCCTCGACTTAGAGTTAAAGGAGGCCGAAGCCACTACTGACCATTTCAGCATGTTAAGCTTCAGGGTTTCGCGAGGAATAAGGTGAGTCTCCTGAAGGAGTGCTATGTCCAGAGACATCTTATTTAGATATGTGAGTATCTTTCTGCGTTTAGCAGGAGTGTTAAAACCGCCCACATTTAATGAGCCTATCTTAAGCCTCATCATTTCAAGTTGTATCTAAATCTTTGAGACGGGGTCCCATACCTGGGGATAGACACAAAAGGGAAAAAAGAACACACGAGGGGAAAACAACATATACAAATAAACAGAAACATAACACATAAATCGGTGCCTCCTCCCGCCGTGCAATGACACGCTTGGAAGGAGGAACCAAAACTACTTCTATTAGAACTTCCTCAAACACCATCCTCCTATCTAGCGGACTCCCCTAGTTAACTCCCCTCCCCTCCCCCCCCCGACTCCCTTGTCACCCAAATCCTGACAAACATGTTAAAGCTTATAAATCCTATAAATCAGCAGTGTCTACTGGTGCAGGCACTGCGTAGCAAAATAGCTAAAATGAAATAACTAAACAGAACCACCCCTAAGTAACTCCCGGAATAACACGTCCTAGTCCCAATATCACATTATCCATACCCATATATTGTGGGCTACGGCTCACGTCCTAGTGCCATGTCCCCCTCCCTCCCTTTTTTGTATATTTTATATAAATGATTTTTTTTTTTTTTTTTTTTTCTTAGTTTCATCCCATTAACTTTAAACTTTTATGCTTAGTGATTTATCTCGCCCTCACAGGTTGTAGGGATCTCTCTTCTGACATCTCTGCTCACAGGTTAGTCCAGGAACATGATGGGGGCGTTAATCGTTGTAGTAGGATGAATGTCGGCCCAAGGGCCTTAGCCTTCATTTGTCCCACAATAATAATACACATACGATACCCAAAACATATCAATCTGCGTGGTCAGAGCTGTCCCGACTCTCTGAGTCCGCATCCGCTGCCCGGGCCTGGTCGGCCAGGTATCTCTCAGCATCCGCCGCTGTTGTGAAGTCTTTTGCCTTATCTCCTTCGAAAAGCCTCAAACGAGCTGGGTAGAGCAGGGCAAACTTCTTTTTGGCATTGAACAACTTCGTGCATATCGGGGCGAACTCCTTCCTGGATCTCGTCACTTCCGCGGAATAGTCTTGGAAGATAAATATCTTTGCATCGTTCCACGTTAAATCTCGCTGTCTTCGGGATGCCGACCAAATTGCTTCTTTATGCAAATAATTCAGGCAACGGAATATCACTACTCTGGGTCTGTTTCCCTTGGTGGTACGGGTCGGGCCCAACCGATGAGCCCTTTCGACTACCATGTCCTTGCATTGGTCTGCAATCTGGAGCATTTCTGGTAAAGAGATTTGGAGAAATTTGTATAAGTCGGTGCCCCTAATGTCCTCATCCAGGCCCACAACCCTTAGGTTGTTCCTCCTGGATCTGTTTTCCAGATCGTCTATTTTGTTTTGCAGATCATAGCAGGTCTGTTGAAGGCTGGAAGAAGAATTTTTAAGTGTGGCCACATCGTGAAAGAGCTCTCCGACTCTGTTGTCAGTGTCCTGTTGTTTGGTGGCCACCTGTTTCAATTGTGCCGTTACATCTTGTATTGCTGTGTTGAATTTGGCCGCTTGTGCATCCATGAGAGGTCCCATAGTTTCCTGTATAGCCTTCACTATGTCAGCGTATGTGACCGGCTGTCCTTCAGGAGTTTCAGGAGATTTGGAGAACAGGTCTTGGGACGCTGTGTTGTCCTGTTTAGGATGTGATGTGGCCATTTTTATTCTGGACTGTGACTGTGATCTTGTGGTAGATTTAGATCTCTGCTCCCCTTGTTTGTGTTTCTGTGATCCCCTCGGCATCTGTGGGGATAGGAACCTGTCCATCCACTGTACTAGGATCAGCAAAAGATAAGTGTGCCCAGTATTGGCTGTTATCTAGGGGACAGTGGGGTAGTTAATTCTGCTTGCAGGTTTGGTTTGCTGAAGTGCCCCGCTGTGTCTTGGCTGCCAGCTAGGTGTATTTCTGCTTTGGCAGTGTCAGAAGCTGTCCGCTTCCCCCGCTTTTAATTGTGGCTATTAACTGCGCTCATTCATCTGTGTCTCCCCCTGTTCATAGCCCCTGACCAGTGTAGTGGGTGTTAGGAGCAGGAAGGCTCCAGCGTGGGATGGCAGCTGTGGGGTGAGCAGGGAGGGCGGCGGGTCCGGCAGCGCTGTTTGTTTGGGCCCAAAATGGCGGCCGCGCCTGTCTGTGCTCGTTTGTTAGCAGCCGGCGGTGCGCGGCGTGGCAAGGTCGACTCACCGGGGTCACTGTTGGCAGGAGCTGGGATGGCTGGGGGCGCCGGCGGTTACTCTGCGCCGGCACCGCTCCGTCCTCCGTCCGGCTCCGTTGCCGCGCACTCTCCGTCGCGGCTTGCAGTGACGCGCAGGCCTCTCTTCCTCGCGTCTCCGTGTGGCTTGATCGCGGGGGCGCCGATCAGCGCGCTTTCAGTCCTGGGCACAGCGGGGCATAGGCTCAGTGTCTAGGCTTCATCCCGACACCTCCGATGTCTTTTAAGGGAGCCGGGGAGGCGGTAAACGCTGGGGATACAGCGGAGGTCCCACCAGCTGCGACCGCTCACATCGGGGCCGGAAGCGGAAGTTCTGTAATAAAACATAATCTTTATTGGGTTAATTTTTAAAAATAGTTTGCAAAATAAAACCAAACATACAAACATATAACAACATGAAGTAAAAAGGATAAGAATCCTCACTTAGTGGACCCCACTCTTTTGTTATCGCCTATGTAAGTGCAGAGCAGTGCAAACAGTGTATGTTGAAGTTTTGACAAACTTATGTTACCGGGGAATATTACCCTTGATTGTCACACTTAATAGGGATCTTCTAAGGTTCACCCATCGACACCAAATATCCCTATAAGGCGCCACGAGGAACTAGTGCTCAAATAGAAGTTCAAACACCAGCCGGCTTCACTGTTAGGACGGATCGCGCTGACCGGGGATAATAGTCCCGTCTGGTGCTACCGCTCTCCACAGGAGCCGCTGATGACTGCCGTGTGCCGTCTGTAGCCCGATCCAAGATGTGCGCACAGTTTGTCAAGACTTCAACATACACTGTTTGCACTGCTCTGCAATTACATAGGAGACAACAAATGTGGGGTCCACTAAGTGAGGATTCTTATCCTTTTTACTTCATGTTGTTATATGTTTGTATGTTTGGTTTTATTTAATTAACCCAATAAAGATTATGTTTTATTAGTCAGGTTTCTTTCTAGGTGCACCAGCCTCAGACACTCTTTTTCTGTCCCTCAATTTTATTTCTATATAACATTAGCTGCAATATATATTGGGATTTTTCTTGCCATTGGTACTAGCATTTTTATGTACAATACTAGATTTGTTGTTTGCAACTATGTATGTCCTTTCTCCTCACTTAGGCCCTTATTCAGATCTGATTTCAGTACAAAGTTGTTCTCAAAATGGACAAAACCATGTGCACTGCAGGTGGGGCAGATGTTACATGTGTAAGAGAGTTAAATTTGGGTGGGGTGTGTTGAAACTGAAATTTAAATTGCAGTGCAAAATAATGCAGCTAGTATTTTCCCTGCACAGAAACAAAATGACTCACACAAATCTCACTCTCTCTGCACATGTTACATCTACCCCACCCGCAGTACACATAGTTTTGCCCATTTTGAGCAAACAATTGTACTGCGATCAGATCTGAATAAGGGCCTTAGCACAGTATGCTTGATAAAAGTATTGCCTATGCAAAAAATTCCAAATGCAATTTGACCATGTGTGAATTCTTAAATTAATGACCACCGCTTGGTTAAAAAAAAAACCTGTATTGTCCTTTTATTGTGTTTAAAGATAGCTAATTAAACATTCCACAGCTAACACACACTAGCAGCTGAGATAAGTAGACACAGATCACAGGAGACAGGCAAGCTGTAATCTCTACTGCCGGGGATACCACAATATTTTGCTGGGAGTCGAGAGCAGAGGCTGGTGAGACGGGGCAGAAGTCATACTACCGGGTGAAGCAAATCACTGTCCTTGCCCAGAAATTCAGGTCTTCTCTGCAAACACCTGAGTATTCCTGTGTTTACCCTAACAGTCCCTGAAAACGTCGAGTTACAACCCCCAAACGCCGGCTTCATGTCATTCCATGTGCGAATGACTTGTAATAAAAAAAAAAAGATTGGATTTTATTGCAGGATAGCCTCGCGCATGCGCTCTACCATCCCTACACATGCCCAATTGATCGATATTTACATAGAGCTGGGAAGCCGGAGTTGTCCACTTATGTATCAGGTAGCACAGTAATTACAGCAGCGGTTATGTGTAAAAAACGAAAGTCAAAATTCCACAGAAGAAACATGAAAAATTGAATGCATAAGATCAGAAGTCAACACCTATTCTGCAGAACAGTTTGTGAAACTGTAGCTTCTCTCTATTTATGGGATCTTAACACAGAAACATCTGCTGTGATATAGAAGCATCTGTTGATAGCTGTACTGTATGTACTTAAAAAAAATTTAGGATACAGAGACATTACACGTTTGGGCTGATGCGGAGATGAATCAGTTTTGCCTACCCTCCCGGAATGACCGGGAGGCTTCCATAAAATCGGGTCCCCCTCCTGGCGCCCCAGAAAGGAGGAGGGGCTAAATATACAAATCACACCCTTTTACCTCTACCCCTCCTCATAGACCCAAGATTTGCATTACTGGGGGCAGGGCTTGATGATGCCTACATCAGGCCCCACCTCAGAAGTGATGCTGACAGTCTCCTTGAGGAAACTTTAAAAGTATGCACGTATGAGATGAATGCAGGTTTTTGCAGGCGGCATGCTCTGGGACTGAGCAAACACAAGCTGGGAGTCGAGAGCAGAGGCTGGTGAGACGGGGCAGAAGTCATACTACTGGGTGAAGCAAATCACTGTCCTTGCCCAGAAATTCAGGTCTTCTCTGAAAACACCTGAGTATTCCTGTGTTTACCCTAACAGTCCATGAAAACGTCGAGTTCAGCGGTGTAGCTAGGTGCCATGGTGCCCGGAGCAAGGTCATCTTTTGCTCCCCCCCCCCCCCCGGTAATGAATTGGGGGCGTGGCTAACATGTGTTGGCATGTTACATTTGAAATATATGACACTGTGGCAGAATCTGCTGCGCTATATAAGACGCTGTGCTATATAAGACACTGTAACGGAATCTGCTGCGCTATATAAGACGCTGTAACGGAATCTGCTGCGCTATATAAGACGCTGTAACGGAATCTGCTGCGCTATATAAGACGCTGTAACAGAATCTGCTGTGCTATATATGACGCTGTAACGGAATCTGCTGCGCTATATAAGACGCTGTAACGGAATCTGCTGCGCTATATAAGACGCTGTAACGGAATCTGCTGCGCTATATAAGACGCTGTAACGGAATCTGCTGCGCTATATAAGACGCTGTAACGGAATCTGCTGCGCTATATAAGACGCTGTAACGGAATCTGCTGCGCTATATAAGATGCTGTAACGGAATCTGCTGCGCTATATAAGACACTAACGGAATCTGCTGCGCTATATAAGACGCTGTAACGGAATCTGCTGCGCTATATAAGCCACTGTAACGGAATCTGCTGCGCTATATAAGATACTGTAACGGAATCTGCTGCGCTATATAAGACGCTGTAACGGAATCTGCTGCGCTATATAAGACACTAACGGAATCTGCTGCGCTATAAAAGACGCTGTAACGGAATCTGCTGCTCTATATAAGACACTGTAACGGAATCTGCTGCGCTATATAAGACACTGTAACGGAATCTGCTGCGTTATATAAGACACTGTAGCGGAATCTGCTGCGCTATATAAGACACTGTAACAGAATCTGCTGCGCTATATAAGACACTGTAACGGAATCTGCTGCGCTATATAAGACACTGTAACGGAATCTGCTGCGCTATATAAGACACTGTAACGGAATCTGCTGCGCTATATAAGACGCTGTAACGGAATCTGCTGCGCTATATAAGATACTGTAACGGAATCTGCTGCGCTATATAAGACACTGTAACGGAATCTGCTGCGCTATATAAGACACTGTAACGGAATCTGCTGCGCTATATAAGACACTGTAACGGAATCTGCTGCGTTATATAAGACACTGTAGCGGAATCTGCTGCGCTATATAAGACACTGTAACAGAATCTGCTGCGCTATATAAGACACTGTAACGGAATCTGCTGCGCTATATAAGACACTGTAACGGAATCTGCTGCGCTATATAAGACACTGTAACGGAATCTGCTGCGCTATATAAGACGCTGTAACGGAATCTGCTGCGCTATATAAGATACTGTAACGGAATCTGCTGCGCTATATAAGACGCTGTAACGGAATCTGCTGCGCTATATAAGACACATATGAGAGACACATATGAGAGATTCACCCCCCCCCCCTCCCCCACAAACCCCCCAAACCCCATGATTATTCCCATAATTATTTATCTTTAGTAAAAAACTAAAATCCACCTTGAGAAGAGCAGGGTGGCAGCAGAAACCAGAGAGATCCCTCCCCCCCCGGACCCCATGATTATTTCCTTAATTCTTTATAAAAAAAAAAAATCTACCTTGAAAAGCACAGCACCAGCCATTCTGTGTCGAGGCAGGGGACTGGGAGGAGTCTTCCTTATTTTTGCTGCTCAGCGCTGCCCGGGACCCGGCCCGAGCAGCAGCAGCAGCTTAGTTAGGGACTGGAGCAGGGAGTCACGTGACGTGACCCCATCGTTTTCGCGGCGGCAGGCCAGGGGGCAGACGCAGGACATGGCAGCCATGGGCAGGCGCCGGACATGGCGCCGGACAGGTGAGCAGGGCAGCCAGGGGCAGGCGCCACACATGGCAGCCAGGGGCAGGCGCCGGAAATGACATCCGCCGGCGCACACTGCCCTGCGTTTGTGAAATAAATGATTGCAGGGCAGCAGGACTCCACTTCATTTGCGGAGGGGGGGCGGCGCCCTGCGCCCAAACTGCGCCCGGAGCGTGTGCTCCGGTGGCTCCGCCCTCCCTACGCCTCTGGTCGAGTTACAACCCCCAAACGCCGGCTTCATGTCATTCCATGTGCGAATGACTTGTAATAAAAAAAAAAAGATTGGATTTTATTGCAGGATAGCCTCGCGCATGCGCTCTACCATCCCTACACATGCCCAATTGATCGATATTTACATAGAGCTGGGAAGCCGGAGTTGTCCACTTATGTATCAGGTAGCACAGTAATTACAGCAGCGGTTATGTGTAAAAAACGAAAGTCAAAATTCCACAGAAGAAACATGAAAAATTGAATGCATAAGATCAGAAGTCAACACCTATTCTGCAGAACAGTTTGTGAAACTGTAGCTTCTCTCTATTTATGGGATCTTAACACAGAAACATCTGCTGTGATATAGAAGCATCTGTTGATAGCTGTACTGTATGTACTTTAAAAAAATTTAGGATACAGAGACATTACACGTTTGGGCTGATGCGGAGATGAATCAGTTTTGCCTACCCTCCCGGAATGACCGGGAGGCTTCCATAAAATCGGGTCCCCCTCCTGGCGCCCCAGAAAGGAGGAGGGGCTAAATATACAAATCACACCCTTTTAGCTCTACCCCTCCTCATAGACCCAAGATTTGCATTACTGGGGGCAGGGCTTGATGATGCCTACATCAGGCCCCACCTCAGAAGTGATGCTGACAGTCTCCTTGAGGAAACTTTAAAAGTATGCACGTAAGACTGATGGGTGGCCTGGCTGAAGCCGAGAGCAGTCGCACCATCTGTGAGCTCCTGCTGCCCGGTGGATTTACCTTTTCCAGGGGACCCCCTGGATACCTACAAGGGAACTGTCCCCGTACTGTGTGCCCCCTGACCTGTGGTGGACGAACTTGGTGGGCGTCGCGGAGTCGGGGGACCCGTTTTCGGGTCCTTGCGGATTGCGGCCTCCACCTCACCCCCCTCCCTGTGAGCTGAGACCTGCTGAGCTGCCGGAGATCTGTGTCGGGCGGCTGCGTGGAGAGAGCGCGGCGAGCGGCGCCTGACCCTTACACCCGCCGCCAGAAACAGCGGGTGAGTCCTGAGTCTCCCCCTCCCCATCTACGGTACCTTGCTGCTGGACGGCCAGAGGCTCCGACCCCGCCGCTCCCACTATCGGCGGCCATCTTGCTTTTCGCGAGTGGTCGGAGCCGCGCATCCCGCTGCGTGTGGCTGATCCCCTGAGGCAGCCTGTGACTGGGGGCACCCCTACCGATTGCTGGGCACCCCCTGAGACCTAAACGGGGACCCCTGTAAGCCCTGCCTGCACAGGGAAATTGCATTGCCGTTTGGCGGCGGCCATCTTGAAGGTGGCACTCGCCTCAGCTCCTAACTACAGTACTGTGCCCAGCAGCCATATTGGAGGTGGCTGCAACTGCCCTTTTGAAACAGGAACTTCTAATATATATAAATACCTTGCACTGCTGCCAAATCTGTCACTAAACACACTGACACTGCTTTGTGTACAAAACTCCATAGCATCATACTGGAGGGGGCTGCAGCAGGCCTTTTGAAGCAGGAACTTTTAATATATATAAATACCTTGCACTGCTGCCAAACCTGTTACTAAACACACTGACACTGCTCTGTGTACAAAACTCCATAGCACCATACTGGAGGGGGCTGCAGCAGACCTTTTGGAGCAGGGTCTTTTAATATATATAACAACCTTGCACTGCTACCAAACCGGATATTACTCACACTGCAACGGCTCTGTGCACCAAACTCCGTAGCACCTCTGAATCATAGATATTAAACTTCTGATGCTCCTCTCCCCACAGCGTCAATTCGTGTTTATACTATAACCCAGAGACAGCCCCTAAACACTTTTAAAGCTGGCTTCTCCCATTCACCTTGGACACAGTCCCCTCACATGATGTGATTCAAAGGCGACGCGCTCCCCCTCCCCCCCCCGCTCTTGGAAATTATAATAAGCCCAAGGAGACCTATTTCAAGATAACAAAACGAAACCCACTTAAACACAATAATTATTATGCGCAGAGCGAGCACGCGGACCAACAAAGGTGCTCCACACGATATATCTAAACACTTTTCACGTAAAGAGAAATTAGCTCCCGCTTCGCCACTACCGTCCTCTTCACCCTCGCAAACGATGGACCCCAAAGACGCCCCATCTACCAAAGAAGATATCCAATCTATCCAAAGCATGATAATGGACCTAAAGAACTCTTTCACCTCAGCTCTTCAGTCAGCCATTGGAGAACTAAAATCAGACATATCCGCCTTAGAATTCCGCACCACATCGGTAGAAATACAGTTAGAAAAACACCTAGAATTTCAAAACAAAGTGGGCGAAGATATGTACCATCTGTACGGAGAACTGGACTCTCTTAAAGAGAAACTAGAAGATAGCGAAAATCGCGAAAGAAGGAATAACCTTCGAATCCGCAATATCCCGGAAACGATATCTACATCCGAACTTGAGCCATACCTCAAACGGCTCTTCATTTCTTTGGTGCCATCTCTTACTGAACCGATGATTCAAATAGAGAGAGCACACCGTGCATTAAGACCTAAACCAAAGGACTCAGACCCACCCAGGGATGTTATACTTCGGTTCCTCTCCTTCAAAATTAAAAACGACATCACACTGGCAAGCAGAAACTCCTCATCGATCTTGTTCGAGGGAGCCCGCATCCAAATCTACCAAGACTTATCCCCAGTGACAATTGCTAAAAGACGAGACCTACGTATCGTCACCTCAGTGCTGCGGGACAACGGATACAAATATCGTTGGGGTTTCCCTTTTCGCTTAATAGTGGACATTGAAGGAAAGGTTCAAACCATCCGTTCACCCGAGGAAGGTCATCGCCTACTACGTAAGCTCCAGCTGGTGCCCCCATCTGGAACTGATCCAGCAACCACTAAAACCTCATCCCCGGGATGATTCTTCTCTCATCGGTTTGCTCCCTATCTATTTATGTTGGAACCAATACGCCTGAACAAACACTTTTCTCTTCTAGGCTGCATTACATTGGACTACCCCAGGGTATGGTACAGTTTTGAAAGTTAAAGTTATAGTTTAACCTCTTTACCGCTCTGGCTGTTGGAATATCAGCCAGCCAAACTCTGAAATTCAGTACTAAGTTGTTAACGTTATGTATTGGGTTTCCATGTACGCGGCCCTGCCCGGTGTGCTGGACGCAAGTAAAGCGATACTAAGTGGTTATTATTTCACGCTCCGCGCCTGCATACCGGTCAGCGTAGCGTCCTTCATTACACTTATTTACTTGTTGGGTTTCTGGGCTCTGTTTGGAGTTGAGTATGACCTACTTACTACTGTTCAAATTCAATGGCGGGGGGGCAGGGGAGCCGTGCCTTTCTGGCAGGCCACCCTCCTCCTTTCATTGGGATAACTGTTGTGTTTTCACCTGCTGGGTTTGTAGGACCCTGCAGGTTGTTGATTATTTATATATTTCCCACCAGTGAGCTCAAGTTGGAATAGAGCTCAACCTGAGTGGACAATTTCCCTGGTTTTCCAGAGTATCTTGTCCACTTATTTTTTACATTTTTTTTTTTTTTTTGTATTATTTCCCACCCCCCCCCCCTTTTTACTCGTCCGCCTTTCTTTCTTTTCTTTTCTCTCTCCTCTTCTTCTCTTTATTCTCTCCCCTCTCATCGGGGTCTGGGGCCTCACTCTAATTAAACTCTTAAACTAAACTTGGATCTACCTGTACTATGCCTCTGCAGTGTGTATCCATAAATGTTAAAGGCCTTAACACGCCTCAAAAACGCTCTCATTTGCACAGATCGCTAAAGACCTTACGTAGCGATGTAGTATTCATACAGGAAACGCACCTGAAAGGTAGTTCTCACCCCTCCCTGTCATCTAAATCTTTTCCTCTAGCATGGTACTCAAATAATTCAACTAAACGATGTGGTGTAGCTACCCTTATTAGAAATTCTATCCCCTTCCAATTTCAAGAGTCCAAATGTGATAGTGAAGGTCGATATCTTATAATTAGAGGAAAATTTGGACATGAAGAGGTTACACTGGCCAACATATACGCTCCTAACACAGGGCAAGCTAAATTTTTTAGGAAATTTTTTAGGGTACTTGAAGTATTTAGACGAGGTAAAACACTTATAGGAGGGGATTTCAATACGGTTCTCACCCATATGGATAAATCTGGCCCTGTACAAGGTAATCAAATCCCAAACTCATCCACGCTACGCAACTGCATTGCCGGGGCGGCCCTGTATGATATATGGAGGTGTCTTCATCCCACTACTAGAGACTATACATTTTTTTCTAAACCACATGATGTTTACTCACGTTTAGATATGTTCCTGGGTTGCTCCTCCTTATCCCAGTCCGCCCAGAGCGCCTCAATAGTCCCCCTTACGTGGACTGATCACTCGGCACTAGTTACTTCCTTTGATATATTTGAAATCCCCACCAGTAAACCCTCACGGAGACTTAACGAAACTGTGTTAAAGATTCCACAATTTCAAGAGTTAATTAAAACTAATATTCAGGAGTATTTCGCTCACAATCTACAAGATGACTGTAGTGAATCAACAATTTGGGAAGCCCATAAGGCAGTCATAAGGGGGACCATCATCCAATACCTATCTAGACGGAAAAAAGAACAAGAAAAGCGTATTCAAACTCTCAATGCATCCTTAACGGAACTAGATAGGGAACATAAACGTACCCACTCCCAGCAAATCCTGACGAAACTTTCAAACACACGAGCCGAATTACAATCTCTTTTAGCGGAAAAAGTGGAACGCTCACTACGCTGGGCCAATCAATCGTTCTATGACAAAAGTAACAAGGCCCACACCCTTCTGGCTAACAAACTACGTGCGAAAAAAGCGAACCAAACAATACATTCCATTAAAGACTCCTCAGGTAACCCGACATTTGACCCTAAAAGAATTAACAATATTTTTTTAGACTACTATAAAGCCCTATATAACTTGGAGACTCCTCCAGATCCCGCCAACCAGACTCTTAAGATCCGTCAATACCTAGACTCATGTGCCCTCCCCCACATAGATGACTCAGCAAATTTGATGTTAAACGCCGATATTACGTTAGAAGAATTGGAGGCAGCTCTGAAATCCCAAAAACCGTCTAAGGCCCCTGGTCCCGACGGCTATCCGATGATCTATTACAAAACCTTTGCACCACAACTCACTCCGCACATGGTCTCCCATTTCAACAAAATCATGAAGGGAGCCCCTTTCCACAAGGACTCCATGAACTCCCGTATTATTGTCATCCCGAAACCCGGCAAGGATCCTACATCTTGTTCTAACTACAGGCCTATCTCACTCATTAATACAGATCTCAAGCTTTTTGCTAAGATACTGGCTTCTCGTTTAAATTCAGTTTTGGCCTCACTGATAGACCCAGATCAAGTAGGATTCATCCCGGGCAGACAGGCATCTGATAATACTAGGCGTACTATCAACCTGATACACCACATCACCTCTTCTAAAATTCCAGCAGTTGCCTTAGCACTCGACGCCGAAAAGGCGTTCGACCGTATCTCCTGGCCCTTTCTATTTACGACGCTTTCCACCTTTGGCCTTCAAGGTCACTTTCTCACGGCCATTAAAGCCCTCTACTCGCAGCCCTCATCGACAGTAGCGACTAACGGTCTAAACTCCTCACGGTTTCAGTTGAAAAATGGTACTCGCCAAGGCTGTCCCCTTTCACCCCTGATTTTCGCCCTGTGTATCGAGCCCCTTGCAGCGCGTATCCGTGCTAATACCGACATAGGAGGTATCACTATCGGACATAATTCGTACAAGATATCGCTTTTTGCGGACGACGTCCTCTTAACCCTTTCGAATCCGCTGATATCTCTTCCCAACCTCCAATCAGAACTCAGTCTATATGGTTCCCTCTCAGGCTATAGAGTTAACCACACCAAATCTGAAGCGATGGGGTTTAACATCCCACCCCAAACATATGCTTCCCTCACCTCATCCTTCCCCTTCCTCTGGAGACCACAATCCATTAAATATCTCGGCATAAACATTACCAAAACTTACTCTGCTCTCTACAAGGCCAACTTTGACCCCATTATTAAGGTACTTACACAAGACATGATTAAATGGAACCGACTATACATTTCATGGATAGGCAGAATAAACACCCTCAAAATGAACCTACTCCCTCGCATTTTATACTTATTCCAAACAATCCCAATCTCGGTACCGCGCTCAACTTTTACCTCTCTCCAAAAAATGTGTCATAAATTCGTCTGGGCCAATCGTAAACCAAGAATACGGCGCTCGATTCTAACCAAACAGACCGCTCTGGGGGGACTGGGATACCCTAATCTATATGCATACTACGTAGCATGTCAACTTAATCATATTATATCCTGGCATTCACCACAAGGCACTAAGAAATGGGTGGATATTGAAAATGCCCTACTTCAGGGAACCCAACTAGATTATTTCTTGTGGCTCCCTAGATCCTGCAGACCACCCTCGGCATACCTTATACCCACGGTAAATTTTACAATACGCCTATGGGACAAAGCGTCAGCTAGCCACAACTTGTCTTCTCACCCATCCCCGCTGACTCCAATTTGGGGCCACCCGGCATTTATCCCGGGAACCGAACGCACTATGGCAGACACATGGCGATCTCGCGGAATTACCAGATTTATCCATCTCAGAGGCCAAAATGCCCCGTCCTCCTTTGAGGAATGCAGAGAGCGCTTTGGAATACCCCACTCTCATAACTTTCAATATATCCAAATACAAAGCTTTCTCAATTCTCAAACGAGATCTACTACAATGAGACAGCCCTCTTCATTCGAAAGGCTATGCTTATCCTCTAGTTGCAGCAAAGGGAACATCTCTACAATTTACCACTCAATTTTGGCCCCCGACCCACCAACCCGTGAACCACATGAACTAGCCTGGGAAGCAGATCTTTCCCAACCAATGGAAGACGAGCAATGGGAAGAAATTAGATTGCGTATAGCCAAATCCTCCCTAAGCGTAGCAATTAAAGAAACGTGTTACAAGGTTTACACCCGATGGTACTTAGTGCCCACCAGGCTACACTCCATATTCCCCGCTACATCGAACCAATGCTGGAGGCTATGTGGACAAGTAGGTTCCTTTTTCCACACATGGTGGACCTGCACCTCTCTTCGTCCATTCTGGAACCTGGTTGAAACCCTGATTAGACAATGTTTGGGACAAAGGCTCGACCTCTCCCCCTCTATCGCCTTACTTCACGCCCCTATCCCCGACCTCCCTAAACATCAGGATAAGCTTACCATGCATATATGCATGGCAGCCAAATCTCTAATAGCTAAGCACTGGAAAGATACCAATGCACCCTCCCTGAATGCTTTGATAAATAAGATTAACTACATAGCCGAGATGGAATATATCACTAGTCTCCGGAACAATTCTGTAGCCAAGTTCCACACAATATGGTCCCCGTGGTATCTCTCTCGTGTTCTACCACTACCCGGACTCCGCTGAGAGGGCTCTTTCTCTTCCTCTTCTTCTTCTTCTTCCTTGACTCCTTCCTATTATATACATATATATATTTATATATTTTATCTTTCTTTCCTTCCTTTTTTTTTTTTCTTTTTCTTTCTTTACCTGTTTCCCTATCACTTCACTCTGCTGCATATACTTAGCGATTCTTTCGACCCATTTAAATAGATAAATGTTCATATGTATGTAGGTACGTACATGTATACAAAGCTCTGAATATGTTTATGCATTTGCATACATGTCTTTCTCTTCCCCTTTCCTCAACCCCCCCCCCTTTTTTTTTTTTTTTTTCCCACCCTCCCATCTCAATCTCCTTTAACCAACTTTCATGGTTTTGTATTAATATTGTATTGACCATAAAACACAAAATCAATGGCCACGTTGAATAGTATCTAACATTATACCCATACTGAGTGTCTTTTTATATTCTCTCTAATCTCTCAAACGTATATAATGTACTCTAACTTACTATGCAAATTGCTAATGTTAAGTTGTTATGCCTGGCCATTCTCAATAAAAATCTATTGAAGATAAAAGTATGCACGTATGAGATGAATGCAGGTTTTTGCAGGCGGCATGCTCTGGGACTGAGCAAACACAAGCCCATGCGATGCGAATGTGATTACAGCTTTACATAAACACTGTGATCCTGTTTTCCTGAACACTGGCTGCCCCTGCCCCTGTCTCTCCCCACAAACATCTCTGTTAATCAGGCAGGGGCAATCGCATGTCTGCACCCGTGCAGCTTCCCGTTAATCAGAAAACTGCGCAGATGTTCACTATGCACTGTACAGAAAGCACTGGTGGAGGACCAGGGACAGGTCCATGGGGGCATAACACAGTCACTACCATACCCATGTGCTAATGCTACAGCAGTGCAGCTCAGGGCAGGGAAGTGTGAGCTGCAGCCAGCTGGCCACATACAGTCAGTGAGCTGTTATACCCAAGGTGTAGTTGCCCAGCCTTGTACTGGCCTGCTGTTCTTTCTGCAAATCTGCTGCGAGGAGACTGAAGGGGTGGGGGTGCACAGGGAATATTCAGCACCCATAACAGCACTGCAAAGGGGGACAATGCACCATGGTTGCCAACCCTCCTGCATTCTGGAGACTCCCTGAAACAGCAGCAATCTCCCTCTCTCCCTTTGTATTTATTTATTTATTTATTTGCAGTTTCTTATATAGCGCAGCATATTCCATTGTGCTTTACAATTGGAAACAACAGTGATTAAACAAACTGGGTAGATACAAACCGACATGGAGGTAGGAGGGCCCTGCTCGCAAGCTTACAATCTATAGGGATAATAGGAGGGATACATAAGGATAGAATTCCATAGCATGGCAGTCCCACCAGATTACAGGACAGTCCTGATGGGATGCAATTAGATATGAATGCTACTGGAGGTTGTGTGGGGGTCCTGAATATGATAACCTAGCCCGAAAGGTGAGTTTTCAGGGAACGCTTGAAAGTTTGGAGGCTAGAGGAGAGTTTTAGTGTGAGTGGAAGGGCATTCCATAAGGTGGGTGCTGCCCGACAAAAATCCTGCATTTGTAAGTGGGAGCAAGTAATGAGTGTGGATGAGAGATGCAGATCTTGAGCGGAGAGGTCGGGTTGGGATATATTTTGAGACAAGTGAAGAGATATAAGTCGGTGTAGTCAGAGTGATGGCTTTGTATGTAAATAGAAGTAATTTATATTGAATGCGGTAATATACAGGCAACCAGTAGAGGGACTTACAGAGCGGATCAGCAGACAATGAACTTCTAGCCAGGAAGATCAGCCTCGCAGCTGCATTCAAAAAGGATTGTAGCAGTGAGATTCTTTTCTTAGGAATTCCGGTAAGGAGGCCATTGCAATAATCACTACGTGATATAATGAGTGCATGGATTAGAGATTTTGCAGTGTCTTGTGTAAGGTATGGATGAATTTTGAATATGTTTTTTAGATGCATATAACATGATTTAGAGACAGATTGAATGTGAGGAATGAAGGACAGTTCAGAGTCGAGGATGACCCCTAGGCAGCGAGCTTGTGGAGTAGGATTAATTGTTGTGTTCTCAACAGTGATAGAGATATTAGGTTGGTAACAACTCTTGGCTGGTGGGAATATAATTAATTCTGTTTTGGAAATGTTGAGTTTGAGGTGGCGAGATGACTTCCAAGATGAAATGGCAGAAAGACATTCAGAGACACGGAGCAATACTGAAGGTGACAATTCCAGGGAGGAGAGATAGATTTGAGTATCATCAGCGTACAGATGATACTGGAATCCAAAAGAGCTGATTAATTTGCCAAGCGAGGAGGTATAGATTGAGAAAAGAGGAGGACCTAAGACTGATCCTTGTGGTACTCCAACAGACAGAGGTAGTGAGGAGGGGGTTGAATCAGAGAAATTAATTCTGAAAGAGCGATTAGATAGGTAGGAAGAGAAACAAGAAATGGCTGTGTTCTGAAGACCTAGCGATTGTAGTGTTTGTATAAGAAGAGAGTGGTCGACAGTGTCAAAGGCAGCTGAGAGATCTAGAAGAATAAGTAGTGAGAAATTGCCTTTAGATTTAGCAGTGGCCAGATCATTGATTACTTTAGTCAGTGCTGTCTCTGTGGAGTGTTGAGAGCGGAAGCCTGACTGAAGTAGGTCCAGTAAGTTAAGAAAGTGTGTGAGGGGAGTGTAGGCAAGTCTCTCAAGTAGCTTGGAGAGGCATGGGAGCTGAGAGATAGGACAGTAGTTAGAGAGACAGTTTGGATCAGAATTGTGTTTTTTAGAATGGGAGTAATAAGTGCATGCTTGAACAGAGAAGGAAAGATACCAGTAGAACTACTACCAACTAGTAATTGTCCCTGAAACTAGTTTTCTAATGTACTGTAGGAAATTATGCAATGCACCCCTTAGCAACTGAGCTGGGTCCTTGCCAGGGGCTTCCAACAAACCCCTTCTCTGCACCCCTGCTTCTCCATGACCTTTTCACTCATCCAGAACGCTCATGGGAGATGTTTTTATGAGTTTCAAAAAAGGTCACCACAGTTAGGAAATTACAGGTTAGCACTGATGCATTTGTTCCTTAAAAGTTACATCAGTGTTTTCATACAGTAATAATGAGGTACATTGTATTTGCCCTTCTGAATAAAGATTTGTATATTAAATGACACATCTAAATTGAACACCTATCACACTGGGAATAACAACACTCCAGTAGTGCTCAGGTAACTCCTATTAAAACAGCACTTACATTAGTACATGAAGTGCCTTCTCAGCAGGAAATATGAATCTTGCTGTGATCTATTGTTTGTGGCTTTTTAAATGTGTTATCCTCATTCCATTAAATACATTCATCCCACAAGTGATTAACAAGAAAGAGCAAAGCTTAATCTCACTTTTTCTTTTTCTATCCCACAAGGATTTCTCTTAAAATTGCTGAAATCATTTCTTTTTGCTGACTGCGAAAGTAGCATATTGCAAAGAGCACTTTTGCCAAATTGTAAAAGCTCCGCTGGCAGCCGTGGGATTTGACAATATTAAATAATAATTAACAAACGCAAAGCCTTGTGGCTGACTTTGAAAGTACCCAGTGGAGCCCAGTCATTTACATATGAGGTATACATCTGGAATTTCTAAGAAGTGTGACAACACACTGTACTATTTACAGTAGTATTACTTTTAAACAAACATGGGTAATTAAGTTATAAATAAGAAAGCAGAGTGCCAGCAGATCAGTCAGGATGGCAGACCCTTAGCCCGGCAGCTGCACACATTAGCAGTAGCTGTGTACATGTAAGTGAGCTTCTGCCAACCCCCCCTCTCAATATATACCTGGTGTTTGCCACTGGTAAAATGAAAAGCATAATGTTACTTATGTGACCAATGTTGTCATGCTGACTAATCAATGTTCCTATGTCTGGGGAAAATACAATTCTTTACAATCACCCAAAATTTAATTTTTAAAATAAAATTATTTAGTATAGGATTAAATACAAGTTGTTCATCTAATTCACCCATAGTACCCCCCCCCCCCCCACACACACACACACACACACACATACACACACACACACACAACAATGACAACAACAATCTCTAGGTGGTTAGAATAGAATTGGTAAAAATAATAATAATACATTAAATTAAGTTGAGTGGTTAAACACCATGTTATATCATACAAAATTAAGATTAAGATTAGGAAAGTGAGGTAAATTTACTAAAATGGGATTTAGATCTTAGGCATCGCAAGGAAAAAAATCACGTCGGTCGCATCGCATGCGGCCAAAAAATCGCATGCGATGCGATCGACACGATTACCGCGATTTTACATAGGGAACAATGTTAAATGGCCCAATTGACCCGATTTCACATAGAGAACAATGTTAAATGGCCCACAGACCCCAAATACCCACGCTGAAGTGTGAAATGGCCCCCCCAATTGTTAACGCCACCCCACGATCAACGTCAACCCGAAGCGTGGCGATCGCAGCGAGCCCGCGAGGGGCGGCGGTACGCGTCCTCCGACCTTTTCATACCCCCACTATCCATGTCGGCGTGGAGTTGAGAATAGAAAGTGTGGCGAGCGCAGCGAGCCACCGAGCCCGAAGCGTGGCGAGCGCAGCGAGCCCCGCGAGGGGACGCGGATACCTTCACAGCTATATGCGTCCCCTCGCGGGCTTCACAGGTATCCTCGTCTCCTCGCGGGGCTCACTGCGCTCACCACGCTTCGGGCTCGGTGGCTCGCTGCGCTCGCCACACTTTCTATTCTCAACTCCACGCCGACGTGGGTAGTGGGGGTATGAAAAGGTCGGAGGACGCGTACCGCCGCCCCTCGCCAGGCTCGCCACGCTTCGGGTTGACGTTGATCGTGGGGTGGCGTGGGGGGCCATTTCACACTTCAGGGTGGCTATTTGGGGTCTGTGGGCCATTAAACATTGTTCCCTATGTGAAATCGGGTCATTTGGGCCATTTAACATTGTTCCCTATGTAAAATCGGTAATCGCGTCGGTCGCATTGCATGCGATTTTGGCCGCATGCGATGCGAGCGACACGATTTACATTTTACCATTCATTTCTATGTAAAATCGCGGACATCGCATCGGTCGCATCGCATGCCATTATAATGGCATGCGATGGCCGCGATGGGCGCCGTTCTAGGAAACAAGTACTGAATCTACTTATTTATTTAGCACCTTCTAGAAGATAATAGATAGTACCTGATTGGTTGCCCATAACAGTATCCTATCTAAAAAAGAACTCCCATCTTAGGAAATGTCCCCTACTGTATTATAAAAAATATTTTGTTGTTTATTGTGCTTACTATGGAGGTTATTCTGGTTGGTGCGGTCCGTTCCGAATTCTTTCGGAGCGGACCACACGCCACGCTGTGTGGACATTGTAAGAACAAACGCCCACAGGTCCTCCGCATTCGGAAGGACTCGCTCTCTAAGAAGAGGGTGTGTTTTCGGACAACATCCAAACCGTGCGTGTGCGGTGGGAACACAAAGATTCTGCACAGTCTTACAGCGTCAGAATGGACGGGAAGCTGGCCGTATGCACCAATGCGGTGTATTTCCGCAAAACTCACGACTATTATCTGAACTTATAAATCTGTCACATGACACACTTATGCAATTAGGCTACCTCATAAAAAAAAGATTGTTTGTAATTGTAATCAATTAAATCCTATTTGATACTTAAACACATTACTACCACTTTACATTAACCCTTACATCATGTGAAGTGCTATTCAATCATTGTTACCCCTTTAAGTAATGGTCCCTTTAGGCAGCAATGCTTCCAATTGAAGCAATGAAAAGAGTGTAATTAATGAGTAATGAGTAGAGGAGTGGATTGTATTGTGTTCAGCTACCAGTGCTTCAGGTGCGGGCGTACTAATTGGGCGAACCGAATGCCTAGCACATGAACAAGTGGTCTCCGCAAAGTGAAACTTGCTTATGAAGACCGCATATTTCATGCGTGTTGGTTCGTTTGCAGTCGGTGTGCTGTCCGAATGCACGCCTACCAGAGTTCGTGCACGTACGCCCATATTTACGCCCAGTTTTTCCCACGTGAAACCACGCCCTTGTGTAAGTCCGAATGACGCCCAAAAACGCCCATATTTCCCGAGTCAATTCAGTGGATATTTCTGTACGGTATTAGTGAGAACGAGTACGGAGACCATGCGTGGCACATAGTGTTGCCTACACATGCGCAGACGGCTAAAAAGCGCCCTCCGAAAGAATTCGGAATGGACCAGAATAATGCCCTATGTGCTAATCACCATTTAGATTATTCAGTATGTCTACTAAGCAGGCAGATAATAGGATATGCAGCACACCTACTGTAGCTACGCCCTTGCTCCCAGGACAATCCCAAGAGATGAATCATTTGCATGCGATATTAACATCATAAATGTCAGAGTTGTTCGCTGTGGGTGCACGCACCCTAAGTCTGCACATGCGCAGAAACGCGCCAGGGCATACTCAGATGCGCAACATCGGTCCTCCTTGCATGGAGGACAGAATGAATTAGAATAACTCCCAGAGTTTGCAAGAAGGCACTGTTCAGTGAATACTTAGCTCCGGGGATTGTTAGGATCGGGATAGGTACTTATGTATTATCTGGGCTCCCATGTTAAATGCACCCCATTTTTTCATACCCCTACTATCCAACTACGCATGGAGTTGAGTTTATATAGTGTGGCGAGCGCAGCGAGCCACCGTGCCCGAAGCGTGGTGAGCGCAGCGAGCCCCGCGAGGGGACGCGGTCTCATAAGAAAAACGGGAGCCCAGATATTACATAAGTACCTCGGGATATTCCCGGGCGAGGTTCCTCCTTGCTTGTCCTTTCTTACCAATTTATGGGTATGTATAGGAAAAAAAATTATATATTCGTTTCAGATTTACAGATTCAATATCACAGTTTTTTGAGACATATTTATTGAAATCTTAGGTATAAGACAGTCGTTCTGTAGCGCACCTAACTCACATCGGGTTATATGTTTCCAGACTCATCAAGGTTTCTTTAAGTGAGTATAGATAATGGCGTACCAGTACTCACTGTCTTTCTTGTGTTGCTCCTCCTATCATGGTATCTTTAAAATGGACAGTGGAGTTCGATGTTGATAAAAATATTTTTACTTAATAAAAAACTTTATAAAAACTAAATAAATTATAACAGGGAATCGCATCTACCCTGGAGAAGCCAGCAAACAGTGAACCTGGTCAATACGGCCGTGAAAAGAACACAGGTCCTCCAAAAGTGGATGTTTCCTTCTCTCCAGGATTTTACGATGCTGAGTGTCCCTTCTTTGGCTGTAAAATGTCTGGCCTCTGGCCAACGTGTTTCGGGAATGCAGGTTCCCTTTATCAAGGCAAGCACTACAATCACCAGTAAAATCAACAGGAGTATATTGGTGATTCCTACGTTGTTTGTGTTTTGTCTATGACCTAAGTGTAGTAAACTTTGGCTGTGTATCAGGAACACAATTTCAATAACTGTTATTTCTGTGTGACCAACCTGCAATGAATAGTACTATTACTGGCGATGTAACAGTAGCACATCATCAATATCTGTAACAATTGGTGCAGCAGATAATACAATAACCACTGGCTGGGAGACAGAAGCATACTGTCAAGATTTCTGACTTTACTGTGACCAAATACATGCTTACCTTTCCTGGCTATTGAAGGAATATATATTGTTACCATCTGCGATATTTATACTTAACCAATAATACAAATATTTTGTTGCAATCTGCTAAGTGTGTCTCCAGAAAACAGACACAGTCTGCTATTAGGAGACACTCTTTGACTATATTTAGTCCACAGACACACCATATCTGCATGAATATCGTCTGTATGCAAAGGAAAGAGGTACTGTTAGAAAACCCTGACAAATGCACAGGGTGTTATCCTTTTCTCTTATGTAGGGTACACACCAGGACGACCCGCTCACGATGCATATCGTGAGCGGGTCGTCAGTGTCTCGTCCGACCCGCTCACGGTGACGCGGGGGGGCACGACCCGCTCACGATGTGCACCGTGAGCGGGTCCGATCCGATGGCGACCCGCACCCGGCTGTATGGTCGTCATTGAGATCCTACCTGCAGCAGGTAGGATCTCAATAACGACTGACCGACCCGCGGGACCGCGCATCGGATCGGTATAGGTCCACACCAGGTCAGAAAAGGGCTCAATCAGCACACAATCTACATCCAATTGGTCGGAATTGGATCTAGATTGTGGGGATCGGGCCCTAGTCGTCCTGGTGTGTACCCAGCATTACTCTACTATTTACCTAGCAGTCTCCTTCTCATAGGGAATTTAACCCTTATTTACACCAGTGAGAATTCTCCATCACCAATAGGGAATACAACCCTCCATAGATACTATTTTTTGAGAATTGGTTACAGGCTACCCAGGCCGTACCCCACCACAGGTGAGAATAGGTCTCACTTGACCTCCCTCACTCTAGGTGGGTAGAACCATGTGTGGAATCCAAAAACCACACTCCCTATGTTTTGTGGGTGCTAGGGATTCTACCCACCAGTATAGTGAAGCAGCTACATCTAGTGAAGCGTCAAAGTGACCCCTAACAATATCTCTTCCACTGTTCCAGTGAATATCTTCCCCGCACTTTTTAGGGAATTTTTTGCAAAAAACACCCTGAGACCATGCCTGTGCATGGGCCATCGGCTACTACCCTGAAACCTCTGCACTGCTCACACTTAGTATACTACCATTTAGGTGATCCGGAAAGCTCATGTAATATGATCCAAGTCTCTTGGTCTGTTACCCCTGTATCTGCTCTGTGCTGTAAATTGTAACTTCCAGCATTTCGGTTCACAGGATATTTAGAGGATCAGATTTATACAGGGAACACAGCAGCTGATCACCTGTCACCGAATGGAGTTCTTCACTTCAATTTTCTTTTTTTACCTTTTCTTCCCACTGTAATCAGCCTGTGGTCTCTCACGATTACAAAATTGACCACAGGCTTCAGCTCTAAGTACGTGTTTGCCATAATACGTAATGGATATTATGATGTGTGGCTTAACGTGTAATCGGCATTGTACATTTTTGATGTCCCTGTTTATCGAACATATTGTGAATTTTGTCTTAATCCGTGTGGCATTATGTGAACTTTGGCTCAAACCTTGTGGCATTATGTGAATTGTGGCTCAATCTGTGTGGCATTTTTGGAATTTTGACAATCTGTGTAGCATTATGGGAATTTTGGCTTAGTTCGTGTAGCATTGTATGAATTTTGGCTCAATCCATGTGGCATTATGTGAATTTTGGCTCAATCTGTGTGGCATTATGTGATTTTTGCTCAATCTGTGTAGCATTATGTGAATTTTGGCTCAATCAACTACACTACACTCAAGGACACCCCCCCTTTTGAGTGGCCACACCTTCTTTTCCGGAACGCACGCGCCAAAGTCACTACTACATCCTTCACTTTGACGACGAGGTGGACCTGTGGCCAGGGCCTATATTTAATCCCATTCCTGCCCTCTGCTCTCTCTCTCTCTCTCTCTCTCTCTCTCTGCTCTCTGAGCATGCACACTGGTATCACTAACACCATCTCTCCCCCTCCACTGTAATATTCTCCTGGATCCGCCTCAGCAACATGCATAGCTTTTGCCAGGGGCCATACACACGGAGTGATTCGTGCTTCATTTCTAAGCGATTTAGACAGATCGCTTAGAAATGGAACTTTAATCGCCCTTTGTATATTCCCCATAACTCCTCAGACCAAAATAACATTGTAGGAAAGATAAAATCACCTCACACTTCAAATGCTAAATATTCTTTTTCATATTAACATTTCAAGATAACACATTTCCTCCTCATCAAGCCATTATGTGTTATTGCAAAATGTTCTTGTAATACAGAACCCTAACTTATCACTGTGGAAATGTAATGTCAATTGTGCGAAAACACAATCTAAGATTGATATCATCCACAAATAAGCCTGGAGTGACTACAATATAATCTATTTTATTATTAGATGAACAGAAATGCTAATTCAGCCACACAACATACATATTTTTTTCTTTATAAAAATATGACCAAAATGAAAAATACTTAAAAAAGAGAAATGCCTGAGGAAGCCATCTGATCACTGAGGAACACATTGCAGGTATCTAAGTGAAAACGTCATTGAAGATACTAGGTGAAATTTAATGCCGACCCAAGTTCAGCGGCAGTGTGAGCTGTCCACCGGACTCCAAAGTTTTTTAAAAGAGGAATTAACTTACAAGGGATGGTTTTGCCTTGTAAGTTACTTCCCCTTTAAAAAAACGTCCGGGGCCTGAGAGGCTGCAAAGTGCCAGGCGAACCTCAGAATGTTCTCATTATCTGAACTGGAGGGGTGGAGGGGAGGTTGTATGGGAGACGGATCTTAGTGTTTACATTATTTGGGTTCATTTATTAATTTACTTTCTGGATTTTATAAAGGTCTGTTGTGCATTGTGAAATGACTCCTCACAGTCCTGTGTTACTTATATTACATTAGTGTCCATAAGGCCCCCATCCACTTGTGCCATTTATCCACTTTTCATCCGAATCTGAGATCCTGGAATGCGGTATCGGATGAAAAGTGTCCATTCACCTGCTTTTCCTTTGACTCCAAGCCAAGGAGTGTTCTTGCGAAGCTCGGATCCGAGTCACAGATCTTCCAGGCTGCCATGAGTATTTATCGCAGCATGTAGCCATAAATAGGATCGCATATGATCCATCGTATGCAAAAGGACCGCATACAATGTTTCGTATGTGATCCTGCCACCCCAGCAGCTGCCAGGTGAGTTGGTGGGGTATACCTCACAGTAGTGGATGGGGGGCTTAAGATGTTTGCTTTAGTTGTTTGTACACCTGTCTTCAGCTCTGTTTTTCTCACTGAGAGCACATTCTCTGTGAGCAAAACTATTAATCTCCACCCATGTACGCACAGCCACCACAATGGCCACTACAATGTATTATAATCGGAGTGCACATGGCTTCTTCTCTACCAGATACATTGCCGCTAATATATATTGCATCAGGCAGTGCTGCAGCTGCCTACACCTTGGGCTCCGCTCAATCCCTATCTCCTACAGTGTTTGCAGGGGTGTCATTCCTGGGTGTCAGGAATGATGAAAAGGAGAAGTGATGAATAGGAGCTCTACCTAACATTGTGTATAATACCTGGCATAAAGTAAATAAGGGGATGTACTGTGGCATAACCAATGTAAGCTGCTCTACTGTGGTGTATCAAGTATAATGGGTTCTATTGTGGCGTAAAATGTATAAGTGGTACTACTGTGTAGTTTATTGTGTATAAGTAGTACTGCTGTGTGGCATAACGTGTATTAGGAGTACTAATGCTAGGTGAAAAATGGACACTGCTGTGTGAATTAATGTAACTAAGACTACAGATGTGTCCACTGCACTGCCACAACATACTACAATCACCAGCAACATGTTAAGAGGACCCATTTATACTTTTTGTTGCTTTGTGTTTGTGCAAACCCAGGTCCACTTGCATACATTTGCCTCCCAGGCTAAAAGTTGCCAGCCAGCCCCTGCTCGGAATGCCTCAAGATGATGCCCTGGTGCAGGTTTATACACCAATTGATGCCCCATCCACATTGTAGCTCTTCCCACAAAATCTATATTTGCTTACCCAAAAATTTTTAGGATTGGGCCGGCCCTGATAGCACCCACCTCATCGGCTTCTGAAGAACATCCCTGTATCAACCGGCCACATGTAGAACAGCCTTGAAGGTGCTGCATGCTGCCTCTGCAGTTAGCTCCCCCTGCTGTCAGCCAGCATAGTGGCAGCCTGTCTCTCTCTCTCTCTCTCTCTCTCTCTCTCTCTCTCTAGAAGACAGCGGCCGGGAGCCACACAGCCTGCCAGAGGCTGCATTTAAAAATAAATAATAAAATCTCATATATCATAACATTATTGACTTGCAATAATCTTTTACATACGGAGGGTGACTTTAGTTGAATCGCTCCCTTGCGCTTTCACACAGGGGAGCGATTTTTAGAGACTGCCCATGCAAATAAGTATTTATGCACATGTGCAGCCTCTGTGTGTGAGCGGGCACATGAATGGATTATTCGCCGGCCGCTTGCACACCGCAGTGTTGGTCGGGGGCGTAAGTCGGTGCGCTGTTGTTGCGTCCATGGAAACGCTCAGCGTTTCATAGACAATCCCATGAAAATGCTGGGTGTTCCCATGGAAATTTACCCATTCCGCAGGTGTGGGGGCCATCAGCAGATGTCAGCTGCCCACATGCTCCCCGCACAAGCCACTTGCAGATGTAAGACACCAGAGAGGTGTCTTACTGTATATCTGTAAGCAATTGCAAAATCAATCCATGGTCGGCAACCAAGAACTAAGCTCTCATTTAACTCACCAAGCCTCACTTCTACCTCTTTACCATTGAGCATTTTTATAACAATAAAGATATTAAGAAGCAAAATATATAAAAAATAATAATAATAATTCCAGATTTTATTTCAAGCTAAATTTTATTTTTTTATTTTTTACTCTGCATTTTAAAATAGTGAATTCTGGACTGAAATTGGTTCATAATTACTTGATTACTAAGTTGTAATATGATTACTTGATTACTAAATTGTAATAGGATGGCAAGATGGCCGACGCCTTGTGATTCACATAGAATCATCCTTCAGCACTCAGGAGAGGAAAAACCCCCTGTGGAGGAAACTTCTGGGGACCCATGGCTGAAGGACTGCCCGTCCCTCTGGGCATTAATATGCAGAGGATGCCAAAACTACCCACTACCTAACCCCGTGTAACTTTTTGACTGGTGAAGAACATCTTCATTTCGATGGGGCACATATGTCCATGGTGAGAGATCTATAAAAAAGAGAGAGAGAGAGAGACTGGTGAAACTGGTATGGGAGACTGAGAGACAAAGGAAGAAAAGACGAAAAAATAGAAAGAAAGAAAGAATGAAATAGAAAGTAATAAATAGAAAGACAGGACAAAAGAAATAGAAAGAAAGGTCGAAAGAAATAGTAAGAAAGAAATAGAAATAAATGAAAACTCCTGCTAGTGATCTGTGTAGTGCCAGGTCCCTGGATCTGTATGACTGAGACAGCAATAGTGTAGCTCTGATAGAGGCAGGAACCATTATGACATCACAGCATAATCTCACAGATCCCACCAGACAGGCCAAGACTGATTTGATGCCTCTGTTGTCTTTTACATGACTTACTTGTGTGACTTCAATCCTTATATAATATTGCATTCACATCAAAATGTTATTATTGTTATGTCGGGATTTCTCCTTTAATCTTGAGCTCATACAAAGCCTCACATTGCCAAATTGTCACAGTTGTTTTGTTGTTTTTTTAGTTACATTGTATCAGTGATCACCTCAGTTATGGATATCACTGATTGTTTTTGCTGTTTGGCCCTGCGCATTTGTGCTATGATCCACATGCAAGCATGTTTGATAATCGATCAGCTTACGGTTAGGTTTGAATAACTCCCCATATTAAGAGGCCCGCAAAACTCCCATAAGACACCTACTGAACGGCCAGAGTTGCTTGCTTTCAAGACCACAGTTACCACCCAGGAATACATGTTAATTTTCCACAAAATTCCTATATTTATAGACCATATAAAATCATTTTTATTGGGCAGCACATACAGTACTCCTTTGGACTTTGGATGGGCAGGTGGCTATTGTCTAAAACTGACCATTGTTTATATTTTTGGCAGGTGTCTACCATGTGCAGTGGAGGATTGTCTATATGGTAGCTAACTTAACCAGGGATTGGCCCATTACCCAGTAGAAAGCAGGTGCAGAATATCATAGAGTTAAACAGTATACAATTAACCTACCAGTATATAAAATTATACTGGTAGGTTAATTGGCTCGCCAAAAAATTAACCCTAGAATGTTAAGGTCCATACACACTGGGCGACTATACCCAGTGTGTATGGACAGCGATGATGTCAATCACCGCTGCGGGGAAAACCGCTCAGTGCATACACAATGAGCGGCTTTCCCCCTGCCCAGCACAGACAGAGGGGGGAGGACGGCGTTGCATAGCGCAGAGCTATGCAAAGCTGTCCTCAGTGCATACACACTGAGCGGTATTACCAGCAGATGAGCGGCTTTCCCAGTGATGATGCGGGAGAGCGCAGCAACGCTCACCGCTCATCGCCGGGCTATACACACTGGGCGGCTTTGAGCTGAAAGACGCTCAAACGGTGTTTTGATTGCCTTTCAGCTCAAAGTCACCCAGTGTGTATGGGCCTTTAGAGTGTGTGTGCATGTACATGTGGTAGGGAATGTAGATTGTAAGATCCACTGGGGCAAGGACTGATATGATTGTTCAAATATTCTCTTTAACCAATTGAGTGGTATGCCGTGAAATATTCCGGGCATACCACTAAGATGAAGGTGTGCGCCAGTGGTGCCTGCAGCTGTGCACCACTCGAGATTTCGGGTGCCCGAGTCTTCCCAAGCCGCCCCAAGGAGCCCAGGCGTACAATCGCCGAAGCAGAGAGGAGTGGGGGGGGGGGGGGGGGGACAGCTGGAAAATAAATTGTAAAGGTATACATATAGTGGTGGCAGAAGGATATATAACACAACTAGCGGTAGGGACACGTTTCAATATTGGTACAGTTCAACCATTTTTGGCCACTGCCCATGTGCAAAAAAACCTGTTGGCCCCTATAGTGCGTGTGTTCCACTGACGGAGTCACTTGTAGTAGAGCCAGCAGTGCACAATCATGGGCATTCCTTTGCAAGGCCTGGGAGAGAGGCTGAAGTGCTTGCAAAAAACAGTGTCTCATGGCATACTGTGTTAGTGTCACGGGTGTTTCAATTAATGCAACTGTATTTCCAAAAGCAGATACACAGTTACAGATACAATGTTTCATTTATTTTAGAAAAATTTACTGAGCAGCCCATAAATTGTTACAAGTGTCAATGGTGCAGACAATTGTGTTCTGATGGTGAAGTGTTCTGATGGTGAAGTGTTCTGAACAGCCAACGCAGTTACTCTATGTTGTGCCCTGGTGCACAAAGGAAGGCTGACATTAGCATTTGCATATTATAACTCCCTTTGCTCCGACAGTGGCCATTTTTGCAAATGCAAGTAGAGTCCACCTCTGAATCTATAATCTTTGATTATAATCTTAATCATAGGTCGGATGACAGAAGCACACATGCACAGTATCACACTTGGGGCCTGATTCACATTCAGGTGTAATTTTGCGAAACTTCACAAAATTGCTACTGCTGGCGATAGCGTGCAGGGGGGGGGGGGGGGGGGGATCGCCCAGCACAGGGTAAGACCATCCTGTTTCCTGATTTCCTCCCCGCAATGTGACCCCAAAAGCAGATGTCACACACATCCGAAGCACTCGCACATTATCGGCCACCCCCTGGCTGCGCAGCTTTGCTGCGAAACCAGGTGCAGGCTGGCCATATATCAGGTCGCAGGGGCTGCGTGTGAAGTCCAGCAGCCACCGTTGCCATCCCTCAAGAGGTCTGGACCAGTGTTCCCTCTAAGCTGTGCGCACGTGCGCGCGCACACACCTTGACGAGCATGCGCACAGACATTACAACTGAGCGCACAAAGCAGCAGTGGTCCTTTTTGCAGTTGTGGACTCAATTAATGTGTGTTTCACCCATTAACTACATTGTGTACTCTATTTTGAATGTTTAAATGTTTAATATAATTTTGAAGTAAAGTTAACACATATGCTGAACGTCATTTTCCAGTTGTATATAAGTGACGCACAAAAATGTAAATTTCATTCCAAAGTTGCACAGCCAAAATCTTTAGCCGCACACAGCCTTTGTAAAATTAGAGGGAACATTGGTCTGGACATGTCTGTGTTGTCTGGACCACTCACACAAAATGGTTGGTTGCCCCACCCTGTCACTGGCCAGTTACCGCCCCCGTCATTCTGAAACTGCAGTCGTCTGTGATTGCAATATTAGGGCTGGCGCATGCAGGCTCCTGAGCAGAAGCAGGGAAATCGATGAATAGCAATTTCTGTACTTCATCGTCAGGGTCTGAATCAGGCCCTTAGTTAGGTCAGAGGTCACACTTTAGACGAGACAGTATTGAATTATTATTATTATTATTATTATTATTAATAATCTAAGAAGACCATCAGTACTGAGTATTCAGCAAGCATGAAATGGATGACAGAAGAAAGTTTGATAGCTTCATTACAGTAGCACTGAAGAATTTAATATTAGGGCATCTTCAGAAAAATACTATTTTAACATTCCTTTCAGCAACAAGCACATGCATTCTTCGCTCCTGATCTCCTTCTAGAACTTCTTAGATGTGCACTCTTTAGCCAACTGCTTATTTCCAGCCGCCTGTTGTGACACTTCAGATTTTCTAGGGCCTTGGCAGTTATGAGTCACCGTTTGCAGATTATATGAATTTCCATGGCAACCAGATGATCTGAAGGGAAATAATGACTTCCTCTTTTTTATGCACTTTAATTTTAGAAAGCAGGTATATGTGCTTCTTTAAAGGTGTTTACTTCTTTACAGAAGCAAACCAGGGTTGCCTACTTTTGAAAAAGCATTTCAGGGAGAAAAGTAAAAAGCCAGGGGGCGGGCCTTGCATCACTTGGGGTGAGGGGCTAGCATTGCCAGGTGGCGGGCCTTGCATCGCCAGAGGGGGTTGGCGGCGTCATTGCCGTTATCTAGCGCATGCGCAATACACATTGCGGAAGCCAAGCGGCACTTGTGGGAGAAAGGGGTTCTATTACTTGAGTCCTTGAGATGTCCCAGGATTCTCACAGACATTCCAGGATAGTTGGCAACCCTGGTATAGAGTGTGCCTGGGCACATTATGTGGGTGTATAGAGTGAGCACATTATGTGGGTGTATAGAGTGAGCAGAGTCGGCCCTAACCAATTTGATGCCCTAGGCAAGATTTTAGCTTGTGCCCCCCCAGCACCGCCACTAGTTCTGCCTCTGATCCAGCACCTATCAGCCAGTAAAACATAACACCCCTCACCCATAGCATTCCAAATTTTACAGAGCCACAAGTAGACATTTTGGTGTCCTGTGCTAGCAGGAAAATTGGCACCCCCTATATTTTAAATGGCACAACATGTGCCAAAGAGCATAGGGGAGTGGTCACACAATAGTACCCCGCATCTACCACACTGTTCACAATGTTCCAAGAAACTGTCATGTAATTTAGGGTATTCCGACATTATGCTGACAGTGACCAAAATTTCGATATATTTGGGGCGTTGTAGTATAATCAGTGACCTATGATCCTTATTACCAAAGTGAAGCAGGAAGCTACACCTTCAAGATTAATGGAATGAGTGTAGCATAATATGGGGGCATAGATGGACAGACACACAAATGGGAGGGTGGACTGATGGGCAGAAGGGAGGGTGCATAGACTGACAGACAGGAGGGGTAGGAGACATAGACAGACAGATAAAAAGACAGAGCATTATATGGGGGTGTAGACAGAGAGAAGAGGGGCACAGATAGACAGATGGCAAGGGGCACATATGGACAGACATGGCCCGAAACCTCTAACTACAGTATATGTGTGCAGCTGCTATGAGGCCAGATGGATTAGGGGGAGTCCCAAAAGAAATCTCACTACACCCTCTAAAAAATATATTTGTATTTTTAATGACTGAGTGATGAGTTGATGGTGAATTGAGAGGGGAAAGGAAGGGATAAAGTCAGCACAGGGAATGGTAAGTTGTGGGGGGCACAGGGAGGGGTGAGGTGGGCACAGAAAGCTAATGGTGGCACAAGGAAGGCTAAATGAGCTCTGAGGAGTAGGGGTATCTG
The DNA here is from genome assembly GCF_055691185.1 of Crinia signifera. Taxonomy (NCBI): domain Eukaryota; kingdom Metazoa; phylum Chordata; class Amphibia; order Anura; family Myobatrachidae; genus Crinia; species Crinia signifera. The sequence continues at coordinate 227,435,647 of NC_139221.1, forward strand.
TCAGGCGGAAGAAAGGATGCCCATCACTGAGAACAATCACCCCCACTCCCCCAGAATGAGGGGACTCCCATCCCCCCAGAATGAGGGGACACACCCTGGTGCCCCATCATGGACAGCAGCATCACCCCATGCACTACTGACCACTGTGCATGTTGCAGCTCCGGCGCTATGGGAGTGCCGAGTCCACCTCCAAGCTCCAAGCAGAGCATCACTAGCTTCTCCTCGAGCTGCATACCAACTCCTCCCACTTGATATCAGGGCCCGGGTGGCACGGCAGCTGCCGGAAGTTTCCCCATCCTCCTTGCACAGCATCAGGCAAATGCCAGGATTGAGAGACCTGCTGGGGGAGGGGGCAGAGCTACACAAGAGTGAGACAGCCTGTAGTGCTCAGGTAATGCTGACGACTTTCTCTCCATTGCTGCGGCTGCTTGCTGGGATTTCAGTTAATGTGAATTCTCTTGTCAGGCAGCCGCAGGGGTGAGCCGACCTGGTGGGGGTTTGGAAACGGCACAGCAGTCAAAGTGCCGGTATGACATACCTCCCCGTCCATTACCTCCTCTGCAGACTGGAAAACTACTCAATCTCCTCCAAGGTGCAGCTAATCAGGGGTTTCCCCAGCCGCACCCCCTGCCGGCAGCATGGCAACAATCCACGGCATCTCCTCCATCCTGCGGCAACCCGGCAGCGGTCTCTCCCCGGTGCCAGTGAATAAACACGCGCAGCTCAACTTAGTCTGGCAGCGATGACGGCGCCGACGCGCATGCGCAGTACACTTCGCGGAGGCGAAGCAGAAGCTGCGGGAGAAAGGGGGCCTCTTCCGGGAGTCCGTGAGATGTCCCAGAATTCCGGGAGTCTCACGGGCATTCCGGGAGAGTCGGCAACCATGTAGCAAATGAGTTCCGTATTTCATTAATGTAATCCAAAATAACACTGGGCAAAACCATGTGCACTGCAGGTGGGGCAGATGTAACATGTATAGAGAGAGTTAAATTTGGGTGGGGTTTGTTGAAACCAAAATCTAAATTGCAGTGTAAAAATAATGCAGCCAGTATTTACCCTGCACATAAACAAAATAACACACAAATCTAACTCTCTCTGCACATGTCACATCTGCCCCACCTGCAGTGCACATGGCTTTGCCCATTTTGAGAACAAATTTGTACTGTGATCAGATCTGAATAAGGGCCATTGTCATACAACTTACAGCGCAAGAACAGTCAATGAGAACTGCAACGTCCCAGTTTTGTGTGTCTGCTTGTGCTTACTGCAAATTGTAATATTAATATGAGTGGAGCTTCTAAGAAAGGAAAAGCATTTGCAAGCAGAAAATGTAAGAGCAGAACACATATAAAGTTAACTTAACTTTGATAAACTGAACAGTTGACGAGTTCAAATAAAGGTATTATTGCTTCATTCCTATTTTCATTTATTTCACCCCCATTCACTTTTGTGTAGAAGTTCATGGGGAGGGGAGAGAGGCAAAATACCACCCAACAGAAATCATGGGGGTAACTGCCCCCCTGTGCCACCATGGTACCCATGCCTCTGACTGTGGAACTATGTACACTAAAACTTCTGTGTGGCATAATGTGAATTGGGGCACTACAGTGTGTTTAACGCTTTGTGCTACAGGAGCGTCTATAGATGATCATTTTAAATAACATTGCTAGGATATTACAAAAGTGAGTGAGTAAAGATTCGCACCCCTGGACTGCAGCAAAGTTGTTACCAAGATATACCACACCAGAGACAATTGTACAGAAAAAGGTAAAAACTATTGCGCTGTCCATATTGGATGATCACAGAAGTGAAATGAATCCTTCTTTGGCCAAAAAGGTTCTCCAGATGAAAGGATTAAAACATATGGCAAAGGGCGATCGGTCAGAGAATATTGGTTATGGAATTAACCATACACAGTACCCAATCTGTGTTACTGACCTGCTTCCCTCGCCCTGATTGCACACAAATGTTTCTTTCAAATCCACAGCCAGGCACCAGGTTCCCATATACATAGGGCTTACCTTGAAAAAGGGCTACCCATAGCCCGAAACGCGTAGGTGAGGAGGAACAAGCTATTTTTTGTCCAGGGACCCTTTCTGCCGGTTCCATCCAAGGCAGACCCACCCCATTTTTTTGACACCCATTATTTTAATCTTTTATCTTGTATATGTTGGCGATTTTTTATCTGGATCCTGTTTGTCAAATAAAACCATTTTTTACCTGTGGACTCTGAAGTATCCGTGTATGGCTTACCGATACCCAGGATTGGCAACCAAAGAAACCCCTATGTGCATATAGGGCATAGACATAAGGTAAGCCCTATGTATATGGGAACCTGGTACCTGGCTGTGGATTTGAAAGAAACCTTTGTGTGCAAATAGGGCGAGGGAAGCAGGTCAGTAACACAGATTGGGTACTGTGTATGGTTAATTCCATAACCAATATCCTCTGACCGATCTCCCTTTGCCATATGTTTTAATCCTATCATCTGGAGAACCTTTTTGGCAAAAGAAGGATTCATTTCACTTCTGTGATCATCCAATACGGACAGCGCAATAGATTTTACCTTTTTCTGTACAATTGCTAGGATATTGACAATTTTATTGGTCTCCCCAAATCTCAACCCAGCCCAGTTTATCTGAGAGCTTTGATGTTCTTTTCTTCTTCCACTTAATGGCCCTCATTCTGATCACCATGCTCCACACTCCTCTGCGTGTTTGTGCAGGGGAGTGATGGTGAGCAACTGCGCATGCGCATAAACTGTTATGCTTATGGGCAGCCTCTAGGTGCGAGCGGGCGCAGTGATTTGTTTGTTCGCCACCCTGTTCGCACCTAGCAGTGTGGGCAGGGGGTATGGGGTGGTGGGCGTCCCCATGAAAATGTTGGGCGTTCCCATGTAAATGTGCCCGTGATGCAGGTGCAGGGGCTGGGCATCTGATGTCAGCGGATGTCAGCCGCCCGCCCACTTCCCATACCGGATGCCCGCAGAGATGTGTCTTACATCTGTGAGCACCTGCAAAATTATGATTTTGTCCCCGCACGCAAGAATGCGAATAGATGATTATGCTAAACATTCATTCGCATGCTTTGACGGGATGCAGTTAATATCCCGGCGGTTGGGATCCCGGCGTTCAGAATCCCGACGCCGGAATCCCGACCGCCGAAATACCGACATATTCTCCCTCCGTGGGTGTCCACGACACCCCTGGAGGGAGAATAAATTAGTGTGCCGAGCGTAGCGAGGCACCGGGCCCGCTATGTGGCGAGCGCAGCGAGCCAGCAAGGGGGGGCGATCCACGTCCCCCCCTTGTCGGCATTTCGGCTGTCGGGATTCCGGCGTCGGGATTCTGAACGCCGGGATCCCGACCGCCGGGATTCAGTACTGAATCCGCTTTGACGAGCGAGGGGGGCGGCCGTTCACGCGGGCGGTGTTAAAATGACACGCAAAGCTGCGAATTTCGCAGCTTTGCATGTCAACCAGAATGACCTCCAATAGTCTGGCCTCCAGAGATTAGCACTGTTTTTAGCCCTTTCTTTGTACAGTCTGGTTACCATTTCCCTCACCACCAATTTAGGTTTGGCATACTGTATGATTTTCTGCTACCTATTACTTTAGGTAATACGAGGGTCTCATTGGATCCTGGTGGTCCAATGCTGTCTGACATCCCTCTAGTATTGGAATAAGCAGAACCCCAGAGCTACCCAATCTAACTACTTTAAATGTCAAGATTCTCTTTTCTTAATCCTTTGAGTGCCAACATTGCTATGAGCGTTCCATAAATGCCAGCATCGCTCACAGCGATACAAACTACTTTTAATTGAAGTTTAGTTAAATATTTCCCCCAGAACAGTCCCTGTGAGCGACGCTGGCATTTTTAACAGATATTTTGAGGATCTCTCACAGCAACCTTGTCACACAATGAGGGACAAGTGCTCTTGGATCTTCATCGATGAAATTGCTCAGGTTTTAACCTAAACATCTCATTCCACTAACATCCATTTCAGTTACCATTGTCTCCTTTGTGTGAGTGTTAATTAACATTCCCCCCAATGCTGTGTCACCGCCATTCCAATGCTGTGTCACTGCCCCCTGCTGGCACTTCCCTGGATGTGACTGCAGTTTAAGTCCTCGTAAATAGCCACTATAGCACTTTTCGGTGGGTACCACTATTATGCCCATAGTGCATACACACTGCACTGAAATTTCATTATCATGCATATTGTTTAAAATATCTCCCAGTGTGTATACACATTAAAAGTTACAGTAAGGGGGTTATTCAGACCTGATTGGTTCTGTGCTAATTTGTAGAGCCCTGTGATCAGATAGCTGCCACCCCACCAGAGTGAAATGCAAGGCTGCGAAAGGCATTCACATCTCACTCACCATCGGATGATTTTTACAGTGTTTGCAGTCAGTGTGTAACCCTGGACCTACTCAGCCGGTGCCATAGAGAGAGGCTGATCGGGGCTGGAGCTGACGTCACATACCCTCCCTGAAAACACCTGGACACGCCTGTGTTTTTCCTGACACTCCCATAAAACATCCCTTTATCACCCTCAAATGCCAGCTTCCTGTCAATTTGCAAACAGCCTGCATTTAAAGATGACGTTGGATTTTTTCACATTCGATCGATAATTGTCAGGCATGCAAATTCCCAGCTAATCCATCAGGTCTGAATATCCCCCTAAATTCTAAACCAACTTCAGTTTCATAATCTAGAATAAAAGTAGAAAAGAAGAAAATAAAATAATATACAGTACTGTATTTATAATTAATTAATGTTGCAGTACTTTCTTAAAATATTCTACTCCACCTTGTTCTGAATTAACTTGCGCAAATTGTTTGATCATCATTTCCTTTGGGATTCCAACGTACCTATTTAAATATAGGCTGGAAAGTCCATGAATCTCTTTGTGAATTTGGTTGCCATGGAGCAAAATTAATACATTGAAATTTTCAACGCTGCATAAATTACTACTTCTCACTTACACTGAACATTTTAATTATGCATATTCATGAAGAATTGTGTTTGACTCAAAAATATCATGTGTACTATTTCTTGCAAGCTGTGTTCCCATGAACCTACTTCCTCCTGGTGTTAAGTTGTCCTTGGCATTGAGTAGATGTATACACACTGTAATTTTCAATTTGTTAAGAGCAAAACCAGACAGAAGGGCATTTAAGGAAAGTTTTCCTTCACTAAGCAAAAAAATTTGTTTTCCGTGAATAAATATTTTGAGAGCAATCTTTTTAAAATACTGTAGATGTTTACTACCTTGACTGCGAATATTTACTGCTGTCATGTCAATTAGAATGCATATTTTCAATGCTCCACATCCACACCCATTATGTGTTTATCTGTGTTATGTTGACAATACATAAATATGTAACTAGCAATTTGAGAACAAAGCACTTGAATACATGAACAGCTGTTCATTGTCACATTTAGGAAAATGTTTGTCATTCAGGCAGTTAGGGCTGTTACTAGACAATGTGGCTACCGGTGTGAACACTAAAAACTTACCTACTTTAAAAAAATTGCCTTTGGTGCATGCGCCAAAAGGGGTGTGGCCTCACTGCAAAGGATGTGGTCCTTGCAGGAAAAGACTACCTTACACCAGGGCCGGTGCAAGGCACCGAAGCGCCCCAGGTGATTCGGGGTGGGGGCGCCCCGGTGCCGGGGTACCTGTTGCGCCGTCTAGGGAGTGGGCAGGGGGGTCCAGGCTGGCGTCTGACAGGAGCCAGTCCTGCAGTGGTGTCCTTGCCGCGCGGGTACCTCCTGCGGCGCTGAGTATAAAGCTGGCGGCGGTGGGGGGTCCCTTCAGTGAATAAGAATTAACTAGCGCTATGCGGCAGCGTGGGAAGCGCTTCTGTTTTGAAAACACTGGCCGCACGGCGCACACTGATTGGCTGAGATTCAGCCAATCAGCGTGCACCGTGCGGCCAGTGTTTTCAAAACAGATGCGCTTCACGCGCCGCCGCATAGCGCTAGTTAATTCTTATTCACTGAAGGGACCCCCCACCGCGCAAGCTTAAGCTTTATACTCAGCGCCGCAGGAGGTACCCGCGCGGCAAAGACACCACTGCAGGCTTCTGTCAGAAGCTGGCATGGACCCCCTTTGCACGGGGGGCGAGGGGCGAACTGCCGCCCTCCAGTGGCCGGCGCCCTAGGCGAATGCCTAGACCTGCCTAGTGGTGGCGCCGGCCCTGCCTTACACTGACAACATAGTGCCCCTTTCAATATATTATGCCTCACACATGTGTTTAAAAGGGGAAAGGGGTTTTGGGATTGTTTCTGCACCAGATATATGGATGTTTGTTGTGGGAATCCCCAAATATTAGTTTCTGGGTTGAATTACAGTGCAACTAAAGTTGGGGGTGCTGTCAAAGACAATAAGAAAGTACAAAGAAGAGAGACAGAAAAAGGATTGTCTTTTTTGCTGGTGCACTTGAGAAAGAAGAGAAAGAATGTATAAAATATACCTTTTATTTGTTATATTGTTAAAACCGTTTGGTACTTGTGTATTATCACGGTGCCCGATTTCATCTAAATCATACGATATCGCATCTGATTTATCGGCCGATTTGCGGGCGATTTTTTGGCCGATTCGATCTGAGATTTTGCGGCCATTTCCTGCCGATTTGCATGTTATTCCATCCTTTTACACCCCCAGGTACTATGCGATGGTATGCAATGGTATCCGATGTGATTTTCAATGTTAAATGCACCCCCATTGTTAACGCCACCCCCACTATCAACGCTAACCCGAAGCGTGGCGTACGCGTCTTCCGCGTCCTCCGACCTTTTCATACCCCCACTATCCACATCAGCTTGGAGTTGATTTTAGATAGTGTGGCGAGCATAGCAAGCCACCGAGCCCGAAGCGTGGCGAGCGCACATGTATTCCGCGTCCCCTCGCGGGGCTCGCTGCGCTCCCCACGCTTCGGGCTCGGTGGCTCGCTGCGCTCGCCACACTATCTAAAATCAACTCCACGCAGACGTGGATAGTGGGGGTATGAAAAGGTCGAGATCCACTCTTAATGTAATGGCACTCAAAGCGAATTTGTGCCACTTGTGACATTCTCATTCAATAACACTGGGGCACCATGCAGCAAAAATAAGAAAAATAAGACAAATTAAACAACTCAATTTTTTACACAACACGTGCTTCTCATTTTATTGTATCGTCTAATGTTTGTTAAATATAATTGTTGGTTTATAATTTCACTTAAACGGTTTTAACAATATAGCAAATAAAAGGTATATTTTATACATTCTTTCTCTTCTTTCTCAAGTGCGCCAGCAAAAAAGACAAACCTTTTTCTGTCTCTCTTCTTTATGCCTCACACAGTAATGCCCCTATCATCTTATTATGTCCCACACAGTAATGCTCCTTGGACCACATTATTATATTATGCCCCACACAGACAGTAATGCCCCTTGCACATATTTATGCCACACACTGTGATACCCCTTACAATTATGCCACAATATCTGGGGTTCCATGATACTAATGCTGCCCTGCTGTCCCGGCACTGTTGCAATGTTTGTGCCTACCAGTGCCTTCTTTTCAGTCTAGTAAATGTCCATCCCAAAATGGCCACCACCTCCTCTAGTAACCTTAGAAGTATCCCCTATGAACTGGGGCCATTTTGGGTTGGACATTTTTTACAGTATTCTATGCAGATTGCTAGACCGTATGGAGTTTGTGTAGTAGAAAGTTTTGCAGTGTCTAAACCTTAATCAACCTTGGTGAAAAAAGACGTAAAAAGATTTGATCATTTATTTCCTTACAAGTATATTGGACCCACCTGTGTTAACTCTGTCTCCATCCTGTCCTCCACAGAGGAAGGTCCCAACTGCTGTATCTCAGCCCCCTCCCTGCTGCTCTGTACCACTGCCCCCTTCCCCTCTGAGGCTCCATCCCACTGACTCCAGCCTATCCACCCACCCCAGCTTGCATACTTACAGTACCTTGCAACATGTGGCAAGACTTACTCTTCCAGACTTTCCTGTCCTCCCGACAATGTGGCACACAACCAGGCTTCCACCACTTAGGGCACTGAGAAAACAGGAATGATCATCTATAATTATTACATAGATGTGTCACTTATTTAATTTAATATACGTTGCTCTGGACTCACTTTCCAAAAACAGGAAACACATTGTGAATCATTTGTTGTGAATATCAACAGCTTAGTTATCACAATAATCCATGTGTAATCCTTAAAATTACCTTTGGAGGCAGTAGGGTGCCAACAATTATAATTTCTCCTTCCACAAAGCTCTCCACCTAGGGGGCAATTCAAACCTAATTGCAGGGCAGCAACTTTTAAGTTTGCTTTGTTCACCTGGGGACCTCACGCATGCAGACAGTGTGCCATGCACATGCATGGTATCCTGATCATACACAGGGCTGCAAAATCACAGACTAGTTACAGAAGGCGAGATGCACTAATCTTCAAAAGTGATAACATGGGGAGTTATAAACAACCAACCAATCAGCTCCTGCCTGCTATTTTTAAAACACAGCCTGTGACATGGCAGGTAGGAGGAGATTGGCTGGCGGTTTATCACTCTCCATTTTATCACTTTTGAATCTTAGTGCATCTAGCCCATTGTCTGACTTACCAAGTAATGCCATCTTCCAATACCAAACTCCAAATATTGGGCCGGTTTCCTGTGTCATATAGCTAAATGCAGGATACACAGAATAAGATAAGAAGAATAGATTTAACTTTTGGTAAATCCATTTTTTTTTTGCTTTGACTGAAGCATCTATTTCAAAATTAAAATAGAGTATGTGTCTTTATATAGGAAGTTACAGCAGAACAGCACTTCATAATGCTATGCGTTTCCACTTTATTGAAGCTTCTTTTCTTTTTACTTTATTTTTCCTATTTTGCTGTACCAAGTAAATTCATGTATTGCATTTGAAAAAGGAACACATAGCGACAGTAAATGGACATTATAATGACAATTGGGGTAATTAATCACTTGCAGAGGCATTAACTCTGTGTGCAGGAAAACAATAATCACCAGTATCTTCTGTTAAAGCTTTGTGTATTTTTTTATTCATATTCTTCACTTCATAAATTAAGATAATACTGCAGGCTAAGTGATGTTTTCTTCTAACTAACGGTTATAAGCAAAAATTAAATACAAAAAAACATGAAAGTATTCAGGGCCATATTAACAATGCACATTTTGGTACTTGTGTATTATCACAGCGCCCACTACTCCATTTGCGTAGAGGGCTATTCAGGGTAGTGAAATCACATCACATCGCATTTCATGCCATATTGTATGGCATGCAATGCGATGCGATTTTCCTATGTAATGTATTCACTGCTCTGTGTCAGTGAATCCATTAAAAAGATAGGATGCGATAAAAAATCGCATTGCATCGCATGCCATTATTGTATGGCATGGGATGCGATGAGATATCGGTTTTGATGGAACCTAGAATAATGCCATTTAATGGTAAAATTACAGATAATGTCATTTATTTTTGCCCCCCACCCCCCCACTATCCACGTCATCCTGAAGCGTGGCGAGCGTTGGGGGTATGCACCCGACCGACCTTTTCATACCCCCACTATCCACGTCGGCGTGGAGTTGATTTTATATAGTGTGGCGAGCCACCGAGCCAGAAGCGTGGCGAGTGCAGCGAGCCCCGCGAGGGGACGCGTAATACATGTAACATAATACACGTCCGCTCGCCACGCTTCAGGCTCGCTGCGCTTGCCACACTATATAAAATCAACTCCACGCCGACGTGGATAGTGGGGGTATGAAAAGACCGGTCGGACGAGCACCGCCGCCGCTCGTCACGCTTCGGGATCAAGTCGATACTGGGGGGGGGGGCATTAATAAATGACATTATGGGGGAAATTTACTAAAGGAAATTTGTAAAAAATAGGTGTATTTGTATCCAGAAATACACTTATTTTTGACATTTACTATCCCGAAAATACGGCAATTCGTATTCGTATTTATAGCACAAAATGATTCAATACGAATACGAATTGCAGTATTTTCGGGATAGTAAATGTCAAAAATAAGTGTTTTTCTGGATACAAATACACCTATTTTTTTTACAAATTTCCTTTAGTAAATTTCCCCCAATATGTCATTTAATGCTATAGTACATTAAATGCCATTATAAGTGTCAAAATCACATCACATACATACCATAACGGCATGCGATTTCACTATGTTTGCGTACGTAGTAAATTCGGGTGCCTTGATAATACACAAGTACCCACATTTCAAATACACTATAACGCTATTTGTTCTTACAATGGTGCACTTTGATTTGCTACCCAGCGCACATTAAGGAGGTCATTCAAATCTGTTCACACGGGGGAGTGATGTTTAGCTTATGCGTATGCACATAGCATTTATGCGCATGTGCAGGCTCCGTTTGTGAATGGACTCGGCAAGTTGTATTGTCGCCGGGCCATTCACGTGGAGCAGTGAGAGCGTTGGGGATGGGGTGGCGGGCATCATGTGTCATCAGAAGTGCAGACTCCCCACCATCGGAATGGGGCAGAACTCGGACCCTTCTGAGCCAATGTGAATCAGGCCCTATAAGTTCATGTCTATCACATTCATATTTTTGTGCTTTTTTAGTTTGTTTCTAAAACAAAAAATGGTCTAATAGTCATTGGTTTTCTCTAACAAATAAGAAAACACAGCTCAAAGCCGTTATTTTGCTATACTAATATTACATTTTCCATAAGCACTCGAAATGTGCATGTTCCCTGAACCTTTTAAATACTATAAATGAATAATGGTTTACACAGATGGCTTTCCCATTTGTCAGATATATGAGCAGTATATATCGGTCCCTACAGAAATAAATCCCAATTAAAAACATTAATTGAAATCTCACACAACACATTCTCTAACTTAATTACTCATTTTATTCATAATGTCTTTTATAATATGTGTGAAATACTTAGAATATCTAAGAGATGACAATGAGGCTAAAGATGCAATAACTGCTGGGTGCCCCCCAGAAAGTGACAGGGGCGTAACTCCCAGAGTCAATGGAGGCTCCAGCCTCTGGGCCCCAAGCCCTGAAGGGGCACCTGCATGTACAGCAGCACCTGTGTTGCACACCTGTTGTTAATTGTCGATCCCAGGAGCCCTGGTACCATCTGCAATAGGGGACAGGATGGCTCCTGCCTGGTACGACTCAGCCTGTGCTGCAGCAAGCAATCATGCTGGACTCTGAGCTGTTTCGCATCAGTGAATCTTGACACACTCCATATTTGGAAAGGAGGTTCCAATCTCCATCTTGCCTCCAGGCGATTTAGATAAACTTATGCCCTTGATAGTGGGGCAGATGTTTTAAGCCTGTGAAGAGATAAAGTAGAGATAACATAGAAGGTGATAATGCACCAGCCATTTAGCAATGTTTGAAAAATTACAGGAGTTGATTGGCTGGCGCGTTATCACCTTCCACATTATCTCCAATTTATCTCTTCATGGGCAGGATTCTCTATCACAGAAATGCGGTAAAAACCCCGTTATTGGGGTTTTTACCGCATTTCTGTATTCTCTAACCTCCCTCCGCAGTGTCACCGCTGCGGAGGGAATCGCCAGTAAAAGCTGGCGATCCCCTGCAGAAGCCTATGGGCTTCTTACCGCAGCGCTGTGTGAGGGATCCGTCACGGATCCCTCCTAGCATGCCCCGCCGCCAGAGCCATAGACCCGGAAGTCCAGCAACGGCGCCGCATCGCAAGGGACAGCTCTTACCGCAAGAGCTGTCCCTTGCGTTAATGACCGCATATTTTAGAGAATATGCGGTCATTAGAAATGTGAATGCCAGCGATACTGGGCTGCGGATTTTAGAGAATCCTGCCCCATAAGACTTAATACCCCCTTCTACCAATCAATAAACACACCTACTTTCCATATTATTAGCTACAACTGGTACGAAATACAAACAGATGATAGATTTCCCCCTGGGGTCTGCATAGTCATATAGGTAATAGATAAGAATTATGTCGTCCTAGAGGATCGTACAAAGCACATATAGGCTATTAAGTTTTACAATAAAGTTAAACAATGTGATTTGTAAAACAGTCAGCTGATATTTGGCTTCTGCAGCGTTTGCTAAAACATAAGGAGTTACACCCAGGTTTGAGGAAGTACTGTATGTCCAGACACAGGTCAACTGTCTGAGAAGAACCACAGAACCAGCTAGAACCAGATTTCAACCATGTAAGGCATAAGGTACTTTCTAGACAAACAGCATTAGGGGGCAGGAATATGGGAGGTCTAGGGTAACCAAGCTTACTGGAAGTCCACTCCTTTGTTACAAAAAAATGGAAGTGCGCGCTTGCTACGCAGATCATGTCTGAACCAATATTTGGCTTCAAATCCCTCCCCATTGGGGAGGGTCATATATGAATATGTATGTCACTCATTTCAAATCCTTGCCCTGAGGGGAGGGCATGTTTGCATTACTTTGGTACAAATATATGTGTCCGTGCAAATAAACTTTAGAATACTTGCAATTATGATCCAACTTGTATGGTATCTTATTCTTGTATTCTCCTGATCAGATCAGTAAAGGTAAAGGCCCCCATACACTAGGGTGACTTGTCCTTAGGACAAGTCGCCCCCGACTTCCCCCTGAGCTTCCCCGGCTGCTCCCTGGGGGAGCTTAATTAGATTGGCACTTGATGTGCCATTTTTTACATGTGATAAATCGTCTCGATTTATCACATGTAAAAAACCCGGGGAGCAGGGGGGGGGGCTACAGATAGGGCTGCTGGTGGGAGCAGGGGGGGCTGGGGACGCTGCGGGGGACACAGGCGGCATAGAGCCGGGCAGGGGGAGCCGGCGGGAGCTGTCAGTACGGAATAAAAAAAAAAAAGCCTATACAATGAATGGGCAGCCTGTGATTGGCTGAGCGCTCTCTCAGCCAATTGCTGACTGGCTGAGAGAGCGCTCAGCCAATCACAGGCCGCCCATTCATTGTATGGGCTTTTTTTTTTTTATTCCGTACTGACAGCTCCCGCCGGCTCCCCCTGCCTGGCTCTATGCCGCCTATGTCCCCCGAAGCGTCCGCAGCCCCCCCTGCTCCCTCCACCGCCGCAGTGCGCACCGCCCCACTAGGTCCCAAGTTGGGTGGTCGGACGTGCAGCAGGTCCGACCACCCGATGCAGATCCGATGCGCACGGGACCGCGCATCGGATCTGAGGGGACATCAAAACTAGCCGATTTTGGTCCGATTTCGGGCAGATCCGACTGATCTGGCTGAAATCTGACCAAAATCGGCTAGTGTAGGGGGCCTTTAGGTGTTGCAGAGGTGACTGAATATATCGAAGGTAATTATTTACACTATCATAGATCAAGCACTTAAAGGATGAACACATAAACCCACCACAGATTACAAAACACCTTTAAACCAATACGAGACACATCAATACCTTAACATATGGCAGATCTCTTGTAAGAAATCAGCTGTATCATTATAGAGAATAACAAAATGTAAGATATTACGTTAAACGCAAAGCTCATAAAAAGTAATGTAGACCTAAGGAATCATTCCAGCCAATAGGGCTCATAGTTCCTAGCCTCTCAATCCATTACGTTTCCAACTGTAATAACTTATTCCCTCTATCTGCGACCTCATATGTTCTCTCTCATTCAAATATACTAGATTGTGTGGACATGTAAGATGATGTAAGGATAATAAAAAGCAGATCCACTGTTATTATCATCCTTTCACTGGCACTAAATTGTATATTAGACATCGGAACTCAACAATATTGGTTGCCCCTCCAAAAAACAACTAACTGACCATTGCCCTATTTTCACTCACCAATTACAAAATAACAATTACAAAATAATAAGTCTTAATGACAATAAGAAAAGACTTGACATGGCATCATCTGGCCATTGCAGTGGCTAACACAGTATTTTAAGAGGGTAGTTTCCAAATGAAATCCAAAGTCTCCCACTCTGCAGAGCATTGGAGTAAGTACGGGAGTCTGGGGGGAGCAGTAACAGCCCTTTACTGTATATAGGTCTTTTTATACACTAGGTACTGTATGGAATACAGTATTATTATTTAACAGTACAAAAGGTCTATAGTTCAGGCTGTTTCAAACATTTAAATAAGTGGTCAGGAAAAGGTTAAACATAATAAATAAATACATAAACATATTAGAACCAGTACTGAACTTTCTAATATCACAATCTCCCACTTTATGGTAAGGCTCCTGTCTCTTCCTCTTGGCAGCTACTCTCTGGTCCATTGTGATGTTTGAGGGCTCAGATCCAAACATACAGTAAATCTGGTAGAAGAAGCTGGTACACTGGGCATGTGCAGCAGCTCTGTTCTGTCCCTTATACTGCATGATGTGGTGGCAGCTCTATTGATCATATTCTATACCAGTGCTATTGTTTTCATAATTTAAGGCACTTGCAAAGAGGAGTGGGGTTTCTGTGCAACCAGAACCCCCCCCCCCCCCTGCATTTGCCTATGCATTGGACAAGCATAGCTGGTCTCTCTTGCACTTAAGCATGATATGTCGTCTTCAACAAATGTCACCTCTAAGGAATGTGCCTTATGTACCTAGTAGGAAATCTGCCTCTGAATAAGATACTTTGGGGGGTGTTCAATTCCAAATTAGTCTGTCAGCAGGTTCCCAACAGTCGGATTCAAGGCTGTTTTCGACCCATTCTTACTGTAACTCAACAGTGGGTATTCAATGTTCCTACTGTCGAGTGTTGGAATGGCTGCATTTTGTCAGAAACGGCTGCAAAATTGGCTGTAAATTCAACAATTAGCGGCTGTTTCCAACAATTCAGATTCGATTTTGAAAAAAGCTAAATCTAAAAGCTTTCAATGCTGTCTGAATCGGCAGCACTGAATAGGCGAGTGTGGAAATAGTGGCACAGATTGAATACCCCACATTGTCTACAACATGTTTCAGGCTCACTTTTCCCACCCAACAAGGTCTGTTACCTCCATATGGTGTATTAACAACTTCGGGTGATTCTGGTTGGCTCACAAAGCACATTTGGGGTGAAAAGAGGAGAGAATCAAGTGAGAGATTTGGTAAGAAATCTCTAGTTTTTTTTAAGGCAACAATCCTTTACACTGCCAAATTAAACTGGTTTTGCATTTAAATGGTTGCAGCTTTGAAAAAACTGGAGATTTCTTACCAAATCTAACACTTTCTGATTCTTTCACCCTATTACATTTCACCACTGGTTTGCTAATGGACAAAATCAGGTGCGCTGCAGGTGGGGCAGATGTAACATATGCAGAGAGAGTTAGATTTGGGTGAGCTATTTTGTTTCTGTGCAGAGTAAATACTGGCAACTTTATTTTTGCACTGCAATATAGATATCAGTTTGAAGTACAAACCCCACCCAAATCTAATTCTCTCTGCACATGTTACATCTGCCCCACCAGCAGTGCACATGTTTTGTGAGCCAACCTGAATCACCCCTTTTGGTCTATACCACCACAAGTCTTTAGCTCCTAATATGCCCCTTCTGACTTGCCACCAGTACTCTTTTTCATCAGTCTCTGTGCAGTAATTGATTTACAGTATAAACCGTTATTCCATAAATATAGTGTTTTGACTAACTGACTGGAGTAGAGCCATGAGGAAGGTAAGAAATAACTTCCCTGCATATTCGGTACCTGGGACACAGGGAGACAAGTTTGTTTGCAAAAGTACATATAATGAGCCAATTTCTACACTGTAGTGGTATCGTGAAATTTTTGTTTTACTTTGATGCCAATTACACTGCATTTTTGTAATGCTGCTTAGTCACCAATTTCCATAGGACAGCATGAGCTTAGTCTTGTTATCATGCAAAATGGAGCAAACCTGACACTGTTCATTAGTCTCTTCCTACATGAATCGAGAGTCAGTTAGTCTCTGATGACAAGTTGTCTGATCTTCCTTCACTGCCAGCCAATCACATTGATGTTAACGTGAAAAGCCATGAGTGATTGACTGAGTGTCTATGGGGATAATGTTTAATTTTAATGGACTGCAAAAGAATTATCTTGGTTTATAAAAAGAAGTCTTATGGATTACATATTAGGTAGAATTCCCATTGTAATAGTTCGCTTTAGTTTTATAAAGTGATGATTGGAATATATTTTTTACATCAATTTCATAAGAAGAATGACCATTCATCTAGAACAGGGGTGGGGAACCTTCGGCCCTCCAGATGTTGTTAAACTACACATCCCAGATTACCTTGCAACAGTTTTAGCATGGCCAAATAGCAAAACTGTACCAGAGCATGCTGGGATGTGTGGTTCAACAACAGCTGGAGGGCCGAAGGTTCCCCATCCCTGATCTAGAAGAAGATGATCTTTCCAGAATACAAGTTTGTTTTTTAAAATGAATAATTTGGGTGTTTGAGAAAATCCTGTTTCATTTAAATAACTAATTTACCAGTTATTGCATTTTTTATTTACCCTTTAATACTATTT
Source organism: Crinia signifera (assembly GCF_055691185.1). Taxonomy (NCBI): domain Eukaryota; kingdom Metazoa; phylum Chordata; class Amphibia; order Anura; family Myobatrachidae; genus Crinia; species Crinia signifera. The sequence continues at coordinate 227,452,135 of NC_139221.1, forward strand.
TAGTAAGTTGTTTCAGTTGCCAATCACTTGGATGTAGCATTCCTTCCTATCATGAGGCTTTATTCTTCTGCGACCTTTGCTGATTGCTGCTATAACCAGGTAAACCGCACTCTACCTGCTGTAAGTCGGAAAAGACTAGATTGTCTTGGGTGGTCATTAGGACCCACCCCCAACACAGAGAAAAACCCATGATTTGCGGGTCAGTTACTGGGCAAAGCTAAATGATATGATTAGTCATTTAGTTCTGATCTCTTCCTGCAGCCCCGTGATTGCTGGTGAATGTCGCACCACCTGCTATCTGGCATGGTGGGGCAAAACCCCAAAATCAGGTGTCTCCCATAGCTTCCAGAAGGTTGACAAGTATGCATCATGGACTGTACATAAAAGGTGATGTTGTATATGCATGGAGTAGAGCAGGGGTTCTCAAACTATTTTGCTCTGGGACCCCATCAGACAATAAAAAAATATTACAGGACCCCACCCCAGCAAGTTACTGCAGAAGGTCACATCACATGTGTACTCAGCAGACCGCACATACATGGCAGCATTGTGGAGGCACAAAATGATGGGAGGAGTCTAAAATAACAGACAATTCAGCAGATCTTTCAGACTCCTTGAATCAAGTCATCAGCTTGATGGTCAGCAACATGGAGTCGCGACTCCATGCTGAGAAGGTCGGGACCCACTTTGGGGTCAGGACCCACAGTTTTAGAACCGCTTGAGTAGAGCCTAGAGGAATTGTTTTGTGGTGGAATGATGTCAGTGTTTGAGAAAAGGGTCAGCCTTAAGCCAGCCCCAGTTCTGGCATTGTTGGGAACATTACTATTATTATACATTAAGTAGTTGACTCAGTGTAGAGCATAAGCCTGCCACAATTACATTGTGTGCATGGATCCAGAGAATACACACTGCAAAAACAAGCAAAATCTATCTGCAAACCTGACTTAAGGTCAAGTGCCGTATTGAATATTAAATTAGGCAATGTGCAGCGAATCCTGTTTAGGGTTCACTGCATATTCGCAGGGTTCCCTCCCTCTCACCCTATTCAAGGCCGCTCGCTGCCCCTGATGGTGATTTGTCGCAGGGAGCCGGGGGACGGCAGCAGGCAGGGAGATGGAAGCCTCCCTGCCTGCGCTGTAATGTGTGGGGGGGAGGAGGGCTCCTGGGGACACAGAAGCTGCCCCCCCCTGGGAGAGCTGGCAGGGGATGCGGTTAGGGAGCCCCCCACTCCCTGCTGGCGAATGTGTAAAAATAATGTTTTTTTTAAATAAAATATATATTCATGTGCTGCAAACTAGCATGCCCCTTCACAGAATAAAATTACTGAAAAAAACAAAACATTTATTTTAAAAGATCACATTCCAGTTCACCTTAAAAAGATGTCAAATGCAAAATGGTGAATCATGTCGAAAATCATGCTGAAAGCAGTTCTCCATCCTAGCATTGAATACACTCTCGGCGAATCCCAGTGAAACCCCCATTGAAATACACCAGAGAAATGCAGCGAGCATGAAATGGAGAACTGGCCAGCATTCACTGTTCACTTTCGGCGAACAGTGAACATTGAATAGGGTGAAAAAGATTTGTCGCAAGAAGTGAAAACAGCCCGATTCGCTAAAAAAAAAAGGGTGAATCAGGAGCATTGAATAATGCCCCAAATCTGCTTTCACCCATTAGCCTGATTAGCCACTGATCCTTCTACATCAGTCCATCTAAAGCAGGCATGCCCAAAGTCAGGCCCGGGGGCCAATTGCGGCCCGTGCTGTCATTTCAAGTGGCCCGCAGCCTAGAGCTGGAAGTGGGCAGAGTATCAGATGTAGGAAGCACAGCACAGGACACTAAAGATGGGGCCCCAGTGAGAGCGCCTTTACCTTGCTGTCTGCTGCAGTGAGGAGGTGCCGGCCGCCACAGTCAAATGTGTTTTGGCGTCCTACACCTGCTGCTGCAATCTTATATCACCCTACTCCCCAATCACAGTGACAGCAGTGTTTGGGAAGGGGGCAGCAAGGGGGAAGCTTGCTCCCATAACAGAGTGGAGGAGGGCAGCAGCGGGAGCCCAAGCATCTCCTGTCCTTGCAGTGCCTGCTTTGCCTCTCCTTCCTCTGGCTCACACAAGGGGCTGAGAAACATACAGAGAAGGGACGGGGCAGAGTGGGGGACATACAGTGAAGGAGGGTCAGGCTGGGGGACATACAGTGAATGGAGGCAGAGTGGGGTACATAGTGAATGGGGGTCATACAGTGAATGGGAGTCATACAGTGAAGGAGGGTCTGGGGACATACAATGAATGAAGGCACTGATGGACATTAAGAGAAGGGGGGCAGGCTGTGGGACAGAGTAAATGGGTGCAGAGTGGAGAACATAAAGTGAATGGAGGACATACAGTGAAGGAGGGGCAGGCTGGGGGGCATGCTGGGGGAAATACAGTGAAGGGGCAGGCTGGTGGACATAGAGTGAATAGGGGCAGAGTGGGGGACCATTCTGATGTGATTAATGATTCAAAGAATGTCAGGCTGAATGGTCGGCCCCCCACATTTTCACCTCACCAAATCTGTCCCTCGTCTCAAAAAGTTTGGACACCCCGGATCTAAATTGACAATATGTCTGGAAGTGGTCCCATCTGGTTCTGTGCAGCATGAACATGACATCCACTACTTGCTCAGTTGTTATGGATATACTACTGCACTTTCCAGTGGTGTAACTGTGGGCTGTAACAAGAGGATGTCACAAAGAAAAATGTTTGCTTACAAACTGCAATTATTTCCTTTATTACAGAGAATTATAATGTTCTCTGCTTGGCAGATGAGAAGATAAATAATTACAGAATGTTTCCTGTATCTCTCTTTGTTTGTCATTGCTTAGTTCAACTAAATATAAATGTACAAATAACAAATGAATATGTTGAGCAATTGCAATTACATTTTAACAACCACATATGGAGCTTAGGAAATCTGGGGGCAGAAAGCTGTTGTCACAAATGTTTAGAAATTGATACATATATATCAATTCCCAGTGTTCTGATTCTGAAATAATGGTTTATGTTTATAGTGAAATTACAGAAGTGTAAGATCTTGATTTTGGTAGTGTGCAGGTTATGGAGACATTTTATATGGGCAGGGGCGTAACTATAGCACCGCAGCCCCCGCCACCGCGGGGGGGGGGGGGGGGCACTGTGCATATGGGGGCGCCGGGGGCTGCGGTGCTATAGTTACACCTCCCCCCAATCCCCCGCAGGCTTACCTATTTCGCTGGTCCCGGCGGCTCCGTTCTTCTGCTGAGGACCACCACAAAATGGCCGCCCCCATACAGCAGACAGAACGGAGCCGCCGGGACCAGTGAGAAAGGTAAGGCTGCGGGGGATTGGGGGGGTTTGCATGGGCGGCGGGGGGCGCCCCCCCCCCTAACGGCGGGGGGGCGCCCAAAACGTAGCTACGCCGCTGTATATGGGGTACCACACACATGCACATTAAAATTGCCTACAGTATGTGTGTATGTAGATGTTAATGCAGCTCTTTAACCCTGTGAAATAGTGGTGGTCAAGCACAGGCAATTACAGAGTACAATTAGGGCATGTTTATACATGTGTGACTTAATTAGACATGGACACATATGTATATATCATAATTGCCTACTTTTGAAAAGTAGTTTCAGGGAGATTATAGTTGGTAGTACATTTTTGCACAGCACCCCATTGAGGGGGCGTGCCATGCTCCACCAAAAGGGCGTGTCTAGTTCCATATATGGAGAGATTGTGAACGTGGCACCTACAAGTGTGGGTGTGTAATTTAAAATGACTTATAGCCAAATGTAGATGAGCCCCAAAGCAGTTAGTAAGAGCTACTATACTTGGTAAAGTGCTGGGGAATGGCACTGATGATTCAATGTAAATTTATCTATCTCTCATTCCTTTTTCCCCAAAATTTTTTAGTGTATTGTGGGTTAGGTGAAATGAGGTAGATTGATAGACTAATGAGGGAGATTGCTGTTATGTCAGGGAGTCTCTTGCAGAATGCAGGAGGGTAGACAACTATGGTATATATCCTTATTTATGATTTATGTGTCTCTTGGAGGTGGTGGATGGTTAGAATAACCAAGACCGGACTAACAATCAGGCACTATTGCCAAATACCAGATAGGCCAATGGTCAGATGGACCAAGTCCCTCTAGCACAGTCCGACTCCTATATACAGGGGCGTAACTATAGCACCGCAGCCCCTGCCACTGCGGGGGGGCACTGTGCATGTGGGGGCACCGGGGGCTGCGGTGCTATAGTTACCCCCCCAATCCCCCGCAGACTTACGTATCTCGCTGGTCCCGGCGGCTCCGTTCTTCTGATGAGGACCACCACAAAATGGCCGCCCCCATATAGCACTCTATTCTCTGAAACTGTCTGCTGTATGGGGGTGGCCATTTTGTGGTGGTCCTCAGCAGAAGAACGGAGCCGCCGGGACCAGCGCAGCGCGATAGGTAAGACTGCGGGGGAGGGGGTTAGCATAGGCGGCGGGGATACGGGGCGGCCGGGGGGGGGGTGGGGGTGCTTGACGGGGCGGCGGCGGTGGGGGGTGGGTATGGGCGCCCCCCCCTAACGGCGGGGGGGCGCCCAAAACGTAGCTACGCCACTGCCTATATAGTGTGTCTGTAAGACAGTAGGAGATACTGAGTCAGTCCCTTCTGCGTTTCTTACTAGCCTGCAGCTGTATACTACTACTGTGATACGCCGCGGGTGGGGGTAGATAAATACCTTGAGTCGCTGGATACTCTTGGTTCCACGCCGGTTCTTTGCCGTGTCGGCCGTAGAGAACACACCGCCCCAGGGACTCAAGCAAGGCGCCCAATAGGTACAACTCTTATGTTTTATTTAGAGAAAATAAAGGAGTAAACAATCATCACTGTACCTCAACTTATAATCGGCCTAATCAGCCTAGCTCTACACTATCGACATTACGCCCGCCTAGCAGGTTACTACTTCAACTGGACAAACTCTCTCAATCGAATAACCTGCGGAGCTTCCGCGTCACTGGAGAGTGTAGGCACACTTCCTGCAGGCCAGGACTCAGGCTCGGGGAAGCGGATGCCTTCACTCGGCAATGCTACAAACCTTATGTGGGGCTAGCCCCCTAATAAATGGGATAACGATATACATGACATATAATGTAGAAAAAGTACAAGCAATACAAGACACACGATGTAACCATAAACGTATCTAATTAATACTGTCCTGAATGAGTCCCTCCTAGGTGTACACTCTAGGACACTGTTCCCGGGATGAAGGGCGAATTTCGTACCTTTGAATAAGGATATGAATTGGCTCCTGGCAATATAAACATAGGCCACAGGATGGCAGCGTGATCCCTCTCTACTGCCAATGCAGAACAGCAGGGTCCATTTAACTTAAGAGAAACTTCCAGATCCGGATACACTTAATTAGGGGGCTAACTCCCCTGCTTAGTGGGGCGGCCGTGTAACAGGGTCCCACGCTGGTTGTTAGAGGGCAGTTCCGAATGGGCCCAAATAGAGGCAGGGCTACCCAAGTGTTGGGGGAGGGTAATGTGTCCAAGACATTGGGCACAGCGGGGTCTTGGCTGGGTGCTGGGCACAGTGGGGGTCTGCCTGCTTAGTGTCCCCTGACGTTGGTGGCAGGGAGTGGGTACTTGGAGGCAGAATCTGGGGTCACCAGCAAGTGGGGTACCTGGCGTCAGCTACTGGGTGCAGGCTCCTGCCCGTCACGATCGGGTCCCCGGTCATCTGGCATGACTGCTGCTGGTCCTCTTCTTCAGGAGGGCACGCTAGTGGGGGCGCTGCTAGTGCAGCGCTGCCTCACTCAGCCAGCCACTCCGCGCTGCTGGGCTTCTTCTCTCCTGTCTCTCCCCGTCGTTCCCCTCCTCTCCTGTGCGTCTGGGGGTCAGCGGGGGTCGTGCGCTTCATGCGCCGCGTCCCTGATCCCGCGGGTGTCTGGGGGTCGGCGGGGGTCACACGCTGATCACCACGCCACCGCTCCGTCTCCCCTTCACAGCTCCCTCCTCCACGCTGCACCTTCTCTTCTCCCGTCCTTGTGCTTCCCCCTCACCTCTCTCCACGCACTTCCTCCTCTCATACGTCCCCAGTGCTGTCACTCAGCCTGGGGGCGTTTTCTCGCGCCCACACTGATCTAGGGATTAACCCCTAAGGTCCCGCTGCTGGGACTAGGGCTAGGCTGGGGTGCCACACATCCACCCACTTAAAGAATGCTCGTCCTCGGGCATCGAGCTGGATAAGATAAATGTTCCTGAAGAACGTTTTCTGGGTTTGAATTTTGGGCCCGAATGTCTACTGTCCTCGGAGAGGAGGACCACCTACCTAAGTCATCATTTACAGTTCTTAACACAATATATACAGTGCACATCATTACGCCGGACATTATGTACAGTATGCCTATTCCCTGTACCGCAGGGGTAGCACGCCTTGCGTGCTCCTAACCGAACGCCTCGCTCCAGTCCCAGGGGGTGCGATCCCAACGGCCTCAGGAGCAGGTTCAGTGATTCTCGGACTGGTCTGCGGCGGTATATTCGGAAGGAGTGGCACGGACCAACCGCCATTCGGCCTCAGTTCCCACAGGTCCTGGGGCCACCTTGTGACGGGATCTTCCTTTCCGGGGTTCTCTTCACTATTCGATCTGGAGTCTACTGGAGTTTGGCTCAGATACGGCTTGCCCTGACTTTGATTGATCCGCTGGGAGTGGGTGCCAACGCGCTGGGTGATGCCGTAGGCTGCTGCTGTATCCCGTGGTTTTTCTGCCACCACGTAGGGGCCCGCTTCCCACTTCGCATCGATCTTACGCTTGCGACGATTGTTTCTTATGAACACCGGGGTACCAACAGGTATGCGGTCAGCATGGGCATTCTGGTCAGGATGAATTTTCTGGCGGTCTCTACTTTGCTCCAACTTTTGGTCGCCCAAGGCTCTTGTGTTAGTCAATCTGGGCTGATGTTCTTGCACCCAGGGTGCACATGGTTCCCAGCGGGGCGGTACTGGATTGGTGAAAGTGGGTGTCTCTATCTGCTCTCTGTTATCCTCCACCTCTCCCTCTGGGTGTAGAGGCAAGCAGGAGGGGGCATCGACGTTACTGTGGCAGCGCCCACTTCGGTACCGGTGGTAGCGCCTGCGGGCACGACGCCTGTCTGAATCAAACCGGCTTCCTCTTACTGGTACCCCACCTGGGCCCGTCACGTCTATCGCTTGAGCACCCTTTTCTCCTTCTACCACATTGAATTCCACCGTCTCGCCATCTTTGACACCGTGTAGAAACTTCTGCAGGTGGTTTCTCTTCATGGCCGTCCGGTGGACAAAAACATCATCTTTTGTGTCATTTCGGTTAATGAAGCCATATCCCCTTCGGCCATTAAACCACTTGACAGTTCCTCGTACCCGTGTGGCCAGTGCTTTCTTCACCACCTGACTCCTCTGGACGCAGATGATGTGTTGCAGGGTTACCTCCTCAGCCTGATCTTGGTCAACCAGTTCCTGCTTTAGGGCCGAAATCAGCTCTTCAGGGCAATTTCTTAGGATGTTCATACCCAGGATAATGGGGGAAACCTTTCCTTCTCCACAGGTGATCACCAAATACCCCTGTTTGGGCAAGTGCGCTCGCCCGATCTTCAGGTCGGCCTCCCAGTACCCGTTGCAGGTGACCTCTCGGCCGTTGGCAGCGACCACCTTCACCTGCGTGGGGGGCGGTCTAAATGGTACTTCTTTTCCCCAGTATTTTTGGAGGGTGGGTAGTTGTATCATGGATACTTGCGACCCGGTGTCTATCATGGCCACTGTCTCTTTTCCATTGATCAGCACTTTGATCCTCGGGCATTGTCCTACGTACTGGGCCCACCATTCCTCCGTGTCTGGGTCTACTCCCGGTGTTCCGGGTCGCTGACGTATTTCCCCCTGCATCTCTGCCATGCTGGCAGTGAGGTTCTCAATCTGCTTTTGTAGAACCTTGAATTGGTCGTCCGGTACGTTCTGTGCGGCCCGTATGGCTGTGTCTCCGTTCTTCTTTGCCCCATCTGGGCTGGTAGGGGAGGCTCTCCGTGAGTACGGCTGTTCGTGAAACCCTAGTAATTCAGGGTACTCCTCTCCTGCTTCATCCTGTGTCCCGACCACCCCAATGGCGGCGTCTTTGAAGTCGGCGAAGGTCGCACCCGACATCTGCCTTCGCAACAGCCTCAGTGGTGCCCGTATGCTCTCTCGCCCGGCTCCTTCGATCAGCTGAACTATTAGTGTCTCATCCATGTTCCTCATCTCTTCTGGGTCGAGGGCTTGTATCGCCTTACTCATTTCTAGTAGGCTGAGAGCATAGTCCCTCAACGTCTCGCCCGCTCGTTGTTTTCTTCCATAAAACTTCAATTTTAGTTCTGGGAGGCTTCGCGTCTCAAAGGTGGCGGATAGCTTCTTTAGTATCTGTGCTACCGTTGTCTTGTGTTCGGGTGCCCATGACCTCACTTCACGGAGGGCAGATCCGGTCAGTTGTCCTATTAGGATCTGAATCTTCTGTTGTTCCTGCAGGGTATACAGTAGGCATGTTGACTCCATTCCCCTCTTGAACTCCGCAAATGTGGTTCCCGGTGCCTTCTTTTTATCTCCGCTGTAGCTGGGCAACCATGATGCCCAGAAGTAGTAAGGGAGCGTGATTAAGGTGGTTGGTGCAGCGGCGGCTTGTCCTTGTCGTTCATCCCCGGGTGCTGGTATCTCTCTGCCTTGTGCTGGCGCAGCTGGTTGTGCCGGTGCTTGTACCGCCGGTTGTGCAGCTTGTTGCTCCATCTTCCCTGCTTGGTTGTCCTCTCAGCCGACTCGAATCCTGTTCGGTTTGACGCCAAGTGTGATACGCCGCGGGTGGTGGTAGATAAATACCTTGAGTCGCTGGATACTCTTGGTTCCACGCCGGTTCTTTGCCGTGTCGGCCGTAGAGAACACACCGCCCCAGGGACTCAAGCAAGGCGCCCAATAGGTACAACTCTTATGTTTTATTTAGAGAAAATAAAGGAGTAAACAATCATCACTGTACCTCAACTTATAATCGGCCTAATCAGCCTAGCTCTACACTATCGACATTACGCCCGCCTAGCAGGTTACTACTTCAACTGGACAAACTCTCTCATTCGAATAACCTGCGGAGCTTCCGCGTCACTGGAGAGTGTAGGCACACTTCCTGCAGGCCAGGACTCAGGCTCGGGGAAGCGGATGCCTTCACTCGGCAATGCTACAAACCTTATGTGGGGCTAGCCCCCTAATAAATGGGATAACGATATACATGACATATAATGTAGAAAAAGTACAAGCAATACAAGACACACGATGTAACCATAAACGTATCTAATTAATACTGTCCTGAACGAGTCCCTCCTAGGTGTACACTCTAGGACACTGTTCCCGGGATGAAGTGCGAATTTCGTACCTTTGAATAAGGATATGAATTGGCTCCTGGCAATATGAACATAGGCCACAGGATGGCAGCGTGATCCCTCTCTACTGCCAATGCAGAACAGCAGGGTCCATTTAACTTAAGAGAAACTTCCAGATCCGGATACACTTAATTAGGGGGCTAACTCCCCTGCTTAGTGGGGCGGCCGTGTAACAGGGTCCCACGCTGGTTGTTAGAGGGCAGTTCCGAACGGGCCCAAATAGAGGCAGGGCTACCCAAGTGTTGGGGGAGGGTAATGTGTCCAAGACATTGGGCACAGCGGGGTCTTGGCTGGGTGCTGGGCACAGTGGGGGTCTGCCTGCTTAGTGTCCCCTGACGTTGGTGGCAGGGAGTGGGTACTTGGAGGCAGAATCTGGGGTCACCAGCAAGTGGGGTTCCTGGCGTCAGCTACTGGGTGCAGGCTCCTGCCCGTCACGATCGGGTCCCCGGTCATCTGGCATGACTGCTGCTGGTCCTCTTCTTCAGGAGGGCACGCTAGTGGGGGCGCTGCTAGTGCAGCGTTGCCTCACTCAGCCAGCCACTCCGCGCTGCTGGGCTTCTTCTCTCCTGTCTCTCCCCGTCGTTCCCCTCCTCTCCTGTGCGTCTGGGGGTCAGCGGGGGTCGTGTGCTTCATGCGCCGCGTCCCTGATCCCGCGGGTGTCTGGGGGTCGGCGGGGGTCACGCGCTGATCACCGCGCCGCCGCTCCGTCTCCCCTTCACAGCTCCCTCCTCCACGCTGCACCTTCTCTTCTCCCGTCCTTGTGCTGCCCCCTCACCTCTCTCCACGCACTTCCTCCTCTCATACGTCCCCAGTGCTGTCACTCAGCCTGGGGGCGTTTTCTCGCGCCCACACTGATCTAGGGATTAACCCCTAAGGTCCCGCTGCTGGGACTAGGGCTAGGCTGGGGTGCCACACATCCACCCACTTAAAGAATGCTCGTCCTCGGGCATCGAGCTGGATAAGATAAATGTTCCTGAAGAACGTTTTCTGGGTTTGAATTTTGGGCCCGAATGTCTACTGTCCTCGGAGAGGAGGGCCACCTACCTAAGTGATCATTTACAGTTCTTAACACAATATATACAGTGCACATCATTACGCCGGACATTATGTACAGTATGCCTATTCCCTGTACCGCAGGGGTAGCACGCCTTGCGTGCTCCTAACCGAACGCCTCGCTCCAGTCCCAGGGGGTGCGATCCCAACGGCCTCAGGAGCAGGTTCAGTGATTCTCGGACTGGTCTGCGGCGGTATATTCGGAAGGAGTGGCACGGACCAACCGCCATTCGGCCTCAGTTCCCACAGGTCCTGGGGCCACCTTGTGACGGGATCTTCCTTTCCGGGGTTCTCTTCACTATTCGATCTGGAGTCTACTGGAGTTTGGCTCAGATACGGCTTGCCCTGACTTTGATTGATCCGCTGGGAGTGGGTGCCAACGCGCTGGGTGATGCCGTAGGCTGCTGCTGTATCCCGTGGTTTTTCTGCCACCACGTAGGGGCCCGCTTCCCACTTCGCATCGATCTTACGCTTGCGACGATTGTTTCTTATGAACACCGGGGTACCAACAGGTATGCGGTCAGCATGGGCATTCTGGTCAGGATGAATTTTCTGGCGGTCTCTACTTTGCTCCAACTTTTGGTCGCCCAAGGCTCTTGTGTTAGTCAATCTGGGCTGATGTTCTTGCACCCAGGGTGCACATGGTTCCCAGCGGGGCGGTACTGGATTGGTGAAAGTGGGTGTCTCTATCTGCTCTCTGTTATCCTCCACCTCTCCCTCTGGGTGTAGAGGCAAGCGGGAGGGGGCATCGACGTTACTGTGGCAGCGCCCACTTCGGTACCGGTGGTAGCGCCTGCGGGCACGACGCCTGTCTGAATCAAACCGGCTTCCTCTTACTGGTACCCCACCTGGGCCCGTCACGTCTATCGCTTGAGCACCCAGGGCCGGCGCCACCACTAGGCAAACCTAGGCATTTGCCTAGGGCGCCGGCCACTGGAGGGCGGAAAATGCCGCCCGGGTACCTGTCCTAGCTACGGCGCTGTCTATTTAAAGCTGGCGGCGGAGGCAGCGGGGGTCCCTGCAGTCTATTAAAAATCACGAGCGCTATCCGCCGGGCTATGCGGAAGCGCTTCTAGTGTGAAAACTCTGGCAGCCAATCAGCGTGCTGCCAGTGTTTTCACACTAGAAGCGCTTCCGCATAGCCCGGCGGATAGCGCTCGTGGTTTTTAATAGACTGCAGGGACCCCTGCTGCCTCCGCCGCCAGCTTTAAATAGACAGCGCCGAACGCCAGGTACCCCCCCCCCCGGCACCGGGGCGCCCCCAGCCCGACTCGCCTGGGGCGCTCCGGTGCCTTGCACCGGCCCTGTGAGCACCCTTTTCTCCTTCTACCACATTGAATTCCACCGTCTCGCCATCTTTGACACCGTGTAGAAACTTCTGCAGGTGGTTTCTCTTCATGGCCGTCCGGTGGACAAAAACATCATCTTTTGTGTCATTTCGGTTAATGAAGCCATATCCCCTTCGGCCATTAAACCACTTGACAGTTCCTCGTACCCGTGTGGCCAGTGCTTTCTTCACCACCTGACTCCTCTGGACGCAGATGATGTGTTGCAGGGTTACCTCCTCAGCCTGATCTTGGTCAACCAGTTCCTGCTTTAGGGCCGAAATCAGCTCTTCAGGGCAATTTCTTAGGATGTTCATACCCAGGATGATGGGGGAAACCTTTCCTTCTCCACAGGTGATCACCAAATACCCCTGTTTGGGCAAGTGCGCTCGCCCGATCTTCAGGTCGGCCTCCCAGTACCCGTTGCAGGTGACCTCTCGGCCGTTGGCAGCGACCACCTTCACCTGCGTGGGGGGCGGTCTAAATGGTACTTCTTTTCCCCAGTATTTTTGGAGGGTGGGTAGTTGTATCATGGATACTTGCGACCCGGTGTCTATCATGGCCACTGTCTCTTTTCCATTGATCAGCACTTTGATCCTCGGGCATTGTCCTACGTACTGGGCCACCATTCCTCCGTGTCTGGGTCTACTCCCGGTGTTCCGGGTCGCTGACGTATTTCCCCCTGCATCTCTGCCATGCTGGCAGTGAGGTTCTCAATCTGCTTTTGTAGAACCTTGAATTGGTCGTCCGGTACGTTCTGTGCGGCCCGTATGGCTGTGTCTCCGTTCTTCTTTGCCCCATCTGGGCTGGTAGGGGAGGCTCTCCGTGAGTACGGCTGTTCGTGAAACCCTAGTAATTCAGGGTACTCCTCTCCTGCTTCATCCTGTGTCCCGACCACCCCAATGGCGGCGTCTTTGAAGTCGGCGAAGGTCGCACCCGACATCTGCCTTCGCAACAGCCTCAGTGGTGCCCGTATGCTCTCTCGCCCGGCTCCTTCGATCAGCTGAACTATTAGTGTCTCATCCATGTTCCTCATCTCTTCTGGGTCGAGGGCTTGAATCGCCTTACTCATTTCTAGTAGGCTGAGAGCATAGTCCCTCAACGTCTCGCCCGCTCGTTGTTTTCTTCCATAAAACTTCAATTTTAGTTCTGGGAGGCTTCGCGTCTCGAAGGTGGCGGATAGCTTCTTTAGTATCTGTGCTACCGTTGTCTTGTGTTCGGGTGCCCATGACCTCACTTCACGGAGGGCAGATCCGGTCAGTTGTCCTATTAGGATCTGAATCTTCTGTTGTTCCTGCAGGGTATACAGTAGGCATGTTGACTCCATTCCCCTCTTGAACTCCGCAAATGTGGTTCCCGGTGCCTTCTTTTTATCTCCGCTGTAGCTGGGCAACCATGATGCCCAGAAGTAGTAAGGGAGCGTGATTAAGGTGGTTGGTGCAGCGGCGGCTTGTCCTTGTCGTTCATCCCCGGGTGCTGGTATCTCTCTGCCTTGTGCTGGCGCAGCTGGTTGTGCCGGTGCTTGTACCGCCGGTTGTGCAGCTTGTTGCTCCATCTTCCCTGCTTGGTTGTCCTCTCAGCCGACTCGAATCCTGTTCGGTTTGACGCCAAGTGTGATACGCCGCGGGTGGGGGTAGATAAATACCTTGAGTCGCTGGATACTCTTGGTTCCACGCCGGTTCTTTGCCGTGTCGGCCGTAGAGAACACACCGCCCCAGGGACTCAAGCAAGGCGCCCAATAGGTACAACTCTTATGTTTTATTTAGAGAAAATAAAGGAGTAAACAATCATCACTGTACCTCAACTTATAATCGGCCTAATCAGCCTAGCTCTACACTATCGACATTACGCCCGCCTAGCAGGTTACTACTTCAACTGGACAAACTCTCTCATTCGAATAACCTGCGGAGCTTCCGCGTCACTGGAGAGTGTAGGCACACTTCCTGCAGGCCAGGACTCAGGCTCGGGGAAGCGGATGCCTTCACTCGGCAATGCTACAAACCTTATGTGGGGCTAGCCCCCTAATAAATGGGATAACGATATACATGACATATAATGTAGAAAAAGTACAAGCAATACAAGACACACGATGTAACCATAAACGTATCTAATTAATACTGTCCTGAACGAGTCCCTCCTAGGTGTACACTCTAGGACACTGTTCCCGGGATGAAGGGCGAATTTCGTACCTTTGAATAAGGATATGAATTGGCTCCTGGCAATATGAACATAGGCCACAGGATGGCAGCGTGATCCCTCTCTACTGCCAATGCAGAACAGCAGGGTCCATTTAACTTAAGAGAAACTTCCAGATCCGGATACACTTAATTAGGGGGCTAACTCCCCTGCTTAGTGGGGCGGCCGTGTAACAGGGTCCCACGCTGGTTGTTAGAGGGCAGTTCCGAACGGGCCCAAATAGAGGCAGGGCTACCCAAGTGTTGGGGGAGGGTAATGTGTCCAAGACATTGGGCACAGCGGGGTCTTGGCTGGGTGCTGGGCACAGTGGGGGTCTGCCTGCTTAGTGTCCCCTGACGTTGGTGGCAGGGAGTGGGTACTTGGAGGCAGAATCTGGGGTCACCAGCAAGTGGGGTTCCTGGCGTCAGCTACTGGGTGCAGGCTCCTGCCCGTCACGATCGGGTCCCCGGTCATCTGGCATGACTGCTGCTGGTCCTCTTCTTCAGGAGGGCACGCTAGTGGGGGCGCTGCTAGTGCAGCGTTGCCTCACTCAGCCAGCCACTCCGCGCTGCTGGGCTTCTTCTCTCCTGTCTCTCCCCGTCGTTCCCCTCCTCTCCTGTGCGTCTGGGGGTCAGCGGGGGTCGTGTGCTTCATGCGCCGCGTCCCTGATCCCGCGGGTGTCTGGGGGTCGGCGGGGGTCACGCGCTGATCACCGCGCCGCCGCTCCGTCTCCACTTCACAGCTCCCTCCTCCACGCTGCACCTTCTCTTCTCCCGTCCTCGTGCTGCCCCCTCACCTCTCTCCACGCACTTCCTCCTCTCATACGTCCCCAGTGCTGTCACTCAGCCTGGGGGCGTTTTCTCGCGCCCACACTGATCTAGGGATTAACCCCTAAGGTCCCGCTGCTGGGACTAGGGCTAGGCTGGGGTGCCACACTACTCCGTTTAGCTGAAGTGGTCTAGGAAACAGTAAGATACAGCTAGCCTACATGTGGTTATAATGATAAGGATTGCTGCACAGGAGCAAATAGCTCATATGTTACTGTAAAGGTGCATACACGTTGGGTGTTCTTGCCCAGTTTGTATGGACAGTAATAATGGGCAAAATGGCTGGGCTGAAAATTGCTCAGTACATACACACTGAGGACCTTATTCTGGTCCACACGAAGCACTGTGCGTAGTTTCAACTACTCCCGCAGCTCACACAGTCCCGTTCGATGATTTCGCCTGCACGGCTGGAAATGGATGTTTTGCATAAACATCCATTCGCAGCCTTGGGTGCGGGGTCCAAATTGTTCGATGGTCGCTGACCATCAAACGATCTGGAACAAGCACGCAAAACGAAGAAGGTGCCTTAGTTTTGCGTGTTCTGGTGATGTCAGCTGCACCCCCCCCCCCCCCCCGTCAGCTGTGTCTCTGCCTGATTTCCATGGGAATGCCCAGCAATTTCATGGGAACACCTACGAAAAGCTGGGCGTTCCCATAGGCACATCTCCTCGCTGCCACTCCATGCCCCCCGCCCGCACTGGTGGGTGCGAAAGGGACAGTGAACTGGCAGTACATCGTGCCTGTTCATGCCCAGCATATGTACATGTGCAGAAATGCTCATGCGCTGTAGTAAAACATTGATCGAACGTGCGGGGGACCGTGCAAATTAGAATAACCTCTTGAGTGATTTTCGTCCATTCAATTGATTTTCTCCGGGGTAGACGGATTTCCATAGCAGGACGCTATGAAAAACCGTCCACCCGCCGCTCATGTGCTGAAAGCAGTTCAAACGGTAAAAGTGAGCTGCTTTCAACTCAAAATTGCCCAGTATGCATGGGTCTTAAGTGTGAGACTGTGGTACATAAGGGTGGGAAATCAAATCTCTTTGTGAGCAGAATGTATGTTTTAAAAGTACATGCTACAGTAGGTGCACATGTATTACACTATTACCGGTAGCTCACGAGTATCTGAATACGATATACTGTAGCATGTTTGTGGTTTGAATCACTTGCTTGGGGTGTTGTGTATTTTAATGCAGAGCTATGAAATCAGTAAAGGTTGGCATTGCTTTGGTGCAAGTGTATACTACAAATAGATCTGTTTAGGGGGGTATTCAATTCAGGGTTCCGACTGTTGGAACGTGCCGACATTTAGAATCCCGGGCCGTTCTCAGTCACTTTGCCTCCAACTAGATACGCAGAACTCAATGTTCAGCCTGTGGAGTGTCGAAAAGGGGGCGTGTCGGTGAAAACTGGCATGAATTGTCGAGAAACGGCTGTAAATTTGACAATCCACGTCCGTTTCCGACAAAATAAATCCGACCAGTTTTACATTCGGTTTTGTTGCGATCCACCTTCAATGCTGTCGGAAATGACTGCATTGTATAAGCGCCGGGCGCAATTTCCCCTGTCAGAAATAAGACCCTGTATTGAATACTCACCTAAATGTCTGACCATAGCACATTTGGCCCAGATTTTTCTTAAGTTTTAAAAAGTGATAAAGTGGAGAGTGATAAACATCCAGCCAATCAGCTCCTACCTGTCATTGTACACACCCAGCCTGTAACATGACAGTTAGGAGCTGATTGGCTGGTTGCTTATCACTTTAAATTTGATCACTTTACCTACAGACTCGTGACTATCAGAGCACAATTAATACAGGTCTGGTATCTTTTGCTAAAATTTATAATGTCAACATTCATTGGGCAGTATTCAATGAGGACAATTCGCCATGTTTTATGGCGAATTTGTACTATTTTCGCGTTAGAAGGTGATTTTTTGTGTCAGAAAGTGAATCACCCTATTCAACGTGCACATTTCGTCATCTTTCTAAGTGATTTTCGCCGTGTGTCACCATGTAGCAAATTGCCATTTTTTCATGGTGAAGTGGAATGTGAACTTTTAAAATAAAGTTTTTTGTTTTTTACATTTGGTGTAAAAAAATCAGGAATTTTATTCTGTGAATGGGCATGTTATTTTTATGCATGTGCTTATAGCACATGAGTATTTATATAATTGATTTTTTTTTTAACATATAACAGCCAGCAGGGGGTCGGGAGCTGAGAGCTGCTCATTAGATATTCATATATTCACTGCTCCCGATCATTACATATGCATGATCAGGAGCAGTGAATACCTGGTCCCCTGCTGGCTCTCCCGAGGGCAGCTTGTGCTGCCTGGGTCCCGGGGAGCCCTCCTCCCCTCCACATACATTCTGGGGCAGGCAGGGAGACTTCCATCTCCATGCCTGCCACCTTCCCCAGATCCCTGCAGGACGCCGCAGGGGTTAAGATTCACCGTCAGGGGCAGCGAGCCCCTGCTACGTTGAATACGGGGATAGCAGGGGGACAGCAAGGCTCCGGAACACGGTGACAGTGCAGCGAATCCTAAACAGGATTCGCTGCACGCCGCGATTATCTTCATTGAATACTGCCCATTATGTTGACATAGCTGTAATGCTTAAATGCTGCATACATATTTACTCACGACAGTAACATTACCCTCCACAGCCTAACCCTATACTTCCACCGGTGGCATCCTTAATGTAACACAACTGTTGCAGCCCAATCATACCCCCAGAGCATAGCCCTGACTGTCTCCCTGCTGTCAACAGTACACTGTATTCTACAAAATGGCAGAATTTCATGTTAACATTTCAGATGAAAAGTTAAAACTTTGTAAAGATGTGGACTGTCGGAATATATCAATATGTGCTATGTTGACATTTCAACAATGTCTGGTGTCGACATATTGAACGGCGACTACATTCTGTTAATATAAGGGGTTCATTACATTGATGTTCTAATACATGCTTCATAAAATATTTAGGTACTCTTTACCTAGCACGGCGCCCACGATCTTGATCGTGGGCATCGTGAGGTAAAAAATCGCGTCGGTCGCGTCGTATGCGGGCTAAAGATGCCCGGACGCGACGCGATGTCCACGATTTCCCATTGAAAACCATGTTAAACATGGACATCGTGTCGGTCGCGTCGCGGCCGGCCATAAATGTGCACACGATGGCCGCGACGCGATGCCCACGATTTGCCATAGGAATCAATGTTAAAAGGCCCGATGGACACGATTTTCATGTTAAATGGCTGAATGGACCCGATTTTACCATAGGAAACAATGTTAAATGGGCTTTAGAGCCCAAAGACTTACCCTGAACTCTGAAATGGCCCCCCCAATTGTTTACGCCACCCCACGATCAACGTCAACCCGAAGCGTGGCGAGCGCAGCGAGCCCGCGAGGGGCGGCGGTACGCGTCCTCCGACCTTTTCATACCCCCACTATCCACGTCGGCGTGGAGTTGAGAATAGAATAGTGTGGCGAGCGCAGCGAGCCACCGCGCCCGAAGCGTGGCGAGCGCAGCGAGCCCCGCGAGGGGACGCGGATACCTTCACAGGTAAACGCGTCCCCTCGCGGGCTTCACAGGTGTCCGCGTCGCCACGGACACCTGTGAAGCCCGCGAGGGGACGCGTATAGCTGTGAAGGTATCCGCGTCCCCTCGCGGGGCTCGCTGCGCTCGCCACGCTTCGGGCTCGGTGGCTCGCTGCGCTCGCCACACTATTCTATTCTCAACTCCACGCCGACGTGGATAGTGGGGGTATGAAAAGGTCGGAGGACGCGTACCGCCGCCCCTCGCGGGCTCGCTGCGCTCGCCACGCTTCGGGTTGACGTTGATCGTGGGGTGGCGTACACAATTGGGGGGGCCATTTCAGAGTTCAGGGTAACTATTTGGGCTCTAAGGCCCATTTAACATTGTTTGCTATGGTAAAATCGGGTCCATTCAGCCATTTAACATGAAAATCGTGTCCATCGGGCCTTTTAACATTGATTCCTATGGCAAATCGTGGGCATCGCGTCGCGGTCATCGTGTGCACATTTATGGCCGGCCACGACGCGACCGACGCGATTTCCATGTTTAACATGGTTTTCAATGGGAAATCGCGGGCATCGCGTCGGTCGCGTCGCGGCCAGACATAAATGTACCCGCGATGCCCGCGATGGGCGCCGTGATAGGTAAAGAGTACCAATATTTACAAACCTTTATTTATTGTCTTGGCAAAAAGCTATGTGTACATTATTACTTCTAATGGAACCTCAAAGCCATAAAACAACTGACATTTTTTTTAGAATACATTATTTTGATTTTTCTTTTGGAAAATAAATATTAGAAGATATGGGTGAGATATATTCATTGGGAAAAAGGAATGCGATATCAAGGGGAAAAAGTATGTTAAACGCTAAAACTTTTGTGTATAAAGGGGACACACACACACAGAAGCTTAAAATAACATCCATTAAATGCTAAATTGTGGACCCACTTAGCAAATGTCATTTTGTTATGTTGTGTAACTATTTGTGCCCACCTGTTCCCCTCTGCACAGGTAATCACATATCTGAAAAATGCCACCTTGGTCTCAATAGTATGAGTGCAAAAGCTGGACATTAATTGCAGAATTAAAAACAGAAGGGTCTGATAGGCCGCTCCCACTTGAGATATGACGGACTTCAATGTCAATAGATCTTTGATACCTCAAAACGAGAAGAATAAACAAATCGCAGCATTCATAGTGTAGATTTTGAATAAAACATATAATAAAAACTTCTACGGTCAATATATATTCTCCGTACCGCAAATGAGCCTTCCCTTAGGCCACAAGATATTTTGTATAGTGTCGTCTGATAAGAATATGGTTCCCTTTTTCCCTTTTTTCCTCTGCTCGTATACCTCGGTTAAAAATTCAATATTTGCACATAGCGTAAAACTTTTTTACTTGTTCAAGAAAAACCTCTTTTTTAGAACAATTGCGACGTATACGCTGAACTTGGCCTTTTGGAATATTTTTCAACCATTGTGGGTGGTGTTGGCTTGTTGTGCAAATATAGGCGTTACTATCAGTAGGTTTATTAAAATTACTAGTAAAAATCCTTCCTTCTTCAATTGATATGGTCAAATCCAAAAAGTGTAGTTCTTTTTCACTTATGGTGAATGTTAACTTAATATTGGAAGTATTAAGGTTAAGGTGCTCACAGAAAGCTGTTAAGTCTTCCTGATTACCTTCCCATAAAAACAAAATATCATCAATAAACCTAATCCATAACGGTATATATTGTAAATAGGGGTTATTATTCCATATATTATTATCTTCCCACCATCCCATAAAAAGTTTTGCATATGAAGGGGCAAAACGTGACCCCATAGCGGTACCTTGTACCTGTAGATAAAATTGACCTTTAAAACAGAAGAAATTATTGTTCAATAAAAACATAGCAGCATCCTTAATCAAAGACTTAAGATTTGGATTATCTGAACAACTATTAAGAGTATGTTCTAAAGCTTGAATACCTAGATCGTGCTTAATGATTGTATATAACGAAGTAACATCGGCTGTTACTAACCGACACTGATTGGAGATGTTACTGTTTTTTAACTTTTTAATGACATCTTTAGTGTCTTTCACATACGATTTTAGTTTTAAAACTTCTGGTTGTAAAAATGAAACCAAAAAATTACTAAGATTAGAAGAAAGTGACTCTGTGCTGGTGATGATTGGTCTGCCTGGTGGATGTTGTACATCCTTATGGATTTTAGGCAGTATATAAATTACTGGCATCACTGGGTGGTTATTGATAAGGTACTTACTTTCTCTATCACTGATGGTTTTTAAATTTTTGTATTTCTCTACCAATTCTATAAGATTTTTTTCGATCCTTTCGGTAGGATTACCCCTTAGTAATTTATAAGTTTCCTTATCATTTAGCAGACGGAGTATTTCCTTTTCGTAGTCCTCTGTATTCATAATAACCACTCCTCCGCCTTTGTCAGTCGGCTTAATAGTAATCATAGTATTGTCTTCTAACTTTTTTAGTGCTTCTCTCTCTTTTTTATTTATGTTAGCTTTTCCTTGATATTTCGGTTCGATTTTTTCTAAATCTGCGCATACAAGTTTATTAAAGCTTTCAAGGAAGCAACCCCTACTGAACGTAGGGTTAAACGTAGATTTTGGTTTGAATTGGTAAACTCTATCAGACGTATTAGCCTCACCTTCTGTCTCACTAATGTTTTGGTTAAAAAAATACCTTTTTAAGCTCAATTGTCTCACGAATTTTAGTATATTTATATATGTCTCAAATTTGTTCATTTTACTCTGTGGGGCAAATTTAAGACCCTTTTCCAATATTTTTTCTTCCTCTGGTTCTAGTATGTGACTACTTAGATTGAATATTTTAGTTTTTACTTCAGCGTTAATATTGGGGCTTTCAATTTCTATCGGTTCACTAATTTTTTTCTTCTTTTTACCCCTTTTCCCTCTCTTTTTTGATCTAATTTTATTTTTAGTCACTAATACCTTTGATTCCTCCTCCAGTTCCGTCCTAAAAAAGACGGTCTGGAGAGGGGATCATATCTATTTCTGGTATGAGTAGATTCCCAGAAATCATCATCCTGTCTATTGTAAGACCTCTTATCTAATTGGTAATTTGATCCTTGGTATGGTCTATAATGATTATTGGGCCGTCTATCCAAATACCTGTAATTATTGGAGTTGTATTGGTTTCTGTAATTTCTCCTTATTATAGGTCTCCTTTCATAACTTGGTGTCCTATACCTCTCTCGGTTTTTATTTCTCCTTGAATCCTCATCATGGTTCTCATAAACTTTCTGTTTTAAATTCCATCTAAGGTTTTTATTTTTGATGTTTAATTTATTGAGAGGTGTATTGTAGATAGGACAAGGGGGATCATCCAGAGGGACCTCTGCGTCTGATTCATCCTCATCTTCCACAAATAATACTTCCTCATCATCTTTATATCTTTGATTCTCAATCATTTCAATCCTATCTCTGGCAAACTTCCTTTGCTTACGTGAAATGATTTCTTTTTCCTTCTTATTATTCTGGGTTCTAATGCCTCCTCTAGTTCTTTACATTCTGGAAGATCCCTAAATGGTTCCATACATTTACTGATCTCTTTTATAGATGTCTCCAGTTTAAGAAGTTCCTGTCGTCTTTCCTTCACGATTATATTCATCAGAGAGAAAGCACAATTATCAAGTGCACCCTCCCACTCCTTAGTAAATTCTGGGTTATCACTTTTAAAAGAACAGGTTTTATGTATTCTAAGACCCTTGGGTATCAATTGGTCTGCAATATACCATTCAATAGTGACTGTCTCCCACCATACCTTGCTTTCCGTGATGAGTAATTTCTCCAATTTTTTAAATACATGATCTAAATCTATATCCTCTAATGGAGTGTTTTTCGTAGGTGTTCCTTCTCTATCTAAGTCGAATATGGTGTTGGCAAGGATTTTTCTTTTTTCTCTATATCCCAGCATAGTGCAGCAGGTCTTTAATCGGTGAATGGACAATAACAAGCAAAAATAGTATAAAAACCTGCGCTCTAAACAAAGGGTGCAGCCTTATCATAAAGGATAGTCACCAAACTATCCAGAAATAGTAGATGCAAAAACAGAAGGGTCTGATAGGGCGCTCCCACTTGAGATATGACGGACTTCAATGTCAGTAGATCTTTGATACCTCAAAACGAGAAGAATAAACAAATCGCAGCATTCATAGTGTAGATTTTGAATAAAACATATAATAAAACCTTCTACGGTCAATATATATTCTCCGTACCGCAAATGAGCCTTCCCTTAGGCCACAAGATATTTCGTATAGTGTCGTCTAATAAGAATGTGGTTTCCTTTTTCTCTTTTTTCCTCTGCTCGTATACCTCGGTTAAAAATTCAATATTTGCACATAGCGTAAAACTGTAACAATTTATTCAAAACATAATAGTACACACAATCAAAAATGGCATAGTACCGTGTCTGGCCTTATCATCTAGGCTATTTATGTCGCTTATAGGACAGTCAGAAGGATAATTTCTCAGTGGAATCCCGGGTTTCCACAGAAAAATAAGCTCCGTCCCAAATAGCCTCAGGTGGTGTATTGACAAGTCCAGTCCAACAGCCTCTATGAAACCTAGTATTATCTTACTAGGTGCTCTTTCTGCTGCTCTCTGGCAGCGAATTGGCCAGAATTGTATGCACCTCGTATAGCACGCAATTTATACTTCCCATTTATACAGTAGGGGCTACATGAATATTACATGTAATCAGAGGTGGTAAATATCTGGAACTGTACTTTCTAATACTTGATGATTTAGAGCAGCAGTTCCCAAGCTTTTTTATGTGTTCCCCCTCCTATCAATTTGAAATATCCTCAGTACCTACAAGTGGAGTGGAAGTGAGTGGTATGTGTTCCTCCACCTGTTTACCTACAGGGTACCCCCGAGGGTACACGTACCCCAAGTTGGGAACCACTGATTTAGAGCATCTAATATACAGTATTAAGAAATACACATTGACAGATGCAAAAATACCACACACCTACTGTATTTGACCTGTAAGTTATTAACATTTAAAAGCCTTGATGATCAGTTAAACTTAATTCACATATAATTGAGGTTCCAATGAGTTGTCATTGATTAAGTGTTGATCAATCAATTATAGAACATGCACGTTCTATTGAAATACAATTATGCAAATAGTTGCACAGTAATTCCAAACTGCATTATTTATGATGTGGATTTGCAACAAAGTGCATTTTTTTTTTACATAATAGAATGTAGAGGCATCTTTGTACACTGTGTGGCTAGTCAGGCCCGCCATCAGGAATTTTGGGGCTCAGGACTCATTTCCGGGCCCGAGGGCCACTCCCCAACTCAGGATGCCGGCGGTCAATTAAAATGCAGCACCGGCTGGTTATCCAATCAGAGCTCGCGTACCAGCAGCCACTCTGATTGGCTGCCGGTACCCAAGCTCTGATTGGCTCAAAAGCCGGTGCAACATTGCAATTGTTGCGGTGGGCAAAATGAGCTGCCTGGGCCATTCCAGAGGCTGGGGCCTGGGACAGCTGTACCCACAGCACCCCCCTATTGGCGGCCCTGTGGCTAGTAAATGTGTCTTATTAACAGTAATACTTGAAATTAAGTGTTGCTATTTTTAATACTAAAATCCCCCCAAATGGTAGAATTGTGTTTATCTATTAGCAAAAGAAGATAAAACCCCCTGCCAAATGCTAATTACAGTTTGCAGTTTCCATTATTATCAATGGGGACTATACTCAGACCCTTATGTACTGAACCCTTAAAATAGTTACCATTCTCCAATTTGACAAATATACGTACAGTGGTTAGCAAGAAAAAATTGTGAAGGGTGAAAAGGTAGACTATGTTTTTCAGAGGTGGGAGCTGGATTATTTGTGATACATGATGGCATCTGGCCAGTAACTTATTTTGCTTTGTGGAGCGGAGAGGCTCAGTCCATGCTGGACATTGTATTTCCTTTCTCTACTATATGTCTCAGCGGATTACAGTAGGTATAATAGGGCTACCATTCAGTGTGTGTGGGGGGGGGGGGTGACATTGTTTTGTGTTACAAAACTATAGGAGCCACAATATTTATTTCAAACAGTGTATTAAAGGCACCATTATTTTTATTTATATGATGATAGGGGTTAGATTATTTATTATTATTTAGTTGAGCGCGCCATTATTTTTTATAAATACGAATGGGGGCATTATTATCAAGTCAAGTAACTGCGGTAATTTGTCACAGCTAGTTGACACCTGCTGTCTGTAAAGACACCACCGATCTGGATTTTTTTGGACTTGCCTAAGACAGGCAAAGAAAAATCAGCAATAATCATCCCAATCAGTCCCATTTTCATTGGTGAACTTTGTTATCCTACAGTATGTGTTTTTTGGCAAAAATGAGAAATAATTGAAAACTAAGTTTGCTAAACCAGTAACAGCACAAAAACTTTTCATGGCAATTGGGACTGTTTTATTCCTAAACGATATCCTGTTGACATGGACATGGTGTGTTGTGTCCCCTCACATGACTCACCACGGTCCCACTTGGATAGTAAGGTATGAAAAACCACCTTTTTAAAAAAACATGAAAAACAAATGTTGACCTTATTCAAGTTAATCATGTCTATATCGACCTTAAGCTTTTGTCGACCTTCTGTCAATGTCAACCTAGGGTATGCCAACTATTCTTAGGTGCCTACCCAGTCTCTGTCGACCATTAGTGGTCGACCTATGACTCTCAACCTATACCAAAATATTGGTACAGATGTCTCATATATTCTACTTTGTTCTTGAAAGAGATACAGTACATGATCCCTGCTCTTATGGCTTTAGAGAGATACATTGAAATTAACCCCTTCATGACAGAGCCTTTTAAGGTAATTTTTTTTTTTTTTCCTCCTTGCGTTCAAATAAGCGTAACTTTTTTAATTTTCCGGCTATATAGACACATGAGGGCTTTTTTTTTGCGGGACAAGTTGTACTTTTTAATGGTACCATTTACTATACCGTATAATATTCTGGGGAATCAGGAAATAATTCAATGTGGGGTAAAAAGAAAAAAAAACGCAATTCCACAATTTTGCGCTGGTTACGTTTTTTTTGGAGTTCATAGTTCGTTTAAAATGATGGGTTATCTTTATTCTATGGGTCGTTACGATTCCGGTGATACCAAACTTATATAGTTTTCGTTACGTTTTACGACTAAAAAAAAAAAATAGAAAATGTTACGGTTTTTCGAATTTGCGTCGCGTCGCCATGTTCTGCGGCTTATAACTTTTTTATTTTTCCACCTACGGACCTGGGTGAGGGCTCATTTTTTGCGGGCTGAAGTGTACTTTTTAATTAATACCATTATGGGATATGGGCGACTTTCTGATCTCTTTTAGCTATTTTTTTTTGGGTAGGCGATGCGACCAAAAAACGTAGTTTTGGCGTTGGGGATTATTTTCCGTTTACGCCTTTAACCGTGCGGGATAACTAATGTTATATTTTAATAGATCGGACTTTTAGGAACGCGGCGATACCAAATATGTTTATTTTATTTATTTTTTATTTATTTTTATTTAGGAAATGGGGAAAGGGGGGTGATTTGAACTTTTAATATTTTATTATTTTTTTTTTATTTTTAAACTTTTTTTTTTTTTTTTTTTAACTTTTACTACAAGGCCCCCTAGTGTACTTGACCACTAGGGGGCGCGATCGCCTGTACTAGGTTCAGCCATAGAGCTCTATGGCTGAACGTAGTGATTTTATGCACTTCCTATTACATCCTGCCTGAGGCAGGATGTAATAGGTATGCATACACGGACAGCACAGGGGTCTACATTAGACCCCTGGCTACCATGGCAACCGATCGGCACCCTCCGATCGCGCTGCGGGGGGCCCCGATCGGCGCCGGAGGGGGGCGCCCCCCCTCCGATCAGCTATTTAAGCACTGCGGGCGCTTTGCCCGCGGTGCTTAAAGGGTTAAACGTCCACGATCGGCGAACTCGCCGCTCGTGGCCGTGAGAGCAGGGACCTGGCTGTAATATACAGCCATTACCTGCTCTCTATCAAGCCAGCTCACTCCGTGAGCTGGCTTGATTCCCCCTCAACCGACATATGACGTATATATACGTCATATGTCGTGAAGGGGTTAAATGACACATTTAAAAATGATTTTTGTGTTTTGTAAAACAAAATATACAGTACCTGGGAACCCTATGTATTACAAATAATGATGTCTTTTACAAGAATAGTTAAGCATTCATTTAAGCTTTTACTTGTTTATTATTGTCTAGAGCCTATTGAGGTGTGCATCTCTAATGCTGCATTCACAGTGCCAAACCTGCTCTGACCCATTTTTTTTTAAACGTTTCTTTAACCGGGTCAGATCAAGTTTAACCCCATTCGCACTGCATGTTGTAAACGGTATATTACTGGTTAATTACCTTTTTTTTGTACCTTTCACATTGAACCCGTTGTAAAAGGTACACGGTAATTAACCATTAATATAATATGCAGTAGGCAGAGCAGGTTCAGGGGGTGACCCGGGGGCGGCAGCCACAGGTGTCGGTAAAGCAGCAGGGCCCCCCTCCCCCCCAAACACACAGCCAGCACCTAGTAACACCCCCTCCCTCCCCTGGTACCTGGCAGCGAGGCAGGCAGCAGGTGTGCACGGGTCACTAGGAGGGAGCGGATCCCGCTCATTAAATATGTGCATATGAAATGAGCGGGTTCCATTCATTAAATATTCACTGCGCTGATAACCAGCTCAGTGCTCACTGCTGCCTGAGTCTTATATACCGGTTCAGGGCCTTTCACACTGCAGAAAAATGGTTTTGAACCGTGTAGGACTCGCTTTTTACCCGTTTGCAAGTACCGGTTATTTGTAGCCGGTAAATGCAGACTGGAGCTTTCACACTGCAGCTCTTACCAGTTTAAAAGGCTAAAAAAACGGCAATATAATGATTAAGAGCTGCAGTGTAAAAGGGGTATTAGGAGATCCACATCTGAATGGGTCTTTCAAAAAAAGCAATATTGGCAAGTGGAATTTGATTGGGCTGAATAGAACATTACATGAAAGTTCAGACATACAAATTGCCAATGTAATAACTTGACTACAAAACATAATTTTACTGTGTATGCAAATGGTTTTTTACATTCTGCAATTAGATTGTAGTTTATAGACTATAATTAGGTTGTTCATGAAAGTCTGATGCCTAGATTGCAACTTTAATTTTCTATAAATTAAATATATATGGTAGCGGGAGAGGGAGCTGGATGAAAAAAAATCCATAACACATCATTTTCCAAATTAAAATGACAGCTAAAATGGATGTAAAGTATTTAATACCTTTGCTGCATTTTTAAAATCAGATTTTTTTTTACAGTGGCTGAGCTTGAAAAAAAAATCCTGCTGTATTAATTTTGCAGAGAAGTATAAATGATTTAATGATAAAAGCCGCCTTTTTTTATTTCCTTTAAAATCTGCTTGACTCAAAATGATTTAAATATAAATGAAGCATAAAGTAAATCATATCAGCTATAGCAGATGTTAGTTCAGCTTCGCATACTTTGACCAGAATACGTTTTAATAATATTTTCAAAACGTATTATTCATTTCAATAAAACATTCAAGCTTGCCGACTTCTTCTGATCATGAGAAGGAATCCTATTATTTTTTTCAAGTCACATCAGAATTTTACATTTTCTATCAAAACTACTTAAAGCTATATTACCACATAGAAAATAGCGGTCTCAGCCACCCATTGAAAAATGCCCAATCCCGGGATTCCCGGGATCCCGGGATTGGCTTCCCTAATACAAAAACCCGCCCTGGCCACCAGCATATTTACTTACAGGTGCGGTGTGGCGGGTGATGGAGCTGGGCGGATATAGCCAGGCGTGTTGGCGGGAGGATGTAGCCTGGGTGGGTGGTTGTCGGGCGATGGTCCTGGGGTCCGAGTAGAGGCGAATGCAGGCCGGGTGGGAGGGCGGGCAGTGGGAGGTCAGCGCAGGAGTCAAACGAGGAGACGGCGGCTGTTGTGTGGCCTGTGCAGCGTGACTTCTGATGTCATCACACTGTGCAGAGCCGCACTGCCCGGGACGGGAGAAGCCAGGCAGCGTCTGAGCACTAGCTCAGACGCTGCCCGGCATTAGACTGCGTATATGCGCAGTCTAATCCCGAAATCCCAGGATTGGAAACTCCAATCCCGGGATTGAAATCCCGGCGTTTTAGGGGCCAAATCCCGGGAACCCGCCGATCCCGATCCCGGGATTGGCCACCCTACTTGTGATTGCTCACCTACCCTTATCTACCACCACAGGTACAACAGAGTAATTTTATTACCACTTGTACTAGGTGGTAATGATGTTATCAACATGCAGTATGACTTCACAATATAAAAAGAAAGCTCCTTCACACAGCTTCAGACATAACCTAAAATGTAGCACATTGGGAGTAATCTAGAGAGAGACATACTGTACCAATTAGTACATGTGTAAAGTTCTAACAATAAAATCTATGAGTTTTGCTTTGCCATTCCGTACTGTTCTTCTTGTACATCTGCATTTTGCATTCAAATTTTACAGAATTTGGAATCTATGATAGTAAATCACAACCTTGGTCCTCAAGGCTAACAGTACAGAATTTAGTGATATCCATGCATGAGCACAGATGGTTAAATAAGTTAAGTACATTACTCCTAAGTCACCTTTACTCAAGCATGGCTATACTTAAACCCAGGAGTGTGTCTTTAGGCGTCGGATTTAGGGAACCCCTTATCTATGATTTAAAATTGATGGATTAAAATAAACATTTCTGGATTAAGAGATGTGCTTTAGTTACTCACAGGGAGGAAGGTGATTTGTGTCTCTATATGACATACTTTTTAGTGAAGAGACAGATTTTCCACAAGCTTAGCAGCTCCCAAGGAGCCTCAAAAAGATATCCTGGCCCTCCAAAATGTTCCCAGAGGAGCATTGCGCGATTACCGCGTGACTTCAAGACTTCACATGGACATGCCCACACTCCCAGAGTACTATTGATGTTCTTTGATAGGATAAAAAATAAGTAAAGTATGTGAATCAGGAATTAAGTCTTCTTCCAAAAGATGTAGGTCTTGATTCAGATTTGTATGCAATGCCAATGTTCAGGCAGTTGGACATTTATTTGTAGACTATAGAAGGTACTCTATTGATGCTGCCTGCTACCAGAAGCAAAAAATATAGTGCTGTGGATTGTTGAATGGAGAATGACCCCAAACCAGTATATTGCCTAGGGCCCCATGAGAGCTAAATCCACCTCTGGCTCATCTGCAATGTCTGCACAAACCATCTCTATTACTGGCCATGGGCACTGGATAACCTTCTCAAGCCAAATTAAACTAAAACCAGCTCACTTAACTTTCAAATCAGGAGAAACTTTGGCCAAAGCATGAGTATCATGAGTATTTTACGCAAGCAATATGGCTGACAAGATCAATGCATGTGCCACCAGTTTCAAGTCAACTTTATTATAGTAATATCCAGCGGCAGCTCTTACCTCAGTGCAGAAGTTGGGCTGCCGCTGGCCACGATGCTGCCACCCTTCACTGCTGCTGCAGCTGCTGGTCCCTGCTGCCAGTCATCCAAAGCAGTCCCATTGCTACAAATGGGGCACGTGAGTGTCTCACATGCACGCGCATTCCATTCTTGACAACCGGCATGCCAAGGCAAGATGCTAAGGCAAACAAGTGTAACAAGCTATTACAAACAAGCCCTACTGTACAATAAAGCTGTTAGGATCTGGCAGACTGATACCGTATGTAAGTATCTGGAGTAAAGCAATGGGCTGGTAAAGACAAACTACACTGTGGCTGCAGAGGAGTTCAGACAAGCTCAGGACTCTGGACCAGGTGTGGGAAAGGTAACTGATGAGTAGTGACCAGGGATGTGAGTAGGGTGGCCAATCCTGGGATTTGCGGGATCCCAGGATTTGGCCTCAAAAAGTCCGGGATTTCGGGATTAGACTGCTCATGCGCAGTCTAATGCCGGGCAGCATCTCAGCTGTTCCCGAATCCTGTCCCCTGCGTGTGGCCTGCGTAGCGTGACAGTAGAGGTTACGCTGCGCAGGCCACACCGCCCACTCTGATGCAGCCTTCTCCTGTGCCCGCCCCCTTCCACTCTCCTCCGCACGCCCGCCTCTGCTCCTCTGCCCACCCGCCTGCCTCCTTTCCGGCCTGCCTCTTCTCCGGCTGCTGTGCTGTCTGCTAAGGAGGAAGTGCACAAGCCTGGAGGCACCGTGCACCTCCGAACCCACTCCACTCCCGGCCGGCTCCCGGATCCCGTGATTGAGAAAATGCCCCGGAATTGACATCCCTAGATGTGAGATTAACCCCTTCTGTGCAGAAAGTCTAAGAACACCACAATGCCTGGGAACAGGGGAAAGCAGCAGCTAGCAATGACATTAATCTAGCCAGGACCTGGATGCAGCTCAAATGAATGTCCACAGAAATAAAGATGAACTACTTTATTCATACAGCAAAGAATAAAGTATAAATTCCACTGCAAACAAAGTAACTTCCAAGGTACAAGAAATGCAGGTAGATAATTCAAAGCAATATGGACGATTGCAGGATACAGAGTAGTGGGAGAATGCAGGGCAGCTACTCAGTATTTGGTAAGTATTAGCAGGAACCAAAGTACTTAACTGAAAAGTCCTTTTGATAACAGGCAAGGCAATATCCAGGCAATGTTGATAACAGGAACAAACAGACATGGCTTATTTCCTGAAGGAGCTGGAGTACAGGACATCCCCACATGGAGCAAGGTCCTACTTGATTTACCTAACGAGTTGGGAGGCACTGTATGATGAAGTTAGGCACTTGAAAAGCTGTGCATCCTAATGAAAATGAATGAGTTGAATAAAGCTGGTAAAGTTGAAGTGTATACTGTATTTAAAACACACAAGTGTGACTTAATTTAGTGAATGTAAAAATGAAAAGGGTGACCATACTCGAGATCAACCAACAGTTCATGTTTTCCAGGCCACCTATGGACCTGTAGAATGGTTGTTAGGGATGAATGCAGAACATGTTTGTAAATGTGACAAGAAGTTGTGGCTACACTTGTGCACCAGCTAGGTGGTCTGGAGAACGTGGACTATTGGTAGATATTGGGGACCTTTTTGGTCACCTCTGCATATATGATACTAACATACAGTAGCTAGTAAAATATATCCTAACAGTCTTGATTTTCCAATAGCTATTACATGAAAAATCAAGGGGTGATTAGGGCAGGTCCAGTGTGTCTGATTGTTTACATAGAGCTATTGTCATTTCCTTGTCACTATGCCCAGACAAAGGAAAAAAATGTCCATTACATTCGCAGTTGTAATACCCAGTGGTGTAACTATAAATGTTGCTCCCCCATGCAAAAAAAGTTACCAGCGCTCCCCCCACATACCCATAATGCCCCTCACACTATACTCCACATATCATAATGCACATTACACTATAAACCACACCCCTCAATACCCCTTACACTATACGCCACACACCGTTATGTCCCTTACACTATATGCCACACAACATATTGCTACTTACACTATACGATGCACACCTTAATGCCCCTTACACTATACACCACACCATATTGCCACTTACACTATGTGATACACATTGTAATGCCCCTAACACTATACGATACAACCGTAATGCCTCTTACACTAGACGCCACATATTGTAATACCCCTTACACTATACACCATAATCCCCCTTAGACTATACGCTGCACTCCATACTGCACTTTACACTATATGCCACATGCCATAATGTCACTTAATCTATATATATATATATATATATATATATGTATATATATATATATATATATATATATATATACAGTGGTCGAAGTGGAAATTTTGAAGTGGGGGTATGGAAATTTTGAAGTGGGGGTATGGAAAAGTAAAGAGTGAATATAGTGCGCACGTAGCCCCTGCTGCCGCTCGCTCCCCCAAGCGGCAGCGGGGGCTGCCTTACACTAATTACGCCACTGGTAATACCCATTTTACCTCTTTTTTTCCCACTGACAGGAACGCCAAGGAGGAAGGGAGTGTGATGCATTGGCTGACATACAGTATATTTTATCATGTCCCCAGCATTGTATGAGCATGCCCCCACCAGAGTAACGCTGTGGAGACCCGCTATGCATTTTCACTAAAAGTATGTGGGTCCAAAACATGTAATGGCAGGCTTGTTGACTCCTGCCTTTAAGTAGTGCACTCTGGAAAGAGTAAGGTTAACTACTGTAAGAAAAATATTGTGCAGTGTTGCGTATTGTGACAAATTCCCTGTGGATAAAGATGTCATTATGTTATATTATTAACTCATTTCTATCATTCATCTTCAGGGAGAACTGTCCTTTTTCCCTTTTAGTAATACGCCATTGTTTGTTTTGTTTTGTTTGATTTTGCATGCTGGGAAAGTATGATGTAAAATAACAAACATTCCAACTACTGTACCTTACAGATCTCAAAAACAATATAAATGCAGATTGAGTATCCCTTATCCAAATATCCCTTATCCATAGTTTCCAGAATGTAACTTTTTTGTTGTTGTTGCTAAAAGCACTACTTGGACATCTGTAATTGGCACTACTGGAGACATGATATGTAATTGGTGGCACTACTAGAGACATCTGTAACTGGCACTACTGGGGCATCTATAATTGCCACTACCGGGGACATGATATGTAACTGGCACTAAATATGTGCAAGAAAATGATTGCTTGGCATTCAAATTCAGTGTCTGAGATAGTACACAAACTTTGTTTCATGTTTTGAAACCTTGTTCATGCACAAATAAAATTCATTTGTTTGTATGTCATGTGTTTGATGTGTTTATACAGCATAAATGCAAGATACATCAAGATACCTTATTGAAATATAAAATAATTCCGAAATACGGAATAATCCCTTATCCAAAAGTCTTCTGGTCCCGAGCATTTTGGATAAGGGATACGCAACCTGTATTGATAAAGACAGGTACTGTATAGATAATTTTACATTGCTTTTCACCAGGGCCGGAGCTAGGGTGTCCGGCGCCCTCCTGCAAACCATACATGTTGCGCCCTTTCCATTGCAACAAGCTGCAGCCCGATTGTGGGAGCGTATGAAACATGCAATCCTATGGAGGATTTCGGGTGCATACACCATCTCAGTGCTGTGTCCGCAAAATGTAGCAGGCGATCAGAAAGCAATACAAAAAGTATGTGCAGCACTCGTGAATGAGGGGGAAAGGAGGGGAGAGAAGGAGGAGATGGAAGAAGAGGGGAGAAGATAGAGGGGGCGGAGTGTTGAGGACTGGCAACGGCACTGGCACAGCACACTGAGAAGAGGAAAGGAAGGGGAGGCGGCGCTTCTGCCTGTTCATCTTTTGATTGACAGCTAACAGGAGACAATGGGTAGGGGGCGGATCCGGACATGACATGTCATCCAGGCATTCACAGACACCCCTACATGAGGGGGCAGGTCGCAGGAGGAGAACAGTGTGTGTGCAGTGCAGGGAGCTGCTCAGCCTCTCCATACTGCCGCCCGCTGTCAGACATGCGCTGCGGGTGGCATGCAGGAGGCAGTGACAGTGAGGGCTGAGGCAGCTTTAGCAGAGCAGGGAGGGAGACAGCGCCTTTTCAGCATGGCGCCTCCCTGCTTTGCAGGAGCTGCTGAGTGGGTAGCGCCGGCCCTGCTTTTCACTGTGATCAAATAGATGCGTGATTCACTTAGTATTTTTCTTTACTGACTGTATTCATTATTCAGTGATTTAATAGGCCTTAAGCCAATGTATTTTCCATGTGAGATTAAAGATGTCAACGAATATTAACTGACAAACAACTACAACAAATATTTGAATTGCACATTTTATTTTCCATAAGCATATGTCACAAACACAAATAAGAGAATACACAAGCGCACAAATGGTGAAAATAACTGTCAGTTTGAAATAAAAAGTGCCTTTAATTAATACCATTTTAAAATGAGATTAGCTACTTACTCACATCTGTTCTTACAGAACGGCCGAACCATAAAATCAAACATCATGCAATTTTAATGCCTCACATTTAGATCTCAGACTGCTAAACCCAAATGCTATTCATCTATGCAATCTGAATATTCATGCACTAGGAAGGGTGGCCAGTCAGTACATTAAGCACATTATCTATTACAGCATGATTATTAATTTTCATAGATTCTATATATAACACTTTTCAGGGCAAGATTTTAAGATTTTAAGATGCTGGTCTTTAAATCTAATTGTTACATCTACAGTAGGGCAAATCTGCATCATTTATCATCATTAATATGAAACTTGCACCCATCCTTTGTCGATGCAAAATTTACAATTGGTAAGGAAAGTAATTTAAAGATACATGTAATCTACAAGTGCACACTGGCATCTGCATGTACTTACCGTTCTGCAGTTACCTTCCATGACCTGCCTCATAAAGCACAATGCGATTGGCAGTCCAGCCGCAAAGGCTTTAGGGTCAGCCATTTTTTTTTAAGTATTGGAAGAGGTGTTTGTAACCTTGCATCTGCTGTTAAGAAGGACAATCAGGCCTGCAAGTTTGTTGTTGTCATCTTGTTGGCATAGTGGAGTAAAAGAAATATGGTCTGAGTTGCAGGATGTATTACATTTACTCCCGCAAGTTTTTGTATAACGTTTATGTATAAAATAAGCTCAAAGGAAAAGTGTATCTCAGTAAAATGTTACCTTATTTTGGTTTGCCAGGAAGTATGCATTAGGAAAACAGTGACAAAAGTCAGGTGTTACTGCAATCAGTCCTGTATATAATTGCATCGGAGGTCACACGGAGAAAGCAATGCTGTTCTGTTTGGTATCTGCTTGCATTTCCAAGAACTGTTTACGAGCTGTGTCAATGATAATGTTTTTCCTGAAATAACATAGAGATGTCACTTATAAACTTTATGTATTCTGCTAAAGAGACAGTAAGACAAGTTTCCTCTCACTGCAGTCACTTTTGCCAATTCCCGTCCTGTTCAGTCTTGCAGTCATGTTACTGTAGTTGGGCTTCTGATTTGCAATCTATTTCAGAGTTGCCTACTTACTGGCTGATGATCAGTGTGGGGGTGTGGCCACACCCCGACCCATCCAATGCTGATATTTCAGGCATTGCACAGACGTGAATTGCGTCATTTGCACCCATGGACCCCGGGGGTGTTGCAGGAGGCTACCCAGATTCCGGGAAACTTGCCTACCTTTTCGGGGGACCTGGGAGGTTGACCCGATTTCTTGGAGGGTAGACAACCCTGATCTATCTTCTTAGACTGACAACAGCAATTTGAGGGTTTAGGGCTTAACCGAGCATAGTTTGCTAGCTAGGGTAATAGCAGTTGCCTGCGATGAAAAAAGTCCTGTGCAGAAAGAAAGAACAAACGCCTTTTGCAACTTTTGCAAATTAATTGCAAATAACGTTGCACTCGAAGATCCAAAAAGTATTTTCCATCTGCAAGTGCTTCCACTAATCTGCTAAAGAAATAGGCGGAAAGTAGTCATTGCTGAAAGACCCTCTCAAAAACGCCTGGGCACAACTGTGTTTTCACAAGTACACCCACAAAATACCATGTTTTCACCCTTAAATGCTGGTTTGCTGTCAATCAAACTGCAACTCTATGCGATTGCTATGCATATGAATATTTATTTGCAATATTTATATGTACACGTGTGGAAAAACTGCAGTCGCTCGATAAGTGACCAGTTTGCACATTTTCTAATTAGCGATCCATGCTGAATTAGGCCATTCATGCGTTTGTTTTGTAGGATGTCAGCATGGAACAGCATCCTGGCAGGAAGTAGCTTTGATGTAAAATTGTTGATGTTAAGATTTATGTCTTTGCTCATAGACAGGTTTACAGATCCCTCACTGTGGTGACAGGCCTGAACGTCAGATATAAAAATACAGAAAAACAAATGTGCAAGATTGTAAAGCTGATCTTTTTTTTAACAAATTATGTACTGTATTTGTTCTATAAGATTTCTAAAGGCCCCGTTACATTATGCGATTTGGGCACGATTTTGCCCGATTCGGATGAATCGGGCCGTGAAATCGTCCCAAATCGCATATGGTGACATCCCCTCCGACCCGATGCGCGGCCCCGTGCGCATCGGATCGGAGATGGGAGGTCGGACGGGCTGCACATAAGATTTGCTAAATCTTATGTGCTGCCCGGAGCCGTGCTCCCCCACAACAGGGGACCTACCAGAGTCAGGCGCAGGGAGCCGGGCAGCATCAGCGGGAGCAGGGGGGGCGGCGCAGAGTACCAGGGAGCCGGGCAGGAGAAGACGCTGCAGCAGCAGCACTTCAAAAAGAAAAGGGCCATACAAACGCATAGGAAGCCATTCATTGGCTGAGACCTCTCTCAGCCAATCAGCGATTGGCTGAGACCTCTCTCAGCCAATCGCTGATTGGCTGAGAGAGGTCTCAGCCAATCAATGGCTTCCTATTCGTTTGTATGGGGTTTTTCTTTTTTTTTTGAAGTGCTGCTGCTGCATCGTGTTCTCCTGCCCGGCTCCCTGGTACTCTGCGCCGCCGCCCCCCCCTGCTCCCTGCCCAGCGGCTTCCTGCCCGGCTCCCTGCACCCCAACCCCCCCCCCCCCCTCCCACTCTCTGTTTACGGGCATATTCCTGCTGCTGTCCCCCGCTCCCATTGTCCCTGCAGCTCCCCGGGAGTGGCATCACATGCAAAACTTGGCACATGAAGTGCCATCGCATGTGATCCCTCCCGGGGAGCTGCTGGGACAATCGGGTCCGACTTGTCGTTATGACAAGTCGGACAAATGTAAGGGGGCCTTAAGTTTCAATATTTTGTTTCTTTTAAAGTTTAAATACCCCTCTCTCCTACAATACTAATATGAAAATAAAGCTGACAAGTTGTGACAAAAGTAAAATATTTTAAACAAGCGTTAAAATTTTGAATGAAAAAATAATTCATACTTCCCATAAGAAAACCTGACCTACAGTAAGGGGCCTATGCATTTTTAATAATCCATATTGTAATGGATATTATCATGTTGTGTGAAATGATCTCTGCTATGTAATAACGTTAACTCGCAGACTACTCTTGGGCTATACGACACTGTGCATGTGCACAATGTTTCCACTGCCGGATAGAGACTGCAGGAGAAGGATCTGAAATCTGTGTGTTGTGGAGTTTGATACACAGGAGTTAAGGCCCCCTTACACTTGTTCAACTTATTGTTCAACAAATTGGACCTGATTGACTCGAGATTTATTCTATGTGCAGGAGGATCAATCTCTTACAATCTATTGGTTATACTCAATGGTACAGAATTGTGCATTGTGTCCTACACATCAGGCACATAAGATTTTGTCAGACAGGCACATCAAATTTTGTCAGATAAATTGATTCAATCCACCTGAATTGGGTCAAATCTCACAAAATCTCACAAGTGTAAGGGGCCCTTTAGACTGTAGTCCCCATTGATATAATAATGGAGAGTGCTAAATAGCCTGCTGTGGGGGATTTCTTTGAAATCTCCTGCATAAGGCTATTAGCAAATAGCAACAGGTTGGATATTGGATCTATGAGCACAGGATGCCTTCCCTGAGCCCAACCTTAACAGTCCTCCCTTAGGGCCTTATTCTAGTTCAATCTTTCTGACAAAATCCTTCTTAAGGTGGCCATACACGTCCTGATGTGGGCTGTGCGATGCGTGCTTTGAGGTGCACGCTCCCGCGGCACCTCATCACACAGAACAAAAAGTGTGTGCTGCACATACTTTTTGTACTTGCTTTTTATCACATTGCATGCACAAGGCATGCACAAGGCATGCAATGCGATGTGATGGATGCTATTTAAGCCCACAACGCACGCCCGCATCGGGACGTGTATGGGCGGCATTAGATGGACAAAACCATGTGCACTGCAGGGGAGCAGATGTAAAATGTGCAGAGAGAATTAGATTTGGGTGTTATTTTGTTTCTGTGCAGGGTAAATACTGGCTGCTTTATTTTTACACTGCAATATAGATCTCACTTTGAAGTAAAACCCCACCCAAATCTAATTCTCTCTGCACAAGTAACATCTGCCCCACCTGCAGTGCACATGGTTTTGTCCATCTAAGAAGGATTTTGTCAGAAAGAGTGAACTAGAATAAGGTCCACAGTGTCTAAATCTAGTTGTACTCTGTTAGTGCCTAATCCTAACTCTCACTTCTTAGTTCCAAACCCTAGCCCCTCTGCAGCAGCCTAACCGTAACATACCCCCCTCCTGTAGTGCCTAAATCTAATATCTCTTCCCCTCCCACAGCCTAACCATAACCCTTCCCAGCATACTTATGTTCAGGATGCCAACAGTTGGGATTCCGGCATCAGCATTCTGAGCAGTGTTGAAATTCCGGTGCCAATCTTACAACCATTGGCGATTTTTTGACCTCCAGGATTCCAAGTGCCATTTCCTTTGTACAATAGTTAGTACACTATGGGCGGTATTCAAATCCATGGCGAGGGGGTAGTCTATGGCGAGGATGGCTTATTTTCGGCGAGGAAAGCCATCCTCGCCATAAAACCCCCTTGCTGTATTTAATGTTTTGGCCAGAATCCTCGCTGATCCCCTTAAATGGTGAGGTTCGCCTCAAATGTTTGTGCCTTATTCACATAACAGATGCAGCAAAACACCACTCAGTCCCTGTAATAGAGACTAGAGACTTTAACCAAAGGGATTACTTCTAAACATGTAAAAAGTCACAGATGAAGCACATGGTACATGGTGTGAAAGAAAGCAGAAGCTGCTTCATCGTAGCACCCTGTATAATGATATACAAGTGCAGGCTTGCCTACCCTCCTGAAATCGGGTCCGCCTCCCGCCCCCCCGGGAAGGTGGGCAAGTCTCCCGCATTCTGGTAATTAACCCCCAGCTCCCCCCTTGCCCGCTGGTATAATTACCTGAAATCGTGGGTCCGCGGAGAGGGGGCGGGGCTAATATGATGCAATTGCGGCATTTTGCGTCATTTAAGCCCCGTCCCCTCTCCGTGGTCCGTAAATCATGACGTTTTCCGGCATGGGGGGCGGGGCCAAGTGATGTCAGTCTTGCTCCCGTCCCCCTGACGTGTTGGCCCCCCTGACGTGTTGCCTCTCCAGGCTTCTCCCGGAGAGGTGAAATTGAAAGTAGGCAAGTATGTACATGTGTGGCATATCAAGTTAATCAGTGCAGACGTTTTATGGGGTTCTTAGCTTAGACTAAGGACCTTATTCTGGTTCACGCACAATGTAATTTACAGCATGGTGTGTGGATGAAATGCCGCCCATTGCTCGCACGTGTGTTTAAAACATAATGATATATTGAGCATATGAGTTCAACTTGATATCTGATTAGCAATGGGGGCATTTGCATTAAGGGGGTCATTCAGACCTGAATGTGCCGTGGCCAGCGATCAGGTAGATGCTGCCCTGTTATAGTGAAATCCCGACATGCAAATTAATGTGTAAGCCGTGCAAAGGGATGCGTATGGTAGCAAAGCCGTCACATCTGTGTGAAAATGTCCAAATCCACTCGTAATAAATGCTCACCATTTA
The DNA here is from genome assembly GCF_055691185.1 of Crinia signifera. NCBI lineage: Eukaryota > Metazoa > Chordata > Amphibia > Anura > Myobatrachidae > Crinia > Crinia signifera. The sequence goes on from NC_139221.1 coordinate 227,492,069, forward strand.
ATGATCTTTACACTGGTCACCACTCATCACAGGCTCAGAGTAGCAAGAGACTTACTCGGTGGCTTCAATGAAATCAGCCTGATCGAGGCAGGAGCTCACATCACAAACACTCTGCTAATAGGCTGGCAGCCGGCAGGCCTGCATTTTCCCTGACACCCCCAGCTTTTTTTTGTATGAGCCTAGCATTTTCCCTTACTGCTTTTCAGGGGAGGGGCGGGCTAAAGATGCAAACTGCACATTGCGAATTAAGGGATTTGCAACACGGGGGGGCGGGGCTTGATGACGCCGGGGCTTGGTGCCGCTGAAAGTCTCCTCTCCAGGCTTCTCCCAGAGAGGAGACTTTAAAAGAAGGCAACCCAGGAGTCAATACAGTACATAAAATAATTCTGAACAGACTCAAGCACAAAGCCCTTTAATAAGAGCTTAGACCTGTGCTTCTGTAATGCCCTGCCATTCCTCTTTCTTCATGCCATTGCCATTTCCTAATGATTTTTCCCATTGAAATGAATATTGTTTTAATACCCCAGAAGCCACATGATATTGCTCCAATGTTGCAGTCGATAAAGTTTGATGAATAGTCTAATTTCTCCTGTGCTGTTATCTCTCCATGAAACCACACAAGCTTCCTCTAGTTATATTTAGCGAGCGTCGAGTTTCAGACTCCCTGCCAAAAAGGACAAAATCTATTTTTATTCACTTTAATTGATTTGTTCTTTTTCTGAGGATGTTTGCTTGTTAGCTTCAATCTGTGCTACCCTGAAACCTTTGTTTTATTCATTGATTAAACGCAAGGTCTGCCAGTGCATGATTGCCAGCTTTCCAGAACAGGCACAATACCAGTATTTTTCCAAGTCAGTGCTTAGTGATCAAGCAATTTAATTCTAAATTGGCAAATTACTCGGAACCCATCGGTTTAGCAGACATATATCACATTCATTAGATACGAGAATATAATCTTCACACATGCTTCTCCTAATACAACTTGGTTCTCATTATTTAGGAATATGGAAGGGAGATGCTGAAAAGTTTTGTGCACAAGATCAGATGTACAGTAAATGTGAATAACAAAGTTTTGTCCATTTATGCAAATACTATCGTTTTAAAAGGTTGTACTCAGGGGCGTAACTAACTATTTAGCGCCCCCCCCCCTCCCCGCCGCACCTTTATTCGGCGCCCCCCCCCACACACACACACCTAACCTGTCTGCGTCTCGCCCGGCTCTCGGTCGGGACCTTCCTGACCGTCACGGTCCTGGCCGGCTCCTGCTGGTACAATGAAAACGGACTCTTAGAAAATGGCTGCCCCCATACTGCAGACAGAAAACTGCCCCCCCGGCGGCGCCCCCAATTTCTCTGCGCCCCCGCCACCGCGGGGGCTGCGGAGCTATAGTTACGCCACTGGTTGTACTGTATGAAGGAATACAGAGGGGTGCCATGTGGAGGGGGGCACCAATTGCCTGGTTCGGACTTTTTGGATGGCACAATGTCGGCCTGGATGCTCCACTCGCTGGACACCTGACGGTGGTAGCAACCTCTCCTCCTGCACAAGCTACTATGTTCTGGGCAGTGATATACAGTATACAGGGAGACTGCTGCCGCTGAGCAGCAACAGTCTTCTCTCTCTGCATAATATACCTAATTCAGGCCTGGGCAAATTTGTTCTCAAAATGGACAAAATCATGCTGCACTGCATGTTGTAACATACTAACTGTCGACACACTGACTGCTTACCTGTTTTACAGTATACTGTAGGTGATGGTGGGATGCAAACTCTCCCCGTGAAAAAATCCTGGAGATCCTAACTGGAAAAAAAATCTCCTAGCATCACTGGTGAAATATCCATGGGTGAAAGGTGATTGGTGCATAATATCCTGCTACAAAGGAAGGAGTCAAAACAAAAGTGAGAGGAGCAGTAGTGTGAAGCTAGGCCGCATAAGAGTGAGACATGTGATCTATGGACCCCTCAATTAATGACCTTGCATCGGAACAAAATTGAGCTATTATAGAAACTAATCTAGAAAGTAAAAAAAAAAACAAAAAAACAAGGGCCATAGGACAGAAGCAGGCCATTTTGTGGCATAGCGTCTTGGGAAATGACAGGCTATTGCTTCAGATTAAAATGCAGCTATTGCAGAAACTAATTAACCTAGAAACTGAAAAGCCAAGGGCCGTGGGACTGAACAGGCCATACTGAGGCATATCATCTTGACTAGTAGGCATTTCCCATGCGTGCTAAACTGCTAATCTACAATGGATTATGAGGACGACAGTTGGGTCTCTTATTCCACTGTGTCATGGCATTTAATTCCAATACCGCTTGGTGGGAAAACAATGTGACTATAAATCTACCTAACTGGCACTAGTCTGACCACATAATATCCACCATAACTAGAACTTTAATTTATGAACTAAAACCTCCTGAAATACAACTGTTTAAAATGATTATTTATTCATAAAATTGTATGTACTTGTGTCATACAGAGCTCACTAAAATTGTGTATAATCTGAAAAAAAATGAGGGACACATGGTTTGAGTTACAAAGGTTTGCAATTGTTGAAAAGAAACTTAAATAGTTCAACTGTTTTTGGAGTATTTCTAGGACTCACAGTTGCAACTCCTGTTAGTATAAAGTGATACTAAACTGATAAAGCTTTGTGAAATGTGAGTATCCTTTAATACACCAGGGCACTAAATTGAGGGGGAAATGTATCAAACATTTGAAAGAGATAAAATAGAAAAGGTATGCAAAGCAACCAACCAGCTTCTGCCATTCGTCAAGCATAGTTTATCAATTGACAGTTAAAAGCTGATTACATGCTATGGCAACTTCTCCATGTTACAGTATCTCTTAAAGGATAGATACAACTCCCCAATGTCGCAGAAGAAACATACTGTATCCCCTAAAGAAACATACTGTATACCAAAAGTGTACATTATGATATATTGTTTTGTACTGATGATTTTAAGGTTACTAGAAGCTACATATAAATAGGATAGAGCTTACCTATAAAGTTCAATCTGATGTCTTTGCTGCATGTACCACTCCAGATAGCTTAAGGGGCATACACACGTTGAGATGTGTGTTAACAAGTTATGCTAAGTGATCTAGGTTAGGTGATTTCCAGGGGTGTTTTAAGAGAGAAGAGGACCCGCATGCAGCCTCCACTGTGGGCCACCTCCCCTCTGATGGCAAGTAGACTATGTCATTATGCCACAGTCTACTGCGCACGTGCAGGTCTCCGGAAACATAGGGCCTGCACCTTGTTCCAGGTGACATATCCATTGCACATGGCCATTTCATGTGCATCTCCGATGCCAAGATGCCGCCACAGGATTCTGGAGGGGTAAGTATAGCGTATGGGTGCATGTGTGAACTGCACATGATCCATGGGTCCAGTGGGCACACACTGCACCTATTATAGAAATGCCTATGGTGATTTCCATTGACCTTCCTGGTGTCTAAATCACCCTATACAGATGTTGCTGTGTGTTCTAAGTGATCTGCGCTATCTCAGTGTTTTGTATGCACTTGCTAGGTGATTTAACTAGATTTTACCTGCATGCACTAAGTATGTGAGCCGGAAATGGCGATGCGCGGGACCACACATTGCCGTTGTAATGGGGTGGACACACGCAGAAGTTTGTGCTTTATTTCTAAGTGATCTAGATAGATCACTTAAAATATAGCCCAAAATGTCCCAGTGTTTATGCCCCTTTAGAAAATGATGTACTGTAATTGGCCAATATACCACTTTTCTAGGATTCTAGGGATATTTTCTAGATATTACTGTCACAGCTGTGCCACTGTGGTCATCCAGAAGAGAGCGCTACTTACTATATTTGCATTCACTGCTTTTTGTAGATTTACAGCCTGACCTTGCTTAGTTTCCAATCTTGTCTGGCTGACACCTTCCCTGACCTTTGAATTAATTATCTGAACCTTGCCTTTATACTGCTGTCTTTGCAATTTAGTGCCTGGAGTCCTGTCTGGTAACTGAGCACTACTGTAGCTTGTTTCTGAAATTTCTACTGAACTCTGATCCTTTATTATATTTCTTTGATATCTGGTCTGAGTCTTTAACCTTTTTACACTTCTGTTTACATTGCCTGTCTAGCTCCTAGTCTAAGCTGGTTTCTGGTAATATTTGGATGCATATGTTACATTACAGGGTGCTGATACTGCACAAAAAAGTTTAGCCTTCTTAAATTATAACTTTAATGTGTTAAATCTATCAAAAACATATTATGATTAAAAAGGCATCTTCGCATAGATTAAAAATCTTACATTAGCTATTTCTGGGTGATTATATTAATACTGTGATATAATGAAATATCAATCTTATCCTTATGAGGCACAAAGTAAATTATATATGTGATCAACTCCAGGGACTGGTCATTTGTCTGTGCTGACTTTAATTCATTTCTTCTTATTCCTGTTTTAAAATATTTTACTGTTTATCCATCATAATCGGTGCCTGAGTAGTGCATACAAAGAGGTCACTATATTTCTTGGTGTTATTTATACCAGTGGTTCCCAAACTTTTTTGAATCACGGTGAAGGCACCCTAGAGCATCAACATATTTTCAAGGCACCCCTAGGCCAAATGCTTCTTATCGAGAAATTCAGAAAAAAAATATTAAATGAAGTGCATTGTGTTTATATGTCACAGTTACCTGGTGAGGGACAGGATTTGCTTCTGTTTGTCCACATATATTATGATTGGCAGCCACTAGCACTGGTTTTGCCTGGTACATTGACCATAAATAATATGAATTGATCTTGGTTCAGCAACCCAAGGCACCCCTGCAAGTGTCCTGAGGCACCCCAGGGTGCCTAGGCACACATTTTGGGAACCACTGATTTATACTGATATTTGTGCAAATAATGCATCTATCAAAAAAGTTATAAATATAACAGAACTGTTTTTAAACATTAATTCAAACCCATAAATTATTCTTTAAATAAAAGCAAAAGTATACGGGCAGATTCAATTACACAAGATCAGCTTCATGGGATGTGCGTAATACACTGAACAGCAAGTAAAGAAGCTCATTTCTGCTTGTGCCTCAATGGGCTTCAAGAAAAACTTAGCAAGACATCCCACTAGCAGTATTGTTTCAATTACATTGAATTAGTACAATAATGTACTGGCACAATAATGTACAAGTGTTATCCACCATCCCATATTCCACTGGTTCCCATCTCTAGTCCTCAAGTACCCCCAACAGTTCACATTTTCCAGGTCACTTGGGGAGTCTTAAAATGTGACAGTTGGTGATACACAGTGGACTGGCTGGGTGACTTGGAATACCTCAACTGTTACTACTTTGAAAAACTGCATTCTTAACTTAATCCCTGAATTCAAATTTTGGTAATATTTTGGACATAAGTCTGGTATCCGGCCAATCCTGATGCTGGGATTGGCCTTCCTAGACTTCACTAACCTCTTCTCCAGCTCACAGTGCAGTCCTCCTCTGCACTTAGAGGTGTGATTTAAAGAAGGTAGACTACTCATGAAGGGTTACCCACGGCATATGTATAAAACCCCACTGGCACTAGGTATAAATACCTGCAGTCACTGTGTATAGTGCATCACACTTACTTTCCTCCGGCTGGTCATGGGTAAGGCACAGGTACCAGGAGGTCCCCTGAATAATCAGGAGTTTATTACAGTTGCATTGTGGGAGTGGACTACAGGTGTCAGTGCAGCGCAGAAAGAATTGGGCGCCAGGCCATCTCATAAAACAGCATAAACAGTTTATTTAACATATAGCAGGGATATTGCAGGGATAACTTCTTGAACCCTCTTCTCCAGCACACAGCATAATGGTTACATTAGATCACATATCACGCCATCTCCTCCCGCACATTAACCCCTTCAGTGGGGTTAATGTGCCGGAGGGGAGGGGGGAGGAGGGGGAAGGAGGAGGGAGGAGGCGGCGCCGCAGAGGGGAGGGAGCCGGGCAGCGCTGAAGCTGCCTGGGTTCAGTGATTGAACTCAGCAGCGCTGCCCGGCTGTAAACAGTGGCAATCCCGAGAATTTTCCGGGCTGAGGCACAGCCCAGAAAATTCTCGGGATTGCCACTAAAGGGGTTAATCGTATCAGTTACAGTACATCAGGGCACCTCCTCCAGCACATCACTTAATTGCACCGGCAGAAATATGGCGAACAGCAGTTCATACCAGGGCATCCTGGGACTAGTAGTGCTAAACATCCCAGTTTACTGTCTCTCTCATACATAACAAGGACTTGTCAATGGGGGGCTACTCAGCATGCCGCATGGCGTCAACCACTCACCCAGATACGTCCTCTCCTGAGACTCACACCTGGCACTCTTCTAGGGCACCTCTACAGGTGGGTTTCACCCTCTTACTGGACTCAGTACTGCTGTTCTCACAGTGCAATATCTCTCTCTCTGTCAGGTGCCTTGCTGGGAATGGCAGCACTCCCCACATGTGATGTGAGGGGCTCCCACCGAGGCTGCATTCTCCTCATATTTCTCTGCAGAAATGGGCTCTATTCACAGCAACCCACATGTGCTGCTGCTCTCTCCATAGAAGGGGTGCAACTCATTGCAGTTGTTTCCAAAGCTGGGGACCATGGAAATGATGGCTAGCCAATTTCCATGGTCCCAGCAACTTGCACGCACCCTTCTCCTTCACTCCAGACTTGTGCTGAATCTGCTGCTTTCTAACTTTCACTTCCTGCAGGAGGCTTGCCTGTAAACACTGCCTGATCTCCAAACTTCTCCCAATTAATGCACAGGAAATAGCCGTTATTATGCATGATAAAACGAAATAGTTATTAACTCTTGCAGTACCAGGGTATTACATATGCCCTGTTATATCAGCTTTGGACAAGTGGAGACATTGCCCATAGCAACCAATCAGCTTCTACCTTCTATCATTTTATAGAATATAATACAACTTCAGATCTGATTGGTTAATATGTCAGACAAAGTGACTAATGCAAATAAATATGGTTAAATCACTGTAGATGAGAATGTTCCCCTATAGATGCCCAGCGATATTATGACATCATCTGTCACCCGGTTTATATTGGAATTCAAGTAAAATGTAAAGTGATTTATAATACTACATTTTATGTTAGCTAGGTTGTTTTATAATTGAAAATTAATCAAAATGCTAATTTTCTCAATAGTAATAATGCATTTGTCTATCAAAATAAATATGAAATAGAATAAATAGTGAGTGAGTCAAACGGATAGACCATCTTGTTGTAAGTTAAGCATCCCTGGTAAGCTTTAGATAAAATACAACAATTGTGTTACAAGGGCAAGTTATAAAAGCCTTCAAAATCTATTTCTGCTTTTAAAGTCCCATTGTAACAGCGCTTATCCTTATTTGCTATGGGCACCTGACTTGCTGATTTTACGCTGCATTCTATCTTTTTTTTTTGTAAATTGCTTTCTTTGCTGGTCCACTGCTCGGCTAAAGATTGTAAAACCCCGAGGTGTACATTATCTCAACAGTGAAAAGCCTAGGCACTACAAAAGCTGGCGTCTTCTAACAGGCTTCCAACATTGTACTGCTGGCAAAAAAAAAGCTACTTAAGACTAAAATATGTGTACGGTAGTTTGCAGTCATCGCGTTTCCTTCTCCCCAACTGTTTGTTGATTTGTTCCACAATATTTATAGGGTCCAAGGGCAGAAGAAAATACTTAATTAGTTAATATTTATGGAAATGTTATTACTGTTATAAATAGTAAGTAATTAAGTGTCACTTTCTTCATTGCTCTAGCACACAATTAATAGCTAGTATAGGAAACTAATACCCCTTTCCCACTGCAGCTCTTAAACTGTAAATTGCCATTTTTTTAGCCTTTTTAAACGGGTAGGAAAAAGTCCATATGAAAAGGAATTTGCCTTTGCGAGTGAACCAGAATTAGGGCCTATGTGTGGTGCAGTAGCTTTCCACCTCACTATTGATAAAATACTGCACTTGTGTAATTTACTATACTAGACGGTGCCTACAATCTTTTATATTTTACATTCATGTTTTTCAAATGCACCAGGGAATTAATGCCGCTATCATATAATGCAGATCAGTGATTTAAGAGTCACATGGCGCAGATTTAATTCAAGGACTTCCTGACAATCACTTCTCATTCCTGTGGAACAGCAGGTAGCAGTGAAAGCAAGGGTGGTGTAAAACTACTAATGTTAAATGCGTCTCATCACTCCTGAATTGACATATTGCAGTGAAGGGGAAGCCGCATCAAATTCATGCTGTAATCGCTCAAATGTGACAGGGGAAGAACATTCTCAATCACTTCAGTGTATCAGCACAGGATCAGTGGTGCTGTAGTGCTAGAACTTTTCCAACTGGAAACATCCATGAATTCCTTTACGCAGCTGTCTGAGGACTTGAAAATAAAGATAATTGGCTGTTACAAAGCAGGCTATTAAGAGATAACTAAAGCACCCTGGATGGAATTTCCACTGACAAAAGGATCATTAAAAATTGAGTTTAAGGGGAACCGATGATGTCAAGGAACTGCTTGTAAATTGATGGCTGGCAACAATAAATGCAGTTAAAAACCCTGTTATCTGGGTTTTTAACCGCATTTTAATATGCAGCAAAGCCCCACCGCCGTGGTTATGCCAGTTCTAGAAGGGCGTAACCCCTATGGGCTTCCCTTCACGCCCCCTGCCACCCCGCGCTCCCCCCGCCGATCCACGCTGCCTCCCTCACCTGTGTCCGGGCAGCCTCCTGCTGTGCTGCCTGGACCAGTGACCTCCTCCTCCCTGCACCTCTTCTGAGTGCAGGGAGGAGGTAGCGGATCCGGGTATGGGTCCAGGGAGGGAGGGGGGACTCGCTGCACATCGTCGGCCACAACGCAAAGGACAGCTCTTATCGCAAGATCTGTCCTTTGCGTTAATAATCGCATATTATTAACTATGCGAATGCCGGCGATGTGCAGCCGCATTTATTACAGAATCCCGCCAACAGTGTCCAATACAGAATGCAGTGATATATATCACTGCAGAGCATCTGTAGTAAGGTTAAGCATTCACCACAGAAGTGGACTACAGGGCCACATTACATGCAAAAGTCAAGGTAGGAAGTAAGCAAAACAATACCCCAATACAATAAACCAGAAAGTTATGGACCTGTGACACATTTACAAAAGATGTTCACATTTTAAGAAAACTTGTACTGTAAAACCATGAAATGTGGAGGATCAATTACAGTATGCTTATTTGTGTCAGTGTGGTATAAGAAATAATGGGGCAGATGTATTAAGCCTGGCAAAGTAATAAAGTGGTGATAAAGTGGAAGTTGATAAAGCACCAGCCAATCAGTTGTGTTTGATCACCTCCCATTTTATATCCGCATAATCACTTTACCGGCTTAATATATCTGCTCCAATGGGGGATAGATGTATGAAGCGAGATGAGTGGAGAAATGAACTATTGGAAAAATTGCCCAACCTGTCAGCTTTTAAGCAACATTTGTCAAGTGAACTTTATAAAAATTATATGTAGCAGCTGATTGGTTGCCATGAGCAGCCTCTGGACAGCTGCACTCCTTCACTATTATCATTGCTTTGTCATACTACAGTACATCTATCCCTTTGTCCGGGACAAAAACAAGATTAGTTTCGACCAGCGGCATCATGGGGGGGGGGGGGGGGGGGGGGGGGTGCGGACCGCACCAGGGTGTTTCCCTTTCAGCTGGGCGACACCGGAAAGAGTTGCACTTTCACACCAACATCCCTTAAGGCACCGCTTCAGCACATCCCTACTACTTTGAGTAGTTCTGCAGAACTCCCGCACCCCGCTAACTGTGAACTGACTAAAAAGTTGCTCACAGTCACACCCGCTGCCTACACATGCTGCTGCAGTGGGGTGTGATTGGCAGAAGGTGGCACATTGGCACATGGCAGAAGTTGCCACTAAAAAAATATACCAAATAATCAAATAGCACTCTGTACATGGATACCTTTTTTAAGATTTCCTTTGTTTATTATGAATGGCTGTACAAAAAAAAGTTGTTACAGATTTTTTTTACATGTGATATTGATTGGCAGAAAAATCTAGCTGCTTGTTATTTTTAGTAAAAGATTTGCGTACAATAAACAAACAGACATATTTTTATCCAAAGTACATAATGATCCTGTAATTAGTGGTTAATCAGCATAGTTTTGCATAATTGCGGTATAAATGCAAACTTATCTGGTGAGTCTCTTTGATTGTGCCCCAGACTCAGAAAATGTTTTAGGGGTCTATTTCTGAAGACCCTTCTTAAATAAAGATTTTCTATAACTGCTTATCACAGTGATTGAACATTTTTCTTTCCCACTATTTATATACTGTATATATAAAAAAAAAATAAAGGTTACTGGCTGGCATGCAAACTGCAACAGACTGCTGGCTTTGGCTTCATTTCCAGATTCATTTTAAAGAAATACAAATAAATAATAATAATTATTGTTATTATAATAATTATTATTATTATTTAACAAATACATAAAATACATATTGTAATAATAAACCATTTTTTTCTTGTAGCTTCTCATGGCATACAGATGTAGCGCCTCTCAGCCAGCTCAGGGAATCGCTAGATTCCGGGCAGAGAGGCAAGGCATCTGATGGGGACGCACAAGCATCTCACACAAATGGGCGTGCCCTTCACACAGCAGCAGGGCGTGGAATCCCTGCCCGTCTCCGCTTTGGAGATGGGCCATGTTAGGTGCAGGCAGCTACGGGGGAGCAGTGGAGAGGCAGTGGAGGACAGCAGCGGGGACTGTCAGAACAGGGCATGTAAGCGTCTTGAGTGTGCGCACCTCCTTCAGGCGGATGGCGAGCAGCATAGATTGGTGATAGAATCACCAGGAGCAGCTCTAATGAGAGCTGCTCCCTCTGTATAAGATGGCATTACCTAGTAGAATACTGACTGATTTGTACCACTCTTTTTCTTGATAAATTGGCTTGCCCATGCCTTGTATGAGGAATCATCACAAGAGCCCCCCCACCACCACCAAAATGAGCCCCCCACAACAAGGTTTATCTAATTCGCAACAAAGGAGCGCAATTTCAATCAGACTCAAATCCCCATTATAATGCCCCTAATTAATTTGGTCAAAGAACACAATTAGCAGTGATAGTGTTTATGGGAAGATAGCGCTGCTCAGGGTTCTGCTCAAGTCTTAGGCTAGCTCCATCTGCAATCTAGGCTTCATCACACATCCATTTATTAACCAAATTATGGAACCTCCATTCGAGATATGTACTGGTTCCAATACTCGACCAATACAAAAATTCCTACCGAATTACCTGAGTCTCTTACATTACAAATTGTAAATTAAAAAAACGCTGTCACTCGAGTGCCATACATACTAAGCTTTGAAAAGTGATACAATGGAGAGCTATTAACCACCAATCATCTCCTACTTGTCATTTTTCAAACATAGCCCTGGACATGGCAATTAGGAGCTGTTTGGCTGGTGATTTATCATTCTTCACTTTCAAGCTATGTACATCTGGCCCTCACTGTAGAGAAGGAGGGGATTTTAAAATAGTTAATTAAGAAACATGAAAGAAAAACTAACTGGTGTATTCTTCTAGCTGAGAACATTAACAGTAAGTGACATTGAATCCATTTGGGCAGCCAGCTACAAGTGAAGACAGAGTTAGTATAATGGGTATTGACTTCTATTAATTAGAAAATGAATTGGGCTATAATGTAGAGATGGTTACCATGGCACATGGTTTTTCCATCAATTACATTGATCCGATGTTCTCTAACGACATCCCTGATGAAGTCCCACCACCAACTCTGATTGGTCTGTTGCCTGATACATAATAGAGTAGGGTTGACGGTATTCATTAAAGGTTAACCCATCAATGGCTATCCGTACTATAAAGTGTACAGTGCACAATAACCAACTGTATGCATATGGAACAGATGTACTAAGCTTCATAAAGTGATATGGTGGAGCGTGATAAACAACCAGCCAATCATTTCCTGTCATGTGACGGGATGTGTTTGATAAATGATAGTTACGAGCTGATTGTTTATCACTTGTTGAAGCTTAATACATCTGGTCCATGTTATTCTTTGCTAGGAATATAGACTCAAAATAGCAATTTTTATTGTGTTACTTTAATATTCCAGTATCAAAGTAAAAAGATTCTGAGATAATAAACACATATTTTTATTTATCATATAACAATTGTAGTTCATCTGACATTAAAATTATTCACACTGTGTCAGGTGCTATTTCCCACATTATTATTAAAGAGGTTATATCTCTATGGGAAAGAATAGCTTTGATTTATATTTGTGAGCCATCTGTCTCTGGAGTCTGGTGAATCATCCATAAAAATATATTTTATTGTCTTACAGTTTTCACAGTGTCTCAGGGCAGTTATTGAGTATGCAAATGTTATTACCCCATTCGCTAGCAGGAACATCGGTACATAGGGCCTAATTCAGCATGAATTGCTAAACAAAGAATTCGTAATCTGGTCGATTATTGAACAACTGTGCATGCACAATGGTCGCATTATGCCTAAATGGCCGCAATAACCATAAAAATATCCATACCGGCAGAAGTCGCAGAGTAGTTGCAGTTTGACAGGAAGCCAGCGCTTTGGGGCGGAAATATGTTGTTTTCTGGGTGTGGTGGAATAAAGTAAGTGCGCTCAGGTGTTTTTTGGGAGGGTCTCTGACATCAGTGATGACCACTTCCAGACTGTTTTTTAAAGCAGATAAGTGGAAGCCCTAGACTGGCACAGATGGAAAAAACTTTTTGATGGTTCGGTTTTTGTGAATGGATCCGCAAATGGATCTCTATTTGTGATGCATTCAAATCTAGTAAGGGGCGGCTTTTATTTCTGTATAGGCAGCGAGTTTCCACTGCAAATTCTCTGGTTAGCCCATTGTTTATTTTCCTATGAAAACCTCCTCACTGAATAACACACCACTGGGTAAATGTAATAGACTGCTAATTGCATGTACTGGTGACTTTCCAGTGAGTCTAGCCGATGTATTAAAGCAGCAGTACAAAAGCTTTTTAAAGATTTGTACTTCAAAACATTGGCCAGACTTGCTGGGAAGTCACTGATACAGTACTTGGAATTTGGACCACCATATATAACCACATTTACCCCCATATAATACTCTGCATTACCACATCATAAGGCAATAAAAAGTAGAATTCTGAGAATAAATAATGACAGTAGGGGAAATTTACTGAGATTTTAAAATACGTAGTAGTAATCCATATGACCGGCATTAGACATATTTTTAGGGGAATACAATTTGTAAATATGGCATATTTACGGTTTATTATTAGCCTGATATCATATGCCGCTGTATTCGTATTTGGCGGCCGTATATATATATATATATATATATATATACAGCTACTAAATACAAAGAAAAATCGTCAGCCTGCAGGGATCAGTCAGATCCATGCAGACTTCAGTGTAAAAAAATAATACACACACACAAGTTAACCAGTCTCGGGTTCAAAGAGCCGGTCCTGGTTTAAGTAATTCATGGAACAATCTGAATAGGGGTTCCCTTTAAAAAAACAGCCCCAGGCTCAAGGGATGTCTTGGTTCCCAAAATACGGGGGACAAAAGGAGTAGTGGCCCCCTGCATTTTGAGAACCAGCAACGGGCCCAACCAGCCATCAGGGTAATGCCACAACAAGGGGAATCGATTTATATTAGTTCCCCCGGCCAAAGTATTCACCCCCTGACTGGTCAGCCTGGGCAGGGACCCTGGGGGAGTGGGGACCTCCTCCAATGAAAGGGTCCCCACTGGACTGAAGCCCGGGGCTGTCCCCGGTGCCCCAGGGCGATGGGCACCGGGCTGATGGCATTTGTGTAAAATAAAAAGTTAACTATTAGGTTCTGCTGTGGAATTATTAGTCCGAGCAAGCCTCTTCCGCATACTGGGACCTGGAGAACCACAAGTCCCAGTATGCGGGGCATTAACCTCTTCAGTGGTAATCCCGAGAATTTTCCGGGCTGTGCCTCAGTGCCTAGCCCGGAAATTAATCGGGATTGCCACTGTTTAGAGTGATGAACTATGCCAGCTTCAGCGCTGCCCGGCTTCTGCTCCTCCGCCGTGCCTCCACCTCCTCCCCCTCCCCTCCTGGCTTTTCTATTGAAGTCTCCAGTGCCGGCTACTGACATGCCGGGTTGCCAGGTGCAGGGCTGTGGCCCTTGGCGGAGGGCCGGGCAGCGGCTGGCATAGTGTTCAGTGGCGCTGCCAGGCCCAGGGGGACAGTGTGGTGGGGTTTTTTTTAGGTAGTGCTCCCCCCTAAAAATGTGCCCAGTGAGGAGTGCTACCTTAAAAAAAACACAACTGAAGGGGTTAATGGCCATGCTAGGACTCTTAGTTCCAAAGCAGAACCAATGGGGAAATAAAAACACACATACACACACATACTGTACTCCTTTTGTCCCCTGTATTTTGAGAACCAGGACCAGCCCTTGAGCCTGGTGCTGGTTTAAAAAATCAAGGGAACCCTATTCAGATTGTTCCATTAATTTTTAAAACCAGAACTGGCTCTTTGAGCCGGGGGCTGGATATAGCCATGGGTGGGGACTCCACACTGTTTTTTTGTTTTAATTATTATTTTTTCCATTTTTTTACACTGAAGGCTGCACGGATCTGACTGATCTGTGCCTGCTAAAGCCAAATAATGCCTGGAAAATTAGTTGTATTTTCGCAGCAATTACCGGCCATATATTACATACGGTCAGTTAGCAAACTAGGAATCACCATGCGCCTGAATGGAGATGCTTACTCATATTTTTTCTATGGTGTATGCATTCGTATTCAAATATTCGAATACGCCTGTGAAATGTATATGAATTGGTGCATTTCGGGCATAGTAAAAGGCCGAGATACGTGTAGCCAGTCCTATTTCCATACGACTGCCTATGAATTTAGGCGTATTCCCATTGTCTCACAGATGTCACTGGCATTGCCTGCCAGATTTGCACTGCACTGGAACCCTGGACCTGGGCTTACTATAGCTATTTTTTCACTAATTAAAAGTATTAAAAATATTTTTGCAAAATGGAAAAAACTATTTGACTCCAATAATTATAGGAACTATGCTGAGATGGCGATAGCTGAAATTTTATCTCAAATTGGCTTCCCCATGTAAAGCAGTGAAGGCAATATCAAAGGTATAGCTACTATATACCATTAGTGGGAATGCGGACAGTCAAAAGATCAATCGAGGCCCCCAAAAATGGACACTCTCAACATAAGGGACTTAACCCTCTCCCCCTAACCCTTTCTGAGGGCATCCTAACCCTCACCATTGGTGCCTAACTCATAAACCTATCCCCCCCACTCCGTAGCCAAACCCTGATCTCCCTTTTTAGTGCCTAAACCATCCCCCCCACCCTCACTTCAGCCTACATACCTTGCCGTGGCCTGACCCTAACCCGCTCCAGCATACATATGATCGGGTTGCCCGCTGTCTGGTTTCCAGTGTTGGCATCCTAATTTATTTTGATGTTCTGGTGCAGGAGTTCTGACGGCATCTGGCATCTCGTCTGCAAAGATATTATAATTGCATCTCATACTTTTGCCTACTATCCATTGGGGGTACAGAATTACAAAACTCTGATCATATGCCGAATCTTTGCGTGGTACTGGATAGTGGCTTGACACTTAAACATCAAATCCTCATTCTTTCATCTGAGGAACATAGCCAGAATCAAACACTTAATCCCCTCTGAAGATTTGCCAAAAGTCATACATGCATTTGTATCATCTCGTTTGGATTACTGCAATGCCCTCTATCTTGATCTCCCAGCAAAAGAACTGCACTGATTACAGCTGGTACAACACACAGCTGCCAGGCTGTTAACCAACAAACCCTGTTCTAGCCACATACCCATTCTCTGCTCCCTTCACTGATTGTCAACACAAAATGGCGAATAATTTTTAAGATCAACTTACTGAGTTTCAAAGCCCTACACGACCAAGGCCCAAGGTACCTGAAGCAGCTTCTGATTCCATACTGTCCCAACCTTGAAAAAGCTAATTGTGAAACACGTGTCAGTGTTTTATGTGGATGGTCTCATTGAAATTATGTATTTTGAATGTGTACCTACATGTTGAGCCTCAGTGATGTGTCTATCTGTACCCACTAGCCATACACGCATTTACCGGCTACTGCAAAAACTGTCACTAGCTGCGGTGCTGTTCAGGAATGGTTCCCAACACTGTCAACTTTAAACAGTGATTGCCAATCTGAACATTTGATATATTGTTATTTTATGCAGTGATCATTACAGGTGTTATTGTATCAATCTGCCTAACATTGATACACACCACACATTCATTACCTACTACTAGACCAATGATTAACCCCCGCCACATCGGGAATGCTATTTCCTTTTTAGAAATTGTCTCATCTAGTCTATATATATATATGTTGTGTGTTTGTTTTTATATTTTCACTGAATTTTAAATACTAATAATAAAAGTTATATCTTATCTATTTCACCCCTTGTGCACTGCGCAACAGACATCTCCCCCCCCCCCCCCCCCCCCCGAAAATACGGTAAACACTGTCTTGCGGTAGCACCCTCAATATTATACGGACGTGGTCCATAATATTAATAAGGAGGTCATTTCAATCTATGAATCTGACCTAACTCTCCAGTGCGATCGATTACTCTGTCTTTCCTAGTAACTCCCATCCTCTACTTCCTTCACTGGCTGTCAACACAAAATGGCGAATCATTTTTAAGAATCAACTTACTGAGTTTCAAACCCTACATGACCAAGGCCCAAGGTACCTGAAGCAGCTTCTGATTCCATACTGTCCCAACCGATTACTGCGATCTGTAGATGAAGGACTAATTAGCAGTACCTAGTGTCTCCCATGATTCATCTGTGAGTCAAGCTTTTAGCCATGCAGCTCTCACTATATGGAGCTCACTTCTCCACACAGTTCATGAGGCCCCCACTCTAGAATGATTCAAAAAACAGACCCAAGACTTTCCTGTTCCCTCAAGCTTTTATTTATTCCTTAAGTATTGTTTATGAAAAGTTTTTCTGTACGTCATTGTTTCTGTACTGCATTACATTCATTCTGTCTGTTAAGTGCCTTGTGTCCTATTGGAGAAAGAGCGCTATATAAATAAAATTAATTATTATTATTATTATTATTTACTGTGGGGGCCTTATACATAGGGAGAATCCTCGTCCAGATACTACCATCCATATGAAGGGTTCATCTCCTACTGATAGACACCTATGACAAACACAGAAAAACATGGTAAAAGAGCCGTTTTCTTTGTGTTTCAGTGTAGATTTGGTTTGCACGGCAAGCTACATGATTTTCATTAGCAATTGGCTTTAAAGTAAAAAATGTTCCTATTAGTAAGAATGCAATCTTCTGGATATTCTAAAATAGATTATTACTATTCATGGAAATCAGTAGGGGAAATTAATTTGAATAAATTACTCTTTCATGTTTTTTGTTTGTGTTTAAAGCATGTTTAAAACTTTTCTGAATACTATAATAGTTCCTATTAATCAGTCGGATGAATACATGCTGATGCATTGTGGCCGCTGTGCTACAGATGAGGCATAAGAAAAGGATCACTCAGCTATAGAAGATGTAATGGCTTCGTAGCAACCTACAGTATGGGGTTATTCTGGCCCGCACGGGGACCGATGTTCGATGTGTCCGCATGCACAGCCCCATTTCTGTGCATACACCGGGTGCGAATAATCTGTTCGCTGGGTGCACGCACCCAAGACAGCGGGTGAAGGGTGTGGGGTGCCACGGATAGCCACGCCCATGGGAACACACAGCTTATTATGGGAGTTCCCATGAAAACGCTGGGCGTTCCATGGAAATCACCCTGTGACATAGGCGCTGGATGTCAGCTGCCCGCCCATTTCCTCTTTTACAAGTGAATTTGTCAAAATAGTTGTGAAAATTGCCAAGCAAACAATTGTATTCATCATAATGACCTGTAATGTTTACCTTATATAGGAAATATAATCTTTTTTACACAACATTTTTCATTTTGAATTTATATAACAAATGTGAGCGAGGCCGGCATTTTAAGCGGCTATCTTGAACATCTCTCACAAAGATGTTGGCGCTCAAAGGGTTAGTGTATAACCCTCATACAGTTTTGAATAATATGATATCAAAGCAATAGAATACAGACTGAGTAAAAGCCTAATTACAACCTAATTATTAGCACACATAACAGTACTATCTTCTGTTTGTAATACAGCTAAGCTAACCTTATTATCCTATGCCTATTAACTGCCTGTTTGAGCTGCACTATGAGCAGAAGATCCTGTGCCATTAAACTTAGTTATACCCCTTTTAGACCAAAACGCCGGGTCGCACCCGGCTTTTTGGACCCTGGTTGAAGCCGGGTGCGACCCGGCGTTTAGGGGCATTTACACCGGACGGGCTTAAACGCCCGCACCCCCCTCCCGCCCCTTCCCGGCGCTTGAAGATGACAGCGCGATGTCATCTTCAAGCGCCGATCGATGCCGCCGTACCCGAAACGCTGCTGGGGGCAGCCCAGCACTAAGGTAAGCTGCTAGGCTGCCCCCAGTCCACGCGCGCACCCTCCCGCCATTGGACAGGAGGTGAACGGATGCCGCACACAGGCATCCGTTCACCTCCCTCCCCCGCCGCCGTTGCTGTCTGCAGAGTATAGCAGACAGCAGCACCGGCTGTCAGTGTCAGACTGACAATCCGTCCAACCTGCGGACGCTGCGGTCCGCAGGTTGGACGTTCCCCATCCGACCCGGCGTTCCCATTTACACCGCCCTCTACCCAGGTCCTAGCCGTGTTCTACCCAGGTCAGGACCTGGGTAGAAGTCCCGTGTAAAGGGGACACGGCGTTAGGGATTTACACCGCCGAAGATCCGGTCTGACCCGCCGCTGACCGGATTTTTCGGCGATGTAAAAGGGGTATAAGTGAACATTCCGAGGGGCAGATGTACTAAGCCTTGAAGAGTGATAAAAGAAAAAGACAAACAGTGCTCTCTCTTTACGACAAAATAATTTGTGGCTTCTTGCAGCAACCTAGAATTAATAAGAAGTGTTTAACACATCATAACTTCAATTGAACGTCAGGCTACACATCATTAGAAATGAAATAAACAATAGTGCCACAACACCATATGGGCCTTATTCTAGTTCACTCTTTCTGACAAAATTCTTCTTAGATGGGACAAAACCATGGGCCTTATTCTAGTTCACACTTTTTGACAAATCCTTTTTTGATGGACAAAATCATGTGCACTGCAGGGGGGAAGATGTAACATGTGCAGAGAGAGTTAGATTTGGGTGAGTTATTTTGTTTTTGTGCAGGGTAAATACTGGCTGCTTTATTTTTACACTGCAATATAGATCTCACTTTGACAGTATCTTAGTGACCTGAGAGTCACTCTAGATATGCGTGCATTAACCACATCGTTTGATGTTTGGCGACCATCAAATGATGTGGTAGTTTCCCCCTGGCCTGCAAATGGATTTTTATGTTAAACATCCATTAAAAGCCAGTGCGTTTGAACGTGGCCTGCGAGGGGGGTCGGGTGGACTGGCATTCGCAGGGTGGCATCGGGGGGACGTAACCAGAATAAGGTCCCATATCAGAGCAGCAGAACTGCAATGCAGGGATAATTATTAAAGGTCGTTCTTCCATCTTTATGGGCATTTTTTTAATTACTGTATTAACAGAGTGCAATGGAGTATTAGTTTATTGTCCCAAAGAAATACAAACAAAGAGAGATATAGCAAACTGTGGGTATATTCTCATCCATTCGCATCCCCCATGCGTTCGCTCTGGGGACCTATAATGTGCGCCTGCGCGTGTGCATGTGTGCACCCATGGCGAACAGTTTGTTCGCCGGTGCACACACCCATGAAAGTGGGCGGGGGGCAGAGAGGGGCGTTGGGCGCCGGGCAGCCTCATTTGCATATGGAAACATCCAGCTTTTCGTTGGCGTTCCCATGCTAATGAGGCCGTGACGCAGGTACCGGGGCACGGGCAGCTGACATCACCAGATTTCAGATGCCCACCCATTTCCTTACCAGTATGCACTCATATGTAAGCGACTTGAAAGTCATTTTTATATGCGTGCACCTTCCACATCTTTCGATGGTCGACGACCATTGAAAGATGTGGGCGTTCCCCGCAGCATTTATGTTAAACATCGATTTGCAGCCTGTGCGTGGGAACACATGCTGCGAGGGGGGGGGGGGCGGGCGGCACGGCATTTGCCGGGCGGGTTTTGGTGGACTCAACAAGAATAACCCCCTGTATGTGTTATGCTCTAAAACACACTTGTCTATTCAGACTACTTATGGCATCATGTACAGAGAACGGGACCCATGATGATGATGCGATTTGCAGTGAATAGTCTAATATTATAATCTCACCTAGTCACTTCACAGTTAAATTAACGTTAGTCCGAGAGAATGCCATGGATTAGGTAAGTATTTTTAAGTATTTATTATTATTATTATTATTATTATTATTATTATTATTATTATTATTAATAATAATAATAATAATAATAATAACCTTTGTCTATTATGGGATGCCATGGCTATCAGTATCAACCAGACTTTTCTGACCATGCACCAGATTGTTACACGCTCTTTTCTCTCCGTTAAACATAGTGACCTTGGAATGCTGAGCTGCCCGGTCCTGCTTCTCACAGTGTTGCCTGCTGCTCTAGAGCTTTTATATGTGTGTGTGTGTGTGTGTGTGTGTGATGTGTGTATGTGCTGCAGCTTTCATTCCCCCAAAAAAACATTTTTTATTTTCCTTTTCAACCAGTGTAATTTTACAGATGAAAGCACCGGAGAATAGAAAGTCATTAACCATTATTCCAAATGACTGCAATGTATAAGACTGAATTGATGATGACATAATGGAATGGGGTTTCTAATTTTGGTTCTCACAGTGTAGGAGAACTAAATCTACTGTTAAGTTTTTTAAACCCTTTGAGTGCCAAGTGAATTTGTCAAAATAGTTGTGAAAATTGCCAAGCAAACAATTGTATTCATCATAATGACCTGTAATGTTTACCATATATAGGAAATATAATCTTTTTTACACAACATTTTTCATTTGAATTTATATAACAAATGTGAGCGACGCTGGCATTTTAAGCGGCTATCTTGAACATCTCTCACAAAGATGTTGGCGCTCAAAGGGTTAGTGTATAACCCTCATACAGTTTTGAATAATACTACTTTCAGACCGCAAATGCCGTGTCGCACACGGGATTAGGACACGGGTCCCATCCCCAGAGCAACACGGCAATGCAGTCTGAAAGTTCCGACACCGGTGACGTCACATGGGGCGGTGCTGGGCGGCGGCGCGTCATCGGGGGCTCGGGAAGAGGCAGTACTTGGAGATGACAGTGCTGCCTCCTCCATACTGTGAACGGGACACGGGTCGCTCGACCCAGGCACCCATTCACACTGCACTTGACACGGGTCATAGCCGTGTTCAACCCTGGTCATTACCAGGGTTGAACACCCGTGTTGCTCGACCCGTGGTGGCCTTTTCAGACCGCACCGTGACCCGTGTTTAGGCCCCGCGAACACTGCAATAAGCCGTGTTCGGAGTGCGGTCTGAAAGCGGTATAATATGATATCAAAGCAATAGAATACAGACTGAGTAAAAGCCTAATTACAACCTAATTATTAACACACATACAGTACTATCTTCTGTTTGTAATACAGCTAAGCTAACCTTATTATCCTATGCCTATTAACTGCCTGTTTGAGCTGCACTATGAGCAGAAGATCCTGTGCCATTAAACTTACAGTAAGTGAACATTCCGAGGGGCAGATGTACTAAGCCTTGAAGAGTGATAAAAGAAAAAGACAAACAGTGCTCTCTCCTTACGACAAAAATAATTTGTGGCTTCTTGCAGCAACCTAGAATTAATAAGAAGTGTTTAACACATCATAACTTCAATTGAACGTCAGGCTACACATCATTAGAAATGAAATAAACAATAGTGCCACAACACCATATGGGCCTTATTCTAGTTCACTCTGACAAAATTCTTCTTAGATGGACAAAACCATGGGCATTATTCTAGTTCACACTTTCTGACAAAATCCTTCTTTGATGGACAAAACCATGTGCACTGCAGGGGGGCAGATGTAACATGTGCAGAGAGAGTTAGATTTGGGTGAGTTATTTTGTTTCTGTGCATGGTAAACACTGGCTGTTTTATTGTTACACTACAATATAGATCTCACTTTGAAGTAAAACCCCACCCAAATCTAATTCTCTCTGCACTAGTAACATCTGCCCCCTGCAGTGCACATGATTTTGTCCATCTAAGAAGGATTTTGTCAGAAAGAGTGAACTAGAATAAAGCCCCATGTGAGCATATCAGCAGGATTCTTCTTACTTGGGCCTGATTCATTAAAGGACACAAACTCTACCCAGAGTACTCTACCCAGCACTCTGAGAGCTGCTGGCCATGCCCCCAGCCCCTCTGCCTCTGTGAAGAGATGCTATGTGCATGCTCCCAATGTCTATTCCCCGCACTGACAGGGGGGACTCCCAACTGTACCCCCTCCCCACTGCGGACACTGCCAGCCCCTAGTGAAGGGGTGTCCAAACTTTTTGCGACAAGGGCCAGTTTTGGTGAGGTGAAAATGTGGGGGGCCGACCATTCAGCCTGTGATACATTAATCAGATCAGAATGGTCCCCCACTCACTTTATGTCCCCCAGCCTGCCCCTTCACTGTATGTCCCCCACTCTGCCCCCATTCACTGTATATTCCCCTGCCTGATCATCCTTCTCTGTATGTCCCCCAGCCTGCTCCTCCTTCACTGTATGTCCTCCATTCACTGTATGTTCCCCACTCCGCACCCATTCACTCTGTCCCCCAGCCTGT
The DNA here is from genome assembly GCF_055691185.1 of Crinia signifera. Taxonomy (NCBI): domain Eukaryota; kingdom Metazoa; phylum Chordata; class Amphibia; order Anura; family Myobatrachidae; genus Crinia; species Crinia signifera. The sequence continues at coordinate 227,514,998 of NC_139221.1, forward strand.
CCCACCTTCTCTGAATATCCATCACTGCCTCCTTTCACTGTATGTCCCAAAGCCTGACCCTCCATTCACTGTATGTCCCAAAGCCTGTCCATCCTTCACTGTATGTCCCCCACTTTGCCCCCATTCACTGTATGACTCCCATTCACTATGTCCCCTACTCTGTACCATTCACTCTGTCCCACAGCCTGCCCCCCCCTTCTCTGAATGTCCATCACTGCCTCCATTCACTGTATGTCCCCCAGCCTGTCCCTCCTTCACTGTATATCCCCAACTCTGCCCCCATTGACTGTATGTCCCCCTGCCTGCCCCCTCCCTTCTCTGTATGTTTCCCAACCCCTTGTGTACGGGAAGGACGGAGAGGCAAAGCAGGCACTGCAAGGGCAGGAGATGCTTGGGCTCCCGCTGCTGCCCTCCTCCACTCTGCATGTTGCGGGAGCAAGCTTCCCCCTTGCTGCACCCCCTCCTCACACACTGCTGTCACTGTGATTGTGGAGGAGGGTGATATACAATTGCAGCTGCAGGGATTGGATGCATACTCAAATGAAAGACGCCAAACACATTAAACTGTGGTGGCCGACACCTCCTCACTGCTGCAGACAGCAAGGTAAAGGCACGCACGTCAGGGCCCCACCTTTAGTGCTGTGTGTCCCGCATCTGATGCTCCACCCGCTTCTGGCTGGAGGCTGCGGGCCGCTTTAAATGACAGCACGGGCCACAATTGGCCCCCGGGCCTGACTTTGGAAATGCCTGCCCTAGTGGGACAGTCCCAAGAAAACAGGACTTCAAAAATTGGGACAGTTGGGACGTATGAAGGATGTAGCATTGGCTGGTAGCAGGGCCGCAGTTCGCCCCTCGCCCCCCGTGCAAAGGGGGTCCATGCCGGCTTCTGACAGAAGCCTGCAGTGGTGTCCTTGCCGCGCGGTTACCTCCTGCGGCGCTGAGTATAAAGCTTAAGCTGGCAGCGGTGGGGGGTCCCTTCAGTGAATAAGAAATAACTAGCGCTATGCGGCGGCGCGGGAAGCGCTTCTGTTTGAAAACACTGGCCGCACGGCGCACGCTGATTGGCTGAATCTCAGCCAATCAGCGTTCGCCATGCGGCCAGTGTTTTCAAAACAGAAGCGCTTCCTGCACCGCCGCATAGCGCTAGTTATTTCTTATTCACTGAAGGGACCCACCCACTGCTGCAAGCTTTATACTCAGCGCCGCAGGAGGTACACGCGCGGCAAGGACACCACTGCAGGGCTGGCTCCTGTCAGACGCCAGCCTGGACCCACCTGCCTGCTCCCCAGACGCGCAACAGGTACCCCGGCACCGGGGCGCCCCTACCCCAACTCGTCTGGGGCGCTCCGGTGCCTTGCATCGGCCCTGGCTGGTAGTTATCGCTCTCCATTATATCACTTCTCAAGCTTAGTTCATCTATCCCATGGTCACCTTAGCTTGCCAGCTTGACTTATCTCAGGTGCCATCTAGTAATGAACGTGAAGATGTGCTTATGACATATGGTTTTATTTTGCTACCATTTGGAACTCACTTTAGGCATCCAAAATGTGCTTGCCTGTGGTATATCCTGATGGTTATATGAGTACTCTGGAACGAAAACAGAAAGATATGGGTATCATTACAGTAGAAACAGTGGTTTTTATAGTGTCATACCCATTTCCATGTAATTGTTTTTGTGTGCAAATAATACAAAATAAAAATCAGTGCCTGTGGGGGGTGAGGCCTACAGTAGGTGCTTAGAGACTGAGGGCCCATTTATATTACCTGGAACCGTAACTAAAGTATTGCACAAGAACACCATAAGAAACATCTCTGGCATACAGTATTATTCAATATGTACAGTATTAGACATAATCAAGAACATAAAAATCATGCCTCTACCTAGACTGAGAAGTTCTTAGTACTCAGTCTTTCATTTATGCAACAACAACAACAACAAAAAAGGGGGGGGGGGGGTCTGGATAGAAATGTCATAAAAACTATGTGAGGCATCAGAACAGCACTAAAGATAACAGACATTTCTCTAAGGAATAATTAGAAAAATGTTCAATTACGTATGTTTTCATTTTACACATCTATGTTACTGTCACACGTAGCCGCGACGGAGCGCGGCGGGTACAGTACTCACCCGTCCGCGCCCGCCGCCGGCTAGCGTGTGCAGGCTCCGGTCTGCGGTGTGCGGGTAGCGGCAGCTCTGGGTAGGGATGGCAGCAGTAGTGGTGCCGGGAGGCCGGCGTCGCCATCTTGGTTGAGGGCAGGAGACAGATTGGCCCAGAGTGGAGGTTCCCTCCTCATCCTGTGCTGACAGCCAATGGCAGCCATCCCCTGGGGATATAGGGGATCTGCCTAGGCTGTTCAGTGTCAGTGCAATGAGTCTTTGGAGTCATTCACAACTCCTAGCTGATTCCCGGATCCTGGCTCTTTCTCTCCTGACTCTGGTGCCTTGCTCCCTGCATCTTGCTACAAGGAAGTTTTCTCCTGACACCAATGCTGCAAGTCCTACCTAGTGCTTGTTCCTGCTTGTGTCCCAGAATTACCCTGCACAGCTTCCCGCTGTCCTCCTTCATACAACTCATTCATTCCATCATCTTTCAGTCATCCGGATCCATTTCTTCTGTCATCAAATCAACCTCCTTCCGGATCCTCATCTATGTACTCTGGCTCACCAAGTATACGTTTCCAGATTTCCCTGCCCGTTATTAGTATTGTGCTGGACTCTATTTAATTTATTCCAACTGTCACTTAAAGAAGTATTTGAGTGAAGTTTATCATTTATGAAATCCGTTATTAAACCTGCACGTTTCAATCCTACTCCTCCTGGTCCGTCTCCGGTTCCTGTGCACCACACGACTCCATCCAGCCCTTTAGCCGTGACAGTTTGCACTGACCCGATGGAATCGGGTGAAGCACAGGCCTCCATGACGGATGTTCTTCAAGGCATCATGGCTCGATTGGAACAAGTAGAGACTACCCAGCGTCAAGTGGCTCAATTTCTCCAGACCTTGTCATCACCTCAGGCGGCTCCCTCAGTTTCAGCAGCACCAACCTCCGGAGCTTCGGCCCCTGCTGCTCCCCCTGGGCCAGCTGCTCCTCACCAGCTACACCTGTCAACCCCCAGTAAATATGACGGGTCCCCGAGGGGGTGTCGAGGATTCCTGAATCAATGTGACGTCCATTTTACCCTCCAGCCTTCCAATTTCCCCTCTCCCAAGACTCGGGTGGCTTACATCGTGTCCCTACTGGCGGGTCCAGCCCTGGAGTGGGTGTCCCCCCTTTGGGAGCGTGCGGATCCCATCCTCAATAACTATGAAGAATTTGTGGCCTCCTTCCGTCGCATCTTCGACGAGCCTGGCAGAGTGTCCTCCGCAGCCACGGAGATCCTAAGGATTCGTCAGGGCAGTCGCCCAGTGGGACAATATGTCGTACAATTTCAAACCCTGGCTTCCGAACTCAGATGGAACGAAGAGGCTCTCGTTTCTGCCTTCTGGAACGGCCTAGCCGGGCGCATCAAGGACGAGTTAGCAACTCGCGATTCTCCTTCCACCCTGGCTGAACTCATTTCATTATGTAACAAAGTCGATCTGCGACTCCAAGAACGCCAACTTGAGAGGAATCGCTCTGATCGCCTTCGCCCTCGATTTCCTTCCAATGTCGCACCAGCCTCCAAACCAACCCCGCCTCCTGCGGTGTCAACAGATGAGCCCATGCAAATCAACCGCTCCCGTCTCTCTCTCGAAGAAAAGTCCCGAAGACGGCGAGAAAATCTATGCATGTACTGTGGCTCCTCAGCTCACTTATTGGCTTCCTGCCCGCTGCGGCCGGGAAACGACCGCTCCTAATCTCCCCGAGGGAGGTCCGATTAGGAGTCTTGCTTCCATCTCCCTCTTCTTCTGATTCCACCATTCCGGTTACCCTTGTGTGTCCCCAAGGGAGAAAAAGAGTTCAGGCCCTATTGGACTCTGGAGCAGCGGGAAACTTCCTTTCTTCTTCTTTTGTTACCCAACATGCCCTGCCTGTGCAACCCCTGGATCACTCGCTGGTCCTCACTGCAGTGGATGGGAGTCGAATTCGTAGTGGACAAATCACCCATCAGACCACCCCGGTGACACTGCTCATAGGAGCTCTACATCAAGAGACCCTCGAATTCTTCATTCTTCCACAGTCCTCACACCAAATGGTCCTGGGCCTTCCCTGGCTCTCCAAACATAACCCACACATCGATTGGACCAATATGGAGGTCAAGGCCTGGGGAACAGATTGCCAGTCTACTTGCATTCCTCAGATCCTTCCGGTCTACCAGACCCATCCACAACGTGAGGGTAACTGTCCTTCATCCTCTTCAGCTCCACCCTTGTCGATACCCGCACCATATCGTTCATTTACAGATGTATTCAGTAAAGGTGGTGCCGACACCCTGCCTCCTCACCGTCCTTGGGACTGCCCGATAGAGCTGGTGGCCGGGAAATTCCCTCCTCGTGGCCGCATCTATCCCCTGTCGCTACCTGAGACTGAGGCCATGTCCTCGTACATTCAAGAGAACTTAAACAAAGGTTTCATTCGACCATCTACTTCTCCGGCCGGGGCCGGGTTTTTCTTTGTGAAAAAGAAAGATGGCGGTCTTCGGCCATGTATCGACTATAGGGGCCTGAACGACATCACCATTAAAAACCGCTATCCCTTACCCCTTATCGCAGAACTATTCGACAAGATCAGAGGGGCAGCAATCTTTACTAAATTGGACCTGCGAGGGGCCTACAATTTGATCCGGATCCGTCCAGGTGACGAGTGGAAGACGGCTTTTAACACGCGAGACGGCCACTATGAATACCTGGTGATGCCCTTCGGCCTTTGTAACGCCCCCGCTGTCTTCCAACAGTTTGTAAATGATATCTTTCGGGACTTGCTGTACCACTCCATCGTAGTCTATCTAGACGATATACTCATCTTCTCTCCAAATCTCCAACTTCACAGACAGACAGTGTCCGAAGTCCTACGACGTCTTCGCCAAAATCAACTGTTCTGCAAGTTGGAAAAGTGCGTTTTTGAGGTCACGTCCATTCCATTCTTGGGTCTCATTCTCTCCGCCACTGGGATAGAAATGGACCCAGAGAAGGTGAGAGCCATCCAAGACTGGGCAGCCCCCACAACACTCAAAGGAATTCAGAGATTCCTAGGGTTCTCAAACTATTACCGGCGATTTATCCGGAACTTCTCTACTATCGCTGCTCCCCTCACTGCTCTCACTTGCAAGGGAGCTGATCCAAGCCGATGGTCGCCAGAAGCATCCTCTGCCTTCCAGCAGTTAAAGAGAGCATTCATGACGGCACCAATCCTCCTCCAACCAGACCTCGACAGGCCCTTCATTCTCGAGGTGGACGCATCCTCGGAAGGGATCGGGGCCATCTTGTCACAAAAAGGTGAGGATCAAGAATTACACCCTTGTGCCTTCCTCTCCAAAAAATTCCTCCCAGCAGAGAAGAATTACCCCATCGGGGAACAGGAGTTGCTTGCAGTCAAAACTGCGTTAGAGGAGTGGCGATACCTTCTGGAGGGGGCTCGACATAAGATCACCGTGTATTCAGACCACAAAAATCTGTCCTTTCTTAAACAGGCTCAGTGCCTTACTGCCCGCCAAGCCCGTTGGGCCATGTTTTTTGAACGCTTTGATTTCCAAATTAAATTCCGACCTGGAACCACGAATACTAAGGCAGACGCTCTATCCCGCTCCTTTGAGACGACCTCTGACCTAGAGACACCTCCTCGTCCAATCCTCGATCCGCTGGTCTTCGCCCAAGTAACCGTACAGCCATCTCCTCCTCCAGGTAAAACGTTCGTTCCCCCCGAACTTCGCAAGAAAATATTGTCATGGGCACATTCTTCCCGCTTCGCAGGGCACGCAGGAGCACAAAAGACCTTGATGTTCCTGTCACGTTCTTATTGGTGGCCAACCATCCGCCACGACGTAACCAACTTCGTTGCCTCTTGTGTAAGATGTGCTCAGCATAAAGTGCCCAGAACAACTCCCGCTGGTCCTCTCCGCCCTCTAACCATTCCCACAGAACCATGGACCCATCTGTCAATGGACTTCATTTGCGAACTACCTCCCTCAAAAGGTCATACCGCAATCTGGGTAGTGGTCGACCGATTCTCGAAAATGGTCCATTTTTTCCCACTAAAAGGTCTCCCCTCTGCTCCAGTACTGGCTCAGCTATTCATCTCAACCATTTTTAAACTTCATGGACTGCCCAAAGAGATTGTATCCGACCGCGGAGTACAGTTCGTTGCAAAGTTCTGGAGAGCTCTCTGTGCCGCGGTACAGGTCAAACTCAAGTTTTCCACTGCCTTTCATCCCCAGACCAACGGCCAGACAGAACGGGTGAATCAAGACTTGGAGGCCTTTATCCGACTGTTTGTCTCGTCTTCCCAAGATGACTGGGTGGATCTTCTCCCGTGGGCAGAATATATGCATAACAACTCCTATCACTCTTCCTCCGGAACCACCCCCTTCTTTACAGTATTCGGCAAACATCCACGATCTCCGGATTTCTCAGAATTATCCTCTTCCGAAGTTCCTGCAGCAACCACTTCATTACAACGCTTTGCTAAAATCTGGTCGGATGTCCACACCGCTCTTCTTAAATCTTCCGCCCGATACAAGAGGATGGCAGACAGGAAAAGAAGGGCAGCGCCCAGATTGAAAGTCGGAGACCGGGTATGGCTGTCTACCCGCCATATACGCCTCCGTCTGCCCTCTATGAAGCTGGCTCCCCGGTTCATTGGGCCATACCCTATCATCCAAGTCATTAATCCTGTCGCTTATAGACTTCAACTTCCTCCTTCCCTAAGGATTTCGAATTCCTTCCATGTGTCCCTCCTCAAGCCTTTAAGGTTGAACTCTTATCAAAAGAAGATTCCCAAACCGCCCAAGATTAACTCCGAAAGTGGGGCTGAATTCGAGGTAAGGCGCATTATAGACTCTCGTTGCCGCAATTCTCGTACCCAGTATCTGGTGGAATGGGTTGGGTTTGGTCCCGAAGAGAACTCTTGGGTGGATTCCATTGATTTGCACGCTCCAAAACTGGTAAAGCAATTTCTCCAGAGAAATCCGCACAAGGCCCATAGGCGCCCTGGGGTCACCCTGAAAAGGGGGGGTACTGTCACACGTAGCCGCGACGGAGCGCGGCGGGTACAGTACTCACCCGTCCGCGCCCGCCGCCGGCTAGCGTGTGCAGGCTCCGGTCTGCGGTGTGCGGGTAGCGGCAGCTCTGGGTAGGGATGGCAGCAGTAGTGGTGCCGGGAGGCCGGCGTCGCCATCTTGGTTGAGGGCAGGAGACAGATTGGCCCAGAGTGGAGGTTCCCTCCTCATCCTGTGCTGACAGCCAATGGCAGCCATCCCCTGGGGATATAGGGGATCTGCCTAGGCTGTTCAGTGTCAGTGCAATGAGTCTTTGGAGTCATTCACAACTCCTAGCTGATTCCCGGATCCTGGCTCTTTCTCTCCTGACTCTGGTGCCTTGCTCCCTGCATCTTGCTACAAGGAAGTTTTCTCCTGACACCAATGCTGCAAGTCCTACCTAGTGCTTGTTCCTGCTTGTGTCCCAGAATTACCCTGCACAGCTTCCCGCTGTCCTCCTTCATACAACTCATTCATTCCATCATCTTTCAGTCATCCGGATCCATTTCTTCTGTCATCAAATCAACCTCCTTCCGGATCCTCATCTATGTACTCTGGCTCACCAAGTATACGTTTCCAGATTTCCCTGCCCGTTATTAGTATTGTGCTGGACTCTATTTAATTTATTCCAACTGTCACTTAAAGAAGTATTTGAGTGAAGTTTATCATTTATGAAATCCGTTATTAAACCTGCACGTTTCAATCCTACTCCTCCTGGTCCGTCTCCGGTTCCTGTGCACCACACGACTCCATCCAGCCCTTTAGCCGTGACAGTTACCTGAGGGTCTGTAAATCCTATTCTAACGACTGTCAGTGGATACAGCATGCTTTAAACATATCTTGCCCTGCAGGTGTCCCCAAGTGTGGAAGTCTAATCTTCAGAATGCTGTACAATGGCTGGAAAGCTGTTAGGAAGGGAATATGAAACAAGCTAACAGTATTCAGTATATAAAGCGCTCGTTCATCCTCAGTGATGTACTGTAGATGCAGACTCAGTCAGGGCTGGATGGGTTTAAGTGATTCACAGGTATACTTTGATTATGTATTCCAATTTAGAAAATACACATATGATTGATTAAAATTTTGTGAGAGCATCATGTGACTTGTGCCGCTTTAAGGTAAATTATAGGTTACTTGTAAATATTGTGGACAATACAAACCCTTAAGGGACCAGACCTCTACTTAAAAATACATTAATTGTAGTTTGTTGTATACAGAAGCGAGACCTTCATTTATACAGATTACATTTCTTACATATACATTCTATGACCTCTAAAAGACTGAATGGCAATCTGGAAACTGGGTGTGTTGTCTACAACTTGCTCTCCAGGCTTTATGCTGCTCTGCTGCACTGTTTTCCTTTCTGACCAGTCCCCAATTCTGCTCTATAGGGGTCCCTGTGGAAGACCACTGATATAGTAGCCTCTGTTCCACTGTTTCAGGCAGAACCAATCTTAGGGGCCCATTTATCAAAGAAATTATCTAACAAAATCTTGAAAAATGGTGCTCCAGCCAATCAGCTACCACTAGGGTTGCCACCTCTCCCGGATTTACGGGATTCTCTCGTTTTTGGTGGCAACCCTATCGGAGGCTTTTCAAGTCTTCTGGATTCCTCCCCCCCCCCCCCACATAATTCCCGTTCGCCGCTGCGGAGCTGCTCAAAGCAGACGAGGTCGCGAGATGTTGATGATGTCATCATCTTGCGAGTCTCTGCAGGCCCTCCGCTCGCCCAGCGCTGGTGTAACGTGCATGATCATTCGGCTGCCTCCTAACTCTCGGTCTCCTGCCCTGCACACCAGCCCAGCCAGCCTTCGATAAACAGCCAGCATGTTAAGTAAATAACTGTATGGGGGAGCCATTTTGTGATAGCTATTTTTCATTAGAACTAAAGGAGGAGACCGAGCCAGGAGCAGATCTGCGCTGCGGGACCCTGAATGCAGCGGTGGCATGTGGAGGGGTAAGGGGGTGTTTAACTTTACTTGGGTGGGTCGGAGGACTAGGGGGGGGGGTGGTGCTGGTGATATGTCCCGCTCCCGGCCACAAAGACAGACACATACTAGTAACCATAGCCCCGCAGACCAGTGCCCACAGTCCCTCAGCGCTTCCCCGCCACAGGGGGTTTGCGGGGCTATAGTTACGCCAATGACCAATGAAAATGATAAGATGTGGGTACGAGACAAATAAATACATTTGACTGTCCAATGAGAGCAGTTAGCTAAAGAAGGTCTGGCTATTGTGGTTCCACAATAAATTCCCCTTTCAGCTTACACAACTTATCTTGGTATACTCCTCCACACTGAGAATACACTAAGGATCTGTACATATACTGCAGCATAGAACACAGTAGTTTATGGCTATACTGTGATTTTCTAAACAGCTGAAAGCTATATGTGATGTGCTAAGCTGTCATTGACAATATTCGTTGACATGTTATGTCGCATTTGGTTCCATCTTAGTTTTCTTTTGCCATAAGGAAGCCCTAGAAAACTAAATAAGGCATCTGGAGCTCATTAAATAGCATTTAGTACCACTTGAGAAAGACATCAGAGTGATTTTATAGAAAAATTGGTTTAAACTGTTTAGAAACTAAACACATAAAAGGCTCTGGGGTATAGGATCAGCCTTTCTCCCTAATGGACAAGAAGCACAAGACAAGGGCCATACATCAATAACATCATAAACAAATATGTCACTTCTAGTAAATAAAAATATACTGCAGTGCACAAGTCATAATACATTTATTTCACTTTTTGGGAAATAATGTGAATTATCTTAGTTGTTCTGGACAGAAAATATACACCTTTCCCTGACATAAAGGTTTATATAAATAATGGCAGATAAGTTTGTTTCTATTTAGCATTGTCCCTTGCTTTTTTTTTGGGATTGCAACTACAGCTTGTCCTACTTGGAAAAAAATAAACTTTCTCAACCCCTTGTAAGAAAACAAAGACCTACTGTACTGTATATTTCTATAAAATTTGCCATCGATATTCCATCATTCCATCATTCCTTCATCTTGCAATAACTGCTTACACACTCCAGCCACATGTGGTCTAGCATTGTCTTGCATTAGGAGGAACCCAGGGATAACCGCACCAGCATATGGTCTCACAAGAGGTCTGAGTATCTCATCTCGGTACCTAATGGCAGTCAGGCTACCTCTGGCGAGCATATGGAGGGCTGTGCAGCCCCCCAAAGAAATGCCACTCCACACTATTACTGACCCACTGCCAAACCGGTCATGCTGGAGGATGTTGCAGGCAGCAGAACGTTCTCCTTGGCATCTCCAGACTCTGTCACGTCTGTCACATGTGCTCAGTGTAAACCTGCGTGCATCTGTGAAGAGCACAGCGAGCCAGTGGCAAATTTGCTAATCTTAATGTACACATGCAAATACCAAACATCCTGCATGGTGTTGGGCTGTAAGCACAATCGCCACCAGTGGACCTCGGGCACTCATACCATCCTCATGGAGTCTGTTTCTGACCATTTGAGTAGACACATGCACATTTGTGGCCTGCTGGGGTCATTTTGCAGGGCTCTGGCAGTGCTCCTCCTGTTCCTCCTTGCACAGAGGTGGAACAGGAGGTCCTGCTGCTGGGTTTTTGTCCTCCTACGGCCTCCTTCACATCTCCTGGTGTATTGGCCTGTCTCCTGGTAGCACCTCAATGCTCTGGACACTACGCTGACAGACACAGCAAACCTTCTTGCCACAGCTCACATTGATGTGCCATCCTGGATAAGCTGCACTACCTGAGCCACTTGTGTGGGTTGTAGACTCCATCTCTTGCTACCACTAGAGTGAAAGCACCGCCAGCTTTCAAAAGTGACCAAAACATCAGCCAAAGAACATAGTAGCTGAGAAGTGGTCACCACCTGCAGAACAAATCCTTTATTGGGGGTGTCTTGCTAATTGACTATAATTTCCACCTGTTGTCCATTCCATTTGCACAACAGCATGTGAAATTGATTGTCAATCAGTGTTGCTTCCTAAGTGGACAGTTTGATTTCACAGAAGTGTGATTGACTTGGAGTTACATTGTGTTGTTTAAGTGTTCCCTTTATTTTTTTGAGCAGTGTAATTTTGAAAAGGATCTTCAAATGTAATTTATTGTCACAAAACTAGTTATAGCAGAAATATTCTCTTCTGCGTGCTATTACTCATCATATTGGATCAGAGAGTTCAATAGGTTCTGGAGGGCCTTTAATAAATAATTGGATATTACATTGGATTTCACTTCTGGATACCATTCTTGGACAGAGTAATCATTAACCTTTTGGGTGGAGATTGCACTTTTTATCATGTTTCCAGTATTCATGTCTCTAGTGCTAATTTTCTACTGCCAGCACAATCTAGTGTTCTTAGCTTTAAAAGTTAGCACTCACATATCAAAAGTATCTGGAAATACACCTATGATAAGATCATCATGTTTTTCCTTATGCCTAGATTTATCAAAGTTTGTAGATAGAAAAAGTACCAATCAAAAGTACAGCTTTTTAATTGACTGGAAGTGCTAAACTTTAAGAGAATTGTATAAGCACATTAATATATTGTTCTGCCATCTTGTTACTTTAGAGCCTGCTCATTATGTGTTATGGGTCCACCACAGAAGCGGAAATGCTATTTTTAGAATGGTTTCAGTAACAGACCCATTTATTAATATGGGCCAGATGAGACTATCAAGTATTCAGCAAACTGCAAAATCTGAAAGTGATCAAAGTTTGCTTGCACACACACACACCCAACAATTTACCACCCTTAGGTTATTCTGGGGATTTAGTCTACAACACAGCCACGATCCTCTGTAACAAATAACACTTTTTGAAGGGTCACCAGCTAAAGTTATTCCTGTGAAGTTGGGGGGAACCACATATGCAATACAACTTTTTAATTGATTGAAAATGTTTATCAAAATGTGCTAAGTTGTTTGGTCCTGTTCTGCAAGACCTCTGCCTACCACCCTATTATATAGATGGCCGCAGTGCGCAATTATGTGTTGTAACCAATGGCGGTGCATAAAATTGCTCCAATCTGTATTACAGCATGTACGGATGATGAAATTGGGCATCTAGGTCCCTGTACATTTAGGCAAATGGATATGTGATGGGTTTGGTTGCATCATCTGCATCAAGTTGCAGATGGACGATTGTCAAAAGTCACGGTAGCTTCTGTGCCAGCTCTGAAACTGCACTAATGTATGTAAAAAATGTATCAATGAACCACATTGGAGGGGAGGGGCAGGGGTAAACATTGTTCTTGCTATTGGTGTAAATTGGATAATTGCTACAAGAAAATGAAAATAACATGATAATACAGCATATAAAACATATTTCTGGAATGATAACAACACTATGTTGTATTTATCTTCCTTTAAGCTACAGTTTATTAACCAGTAAACTTTTGCCATAAAGGGTTGTCTATGTGTAAGAGGCTTCCAGAGCAATTTATTGTGTATTGTTATCTGTCCCTTGTATCAGCCATTATAGTCTTTTCCTGTGAAAGTTAGACTTTATGCTCCATTACTGATTGAGGTCATCAGCTATTCTGTAGAATGCGCAAGGGAAAGTCAGTGTTGTGTCTAAACAGAAAAATCACTTGGCCGTATCAGATGCCTTATGTGATCTTCTATATCTCATCATCAGCTAAAGTGTAAGTGAAAAAGGATTATTTCAAGATTCACATACAGTATGTACCTTCATTTTAGATCGCATTGATCTTCATATTGATAAAGAATTTTGGATTATTGCCTCATGTAATCTATGTTGCAGTTAATATAACATTTATGATTTAGTGCTGAAGAGTTTTATATATATATATATATATATATATATATATATATATATATATGCAACTTGTGCAGTGCCTTTTGCTCCCAAACAGGGAAATATGGAATATATTGTAGGTCCAGGCACTCGCATCAGACAATCAATTTCAGCAGAAAAAAACAGAATACAACAGGTATACGGTGGTCAACGTTTCGGGTCCTTGACCCTTTATCAAGAATCATGAAAGAGGCACTCGGACAATAAATAGTCAAAACGGCAATTCAGGTAAACATAGCTGTATTCAGCGCCAGATACAAATATGTTTACCTGATTTGCCATTTTGACTATTGTCCGAGTGCCTCTTTCAAAGTGGACTATTGTGTGATGTTTTTTGAGTGCACCGGAGAAGTTGGACGCATTGTGCTGAGTGCCGACATACAGTGGATTGTGTATATATATATATATATATATATATATATATATGCAGACCAACACGATAAGGGCACTCCCGCAGACTTCACACAAAACTCTGACACAGCGGCTTTCAGGTGCTAACGTTTCGGGATTTAATTCCCTTTTTCAAAGTATAACATGGGAGCAAGACAAATAAGGTATACAATCTTACCTATAAAGATGTGGAAGGGTTCACTCTGCATGCAAGACGCCGCCCGCCGCCGTGCCCGTTCCCGGCACAGGTGACCCGGAAGTGCGTCACCCCACTGACACGTCACTGCGTTCCGTCTGCGTGGCTTCCCTAGCAACTTGGGGGTCCATCCAGCTGGTTACCAGGGAGCAGTTTGGCATGCTGGCGTCTCCGTTGCCAGGGGAACCAGAAGTAAAAACACTGCAAAACATATCAAACAAAATCTCAACGTGCTAAATGTGACAGGGTTTATAATGTTCTAGATGGAGCAATAAAAACTGGTATTCACTAAAGTAGTGCATGGAAAACAGTAAAAAATCTATATACCGTATATACTCGAGTATAAGTCGACCCAAATATAAGCCGAGGTACCTAATTTTACAACTAAAAAACTGGGAAAACGTATTGACTCAAGTGGACTCAAGTGGGACCCTCACTCGAGTATAAGCCGAGGGGGGGATTTTTCAGCATAAAAAATGTTTTGAAAAAGTAGGCTTATACTCAAGTATATATGGTACATTTTTTTTTATATAAAAGTGAAGAAATCATTATAATATATTGTAGTGAGAATTTTTTTTAAGATGAACATGGACAGGATTAGGATGGGGTAGGAGAGCTATGGGGTCTAACCTGTACTGTACTTAAAGGAACAAATTATATGAAATTTGTTCATGGGCTTATGGTATCCATTTAGTCTCCAGTTGGAGCAGTCTTTTCCCTCTGTCACCTCCTCGGATATCTTCAGGCACCTGGTCTATGGCCATGTATCGTAGTGTTGCCAAGCTGTGTTTCTCTTTCAAAAAGTGTTTCGCTACGGGTTGTTCACTGTCCTTTTTCTCTAATGCCCCCTTGATAGCCGAGCGGTGCAAGGCCATTCTGGTTCTCAGTGTCCTGATGGTCTTGCCCACGTAACATAAGCCACATGGGCATTTGATGAGATACACCACATATATGGTGGTGCATGTCAAAGGGATACGGATGGTGTATTTCCTCCCAGAGTGCGGGTGATAGAAGATCTTGCCTGAAATCATGTAGCTGCACGTTGTGCATCCCACACATTTATAGCAGCCACCTGGCTTTGTTCGAGTTTGTGGTTTCATCCTCTTTGTTACGTCCATTCTGACCAGCATATCCCTGAGGTTTTGCCCCCTGGTATAACAGGGCATGATTTGAGTATGTTTAAGTTTCTGTAAATCCTTATCCCTTTGTACCATTAAGGATAAGGATTTACAGAAACTTAAACATACTTAATCTAGCTCTGCCCCACACCCCTCTCTGCCCCCGCCCCCCCGTTCTGGGTGCGTGATCCCACTATTGGCAATGGGTGCATGAACCCAGCACATGTACAGAAATGGGCATGCGCACAGGCCGACCATCGCATGGTTCAACTCCCAGCATGGTACTACCCCACTCTCATGCACAAAACCTTTAGCTAAAAAAAATGCGGGGCCCTAGATAGAGAGTGGCCCAGGGGTACTGTCCCCTTGAGCCGCGCTCCCCCCCCCCTCCTTAATCCTGCCCTGGTTACACAGAGAAAGTTGCGTTCAACAACTACATTTTTGGAGAAGCTTTAAATTCAGTCACTGGCAGGTGTTGTCTCAGCAGTCCTTCAGTATCTAAATATGCAAATATAGAAGGGGGGTGGGGAAGGTGTTTATAATTTTCCACATTCATATTGGCAGTTCTCTGTGTGACACTGATAAGTGCTTTTTTTCTGAGTTTCCATGTGACAACATGGAGGCTGTTTTCAATAGTTTGTAACATATACATATATTCTGATGTATTTCCAGCTGGGTCGTATTGTTGCAAGTCTTAAGGACTATAGATGAGCAAAATTTCTCCATCATTTCATATAAATCAAGTTTTGCAGAAGTTGAAAGTTTCAGCGAGGCAATCTCCAAGTTCCGCATTTGCTTTGCTTTTCCACAAAAAGCCATTTTGCATTGTGTTGGTAAATTTGCACTTCATGGAATGTATTGCCTTTGAACACAGCTAAGACAATGACAGTCAATTCATTCTGCTTTGAGGTGTAATTCCAGTTACATTTCTCGGCCAAATGCAGAATTGACAAATAGTTTTGTCTGGGGAATGTTAAACTTACAGAAATAAAGGATATACATTTTATATAAAACAATTGCAATAAATTATTTTTATCATGTAATGTTCTGCAAAATATTGACAGTAAATAGCAGTATTCCATAATACTAAATCTTCTAGGGTTATCTTAATTTTGACAGCCCTGTATATTTATATATTTGGTCTCTTTTTCGCTTTCTTTTGAGAATTTAAATCATGTGCAATAAATTCCTCATAAAATATATTCATGATGAGATTCGCAACCCGAAAATAAATATTTTCATCAAAATTAATATAGTGTGATGGGCTGTCACATGAAATGTTACTTAAAGGGAATGAAATTAATGAATGGTTGAATAAGAACAGAGGGTGTTAAACCACAGAGGTCGATTTTGATTGTTTTTAACCCTTTGAGGAGTGAATTTGTCAAAATAGTTGTGAAAATTGACAAACAAACATTTTTATTCATCATAATGACCCATAATGTTTACCTTATATAGGAGATTGAATCTTTTTTACACATTTTTATTTGAATTTATATAACAAATGTGAGCGGCAATGGCATTTTGAGTGGATATTTTGCACATCTCCCACAGTGATGTTGGCACTCAAAGGGTTAATCAATGTCAAATCAATCTTAAAATTAAAAAAACGAATGTAAAAAAAAAAAAATCATCAGTTAGTAAATGTGTATTTTGGTTTTATAAGCCCAACATTGACACATCGAGTTATATCTGATATATAATAAAAAAAAGCAGATCATGTAATAAGCTAGTCCTGTAGAAATTGGCAGTCTTTGTTTAGCAGTATGGCCCTTATTCTGAACTGAGCGGTACGGCCCGCGTGCGGCCGTACCGCCGATGTTTTCACTCTGCACATGCGCAGAGGTCAATCTGCGCATGTGCAGGCGAAATCGCCGCACATAAAGTTTCTACGCCGCAAAGGGGGCGTATAGGGGCGTGAGGGGCTTCATACCCTCATTTCCCTATGCATACGCCCCGCGTTTCATGGGCGTTCCCATGCAAACGCGGGGCGTATGCATGGTAATGAGGCTATGACGCCAGTGATGGGGGCGGAAAGCTGACATCGCCGGATGTCAGTTCTCCGCCCCCATACAAGCTTTCACACGGGCGATTGTCCGTGTGGTCTCAGCTTGCGGGAGCTGGTGGGGCGTGCGGCCCTGCCTTCGATGGTCGCAGACCATCGAATGCAGGGGGCAGCTCCCACCATGGTGGAGGCGTACGCCCCACCATTTTCATGCGGATCGCCAGCCGTCCGTGTACGGACGGCCGTGGCGATCCGTATTGTGGGCGGGGATTGGTTTGTGCGGCCGGAGCACCGTATGCGGCTCCGGCCGCACAGATCTGAATAAGGGCCTATGTTAGGTTTTTTAGGGGAATGTTTAGCAGTATATTAGGTTTTTTGAAGGCTGAGATCACCCCTTTTTTGTACCTGTCTTTACATGCTATTTTTGCTTTATTTTTTGTTGGTTTCATTGTTGACTATTTTTAGTGTGAAAGAACTGCAAGTTATGGTGTGTACACATGGTTGATTAAGCTTGCTATTCAATCCCGATGCGATCAGATCGCATCGGGATCGAATCGCACGGCAAGCCACCTGACATGCATGCGATTTGGTTGATATAGTGCAGATCTGCACTATATAGTCATTGCAGCCCTGTCTATCTGGGTTTTGATTAGTGCCCATGGGAGAGTGCTTTGGGATCGCATCGGGATCGCATCGGGATTGCAAGGTTAAAAACCTATGCGATCTACATGCGATCTGTATGTGTTCTGCATGCGATTTTGACCATATAGTCAAAATCTCATTCTGATTGTACCCGTGTGTACACACCATTACCTGTTATTGTGCAGATCTTGGCTGGCATTTTATTGTATTATATTTTTTGGGGGGTGCTTACCTTCGTTGACTGTTTATGTTTGCAGCACCTCCCCAGGGAAGCATCATCACTCTACTGGGTGGGGAATTCTGGGCCTTATTCTAGTTCACTCCTTCTGACAAAATCCTTCTTAAATGGATAAAACCATGTGCACTGCAGGGGGGGGATGTAAAATGTGCAGAGAGAATTAGATTTGGGTGAGTTATTTTGTTTCTGTGCAGGGTAAATACTGACTGCTTTATTTTTACACTGCAATATAGATCTCACTTTGAAGTAAAACCCAACCCAAATCGAATTATCTCTGCACAAGTAACATCTGCCCCCCTGCAGTGCACATGGTTTTGTCCATCTAAGAAGGATTTTGTCAGAAAGAGTGATCTAGAATAAGGCCTTCTATGAGCAGGTTTGAGTTGATACTTTTCATTGTATTTCAGTATAGTATAATTTTTAGCTGATCATAGTGGTTAGAGTTTTGGGTTTGTGCGTATTTTAGCTATTTTGTCTCTGCCAACATACTCTTTATTAACTTTTGACAGCAATGAAATGGTTATAGTCATTGAAATAAAATAGCTACCATCTTTCTGCCAAATCCATGTCTCTGCATCGTTATTTAATTTAGGTATATGTGGTTATTATTATCACTGATGTGTACACAGGGTAATCCTCAGCTGTTAGGACGCAATCAGTACAACTGTCATCATGATACAGTAGTTAGCTGTCAAAATTAAGAGCAGATTGTACAAAAAGTTTGGGCTCTATTTTTCAGTTTTTTTAGCCAGTTAGACAATTGGGTACTTGTTTTCTAGCACGGCCACACCAATTTACATCGGGGTGGTCGTGTCGGAAAAATCGCGTCGATCGCATCGCATGCGATGCGATCGACGCGACCGACCCGATTTTTTGATTGAATCAAATGTGAATAGGGTCCCTGGGACCCAATTTTACATTGGATTCAATGTAAAATATTCCCTAGACCCCCAAATTTTACAACGTAAACCCCACCCCAGGATAGACGCCAACCGGAAGCGTGGCGAGCGCAGCGAGCCCACGAGGGGCGGCGGTGCGCGTCCTCCGACCTTTTCCTTCCCCTACTATCCACGTCGGCGTGGAGTAGAGAATATATAGTGTGGCGAGCCCGAAGCGTGACGAGCGCAGCGAGCCCCGCGAGGGGACGCGTATAACTTCACAGGTATACGCGTCCGCTCGCCACGCTTCGGGCTCGGTGGCTCGCTGCGCTCGCCACACTATATATTCTCACCTCCACGCCGACGTGGATAGTAGGGGAATGAAAAGGTCGGAGGACGCGCACCGCCGCCCCTCGCGGGCTCGCTACGCTCGCCACGCTTTGGGTTGGCGTCTATTGTGGGGTGACGACGGGGCCATATATAATGTGAAATGGGTCATATTGACCCATTTCACATTTTTTACATTTTTTTCAATGTGAGATGGACTTAATCAAGTCCATCTCATCTTGTGCCATTATAATGGCACAAGACCGACGCGATGCTCACGATTTCAATGTTAAAAAATATTTTAACATTGAAGCCTATGGCAAAATCAGGGGCATCGCGTCGGTCGCGTCGGGACCAATGTTAATGGTCCCGACCGACGCAATGCCCCCGATTTTTTACCTTTGCCGGCAAAATGGACCTAATTTCAAAGGAAATCGGGTCCATCGTTGGGATCGTGTACCTTAACTTAAAGGTACACGATCCCAACGATTGTGGCCGTGCTAGGAAACAAGTACCGACAATTGTTTTTCTCTTTATGTTTTTATTAAATATGAATAAAATATGACAATGTATTTTTACTATTTACTCTCAGGTGGACAGAACAGAGGTCATCAGAACATGCATCAACCCTATTTTCTCAAAAATTTTCACAGTGGACTTTTATTTTGAGGAAGTTCAGCGTCTACGTTTTGAAGTTCATGACATTAGCAGCAACCACAACGGCCTGAAAGATGCAGATTTCCTTGGTGGCATGGAGTGCACTTTGGGACAAGTAAGTAAAAATAGAATCCACACACATCCAGTTATCTTTAACAGATTTTTTTTAAACCTTCTGAACATTTAAAATGTGATATTTATATTTCTGTATAGGGAGAGTATAGTTGTTATCTGTCTACTATATGAATTTGCTGGCAAAAATATGCTCTTACAAGGTCTGTTTATAGATACAGATTGGTGCAACATTTTCCAAATGAACACAATAAGCCTTATCTTTTATTTATTTTTTTTGCATGTAGGATAAATCTGTAGAAATGAATGTAATTTAAAAATAAATCCAATAAAAAAACATTTAGTATTGTGAATTAACATGGCCTGAACAATTGCATTAGATAATGATATTGAAAAAAGCAATCTGTGTCAAGGGGTGGGATGTAAAGAAGAGTTTGAGTTCTGTGGATGTGTGGGATGACACCCGAACTCGGACATTTTTTTTCTTAAAAGAAAGTCAGTTCGGCAGGCATCCTGCATGTCCATTGAACTTGGATTCATTATATCCTGCCAATATTTGATACAAACAGTGATGTCACTATGGGGTTGCAGGGGATGTGGGTCACACTCAGCTGTCATGCTGGGCGTGCTTCTGGAGTGATGCAATCAAGAAAATTCCATGATGCTACTCCCCCATTATGATAGGTCAGACTAATTTTCAGGCATGCAGGGGGTATATAAAGTATGCACTGGGGATACAAACATTCAATGAGAGAACAGGCATAACAATGGGATGATGTCAGTAGACCGATGCCGAAACTTCAAAAGGATCAAGATGAGAATCCTGGAAGACAGCAGGCATCCTGGTTGGTGAGTATGTCAGGTGGTTTAGGGTCAGGCCAGGGAAAAGGGGTTAAGTTTAGGCACTAGTGGTAAGGTTAAACTGCAGGGTGGGGAAGTTTAGGGTTAGCCTGCAGGGAAGAGAGGTTAGGGTTAGGCACTTAGGAATGGGGGTTATGTTAGTCTGCGGAGCAGTGGGTTAGGTTTAGGTGACGGGTTTAGGGTTAGGAGTAGTAGGGAGGAAGGCTATGGGGAGGAAGATTTGGGTTAGGCTGCAGCAAGGGAGGATTAGATTGAGGGGTGTAGGGGGAGAGGGTTGCATCCCTTGCAAAGCCCCTGTCAGTTATTTTTCGTATCGGGATGCATGGGGCGGTCTTTTGTAAACTGTAACAATAGCTATAAATAACCTTAAATAACATTTTGCTAAAAGCAGGAATACATTCTAAAAGAACCATTAACATTAAATATAACAATGCTTATTATAGAAGCAATAAAGAAGTTAATAGTTATAGTTACAATAGTATAAGGATGAAGATGATTATGTGGTAGTTGTGACCCATGGAATACTTAGTAATGTAATAATACTAAGGATACTATTCTGTGAACAACAATAAGTTTAGATAATGGATGATGGAAGTAGTAGTCCATTAAATAATAATCAGTGGATTATTGCTACAGCTGAGGGGAGGAGTAGTCCTGGTAGTAGACAATTTAAGGCTATGCTTTGGCTGAAATAGGCAATGGAATCTTTCTGTTCTACTGGGCTGGACCAGGATTTGCTACACATTTTCGGTACTTGTTTCCTAGCACGGCCACAACGATCTTGATCTGGGGCATCGCAGGTAAAAAAATCGCGTCGGTCGCATCGCATGTGGGCTAAAAAATTGCATGCGATGCGACTGACGCGATGCCCGCGATTTCCCATAGGGAACAATGTAAAATGCCTCAATTTAACCAAATCAACATAGGGAACAATGTTAAATGGGCCAGAGAACCCCAAAAACTCCACTGACCAGTGAAATAGCCCCCCAAAAATAGTTAACGCCACCCCACGATCAACGTTAAACCCGAAGCGTGGCGAGCGCAGCGGTACGCGTCCTCCGACCTTTACATACCCCCACTATCCACGTCGGCGTGGAGTTGAGAATAGATTAGTGTGGCGAGCGCAGCGAGCCACCGAGCCCGAAGCGTGGCGAGCGCAGCGAGCCCCGCGAGGGGACGCGGATACCTGTGAAGCCCGCGAAGGTACGCGTTTACCGGTGAAGGTATCCGCGTCCGCTCGCCACACTTCGGGCTCGGTGGCTCGCTGCGCTCGCCACACTAATCTATTCTCAACTCCACGCCGACGTGGATAGTGGGGGTATGAAAAGGTCGGAGGCCGCGTACCGCTGCCCCTCGCGGGCTCGCTGCGCTTGCCACGCTTCGGGTTGACGTTGATCGTGGGGTGGTGTTAACTATTTTTGGGGGGCCATTTCACTGGTCAGGGGGGGTTTTGGGGTTCTCTGGCCCATTTAACATTGTTCCCTATGTTGATTTGGTTAAATTGAGGCATTTTACATTGTTCCCTATGGGAAATCGCGGGCATCGCGTCGGTACCATCTTATGCTTTTTTTGGTCGCATACGATGCGACCGACGCGATTTTGACTTTTTCAATGCATTTCAATAGGAAATCGCGGGCATCGCGTCGGTCACATCGTAGACCATTAAAAATTACCCGTGATGCCCGTGATTGTGGCCGTGCTAGGAAACAAGTACCCACTTTCTTTTCAGGTGGGGAGGACAAAGTAATTAGGCACAGTAGGAGAAGATGTTACTCTTTTATCTCATCTGTGGCTTCCTATTGGTCTACGTGGGGTCTGTACACTGCATCAGTTACAATGAGTTACAGTATGCAAGTATCGCAACACCAGAAATGTTTATAAATTGGTTGCCTAGTGAGGAATAAAGGCAATAACTGTTAGTAGAGGTAAGACCAAGGGGCATAATTATCATTAAGAGCTGTGATCCCCAGACCTGCCACTGAAGTAATATATTACCTTACAGTACCTCTCCTTCTGTGCTTGATTGACCTAAATTTGGAGGAGGTGGACGAATTTAACCCTCTTTGCAAGCCCTGAACTTCTTCCCACAGGAAGTAGCTGGCATACAGGAACCAAGGCCATCTTAAGATGACACTATTTCCCCCAGGTAAACTCTGAAAACTTTCAGTTTGAGGAATATCAGACATCCATTTTTATAATGAATGGAACTGTTTCTACATGTATAATGGGCCCTATCAGAACATTGATAGGCCCCCAAGGAATACTAATTTTCTGGATAGAAAGGCTATATGTGGAGCTGCCTGCATAGTAATAGTAAAATACTCTAAACAGTAGTCAAGTACATTTTCTGTCTCCACTGTATAGCAAATGCACTTTTTCTCAAAATATTTTTGGAAGTTGTGCCAGATGGTTTATACAGTGTGCACGGACAGGAATAAATATGTTTTATTTTCCAAGATGCAATTTATGTAAGCATACAGTATACTGCTATGTTGTTCTGCTATGTATTCTGGCTCTATTTATATTGATGCAGTTGTCAGCACACTAATACAGGAGGATATATTTGATTTAGGCATGTTCATTAGATTCTTCATGCACCACAAGCTTTGTACCAGCAATCGCTTATCTCGCTGTCTACATTTCAAAGTACTTAATACTGCATGAAAGAAATACAAGAAATTACTGTAATTTCTGTACTATTTTTAACAGAAAAAGCAAATTGAATGGTTACAAAGCACTGTCACACCACATTGCTTGCTTCAGATTATCACAAATCATATATTTTTATCATCCATCTATCTTGCAATCCATCCATCCTGGCGGCATGCGGTGCTCACACTGTCCGCAGGTGACACGAGGACTGCCGTGTGATCTGTCAGTGTATCTCAGGGACATTCAGGTCTGCCACTACACTGGCTTCAAATGACTCTGTGTCCAACCTCCTGTGGTGCTCAGCTCACTTTTCATTAATCCAGGGTTCAGGGCTAGTATGGGTGCAGCCATGTCAGACTGTCACCTGACTCACGACTAAGTACCACTCAGTGAGCAGTTTACAATCAGCTGATTGCATTAGCAAATCAGTGCAGACTCTGCACTATAAATTTCATTTCCTGATGCCAGTACAACATCACTACCACGGTGTATGCAGCTTTGTGCTGGGCTCCTTGTTATTATATACTCAAGTCTTCATTACAGCTTCCAAGTTTAGCTAATCTCCTGGATATAGTCCAGATACCGTGCAATACCTATACTTCAGTACTCTTTCTTCATTCTCCATCCTTCAGTCTTAATTCTTCAGTCTTCAGTATTCAAATCAGCCTTCACTTATGGTTACTTTTCTTAATTCATGTTTTATATAATTCTAGTTTCTTCCTCTTTCATCTCAAGAAACCATTTATTTATTTTTTATATATATATATATATATATATATATATATATACAAAAAAGATAAGGGTAGTCAGCGCCAGGTACAAGTACAGGGAAGACGGGTAATACAAAGGGTACTTGACACACTAACTCCCCTTAAGTATATGGGGTGTCAGCACAGGTCTTGGTTGGAAGCGGTGGTGTCCCGCCTTTTAGAGCATAGATATGGGAAAAAAAAAAATTTCAAGAACCCGGCGACTGAGTGGACAAGAATATGCAAGATAGTATGGGTATGAAAAATTTATTTTCACAAACAGGACATGTAAAACATATATAAGAAAAAATATATCTATTAAAAAAGGGGGGGGGGGGATGTACCACTATAAATCGGAGGGGAACAACACGTTTAGTAGAAAAATTGAATAAGATGACCAAATAAAAATACTTTTTTGACTATGTAGGTAAAAAACAGTAATGTGTTAAAAACCACCTAAAAAGTCATAAAAAACTAAAATAGATGAAACGAGGAATCATAAAACAAGTATCATGGAAGATGTAATAAAAAAGAGGCTTAACTTAGTGCAGTGAGGTAGGATTTCAGAAGCTGCCCAACATGTTTCGTCGCAAAAGGACTTCCTCAGGGGGTGGAGACAAACTGATATGGAGCTGATATTTATGCTAGAGCAGGCTGACATCACTTCCTGTTTGCCAATAATACAGGTATGCCTCTAATCACAGTGTAGGTGATAATCACCTATTATAAGTACACAGAGGGTAGTTGGTGATCGATAGTGTATTAAGTCAGTGTGTGAATTTGCACATTATAGTCAAAAAACCGCTGAGTTTAGGGTTAATTGTCCTCAGTATTGCGGAGGTATGGGGCGCGACGTCACTTCCGCCCCACTTCGAACAAGGGAAATCTATAGCACGCTGTGCTGGCATTGACACATGCGCAGCAACACCATCCAGACGGCGGATGCGGGGCGGAAGTGGGGCGGAAGTGACGTCGCGCCCCATACCTCCGCAATACTGAGGACAATTAACCCTAAACTCAGCGGTTTTTGACTATAATGTGCAAATTCACACACTGACTTAATACACTATCGATCACCAACTACCCTCTGTGTACTTATAATAGGTGATTATCACCTACACTGTGATTAGAGGCATACCTGTATTATTGGCAAACAGGAAGTGATGTCAGCCTGCTCTAGCATAAATATCAGCTCCATATCAGTTTGTCTCCACCCCCTGAGGAAGTCCTTTTGCGACGAAACATGTTGGGCAGCTTCTGAAATCCTACCTCACTGCACTAAGTTAAGCCTCTTTTTTATTACATCTTCCATGATACTTGTTTTATGATTCCTCGTTTCATCTATTTTAGTTTTTTATGACTTTTTAGGTGGTTTTTAACACATTACTGTTTTTTACCTACATAGTCAAAAAAGTATTTTTATTTGGTCATCTTATTCAATTTTTCTACTAAACGTGTTGTTCCCCTCCGATTTATAGTGGTACATCCCCCCCCCTTTTTTAATAGATATATTTTTTCGGTACTCTTTACCTAGAACGGCGCCCATCGCGGTGATCGCGGCATCGCGGGCAGTACATAAACGGCCGCAACGCGATGCCCGCGATCACTGCGATTTTCCCATAGGGAACAATGTTAAAAAGCCTGATTGACCGCGATTTTGCATTCAATGCCTCAATGCCCGCGATTTTCCCATAGGAATCAATGTTAAATGGGCTACAGAGCCCAAATAGGCACAATTAACCCTTAAATGTCCCCACAATTTTTGTACGCCACCCCACGATCCACGCCAACCCGAAGCGTGGCGAGCGCAGCGAGCCCGCGAGGGGCGGCGGTGCGCGTCCTCCGACCTTTTCATGCCCTACTATCCACGTCGGCGTGGAGTTGAGAATAGAATAGTGTGGCGAGCGTAGCGAGCCACCGAGCCCGAAGCGTGGCGAGCGCAGCGAGCCCCGCGAGGGGACGCGGATACCTTCACAGGTAAACGCGTCCCCTCGCGGGCTTCACAGGTGTCCGCTTTTCGCCACGGATACCTGTGAAGCCCGCGAGGGGACGCGTATAACTGTGAAGGTATCCGCGTCCCCTCGCGGGGCTCGCTGCGCTCGCTACGCTTCGGGCTCGGTGGCTCGCTGCGCTCGCCACACTATTCTATTCTCAACTCCACGCCGACGTGGATAGTAGGGCATGAAAAGGTCGGAGGACGCGTACCGCCGCCCCTCGCGGGCTCGCTGCGCTCGCCACGCTTCGGGTTGGCGTGGATCGTGGGGTGGCGTACAAAAATTGGGGTGACATTTAAGGGTTAATTCTGCCTATTTGGCCTCTGTAGCCCATTTAACATTGATTCCTATGTGAAAATCGCGGGCATTGAGGCATTTTAAAGTAAAATCGCGGTCAATCAGGCTTTTTAACATTGTTCCCTATGGGAAAATCGCGGTCATCGCGGGTACACGATTTTTATGTACCCGCGATTTTTTACCCCCGACACCCGCGATTCTAATCGCGGGCGCCGTTCTAGGTAAAGAGTACCATTTTTTCTTATATATGTTTTACATGTCCTGTTTGTGAAAATAAATTTTTCATACCCATACTATCTTGCATATTCTTGTCCACTCAGTCGCCGGGTTCTTGAAAAAAATTTTTTCCCATATATATATATATATATATATATATATATATATATATATATATATATATATTATAATAATAAAGATACCAAACTTTCATACCTATGGGTCTGTTGTCATTCCAAAGACTAATTGATCATCTCTATTGTTCCACGCTTTATGAGCAAGAGTTGTATCAAACTACCTTGCCTCCTTCATTCCCTTGCTCCTACAACCAACGCCATCGAAAACCAACATTAACCCTCTTGTAGTTGGAAATAGATTTGCCTCAAGTAGTACTAGCAAACACTTGTGCAGGGTCTTGAGAAAAACCAACCCAAGGTTTCCCATGCAAAGTACGGATATGGACTTATCTGTGGCAGCATGATGCACAGGAGGTCATATACTCCTGTAAAGTAGTAAATCTAGGTGTACAGACATGGTTTATCTGTGATCAAGTGGTCAACAGCAAAGTCCAGTAGACAAGTAGACCGATATCTCCAGGAGAGGTAAATACAAGGCTTGTAGTGTCAGCAGCAAGGTTTAGCATACGTAATAAGATATCTACAGAAATTTTACAAAGATTATAACAAGAGCATATCCCTGAACAAGCACTGGACCAGGATAACCTGGAATACTTCAAAGATGTAGACCTTAAGGCAAGGTAGACTTGTAATAATCATTCCCAGATTGCTGAGGTGATATATGTTATTGGAGGTCACACTAGTATGATGAGCTTCTTTGACAATACATATTGGGAGAGCCTCTGAAGCACCCGAGCACCGCAGTAGCAGTAAACCAATTGAGTTGGCAATAACAGAGTAGCTGCTGGGACTGATTGCCAAGTTAGCAGGAATATAGCCTGCACCCAGAATCCTCTGCAGTAGGTTACCTGTGGCAGTGAGTACTGTTAACGCTGCTTGTTACAGAACTACTTCCCATACTTTACTTTGTTGTCATCACTGCACTACATGAAGTTGGGGTAGGCAATATCTTGTTAGATGATTATTTACTTAATGTGACAATGATTACATACACTGGATAAAATTCCAAATTAAAAGGGCTTATTTTTCTACAGGTTTCTCAGAGAGGCAGTTTATAGCAGAATGGTAGCAGTTCACAAGCAAGTTAGTGGACATACCACAGGTCACAGCAATTTTAAAAAGGGTATGATTTTCTTCAGAGACCAGTATTTCCATGACCCCTAACACTAAAAACTTTTGTGCCTTTTACCTGGTCAGCTTGTCCAGCATCAGGAGCCGTGTCTCTTGTTTTTAAAAGCATTTTAAAAACCAACTGATAGGTGTCTGCAAACAGGATTGCTCTAGACTTGACTACACCTAATACCTGGCCAGGATTCAATGCAACAACACCCTGCTGTTCTATACCCTTCCCAGATATGTTCATGCTGACCCTGTCACAGTACTTTTTGGATGACCATATTGCCTTGTTTCCATCATTGAATGCAGAATGAAAATGGACTTCGAGTGCAATGGACCTCAAATATAAATGAAAACATATGTGTGTAATATACTGCACTCATCACTCACATGAGTTTATTAAGCATGAATATATCTTTATGTTGTATTAAGTTTCAAGCTTTGCACATCCTCTCATATCCTTTAATTCTCATGCTGTGATATTAATTATGAATTAGTAAATCATAAAATACTCTGTACACTGAAGGAGTAATACTCACCTTCTGTAGGTGTATTTGATTTTTTATATAATATTTTTTATTACAGAACAATTGGCGTTATCTGCGGATCTTCTTAGTGCTTAGAAAACATCCATACTGTATAATGGGCCAGGTGCACTAAGCTCCAAAAGTGATATAAATAACCAACCAATCAGCTCCTGTCTGACTTTTTCAAACATGTGGTCTGTGACATGTCAGGCAGGAGCTGATTGGCTGGCTGTTCATTACTCTTCATTTTATCCCTTTTGAAGCTTAGTGCAACCTGACCCTCTCCTTCAGGGAGAAAATGCTCTGTTCCTGGACTTCCCTGGTAATGTATGATTGCCATCACCTGTGGTGAAACGCCTTTCTTATCAATTACCTAGCTCCCCACAGGTGATGGCAATCCTACATTACCAGGGGAGTCCAGGAACAGAGCATTTTCTCCTTGAAGGAGAGGGTCAGGTAGGCAACCCTGGTGATAATATTTATGATGAAAATTGATTCAATTACTCAGCTTTTTGGGGGGAAACTGAAAATGTATAAACTGTGAAGGCCAAAAAATATATAAGGCCACCAACAGCTACCAGATGACTTTATCTGAGGGGTCCCTAACACTAAGGCTAACGTCTAGGGCAGGCATGTCCAACCTGCGGCCCTCCAGATGTGCTAAAACTACACATCCCAGCATGCCTTGCCACAATTTGGCTATTAGGGAATGCTAGAATGATGGCAATGCATGCTGGGATGGGTAGTTTTAGCACATCTGGAGGGCCGCAGGTTGGACATGCCTGGTCTAGGGCATGGGAAAATCCCAAAGGCATCACACTTGTGAGAGGTTACATTGTTAGTGAATGCTACATAAATAAGAAGCAGAAGCTATCTGGAAGGAGTAATACATTGGTGATAAGTAATAATTTTAATTTTTAAAGGTGTTACATAAATAAAAATAATACTTAGAAGGTAAAAAAAAAAAGGTGTTAGATTAAGTATTACAATGTGATACCCAAAGCAGCCAGACCACACCAAGCCAGGGGGCCCCTATGTCCCAAACGCATCCTAAAACTGACAAATTCTCCATGTTTATCGAGGACATACCATCATAGTGCTTTCCCTAATATGCAGCCTGTAAATGTCACAGATCCATGTTAATTAAGAATAACATTGCGTAGGTGAGTCTCATCTTTTAAGTGTACAAATGTAAATAAACGTACTTCCAATCTCTCATCTCTTCGCGAATGCAACAACCCTAAGCGACTTTTTAACATATTTAAGTCTCTTCTGTACCCTCCCTCTCCTCCCCCACTGGCTACCATCCATGTACAAGAACTTGCATCCTACTTTAAGGACAAGATTGATTACATCCGAGATGAAATGGTATACTCCACAACCTCTAACCCTCTTTCTTCCCCACATGAACCCTCTGGCACTTTCTCCTTATTTGAACTCACAAATGAAAAGGAAGTTTCCACACTCGTCTTATCCTCCTACTCTA
Source organism: Crinia signifera (assembly GCF_055691185.1). Classification (NCBI taxonomy): domain Eukaryota; kingdom Metazoa; phylum Chordata; class Amphibia; order Anura; family Myobatrachidae; genus Crinia; species Crinia signifera. The sequence continues at coordinate 227,544,553 of NC_139221.1, forward strand.
CTATCCCTCCTCTTCCTAACCTCTTTTGCTCCTTCTATCCTGCCTACCCTACCCCTCCATCCGTTCCCATCTGTTCCTACTTATCCTATTGTTTTTCATTCGTCCACCCAGCTCCTTTTAATCCTTTTAATAAACTCTTATGAGTAGGGCCCTCCTTCCTCACGTTCTCACCCTACCTCTTTACCTCACCAGTGCTCCTGCCCTGTTCTTCCCTTCCTCTACTTCATCTTCAGTCTCCTCGACAATTTCGACACCTACTTCAGAACTGATGCTGATTTTAGTTCTACCAGCTATACCCTTATTTATGCTGTATTTTATCAACACACCCTGTACTTTACCTTGTAATTTTTTTTTTTCTTGTTTGCTATGTACGGCACTGCGGACACCTTGTGGCGCCTTATAAATAAACGTACTACTACTACTACTACTACTACTACTACTACCTCTCCTCTTGATCCTATACCTGCACAACTCATTAAAACTCTGTCTGCTGTTCTTAACTAAAATCCGCAATCTCTCTCTTGCTACTGGTACTTTTCCTTCTTTGCTCAAACATGCAGTGATTACTCACATTCTGAAAAAAACACAATTCTGACCCAAACTCTCTCTAACTAACTATTGTCCTATCTCTCAGCTCCCTTGCCTCTCCAAGCTACTGGAGAGACTTGTCTACTCTCAAATCACACACTTCCTTAACTCTCACACCCTATTAGACCCGCTTTGATAAAGCTACCAGGAGTAGCGAAATGCGTAAGGAGGACCCTGTGCCACATCCTCCCAACCTTTTTATTCTCAAATACCGGTTTGGAGAACCCCAATTGGATGCTACATCCCCATCTCCCCAATTTGGATACAAACCTTTATTGCTCTACCAGGAGTTTGAGGACATTGCCGCACTTCAACAACAGCAGTTCTCCCCCTGGGCCAGAATTTGGGAACCAAGCTCATCCCTCTGGACAATACATCCAGGACTGTCTATTATTCCAAGTCTCCATGGTTGGTGAGGAATGTGAACTTTGAATTGTTACATGTGTTGATTAACCAGTAACCGTCCCTTTTCATTTTAAACAATGCTGGTGACTTTCACCTTTTAACATATATCTGCCATTAAAATCGTGTAATAGATTAACCAATCAAACTTTTTTTATTTAGCGCTGCTCCCTTGTTTTGCCTTGATCTTTGGTTTTCACGGGACTGACCTTCCCGTTTTAGAGCAGCAGCTGGGTAAGAACAGCTCCTGTCAGGCGCCCCAAGTCCCATCTCACCACGTGAGCCGGGGCCACACCCCCCTTTTCTTTCCCATGCCTCTCCAAGCTACTGGAGAGACTTGTCTACTCTCACCTCACACACTTACTTAACTCTCACACCCTATTAGACCCGCTTCAGTCAGGCTTTTGGTCCCAACACTTCACTGAGACTGCACTGACTAAAGTGGTGAATGATCTGGTAACTGCCAAGTCTGAAGGCCATTACTCACTGCTTATTCTCCTAGATCTTTCTGCTGCATTTGACTAATGATTATACTCTTCTCATACAAAAACTGCACTCCCTGGGTCTTAATGATACAGCCCTTTCCTGTTTCACGTCTTACCTATTTGATCGCTCTTTCAGTGTTTGCTTCTCTGACTCTACTTCCTCTTCACTACGTCTGTCAGTCGGAGTTCCGGAAGGCACAGTCTTAGGTCCTCTGCTTTTCTTAATGTATACCTCCTCTCTTGGCAAACTCATCAGCTCTTTCGGATTTCAGTATCATTTATATGCAGATGATACTCAAATCTATCTATCAACCCCAGAGTTGTCCCCAGTGGTTTTGGGATGAGTCTCTGAATGCCTCTCTGCCATCTCATCTTGGATGTCTTCTTGCTACCTCAAACTCAATATTTCCAAAACGGAATTACTTATATTCCCAACAACTAAGAACAGTTACCATCCTGATATATCCATCACTGTTGATAACTCAACAATCTACCGTACCACTCAAGCTTGTTGCCTCTACTCTGAACTGTCCTTTGTTCCCCACATTCAAACTGTCACCAAATCATGTGACCTGCATCTAAAAAACATATCCAAAATACGACCCTATCTCACTCAAGACACTACTAAATCTCTTATCCATGCACTTATTATATCCTGCATTGATTATTGCAATAGTCTCCTAACTGGTCTTCCCAAGAACAGACTCTCGCCACTGCAATCCATTCTAAATGCTGCTGCTAGGCTGATCTTCCTAGCAAGATGCTCATCGTCTGCTGATCCACTCTGCCAGTCCCTCCATTGGTTACCTTTGTTTTACCGTATATTCAATATAAAACCCTTTTTGCTAGCATATAAAGCTATTAACCATTCTGCACCAGCTTATATCTCTTTACTTATCTCAAAATATCTTCATCTCGACCACTCCGCTCTGCACAAGATCTGAATCTCTCTTCTGCACGGATCACCAGCTCCCATTCACTATTACAGGACTCGGGCTGCTCCCATCCTATGGAATGCTCTTCCACGCACAATAAGACTCTCCAATAGCCTCCAAACTTTCAAGTGTTCCCTGAAAACTCACCTCTTCAGGCAAGCCTATCATATTTAAGTTCCATATGCATAACCCTCTGAGGCACTTATGTATCGTATAGCTTCCCCTCTGGACCTACAAGCTATGCTATTACTGGTGCCTGTCCTTGTGTTTCCCTCCTATATCCCTATAGATTGTAAGCTTGCAGCAGGGCCCTCCTACCTCCAAGTCTGTCTGTTGTTACCCAGTTTGTTTTATCTCTGTTTACAATTGTAAAGCGCAACGGAATCTGCTGCGCCATATAAGAAACTGTAAACAAATAAATGAACGAATATAGGGGGCTTGAACTGCACAGCCTAACTTCAAACATAATATGGTGTGCTATCATGCTGAGACTTGTAGTTCCACACAGAAAAAATAGGAAGATTCAAATATTCTGCTAATCACAATAATTATAATAAGCTCTGTAATCTAACATGGAGCAGAGCTGAGGTGCTTACCATCATTTTTTTATCAGAAATATATGGGCCCATTAAGCAAAACTTTGAAGGTGTCCAGATAATCTTTCCAAAGTCAAATTAAATATTCAAAATATACATATTTTTACAATGAATTTAAAGCTAAAATTAATATTACAACCAATTCCAAGTAACAAAGTAAATGGCATTCCAAAGTTTAGTGGAACAATTCTTATCACTTCAGTTGCTGCTATGCGTTTCACAGAAACCATCTGCTTCCTCAGGCAATTGACTGAAGTGATGAAAATTGTTTTATTGAACTTTGGAAAGTAATATTTAAAGTAATTTTCCCAGCAAAGATGTACTGCGCAAAGTAAACTCCACAAGATGTAATATACCAGGCAAGATACAATAAACAAAGTATTATACTATATATCCCTAGGAAGGTTTCCTAGATGTGTATACAGCAACACACTCCATTCTGTGTCCAAATAGATGCCATGTTGGAGTCTTTTGTGAAATTCCTAGAAGGGATCATCAACAAAATGGCCCAATGGTATGCCCAAATATATGTCCTGGTAGCAAGCTTTAAGTTGCCAAAGTGGGCAGAGATCCACCCTGTAACCCACCTGAATTCACTCTATTCTTTTCCTCACCATAAGGGTAAAGATAATAATGAATTTGCTGCTAAGAAAAATGTGCTCAGTCATCTTTGTTCCAATAGAGGGCACAGATGTCCTTGTGCCGATACAACGCAGCCCACTGATGATAACTTGTGGATGCATGAGTAAGGCGTTAAAGTGCTTCAAAAAATATTTTACGGAGATGAAAATATATTTTAAACCATATTTTAACAAAACTGAAATGTCAATTTATATATTTTCTTTTATATATAATCTAAATATTTTGTTGAAAAATCCACTTTAATGATATGTCCACAATTCTTGTCTGACGCTCATGCCCCTGTAATATAGATCCTCTCAGACATTTCTGACTTAATAAATACCACAAATCTTTACTTTAACATCCACTCATTGTGGATAATTTGAGTAATGCATTTTACTTCAGTCCTGTGTACCACATTATAGATAATATTCAGGTTACAAAACATTGATTTAAAAAAAGAAAAGGGGAGGCTGGGTTGTTCTCGTACATGATTATGTGCTTCTTTTACACGAGGACCATGATTTTATGATTTTCTTCTTTATTTTTCAGATTGTGTCACAAAGAAAACTAGCAAAGTCGTTGCTGAAGCATGGAAACACAGCGGGGAAATCATCTATAACGGTATGACTTGTAAAGCGCATCACGACTTCCAAACTGGGGGCCATATCTAAACATACTGAAATATACATAAGCTAGTACAGTGCCCTTTGCTGAAGGGATTCTCACTGCACATCACAGAGATGGGACATTAATTACCATTGTCAACAAATTCCTCTTAGGCACATGCCGAGTTTTTGAGCTGTAAAACAGGCAAATCTAAGCTGAGCATAGCACGTAATTATTATAGTGTTTATTATGCATTCTGTACACACAGAACATTGCCCATAGCGCTATTGTAATGACCACATCATACTTGCAAGCGCTCATACTATGCTTTTGGGAGATATGGGGTAAGGTAAGCAAAGGAGAGGGTAAGTTGTGTCTTGCAATTCAAGGGATAAAATGGCTAGAGGAAGCACATCGTTAGGCATCTTAAGGTGCATACACACATGAGATATTGGGGGTTATTTTGGTTGATTTGCAAGGCCACCAAACCCTTTCCGGCGAATTCCGGGCCGCCTGCCCCCCCCCCCCCCCCTTGCAGTGTGTGTTCCTACGCACAGGCTGCGAATGGATGTTTAACATAAACATCCATTCACATGCTGCGGGGGAAGACCTACATCATTCGATGGCCGGCGACCATCGAATGATGTGGAACGTGCACACCTATGTAAGGTTGCTCTGAGCAACCTTACATATGCATGCATCCTTGGCAGGAAATGGGCGGGCAGCTGACATCCGGTGATGTCAGCCCCCCAGCCGCACCACGGCCTCATTACTATGAAAACACTCAGCTTTCTCATGGGAATGCCCATGAAACCCTGGGTGTTCCCATATGGTGATGGGACTGCCCGCCACCCCTCTCCGCCCCCCCCGCCCGCAATGATCCCACTATTCGCAGTGGATGCACGCACCCAGCACATGCGCTTAAATGCACATGTGCACTGCCCGACCATCGGTCAGGCTGCAAACATATTCTGGTTGTGAAGCAACCAGAATACCCCCCACTAGCTGCATACGATTTTTATTATGCGATTTCCCTTGCATTCCCAGGAGCCCAAAACCGTTTTTGTAAAACGGTAAAATGGTTCTGCACCTTTCAGACCGCACAGATTACCGTTTTAAAATGGTTAAAAACCGGCAAAATACCGGTTTTTAAGTGCGGTCTGAAAGGGGCATGAGGGGGTTTTAATCCAGTATTCCAACTGTCATAACACCCCTACAGTCAGAATCCCGGGCTGTTTTCGTCTGATCCGACAGTTACTCGACAGTAGGAATTCAATGTTCTCACTGTTAAGTGTTGAAAAGTCCGTTGAGCGGCGACCCGACTTTAAACAGATCCAACTTCCAAAAAGTCAGAGCTGACTGCCTTCATTTCTGTCGGTAACAGCATTGAATAGGCGAGTGCCGCTATTTTCGGAAATAGTGGCACAGATTGAATACAGTAATTGAAGAATGTATATGAGAAAATTGTGTATGAGAACAAAACAATGTACCTATGGGTCTGATAGAATGGCCCACTTAGTAAAATCCCATCATGGTCAGTTACATATCAGTTACAACAGGTGGAGTCAGTGTATAATAGCTAAATGGAAATATGAGACCTATTGCAATCCGCATGCTGCATTTCTGTGTAATAGTAATTAAAAATTATATTTAACTGTGGGACCTGACTTTTAGCTTTACTAACGAAATAAAAACATATAATTAGTAAAATTGATTATTATACTTAAAAGATAAAGCAGTGTGACTTGAATAATAAGGTGAAATGTAATAGGATGAGAGAATCAGAATGTGAGAGATTTGGTAAGAAATCTCCAGTTTTTTAAAGCGTCAATCATTTACACGGCAAAACCAGTTTTATTTGGCAGTGTAAATGATTGCCGCTTTAAAGAAACTGGAGATTTCTTACCAAATCTCTCACTTTCTGATTCTCTCATCCTATTAAATTTCATCCATAGTATCTACAATTATTATTTAAAGTTCTAATGATGAGAAATGTATTTTAAATCAAATCAAATAACCAGAGCCCCTAACTGGAGCCAGTACACAGCACTAAAATATATAAATGTACAAAGGGAGAACAATGGATCATTCTTCTCTTTCCTTTAGCAGTTCTGCTTTATGTCAGTTAGGTTTATTTCAATGAACATGAAAAGCATCCTGATTGTCACTTATCACTTGACCCTGACAGCGAGAGAGCAATCTGTTGATTGAGTTTCCAGCCCATGACTGCCTTTTCTTCTGGTTGCTGAATCATTTTGTATTGATATGTGACAAGCCCATTACCGCTAATGCCTATAATATCGCGCACTCAAGAGGGAATCACTGTTATAGAGAGAAGGAACCTTAATGAAGAGAATACCTGTCATCTCGAAAATTGTATATATTAGGGTTGTTTAACAGTTCTTTTCAAATTTCTTAGAAAAATTACACGGACAGCTCTGCATTATAATAATCTCACCACGTTCTCTCTAACCCCGTAATGCTATAGGATAACAATGTAGGGCCATTATATGGTAATCTTTTTAGCACAATTTAACATAAAGGTTTCAAAATTGTAGGGACGCTCACATTTTTTTAGACGTCTAAAATCCACATTGACGGCTTAACTTTGCAAAGATTTAAGCAATATTATACAACACTTCCAGTGTAAATGATCTCAGACTGCATAGTGAGATAGTCTGGATGAAGATAGGGCCGAATTAAACCTTCGGAGGTCCCAGGGCACTTGAGGCCTTGTCGAAGAGAGGGGGGAGGTTAGATTGTGCATACCTACCAACATGAGGCATTCCAGGAGGGAAAAAACGTTGACCTTCCCTCTTAATATATGATTGGTGTCATCTATGTTGAACAATTTAATTGAAATGAAGGATGTTTATTCACAAGTGATTGCAATCATAACTTAAGAGTTAAGTCCAGGTAAACAGGTAAGCATGTTGTCCCCCTGAAATGGATCATGTTGGGATGTATGGATTGTTTAAATTAAATGTAACCGATTGGTGTATATTAGATTTAAACTAACAGTGTAATAATGCCTGGGTTTATAGCTCCACATAATTGAGAGAAAACTATTTTATAATGTTTTCTTGTAGTGAAACAAAGACAACATAAACAACCTTAACATACAAATAGAAAAATACAATCTATATTATATCATGTCACACTGGGACCAGACCCAGGAGTCCTTTCTGTAGGTCTCTCTCTGTAAACCTGAATGCTCTCATTAGATAATAGGTTTCATAGGACTCAGAGACCCAGGTGTGGAGGATTAGAAGCTAACTCTACTTTGGTTGGGAAGTTCAACCAGTAGCTGATGAAACCTGAAACTCCTCGCTGCCTGCACTGCATACTGCCCTGCTCACATTCTGGCTACCTGTTTCTACTGTTGCCCAAGAAGCAGAGCTAGTGATGTCACTGTGATATGAATGGGGGGGTTGACAGAGGTGGGGTGGGGGTACAGTATCACCTCCTTAATATGACTATGAATGTGTTGAAGGTAATTTCCTGATTGATTGAGAACAATCAGTAGGCTGGATACTGTCAGCTTGGAGTCTGCTGTCTACGTTGATGGTTAGTTCCAACGTGTGTTTCATTCAATGAGTACTTGAATTGCATGTTGGAACTAACCAGCCTGGAACGGGTTACAAGCAAAATTCTAAAGCTCAGGGAATCAGGGATCGGCCTGGGAACCAATGTTCAGCATTTGGTCTGGAAACCGATGTTCTGGAATACAGGCCTGTGTTGCAGGAGCCAGAGCAGGACAGCAGTTAATCCTAATAGAGCACTGGAGGCTGATCCACAGGTGCAGCAGCATGCACTGGTAACCTCACATGTAAACAGGTAGCAGAGAACTGGAGCCTAGAATGAAGCTTCAGGAAGTAACAAGTTGTTCAAGGAACTGGAGGCTTGTTAGTGCTACCCTTATATTCCCTTAAGTGGATGGTAATTGAATGTCCAGGCACATGACATAACAGGGTCCAGGATTGGACCAAAGATTAACACTGAGGACTGGTTAGCGCATACCTCCCAACTGTCCCGTTTTTTGGGATGTTCTGGTGTCCCTCCCGGGCCGGCAGTGTCCTGTGGCGGGGGTGCAGTTGGGAGTCCCTCCTTTCTCCCCCTGTTGCTATGTCCCCAGCCCCTCAGTGAGCTGCTAGCCATGCCCCCACAGTGGCGAAAATGAGGCGTGGCCTCGTGCAAATAGCTCCTGTATCGCTAGGTCACATCCAAAGTTGGGAGGTATGGGTTAGTGGTAGGCAGCTGATGATCTTCAACATGGTGGCACCAGGGGCGGATCCAGGATAAAATGACAGGGGGGGCACCATGATAAAAGAGGGTTTAGGTGGGGGAGGGCCAGTGTTAGTGGTGCCAGTGTACATGCTAAGAGAGCGGCAGAGAGAGGGTGGGAATGGGATTAAAAATAGGCCCTGGCATTTAAAGTACGCAGGCCCACCATGGCAACAAAAGTGAAGGATGTAGCTGTGCGTGCGCCGAAGGCGCGCTCTGGAAAAGGGGGTGTGGCCACTCAACAGGGGGCATGTCCTTGAGTGTAGTGTACAACACCATATACAACTTCTACACATTATGCAACAAAATAACAGACCCCATTATACTTGCCCCTTACACATGATGCCAAATGGAATGAGCCAAAATTCACATAATGCCACTTGGATTGTGTCAAAATTCACATAATGCCACACGGATTGAGCAAAAATTTACATAATAACACACGGATTGAGCCAAAATTCACATAATGCCAAATGGATTGTGTCAAAATTGACATAATGCCACATGGATTGTGTCAAAATTCACATAATGCCAAATGGATTGAGCCAAAATTCACATAATGCCACATGGATTGTGTCAAAATTCACATAATGCCACATGGATTGTGTCAAAATTCACATAACGCCACACGGATTGAGCCAAAATTCACATAATGCCAAATGGATTGAGCCAAAATTCACATAATGCCAAATGGATTGTGTCAAAATTGACATACATGGATTGTGTCAAAATTCACATAATGCCACACGGATTGAGCCAAAATTCACATAATACCAAATGGATTGAGCCAAAATTCACATAATGCCAAATGGATTGAGCCAAAATTCACATAATGCCAAATGGATTGAGCCAGAATTCACATAATGCCACATGGATTGTGTCAAAATTCACATAATGCCACACGGATTGAGCCAAATTCATAAGATGCCATATGGATTGAGCCAAAATTCACATAATGCCACATGGATTGATCCAAAATTCACATAATGCCACACGGATTGAGACAAAATTCACATAATGCCACACGGATTGAGCCAGAATTCACATAATGCCACACAGATTAAGACAAAATTCACAATACGCTTCATAAACAGGGACATTGTCCACCAAAGGCGCGCATTAAACATTTACACCATAATGTCCATTGCACGTTAAGTTACACGGCATGATGTCCATTATGTATTAACCATAATGCCTATTAAAAATTATGCTACATACAGTAAGTGCTACTTATCTACATGCTGATTGCCAAGGGTTCCATGCTCATTGCCAGAGGTTCCATGCTCGTTGCCATGTGGGATACATGCTCGTGGTAAATGGGGGACAGCCGCCGCCAGGCAGAAGTGATAGCCACTGATAGTGGCAGAGCCTGGCTGTATTCCAAGCACTGCAGGTCCCAGCTATTTGAAATAATACCCATTTCACACCAGAAAATGCATTCCCAGGTTGGCCCCTTTTACACCAGCCTAGTCCCTGCATTTTCTGGTGTGAGGGGGAGAGAAAACCACCCCTCCCCCCCTTTAACCAGTTATCTCATTTAACTGGCTATATCTTCGGAACTAACTGACCCATTTACATGAGACAAGTATCATATTGAAGAACTTTTGAGTGGGCTTTGAATGATTTTGTAAAACTGGAACATTTGGTTCCAGAGTAATCTGCCCTCAAAGAACATGAACAGCCATGAAATTACATTTCAAAAATAAAAAAATCGATTTACACGCTATATCTCTGGAACCGATTTATTGATATGGACCATCCTGGTTTCATATTGAAGGCCCAGCGATTTGGAATTGAATAACATCAATCACAAGCTCCTGTGATGCCAGGGGGGGAACTGGCAGCTGTCGGAACCGGGTGGGGGTCGGAATTGACGGGTCCCATATTATCCTATAGGGAAAAAATGTTACAGCTTTGCCATGCAATATCTCCGGTTCCCGGGGGGCTAGAGACATGGGGCTGGGCTCGTTGGAAAGCTCTGGTCCTCATCTACAAAATGAATGACAAAATGGTGCTCCCCCCTGAATCCGCCACTGGGTGGCACCCAGTATTCAGACAACACAAACAGCAAGCAGTTAGTGCAGCAATCAGAAGTGTCACAGGTGCACAATCACACAGGAATATGATGCAGCAGCAGCAGCGTGGATTTCAACGCTGTGAGACACAGAAAATAAACTGTGGAACAAAAGCTAAACAATTGAGCAGCTATACATGAAATAAGTCAGGTTCGTGACACAAGAGCTATTGGCCTGATTCAGACTTGATCACTTATCTGCATTTATAATATAATAAAATATAATAAATCCTAGTAGGCACAGTATTTGACTCTAATATATAGAAAGTATATGGAATAGAGATGGATGTAGCACTTCCCATACTAATGCAATATCAATCCAATATACTGTATTTAAAAGGGATATATTACCAAGAACAATACGTAATACAATACAATCAATCACCACGTACAATACAAAATACATTTATTTATATCACAGAAATGTTAAAAAAAAATGATAATTTGTAATGAAATATTAAATATCAGTAGATATCACACATATTATCAGGCTGATGTTGCACATGTTGGGGATGCACTGAGTTACATCTACAGTAGCTTTTCCATGGATTGTGACATGAAATGAAGCCTGAGCCCTGTTTCTTGTAGGTGATTGCAGAAGAACTATCAGGCAATGATGACTATATTGAACTTTCCTTCAGTGCACGGAAACTAGATGACAAGGTAAGATGCTGTTTTCAATCTTTCTGAATGTGTACAAATGGTAACAAGATTTTACTATAAATGTTAATGTTCTCACCGCTGAATGCTGTGAATTACTGTAATAAAAAGAACATTATTACCCTTTGATATTGGGCCCACAAGTCTGGCACAGTTGCCACTACAGGTATCCAAACTTATTAATTAAACCCAAACAGCCCAAAAGAATCAGAAAGAAGCCATGTTATAAGGTCGATATGCATTAGGTCAACATAATCAAAAGGTTGACATAAGCAAAAGATTGACACAGAAAAAGGTGGACATGAGTTTTGCATGTTTGAACAGCTAATGTAGTCATCCAGCTCATTTTGGGGTTTATTCGGGTTGATGTGCAAGGCTGCGGTCCACCAAACCCCACCTGGGTGAATCTCTCGCAGGGCCTGAGAATGGATGTTACACATTTGCATGAGAACGCCCAGCATTCTCATGGGAATGCCCATGAAACGCTGGGCGTTCCCATATGCAAATGACCCAGCCCACCACCCCACACCCGCACACTTAGGTGCATGCACCCGGCGAACATCCCTGTGACCGCATGCACCCAGCGTATGCACATTCGCAGATATGACCCTGCGCATGCGCCCTCAATTGGCTCCCCTGCGAATATGGCCTATAGTCTGTGTGTACATGCCATGCCCACCAAGCCATGATGCCCAAAGCAAGTGCCCCACTTTCCCCACAATAATTACATCATTGCTCAGTATATCCCATCTGCGGTTGTGTTAAATTGAGTGTAGCTAGATATTTTTAAAAGATAAAATAAGACTGGCAGCTTAACACATCGAACAATAATTGAATCTCCCATTTCCATCAAGTGTGACAGAAGAGATGTAAACAGACAAAAAGAGATCTGCCAATCCATTTAACTGAGTAACATTGCATTTCAGGATTTTTTCAGCAAGTCCGATCCATTCTTGGAAACGTTCAGAATGAATGATGACGGTACACAGCAGCTGGTTCACAGGACTGAAGTAAGTCTAGTGTCAATACATGCTGAATGTGGAAATGGAAGCACATGGCTCATCAGAACTTAGGCCCTTATTCAGATCGGTGCGGATATTCCCGCATTCTTACGGAGCGGTCCGCACGCCACGGTGTTTTGCCGCATGCGGCCATCGTCCGTAGAAACGCCCACGTGTCCTCCGCATTCGGACGGACTCACTCGTTAAGAACAGGGCGTGTTTACGGACGACATACAAAGCATGCGTGTGCGGGAGAAACACTCCGATTCGGCACGGTATCACAGAGTATTACAGAGTATGCTCGGGAATACCGCATCCGAACGGGAGCCAAGCGGTGCTACCGCACGTAAGCGGAGTATTTCCGCCAAAAAACCCACTATGAACTATCTTCTGCAAAACATCACATGACCCACTTATTCAATTACCTAGCCTCATAAAAAACAGCTTATTTGGAATTGGAATCAATTAGATTCCAATATATCCTTACAAGCATGCCTAACACATGCATAGCCCACATTAACCCTTACAGCAATGTAAGTGCAATGGTTTCAATTAAAGCACTGACAAGCGTCCTATTAGTGAGTATTGAGTAAAGGAGTAGATTGTATTGGGTTCAGGTGTTAATGGTTGTAGTCATTAGGCGTACGTTCGCCTACCGCATGAACGAGTGGTGTCCGCAAAGCAATAGTACACTTGTGGACACCGCACATTTCAGCCCTTTTTGCTCGCGTGCATTCGGAGTGGTTTCCGAATGTACGCCCCCCAACATAAGTGTACTCCCCCGTGTCCGCCCATGTTTCCGCCCCGTTTTGCCCACTTTGAAACTACGCCCATGTGTCATTCCGCATGACGCCCATAATACGCCCCTATTTCCCGACCGATTGCGGTGACCAGTTTTGGACGGGCTTTGTCCGAACTGGTACCGAGTCAAGGCGTGGCACATGCGCGTAGCGTTCTACACGCATGCGCAGACGCCGTAAAGACGCAATCCGTAAGAACGCGGTAAAGTCCGCATCAATCAGAATAAGGGCCTTAGCGTTGTCGCTGTCTTCATTGGTATGACAGCTTCTACACAAGTTCTTGATGTCTGTAATTGCTCGTCTTATGTGTTGTCAGAATATGTTACAGACACATTGTCCCATTGTTCTCTCATCTAACACAATGTAAAAAGCAGCATCTGTTTGTAACTTGTCATGTGTGGGAGGTTTTATGCCCAAATCAAGATCATCAAAAAAGTAGAGCACTGCATTGTAATTATTCTGACATTTGTTACATGTTCATTGCATAATAACATAGCCCCCACATATAGGGGGTTATTCTGGTTTACTCCTTCTGGAAAATTCCTTCTAAGATGGACTAAAACATGTGCGCTGCAGGGGGGCAGATGTAACGTGCAGAGAGAATTAGATTTGGGTGAGTTATTTTGTTTCGGTGCAGGGAAAATACTGGCTGCTTTATTTTTACACTGCAATATAGATCTCACTTTGAAGTAAAACCCCACCCAAATCTAATTCTCTCTGCACAAGTAACATCTGCCCCACCTGCAGTGCACATGGTTTTGCCAATTTGAGAAGGAATTTGCCAGAAGGAGTGAACCAGAATAAGCCCCATAGTCATTTGAGGAAAAATCACTGATGCCATGTTGGTTTTCTTAAGTGTATTTTATTTTGACCCATTTTGCGCTCCAAACATATACCTCTAAGTTCTGCTAAACATGCATGCTTACTTGTGTATGTTGAGTCACACATACTGTATCTCATTGAAACAATAATATACTGTAGTTTTAGTAGTAGTAGTACTTTAACATCAGTTCTACACAGGGCTGGATTCAGAACAAAATGACAGCGGGGGGGCACCATGACTGGGAAAGTGGGTGTGGTCTTTCAGCAAGGGGCATGGCCTTAGAGGGAATTCCATTTCCATTTCCAGGAGCCATACCCTTGTATGGGAGAGACAATTGGTTATGCCAGGAAATCATGGGTGAAAGGGGGAGACAGGAGGAGGCAGTGGGTGACCTAGAGAATGACTGGAAGAGGCATTGAGTGACATGGAGAGAGTGATATGAGAGATGTGTCACCTCCAGATAACTGCATTATTCCAGCTTTTTGTCCCCTGTGTTGCCTCCAGTCTTCTGCTCACAAAGTAATCTCCTGCTCCATGTCCTCTCCAGCCTCCTTCTTCATGTTGCCTCCATTCTCCTGCTCCGTTTCACCTCCAGATGCCTGTATCATTCCAGCTTCCTTCCATCTGCGTCACCCCCAACCTCAATTTACCTCCAGCTCCCCGGTCATCTCCAGCTCCTGCTTCCTGTGTTCCATATTGTCCAATGTGGCCTCCTGCTCCCTGTTTCACATACATCTCACTGTGTCCATTCAGCCTCCTGCTCTCCATCTTAGCTCCTGCCAGATGTCAGTTGAGTTTACTGCCTTATGCCACTCCAGCCTCCTGCACCCTTGGTTTTCCATCCTTTGCCCCCCCCCCTCCCCCCCCCCCTCCCATCATTCCAGGATTTGCCACCTGACTTTCTATCCTCTGCTACCCCTTCTTTCCACCCTCTGTCCCTACTGTTATTCCAGTCTCTCCTCCTATCTTACCAGCCTCCTTTGTTCCCACCTGCATTGTCCTCTTCGATTGTAGCTGCTGGCTCCTCTGCATGGTAGGGTTTATGTTGTGATGTCACAATGTCAGCATAACAATATCATGCCTGCTTGGGGTGGGCGGCTGACGTCACATGACATCAGCCTGCCCCGATTTCGGCCATCTCCAGCCGGAATAAAAGTAAGTCTAGCCTTACTTTTAATTGCAAAGGGAATAAAAATCATTCGATGGTGAGCGAACATCGAGTGATAGCTCTTCCATGCGGCTGCATGCGAGTGGATGTGTATTCGATCCGCTCGCATGCTAGTGAGGGTTTGAAGCGGCGGGGGTTGGGCGTTTTGCGGTGCA
This sequence comes from Crinia signifera, assembly GCF_055691185.1. Taxonomy (NCBI): domain Eukaryota; kingdom Metazoa; phylum Chordata; class Amphibia; order Anura; family Myobatrachidae; genus Crinia; species Crinia signifera. The sequence goes on from NC_139221.1 coordinate 227,559,754, forward strand.
GTGTTTACCTGCTCCCTAGGCAGAAAATATACACAGCCTAGCGTGCTGGTCTGATCAGGCCTTATGTAATCATTTTCATTTAACCATATATTTATTAAATGGAGCATTTTACTTATTGCATATGTAACCAGTAGCATTTATTATACTGTGCAGTATTTCAGACTTAGTTTTCCCAGCATGCTCTATTCTGCTTTGAGAGTTTCTTCGCTGATGAAATTATTGTTTGTCATAACATATTTCAGTGAAATGCTCCCGCTCCTCCTCCCCGCATCTTATTTCATTACACGCATCAAGTCAAATCATTTACAAGTCAATAATGCAAACAGTCTTCTCACTCCGACATAAATAACATTGGTGAGGAACTTTCATTTTCCCCAAACTGATAGACGGGCTATCTAATGATGTTCTTGGTATTCTCATTAATATTTAAATGTTCTACTAGTGAGGACACAGAACACAGCTGTATTCTGGTGCATAATGTACCTGTAATAAGGGTTTCATGAGCATGGAAATGAAATTAGTCTGAGAATGAACTACTGAATATCTTGTTGCATTGCATGACTACTTCAGATTTGGTTTTCAGATTCATTTTAGAAACATGCTTTATGGGAAGATGTATTCTATCTATAGAGAGTTTAATGACCTACTGTAAATTAACCCCCGTTCTCACTGCAAGGCAAATTCCCGGGTGAAGAAGTTCTACCCGGTAATTTGCCTTTTAACACAGGTTTTTATGCAGTGAGAACGGGTCAACCCGTGTCTGCATACCCGGATCTCATATACGGGTAAAAAGAAGGGTTTCACCCGTGTATGAGATCCGGGTATGCGACCCGTTCACACTGCAAAGAGACCCGTGTTAAAAGGCAAATTTCTGGGTCGACATGATAGACCCAGGAATTTGCCTGCAGTGAGAACAGGGTATAATTTAGTAATCTAAGGCTGTGTTTTCATTGCCGCCCCTGCAAAATCCCGGGTTTTTCTTGCTGGCGGGGCACAGAGCTTCTCAGCTCAACAGACCCCCTTCATACTGCACCTCAGACCCAGGAATTTCCCGTGTCTGCTCCTTTCACAATGTTTTCTATGCCTTCCCACAAGTGTGTGGAATTTGATTGGGTGTTGGTGAAATTTGTATAAATTGCTGTGATTGGCTGTTTAAAAACCAGCTTTTATTGGCTGGCTGTCACATATCACATGATTACATCCCCCAATGAGCTTGTTTTTTGGCATCATGTGTGAAAAACACGGGTCTGTGCTGTTCACACTGCCGTACACCTTTGTATTACCCAGGAAAAATCTTGCAAAAAACCCGTGTCTAATTCCCAGGGCATAACACCCATGAATTTCACAAAGACCCTTTCACAATAAGACAGGACACAGGAAATTACTGCTTGCCCTGGCAAATACCCGGGTTTTTGCGGCAGTGAGAATGGGGTATGAGAATTATAGCGACCCCACTACAAGACATATGGAGCTGAAGTGCAGCCACTATGTGCTGAGCATGGTGGCTGCCTGGAGTTTGCCTTCCATGCAGCCCCTAGTGGGTCACTAAATGCAAGGATTGTCACTGGTAGTATTTGACAGTTATTGGATCCAGACTGCAGCCAATACACTGCATAAGGTAAATGTACTTGGTGCACAACATTATACTGCATGCCTGTGGATGAGATGGACAATATTGTTAATGATATTGTGTGCATATCATCCAGTGTGTTTGTTCAATATCGTGAACGATGAGTGCGGCAGCAGGTCGTTAAAGACCCCTTCCCGACTGTCATCTGGAGATGCAGCTTAATCTGACAATATCATCAGCGACTGCATGTACGGAGCGGGTGGCGGGGAACGTCACTGACCAATATTGTCAACATTATCGGTCAGTGTGTATGCACTATATCGTATTCCAGCGCCACTGCCAATATAGCTTACTATATCAGCAAACGCAGGAATCTACTGTACTAATTTATTTTGGAGGTTATACGCTCAACCGTAACTAAATTTAGAATGTTTTTTTTATTATGGTCTCTAGTTGTCTGTATTGGGATTTGTAGCAGGTCATAAAGAATCGGGCAATTTTTGCTGATCGATATGTCTTTAAGGTTTTTTTGCCAGGATCTGTGAGGAAAGGTCTATCCTTACTATAACCTCTTTTTGGGTAGTTTTGATTGCATTCCTTTGTTACCTTTTGCCACAGATTGATCTCTCATTTTCTCTATGTGTCTAAAGCATATGGCATCTTTGCTGCAATTGCATCAAGACAGACACATTGTCTTTTAGGTTTGTTGAGCAAACTGAAATGGTGCTCTCTGTCTATTGGAATGTAATTATCTAATTCAGTTGGATTATTGAAGAACATGGTATTAGATATACAGTACTATGTTCTCCTTAACGTAGATCATCAGATCTAAGAAGATTACTTTTATTACTCATGTTAAAAGTACATTCAATATTAACCATAAATGTCTATATAATATTAACAACCTTGATTTGAGTTGTATTTCTCCAAAGCTCATACTTTTCCATATACCCTATCATTAATTCAACTTTCTATATGTACTGTTTATTCTTTGTCATTCTATCCAATATATATATGGTTTTGTACACCTTGACAAAGGGGCCATTTCAGAGCCTCGAAACGTTGGAATTAAAACCGTTTACCACTATCACAAATCCTGTTGAGTGCCGCTGCTTGCTAGCTACCGATACCTATATATATATATATATATATATATATATCACTCTCCAGTGACACTGGCCTGTATACCTGCAGGCCACATGAAGGCACAACTATTTAAAAAAAAGATGGCAGCTGTGTTATGCATGATTGCAAGTAACTCTTATTTTAATTACCATAGCACAACAAAATAACTTTTAGCATGATACTGTCTCTTGAAATAAGTTGAATTGTTCTATACAATTATTTGTCATAATAGTCATGATTTGTCGCAGTTAAATGCATGTACTGACATATTTCCCATCCACTTCCTATCATAGGTTGTCATGAATAATTTGAATCCAGTCTGGAAAACATTTAAAGTCTCTGTGAATTCCCTGTGCAGTGGTGACCATGATCGGAGACTAAAGGTATGTGCATTAATACTGTATGGGAAGTTTTTGTTTACTACCAACATAGGCAGCCATTTTGTGCGCTGGATCAATATGAAAACATTCTGTCTATAATTTCACTAATGACCTTTATTTAATGCAAACAGTAGGACAGAAAAAATATAAATTACAGAGAGCGCATGTATACCAATATATATAATTTTATTAAAAAGACAGTAATTAAAAATTAATTTAATAATACTAACACTGAAATAAAACTAATAGGTATAAAGTACCCCTTGGGCAGGGTCCCTTTAATATTTAGCAATGTCCCGAGACCCGTGAAATCACACAGTCTCTATTTATTAGTCTAGGACCAGTAATCAATATAAATCTTGTTGGACAAGTCACATAAATATTGATATATAGGTAATTGAATGGATTGTTCCCCAGAGCAAAATATCTCACCACTTGTAGTTTCCTTTATAGAGATGATTAAATGTGGGCATTAATGACCTTATAGTTCCATGCAAATGAGTGTTTATAGCAGTCTCGGACCCGGAGCTTACCGGGTCCTGGCATTGTCCTGCAGTCCGTCCGGCAATAAATACACTCCAAGTGCCCTCTGCATTGAGCAGTATTCGGCAGCCGTATGTCAGATACCTGACAGGTGCCGTATCAGATGTAATTTCTGTCTCCTGCCCACAGTTTGATGACCCTCAGCGCACATCAGTTACCTGATGGGCGCTGGATGACGGACCGGACAGGTCTTATAGCCGGGAGTGTGCTGGGTTTAATTGCTGCGGCTGAGGAGAAATATACGGATTTCTTTAGATGTTAGCAAGGGTGACGATCGTGCTCCTGGGTAGCCCAAGGGGAAACAAAGGGGCTCTTTCCTTGATGCGTTTCTCTGTCTTTGAAGCTGGACGGTTTCCTCAGAAGGTATCAGTAGGACAAGTTGTAATGGTACTTATGTAGTAACTGGGCTGCCGATTTTGAAATCGGGTCCATCGCATCGCATCGCACCCGACCAAATCGCATGCGATGCGATGCGATGGACCCGATTTTTCCATAGGATTCAATGTTAAAATGGACTGAGTCCATTTTAACATGGAATTCAATGGGAAAAAGGGGTCCTTTTCATACCCCTACTATCCAAGTGGGCATGGAGTTGGATATAAACCTGTGGCGAGCGTAGCGAGCCACCGAGCCCGAAGCGTGGCGAGCGTAGTGAGCCCCGCGAGGGGACACAGAATACCGTCCCCTCGCGGGGCTCGCTTCGCTCGCCACGCTTCGGGCTCGGTGGCTCGCTACGCTCGCCACAGGTTTATATCCAACTCCATGCCCACTTGGATAGTAGGGGTATGAAAAGGACCCCTTTTTCCCATTGAATTTCATGTTAAAATGGACTCAGTCCATTTTAACATTGAATCCTATGGAAAAATCGGGTCATCGCATCGCATCGCATCGCATCGTATGCGATGCGATGCGATATCGCATCGCATCGCATCTGATTGTATGCCTTAACTTAAGGCATACAATCAAAAAATCGGCAGCCCAGATACTACATAAGTACCGTTGTAATATATGCATGTGTAATACATAATACAATAAGAAGGAATGGATTATTGTCACAGATTCACATTACTTAGTGCTTAGGATATTCAAAGATAACACATTTATTTAACCGTTTTTTTCCATAATGATATAAATATATAAATATAAAGTTACAATACTCCGTATACAAACTCAGTAGCATACAGATAAACAAATATTGCATTTAAAAATTAGCATAGTTTTCTGATTCCTCCTAGATAAATTGCTATGTGACTGAAGTCCCCATACACTACAACAATATATCTGATGCTGAAATTGGTTCCAATTTCCCCTGGACCTTCCCGGGAGTGATTCCAGACGATTTGGTACTTTGGTGTCATTTTTTGCATAAGATATATCTCATGCAATTGATCAAGCTGAGGTAAATCGCATGAGTTATATCTTATGGTACCATTGTACCATATGATATATATGATGGGCTGGATTAGGGGCTAGAGGGACTGGAAACTGTCAGTCAAACCTTCTGAAACATATAGCATACGATATATCGCATGCGCAAAAAGCACTCCATTTTCTATCCGATTCCGATATATCACAGGTACAGTCCAACCAACCTAGCGGCTCCTACCTGACTCTCATAGGACCGCGCATCGGATCGTATGCCACTTTTCAGACGATATAAAGCTTCCCAAATGGTCGGAATCGGACAAAATCGTGCAAAATCGTTCTAGTGTAAGGGGGCCTTAAGACGTGTTTTTTCATATTTAAAAAAAAAAAAGAAGGCACTAGCGGAGTTGCAAGGGACCTATCTTCTCACTCTTACAAGTATACCTCCCAACATTTAGGATTTGCCACTCAGGAGTCATGCCCCTAGTGTATCTTTCACCAGTGAATAGGCAATGTGCACATATTCAACACTGCTCCGTGTGAGTGACAGGTGGTCTCTCATCCTCCCCCAAGAGGGCAGCCCCAAACTTCCCATGGGTGGGACAGCAGGACAGTCCCCCAAAAGGGGTCTGTCCCACGAGGTATCTAAAGACTCATGGGGTTCAAAGCAAGACACTGATGATGCCCCCTTCCTCAAACAATTGTAAGTGTGTGCCTCCTCTCCTTATTGTAGCAAGCAGGTAGGCCCCCCCACCCAGTGAGTGTATGCCACCCCCAACCTTGTGCTTACAGATCCTCTTAAAAGAAAAAAACATAAAACATGACATAAGTACGTGTAGTTAAAATGCCAGCTATAATTTAATTATTATAGAGTTGCAAAAACAATGTATTCCAAATGCATCATTTCCGACAAGGACTAATAAAGTTTGCCAGCTCTGTAATACAAATTTAATAATTGGAATGAAGTTGCCTAGATATTTTTACATTTCTTACACAGTATATTTAATTGTACACCTAGGTACAACTGTTATTTAGAATTAAGGTCACAGATTAAAAGAAAAATCATTTCTTGTTTTGAATTTAAATGTCAAAAATCCAAATATAGAGATGTGATATTTGCAATGTAGAGCGGCTCTCTAGATTCTGGCAGGGCGTTCCAGAGTGTTATGAAAAGAAATTATTGAAACGAAGTGCAGCTGTGACGATTACTGTGCAATGACATATATATTTTCAATGCAATCTTTGCAAGCCATTAAAAGCAACCTAGAAATGGTTGTGAATTGTTACCTTCCTATTTGCTGCTGTTTTACTGGTGAAGCTTGCAGTAATTCACCTCGTACTATTAGTTATTTTCAGAGTCTTCACATTTGTCCTCCACTGCTCATTAAATGTTGCACTAATTGAGTACTCAGTCACCCCAGCACTTCAATATGTTTATCTAATACTTACAGTTCTGATAACAATGGTCTCAAGACACTAATATGTCTATAAGTTGAATGAATCCAGTGTTCATCTGCATTTAACAGAATCACAGTATTCAATAAAAGAAAAGAGATGTTGATAATGACATAAAAAGTGTGTGTGTATATATATATATATATATATATATATATATATATATTCCGAAATAAGACCGCACTCTCACTTGATCAAGTCAACCTTGGGGTGTTCGATAAGAGTTTTTTTTTATGTGTTACCATAAACCTCATACGTAGTCCAAGTACCCCCACAATTTCATGTAGGGGATCGAGCACTCTCCGTATAATGAATAAATCCACTTTGTAAAATCATAGAATAATTTAGTCCAACAATTTCTACTCCATCATAACCCGACGTTTCGGTCCATATTAAGACCTTTATCAAGGAGCTTTTATGATGAAGAAACAGCATGTGTCATAGACTTAGAATTAGCCCTTGGGAATCAGGAACATTATAGATATAGCTATAGATAGATATATATAAATAGATATATATACAGTATATAGATAGATATAGTTGACTATCCAGCTAGTTGAAGAAGGCTCCATCTGTGTGTGTGTGTGTGTGTGTGTGTGTGTGTGTGTATATATATATATATATATATATACATATATAGTAACACGGTATGCCGGCACTCCAATGAAAACACCAGCTAGGTCAGGTGCACTCCAAATTACTTGAATACAAATTCCAATAGAAGGCACTCCACAACCGTTTTTTCAAATAGGCATACTTGTATAAAAGAACCGAGTACTTTCGGGGATTAACCCCATCCTCAAGGTACAGATCAATCACAAATACAGCACTGTGAGCCAACAAGAAATCCCCAAACCCCACCTCAATATATACCTGAGAGATCTGGCCGCCGTCCTCAGTGCCGGGCTCCGGGACCTCCGCTTCCGAAAGGGCATCAGACCCAAACTTCCGGTCACGAGACGCAGAGGGTCATCCACATCACTGATGCATTCCACGGGCACCCACTTCCACGTTCCACCCTCCTATCTGCCGCGTCAAAGCCCCCGTGCATGTAAAAAGTACATACATAAAAATCAAACAAAAAATGCAAAACAAATACATATATATCAAAGTTGCAATTGAAAATGAAGAATCATCATGGAGTTCACTATGTCCTAGAATATACAAAATAGTTCAGCACCATGCTATTGCTAAGACAATGATAATCATATATATATATATATATATATATATATATACAACAAACAAGATGAAAAAGGGGCGCCCAATAGTGTAGTATTGTCAAATCAACAATCCACACTGGCAATGTTGCAGGAACAATTTGTGCTTTTTAGCGGAACACTCACGGATACCAAAGCAAGGTCTCCCCCGCTAGCGGCACTTCCAGAGGAATCCGGCGGTCAGCACAGCGGCTTGTCGGCTTGCGTCACCTGCTTTCAGAATCGCGTCAGTTAGGCCACGCCCCTACGCGTTTCGTCAGAGACTTCGTCAGTGGGGTGGCCTAACTGACGCTTGGCCAACTGTTTTATTCCCCTCTCAAACAGTGGGAGGGGTAAAAACATTTACATAAATTAAAATACATAGTAAGAGTTTCAATAGTGATTTCCTCCTTCATCATACATCTTATGATTTCATTCTCAGAGAGTATGTTCCAATTTTGTTTTATTTTCCTATTTTTAGATATTTTACATATCAATCGGGCAATAAGTGGCTGTTTGAGGCATATAATGTATATATTGATAATTGTATTTTTCATTAGATACTGATTCACATTTTTATCTGAATCACTTTTTTATCAAAAGATACAAAACTGGATGACTGTAATACATAAACCATGTATTATCCACACGGCACCGAATTTTATTTTAGAGATAATACACAGCATAATAGTCAGCTTATTGCTCGCTCATTCTGTCAGATTTACGATACACATGTGTAGTTAGTTGTTAATTAGAGGATTTGTTGGATGATGAAAGTGGAAAGCACTTCACATAAAATCTCCCTGATCCCTACACCCTAGGCAATCTTCACAGTTACTCAGTATATTTTGAATAGCGTACACACCATGTTCTTAAATTGTTAGTACACAAATTAGAGGTAGCAGAGTTCATAGACATAACAAATAATTATTATTTAGTACACAGCATAATGGTCAACTAGTTGTTAATTCATTCTATTAAGTTTGCGGTACACATGTGTAATTGATTCTGAAAGCAGGTGTCGCGAGCCGACAAGCCGCTGTGCTGACCGCCGGATTCCTCTGGAAGTGCTGCTAGCGGGGAAGACCTTTCTATGGTATCCGGGAGTGTTCCGCTAAAAAGCACAAATTGTTCCTGCAATATTGCCAGTGTTGATTGTTTTACACAATGTGGTTTTAAGTCCACCACTGAGGACTTTTATGGTACGCTGAATGTACTAGTGATATATCGCATTTTTAACCAATAAAAATATTGTTGATTTGACAATATTACACTATTGGGCGCCCCTTTTTCATCTTGTTTGTTGTAGATTGCAGTGGCGTTGTCTCACGGGGACTGAGACTGAAAAAGGGAGCTGCGGTTCAAAGATTTTTGGAACCGTGTATTTTTGGACTCAAATCCCCAGTATTTGTGGTATTCTAATTAACAAGTGTCAGCGCACCTTTTCCTGACTGTGTTAGAGAGATTTGCAGGTTTCTACTTTTTGAAACTTCTTTATTTTTATATGCTTTGTTCAAACCAATGTGATGAACCGTAGATTATTACTTACTGTATCTTTACAAAAAAATTTCATGATTTTCACAGAATGTGATTTGTATATACAGTACAGTGCAAAAGTTAAGGTGTTATTAGTTTCTTTTTATCAAATAAAAAAATGCTTGAATGAACAGAAGATGCCCCGAAAGCAAACAGTGAATGCCGGCCAGTTCTCCGTTTCATGCTCGTTGCAATTCGCTGGTGTATTTCAATGGGGTTTTCACTGGGATTTGCAGAGAGTGTATTCAATGCTAGGCTGGGGAACTGCTTCAGCATGATTTTCTCCATGATTCACCGTTTTTTAAAATAAAGGATTTATTTTTTGGGGGGGTCAAAAAATCAGAATTTTTTTTCTGTGAAGGAGCATGCTATTTTTATTCATGTGCTTGAAGTACATGAATATATATTTAATTTAAAAATGTATTTTTACACATTCGCCGGCAGTCGCCGGCAGGGGGCCGGGAGCCGCTCAATACATATTTATATATCCACTTCACACTGCTCCCGCTCATTACATATGCCAGAGCGGGAGCAGTGCAGCAGCTACCTACCGGTGTCTCCTGCCAGCTCTCCCGGGGGGGCAGCCTCTGCTGCCTGTGTCCCCGGGAGCCCTCCTCCCCCCCTACATATTCTGGGGCAGGCATTGAATACTGCCCATTGTCGGACTGTTGTGGTAAGGGTCCACCAGCGGGCCCGGCCTGTGCCGTCATGATGTGGTTGGTGGGTCCGGCGTGTGATGGTGGATGTCATGACATCAGCCCTATCAAACCCGAAGCCCACCTGCCCGCATGGCTCCTCTGGGAACAGAGCCGAAGAAAGCCTTGCTCCCAACCTGCAGCCACTGCCGGGTCGCTCATCTGCTACTGATTGTCCAGCCACATTAAAAGGTTTACCACACGACCCACCGCCTAAAAAAAAGTGGGCTAGGTCATAAACCACCAGGGCCTACTGGTGAATCTTCCGGTTCCCCGCAGTACCAGTCCAAGTGGCTGGGGAGACACTGGGGGGGATGGCTAGAGCTGGAGAGTGATGCCAGGGGGGCAGGAAAGGCACTGCTAGGTTGTAGCTCCAAAAACACAAGATGGGTGAGGCCAACAGAAGGAAGGGGGTCCCACTATCTATTTAATCTCCAGGCTCCTTGTAGAAATTTACAGTATACCACTCTCCAAGCACTTTCATGCATACTATACTTGACGACTTTATTAAGTATTAGACCAGCAGAACCAAGGAAAAGAGGATTGTGCAGTGGGGTGGGCAAGACAGGACAGTGGGATGGGAAAGGATATGGAAAGAACACCAGAGAGTGAGGCAGAGCAGGACTGTGTTGGGGGCAGTGCGGAGTGGATCAGCGGTCAGGGCAGAGTGAGCACACTGAGGTGGCTGGCATATGCCAGGTCCCTCTACTAGTGAAGTAATAGAATTATTTGGATATGTTCTACATATGGGTGAACTTGCAATGACATTTTGTACAAATTGAGCCTAGTAGAGGATAAGGTCACATCTCAGGGGTCCAGCAATAAAATCTAGATCAGATTATTGTGGCATGCGTAAAGTGCTCTTCTGCACAATATTTGTATATTCACATCTTGCAGAGCGTTTAGTTTGTGTATACAGCTGGGACCTTGATGGTCAATTCATTCTGCTTTGTGGTGTGATTGATGTTAGCCTTGTAAAACTTAGCAGCAGTTTCCATTGGAGAACAATGCTAAATGTTGCAGCTAAAATCCAGAACAGTTTTGAAACTTTCACTCATGTTTAATCAATTCTATTCAGGTTATAAATAATAATAAACTAATTTGAATGTGCTTAGTGGCTTGCAAAACAAGAATCAGTGAGCTGGCATGGTAGATGAATGGCATGAAATGTCTGTGTGCTCTAGATCATTTTTACATTGTATATATAATTTTCTATTACTGACATTTACTTTTTACTGCTTAAAAAATAATCTTATTTTATTATATAAAAGTGCTAAAGTAACAAATTTATAATAACTAGATTAAATATGAAAATCTCCCTTATATACAGAAGTTTCTGAAACCACAAGTACAATAATAAAGTATATTGGGTACTGGTTTCCTATCTGGGCGCCCGTCGCGGGCATCGCGGGTACATTTATGTATGGCCGCGACGCGACCGACGCGATGCCCGCGATTTCCCATTGAAACCAATGTTAAACTTGGAAATCGTGTCGGTCGCGTCGCGGCCGGCCATAAATGCACCCGCGATGCCCGCGACGCGATGCTCACGATTTCCCATAGGAATCAATGTAAAAAGCCGCGATGGACCCGATTTTACTGTTAAATGCCTCAATCCACCCGATTTGGCCATAGGAATCAATGTTAAATGGGCCACAGAGCCCATTAACCCTTAAATATCCCCCCCAAATTTTGACGCCACCCCACGATCGACGCCAACCCGAAGCGTGGCGAGCGCAGCGAGCCCGCGAGGGGCGGCGGTACGCGTGCTCCGACCTTTTCATGCCCTACTATCCACTAGGGCGTGGTGTGAGAATATAATAGTGTGGCGAGCGCAGCGAGCCACCGAGCCCGAAGCGTGGCGAGCGCAGCGAGCCCCGCGAGGGGACGCGGATACCTTCACAGTTATGCGCGTCCCCTCGCGGCCTTCACAGTGAAGGTATCCGCGTCCCCTCGCGGGGCTCGCTGCGCTCGCCACGCTTCGGGCTCGGTGGCTCGCTGCGCTCGCCACACTATTATATTCTCACACCACGCCCTAGTGGATAGTAGGGCATGAAAAGGTCGGAGGACGCGTACCGCCGCCCCTCGCGGGCTCGCTGCGCTCGCCACGCTTCGGGTTGGCGTCGATCGTGGGGTGGCGTTAAAATTTGGGGGGGACATTTAAGGGTTAATTGGGCCTAATTCAGGGTTATTATGGCCAAATCGGGTCAATTGAGCCATTTAACAGTGAAATCGCGGTCAATCAGCCTTTTTTAACATTGTTCCCTATGGGAAAATCGCGGTGATCGCGGTCATCGCGGGCATCGCGACCATCCAATTTTACCCGCGATGCCCGCGATGACCGCGATCACCGCGATTTTTACCCCCGATCAACGCGATTTTGATCGTGGGCGCCCAGATAGGAAACAAGTACCGTATATTGTATTAATTTCCAAAAGCCAGATCATTGCTCAGTAGTGTACAGATGGAGCCATCTTCATTAGTAGCGCCAGTGCATCAAGACGACTCTTCTTGGCATGTCGGTCAACAGGACAGGGACGTGCGGGCGTCTCTCACACTCGGCGTCCATTGCTGTGAATGGCTCCATTGCGTGTCCATTGCCTCAGCCGCGTCGGACTCACTGAATGGTGTGCCGGGTGCAGGGGCAAATGCAGGATTTTCAAAGGGTCAGTGTATCTCCTCCAACTCCTGGTGTCAAGGAGGAGATACACTGACTATTTCCACACTGGTACTTAACTTTTTTCTACATCAAAAATTGTGTCCAGTGCGATACATCTCAAAATTGGACCAGTTTCGATTTATCGTATATTTTAAGAATCCTACATTTAGGATCGACATACCGCACACCCGTTTACCCCTGATGAAGTCTTTTGAGACAAAACGCATAGGGTTTGGAGTTTAATCCATGTTGTGTATTATAATGTGAACTGCAATCAAACGGATGTAAAAAATAATTAATAATAATAATAAATAAATAATAAAACTATTGTATTGATATTTGATCTGAACTGTATCTTACCTGATTGAGAAATATTTGATCCTATGCCGATCTAATCTCTTAATGGTGGTGGATTTGATAGCGCTCTCTATTACCATTTCTATCCTGTTTCCATCTCCCACTAACAGGGGAGATTCATAGAAGTAGCTGCTGATTGTTCTAGTGGCGCAACAAGGGTCACCCCCCTTTTTCACAGCTCCAGAACAAAATTATGGGGCTATGCCAGGGGTTCCCAAACTTTTTTGAATCACGGCACCCTAGTCTATCAGAATTTTTTCGCGGCACCCCTAGGCCCAAAAACAATTAATTAGATTGGGTTTATATGCGATTCTAAGGGTCAGTTATGTGGTAAAGGGCAGGATTTGCTTCTGTTTGTACACATTTTATGATTGTCAGCCACCAGCACTGGTTTTGCCCATAAATAATTAACCATAAATAAATTGAATTGGTCCTGGACCACCAACCTGGGGCCCCCCTGCAAGTGTCCCGAGGCACCCCAGGGAGCCACGGCACACAGTTTGGGAACCACTAGGCTATGCAATAAATTTGGAGTTTCTACTTCTTTGAACTTCATGCTGCAGTGACGTGTCATTCCTATGCTATGGGATCCTGGTCGTATATATATATATATATATATATATATATATATACACACATACAGCTCCAGAACAAAATTATAGGGGGCACCATGATAGAGGAAGTGGGCAGGGTGTGTTTTTTTGCAAGTCTCCCTCCCCTGCTGACAGCGGAGGGCTGAAAACAGCTCATACTGACAGCGAGCAGCACAGCCTACTGCCTCGTAAACATGCCTTCCTCTATTCACGGATATTCCAGGGGCAGCTGGCCACTACCTAGTACCTGCCTGCAGGTACCCTCCGCCAGCCACTGCCTCCTCCTCTTCTCCATCACACCCCGGACAATTAAGCCCAGGGAAGGGGGCACTCCACTGGCTGACTCCTCCTTCTCCTCTCCCTTCCACCGCCGCTACCTCCGGCTCATGCTGGCGGGCTCCTGTGCTATGCAAAGCACAGGGAGATCTCCTCTGCCAGCTTGCTGATTGTCACCATCGCTAGCTCCTGCTGGCGGTCTCTTGCACTTATCAAAGCACAGAGTTCCGCCGGGAGCTTTCATGGCAGGTGCAGCAGCCACTTTAGAGCTCCATCTTCCAAATATTTTTTGTCCTGTCAGGGGGGTTTCCAGGTGTTGTTCTACATAAAAATCCAATTTATTCAGAAATTATTTTACACTTTATTGTTTCTGTAAATTTTTGTTTATTTGGTTCACAAGCATAAAGTAGTATCACATTTTCTGTGCTTTGGTGGAACTGGAGAGACAAAGGAACAATTTGGACCGAAAAAGGGGGTGGGGGGCTATGAATGAATCATCATGGGCCAGTCCTGCACACCATGTAGCCAAGATTGGTTGTTCTTTAACAGGACTTCCATCTTCTTAAATAAACCTCATTGTTTTTACATTAACTACACAGTAATAACACAGACTGGCTGTCATATTTATGAGATATGCACATTGTCTCTGCAGATTCTATGCGATCTGGCTGTCTGCATAGAATCTGCTGAAAACAGCACTCCAAAAACTGCAGCAGCCTTGGAGGAGACAGATACTAAAAGTCCTACTGGGAGCAATGGTTTGCTTTGAGCAATGTAACCCCCTGGCAACGAGCATGAAACCCCAGGCAACAAGCATGAAACACGTGACAATGAGCATGTAATCGCTGGCAATGAGCAAGTCACTCCTGGAAACGAGCAAGTAACTCCTGGCAATGAGCATGTAACCCCTGGCAATGAGCATGTAGATAAAAAAATTATGTATGGGGAGGGAGGGAGGGGCAGAAACTTTTTTGGCAAGGGTGGGCACAGAATTTAAAGTTACATAACATCCTGAATTTGTTTGGAAAACCATTGAGAAATGTTCTTTAATCCAGGCAGCAGTTTTGCCTAGAAGATCAAGCTATTTTATAAACATTCTAAGTCATACAGGTTACCAGGGCCACCAAGAGAGGTCAAAACAAATAATCTGATTTGGAAAAATGTAATGTCCAAGATTTGTTGGTTATTATTGGATCTGTACAGTCTGTAACCTTAAGAGGATGGTGGATTGCTTACACGGAGTCATTCACAGAGCAGTTATGCATTAAGGAGTAATACAAAAATGTACTCACATTTTGTGTAAATAATAAACCTACTCATTTATCAATTTGGGTAGTAATTGAAATTTTGCAAGGGTCAGTACACTTATAATATACTGTAACATAGGATGACAGGTTGCAGGAATCAGTAGACGGTATTACACAAACTATTACAGTTTGAACTATTGAAAATGTGGGCAGCATGACAGTGTGAAACTAGGGAGAATATTTAGTAAGCTTCAAAAAATTAAATAGATGTTGCCCATGACAACCAATTGTCAGGATCCAGGCATAAAACCCATTCTGCAGTAACCTTTGCTTTCTTGTCAGCATGAAAGCTGCAGTCTGAGTGCCTGACTGTTAAAGTTCCTGTGAAATATTCCAAGGTATCACAGGGAAACTGGACTCTTTGCTCACAGATGTAATTAGTATGTGCATTCTCTGCTGATCAGTGTTTGTTCCTGGATCACAGTGTATTCCATCTTGCCTAGAGTCACATGATCTCAGCATGCAATCCTCAGGCCCCAAGCCTGATGCCTGAACAATTGCTTACCTTGCGGTGTGTACTGGATCACTCCGTGCTCCACATTCAGGTCCCAAGTTCCAGTGTGGAATTACTGGTTCCGCCCGAAACCTCCAGCCTCCTGAGTCTGGTCCTGTCCGGTACCTCCAGTGTCCTGAGTCTGGTCCTGTCTGGTACCTCCCTCTTCCTGAGTCTGGTCCTGTCCGGCACCTCCGGCTTCCTGAGTCCGGTCCCATCTGGCATATCCTGCCTCCTCAATCTGGTCCTGTCCGGTACCTCCTGTCTCCTGAGTCCAGTCCCGTCCGGTACCTCTTGCCTCCTGAGTCCTGTCCCGTCTGGCACCTTGTGCCTGCCGGTGCCTCACTACTGTTGAGCAGAATCTCAGTCCAGCCCAGGCTCTCTCTCTCATCTACTTCAGATTGTTTAACTCTACTTTTGTTTAAAAATTATATAAATGTTATTTCTGCCCAGTAATTGACTTTTGCCTTGTAATTGCAGTGGTACAACACACTGTTAAATTAGTTTAATAGCTTAAAATAACATAAATCGAAAATTTACTAGAATTACTTATTAACGTTTTAGCCAAATTTTTGTCCAATGATGTACAAGATACAAAGCTTACCATAATTAATCTGAAATGATACTCTCAGTGTAACATACGTTTCACTATGCATCCAAGTTACACACAATCCATTTCATTGGTCATCAGTAGAATCCCATATTGACTTTTCAGCTCTCCTACAAAACATCTTCTACACATTAGACAAATTTACCTTTAGACATTTAGGGGCAGATTTATTAAGCTTGGAGAAGAGATAAACTGGAGATAAAGCAGAGAAAAAGTAAAAGGACATAAAGCACCAGCCAATCAGCTGTGTTTGAAAAAGACAGTTGGGAACTGATTGGCTGGTGCTTTATCTCCTTTTACCTTTTCTCTGCTTTATCTCCAGTTTATCTCTTCTCCAAGCTTAATAAATCTGCCCCTTAGACTGGAATGCAATGTAGATTTTCCAGCGATAATGGCCTCCAAATCACCAGATATAATAACTGGTGATTTGATGGATTCAGCTGGTGATGTGCTATGAGATTTCTGGCCTAATGTTGAATAGTTCTGGGGTCTACCTGGTATCCTTTGGGCTATAGGTATGACTAAATTAATGTCAATATTTTACCCCCAGAATAATGAAAATTAGTGTATTATGGCCTTGTATTTAAAATAAAAAGTTGCCCTATAGGCACCATTACAAATAAAAAATGGCCCCATTTATTATATTATCTAAATCAGGGGTGGGGAACCTCAGGCCCATGGGCCGTATGTGGCCCCTGTAGCTAGTCTGAGTGGCCCTCCCACCCGCCCGACGGCTTTGCTGGGAGTCAAGTACAGGAGAGGTTGATAGTTCTCGCGAGATTCCTCTTAATCAACAGAAGCCAGAGACTGTCAGTCCTATTCAGCAGCAACCGCTGGAGCATGGGGCGGCTGCAGCAGGACAATTTGTAAGAGAAATTTTTACATATGGCACCTGAAGGATTTTTTCCCCATACAAACGGCCCTTGGCACAAAAAAGGTTCCCCGCCCCTGATCTAAATGTATTAGATAATATTAATGTCCCCCCTTAACAAATGTATTTAAATAGAAGTACCTCTATACAGTATACCAATTTTCTGGCAAGTTTTGCGCTATTATACCTGGTGTCCCTAAAGTCTGCACACATGGGCAAAAATGCATATTTTCAAGAAATAAATTAATTACATTTTCAACAACATTTTATTTCATTGGAATATTACCAAATATCATTTCAAAATGATTTCTTCCTTCGGTCATATTTAATCTGTGGAGGTAATAAAATATATTTGGTAATGACATTTCCTATGTGTCCAGACTGTATTTGGCAGTTTGCTGCCAGAAAATCACCATTTTGGCAAAAACGAAGATCTTACTTTTGCAGAAACTTTGCAAGAAATCTACTGCTTGTTTTTTTGTGTGATTAAAGTATTAGTTAAGGTAAAACATGTTTTTTAGGTTCTGTTCCAAGCCCTTTAACAATACTTGTACAGAAAATAAAATGCTTGGCAGAGCATCTAATTAGAAGATAATGACCTCTTAATTGCTCTGATTTACAAAGCACGCTGTAATGAGCTGTATTTCCATACATAAAACCCCTAATTTGTAAGGTAAACCTAGAACACATTTTCCAGTCCATAAACCACAAGGACATTGAGTGAACAGTACTGTAGGTAGGCAGACTTCAGAACAGGCATATCCAAATCTTTTATGGACGAAGCCTGCTGTCTGCATTAAAGACTAAAACACAGGAAAATAACACGTACAGCAGGTATGCTTATTCGTATGATTTATGAGATATAAGAGACAGCTGGTAATATACAGATAGACAGTTTCTGACGTTGCAGTAAATAGTACATCTTGGAGCTCCAGGTTCAAGTAAATCGGCTGAGTCAAGGGATTTTTTTATATATCTTATTCTTATAAATAAATACACTGGGAGTGAAAAAACTACTTTGTTAGATTACACCAATGTGTACGACATTTGTGCATCTGTGTGTGAATAAGTCTGATGGGGGTATTCAATCCGATTGTAGCTCGACAGTTGTAATTCAATGTTCTGACTGTCATGTGTCGGATTACCAAAAAAATTGGATAAGTTAAGCACCAAGACACCTCTTTGTCACCTTACTTCTTTTTGGATCCAATCCAGCTGCCTACATAACTTTACCACACCACCACCCTTTATTCCAGGAAAAATTATTCGGTACTTGTTTAGTTTTACAGCAGCAGATAATTCGCAAGCGATTTGCATACGATTTGCATGCGATATCGCATACGATTTGATGTGCGATGCGATTTAGTACCTGTTCATGACCCCACTAACCAAAACGGCATAGAGTTGATTTTATATAGTGTGGCAAGCACAGCGAGCCACCAAGCCTGAAGCGTGGCAAACGTAGCCAGCCCCGTGAGGAGACGAGCTTCGTGCTCGGTGGCTCGCTGCGCTCGCCACACTATATAAAGTCGACTCTATGCCGTAGTGGATAGTGGGTTTATGAACAGCTACTAAATCGCATCGCACATCAAATCGCATGCAAATCGCATGCGATATCGCATGTAATATCTGCCGCCTTGAAACTAAACAAGTACCAATTCTTCTCTCTCCCACTGCCACTTAATATGGAGGACACTGCTGCAATGCCATCCTAAAATGGATTAACCCCTCCAGTGGACACCCAATGCGGTAACTATACCACTCTTCAAAGAGAGACTTTCCTGTTGGACAATCTTTGTGGTTTATCAATTGGCAGTATCCATAGGAACGGATCAAATTAGCTTTCCATATAATCTATAGCATTGTGCTAAGGGTGCCATGTGCTGATTTTAATTTATGTTCTTATTATTAAAACGTTATACTCTTTAGAAATATAGTGTATAGATGTTAGTATACACACATACTGAAGGCAGATACCAGGTGGTTGCCACAACAGATGAACAGATGCGCGGAGTCTAACACACCAGGGGTGTTCACCTGGCGTGCAGGTCATGGCACTCTGCCTGGGTCACCTGGCATCTGCACTGGACAAGAGCTATTTTTGTGGAGAATATGATCCGGTAAGGCAAGGGTTATTGCAGGCAGAAGTGAAACAGCTAAAGGTTATTGAGTAATTTACTGTGCAGGAAACAGGAAAATGCAAAAGGATACAGGAAAATGCAGGTATGTTTGGAATTTAAGTACTTAATCAGAGATGCAAAGTGACAGGATATAATGGCAGGATGCTGTAGTTACCACCATTGCATTGCAACCCAAAGGTGCATATTCACTAGATCTGGGGTAGCCAACTCCAGTCCTCGAGAGCTACCAACAGTTAATGTTTTCCAGATCTCCTCACAGAATCACAAGTGAAGTAATTAGCTCCACCTGTGGATCTTTGAAAATGTTTCAGCTAGTAATGAGTGCAGCTGTGCAGCAGCTAGGTTGTCTGGAAAATGTGAACTGTTGGTAGCTCTCGAGAACCGTGGTTGGCTACCACTGCACTAGATGATGATAATCATTGAAAATATGCATGATAACGATATCGTTATTATCATGCATATAGTCAAGTGTGTACCCACTATATCATTAGCGATGTATGCTCCCACAGGTTGTTAACGATATCCTCTGACATTGAAGGACATACTGAAGAATGCAATCAAACTCCCTGCACATGCAATCAGAACCTCCATACATGTCATCCGATCTCCAGATACCATAAATCCACTCTCACCTCACCTTTTGTCTGCATTACTTTACCTCCCACCGATGTGGCTCCCCTATTTGATTTTTTTACTGCGTGCCACCTACAGTATATGGCCTTATACTTCCCCCTTCTTCTGCACTTTGAAGAAGACCAAGTAAGCACTGCACTTACAGAGCTTCAGAGGAGGATAGATAGACAGGGACAGAGTTGAAAGGAGAATAAAGGAGTGGTGATGGGGCAAGAAGATGGAAAGAGAATGGAAGAGGTATGGTATAGGAAAAGGCAAAAATTGTAATTTGGGTAGGTATTGAAGACATTGGACATTGGAAGTTCTACCATCTGCCCTAGCTCTGTCTCTGACTAACCTTACCAACTTATTAAATGGTATGTACCAGTAAATGTGCAATGCTGTTCCAGTGGCCTGCTAGTTCTAATAAAATGATTGACCAATAATAAGCACACCAACTTGGTAAGGTAATCTCATCCATTACTTTCGGACATTAGTAAACAGTAAAGAGTTAAATACTGTACACACACTAACATAAATGGATTTGCAGGAAACATGTGTCTTGTTAAAAGATAAAGCTTGCAGACCTTTTAAATTGAACACAGACACAGAGTGACCCATCTTTTGTTCAACTCATTAGAATTAATGAGACTTTGATCAATTGCAATTAAAATTCTGCCCTTAGTTCCGCACTTTCAGTTCTGTTTAGAATTTTAATTCAAGGCAATTAGTGAGAGAAATCTTAGCAGCTATATGTCCTCTAGGAAATTCTCTCGGGGTTGTCAGATCTTTTGAGCTTTGGTCAAAATGTCTTTAGAGTTGTTCAACTAACTTTTATATCTATTTTAGTGGGATATTTAATGGTTTCACTGAAGCAACACATACTACAATATTATAATATTCTAAACCATTATACAAATTAGTACGGCACTCCGTAATACAAAATTCCAATGGCTCAACGTGTTGCTTCAGCGTTTCAATGCCTTTAATAGTGTGGCATGTTGATCTATCCTGGTGAAAACGTCACACTATAAAAAGGCAATGAAATGTTAGAGCTATACCTTGAGTCATTGGAAGTTTTTATTATTGAGTTTTTCTGGGTTCCGTCACTAATTTGTGACTTCTACTTTTTGTCTATCCATGATGGCACTCTATGCTACATGATTATATGAGTCTGTGCTGACCCAACGTATGTATTTCTCTGTGTGTGTGTGTAGGTGTGTGTGTGTGTGTGTGTATCACAGTTGCAGAGCTGAGATTACTTAGAGGAGAGAGGCCCATCTTGTGAAAGTATTAGGGCAGGATACTTGCTGCAGAGAGACAGAAGAAAGCACACAGTGGGTCTGAAGACTGCAAACCACTGATGATCTGAGAATGTCCAAGAAGCTCCCTTTGTACCCTAGGCTGTCAGTAAATTGGCTGCTGCATTCTGTCTGCACCACCTCTTACAACTCATTGGCGATGCACCAGTCATGTGAGGAAGCTAAGATAAACGCGCCAAATTCCTGTGCTGTGGGACACGCAGTGGAGAACAAGTTGTGGCACCCAGTGTGGGAGATGCTACAGATAAAGACCTGCACACCATACCAGGATGCAGAGCCGGATTTACTGCTAGGCAACCAAGGCGCTCACCTAGGGCCTGGTGGGTCCCAGGAACGGCCCCCTGAAACCTGTTCCTGATCAGCCTTGACTTCGGTATGCACCGGATCACCCCAATCGCCTCCTGGAGCCGGGAGCTGTGGGAATGGAGGTGAAGTGGAATCGGGGATCTCAGATAGGGTGCAGTCTCTGTCAGTATACAGACAAGCGATCCTTCAAAGATGGCCGCCACCTTTTTGGAAACAGACGCTTGAGGTGCTCTTTCATATCCAGCATCAGGCAGGGGAATACAGAACACCCACCAGAGCTACCCAGAAGTGCGGAAGTGCATGTAACTTCCCCTGGCATCAAGCATGTATCTCCCCCTGGCAACGAGCATGTAATCTACCATAGCAACAAGTATGTAATCTCCCTAGACAATGAACATGTAACCCCCTGGTCAACAAGCATGTAACCCCCTGGCAATGAGCATGTAATCCCCCTAGTCAATGAACATGTAATCCCCTTGCAATGAGTATGTAATACCCTATGGCAACGAAAATGTAATTTCCTCTGGTTTTTAATACGGAATGGGCATTACGGAGTGTGGCATAAAATGTAATAGGCATTAGGGTGTGTGTTATAATGTATAATAATGTGTAAGGGGCATTATGGCGTGTGGCATAATGTGTAAGGGGCATTACTACAAAATGGAATTATGACAGAATGTATTGTTTGAGGAAGGGTGAGCACCAAACCTAGGGCCCCATGAGGTCTAAATATGGCTCTGCCAGGATCTGGAGCAGTGAAAGAGGTGAGCCAGCTTGCGGCAAGGGAGACCTATATAGGTGGGAGAATTTGCTTATGAGATGAATGAGTTGGACACACGAGTACGCTGCATCCAGTAATCTTCAGACTGCATTTACTAACTAAATGTTGTGATACATGGCCGTCCATACAATGTTTTTGCAGGTACCACAGCAACTTTAAATTGCCACCTTGGTTTAGTTTTATACCATATACAGACTGATTTTAACTCCAGCTAGCCTGCATCAGAAAGATTTGGAAGTAATACCTGTTCGACTTTGAATACTTTAAAGAGTTAAAAAAAGAAGGGAGCACTTGTTGCAACTCAAGCCTACACCCTTCTTCAGGATGACCAGTGATGGTGGTTAAGGATGATAATCAGTGTGCATATAATATCTCAATAAAAGAAAAGCCGGCTGTGAGATTTTGGGGCTTTGTAAGAGATAAAATGATTCATTTTATATAAAGGTTCTTTGTTACTTTTCTACTAAAATATGTCACACAGGTATTGTGGACTCCGGGATTCCATGCGTATAAAAATATGCAGATGGGTCTGATGAAATATAGAATTTTGTGTAAACTATCAAACCAAGGGAATGATTTGTTCTTATCAAATGAGGTAGACATATATTTTTTGCTGTCAGCATTAGTTTACCTTTTTCAGACCCTGTGTTAAATGATGGAAAATATTGTGCAGGCAGAAAACACGTCCTTCAAACCTTGTTAACCATCGTATAATAGAACACTTAGTCAGGGCAGCTTTGTGGGATAAACCGTTTCGTGTGCCCATTGTACTCATGACAGTGGTTTTCATCCTTCCGCACTCGGGAGATGTATGCTTGAAGTTGATGGATTCTTGTGTGACATAAAAATGACTGCCGCTGTTCTTCATTCTCTCTCATTGCATATAAATTATACATCCTCATGCATCTGCCGTTCAAACGTGTAGTAAGATACGGAAGAAATTTTTGTTTTTTAAAGGAAAATATAACAGAAATTGTAATATATAAAATTACCATTTTAAGACAGGTGATTTAAAGTGAAACTATGCAATAATTGCAATACCAATAATTGCACCAGCAATCTATAAACTCTCGTGGGTGTGTATGCTCCTGCAAATGGGTCGCACGCGGAAGGACATATCAGTATGAGCGCAGCAGTAAAGAGGACAGTGTACTGCTCCACCTGTCATAATATTGTCTTACAAATGTAAATGAGTGTCAAGCATCTATCGGTCATTAGAAACCTTATTTTAAAATGTATCTAGTCATAAGGATCATATTGCATTCTAACCAATGTAGACAAATGGCACTGATAATCCCAATATAATGTATAGATATTTTTTTTCAAGTATGTAGAGGTGGCAATAAACTACTCTAACTTCTCGCAGAAGTGTTTGGCCAGCCAATCCCCCTTGAGACACCCGGGACATTCACTGGCGGCAGGATTGTATGCGATCTATTGCATGCAGGCTATGTGCATGTGATATACAGTATCTCATGTGTCCCCATTCCCCACAGCCGGGAAGGGGTCCGATTCAGAGGTTGGACATGCAGCAGGTCCGTCATCTGGCTGTGTATATAATCGGTTGTCAAACACATCTGATTTGCCACTTTTCACCCGATTTCTCAGGCAGATCCATTAGAATAGGGTGAAAAGTGGCCAAATCGGACAAGTCTATGGGCACTTTAAGAACTATATAATGAGGCCAATGTATTATCCGGGAGATTGCTACAGTCTCCATTGAGTCAGGGAGATTGTTACCATTTCAGGGAGTCCCTGACAACCATGGAAAGATGGCAAGTAAGTGGCTACCACTGCCAATAAAGTGCATATCTCCAAGAAAAAGTGAGTTCCTGTTTGTCTAACCATGTTTATTTATTTATTTATTTATTTATTAACAGTTTCTTATATAGTGCACACATATTCTACAGCATTTTACAGAGAATATTTGAACCTTCACAACAGTCCCTGCCCCAGTGGAGCTTACAATCTATATTCCCTACCACATGCACACACAGACATTCTAGGGTTAATTCGTTGGGAGCCAGTTAGCCTACCAGTATATCTTTGGATTGTGGGAAGAAACCGGAGTACCCAGAGGAAGCCCACACAAGTAGGGGGAGAATATACAAACTCTACACAGTTAAGGCCATGGTGGGAATGGAACCCATGACCTCAGTGCTGTTAAGCAGTAATGCTAACCATTACACCATCTGTACTGTGTTCACTGTAGTGAGGTTACCCTAAGTGTGAGGTTATCAGGTGTGCAGGCTTCCACTTCATGCTGAGCATGGTACATGCTTTTTGACAGAGTTGGAACTTGTGTATGGACGTCTGGACAGTGTCACGGTCCTGTCTGTGTTTCTCATGTGCTATGGCTTACCTCAGCATATCCTGTGATCTGCATTGCTTCAGCTCAAGCAAACTGCAATCTGTGTTGCTTAGTTCTAATTAGCCACATAAGTGGAGATCCTCTGTGAGTAATAAGCAGGAATCTGTGTGCAGCATTCTCTGTGCATGCTTAGGTATTTAGGCTTCAATGTTTTTCTGCCTACTAGGCCTTATTCCACACTTGAGCCAACCCAGAGTACAGACATGATGCTAGGTTATTTAGGTATGCTTCCAGCATGCAGACCCTGTCGGTTATAGTTATTAGTGCAGTTCTGTTTGTCAGGGTTCCTGCTCCAGAGTGTTCACGTCCCAGCAACTTGTATCCAGCGTCCTGTGAGCCAGCTTTGTTTGTGCCTCAGTCAGCGTGTTCCTGGTCAGTCTGTGGTGCTCCATCCTGAATTGGTCTGCTTCATTCCATCTCTCAGATATGTCAGGAGCTGTAAGCTTTGGTTTACTTTTCTGGTGTCATCTTCTTGCATTGTTGCATTTATTATTGTCTGATTACCTAGGTACCATGTTATTGCATTGTTGCATTCATTATCTTTTTGCATTATTAACCACATTTCCACCTTGTGTATTGTTACATCCAGTATTTATAATTACCTTTATCATCTTCCTGCATTGTTGCATTTATTTCTGGGTATTGAAAGTGCGTTTACTTCAGCCAGTTACTCTTGCGGTACCTTGCCTCCTGTAGCAGCCTTGTCATCCATAAGATGAGAGATCTTCGCCAGAGGACCGTGAGTAGGATTTCCTTCCACAGCTCCACCATGGATTACTTCGGACCCCGGACACCGACATGGAGGACGACACGGACGCCGACATGGACATGGAGGACGACACAGGACCAGGACACTGGACACCAGGACTGAGGGCTACCTACGGGCTCAAGATAGGTAAGTATCAGTATGTATGGGCTTTGGATGTATTAAAGTTTTATTTTTATTGTGTCAGTGTGTGTGTTTATTTTACTATTTTTATTACTGTGAAACTACAAGTGCCAGCGGGCCCTTTAATGCCCCGCAGGCTGGGACTTGTGGTTCTCCAAGTCCCAGCTTGCGGGGCAGGCTTGCTGGGACTCATATTTCCACAGTTTTAAACAATAGTTTTTCATCTTTTTTTTACACAAACATCAGCCTGGTGACCACTGCACAGGGTCACCAGGGACAGCACCAGGCTTCAGCCTGGTCAGGTAAGTCCTGGAGGGGGGGACCCCTTTATTGGGGGATCCCCACTCCCCCATGGCCCCTGGCCAGGCTGACTGGTCAGTAGGGTGATGTTTTGGCCGCGGGAACTTATATAATAAGTGTCCCCTGGCTGTGACATTACCCTGCTGGCTGGTTTGGCCAGGGGCTGGTTCTTAAAATACGGGGGACCCCTAGTTACCCTGGAGCCTGGGGCTGGTTGTTAAAAATCGGGAACCCCTATTCATTGGGTTCCCTGGTTTTTAATTACCGGCCCCGGCTCTTTCAGCCTGGTGCTGGTTACAGCTCTGGGGGGGACCCCATGCTGTTTTTTTTTTATTTTTTTATTTATTTTACCTTTCTTTTTTTTTTACACCTTGCAGCCTGCACGGATCTGACTGATCCGTGCAGACTGCCTACTCTAATTCGTATTAGCGGCCATATATACGGCCAGCTAATACGAATTAATACGACTTCGGAAAGTTACAAAGCAGTCGAATATGACTGCTTTGTAAATCCCCCTCCGGAACGCGACAAAGCATACGAGGTATGCTGTCGTATTAATTCGTATTAAGAATACGAATGCAACTTTTTGCGTTTGTATTCCTAGTAAATTTCCCCCATAATGGGTGAGATTTAATAGGATGAGAGATTCAGAAAGTGAGAGATTTGGTAAGAAATCTCCAGGTTTTTTAAAGCGGCAATCATTTAGACTTCAAAATCAAACTGGTTTTGCCGTGTAAATGATTGCCGCTTTAAAAAAACCTGGAGATTTCTTACCAAATTTCTCACTTTTTGAATCTCTCATCCTACTAAATCTCACCCAATGGGTGATTATCATGTAATTATCAAGAATATAAACATGATTTTGTGAAGTCCAAAAAGTGGAAGTAAAATGCTCTTGTGTGTCAAAGTGTTTCCCTTTCACCTCATTGTGTCACTATGCAGTCTATTTTTATCAAGGAAGACAGCAATTCACAATAGTTTTTCATTAGAACAATAATTACCATAGTAACAAAAGCATCTAGAATAAAGATAACACACAATCCTCTCAAGTTTCTTAAAACAAAAATATCCGGCATTACAAATTATGTTTAAATATGGAAAACATACACCAATATTAGAACACCACATTTTAAAGAGAAAAGAAAGGAAAAGGAGCATACTTTAGAAAAGTCAGTGTTAGGGCATGGTAGAGGAGGAGGTATCCAGCAGCAACAATATGTGGAACTGTGGAAGTTAAATCCTTAACCATCATCTAAAGATCAATCCTCTTGGACCAATGCAATGGCAGTGCAGCCAGTGCCATATCATAAGGTTACAATGCCCTTGTACTGTTCACAGTTACAATGCCAGCTACTGCCATACAGTAGATAATAGAATTGCTGGGCACCTGCAATGATAGCCTACACGTTAGCAAGGTACCCTTCCCCAACTCTCTCTTCCTGTAGTAGTTACCCTTCCACATACTTTGTGGGGAGATGAGACATTGACACAGCTTGACACTATTGTCTCATGAATAGTCTGAAGGAACATGAGCACCAGTGCCGTGGGTCGGCCAGCCTGCACCCTGCCATGGGTGGACACTTAGGGTCCAATTCAGACCTGCTTGTTAGGCAGCATAGAGAACAGGTTAACGCCGCCCTGGCAAATGCACACTCCCCTCTCCCTCCCTGCCCACCCGAAGGCATCCCTGTGCATGCGGCCACACAGAGTTGAAATCATTGGATAGTTACTTATCATGGAAGGATTTCTACTGTGCCCAGAACTCGCAGCTGCTGTATGACCCAGGAGTCACTCGGTGGCTGTTTGGAGTGTCGGACTGGGAGGGCAGGGGGACACCGGGGGCGTTTCTGACGTATGACATCACTATGTGGGTGGGTCTGTCATGATGTCAGCCGTCCTGTCATCCTGCTGCCGCTGCTCTGGGCTCCTCCCGGCTCCTCCCAGCTCCCTCACTCCGGCCTTCTCGCTGCCTACCCCACCCACTCCAGTTTCTGGCAGTGGCTCAGCGTGCTCCACACGCCTCGCAGGGGACCGGGGATAAAGGTTTCTGCCAGACTCCACCCACTTCAAAAAGTGGGTGGGGTCAAAAATCAGCGGGGCCTACCGAGGAATCCCCCGGTCCCCCGCCGGTCCAGTCCAAGCCTGGCTGCTTGTATCAACCCAAATTCAGGCAGGTGTATGCCTGCATATACCCAGTGTTTCTGTGGGTGAACCCACCATTTTTGTGGGCGCGCTTGTGAAATGTCGGGGGTCCACCCTGGAATGTCCCCTGCCTGTCAATCACCCAGCGTACGGCCAGCAAAGGGAAAGCCTTTGCACGGTCTGTACACTAGTGGACCTCACACACACAGCGTACCGTGCGCACGCGTGTTTCATCAATGTTTGATCTAGCTCATGTAGGATATCTGAGGATAAAGAGTGGTACTGTATGTAGTAAGTAGGGCTCCCTTGAACTTACTAGAACCTTCCGTTTAAGTATTTTCCTTTATTTTTCCCCTAAGCAAATCTCCCAACAGCCTCCTAGCTTTGTGTCATTAAATTGGCTTTTAAGCATCATGTTTTTCTGCTTAGGAAAAATACCGTGTTCATGTTTATTTGTGTAACATCTGTGAATGGAGCTATGGCAAGATGTCAGAAAATACACCAGATAGCATGACCCACCCATGAGTCTTTGCAGTTTATTTCTTTATTCCCAACTACAATGCAGGGGTTGGGAAATAGTCCTAACACTGGGGAACAAATTATTTCTCATTTTCTGTTGCATGATAGTTTTCAACTGTTTGTGTGTATTTTTTCAACAGTGATTTCGAATCTGAAATCGGTTTTCATGTACACCCACGCAATAGTTATCAATCAATTTGCATCTTTTGATTTTTGCCTGAAAAGCCACCTTCTGATTTGCATTCACTCACTGATGCAAATCAGATGCAAACTCAGATTAACACCCTTAAATAAAGCAAAATTTTAATCTTAAACGTGCTACATGTAAGTGATTTTATACTGTGTGTGTGTGTGTGTATATATATATATATATATATATATATATATATATATATATGTCTACTGTGAAAATATTCCAGCTACGCTCAAAAAGTGGCAAAAATACTGTAACAGAACATCTGCCAATAGGCCAGACGTAATAAGCCTTGAAAAGTGATAAAATGGAGAGTGATAAACCACTATAAATATATATATATAGAGAGAGAGAGTCAGCACACATCACTTTAATTTGGGAAAGATAGTTTATATAGAAAAAAGAGCATAGAGCACAAAAAGCAGTAAGTGTCCATACATCTACAGAGAGCTAGCAAAACATAGCAAAATCAAAATACTTATCAGGACATGACATAGGCTAATCTTAGAAGAGATGCTTGGAATTAGACTTGGTGATATGAGGCATGAATGCAGATGCCGACCAAGAAAACCCATTCTTTACAGTAATTGGATACTATATAGCAGCCATGTCCAACCTGAGGCCCTGCAGCTGTTGTGAAACTACACATCCCAGGATGCTTTGCCACAGTTTTAGTATTCCCTAATAGCAAATTTCGGGCAAGGCATGATGGGACTTGTCGTTTCACATCAGCTGGAGGGCCGCAGGTTAGACATACCTGTTATATACTGTACCATACACCCGTATACCTTCTGGTTTTACAATGATAAACAATTTATTAAAATTATATGTGTCATGTGTATAAGGGCATTAATAATGTGCAACATATGTGCAATGGGCATTATGTGTGTCATTATGTGTATGAAGGGCATTAATAAAGGTTGGCATAATGTGTAAGGGGCATTATGTTTATATACTGTACCATACACCCGTATACCTTCTGGTTTTACAATGATAAACAATTTATTAAAATGGTACATTTAATCTGCACATACAAACAGTAAGATTTATTAAAAAATCCTGATATAATTACAGCCATCTAAAGCCGCTTGGATAAGAAAGTACCCTTTCTGGGTTGGTATGTGGATTTCTTCAATGCAATCTTCAAAATTAAAACCCAATGCATTTCGTCTTAAACGAGACTTCTTCAGGGCTACCTTTTGGAATTTTTTAGTGAACACAATTTTGAAACAATATTAAAAGCAATCACTGAGATAATGTTGCTGGCTGAGGAGGAGGGACTGCATTCCACAAGCAAGTAAGGAAGTGGGTGCCCTCTCCCCCCTCCTCCTAGATTACAATTTAGAATGGTACCCTCTGTGGTGTAGACATCCCCCTTTTTTAGGTCATGCCCCCCCTTTCATTACCGGGACCTGGTGACTAAATGTAGAATTATCTCACTGTTTGGAGAACACTGTACTATAGTCCATATGTGCCATGAAATCCATTACTGAATAGTGCATTTGTCATATAGTTAGGCATTTGATACTATATTCATATATTGGTTGTAATTTGATTGGTGCTAGGTATGCAATTTTATAAGATAGTTGTTACATTTATGGAGTTTCACCAATGATAGTGGACAGTGTAATGGTCAGCATTACTGCCTAACAGAACGGTCGGCATGGGTTTGCGTTTGTATATTCTCCTCATCAGAGCTGGCACTAGGCATAGGCAAACTAGGCAACTGCCTAGGGCATTTGGAATGCCTAGGGGCACCAGCAGCTTCTGCTAATTAAAATGATATGCAGCATGCCTATATTCTGTGTGTGAGTGAGGCTGTATCTGCATATGAAATAGTGTATTCATGGAAATCACTGTAACATAGAATTCCGTATGCAGGTACAGCCACAGTTACACACAGAATATATTTATGCCACATATCATTTTAATCATCGGAAGCTCCTTGTGTGTCCTGGTCACATAACAATGCAAATAAGATTTGCAAAACAGATTAAGCTGCACTCGGGCAGGGACTGATGTGAATGACCAAAGATTCTCCGTAAATCGCTACAGAATATACTGTATGTGCACTATGTATATTAATAACTTGTAATAAATATATAATAGTTTGTTTTTTGTTTGCTATGTATGGCGCTGCGGACACTTTGTGGCGCCTTATAAATAAACGTACTACTAAATAAGATGAATTTTCAGAAAAAAAGGCACCCAACGTTAGCAGAACTGGCCAGGAGCTGCATGGCCTATTGAGGCAAGATGTATGAGAAAACATCTGTATCCAAGCAGAGGCAGAGTTCACAGTGTTAGCGGCTGTCTGTCTGTGGGTGGGTTGGTTGTGCAATAGTGTTCGGCATACAGTATGTTTAAGGGGCATTATGTGTGTCATGTGTATAAGGGCATTAATAATGTGTGACATATTTGTAACAGGCATTATATGTGTCATGTGTATAAGGGCATTAATAGTGTGCAACATATGTGCAATGGGCATTATGTGTGTCATGTGTATAAGGGCATTAATAATGTACAACATATGCGTAAAGGGCATTTTGTGTGTCATTATGTGTATGAAGGGCATTAATAAAGGTTGGCATAATGTGTAAGGGGCATTATGTTTATAAGGACATTAATAATGTGAGTCATGTAGATTCGTGGGGGTAACCCGCGCACTGTGCTGTATTCGGTGCTAGCGGCGAATACAGGCCAAAGTCTGATGGAAGGGCCCAGTGGGGCCCCCGGGCCCCCTCCCCTTAAGTGACAGCAGAAGCTGCAGCTCTTCTCCTCTGCCCAGCACACACTGCTTTGTGCTGGGTTACAGTGTGGCCATGAAGATGCTTAAAATACAATATTTTCTCAGGATTTTTTTTCTAAGGGTATAATGTGAATAATGTGAGGAGTAATGTATATAAGGTAAAGTGGTACTACTGTGTGATGTAACGGGAATAAGGGACACCATCGCATGATATAATGTGAATAAAGTTGCACTACTGTGTGGCATAATTTAAATTGGGGGTACTATTGTGTGGCCATGCCCCTTCCCAGCAAGAACACACCCCTGTTTGGGCTGCACAACGAATGTGTGCACTGTTTTTATTTCAAATATTGCGGGTAGGAGCACCAAAATGATGACTGCTGTGATGAGGGTTGATGGTGCTGGAAAGGGGAGCAGGGTCAGAGGCAGAACTAGTGGCGGTGCTAAGGGGCACCAGCCAAAATCTTGCCTAGGGCGTCATTTAGGCTAGGGCCGTCTCTGCTCCTCAAGCTTGTATGGATTTCCTCTGGGTTTTATGGTTTCCTACCACAATAGAAAAAATATACTGGTAGGTTAATCAGCTCACAATAAAATTAACCCCATTAACAATGTGTGTGTGTGTGTACATGTTGTAGAGAATACAGATTAAGCTGCACTCGGGCACCGTAAATCGCTACAGAATATACTGTATGTGCACTATGTATATTAATAACTTGTAATAAATATATAATAGTTCCTCAGTTGTTCACCCTGATAAAGTGGATGTAATAGATTGATTCCAAGCATTTTTTTATTCCACATTTTGCCGTTTTTATCAAATACAGTATGTGTAGAAATCCAGTACAGCATACAGTATGTTATTCTTGATATATTGTTCTTGTTATCACTTGTTACAGTAAAAATATTAAATGGTGCTCCAGCTCAGCTTCTGTCATGTTTTTAAAAAAGTACATTTGAGAGCTGATTGGCTGGAGCACCACTAAACATTCGTAAGAAGTTATAAAAGGAATATCACTCATTGTTAAATCTGCCGCATGGTTTTAAAGTGAACAGTTTTTAACTTTATTCATAGCTTATTTTAAATATACATTATTTGTGTGGAACAGGTATTCTATTAGCAGCGATAGCAAAAAAAAAAAGCAAAATGTGGCTTTTATCCCCACCTGCTTTATTTCAGCTATGCAATTGCTTGTATATACTTCTATGCTGAGCTGGTGAAAAGTCAGGTAAAATTTCTATTTTTAGGTAAAAATTTTGGGACATGGTTCAGAACCACTTGGACGCCCCATTAATGATTAATTAGACACTTTGAACTATATAATCAGTTTTAATTAGCCAAGAATGAGATGTCCATTTTTTGGGGGAAAAAGTGAAAATATAGGAAATAGAGGTACAAGGTATAGGACAGTTATATTGAGGTGCTTCATGAGTGGAATAAGTGTTTTTAGGCTTGGTAATTTTTGCAAGGTTTTTAAAAATGCCTAATTTATCAAACTATATACATACACATTTTCATGTACCCCAAATATTATGAGAGCATTTATTTTACACAAAAATGCCCTCTGAAATACTTGAATACTGTTGTTATATTATTATTATTATTATTATTATTATTATCGTTTATATATATGGCGCCACAAGGGTTCCGCAGTGCCTAACAATACATAAATGAGCAAATAAGGAATTACAGTACAAGACAATTTAGGACAAGTACATGGTAAATAAGGATAGTTGCATCAGGAGACAGGACACTGAAGCAATTATCAGGGTGGCAGAGATATATATATTCTAAGAAAAGTACATGAGGAGAGAGGGCCCTGCTCGTGAGAGCTTACATTTTAAAGAGGAGGGTAAGATGGACAGGGGTGACACAGAAGGGGTAGTAGTGTGCATATATAGAAGGTTAGGAGGATTGATGGTTGGGTTCTATGCAGGAGGGTACGAAGATGATCAGTTCAGTCTTAGACATTTTAAGTCTAAGAAAGCGCTGGATCATCCAAGAATAGATAGCAGAGAGACAGTTGGAAATATTAATGAGGATAGAGGGAGAGAGATCAGGAAAGGAGTGGTAGAGTTGAGTATTATCAGCAGAGAGGACGTATAGAGAGAGAGAGAAGAAGAGGACCAAGAACAGAACCTTGGGAGACACCTATTGACAGTGGAAGTACAAGAGAGGTGGAGTCATTAGAGGTATAGCTGGTCATTTTCAAAACTGACAGTGCAAATACAAGCATTAACGGTGATAGCGAATGTTCTTGCTGATGTCAAAAGGTGATTTTATTACAGAAGAATATCCAGATTATGCAGGCAGGAGTAGTATGTTGTGAGGATAAAGTGAACTCACTCAAAGGTTTTCAGAGTTGTGGTTGTTATTTTTCCTTATGTTTCACTTTGGTAGAATGCCGGTATAACGCTGCAGTTATGTTTAAATGAAGCCACCCTTTAAAATGATGCCCTTAATATTGTGCCCACAGCTGTACCGGCCACAGCCTATGTAATGATCCTTAAATGCCGCTTTGCCATTTTTGGGGGTACAGGCTGATTTCCCCAATGTCTCCGGCATGGGTTACCTGCTGATTAACACATTGCAGCTCACCCGTTTCCGTGATTTTCAAATACGATAAGTTGAAAAATAAGAGTGCACTTATCCATGATACAGTATGTGCTCTTTTCGGTTGATACTGTAGGTGTGATAACTTTACCCTACGATCGCAGATCGCATTATAACAGCTACTAGTCTACGTTCCATAGAGGAGTAGCCTATTAGCTGTGGTAATTGGGTGCATGATAAAAATATATTTTATCGTAATTTTTTTCCGAAGGTGATAATTGGGCTATTCAATTATAGCCTGTTCTTTTCAATTACCCATTTTCGCACAAAAACACAAGTTCTGCAAAAAGCCACGGACCTATGTGTTTTGACAGCTTTGATCACATAAAATATGCTTACTTAAATTCATTGGCTTAATCTGAGCAGTACCTGCAATGCATGCACATGTGTGTACACATCACAGGTATGCTGACCCCAGCTTCCATTGTACACATTTCAGTTCCATCACAGCTTTGAGAGGGCTATTATTATTATTATTATCACAATTTACAAGTGGTTCACAGCGCAGTACTAAAGCCGTACTAAATTACTAAGTACTGTAAACATTAGTATGATAGTAACAGTATGTCCATCACTCATAAGATCAGTATTTGTAGAATTATTTAGGTCTATATTGTACTGTATGCTGAACTAGGTGGAAGACACATTCCAGTGTACAGTATATGAAATGTATTCTTTATCATGCTTGAGCAAATCTTACTCATTAATGTCTATTTATTCTTCTCCACAGTGTATAGTGTGGGACTGGGACTCAAATGGAAAACATGACTTCATTGGAGAGTTCAGTTCAACATTCAAAGAAATGAGAGGAGCAATGGAGGGACGACAGGTATGACAAATATGTGATAAATATACAGGAATTATTAGAGATACTAGGATGGGAGTTCTATTGAAGATGGGATGTTGCCCATAGCAACCAATCATATTCTGTCTTTTATCTTCTAGAAGGTTCTAAAATAAATAAGAAGTATAATTGGATTGGTTGCTGCGGGCACAATCCTATCTTCAATTAAACTCCCATCCTAGAAAATTTACCTCCTAGCGTCTATAAGCACTGACATTACTTACCCCTAAGTTACCCAACGCGGCTCTTGCTGATCTGTATGTAAGCCAACCCCCGTTTCTACAACATCATGGATGCCTTCTGCCTGCTGTGGCTGCAGTGATGCCAGTAATGTTATAGTTTAATGTCACAGTGCAGCAACTGGCTCTTGTCATTGAGCAGAAGCAGGCATTTGGTGTTCCCCCTTGGAGGGTAACACCAGGGTGCATCCCGCACTACCCGCACCCTCAGGAGATGCCAGTGTCTATAATCTATACTCCACAAAACAGCCAGCCAGGCAAGAGGAGTAGGGAATCATTTTGGGCAAAAAAAGGTGGCCGGGTCAAATGGGACCTGATGCACCAAGAGGGGCTGTTTGGCTCTACTAAAGCCACAGTGTATGAGGACACATCTGTATTTTCTGTAATATTTTATGTGCAAATGATGGAAGGTAGTTAGACTATTTGTAGGGCCTTTTTAATGTTTAATGTATAAGTAGTGAAACTTTGATTCATAAGGAATGCCCCAAAAACATAAAGTACATAAAGTTGCTGCTGGGAATAAATGATAACATTAACATAACAAGTGTTTAGCAGTCTTTATGATATAACTTGTAGAAAAAAAGGGAGGAGAACCACAGGCACAGCCAAAGCTGCTGTACAGGGAGTGTGTAATTCTCCCAATTATATAGAGAGCAAGAGAATGGGTGGGTGTACAGCGCTAGGTTTATCTGAAGAAAGTAAACACTACCACATGTAAATATAAATATAACATTTATTATTACAAAATAATTATAATTAATTGAATGAGAGCTCTCATAAAAACATATACAATAAAATGATATATAAAAACCAATTGGACAGAGGCTCTCTGATGAGAAAAGGCTCCACAATATATGCACCAGCACGTTATATTTACCAGGGGGAGACAGGGAGATAGGGATGGTCTCCTTGATGGTATAACTGCATGAAATGTGTCCTGATCCGGATAAAATGCCCAGTGACTCCAGGTGTCAAGATAAGTATGTCGTAGGCAGTCCTTATGGTATGTATATACCCGGCATGGTATTGCTGATGGCTGCTGGAAGATGGAGACAAAAGTAAACTGGTCCGGAAATAAAGTGCAGGATTTGGTGCAGTCCTGCTATGGTGCAAACAGAGCAATAAAGTGCAGTGGAGAGATGCTGGAAGCTGCTCAACGCGTTTCGACGCTAACTCGCGTCTTCATCAGGAGCTTGGGTATGGGGTCTTGTCCAAGGACCCTGTATTTATACCCTGAGTTAATTGTTCCCATGATTGCAGGTGTGGGAACTTCAATGATCATCATGTTAAATACTATTAAAAACATGCATCAAATACATTTAAAACAGACATGTGGTAGGTATGCACAGGAGGAAATGTGCAGAAATCTAATACTATACACAATAAGAGCAAAAAACTGGTTTTAAAAAAACAATATAGTAGTCATGTGATCATGTCACATGATCGGGGCCGATCACATGATCCCAAAGGTGACGTTTATAGTCTGTCTCAAATGAGATCAATAATATGGGGCAGATAGCATTATAAACAAAGATGTAGCCAGCGTTCATGAGACAATTTGTCTCTGAAAGATACTGTAGTTATCAGCGGATGTGTTAATCTAACCTCTGTGGTTAGTGGAGGTGTCCGGCTGTCATACTTCCGGCTGGCGGAAGTACGCATGGTTGGCGGAAGTAACCGCTCGGTTGTCTCTAGTTAGAGCTCGAGACATCCTGGATATGCTGCGCGGTGATAGGTGTTTCCACACCGCTTGTTGATTTGATCAATCTTGCCGGAAATGACAACTTTGGATGGCGGAAGTTTAATCCCGTTATGTGCATTGGTTGGCATTAACATTCAGCTTCAATATATTAGAAAAATAACATGAACAAAGAAATATCTCTAAAAGGCATATAATAAAGATAAACAAGGCATAAATGTAAATATATATTGTGGAGCCTTTTTTCATCAGAGAGCCTCTGTCCAATTGGTTTTTATATATAATTTTATTGTATATGTTTTTATGAGAGCTCTTATTCAATTAATTATAATTCTTTTGTAATAATAAATGTTATATTTATATTTACATGTTGTAGTGTATACTTTCTTCAGATAAACCTAGCGCTGTACACCCACCCATTCTCTTTATGATATAACTTGCCACAATGATTTATGTTAAAATAAACCATTAATTAAATATTCAGCCTGCCCAATGACTGAGAACCCCCTTCTACAGAACATGTTAGGGTAAATTTACTAAAGTGTGAGTTTTTTGAAGGGAGAGATGTGTCCCTTATCAGCCAATCAGATTCTACTTATCATTTATACCCCTTTCAGACAGAAAAGTCTGAAAATCCTGGTCAATTCCAGGGTTGGAGAAAGGGGATTTATGACTCAGGTGTGCCCTTTCACACAGAAAATGGACCCGTGTTATTCACGAAATTACCGGGTAGAACTGCTTCACTGGGTAATTTCCTCTTTTTTCTGAAAGGGGTATTATCTAGCACCTTCTAAAGCAGGAGGAGTCTAACATAACAAACAATATAACAGATTTCTCAAACACCTTGAATTACTGACAGATTAGAGAAGTCTAGGTGAAAAAAAGGGGGCAGAAGACCCGCACTATATGTTTTATAGAAATAAATTGGTTGTGGATGGGAAAATAACAGCCAGAGGGGAATATTATATATACTTGCCCCCACTGACTTAGGGTGCTCTCTACTGATTTAGAATATACGATACAACAGGCAAAGGAAAGAAAATCAGTTGTACTAGGATACACTCTCCATCCACACAGTCTCATGGGACTAAAATCACAATGTGTAATATCTTTATTGGATTTCAGGGTGGTTGGTTTGTCGCACAAGAGCAATAAATCATACATTTTTTACAGTTATGTAAGGACTCCCTATTTGTTTCTATTGCAGATTTTTATTTCATATATTGAAAATTGTAGGTGTGTGTGCTACTACTGGACAAAAAATGTGGACACAATCATCAAAGAGAAGCAAAGTTTGTCACTTTATAGTGCACCATAAGGAATTATATCAATCCTAAAATATAACCTTTATTGGAAA
The DNA here is from genome assembly GCF_055691185.1 of Crinia signifera. Taxonomy (NCBI): domain Eukaryota; kingdom Metazoa; phylum Chordata; class Amphibia; order Anura; family Myobatrachidae; genus Crinia; species Crinia signifera. The sequence goes on from NC_139221.1 coordinate 227,597,863, forward strand.
TAAAAATAAAATGCGGAGAAAAAAAACACACATACATACATATAAGTGGGACGAGACACCATTAATTGTTAAAAAGGCTGTGTGTGTGTGTACCAGTGTTCCCTCTAAGCTGTGCGCACGTGCGCGCGCACACAACTCGACGAGCGTGCGCACAGACATTACAACAGAGCGCACAAAGCAGCAATGGTCCCTTTTTGCAGTTGTGGACTCAATTAATGTGTGTTTCACCCATTAACTACATTGTTTGCTGTGTTTTCAATGTTTAATATCATTTTGAAGTAAAGTTAACACAAATGCTGAATGTCATTTTCCAGTTATCTAGAAGTGACGCACAAAAATTTAAATTTCCTTCCAAAGTTGCACAGCCAACATCTTTTGCCGCACACAGCCTTCGTAAAATTAGAGGGAACATTGGTGTGTACGCTTCTGTGCACTAAATCTCTCAATCTGGGTTTCTGAGTTGTCAGCGTCTTATTGCTACTATCCAATTTTCATTCATATTTTCATGCTTCTCAGCTAGTTATTGGATATATGTAAGGAGTTATTCTCTGCTCATGTATCTCTTATAGTCAGTGTTTCATTTGTAATCTTTCTCTACTCTCAATTTTATTGTTGGCAACATTTGTTGCACTTGTGTAGAAAGAGAGACCTTGTATACTTACAAGCAATAAATAAGTCAGTCTTCTATGTGTGTCGTTCTTAGAGAAGTAGAGACACAATACATTTATTACCTTGCTGATATTGTCCTATTGATATTAGACAGAGGGTATAAATCAAGTCAGTGCGTTTTATGCATTCATATCACAGTTTCCTGGCAACCATGTGCCTACAATGGATTGACAATGCACGTAAAAACTGGCCAATATCTTATACCACAGGGTATCTTATATAATGCTAAGTCCACTGATAAATATTCAGGCCCAAACATTAATGTTTATAGGTCATACAGTCTGTGCGCTGACATTCGTTCTGTTATCGCTTCATCAGAGCAAAATGTCTGGGCGCCCATGGTATGGATAAATACTGGTTCATTTGTGATCCCTCCAATCCGCATTCATTGCTAAGTATCACCGCCCCCTTCTCTTCTCCGATGAAGTGGAGATGGGCATCAACATCCCACCCCCTTTCCCCTTCTGGTATGTATGTAGTGGGTTGTGACCTCCTTTCAGGGTCACCGCCCCCTCTTTTCTTATGCATGGACAGTAGATCCCATTGTTCATATATGGCACATATGGATTCCATCATTCACTATATTGGGATACTTGATATTGCCTCTCTGTTTTAAAACTATGGGGGAATTTACTAAGAATACGAATACAAAAAATAGTATTCATATTCTTAATACGAATGAATACAAATAAATATGACTGGTGTAGTGGTATTTTCATTCGTATTCCGATTCCGGAGGATAATCTACTAATCAGTCGTTTTTGACTGATTCGTATTATCCGATGGCGTATTCATTCGTATTTTTTCCGATACGAATTCGTATTTTTTCCGATACGAATTCGTATTTTTTCCGATACGAATTCGTATTTTAAATACAAATTCATATATTTAAATACAAATTTGTATTTTAAAATACAAATTTGTGTTTTAAAATACAAATTCGTATTCGTTTTAGCCTGCATGGATCAGTCAGATCCGTGCAGACTGCAGTGTAAAAAATTTAAAAAAAATAAATAAATCATTTTTAAAAACTGCTTGAGGTCCCCCTTCACGGGTATAACCAGCCCCAGGCTCAAAGAGCCAGGACTGGTTTTTAAAAATCAGAAAACCATTTAAATAGGGCTCCGCTGATTTTTTTAAACCAGCCCCAGGGCTGGGCATGGTTCCCAAAATACAGGGGTCCCCTACACTTTTTGTCCCCCGTATTTTTGGAACCAGGTCTCGCTCAATGAGCCCGGGGCTGGTTATGCTCAGCAGGGGGGGACCCCACGCCATTTTCTTTATAACTTTTGTTTACACAAAATCCCACATGTCCTCAAATTTGCACATTTTCAGGACTTAAAATCGCACAATTTCATGACTAAAAACGCACCATATCGCACTCTTTTGCCCCAAATTTACATCTCATTAAATATGCAAATGAGAGGGGAAAAATGCAATTTAAAAAAAGTGCGATGTGGTGCGATTTTGGAAAATGATATTTTTTTTCACATTCCATTAAATCTCAGCCCAGGTATCTCATAGCCCACACTGCAATGGTCTGTGAATGCAAACCTTGTTGTGCCATGTTTGAAGCTGAGAAGTGTGTATGTGTGCTTAGTGGCCTTTTCAGTGTACTTCTCCTTTTCCTCGCAAAACACCACTTCCCTCTCCCACCACCCCAGGTACAAGTTGGCATACGTCGGGGCACACGTACTGCCCATAGCTGTCCCCTGTACCTGGAGGTAGAAGTGTTCATTGCAGACGAAGATGTTTTTGGTGAGAACAAAATGTAGAAGTCTTACCAGAAAATCTTGAAATGTGTCCCTTCGTTCCATACTTAAGAAGCATCTTGTTGTCCTGATACCATACTCATGGAGGATGCTTGTATTCAAGCTCTCTACATCACAGGTTATTAACCATGTCTCATCATTCAATACAATGTCTTGGATCTTCAGAACATCCATGTAAGACGGAAGTGATGTTACATATTTTCTTAAGTGATGGTCGAAAAATCGACTAGCATTTTCTGTCAAGCTCCCTATGCCCGAGAGAGTTGGTCGACCCAGGGGAGGGGGTTTCATCTTTATGTATCTTAGGTAAGAGGTGCAGGGTTGCAATCTTGGATTCATCCACTTTTAAAAAATCTAATTGCGTTTTTGTGATGATTCCATCATTTGCGGCTTCTTGTCGTAGATCTTCATGAAATCATTCAGTGGGTTGAATGTAAGTCTCCTGTAGCATGAGTGGTCACTTAATTGTCGCATACATGTATAAGTATGCTATATATATATATATATATATATATATATATATATATATATATATTATACACGATTATTTGCAACAATAACCCTATTGATGCTTCCCTGTATGAAAACACTTCCTCTATCTTTATATTGATACAGTGATAAAGGCAACCTCACCCTATGACTGACTCATGAACACACACGATAAAGAGAAACACATACATGCATATATACTGTATACAACCTACGTATAAATAAAAGTACCCAATCCCTTCTTCACCATTATTTTTACACCATGATCACATATCTATCATGTTTTTTACTTTATATGTATTTTTCACATGATTAATACATGGTTCATCACATGCACTTTCCTAAATGTGATCGCCTCCCTTTCTTTCACAAGGAATTAATTCACAACAACTGCACACACAACGAAAAAATATATATACATTTTTACAATTCACACTAACCACCCATAGACATCATATTTCCACATATCCCACCTAAATCTCTAAATTACCCACACAATATGTATAATAAGAAAATAATAACATCACTTGTTCTTTTCCGCTCTTTAAACCAGATAGGTAATTTATTGTCATAGATGACAGGTAAATTATTGTCATAAACCCACAAAAAACAATACAGATAATGAACATGAGTTTAGCCCGACCACTGGTTACACAAGTCTCCAACGATATTGAATATAGGAGATCATTCAACACAGATCACCGCTAAACAAAATATTTATAGAATATAAACAACAGAAAATAAATTATGAGGAATTCCATTACCATATAATATGTTAAACGTACCCCCATTGTTAACGCCACCCCCACTATCAACGGCAACCTGAAGCGTGGCGAGTGCAGCGAGCCCGAGAAGGGCGGCAGTACGCGTCCTCCGACCTTTTCATACCCCCACTATCCACGTCGGTGTGGAGTTGATTCTAGATAGTGTGGCGAGCGCAGCGAGCCACCGAGCCCGTAGCGTGGCAAGTGCAGCGAGCCACCGAGCCCGAAGCGTGGCGAGCGGACACGAATTACTTCACATGTATTCCGCGCAGAGGAATACATGTATGAGGAAACATCTGTATCCAAGCAGAGGCAGAGGTCATAGTGTGAGTGCTGTCTGCGGGTGGGTTGGTTGTGCAATAGTGTTCGGCATATGTGTAAGGGGCATTATGTGTGCCATGTATAAATGCATTAATAATGTGTGACATATGTGTAACAGGCATTATGTGTGTCATGTGTATAAGGGCATTAATAATGTGCAACATATGTGTAAGGGGCATTATGTGTGTCATTATGTGTATGAAGGGCATTAATAAAGGTTGGCATAATGTGTAAGGGGCATTATGTTTATAAGGACTTTAATAATGTGTGTCATGTGTAAGGGGCAGTACTGTGTGGTATTATCAGGGGTGCCGAGAGAAAGGGGTAGGGGGTACAAACTACCCAGGCCAAAGTCTGATGAAAGGGCCCAGTGGGGACCCCGGGACCCCTCCCCTTAAGTGACAGCAGCAGCTGCAGCTCTTCTCCTCTGCCCATCACACACTGCTTTGTGCTGGGTTGCAGTGTGGCCATAAAGGTGCTTAAAATACAATATTTTCTCAGGATTTTTTTCTAAGGGTATAATGTGAATAATGTGAGGAGTAATGTATATAAGGTAAAGTGGTACTTTGTGGCATAATTTGAATTGGGGGTACTATTGTGTGGCCATGCCCCTTCCCAGCAAGAACACACCCCTGTTTGGGCTGCGCACCAAATGTGTGCACTGTTTCTAATTAAAATATTGCGGGTAGGAGCACTAAAATGATGACTGCTATGATAGTTGATGGGGCTGGGAAAGGGGAGCGGGTAAGAAGCGGAACTAGTGGTGGTGCTAAGGGGCACCAGACAAAATCTTGCCTAGGGTGTCATTTAGGCTAGGGCCGGCTCTGTCCTTACATATATCCAATAACTAGCTGAGAAGCATGAAAATATGAATGAAAATTGGATAGTAGCAATAAGACGCTGACAACTCAGAAACCCAGATTGAGAGATTTAGTGCACAGAAGCACACACACAAAGCATTTTTAACAATTAATGGTGTCTTGTCCCACTTATATGTATGTATGTGTGTTTTTATACTCCGCATTTTATTTTCATTTCTAATAAAGGTTATATTTTAGGATTGATATAATTCCTTATGGTGCACTACAAAGTGACAAGCTTTTCTTCTCTTTGATGATAATGGGGGAAATTTACTAAGAATACGAATACAAAAAATCGTATTCGTATTCTTAATATGAATGAATACAAATGAATACGACTGGTGTAGTCGTATTTTCATTCGTATTCTCGAGGATAATTTACTAATCAGTCGTATTTCAGTCGTATAGGCTTTTTCAAGGCTAGACCTAGATTTAGCCTTGAAAAAGCCTGCAGAGCGAAATGCGCATCGGCACTTCATCTCTGTAACCGTTGTTTGTTAGCCAAATGTGTGTAATATATTAATATGTGTCATTGCTCCTAATCCAGCAAGGGTGTCAGGGTACCTTAAGAGAAGCGCGTTTACACGCACCAGCACACGCTGCTACAGAGGAAACAGATCCCTGGCGGCGTGTGTGACAGGGTCCGGAGAGCACACAGCATTGCCCCGGCTTTAACCTGTTAAACAACCCAGCAGTCTGCTCTTATCACCTAAGTTTTCATTTAATGTATGTCACTTGATCTAACACCAGAGACCACAAGTGGAGGAGAGTCTGTCAGGCTTTGCGGCAGACAGCACTGTCCTTCCGTGTTAGATCCAATATGGATAAACATAGCACATTACTTTTAATTACTGATGGATGGGAGTCTGTTTAGACTCTGTGGCAAATAATAACCTCTGTGTGTCAGATAAGACTATATACACACCAGGGGAGATTGATATAAGCAATCTCATGAGTGTAAACACTTTTTTCTTTGCCACACGCAACATACTATAATATCCTGCAACTAAGGGAGATCAATACACATTCATTCCTTGAGTATAAACATTGTTTTCCTTGCCACACGCAATACATTGAAATATGCTCTAATAAGGAGGTTTATTAGCTCCTCACTAAAACGTAATACTACCATAAGAACACCAGAATTAAACGTTATATGTATATGGTCTATAATCTAATCCACCTACTTGAAGCAGGACACTGTGATAGCTAGGAGTGATCACAGGGTGGACCAGCAGAGTAACAGGAGATATATAAAGTAACCACTATATAATACGTTCTAGAGTGTTGATATGCATCTAAATAATGCAACATAATTATAACACTGAATGTGAGACACCCTCTGGAAAATAGGAGACTGTATTACAGGCACAGACAGCACTTGTACCACGGATTTAATAAAATAACACACGACACTAACTGGTACAAGAACCATTTATTGAAACCTGTACACATTTGGCACAGCATCATATGTATCTATCATAAAGATTTAAAAAGAAGCTTCATATAACAACGGTTAACAGAGACTAATTTTAATCTTTATATTTTCTTTTCTTCTGTATCTATTACTTTGTTTTTAAATATTTCGCTACTCAAATCCCTGGCACAGGGAAATTGATTATAAGGTCACGCATAATTAATACAGTTATAAACTATAAATATTGAATGATGGCCTCCTAGTCATTTATTTTAACCAAAACCAATAAAGATATTACACATTGTGATTTTAGTCCCATGAGACTGTGTGTATGAGGAGTGCATCCTAGTAAAAGTGATTTTCTTTCCTTTGCCCTGATTTTCTTTCCTTTGCCTGTTGTATAGATTAGAGAAGTCATCAGCCTGATGGTCAGCAACATGGAGTCGTGACCCCATGCTGAGATGGTCGGGACCCACTTTGGGATAAGGACCCACATTTTGCAAACCACTGTTCTAGAGGATAAAAGCTAAAAACTAATTGGTTGCTCCTTTATATCTACAAGCATCATTTTATAGGTCATGTTTTCCATGTATTAGCTAATAAATGATGACCTCAGTCAGATCTACTTGAGCAAAGTGCAACTATGTTTATTTTAGTTGTTTATCATTTACATTCTACTATATATATATTGCTGAATGTGAATCTATACCTGTTGCCTATATCCTGTCATGGTTGTGACGTCGCTATTTTTTAAATAAACTGTAGACAAGGCATGTCCAAACTATGGACCTCCAGCTGTTGTGAAACTACAAGTCCCATCATGCCTTACCACAGTTTTCCTATTAGGTAATGCTAAAACTATGACAAGGCATGCTGGGATATGTAGTCTCACAACAGCTGGAGGGCCACCTATTTTGGCGCTGGGTCTATTTAACCCCATGTTAGCAGCATATGATGCAATATAAAAGCGTTAAAGAAGCCAAGACAGCCTTATGATAACTTCACACCCTTAGATCATGGCATATAACGTCACAGATATAGCATAGACAATATTATCTTCCGATTATTCACAATACTGTCTCTATAAGCACATGACATTTAAAGGTAGATGGATCTACTCTAGGGGTTGGAGGAACAGCTGCTAGTGAATTTCCCAGATAGATGTTTGCTGTGTCTGTCTGCTACCTCAGTCAGAAAATCCATTACACAAGACCGATAATTGAGCTTTGGGGCAAAGAGTAGAAATCGGCAGCTGCGGTTAGTGAAGAAGTAATGTAGGACAAAATGTCCTTTATCCGAACCAATTGACTTTCAAAATCCCAGGTGTAACAGGGGAATCCCAGAAAGTGTAGCACATGTCAAATCAGTATTATGAGTCATAGAATTCTCAAAAATTTTAACTATTTAGTGGAAGCAGATGTTAAACATTTATATAACCCACTGAGAAGGCAATTTTTATCATATCATTTATCTCATCTGTTTCATTAGTCATTACCATTCAACAGCTCTTTTTGACAAAATATGTGCGTTATGGACTGCACAAAGGTCTTTTTTATACAGTATTGTCGTGCAATTACATACCTCCCAACATGACCCATTCCAGGGGACTTCCCTCTTAGGGGACGATTCTGTTCCACTCACAGTGAACCAAAATTGGCACCTGCCCCGATGGTTGGGGTATGCGCATTTTGCGCATCTGCAAACCCTCGACTGCGAACAGCCTCGGCGATTTACACTGTCGCCGGGCCGTTTGCAGTGGGGAGGGAGGGGGCAAGGTGGTGGCAGTGCTGGGACATGGTAGTGCCCAGCATTTCATAGGTAACATTAAATAACACTAAAGAACATAAAAATCTTTTAGAGGGTGCTTAAGTGTGCCGAATCCCCATCCAATTGGACCTTTGGTCTGGTTTAACATTACCAGATATTTCCATATAGGGATCAATAGGTCAACCAGTGCATGGTTTAGAAGTAATATCTCTTTATAGAAATATATTCATACAATTTTTTTCATTTAGACCTCTTGGTGATACAGTGTCCAAATGGTGTATCCAAAAGGCTTCTTTTTAAGTAGAGCAAGTGCTGTAAATATACAGTACACACACACATATATATATATATATATATATATATATATATATATATATATATATATATACACAGGAGAATTTAAAGCATTAGAATGATAATGTTAATCAGTGATAGTAAGGGCTGTAATGCTAATTATATTAAATATATGTTTACATTATTAAATGAAAACAATAGCTAAGTAAAAAATCTGTATTCTCCAATGGCAACAAACCGCACCATGAGATAGTGTCATCTTGCCAATATAATATGGGAAATGTTAACTTATACAGGTTAGGTTGAGAGATTGTCAGGTTTTATGCAGGAGGGTGGGAAGAGGCCAGCTTAGTCTTTAATATTAAGTCTAATAAAGCGCTGGGCCATCCAGGAGTAGACAGCAGAGAGACAGTTGGAGATATGAGTGAGGATAGAGGGAAAGAGATCAGGAAAGGATCTGTAGATTTTAGTATTATCAGCATAGAGGTGATAGGGGAAGTTAAGTGAGCAAATTACATATCATGTCCTCAGTAGTGTTGTTACAGATGTCCCCAGTAAGTTTTTAGCAACAAAAAAAAAAAAATCACTTTCTGGAATGTATGGTTTTCGGAATAATTTGGATAATGGATAATTGGATAAGGGATACTCGGGTGTGGTATGGGAATCCGGCAGTCGGGATCCCGACAGTCATTATCCCGAAGTTGTGATCCCGACTGCCCGGAGTCAGACAGCATGGCCAGTGCAAAAAAGCCCCTTGCGGGCACGATTGCTCGCTACGTGAGCCACCTATTCTATTCTCCCTCTATGGGGGTCGTGGACCCCCACGAGGGAAAATAGCGGGTGGCCGTCGGTCACCCGGCTGCCGGCATTTTGACAGTCGGGATGCCGACGTCGGGTAAATGACTGTCGGGATCCCGACTGTCGGGAACCCATCCGGCACCCGGAATACTCAACCTAACCTGTACATTGTTTAAATTTTTATTGAATCTAATGTAAAGTAATTAAGGACTGGTCATATTAGGGTGGCTTTTGCAGATTTCTGCTTATTCTTTGTTGCTGTCTGTGCTTATTTTAGGTACAATGGGAATGCATAAATCAAAAGTACAAAATGAAAAAGAAAAACTACAAAAATTCAGGCATTGTAATTCTCAACTTGTGTAAGGTAAGGCGTCTGCTTTCCTGAAGACATCAGTGATGCTACTCCTGCGGATAACAGTGCTAGCTCTGTATTGTATCACTGAAAGAGACGTTAGGACCTTTTCTGTATCACTATGATAAGACAGGTATCACAGATCACTTCTGGAGAGGTCTGGAGGTCTGCATGGAATCTTATTTCTCTATAACCTGTCTAACTAAATGATATGTCAGTAGTTGATTTATAGGTCACAATTATACTTTCATTAATCTTTCACACGGTCTATAAATAAATATGTAACCCGTTTTTGACCTGACCTAGAAAACATTTACTTGAATTCCCAGCTTGCCTGTGATGTAATAGGATTTCCAGGGCAGTTATCCAGAGCATGTATGATACACAGTTCACTGCAGTCATGACTTCAATGTGTACTTAACAAAGCTATAGTTGTGTGCACCACTTATCACTCCTTAAGGCAAGTTATTGGGATTGTAGCTATAACTAAGCCAAACTGTGATTCTTACTTACATTTATGCACAAGTGCAAGCCCCAACAGCGAACAGCTGTGGCGAGTTACACACTTGCCGGGCCATTCACAGCGGGGAGAGAGGGCCGAGAGCGGACGGGGGCGGTGATGGCACTGGACCATGGGAACACCCAGCATTTTATGGGAATCCCCATGAAAACACTGGGCATTACCATGGGTATGCGGGCGGGCCAATGCCGGCCGGGGGCCAGCGGCTAGTGTCACATGACGTCAGCAGCCCACCCTGTCTTCATCCCAGAGCTCGCAAATAAAAGTCAGTTGAGACTGAGGGGTAGATTTATTATATGGCGATCAGGGGAATCTGCGCTATCCCCGTGCGTTATAGCAGGGGATAGCGCTTCCCCTGATCTATCACACCCGCCGAGCGTTTACTCTAACGCCGGCGGTGTGGGGCAGGAGGCATAGCGCAGGGGCAATATTTTGCACTGCGCCCCTGCCTCCTGCCAGATTTATGAACGGTCAGCATCGCTTACCGTTCCGCCGCCTGCAGGGGGAAAGGAGACGGCGCATCAGTATTAACTGATGCTCTGTCTCCAGGAGGGACATCGCCGGAGGGGGGAGTTAGCGCTCCCCCACTCCGGCGGCAAGATCTTAATAGATCTTGTCGGTGTCCCCTCCTGCTTCGCCTCGCTAATGAGGCGAAGCAGGAACTGTTATAGCGGTGCGATAGGCGCCGCTATAATAAATCTACCCCAGACTTTTATTTGTGAAGGGAGAACAAATCATTTGATGGTCGGTGACCATCAAATGATTTCTCCTGCTTAGCAGCTCTGTTACACATCCCCAGCTCTCCTACACATCCCCTGGCATGTTTCTATAGAGATTCGGTGGCAGGGTGGGAAGCGCGTGTTTCGCCGGGTGGTGTCCCAGGGGTCAGTTGTGAAGTTCATAGCTTACCGACTAAACCTGAAGGAGGGCCATCATTATAATAGGTGATAATTACTGTACAGTATTTGTAAAGTGGAGAAATAGGTGGAGGAGGTACTACAATATACAGTATATAAAACAGGATAGCGGACTGAGCGCTGCTTCAGTCACATTCAATATGCAGCTGCCCCTATATCAAAGAGGCAACAAAATAAAAACAAAAACAGATAAAGCAGCGCTTTTGAAAGTGACTCATTAATTAACAATAATATACTGTATATATCAAAGATTATTATTTGTACCAAATGAATTATAACACATTAAAACAATATATCCATATATAGCGGCCGGTCTTATAGGAAACAATTAAATGAATTTTAGAACACAACGATTCTTTTCCAGCTCTCTCACAGCTGTGAATACGTAGATATTAATAGCACAGCTTGCTTAGAGATCTTGAATTTACTAGAGTGGGGGGTGTTTGTGTGAGATAGAGTGAACCTAAAAGAGGCACCTATATACACACTTCCTGGCGCTCGGCAATTGCAGTTATTTTTAATTTAAATATGTCAAAAAAATAGTATATAGGAAAATCCTACAGCTGCAGCATACACTCCTGTGAGCCCGTCTAGGCGCACAGAAAGAAAGAAATGGATGGGGGGGAGTAGGAGTGAATTGCGCTGCTGATTATAAATATTAACACACTAAATGGCTGTGTAGAGAAGAATGCAGGACACACTGTAGCCTTTTTTGTATAAATTTGTATCTAGAAAAACACATAAGATTACAATAAACATATACAGTAATGAATAAAAATATATAATATAATATGAGTTGGGATTGGTGGGAGTGAGCCGCACTTCAGCTGAAGATGAATGGATGCACAGTCGGCGGTAAGCCCAGGGGAGGATGGAGCAGGGGGAATGCACACTTCAAATGAAGCCGGAGATGAGGGGTTTGTAGAAGCTTGAAGCGGCTAAGTGCCGGTGGTGTTATACACAGGCTTTCGTGCTGCTGGCTTAATACACGTGAGGCGGCTAGTTGCCGGTGATGTTATGCGGCTAGCGCTGCCTCCGTGAAACTTGGCTGAGATGTAGCTGGCTGGATCACCTTCTCAGGTAGGTAAGTAGTAACGTGTCAACGCGTTTCGTCCCCTGTTGTATGCAACATACAACATACTTCAGCTGAAGTGCGGCTCACTCCCACTCTGAGCTGCCGGCCATCAGCTGCGCACAGCCCAACTACGTGAGACAGAGGAGTTCGGGGACCACTGCAGGACGGCACCTTACCAACCAGCTTACTCCTTACCACCGCAGATTGAACGGTGATTTCACCCCACACTGCGGTGAGAATCTGCCGGCGTTCCGCCGAGAGGAGTCTCTAGTCCATCTGAGGGGCTCCCTAGCTCTACAAATTGGAACCGCCTGCATAATACACCTACTAACCACCCCGAACGGACTCCATTATCTTGGTGAGCATATATTAATGTGACTGTATTACACCATATATTTGACTGACCAGTCTTATACAAGCCCGGATCTATTTATCTGCTATAATCTCTACCTGCAGAATAACGTTATCTTCAGGCTCTACTTTATCATCATAATCCAACTTTGCTGAGCTTAAAAATACATCTACTGTGTTGATATTCAAGCTAAATTAGCTGTTTAATTGGGATCCCAACTCATATTATATTATATATTTTTATTCATTACTGTATATGTTTATTGTAATCTTATGTGTTTTTCTAGATAAAAATTTATACAAAAAAGGCTACAGTGTGTCCTGCATTCTTCTCTACACAGCCATTTAGTGTGTTAATATTTATAATCAGCAGCGCAATTCACTCCTACTCCCCCCCATCCATATCTTGAATTTACTGGTGGCTTATTAATCAGGCAATATGTAAAGTGTCAATTGATTGAACTCTCTCACAGTTCAGGTATCAAGATTTGTTTTTCCACAGTTGTTAGATGATTATTAAAGCATACAGTACAGTATGTCCTTTGTGGATATTAGTGTAGCCTGATAGTTGCCAGACTTAAAGAGTAAGTATTTAGTAAATGAAGCATGGATGCACAAAAAAACGGAGTGTTCAACTGCTGAACAGCCAGTGTCCTGGCTGAATACTTAAAATGTATCATGCAGCATATAAAAAATAATAAAAAGTATATTATACTTATTTGGTGGAGCTCCACACTTTGAAAGAGGCTTCTTGCCCTGTAGTAAGCGTCCTCAGGTGAGCTTCGGGCCACTGGTGCTTCCAGTTGTGCCGCCTTGTTTGGAGTGCATAAACCCGGGGAGCAGTATATACTTTATTTACAGTATTATTTAAATCCTTCTTAACCACTTCTTAAATAATGTTGCACAGTTTTCAACACAATGAGGGGCAGATTTATTAAGCCTAGGGAAGTGATAAAGTGGCCAGGGATAATGAAAAATGAAAGTAAGAAGCTGATTGGCTGCTGAATTATCACCTTTCACTTTATCACTTCTCTAGGCTTAATGCATCTGACCCAGAGGGTTTCAAGTATTTTATATATGAAAGTGATATACATCACTTCTATTTTCTACAGCAAAATAGTCTACAATTTACTATCTGAATTCTGCTGTACAGTATCTACATAGAAAGTACGAGTAACACTAGATAATATCAGTATTGTGTCTTCTCTTTTTATGCCAATCCTTTTGTTCTATATTCAGTTTCTCCATATTGTATGTTATGTTCTCATAGCATTCATTGTGTAAAATATAACCAGATATTATGATTTCTACTTCCAGATCCACAAAATGCACTCATTCTTAGACTACATCATGGGTGGATGTCAAATACAGTTTACAGTAAGTACATTTTTATGCAGACTTTATATTCATATTTTTTATAGTGGTGGCTGGTTATAAAACAACTTATGAAAAAAAAATAAAAAAAAAATTTAGCGATGGAATATAAGTAGACCATACCTCCCAACTGTTCCGCTTTTTCGCGGGACAGTCCCGTGTTCCGACCGGGGCCGGCAGTGTTCCGTGATGGGGGCAGTTGGGAGTACCCCCTGCCCAGTACTGCAGAATAAGTAATAGATGCTGTGCGCATACATGGGGCTTTAATATCCAGCCAGCGCACTGTGACCCTCTATAAATAATACATGTGCATTGCGCACTTTAGTGTCTAGGTCTACGTGAGCTCTTAATGGTATTTCTTTACCCATATGCTCACAAAACAAAGCATTGCCACTCATTGTGGTGTGCGTTACTGTTAGATTTTTTTTAAAGGATATTACAATTTGTATTGTGACCGGAGAAGAAGCAGCTGTGAAGAATAGGGCGTTTGATGAGAAAAATAAATGGGGTCATAAGCAAAGGTTTGAGAAGAGGCTGCGAGGACATTCCTGCTAAATTATAGTGCTAATGAGAACTTCCCCACTGTGATGCTGCATTCTTTACTTACTCTATTGTACTTATACAGTTGGTAGCAACAATGACTACTGCACACACCAGTAATGTGCCTGTTTTGTTTCTATAGTCTTCCAAAAGCTTTTATGTTGAAAGAATATGATCAATATGAGTGATTCCATCAGCTTCCCAGACCTTAGCCTTTAATGGCTGTTTTCATCAAAGTGCAGGATATCAAGCTGTGTATAGGGTTTTTTAATGGAGTAGAGAACACGTTCCTTGTGCTTGCTAAAATAAGAACTTCCTTGGGTTTGAAAAGGTGTGATTTGTATTTCCACAACACATACCAAAACTTGAAAAAAAAAATATTGTGTTGTGTCTGTAACGACATTGGGCCTTATACAGAGATGTACACAAGCACAGTGGCCTTCTTGTACTTGTACATCTCCAATGGTTACTAATCTGCGCACAGGTCAGTGCATGATGGCTGTTCCATTGCTCCCCAAAGCCGTTACACACTTGACATACTACGGCTGTTTGGGGGTCGCGTGACAACGGTGTGTGTTTTACAAAATAGGGTGTATTGAACAATTTCCGATGCAGATTCCAAGGCCTCTGCTGTGTGATTACATAGGCCATGAACAATGCTTTTGCAGATTATTCGATGCTGCGTCCTCGGATGCAGAAGCTGATCACAGAAACTGTCAGGAGCCATTTTTTTTATGAGATGTCTCCTGCGGCATTAGCATATTTTCATACAGCAGCAGTGTCCAAAGACACTGTATGAATTACATCTATGTCAGTGCACTTACTAACCACAGTGCTTGATAACCAGAACAACAAACGGAATAACTGAAAATAAACTTTATAATTTAACAAGAAAGGATTTCTGTATTTATACAAAAGCCAGTTAGATAACACATAGGGGGTGAGATGTACTAAGCTTGAAAAGTGATAAAATGGACAGTGATAAACAACCAGTTAATCAGATTCTACCTGACATTTTTCAAACACAGCCACAAACATTTTGGCAGGGGGGAGCAAAATGTATAGTTACGCCACTGCTTGGGGCAGATGTATTAAGCCTGGCGAAGAGATAAACTGGAGATAAACTTGAGATAAAGTGAAAGGATATAATGCACCAGCCAATCAATTCCCAACTGTCATATTTCAAACATGGCTGATTGGTTGGAGTGTTATCTCCTTCAACTTTATCTCAACTTTTTCTCCAGTTTATCTCTTCGCCAAGCTTAATACATCTACCCCAATATACTGTAACATTAAATGGCTATTTATTACCCCATGCTGTGGGCAATCTGTTATATCTGTTATTTGTGTACTCTACCAAAACCACTTGTCAGGACATTTGTTCAGGTAAGAGCCCATCCAGTGGCGTAACTACCTTATTGTCGCCCCCTCGCCGCATATTTTTCGGCGCCCCCCTCCCCTAGGCCCCCTCCCTCCCCTTGACGTACCTGCCCGGCCGCATCTGCCTGTCACGGTCCCGTCTCTCCCGGCGCCGGCTCCTGCTGCTATAATGAAAACGGACTCTTAGAAAATGGCTGCCCCCATACTGCAGACAGAATTCTGTCTGCAGTATGGGGCCAGCCATTTTCTAAGAGTCCATTTTCATTATAGCAGCAGGAGCCGGCGCCGGGAGATACGGGACCGTGACAGGCAGATGCGGGCGAACAGCAGCGGGTAAGTGGTAGCTATAGCCCCGCAGACCCCCGGCGCCCACATGTTCTCTGCGCCTCCCCGCCATCGCGGGGGCTGCGGAGCTATAGCTACGCCACTGAGCCCATCACCGGGAAGAGTGATTACAAAAGTGATTGCTTTCACAAGGACTTTAATGTAGGGTTAGACGTGGCTGAATTATGTATGCATGTATGGCCAGGGGCCTGCACAATATAGGCAAATACAATTTATGTAGTTGCACTATAGCAAAAGTGTAACCTATTGCCGAACAGGGGTCAGCTTTCGGACCAAACAACAAATTATGTCCCACACAAGCCCCTTGCACCAAATTATGCCCCATACAGTAATGTCCCCTTGCATCATATGTTGACCTATACATCAGTGCAACATACAACCTCTTACCATTGTCACTACCTGCTCATTGTCTGGAGTTGTTTTGGCGTGCCACTTCTCCTGTCTGCTGCAGTCCCGACACCACTGTCCGCTCCTGCCACAGTCTGCTTCCATCTTTCAGCTCCATGTACTGTAGTAAATGGTCATCCCCAAAAAGGCTAGCGCCTTATCTAGCAAGTGTCTCTTCTGAGGCAGCAACTATTTGGGTGGGACATATTCAGCAGACATTTTTTTACAGCATGAAATACTGTCTGAACAAGACAGTGGCGGTGGCCATTGAACCCCATCCAAGTTTTTGGAACTTTTGGTAAATTGCAATACAGGTCTATTGCATTGTGTACATAATGCTAGAAATATTTGTGATATAGCCTGCATTATAGATCTAAAAGTAAAAGGTTAATTGTATATTGGTAGACAGTGGTGTACCAAGCAATCGCTGAGCCTAACATTTAGTAACATTTGGGTGGATTTCTATTTGCACTGTACTTACTTTTATATATTAAATGAGACATTAGGGATGATTTTCTACCTGTATATAATTAAGGAGACACGAGCCGAGTGTACGGGATGCACACACCTACACAGCACTGGCCACAGCCACACAGTGCTGGTCATAGCTCCTCCTCATCTTACAATGAGTGTGGCCCTTATTCCTGCCCTGTTATTTGCAGACACTACAGAAATGTGAAAATTGGACCTTCTTGTTTGAGTTGAGACTGTGAGTTAATGAGACTGGATTGAGTTTAACTTTAAAATTACACCAAATCATTTGATTGGCAGTCACCTGGTTCTCCATGGAGTAACTGTAATGTAACATGACTTATTTCATTCTAGGTAGCAATCGATTTCACAGCATCAAACGGTGACCCACGGAACAGCTGCTCACTGCACTATATCCATCCTTACCAGCCCAATGAGTATCTGAAAGCACTGGTGGCTGTAGGAGAGATTTGCCAAGATTATGACAGGTAACAGTTTGTTGCATCCCTTTTCTCTACTGTACCTGTCTACAATGAAATAGCTTTGTCATTATTATCAAGAATGTTGATGAGAAAGGTTTAACCATATATGTACCCATACAGATAGTCCCTCTTTAAATAAGCTGCCCCTTATATTAGGTAAAAATGTGCTTACACAGAAGGACTGAGGCTGAGATGCAACCTTGGGTCTAATTCAAATCTGTTTGCTAGGCTGCATATACTGGCAGCCTAGCGAACAGGACAGCGCCGCTCTGCTGCCCCGCCGAATGGGATGCCCATAAAACGCTGGGCTTTCCCCTGATATTGCCGCCTGCTCGTGTGAACGCCTTGGCGAGTCTGATACTCAAGGCATTCACTCAGGGATTCTGCACATGCACAGCCAACCCCTACCCCCACCATCAATAACAGGCCCGAATCGACCCTTTAACCCCTTCAGTGGTGTTTTATTATTATATTTTTTTAGGGAGCGCTCCCTAAAAAAAACACCACTGCAACCCCGGGAAAGGGCACTGAACAGTCTATCAGCCACTGCCCCGGCCCTGCACATGGCAACCCAGCTGTATGTGGCATGACATTACAAGGTCCCGCCACACTCAGCCAGGGAAGGAGGAAAAGCGGGCAGCCGCTGAAGCTGAGCATGGCACTGATCTCAGCAGTCAGCGGCGCTGCCCGGTGGGAGGGAGCGCAGGCAGTGGCACTCCCAAGAATTTTCCGGGTTTTCCCATCTGCGCACTGGAGCATAACCCGGAAAATACTCGGGAGTACCAGTGAAGGGGTTAATGTGTAATTTAAATTTGGCAAATTCCAACTGTGCATGCCGTCAATTAAAATGCTTTTATATGTGCCAATGCAGAATTGTATGTGTTACAACTCACATCGCCAAACACTGGGGCAGATGTATTAAGCTTGGAGAAGAGATAAAGAGGAGATAAACCACAAGCCAAGCAGCTCCCAACTGTCATTTTCAAACACAGTTCATTGGCTGGTGCTTTAGCTCCTTTCCCTTTATATTTCTATTACCAGTTTCTTATATAGCGCATTCATATTCCCTATCGCTTTACAGAGTATAGTTAAACATTCACATCAGCCCCTGCCCCAGTGGAGCTTACAATCTATATTCCCTGCCACATCTAAACGCACACACAGACATTCTAGGGTTATTTTGTTGGGAGACAATTAACCTACCAGTATATTTTTGGATTATGGGAGGAAACCAGAGTACCCAAAGGAAACCCAGTTTATCTCTTCAGGCATAATACATCTGCCCCAATGAGAAACAGAGAGTTGTGTCAAAAACCAAAATGGTGTCTGGCACTTCAAGAAGCGCAGTCCTGCTCAGTAAATTAAATGTCCATACATAGTATATTCCAAGGAAATTTCATTTATTAAAATAACACACAGAAAAGGAAAAATGTTTTCCATACAATATATAACAATTGTGCACAATAAATCAGACAGACAAGACATACAACATATAACACATACAATAAAAGCTAATAATAGCTAGGATTGCCGTTTTGTGAATCAATCAGGTAAACACATATGAGGCTGTATATTTATCAAAAGAGTTCTGTTAGAGGCAATGGTTTTGATAGATTTGTATCATAGTTACCAGTCCTGCATAGAACTTGAATCATGTGATTACTGCGCTTTTAGTGTGACATATATTGAGGTCAGTCTCTCCAAGCTTGTTACCAGAATTGCACTCCGGAAATGTGAGAAGTTGGGAGAACTTGTTCTGCTGGGACCAACCAGCTGGACGATTTGTAATCCAAAGTAAGCACTAACAGGGTAGTAGCTGCAGGACCAGCGCATATGGGGGCTCAAAAACGTGTTTCTCCACCTTTAACTGTGCTCGGCGGCTTCCTCAGTCTTCCCCAATGAGAGAAGCAGAGTGGGGAAAAGAAAAGGGTGCACAAACGCAGGCTGAGACCAGTATTTATACCTCTTAATACCAGAGTAAATACAGTATATGCTTCTGTTTCTGATAATTAGCATAAACCAGGCGCCTATGCTGGGGATGCAGAGGCAGACACATTTCCAAATGTGTTCAGGGACAAACGCAGGATTTTCATGGGGGTTTTCCATTACACACACACATATACACACATTCTTCTGTACATACACACACATATAGCATGCATACACACTGCAGACACTAACACACATAGCATACATTCACACACATAGGGCGGGATGTACTAATGGGAAAATGCGGTAAAACCCCCGTTTTACCGCATTTTCCTATGTACTATTACCCGGCCGCCACGTCACCACAGTGTAGGGTATCGCCACCTTTGGGTGGCGATACCCTATAGAAGCATATGGGCTTCTTTTCGCCGCCCGACGCCTCCGCCGAAAAATCCGCCGACCCCCCTCTCCCCCTCCTTCTCTTACCTGGTCTAGGTCCTCCTGGACCCGGAAGGTAACACCTTCCTCCCCCTAGTGAGGCAGCTGGACGTCCTTACGGCTGCAGGGGGGAGGAGGAGGCGCCGGGGACAGCTTGCTTAGCTGTCCCCGGCGTGAGAGATGCAGGAGGGGGCAGGGAGGTGACAGAGACCCCCCGCACATCACATTCCAGGTATCGCGGGGGGGCCTCCGTCACCGCATCGCGATGCCAGCCGCATATGTTAGTACATATGCGTCGGCATCGCGGCGGGGGGGCCGCGGAGGGCGGCGATGTATTTTAATACATCCTGCCCATAGCCTACACACAGCATGTACCCACAGATACACATAGCATACAGAAACACAGACACACATACAGTAGCATACATACACACAAGTACACAGACACACACAGTACATAGCATACTGTACATACACACAGCATGCACACACACACAGAATACATACACACATACACCATATCCACAAAAACATAGAACCCCCCCTCCACCCCCCCCCCCCCCCCACTCACTCCCTCAAACATCAGAGGAGTGCACCTGTTTAGCTGCTGGGGACAAATCCCTGCCTCCCCGCAGCCAGGTCTCACCCAGCCACACGGAGCATTGACTGACTGGGAGGAGCTGCGCGCTGCCACTGCAGCTAGCTCCCCCTGCTGTCAGCCCAGCTTCAGCCTGCCCTGTCTCCAGGTGAGACCGCTACCATAGGCTGTGTTAAAAATAGTACAGCTCGGCGAGCAGGGGGGTTTCTGGGTACTCAGAAACTCCAGCTGCGTGCGCGCCTGAGGTTGTCATTTCTGTGTACAAGGTAGCTCAAGAAATATGCTATGTTTGGCAGTGCTATTTTTGAACAATCATTTATGCCCATTTTGAAGCCAAATCTGCACCTGTCCCAGAATATGTAATACTGTAAAACTTACACCATCCATTCTCTGGGTAAATATGTACTCACGTTTGGTTTTGCTTTGTGGTAGCCTGCAACTGCAGTTATTGGTCCAGGTTTTTATTAGGTCTAATAAATAGTTACAGAATTTAGAACATGAATAATGAAACAGGACACGGAGAACTGCGTGACAAAGTTGCATAGCTGCAGTTTAAAACAACAATAAAATACTGCTGAATTTTATTTAAGATGTTTACCAGCTAAAGGAAAGTATTGTTTTTCTAGAAATCCAGAAATATAAAAGAGATGGCACATTCCGTAATCCATCTACTGGACGGCTATGAAGTAGTACTTTAATATGCAGTATACTGTAGAACAACAGACATTTGTGTTTGTAAATGACTCAAATAATGAACCACCTATGGCAGGAATTCCCAACCTCGGTCCTCAAGGCACATCAACAGTCCAAGTTTCAGTGATATCCCTGCTTGAGCACAGGTGGCTTCATTATTGCCTCATATTTTGCTTTACCATCTTTGCTGAAGCCTGATATCACTAAAATCTGTTCTAAGTGTATCTTAGTGTACCTTGAGGGCCGAGGTTAGGGATGTTTTGCTTATGGAACCAATGTCACTGAAATTTAATTGGTACGTTTTGGTTATAAGAACTCCAATATAAAAAAATAATAATTATTATTGCAGCTTAAATCCTAGCAATAAAATCTGTAGGCTGAGTTTGGGCATTGGGACAGTACAAGAACCAGATAGATAAGATAGATAAGGTCATTAGGCTTCCCATTCACAAAGAGTGAATGTGTTTAGATAGATCGATCGATCTCTGGAATACCTCGAGCAATTTACACCAAACTTGTGACATGTAAAAACAAATAATCAAAATAACTTATATTAGTGTTAATCCCATAGATTTCATTGATGCTGAGAAGAATAATGACACTCCCAATGTCGTTTATGTCCAAGCTCAGCCCCTATGGGCTCTCTGCACAAGTTACATCTGCCCACCTGGAGTGCACATGGTTTTGTCCATTTGAGAAGGAAATTGCCTTTGTGAGGGGAACCAGAATAAGGGCCAATGTCTGTTAGCAGCACAGCTTATATATACATTGCATATTGCATAAATATCGGTCTGTGCACCGTGGCTGCAATATGGTGGGCAAATTTAAATGTTTTGCCAGACTCTGAGTGGTCGATATGTAAATGTGGTACTTATATGTTAGTTGGGCGCCCACTAAGCTATTTGCTTAGTTTTCGGCGTCTCCTCGCGGGGCATGCTACGCTCGCCACGCTTCGGGCTCGGTGGCTCGCTGCACTCGCGACACTATATAAAATCAACTCCATGCCGACATGGATAGTGGGGGTATGAGCGTACTAACTATAGTGGGCGCCCAACTAACATATAAGTACGTAAATGTATATGCTTTGCTGGGTTTTCCGCTCAGTATTTGCGACGGTGGGAACGCAGATGAAACTACAAGGTACAGTATGTGTACCCAGACTTATTTAATTGCCACAGTAATATAATAA
Organism: Crinia signifera; assembly: GCF_055691185.1. Lineage (NCBI taxonomy): Eukaryota > Metazoa > Chordata > Amphibia > Anura > Myobatrachidae > Crinia > Crinia signifera. Next base: position 227,620,055 of record NC_139221.1, read on the forward strand.
AGTTTAAATAAGTATGTTGAGTTAATCCACAGTATTATCATAATTTACATAATTTAATAAATAATTGACAAAGTGTGACCTTTAAGGTGCCCATACACTAGTAAGATTTATCTTCAGATCTGCCTGGTTGTAACAAAAACATGGTTATGGATGAGTGACAGTTTGTCAATTTTCCAGCATTTCCAAGCAAATGTTCAACTGTCATTTGCTCTCATCCAGAACCATGTTTTTGTTCCAACCAGCCAGATCTGAAGATAAATCTGCATGTGTATGGCCACCTTTAAAGTGTTCTCTATTCTTATCAGATTGTTACTCAAACTATTACATAAGAAAACAAATAAAAAGTTAACAGAAAAAAGTAAAGACGTCAAAATAAAACAGCACAGCATACATTTTCATAGAAATAATTTTCTAAGTAATTTTAGCTAACTTAAATGAGTTGGTGTCGTATAATTTCACATGTTGTCTGTACATGTATATAATAATATAAACATGCATATAAATTTTCTCTGCAAAAAATTAAATCCCCATCTACGTGTGTGTGTGCTTAGAAGTTATAAATAGACGCTGTTTCTCTGTTGTTCTATACTATACGTTTCTTTTTTTTATGCTTTTGTCTTTTGCCATAGGATCATATTATGAAAGCAGCAGAGAAAGTATTGATTAAGCAGAAACACTATCACAGGGGGGGCATTAAGGTCAACTCATAAATGTTCACTTTCACTCATATTGGTAACAAATATAAAGCCCTGATCCCACACGTCAGAAACTGGTTATTGACAGAATAAAAAACAGATCAAGATCTTTGAGGGAGGAAAAACTAAACCGTAGGAGACCTCTGTTTCATGTGCTGAAATAGCAATAGTTTACTGATTGACAGCAATTTTACTAGAGAAAAACAATGATTCGAAGACGCCCAGGTAGGAAAACCCCAGTGGCCATCACAGCTGCTTATCCATGCACTGTGGTAAACCAGAGATGATGTATGTGAAAGGCATGCGCTGAAAAGACGTAAAGACCTTAATCAAAAAATCTTCATTGATTAGTTTAAAAACTTCAAACACCTGGCACATATTTTAAGACAAACATTTTATTTACAGTAGATGAAAATATTAAACTCTTCCTTGTGAATGCACCAATCATCTTCCTCTTAATATTTTCGCCTTCTTCGTAAGATTGCTACTGTAAATGCATTGATTATCAGCAATATAAATAATGGCTGGTCTGAGGAAAATAACAAACATAGAATTTTATAGAAAAAAGATGGGGGTTTCAAGGTGCGCTAAACCCTATACTATTGAATGACATTCGGTCACAGTAAAAAATGTCTTTAATAAAACTGCCCACAGGGCATAGCAGTATACAATGAAGGTTATAGTAGTACAATTTCAGTGAATTGATAACAACAAGTATCCTCTTATACAATATACATTATAATGTAGGCGGATATTGCAGTTTTCCCATTAACCAACGCGTTTCGTCTTAGATAAGACTTCATCAGGGGCACGGTACAACAATTGAACAAGTTAATCACGCTGTGGAACATAACATATGTATAAAAAACAATATACATGATTTATTAAATACAATAAAAAATGAGAAAAGGATTAGGATGAAAACAGAAGATGAGCAGGTGTGAAGAGAAGACGAGGAATGGTTATGATTATCCATTCTATTAAAAGGTCACATACCGATCATAGAGTTAAACTGGGGTTCTTCAAAGTGATGGAATGAACCCAAAAATGTGGGATAGAATTTTATATATAAAAAAATATTTTCAAGGGCATTTACTGCAATCTTAAAAATGTGTCTAAATGCAGGACAAAGATGTTATCTGACTAAAGTGTTTAATGTTGATCTCAGTAGGGCCGGTTTAACAAAAGAGTACTCCATCCGAGCCCCCTTGGATGTTTAGTCGCAGCGCTGTAGAGTCTGAGCACTAGGGGTTCAGACTCTAATACGCATGTGCCGATAGTGATTTATCTACGCAATATCTGCAAAACTCCAGGAAAATGGATGCCACGCCATTTTCCCTGTAACAATTTGTGCCGCCAATGGTGGACTCGGGAAAGGTGAGCATTTAAGAAATGGGAGAAGTGGTTGTAGTGTGGGCCTCTGGACTGCAGGGGCCCTTGTGCGCTGCACACTCTGTAAACATTACAAGTACGCCATTGGATCCCTGCTGTATTCAGCAGTAAGGCCATTCTGTTATCTACCATGCTTTCTTAAATCCAAATTAAACCCACACAATGAGACCATGCACAGTATGAGTCAATAGAATATGACAAGATACCCTATAGATTGTAAGCTTGCAGCAGGGCCCTCCTACCTCCAAGTCTGTCTGTTGTTACCCAGTTTGTCTTATCACTGTCTACTATTGTAAAGCGCAACGGAATCTGCTGCGCTATATAAGAAACTGTCACCGTGTAGCAAATCGCCATCTTTTCATAATGAAGTGGAATGTGAACTTTTAAACTAAACTTTTAAAGTTTTTTCTTTACATTTGGTGTAAAAAAATCAGGAATTTTATTATGTGAAGGGGCATGCTATTTTTATTCATGTGGATATATATTTAAGCGAGCCCCTGCGGCATTGAATACTGGGACAGGGAGGGCTGGCAGCGAAGGCTCCAGCCCTCCGGAACGTGGCGACAGTGCAGCGAATCCTAAACAGGATTCGCTGCACGCCGCGATTATGTTCATTGAATATTGCCCTTTGACTTGGTACGTGGGACAGATATGCTCAATATATTTCTTTATTCACTCTGAAGTATTACATTATTTTGTAGCTAAGGTTTCTCCTTTCCATTTCTACCTTCTAATCTTCTCTTAAAAAGAGCAATAGGAGACTTTCTCCATAACCTTTCTAAGAGATGCCTGAAAATCACTTTTATCCATTTCAGTTTAACAAGTCAGAGGGCATTTGTCTATTCGTTACGTCCTTTAAAACAAAGACCTCCAAATAACATCAGTGGAACAAGACATTTCAAACTTTGTGAAAAAAAATATTTAGATGTTACAGAATAACGGGGTGATTCTGGTTGGCTCACTAAGCAGCGAAAATTCACTACTTAGCAAGCCATCTAGGGTCCGGACATCCCCGCTGCACTGTGAATGGATGTTTTCATCAACATCTGTTCGCAGGGTAGCGTACCGGGGCAAAATCCTTGGATGGTTGCCGACCATCGAATTATTGTTTTCCTGCTCGCAAATCTAAGTCAATCACGGCTGACTTAGACTGTCCAGGTCCGAGAACGGGGCGGGCGGCTGACGTCCTGTGAATGTCAACCGCCTACCCTGGAAGGCAGGTGCCCACCTGCTTTCGCATATGGACTCCCAGTGTTTTCCTGGGCTCACCCAGCATTTTGTAGGTAAAATCACGCTAATGTGATTAATTTACAGCTACTGTGCATGTGCAGACGTCCACTGGGTAAGGATCCTTTGGAAAAAAATGCAGATTACGCAGAGATTATAATGATCATTAAAAATGGCATTAAGCCCCGTACAAACTAGGTGACAGCTCTGCTGTCAATATCATTAACAATAATGGCTGTAAGCCCGACTGAACTATATTGACACACTGACCAATATCGGTAAAAGATATTGCAGTAATGTCACCCTTGCCCCCTGAGAGCAAACCTTGTTGATGTAGTCATTATTGAGCATACTGCACAGACGAATTGGAGGGGGAGGGGGGGTCAGTGACAGAGCGCTCATCATTATCGATATTGAGCATACACACTAGATTTTTTTTAAACAATATCGTTTAGAAGGGCCCTTTTTAGTGATATATTTTAGAAAATTGTCTAGTGTGTACGGGGCCAAGCTTATTATATTTTATATATTTTGTGGGACCTGCTTTTGAAAAGTAAAACTAAGGCATAGCTATTACAGTAACTGGGGCAGGCTCCACATCTTGTATCCAGGTGATACTAATTGGTGTATTTACTAATGGTTGATTCTCATAACATTTTTATTTACTGCAGATTGATTATAAGTGATATTAGGGCATGATTCAGACCTGTACACGCAGCCTAGCGAACAGGAAATCGCTACCCCGCCAAATTCCCCCCCCCCCCCCCCCCGCTACCTGAATACTCCCGGTAGCTTGCGAGGGGATGTGTACGCTAACATGACCCCTCACATGCAGTTGTGTGGGCGAAAAATCATTTGATGTCGCTCACCATCAAATTATTTTTCTGCTTTTCACTAATAAAAGGTGCCCACCCCAAGCAGGCACTGCCACGCCTACATAACACACTGGGTGTTCTGCTGCTACCGCCCATACCTGCCCCCTTCCCTCCCTGCCTCAAGTGAACGGCCTGGTGAGTGTTCGCTCCCGGGGTTTGCGAGCGCAAACCCTGAACATCAGGGACATGGACTAATTCGGACCCAAAAAAACTAGACAGAATTAGCCCCTTAATCATTGTTGTGTTACTTGAGCATGATTTTATTTATCTTTTTCATTTTTAACCACTTTCAGGTCCAAGATCTAGTCAGGCTCAACAGTCCTAGCACTAGTAACAGATCCAATGGTGAGCCACTTTAAAATAAGAACATTAACATCCCAATGTGCTCATCCTGTGCTCATCCCAATCTTAACTAAAATCTGTAACCTCTCTCTCTCTCTACTGGTGTCTTTCCTTCATTGTTCAAATACGCAGTTATTACTCTGATTCTGAAAAAACAGAATTCTGACCCAAGCTCTCTCTCAAACTACTGTCCCATCTCTCAACTTCCATGCACCTCCAAGCGACTTGAAAGACTTGCCTACACTCGCCTCACACACTTTCTTACTGGACCCACTTCAGTCAGGCTTTCATGCCCAACCCTCCACTACACAGACAGCACTGACTAAAGTTGTGAATGATCTGGTCACTGCTAAGTCTAAAGGCCACTATTCACTACTAATTCTTCTAGATCTCTCTGCTGATTTTGACACTGTTGACCGCACACTTCTTATACAAACAATACAATCCCTAGGTCTTAAAGACACAGCCCTCTCTTGGTTCTCATCCTACCTATCTAACTGCTCCTTTAGTGTTTGTTTCTCTGATTCTTCCTCCTTTTTGCTACCTCTTTCAGTTGGAGTACCTCAGGGTTCAGTTTTGGGTCCTCTGCTTTTCTCAATCTATTCCTCATCTCTTGGAAAACTAATCAGCTCTTTTGGATTTCAGTAACATCTGTATGCGGATGATACTCAGCTCTACCTATCCTCCCCGGACCTGTGCCCCCATCTGTATTGAGCCGTGTCTCTGAATGCCTTTCTGCTGTTTCATCCTGGATGTCATCTCGTCACCTCAAACTTTCAAAATATTTCAAAAACAGAATTAATTATATTTCCGTTAATAAATAGTAGTTACCAACCTGATATCTCTATTGCTGTTGAGAATATGACAATCACTCCTACCTCTCAAGCTTGTTGCCTAGGTGTTATCCTTGACTCTGAACTTTCCTTTGTACCCCACATTCAATCTGTCTCAAAATCATGCCACATGCACCTAAAAACATATTCAAAATTCGCCCTTACCTTACACAAGACACTGCAAAAACTGTAATCCATGCTCTCATCATCTCACGCATTGATTATTGCAATAGTCTCCCTATAGACCTTCCCCAATACAGACTCTCACCACTACAGTTCATCATGAATGCAGCTGCGAGGCTAATCTTCCTAGCTAGACGTTCATCGTCTGCAAAGCTACTCTGTCAGTCACTTCATTGGTTACCTGTATTCTACCGTATTCAATACAAAATTATTTTACTTACACACAAAGCCATAAACCAAACTACACCAACATACATATCTTCTCTTATCTCAAAATATCTTCCAACACGACCTCTATGCTCCTCCCAAGATCTGCGTCTCTCATCCACACTCATTACTCGCTCCCATTCCCGACTGTAGCACTTTCTTCGGGATACACCCAGTCTGTGGAATGCCCTCCCAAGCACAATAAGACTCTCCTCCCGTCTCCAAACCTATAAGTGTTCCCTGGAAACTCATCTCTTCAGGCAAGCTTATCAAATTCCAGAACCAGTCACAGAACCTTGCATTCTGGTGGAATAGATGCAATAAAGAATACAGTATCTATCCTTATGTATCAATGCCTTTTTCCCTATAGATTGTAAGCTTGTGAGCAGGGCCCTCCTACCTTTTGACTGTCTGTAAGTACCCTGTTTGTTGTATTACTGTCCCCTTTTGTAAAGCGCAATGGAATATGCTGCGCTATATAAGAAACTGTTAATAAATAAATCAAAATAAATTAACATCGTTCAAAATTCAATGTAGACTAATTTTTTAATATAAACATTTAAACCAGACTGTTTGAATTGCAAAAAAAAAAAAAAATTATGAAAATCAACTTTTAGTAAATATATCTTTTTTTCAGAGTTAGTAAAGACTTCTAATTAACCATTAGCTTGGTAGTCAGATGAAATGATGAAGAGATACACACACTAAAATCAGGTATATTCTAAAAAAATGTATCTAGAGATACACAATGGCAGCATTATTTATTATTGCTAGTTAAAAGCATTCTGCATTCTGTGTTTGCACCATAAACTACCATAAACGGCAGAGGAGCAAACTTGTTCTTTTCGGGAAAATACTATATTCAGGTTCATCAAAATTCCTTTTTGATGGCGATACGGTTCTAAGTTTGAAAAGTAATTGCATAAGTAACTATTCAGCAAGTTTTGCATCAAATTGCATTTTTAACAAGAATGGAATGTTGTGCTCAGCATTTATGTTAAACAACAATTATTTTGTATACTGTTATTTTCTGTCACTTAAAAGCACACCTATAGTCAATTACACCTGCTTACTAGAAGTGAGGCGGTGCGATTGGAACGCAGGTGTCATTTTATGGACTTATGCATCAGTAAATATTTTCTTATTTTCCTAGTGACAAAATGTTTCCTGCCTTCGGTTTTGGTGCCAGAATACCCCCCGAATATAAGGTAAGTTGGAGTGTGAGAATTACAGCCAATAGGCTTTCCTGATTATCTACAGTATGACAAACAGACACATATAGACCTGGTCGAAGATTTTTTTTAAATTCGCTCCATTGTTAACATCACCTGGCTATATCACCTCATGACATACAGTACAAGACACTGACAGTTACAATGCTGGATAAAATGTGTTGGGTCCTAATTGATGAAGTAGGGCACACTGTAGGCCTTATTCTGATTCATTCATCCAAAAACATTGGCTTTCTGTCATTCACCTTGTGATCGGGCTGCCATCAAAAAAGTAGCAGGATGTTTTCGCAGGATGGCCTTGCGCATGCGTAATATGGCCCGTATGCAAGCACAATCTGTCAGTAATCGTCCGACCTGCTGATTCTCAATCATGCGATCAGGACTGAATTAGGCCCAATGTGTTGGAAATGCACCCATTATAGAAACGCTTATGGCCATGCGCTCCACATAGCCAAACCGAGTAGAGAAAACTGGTATACTTGGCCTGAACCACATGTGGTTTCAGATTGCAGCCATCATCACCACAACATACTGAATGTGTTTTGTATATAATAGCTGTATTTGATGTACGGACGTGCCCAGCTGCTGCTTAGTAACGTTCCCATTAACCCCAGTACAGTCACACAGGAGTTAATTAGAAGCATTTAATGCATTTTCCATAAGCCTATTTATGCACTTTCTAACACGCATTTGCTTTTCTTTTTGTCAATTTGGAATCTGCCTGAAGCTTTCTGTTAACGCATCGGATTTCTTTAGGAACTGCATTAATGCATAATACTCTGTGCTGCAGGGAAGCTTACAGATCAATTATTTCTTATTCCAATGCTCTGTTAAAGCAAGGCTGTACACAAGGTTTGAGGCATACTTATAACCAGCTTTGTTTGTTAACAACTATGGTTGGAAAAACCAAACCAATCGGGCGCAATGAGTGACCTCACCTTTTATAGAAAAAAGGGGAGGAGAAACACGGATGGTATTTAAAGAGGGGAATTGCACACAACTTATTAGATTCTTAAATGGTATTGATACCAATATCAATGAATATAGAAGCGTAGTTGGCTTCTCCCAATTACAAATTGGATGGTTTGTAGGGGGACAAGTATAATAGAATCAGATATATGTGATCACTCACATATATCTAGAGAGCGCCACACCAATGGATGTAATCAATATAGATTTATTACTTTTAAAATTATTATAAATCTCTCAATAAAATGTACAATTTAATAAGTACTCACAAAAAAATATAAAAACACAATGGAATAACAATAGATTTGCATACACTCCTGATAAAGTCAATTTAAGGACTGTGTTTAAACAGTAGTATGTCCTTTGATTATCCCTTGATAGGGACTTAGAGCTTTTTAGACAATGATAGTTTCATTAAGGGTGATAGAACAGACCTCAATTTCTTTTTCTATAGCCGATGGAATGAATTGATGGCAATCTCTATTCTGTGTGATTAACAGACAGCTCAAGCTCCCCTGTCAGCGGTCGCCGCCTGTTGACGATCCGCTGATGTGATGTTTGTACAGGGGGTGAGCCGTCCGTCTCCAGCAAGCTGTACAGATTAGCTGTATGCCGGGAATCACAATTAGTGACACGGTGCGGGACTCACCCAGGTTGGTGGAATTACCAGTCGGACGACGGCTGTTGGTATATGCTGGAAACACTGGGGAGATCACCGCAGGAAGGCAGAAGGAAAAGCGGCTTGAAGATTGTGGAGGCAGGTGGTTGTATCTATCACTCAGTAGTAGCTGTAGGAGGTGTATAGCAATCCTTTACGCGTTTCTCCGCTATAGCAGGGCAGCGGTTTCTTCAGAAGATCTGCCTTCTGAAGAAACCGCTGCCCTGCTATAGCGGAGAAACGCGTAAAGGATTGCTATACACCTCCTACAGCTACTACTGAGTGATAGATACAACCACCTGCCTCCACAATCTTCAAGCCGCTTTTCCTTCTGCCTTCCTGCGGTGATCTCCCCAGTGTTTCCAGCATATACCAACAGCCGGCGTCCGACTGGTAATTCCACCAACCTGGGTGAGTCCCGCACCGTGTCACTAATTGTGATTCCCGGCATACAGCTAATCTGTACAGCTTGCTGGAGACGGACGGCTCGCCCCCTGTACAAACATCACATCAGCGGATCGTCAACAGGCGGCGACCGCTGACAGGGGAGCTTGAGCTGTCTGTTAATCACACAGAATAGAGATTGCCATCAATTCATTCCATCGGCTATAGAAAAAGAAATTGAGGTCTGTTCTATCACCCTTAATGAAACTATCATTGTCTAAAAAGCTCTAAGTCCCTATCAAGGGATAATCAAAGGACATACTACTGTTTAAACACAGTCCTTAAATTGACTTTATCAGGAGTGTATGCAAATCTATTGTTATTCCATTGTGTTTTTATATTTTTTTGTGAGTACTTATTAAATTGTACATTTTATTGAGAGATTTATAATAATTTTAAAAGTAATAAATCTATATTGATTACATCCATTGGTGTGGCGCTCTCTAGATATATGTGAGTGATCACATATATCTGATTCTATTATAGCTTTGTTTGTTACCAACTGTGTTTACTGTACAATCCCTTCTATACCTGGCACTTATAGAGGCAGTATTGCCATCGCTGAATGTAATGTTGTAGCAACTGGTGGGTGCCCAGTGCTGCCCCCAATCGAAATGGGGTTACCATGGAACCTTGTTTTATTCCTTCTTTTTCCTTGATAACTACATAATGCAGAGTAGTTTGTTCTGTATTAAAAGGCAATACATAATGGGCCGGATTCTGATTTGGTAATACAATAAAGGCCTCCATACAGCTTCCATCTAACACTAATCCTTAATTTTAAAAATTCATTATTTGCGCCCGGGATCGGGAAATTAAGGTTTTTAATAATTTAATATACACAATTCCCCACTTGGCTGATTGGGATATTGCGGAAATATGTGGCCGATTGTATGAGATCCTTAAGAAAGAGCTACTTGGGTACTCTTTACCTAGCACGGCGCCCACGATTTTGATCGTGGGCATCGCAGGTAAAAAAATCGCGGGCATCGCGGCCATTGAATGCACTAAAAATCGGGTGCGACGCGACCGACGCGATGCCCGCGATTTCCCATAGGGAACAATGTTAAATTTCTCAATTGACCCGATTTTACTGTTCAATGCCTCAATTGACACGATTTTTCCATAGGAATCAATGTTAAATGGCCCACAGAGGCCAAATAGCCACCCTGAAGTGTGAAATGGCCCCCACAATTGTTAACGCCACCCCACGATCAACGTGAACCCGAAGCGTGCCGAGCGCAGCGAGCCCGCGAGGGGCGGCGGTACGCGTCCTACGACCTTTTCATACCCCCACTATCCAAGTCGGCGTGGAGTTGAGAATAGAATAGTGTGGCGAGCGCAGCGAGCCACCGAGCCCGAAGCGTGGCAAGCGCAGCGAGCCCCGCAAGGGGACGCGGATACCTTCATAGGTAAACGCGTCCCTTCGCGGGCTTCACAGGTATCCTCGTCCCCTCGCGGGGCTCGCTGCGCTCGCCACGCTTCGGGCTCGGTGGCTCGCTGCGCTCACCACACTATTCTATTCTCAACTCCACGCCGACGTGGATAGTGGGGGTATGAAAAGGTCGTAGGACGCGTACCGCCGCCCCTCGCGGGCTCGCTGCGCTCGCCACGCTTCGGGTTCACGTTGATCGTGGGGTGGCGTTAACAATTGTGGGGGCCATTTCACACTTCAGGGTGGCTATTTGGCCTCTGTGGGCCATTTAACATTGATTCCTATGGAAAAATCGTGTCAATTGAGGCATTGAACAGAAAAATCGGGTCAATTGAGAAATTTAACATTGGTCCCTATGGGAAATCGCGGGCATCGCGTCGCACCCGATTTTTAAGTGCATTCAATGCCCGCGATGACCGCGATGGGCGCCGTGCTAGGTAAAGAGTACCGCTACTTGCTACTTGCTTTTTTCAGGTACTGTGTACCTGAAAAAACTATGCTGCAATGCAGGGGATGCAAATACATACATGCATGCATGGTAAATACTGGCTGCTTTTACATGCAGCCAATGTTTTCTTGGCAGCTGGGTACACCACACTCCCAGGTTTTTAGCAAATACTTGTTCAGAAAAATATTTTGGCCCATATGTTTCAAAAAGATAGGGCATTTTACTGGTAGGGAACACATGATCAGACACTCACTTTTTTGTTTGGATTGACAGTTCCAGAGTACCACTAAAGTTATTTATGGCTGCTTCTCCTGATTTGGATCTCCATCAAATGATGTACTGATTCATCTCACTGATTGCATGGCTGATGTAACTTGTCTTTATTCAGGTTTCCCATGACTTTGCAATAAATTTCAATGAAGACAACCCAGAATGTGCAGGTACGAGTAGTATATTGAATATTATTACAATATAAAAATAGGTCATTAACATGTCCACTAGTCAACTTATGTAGTGGGTAAAATACATAATGTTTATCTAGAACAGTGTCACCCACACCTTTTAGAGTCACGGCATTCTAGAGTATCAGATTTTTTTCATACACCCAAGTGCCAAAAGTTTGATATTTAGAAATTCATCATATACAGTATATGTGATAAGGGACAGGATTTGCTCCTGTTTGTTCACATATTTTATGACTGGAAGCCACAAGCACAGCCTTTGACTATCATTAACCCTAAATAATTAGATTTCTTCCGGGACCAGCAACCAAAGGCACCCATGCAAGTACCATGGGCAGTGGTGGTTTTTACCTATGGGCTGCAGGGCTGCAGGCCCCCCCCCCCCCCCCCCAGGTAAAACCCGCCACTGTAGTGAAGCCAAATGCAGTCTGTGAGACTGCACTGGCTTCACTGTGACTGGCAGTGACTTCCTATTGGAAGTACAACCTGCCAGTCACCAAGGCTGTCACATTGGGAGGTGTTCCCTCCCTCCGGGACGCCTTTCTGTGTGCTGCCGAGCAGATTTCCCGATTGCGCATGCGCAGTACCTACCTACCTGTCATTTGTATTACACAGGCACCAGGACCATTATTCCCTTCTATCGGCTGTTGCCAAAGAAGCCCATAGAAGCTGGCCACATGCGCAGTACAGATGTTTTTACTGTGCATGCGCCAGTCTCCCGGTGCCCGACATCATCATAGCACAGGCGCCAGGGAGTCGGGGACCGGGAGGAGAGGCAGCAGTGGTGGCGACAGGGGGAGGGGGTGCCTGTATCGTGGTACCCCTGCACCGGCTGCGGCCAAAGGCAGCCCCCCTGCCCCAAGAAGGTAGGAGCCGCCACTGACCATGAGGCACTCCAGTGTGCCACAGCACATAGTTTGGGGACTACTGGTCTAGACTGTATTGCATGACATAAGCAAGTAATGGCACTCATACACCAGCAATAAATTGCTGCAATGTCCAGTTCCCCCAATGGCTGGGTTGGGGAATTGAGAATATCAAACATGCTTAAAAATTCTGATGGGGAATCATGCAGTTTTAACATGTTTAATTTTGCCAATTCCTTGACAGATCGGCAATCATCAGTGCTGTGAGGCAGTAATGCTAAACATTACACCATCCATACTGCCATAAATCATCTGTGTAACGTGACGGGAAATAGGGGGGCACTATTCAACTAGGTTTTCTTATTGCTTTAATCACACACTGCAGTGCTGGGTTTAGCCATGTATAATTACTAAACCTGACTAAAGTGTGAAACATGACATAAAACAGCCATTTGTGTGCCCAAAAGGGTCCCTGTTTGAACATTTCTGCTTGCCAGAAATGCTGTCTCCAGCCGCTGTTTGTGCCCCCAAAAGGAGTAACAAGTTATTTGCTCCATTGCGATCCTGGTACTTAAAGCCGCCGATACAAACAATTAAATTCCCCCTAAAGACTAGTACTCTGTATTACCTTCAATGTGATGTGAGGACACAGGGTAATATCACTTCTAATTGAATGCATTTCTATTGCTCAGACAGCCTGCATGATTTTAATAGAAAATAAAACACTATTAGGTACTGTATGTGTGTTGGTGTATCACTAAAATATTTATAAATAAAAGCTGAGTAATATTCAGCTAATGTTTGCATAATACTGTAAAATAGATGTATTCTTTCTGTTTAGGTATACAAGGAGTAGTAGAAGCCTATCAGAATTGTCTCCCTAAATTACAGCTGTACGGGCCAACCAATATCGCCCCCATTATTCAAAAAGTGGCAAAATCTGCATCAGAGGAAACCCACACTACGGAAGCCATGGTAAGACATGTACAATGGGAAGGTTCCATTAAAGGTGGACTTCATTGGTACTTCCTCATCTTTGCGGGCCACCTCTTATGCCAGTTATGATAGCTGCTTTCAGAATAGCATCATAGTCCGCTCGCCATGCTTCAGGCTCGGTGGCTCGCTCTGCTCGCAACAATTGTACTAAAGGTAATAGATGGTGGCATGGACACAGGATGGTGGCGTGGACCCAGGGTAGTGGTGTGAACCAAGGGTGGTGATGTGGACCCAGGGTGGTGGTGCACAAAGATTTCTAAGTAAGTTCCGTAGCGTAAGCGGTGGTTGCAAAGATGAGGAAGTACAAATCCATTATATTGCAGACTGGGATGGAAGTGTGAGAATACAAAACGATTGTTTAGCTAGACATTACAATGCATACACATAGCCTGAGTTACATATTGGGAGGATATTCTGCATCTGCATTTTCAGTTTACCTGCTTGTTGCAATAATCGGTGATGAGGAAAGTGTTATTTCCACCAAATAAAAATGTTTTCCAATGCAACTGTTATTGGAAAATACTGTATATTTAAAAAAGCAAAGAGCAGAATATTATCACATGATAACATATGTAAATATTACACTGAAATAAATGAAATTTTACGTAAACCACATTTTGTTTGCCAGTGTGGGGACAGTTTTGAGAATGAATACCGGCATCTTACTGCTCGCTCCTCTACTGTCTGTTTCATTGGGTGGGATTATTCTGTAGAATTGACCACCCCAAAGAAGTATTTAATGTTAAAACTCAACCCCAGCTCTCAAACCATCTTGATGGCTCCCATAACAGGAACCCATGTTTGATATATAATCCCACATTGAGCACCTCTTTAATAGAAATTATGTGGTCCATCCAATAATTACCATTGATATAATGATCAGAAGACAGGCACCAGAATCCCAATACTGCTCTCAATGCAGGCATCCTGATCGTTAGCTTGGCAGTTTATCGTTAGTCCGCAGGGGGTGGTTAGGTATTAGGGATGTATCCTGATGAAAATGCCCTAGCGGCTTTGAAACGTTAATATAAGGAAATAAACATCACAGAGTGACGCTTGATTCCTGCAACACAGGGTCGTATAGAACCTCTCTTTCATTTATAACAATTTAATATTTAGTTTTATTGAGTTTTTTATTGAGTTTTTTGCCTGATATCAGTTATGCCATTGACGTATCATTATTTTTTCTATTGATATGCAGCAATACTTTATCCTTCTCATCTTAACGGATGGCGTCATCACAGACATGGCCGACACCAGGGAAGCCATCGTTCATGCCTCACATCTTCCCATGTCAGTCATCATTGTTGGTGTTGGCAATGCAGACTTTAGTGACATGCAGATGCTAGATGGAGATGACGGAATACTGCGATCACCGAAGGGAGAGCCTGTACTCCGGGACATTGTTCAGTTTGTACCATTCAGGAATTTCAAACACGTGAGTATCTGTTAGAACCTGGGCTTCATGATGTGACAGACAGAGGAGGCCATGTTTCATTTTCTGGCATTTCCAAAAATAAAAACATGCTTTGGGTCTCACTCTCTATGATTTATGAGGTATATTTGAATAATGTGCTTCATTCACTAACATGCTAAATGCTAACACTGACATATTTCATATTAGCTGATTGTAGAAAGGGGGAGATAAGTTGGTGTCTTCATGTAACTACAGTATATAAAAGCATTGTTTTAAAAAAATATATATATTTTTGAATACTTAAAATACATATAGGTGATTTGTACGGTGACTTCTGAGCATCAGATTAACCCTTTGAGTGTCAACGTTGCTGTGAGAGAGCCTCAAAATATCCGCTAAAAATGCCAGCATCGCTCACAGCAACTGTTCTTTTAGTATAAATAAATAAATACTAATACGGCCAAGTCAGTTAATAGAAGTTTAGTTAAATATTGCACCCAAAACAAGAACAGTCAATGTGATCGGCGCTGGCATTTGTAACAAATATTGTGAGGATCTCTCACAGCATCGTTGGCACTCAAAGGGTTAAGCATTTGATGGGTGTATTATATTCTGATTATGCACTTGCCATGCATTGCCATGATGCAAGTCATTGTGGAGTACAGTAAATGTATCATTTGTCTGCATGTTGGAGCAGTGGTATCAGAGTTATGTGGATTATACTGCTTCTCCACAAGTATGAATGTGCAGGTACAGTGTGTGGTACATGGCAGGGGGCCTAAAGCCTTTTTGGAATGAGGCATATTTTCTCAGAACTATGGCCACAAAAAATGATCTCATTTGACCTCCAGAAGCAGTGTACTTACTTATGAAGGTATGTGGCACTACTTATCGTTAGGCACGCCCCTAAATTGTTAATTTATTAAACATGAAGGGTAGATGAGACCAATGTCCTATATGCTACATTTTATTTCTTTACAGTGTATCTGTGATTGTTATCACCTGAAGGGTGGGCCACGCTCACCAAAACCCAGCACCTAATGCCGGCCTTAACAAATTGTGCTTGGAGTTCCAATTCTATTTCTGTACAGGAACCCATGGAGGTGGTTGTGTTCCTTGTGTAACATACTGCATTTTGATTTTCCTTAGTATTACTGTATCTCAGCAGCTAAGGGGGACATATAAATGACTTTGTTGTCTATTTACTAAGCCTTGGATGGAGATAAAGTGGATGGAGAGAAAGTATCAACCAACCAACCAGCTCCTAACTGTCATATATAACCCAGCCTGTAACATGGCAGTTAAAAACTGATTGGCTGGTAATTTATCTCTGTCCACGTTATCTCCGTCCAAGGCTTAGAACATAAACCACTTTAAGTCTAAGTTTCTTTGACCTGTCAACCACTATAAGCTGTTAGTGTGTAGCAAGACAACATATATTTTCAGCACGCACATTCGTATCTATCGAATGCAAGTGACAGATCTCACTAGATGTGGCAAATTTGCTAAGATGGAATATATATTAAAGGTGGGATGGTACCCATAGCAACCAATAAGAATCTACTTCTTATTTATTTAGCACCTTCTAGAAGATAATAGATAGTTTCTGATTGGTTGCTATGGGCATCATTCATCTTCAATAGAACTGCCATCTTAGTAAATTTCATTTCATATTTCTTTATTTGATTTTTTAAAATTTGCAGACATACAAATATACAAAACATTCACATACATGTGGTTGAATATAAACAGGTATTAAACCTACTGAGATATATCGACATTTCATTCCACCTACATATATATGACATACAACACTTTACAAACATTTAAACATTGGTGAATTAATCGTCCCGCCGCTCTCACCTACCCCCCATAACTCATGTCCAGTCCCTAGATCGATTTCTACCATACCCTGATATGCCCCCCAGATCCTTAGGCCTCCCAACTCTATCCTCAATATATACAGTATCTTCCTACATCAGAGTGAACCGCACTTAGACACCATAGTTTTCGTTCTTTAATTAATTTATCTGTCCACTACACTGTGCGTGTTTTCGTGACTATATTTTTAGTTAGAAATTATTATGTTAAAGATTGTTATAGGTGACAAAAATTTATATAAGTGAAAAAAACAGGATGAATCCTGAATATTGCATATTTTTAATTTTTTTTTTTTTTTTTTTTTTTATTGCTGACCTCGGCGTGAATATCTTAGTTTTAATTTACTAATATGCCACTCGTGCTTTCATTGTTAAATTGCAATGTATAATATAAACTTTTATCTTGGAGTACGTTAATCTTAAATTGTCTAATTTATTCTATATATCATTATCCAGTAATCTTTTTAAAGTAAGGGGAGTAATACCATTTCTCCCAGGTTAAGTGAAATTTCCCTATATTATTTCTAGAGATAGAAACCTCTTTCTCGTGCTCAAAAGTGAGATTCACAATATTGACCCATTCTATACTATTTGGTGTTTTGGCTGCCATCCAAGATCTTGCAATACAGGTTTTGGCGATTGAGCCTAGGATGATGGCAAGCTGCCTTTCATCTGCCGATAGCCCTGATCTAGACCATACTCCTAGTAATAAAGCCTTCGGACCTATTTCACTGTGGGGAATACCAATATCAATCATTATACCCGCAATGCCATCCCAAAATTTTTGCAGGAATTTACATTGCCATATCAAATGCCAAAAGTCGCACCCCAATTCCCTGCATTTAGGACATGAATCGACTTTGTCCCTTGCAAATCTCTTAATTCTGGCTGGCGATAGGTATGTACGATGTAATATATTAAATTGGATCTGCTGGGTCCTAAGTGAAGAGGTAGCCACATTGGGTATACCGAGTGCATGCTCCCACTCATCGGTAGTTATATCAGGGATTTCCCTAGTCCACTTTGTCATAAGTTCATGCAGGCCAGTGTTGGGGATCAGGGATGAGATATACTTATAGCATTTGGAAACTCCCTTAGATGGACCCATTTTCCTAAGAAATATTTTAATAGGGTGGTCTTTTATGCTTCGGGAGGATAGTAACAAATATTCATCGGTAGCACCTCTCAGTTGCAGATAGCGAAAGAACATACTATTTGGTATTTCGAACTCAATCTGCAACTGAGCAAATGTCTTAACCCCGTCCTGCACAACTACATGGCCCAGATTTGTTATTCCAAAGTGTGACCAGGCTGACATACCCTGATGTTTTTTAAGTGTTTTAAAAGTACTTAGGGAAAGGAGATTTGTTTCAGGGTCGATGTCCATATAACCTATTTCCCTAGTGATCCATTTCCAAATTTTAATTGCTTGATTCAATATCGGGGGGTATTTCTTAGAGCATGTATTCATCAATATTGCTTGTAAAGGGGAGAAACCCGGGAGGGTTTTATTAATTAGGTGTAATAATTCTGCAGATTGACATGGGTCTTTAACCCAATCTCTGAGGTGTACCAACTGCGTTGCTAAATAGTACCATTTGAAGTTTGGGAGGGCAAGCCCTCCAAGTTCTCTTGATCTCACCAGTGTAGTTATTTTTACCCTTGGAGTTTTATTTCTCCATATAAAGGAGGTTATTATCCCATTGATTTTCCTAAATACCCTATCTGGGACATATACAGGGGAATGTTGAAGGAGATAAAGAAGCTTTGGGAGAACCATCATTTTTACAAGGTTTACCCTTCCCAAAACTGTTAATGGCAGTTTTAGCCAGCTCTTACATTTAGATCTAATAGAGTCAATCACTGGTGCAATGTTATACTTTACAAACTCAGATGTATCTCCAGTTATCACTACACCCAGATAATCGAACCTTTCAACATAAGGTATTTCTATGGCCCCATGGAGTTCATCCCTCATCTCGGTGGTCGCTGCATCGATCAACAGATGTGATTTACTACTGTTAATTGTTAATCCTGAGTATTGACCAAACTCATAAAGAGTTTCCAACACTTTCGGAAGATCATTTTTATAATCCATCATTCCCACAAGTAGATCATCCGCGTATAGCGAGACAAGGCCACTCCCCCCCCCTCCCCAGTCCGCTCAAGCCCAGAGTGTTTCTCAGCCTACATGCCAATGGCTCTATGGCCAATGCAAAGAGCGTTGGGGAGAGGGGGCAGCCCTGCCTCGTGCCGCGATATATTGGGAATGAATCTGAGACAGCGCCGTTAATAGTGACCCTTGCAGATGGTTGCTGATAAATCAGCAAAACCCTTTTGACAAAACAAGGTCCAAATCCTAATACCTCAAGAGTGGCCTTCAGATATGGCCACTCCAGAGAATCAAATGCCTTGTTTGTGTCAAAAGAGGCCAAGACAGTCTCCAAACCCCTAATTTTCCCCGCCTGTAAATAGGAAAAAACTCTACGAACATTTATGGCAGTTGATTTCCCTCTCCTAAATCCCGTCTGATCTATATGGACGATTTTATCAATTACCCCACTGAGCCTTGTAGCCAGAATTGATGCGTATACCTTGGCATCTACTGTAAGCAACGAAATCGGTCTATAAGAGTCTGCCCTTAATGGGTCTTTGCCCTTTTTAAGAATAACTGTAATAATTGCCTCGGTCATGGATTGAGAGAGTTGACCCTCTCTTTCCATTCCTTGAAAAAAATAAAGAAGCCTACTGGCCAAGGTATCGCTAAACAACTTATATATTTCAATTGGTAACCCATCAATACCCGAGGCTTTACCAGATGCCATATTTCTTATCGCCCCTTCCACCTCTCCCAGCGTAAATGGTAAGTCCAGAGCTTCCCTATCTTGAGAGGACAGGACAGGCAAATCAACAGTCCCCAGGTAATTCAAACTATTACCAAACTCAGGTGTCAATTTAGACTTATAGATTTCCCTGTAGTGGTCCACGAACACCTCCATAATTTTCGGGGTTTCACCAACTATTTCCCCTTGAGATGAGCAAATTTTAGTAATTATCCTGGTAGGATCCTCAGTTTTTGCCATGTAGGCCATCAGTTTGCCAGCCCTGTCCGCATTTAGATACTTTTTATGCGAGTCTTTCAGTAACCTGAGCCTAACTAAGTCCTGTAAATGTGTGGTCCAGGCGGATTGTGCCAGCAACCACTCCTGTTTTGCAAGATCTTTCTGGTCCCTAATATATATTTGTTCTTGTACGACCATTATATTTTCTAATTTTAGGGCTTTTTCCTGTAGCAAAGTTCTAGCATATTTTATGTTTTTAATCAAAGTACCCCGCAGGAACGCCTTAAAAGTTTCCCAGACAGTATTTACTTTTGCCGACTCAATATTAAAACCAAAAAATCCCTCCATTTCAGCCCTGAGTTCATACGTATTATCCAATTGTGTTAGCCACATTGGTTGGAGCTTCCAATACCGAAATCCCATGGTAAATTCTAAGTCAAGGACCATTACCAATGGAGAATGATCTGAAATGCCCCTTGAATGGTACTCGATTTTGGATATTTTATTCACTAAGGTCCTAGAAGTAAAGATCATATCTATGCGTGAAAAGTTATTGTGGGAGGAAGAATAGCATGAATATTGACGCTGACTAGGGAATTTCTCTCGCCACACCTCATGCCATCCTAAGTTGGCAGTAAATCTGGCAAGAGAACTCTCTCCCACAGGAGTACTCTTCCTAGGATTCCAAATGTCAAGACCATAGTTCATAACTGCATTGAAATCCCCAAGGCAAATAAAAGGGATATCCGGCCTTGCGGTAATAAACTCCAAGGCTGCTCTAATAATATCAAACCCAAAGGGAGGTGGAATATACACAGATAATATCACAATTCTAATAGTTCCCAATATGCCCTCCAAGAAGACAAAACGGCCCATCGGGTCAATCTGATCCGCTATGTGTTCATACACCACTGATTTCTTTACCAATATTGCTACTCCTCTGGAGGCTGACGAAAAGGGAGCCTGGAAGATTTGAGAAATCCAAGGTCGTTTCAGTGAACGCCCCTTCTCTATCGTTAGATGCGTCTCCTGTAAACAGATTACGTCAGCCTCCAGAGATTTACAATATTTAAGTACCAAGGCCCGCTTCACCCTATCATTAAGCCCTCGGACATTCCATGTCACAATTTTAGCCATAGAGATGGATTACCACTGGGATCAACTTTATAATAGTAATATAGCAATACATAGTATTTTATATAACGGGCATATAGGAGACCATAAAAATGGGTTACCACTAGGATCAACATTATAATAGTAATATAGGAGTATCAGAGTAAGTGATATAGCGGGCATATAAAAGTCGAAAAATAATATAACAATTTCACCAATAGACCAAACAGAAAAACAAACAACAAATAACATATACCCCTTACCCTCCCCCCACCCTGTATAACCTCCCCTGTAAGGCATACCTAAGGCCAAACCCCCCATTTACTACTACTCCCTTTTTCTTACACTTGGGGAACTATTACTAAATAACCACATCAAGCACGGTGGGAGCTCCGACACATCATTTCAGAATTGTTTTTCAAATCATTATTCCCACGTTCCACTTCCCATCCATCAAATGCATAAATACACCAGTACTTTAGCCGTAGCAAAACACCAGAAAAAGTTAGTGAATACACTGTAGAAAAAAGAAAAAAAAAGAAAATTTGCTACTGTATGCTCGTCTTGCCTGGATAGTACTTATCCAGCCAAGTACCTGCATCACCAGCTGATGAAAAAAAAATTGTCTCTCCATTAGCCACTACTCAAAGTTTTGAGGGGTATTGCATCGAATATTTTAAATCTATTTCTCTTAAACGAGCTTTAACAGAGCGGAATTTTGCCCTGTCTCTTTGGACGTCTTGAGGAAGGTCTGGGAAGATAGAAATCTTGGCCCCTTTATAGCCAAAGTCCGTTTTTGTCCTTGTAAGTTTTAATACTTGGTCCCGGTCCCTAAAGTGCAAAAATCTGGCTATGAGAGTGCGTGGTGGTCCACCAGGGATTGAGGGGCGAGCAGGAATTCGATGTGCCCTCTCGATAGTAAATTGAGCAGAGAAATTGTCTTTTCCAAATTCTTGCAGCAACCTTGTTTCTATAAATTTTTCGGGTTCGCGGCCCTCAACTCTCTCTTCCAGACCTACAATACGGACATTATTTCGACGAGAGCGACCCTCCAGGTCTATAGCCTTGAAGCGTAGATCAGCTATTTGTGCAGACATTTCCTTGACCTGGGCCCGTAATGGAGCCACTATATCTTCTATGTCTGAAGTACGTTTCTCAAGCTCCACTACCCTATCCCTGGTTTTTTGAGCAACGTCCCTAATCAGCATTATGTCGGATTGAACTTTGCTCAGTTGTTCTAAAAGTCGAGTTTCGCATTTACTGACAGCTTCCAAGACTTGCTGCAGAGTAACCTCAGGGACAGGCGGCTGTGGTAGGGATTTGGAGGGGGTAGTTTGTGGTGTGGTAGGTTGAGAGGGGTTTGAGCGGGCATATTTTTCTAGCCTGGTGGCAGCCGAGCTGCTTGCTGATTTAGGCATGGTATTTTCTCCACTGGTTACACCTGATCGATGCAGCTAATTAAGAAGTCTCTCAATCCTTATAGGGACCAGTCACAATATTGACCGCTGGCATATAGGGCCAAGTTTTAGTAGTAAAGAAGTGATATAAGACAGCCACCTATCAGGCGTGTATCCGATATTTTTAGCACATAAAGAGATAAGGAAAAACCCCTTCAAACAACGGGGGACTCGATCTTCCACCAACCGCCTACAATATCTGCACAGTTCTCCAGATACCCCGGTCTACCACACAGTAATCGGCACCAACCGCGCTGTATACTTGAGTGTATTTTTGAAGTCACAAAGTCTGTTAAGCCCAAAGTCTCTCTCACA
This sequence comes from Crinia signifera, assembly GCF_055691185.1. Classification (NCBI taxonomy): domain Eukaryota; kingdom Metazoa; phylum Chordata; class Amphibia; order Anura; family Myobatrachidae; genus Crinia; species Crinia signifera. The sequence goes on from NC_139221.1 coordinate 227,642,562, forward strand.
GACCAGAGCACGATGACCTGGGGTTGTGCAGAGGAATTACACCATTATATGGCTACCACCAGCAGCCGCTCGGGCAGGTGAAACTTTCTGCCAAAATGATGTCATCAGTACATATGAGCCGGCTCTCTCACAGCCTGAACTCACCCAGGGATAATATACTGGTAAGGTACCTTCAATATGCTGGCCGCTGGTATCTGTATATTTTGCAGAATGCCTTTTATCGGTGACAGAGTTGTATGTGAGCGGGCTCTCTCACAACCCAAGCTCACGCGGCCGCCGCTGGTCACCCCTCGCTCGGTCCTCTCACAGCCGCCACGAGAGACACACCAGAGGAGGCTGCTGCTGCTGACGACAACCGGCAGGCGGTTTCCTTTTGTCGGTGGCGGTGTTATGTGTTAGCGGGCTCTCTCACAACCCAAACTCAGGCGGCCGCCGCTGGTCACCCCTCGCCCGGTCCTCTCACAGCCGACACGAGAGACGCACCAAAGGAGGCTGCTGGTGCTGCTGGTGACGACAGCCGGCAGGCGATTTCCGGTAGTGCACCTCCGATCCACGTCCCCAGCAACAGCTCACACAGCACGGCAGTTCCCGCCTCGATTCAGAATGGAGCCGTAGTCATATCATTCAGCTACGCCGGTTCAGTGATCTCAATCCCGGCACAGGTACCATCAGGCAATCACACATTCATATATTTCATGTCGGGCTGGATGAAGGGTTTTTTAGCGGGGATGGTAGGGGATTAGCGTGGAGTGGTCGGAGCCATGCCGGAGCTCCCACTTGCGTGACTTCACTCACGTGCTGCCGTGGTTACGCCCCCCTCCCCCCGCCATCTTAGTAAATTTACCCTGATGTGTCATCACATTGTCGTCCTTCTAATGCACACAGCTGTACATATGTCATTACATTTATTTCCAGACGTAGACAGAAATTTAAAATCAGCACTGTGGACAGAGCTTCAGTCAAACAGCGACTTCCCTTTGAACAGACCCATTAACTGCATTGCAAAAGTAAAGAGGAACATATACCAAGATATCTGAGTATCTGACAGCTGTTATTTCTGTCGACCAGTTGTCCTAGGGTGCAGGCAATTACCAAGGTGTATATATGTATATATATATATACCTTGGTACGAGAAAAATTGCTGCGGTAAATTGTGCACATTTAGGTAAGGTTTCCAAAGTCACCTCAACTCCAGGTATGTCCCGTTCTTTTTTGGGTCCAAAAAGATGTGGTGTGTCCTGATATCAGGTTAAGTGTAGTATCTCTCCACTTTACTTCCTCCAATCAGGGTGGGGACTCGGGAGGATGGCATTGCAAAAGTGTCAGAAGTCTTTACTATAAGACATAGATTAAATGGTCATTTAATGAGGCCTGCAACATTTTCCCTCATAATCATTTATTCTAAACATATTAGATTGTGAAGCCTTCTCTAAATGTATTGCGTTTCAGAGACAAGCTGTGGAAAATCAATGTGTGTTATCCATAATCCAATGTCTGCTGTTTGTGTGCAGATAATATCTCCCTGGGGTATTTCCAGGCAATAAGTTGATGGCATTGCTAGCAGTGAAACTGGCCATCACATTTCATTCAATGAGCTCAACCTTTAGGAGTCATGAAGCCAAAAGTAATAGCCTGCTGGATTTGGAAGGTGTTGAGATTTTCTCGATTTATCTGTAAAAATGTAAAGCATCATTTTTTTTTTCTAAACAAAACCAACCTGGTTTTAAAAATAAGAATGTTCTGGCTTACATATGAAAATATAGCTATGCTTTATAATTCTGTAAAATAATATTCTGTATGCTAGGTTCTACAACTTTGTGGAAAAACAATATTTCTTCAGCTTGTTTAACATACTACAGTCCCTATAGAGAGCTACGGAATAGTGGTAGACTGCAAAAATAGAGGTGCCACAGGAGAAATCAGTGACTTCTCTGGTAAACTGAGAGAAATGGAGATAGATTGGTAATTTGGGAGAAGCGTTTTTTTTATACTGCTTTGTAAATAGGCCAATTTGAGTTGAGTTATTCTTGACTGGATTACTAGTTCTGTGAAGTGGTCTGTGGACAAATTACCACAGGACTCTGGAGAGCTACATATGTGTGACTTTATCACTGCAATCACAATAAACAATGGCTGCAACCGAACCTCCGGTATAACAAAATGTCTTATGTAACAAACTGGTGTGACAAGTATATAGCAATGTTGCAATCCCCATAGAGCACACATCTACAAGTTGTTGGCTGCTGGCTTTAGGAGCAGGTACTCACACTAAGCTGCTGTGTCTTATACGCTGTGTCCTTTCTGCTGGCTGATAGCATAGCTACTCGGGCTGTATTCAGATAGTAGCACACTCTACAGGAGGCAATCAGGTGTATGATGACTGCTGTTTGTGCTGCTGGCACTGTTGGTGCTGTGTTTTCCCCAGAGCTCCTAGACGATAACCGCTGGCTGTTTTCTTGTTAGAGCTGTGTAGCCTCTACAGCCCGTGTGCTGCTTATGTGTGCCAAGGACTTCCACATTCAACACAGTGGCAGAGTAGCTTTGTGACAGTATACACGAGTCTTGAGTATTATATTATAGGAGTCAGCGAACTGTATGTGTGCTGCCGCAGCGGACGCCATCGCAATTTGAACAGCTTGCACCCACTAGAAACAGAGGATGTGGATCAAAGGATCAACAGTGTCTAGTCAATAGGACGATGCCAAAAGGTCGACATTCACTAGATCAACATTGACAAATGGTCAACATGCACTAGGTTGATATTGACAAAAGATCGACACCCAAAAATAAACTGCTCTGTATTTTTTTTTTAAAAAGGGGCTAATTGTCTGGTACTTTATCTCAATCCACTTCTCTCCCCAAGGCTTAAGGCCCCCATACATTATGCTATTTGGGCCCGATTTCATCCGATTACTGTGCATCTGGACGAGAAATCAGCCCAAATAGCATGTGTGTGACATCCGATCCGATGTGTATTCCATGCGCATCAGATTGGAAATCATATGTGCTGTACTGTACATAAGATGTCCGGGTCAGACCCCTCCCAGTGGCAGGGATCAAGGCTCGCATGCTATACATCACATGCAGAAGTTACGCATGCGATGTATTGCATGTGATCCTGGCACCAGTCACGGGCAAATCAAGGGGGATTGGATGCAACTTCTCTGAGGGGAGAAATTGCATAATGTGTGGGGGCTATTATTACATAGACACTTTTAAGAGTGGCCTCTCCTCTCTACCTGCTACCGCCATACTGCTTATGCCCAGAACTAAAAAAAAATGGCGCTGCGGTTATTTTATTCAGTAATTTCGGCAGCGCTGCTGCCTTCATCGCGGGACTCCAGAGCATTACACAATGGGTGCAGTATGCGCAGTGTGGGCCCCCTGGGACTGCACACATTGCACCCATTATAAATATGCCACTGCCTACACCTATTTCTATACATCAGTACTTAAATGTAGATTTATCAAGCCTTCTAAATAGTAGAACTTGCCCATAGCAAACAATCAGCTTCTTACCTTTTTTTTTCATTTTTATTGAGAATGTACATGATACACGCTAGCTAGAGGCTGATAAATTGTTTGGGACAACTTCGCCATAATCCAACTTCTTCACTCTTAAAGAGGGCTGATACAGTATTTATATAACCCCCATAATACCAGAAGAATGAATGATTCTCATGTATTTATCTCCTGCAGGCATCTCCAGCTGCTCTTGCAAAAAGTGTCCTGGCTGAAGTTCCAAACCAAGTGGTGGACTATTATAATGGTAAAGGGATCAAACCAAAATGTTCGTCGGAGTACGAGTCTTCCAGAACACTAGGACCTTGAACTTCTCTGCACACTTTTACAAAGTCTCAAAATAACAATAATAATCATTCATAACATATATATAGCACGTTTTAGTGATTTTTAACTTACCCATATGTTACTTTCTTGCATGTATAACTTGAGGCTTGGGTCTGAATATCAGTCATATTGTTAAAGACTTTTTATGGGAACAAAAAAAAAATATTACAGCATGTCGTCTTGAAAGAGTTAACTGGTTCTGTTTTTTATACAGATTTGTTGAGATTTTGCTAAATTTCTTATCATATTTACACTTTAAAACATTTTGGAATATATATTGAAAGTTCATAGCCAACTACTGTACTTGGTTTTATCTGATGGAACCAAAACAGAAAAATGTTTTTTGATCTTTTTAGATGGCCGGTGCATGGTCCTGGAATTTTGCATGTGTGGAAAAAATTCCAGTTTTATAGTGACTAGTAAGTAACCTCTTGATACAAGCGGCCTACTTAAAATTTTGTAGACAATTAACAAATAAAAACTGGGGAATTTTGGTTTTGGAGCTTTGGAAAAAGCAAGTCGTGACATTCTAGATTTTCAAGAGATTATACCCATAATAATGTTACTTAATGAGATTCATATTTTATCTATTAAACAATTATAATATCTAAGGTGTATTTAATTACATACACTACTTCCATATAAGACAAAAAAAATCAGTAATTGGCATGTTGGAAAACCCACATTGGTATACATAATAATCTAGATAACATACCAAGGAATAAGAAATATAACGAATGTATTCTTTGGAGGCTATGACCATAAAATTTGCAAATACCTTTTAAGTGTCTTATGGCATCAAGTGACACTGTAATAAGAGCTGCAGCTGTTTGTAAGGGGAACCCTTACACCCCATGTAGACCCAGGCTGTGACCCCTTCTTCCTACAATCTGTAGAAGGCCCTGTCTGTCATTGGGTTGATAAATGGCAGTAGGGTTCCCAAGGGCTGCCGCTAGCTGTTACCTTGTCAGAATTAGTAGTGATGCAGGAATTAACGGATGCCTCTCCTGTAGATACAAGTGCAGGAAAGAAAGGGAAGAGTAGTGGAGAGGGAATGGCAAGTAAGTCGAAGAAAATGTTGTGCATTTAATGAGTGCAATGAATGCAGATAAACCTTTAGTTCCCTTAAATAATTATAATTCAATAATTTTCTAAAGTCCTATAAAATGATTTGCTCCAAAACATACAGATAAGTAGAGGAATAACGAAAAGAAAAAAAAACGTTTTTTTTTTTTTTTTGCTTTTCCAGTAGCTTGAATGTAAATTGTAAGCAAGTGTGTTGGCAAACTCTTTATTGTACTGATAAAGGACTAGGGCTGAGTTACGGGAATATAAGTGAAAAATAAGTGAAAATGGCTTTACTAGTACAAACATGCCTTTGATAGTTACTAAAGTGCTGGTTTGTAGAAGTGGAGAGGTGGCCCATATATACTATCTATTATCTTTTAGGTAGCTAGGTGCTGGATAAACAATAAGTGGAATCCAATTGGTTGCTATGGGCAACATCAAAATATATCCCTATAACTTTCATTTTTAGTGAACAACAAATATACAATTATATATTTTATTGTTGACATTATTATTATTATTATTATTATTGTTATTATTAATCCTCTGGGTACTATTATTATCTATATTTTTACTAGCTGGTGATATGCATAGTTACTTGTATGTCACCTGATCATTTCAGCCTTGTAGATCAATACAACTAAATTTGACATACTTCATGAAGGGCCGTGCATGCAGCAATTGTTCTGGAAACATGCACGCTTTTCTACGAGATAGACACTGAAAGCAACTGCTCCCAAATATGTGATTTTTAATGGCACATATTTTTGACATTGATATTTTTTTCCTATATGGAGTATACCATGCCATGGAATGTATTTACATGAAATCTCTAGACTTGCTTTATACCCACCACCAAAATCTCCCCCTGCATATTTTTGTACATGCACCTGAAAGAGTATAATGTTGTATGTAATACAACTTAGCAGAGCTGTTATTATCAGTATGTGGCTAGATAGATCTACCGTACCAAGAGGTGAATTGTGACTATGCAAACTGACAGTTATACGCAGAGTTTCCAAATGTAAGCTGTATAATATTGGGGATGATGTATTAAGCCTGATGAAGTGGAGATAAAGTGGAAGTTGATAAATCACCAGCCAATCAACTCCCAACTGTCATTTTCAAACACAGTTGATTGGCTGATTTCTTTCCACTCTATCTCTTCACCAGGCTTAACCCTTTGAGGTCCGCACCACAAAAAAAAAAGGAAAAAAATATTCTTTGAATTTTTTATTCACTGAGGACAACCAACATCAATCAATATTTTTTTTTTAATGAGACCCCACAGTTTTTGAGATATAGGCCTCTACCAAACGGTTGAGAAATCCGTTTATTATAAACTTTATTTTTTTTTTGGTGTGGACCTCAAATGGTTAATATATCTGATCCATTGTCAGAGAAAGGTGTCATAATTGAACATTCCATCTATGTATTCTGACAAAATAATCATTAAAAATGATACATTATAAGCGTGTATAGCTCGGGTCACGAGTGACATCCATGGTGACGACTCTGTGGTTGGTGGACATTGTGTGATCACTGTTCTCCCTCTGTTTCCTTATTATTGTACTGAACATTGCGTTATTTGGAAATAACTTAAAGCACATTGTAGCAACTAGGCCATTGTATTATATGATTATCAATTGACCTTCAGCACAAGACAAATATGTAAAGCACAGGATGAAGATGTCAGTAGCCTGAAATGCTTGTTTACTGCTGTTTTATAAGAAATCTTTAAAGATAGATTTATATTGTAAATATTGAAGATTTTCTGCTTGGTTGATATGCTCTAGAGACCATGCTACAAAGCAATGACCAATAGTCTAGTTATGTCATTACTTTAAGCAATGCATTGTTTCTTTTTTTATCCTTAGACACAGAGCTGAAATTCATCATGTCTACATGAGTATGTCAACATGGTTGAAATGTTGACATTGAACATGTTGAGAATGTTCATTAAGTTGACATTGACCATGACAACACTGTTAGCATGTCTACATTATAGTGTTTTTATGCTTTTATCCCTAACAGCAAACTAGACTACTCTTGCAACAAACCTAGCACTAACCCAAACTCTTCATGACATTTTTAATGTGGACATTTTGCAGTTGTTGACATTAATGATGTTAACCATATCGGCATCATCAATGTCATCCTTCTGCTGTTGACATTGTGAATATGGACATGCTGAATGCATTGCATTTCTCCTGGAACCGTTATTTAGAATGTACATTGCAGCCAAACTATGACCTTTACCTACACAGGAATACATGGCATACATCTTCATGAGGAAACCTTTTATACAGTACACCAGTAACAATTAGTATAATCAAACACACAGGGGGCTTGGGACACCTGCAGATGCCACATGCCCTACCAGGAACTTAAGCTGTGAAATACTATATACCTGGATATAAAATAGTTTTTAGTATAACAATGTCTCAATATATCAATGTGCAGAAATACAATACTTTTTTTTCCCTACCATATTACCCAGATTAAGGCATTGCATACCTCCCAACAAATGGTTTCTCTAAAAGGGAAAGAGACTTTGGGGAGTGGCACGTGGCCTTGTGTGAAAGGGACTGGCATTGCAGCACATCCCCCATTTGCCTCATCCTCTGGGCGGGCTCAGCAGACCCAGAGCTGCTATGTTACCCTTGGCTCACCTTCCTGCACGCTTTAGATGCCCTAAGCACGTACATGTGATCTATTTAGAATCAAACCTGCTGCTCTTCTGTGCAGAGCAGCATAATGCAAATCTCCCACAACCCTGTCTATAGAACTCTACTTTACCATGGGAGAGACTGCGTCCTAAAGCAGGACACAGTCCTAAAGCAGGGGGTATGGTACTGTAAGATACTATGGGACTTTTCATTACTGCTAATATAGCTTCTTTATAGTTTTAGTATGTCTTTATAATTAAAGGGCTGCCTAATATTAACCTAACTCCTAAAGGAGCCTCCTCACTCTTCAGATGGTAAGGATCGGCAGGTTGTGCAGCTTCCGGTGCATGTTTTTCCCACATTAGGGCTCTTGTGGACCACTCCAGTAGATAAGTATCCTCGCCTGCAACTAGCAGTGACTTACATACAGTACTTATCTAGAGGAGGCCAATAGGCCCTCAATAATGAATAAACCTTTATAAGACGCATTCTATAAGAGTAGAGGAATCTGAAAATGTTATTTAAATTTAGTTTTGGACCATGCAACAAGGATTATAGTTTATATTATAGTTTATATTGTGGGGGTAATATATAGTTTTGACCCTATATTTTGCAATTATTCTATATTCTCTTCAGATGTCATCAATTTGAAATGTTGTAATATTGAGTGCAAATATTCAGCGCATACAAATGCCTACATTAGGTGTATGAAAGTGAGGAGTTTGGGGGGGGGGGGGCAGGGGGTGGTGTTGGGGGAGAGTTTAGCTGAACCACCCCATGCTATACTCATCAGCATACTAAGAGGGAAGCTTGTAGCAAAAAATGGGGGTCTAAGTTTTAAGTACAGTATATGGACATCGGACCACAAGGCAGATTCAGACCCGTTTGTTAGGTGATTGTGCGCATGCACCAGCCCCAGGAGCAAACTCATAGAGCCGTTCAATCTCGCTAGGGAGGGCCAGGGGCGGGCAGGGGGCGGCAGCAGGGGAACTCCCAGCCTTTTATGGGCATCCCTAAACAAACACTGGACATTCCCCTGAGAACGCAGTGATGATGCCTGCTCAGGGTGGGCATCTGACGTCACATGACATCAGCGCCTGCCCCGAATTGGGCGGATAGCGGCCGGAATAAAAGTCGCTCTAGACTGCCTATTATTACCGTAGGGGAGAAATATCATTCAATGGTCAGCAACCGTCTAATGATTTCTCCCCGTTTGGTCGCATGTGAGGGGATTAGTTCGCGTACACATCCCCTTGCATACTAGCGAGGGGATTTGGGTGCCAGGGTGGGGCGGGCATTCGGCCAAGCGGCATTTAACGATAGGCTGTGATTAAACACAGTCCAGCAAACAGGTCTGAATCAGGCCCAACATTTCTAAAGGCAAATTAAAGTAACATTTCCATTTCTCCTCTTATAGAATGTCCACGGAAGCGATGTATATACGGGCTGGCGATGCCTCGCTTCACTCACTCTGCCTTCATGTCAGCATCCTTTCTACAAGTATTGATGTCAGTTGCTGGATTTCAGTACCGGGTATTCCTTAATGACATCCAGCATTGTACATCAGCTGTAGCTCACTAATGTGTCTGCTAAAGGCCTCATTTTCTGGGTGGGTTCCTGTAGCAGCACCTTCATAGTCCCTTGCCCACTAATCAATTCCCTTTTTTATTTTTACCTCTGAACAACAGTAATATATTATTTGCACTCATTCTGTGCTTACGGAATGGAACGGACAACAGTCATTCCTACCACTACATGGAGGTAAATAATAAAGGCCCTTATTCTGGTCGGTGCGGATATATCCGCGTGCGTTCGGGCCGCCGATGTTTTGTGTCTGCGCATGTGCAGAGGCGTCTCTGCGCATGTGCGAGCAGGGCGTACGGCCAAATCCCTCATGATATGTGAACACTCCGAACAGGGGGTGGAGAGGGGCGTGAAGGGCTATTTGGGCTCATTACCATATGCATACACCCCGCGTTTCATGGGCGTTCCCATGCAAATGCTGGGCGTACGTATGGTAATGCGGCCGTGACGCACGTGTAGGGGGAGGACATATGACATCGCCGGATGTCAGCTGCCCGCCCAGATCCCTGCTTTTGCACGGAAAAATGTCTGTGTGGTCTGAGGTTGCGGGAGCTGGTGGAGCACTCGGTCCTGCATTCGATGGTCTGCGACCATCGAATGATGTGGGAGGTTCCCTTAGATGGAGGAGGCGTATTCCGTGTAAAATACACGTGCGGTCCGTTCGGCCAGCTTCTTACCGCGTACGGACGGAGGTGGCGATCCGTATGGAAGGCGGGGTTTCGCACGCACGGTCCTGGCCACATAATAAGGCCCAAAGTGAGTATACATTCCAGGAATGGGGCTATCACCTTCCATATCTTTAGAGACTTACAATCTGTCAGCCAGCGCTAGGTGTATCATTATGTGTGATGACAGTATAACTGTACATAGCTATTTGTGTTTTGGATTTCCTATACTTTGGCATGCTGACTTTGTATGTGTCATTAATATTGCACTATTCAGGCTTTTTCTACTCTATTGCTGCAGATTTTACTAAGTTCATTGTAGAATGATTCCTAGTAGTGAACTATGCAGAGGACGAGCTGAGGACTGACAATAATGGGTACGGATCTGCAAGCACTTTTCTATGTGTAGAGAATGAGATGCATCTGGAACTAATGGCTGTGTTACCGACTGGTCACCAAACCTTGTGATACAAGAGTAGAGTACAGTAGTTTCTATATCTATGTGATCCTAATGCTAGGCAATGAGTTGTTTGTACTGTATGAAACCTCCACTATTTATGTATTCCCTGAAAGTGATAGCAATGTTTAACGTTTGCTATACATTGATTCTTCTTTTTCTTTCAGGATATGTGATACAGATACAGTAGCTAAGTTCAGCTTTGTCGCAATGCATAGCTAGCGCGGCACATGTGCCTGTAAATGAATCATGCAGCATGCTGCAATGTGTATGCCCATACGTACACATTGCGGCAAAACTGAGCATAGCTATGTACTGTATATATATATATATATATATATATATATATATATAAACATGTTATGAAGTCATCAGAAGAGTAAGGTGGTGCTAATACAGGGTATGTTTTATGTTAATAGCTAATTAGTGAATTCAGTTAACTATATTATTTTAAAGTTAGATTGGTCTTCAAATAAATAAATTGCAAAGGCTTAGTGTACACTCACATTAGTGACTTATTTATAGTCATATGCTGATGCAATTGTTTAAGAACAGATGTGTGGTTCCCCTATTTAAATCTTGGACTGTGCTGTATTTCCATTTCTGGAGCCACCGCTGGTTGTGTCTGTGACTTTATGCTAAAGCTACGGTAGTGTAAAGCTGGTCATACACTACATCGAAGTATTGCCCCTATGTATGGCCATCTAACCCTCCTTGAGCATTGCATGCGGTCATTTCACATGTGATATATCCAGGGCTATTTTTGTGCAGGCTCCAGCAGGAACTGTGACCCTTATTCTAGTTCACTCTTTCTGACAAAATATTTCTTAGATGGACAAAACCATGTGCACTGCAGGTGAGGCAGGTGTAAAACCCCACCCAAATCTAATTATCTCTGCACAAGTAACACCTGCCTCACCTGCAGTGCACATGGTTTTGTCCATCTGAGGAATATTTTGTCAGAAAGAATGAACTAGAATAAGGGCCACAGTTCCTGCTGGAGCCTGCACAAAAATAGCCCTGGATATATCGCATGCCACCCCACTCCACACCGCTGGGAGGGGGTCCAAGTTGAAGGTCGGACCTACATGCTGGTCATACTCCGACTCCGGTCCGAAGGGACTGTTCATCGGACCTGATGGGATGTCAAACACACACGATTTGGGTCAATTTCCCTTAGATGCTACTATCTGACCATTGCCACTTCCTCCTGCTACATGCTAGGTGCAGCTTGCAAGGCAAAACCATGCCTTGTAAGTGATTGCTCCTTTAAACAAATGTCCGAGCTCAGCCAGTATCCCCTACTGCCGACTAACTCGGGTGGCATTACAGTTGATCTAAAAAGTGTTTTTTTTTGGCAAGGTCCACAACGTTTCCATAAGGAGTATTAATGCATAGTTTTGGCACCACCTTTATTTGAATCTATTGAGTATACTGTACAACTAGTAGAATTTTAGTTTAATTTCTCCTCTAAATCTTGTACCTACAACAATGGGAATACGTTTCATTTATCCCATTCTCTGATTTGTTTTGTTTTTAAGTTGTTGTTTTTTTAACTACAGTCAATCTTAGAACTTGTACATATTTATATGTATATATTTAATAGCATTGAAAAAGCAATACATTTTTATTGTGAAAAAGCAGTCTTAAACGTCAGGGCATGTTGAGTTTTCTATCTACCATGCACCTAGGTGGCGCTATGAGGTTGATTCTGAGTCACACTCAGAGTAGCTGTAGTTGCTGGATGCTGCAGAAGCCTGATTTACTACTTTTTGCTCATATGATTATCTCTATGACTAATGCAGAGAAACAGGCAAACAGAAAACTGGTGTCCCTGTAACCAGTTATCAGTAGTATCTGCACTTGCACAGTCCCATGTTAGATGCCAGCTATCCATTAGAAATAGTCTTCCCTTTCCCATACACATGGCTCAGATTGCACAAATCTTTTGTTACACATCGTGGGCCAAATGTATTAAGGTGTGAGAATCAGAAAGTGAGAGATTTTGGGAGAGTTTTCCTATTATTTTAATCCAAGCCAATCATATACACTGAAAAACCAGGTTGATTTTGCAATTTCAATGACCGAAGCTTTAGAAAAACTCCCAAAATCTCTCACTCACTGATTCTCACACTTTAGGGGAAATTTAATAGGATGAGAGATTCAGAAATTGAGAGATTTGGTAAGAAATCTGTTTTTTTAAGGCGGGAATCATTTACGCTGCAAAACCAGTTTGATTTTGCAGTGTAAATGATTGGCGCTTTAAAAAAACTGGAGATTTCTTACCAAATCTCTCACTTTCTGAATCTCTCATCCTATTACATTTCACCTCTTATTACATTTGGTCCCAACTCAGAATAAGACGGGCATTCACAAAAATGCGTTAAGTCTCTAATGCACATGCGCTGTATACAAACACTCACCAATTACATCTATCAAGAGGTCTGTGTGACCCAGAATTAGCCCCTATGTGTCATGCATATAGGAACTGTACTCAGATATTGTCAGATACTCTGTGTTATCGTTAATGGCCAGAACCTTTCTAGTGCTGTTTAAGTGTGGTTATTATTATCCATGTAGAGCCAACAAGTTCCATAGCTCATACATTATGGGGGATACATTTAAAAATAAGATGACAAAACAGAGGTACTGAAGGTGAGAGAGACCTGATACAATGTACATGGATTGGGAGTACTGGTACATGAGACAAGTACTGTGCAGAACACTACAACTGTCTGAGTTTCTGAAGCAGGACTACATACTTTAGTTGTCTTGGAACTATGCTACCACATCTGGTAAACCACAGGTTACATACTGCTGTACCTCTACACAGAGAACACTAGCACATAGTATACACAGCATATAAACGAAGAAGTTGCTGTAACATATGGGGCCTTGAGATTGGATAGTTGGAATATTTGATAATCCCCCTGAGTTTTCCCCTGATCCTGCTCAGTTCCCCAAACATCGCAATGTGCGTAAGCCATTGGGTTTGCATACAAATCTGAATGAGGCTCACTGTCGACCAAAGCTGTTGTAGTTTGTTCATTTTAATAAATGACCTGTAACTTTAAAAATCATAAAGGCTAGAGAGATGGTGTGAGTTATGCAATATACATACTGCCCTAAGTGTGCAGCTTGTGAAGTCGGTTCAGTTATCCTTATCCTTTGTTTTAGTCAGGCTAAGTCATTTAGTAAACCAGCACACATATAAAAAGAAAGCCCTGCATGCAAAAAAACCTAACCCCCCCCCCCCCCCCCCACACACACACACACACACACACACTGTTTTAATTGCTTAGCATGTTGGTTATAGTACAGATTAGTCTTTTAGATGAGTGCATTGGATTGCCAAACGTAAGAGAGATATTGTAAGATAAAAATACTTAAATGTATAAAAGTGACCTGAAATTGCACCTTGAAACTATTTTGGACCAGAATTAGGGCCAGTGAGTTTACATTTTTTTCTAGGTTTAAGTTGGCCCTTATAGGTTAAGTAATTTAATACTACATAGGATTCCTGTGAATGTACCGCATTCTGTTGTCAAGTTAAGTGAGCAACGAATTTTTTTATTTTTTTTATTTTTTTTGTGGTTATGATCCTATTTTGCATGAAACAATACCTTGATGAACGTTGGCATGGAATATTTTTGTGAGGTTATTGAACTGCCTACTGTATGTTATTTCTTGTAAATAAAACATTTAAAAAATAGTATGAATATATTTAAAAATTCTATTATACAATGTGATCTCTGGCTGACTTTTTTTTCTATTCTTATTTTCTTTTTGAAAAACTATGTTAAAAAAAATCTTCATTCCAATGGGGTGGCTATAAAAGCACATTTGAAGATACTGTGCAATTTTGGGGGTGATATAATACTGTGACAAAGATTTACAATAATTTTACATTGTTGGATTTTATGAATAAATGAAGCGCCTGTTAAACTAATTGTGTGATGTCCTTCTTAACTTGCTGTGTTTAATTGTTGTGATATTTGTATTGTATTAGAATAAATATATTAGATAAGTGTCTTATAAGGTGGCATCAACAGTAAAGCAGAATTTGTGTAGTTCATAAAGGGGATGAATCATACATGAACCACCAATTTTTTTATTTAAATTTTTTAGTTTTGTGTACCAATTATGCACTCCATGTGTTAAAATGTGTTCCCCATCTTTTGATGTTCATCTAACACGAATTAAACTCCCCTGCTACAGGTAAATTTTTATTTCATACATTGAAATTGAATAAAAAATTATTCCGACTGCACTTCCTTTCAATAACCTAAAGGTGGCAGCCAATTTATTCAGTAGAGTTCAGAGGATCCTTTCAATATACTTCCACCAATGAAACACCGACATTCCAAAACAAATGTTCTCAGATATGAGTTCAGAAATTGAGGAGAAAAAAAAGGATAGGGTAAAGTGCAATATATACAAAAACAACAACAAAAATATGCATATATTGTAACTATATAAAAAGGAGCTTATTTGATAACAGTGTTGTCCACAGAGTCCCTATACTTTCATATGTAATCTTAGAAAATGTGTTAATCCATACTTTTCCCGGCAGTCATCCAGGGCCAGATGCACTAAACTTCAAAAAATGATAAAATGGAGAGTGATAAACAGCCAGCCAATCAGCTCCTAACTAATCTACAAATGAAAGAATATTCATACAACTTCATCAGGGTAACAAATAAACAACAGAACAAATAGTTTCGTAAGATGTCTCCTAATTAAAAATGTATTCTACCTGTGTGCCTACTAGGATGGCGCATGGCAGATATGTGACTACACTCTATGAAATCCTTAGAACATTAGATCACCATGTATTATTTTTAACAACTACAAGATGGAATGTTGCCTGTAGAAACTAATCAGATTCTACACATTTATTTAGCACCTTCTAGAAGATAATACATATAATCTGATTGGTATGGCCAACATCCCATCTTCATTGGAACTCCCATCTTAGTAAATGTACCCCTTTGTTTCACCTGCTGAAGTCAGGCGAAGCAAATTCCCCAATAAGTGTTGGCTATTCAGGGCTGTGGCTGCAAAAACAAACAAGGGGTATGGATAATTGGATAGACAACAACTAAGTCGACAAGCATTAGGTCAACACCACTTGGTCGACATGCATGAAGGTCAACAGGGTCATTAGGTCAACACAATCATTATGTAATTAGGTCGACGTGGGGCAGGTCAACATGTGGCTTTTCAGGTTTTTCCCGAATGTCAACACAGTGAAAAATTTCCCGAATGTCGGACACGAAAAAAAGTGCACCGTGTCCCTTATTTACGTACTGGCACATCGTTTAGAAATAGGGCTTAAATCGTCCTGTGTGTATACCCTTTCAGATAAGTATCATTTAGTTAAATATTTAAAATGGTGATTTGTTTTATTTCCAGTTTGAATAAAACAATACAAATTCCAATGCCCTATATCGACTCTGAACAACAGTGACACTTCAAATTCACTAGTGGCTTGGCTCACATGGATGTTTATTGTGACTTTGGAATTGAGGAGCCTGCACACTACACGCGGTGGGTGTTAAGCATCGGGTTTTTCCTGTATATCATACTGTCCCTACATAATATATAACCAAAAAAGTATGTTTTCAATATTTGTCGCTCTGCATTGTCACATTGCTATGTGATCCAATAGCTTCATTTATCAATACTAAATAACTGTGTGACATTTGGCAGCTTCACCATGAGGGCTGTAAAAGATATTTGCATACATACATACAAACATTTTGATAGACAGATACTGTAAATTGGAAAAAATTTAGGTTTCCAAATAGGAATAAAAAATATTATAGTTATACAAGCCCTTTAAAAGGAACTGATAATGGACCTTATTGTAGTTGCTTCACTCCCCAGTGTGATGTTTAGCAACTGTGCATGCGCATAACTGCGCATGTGCAGCCACTTTGTGCAAGCGTGCATGGCGTATTATCTGCCGGCTGCTCGCACACAGCAGTGTGGATGGGGGGCATGGGGCAGTGAGTCACATTCCCATTAAACCGATGGGGATTCCCATGGAAATACGGCGCTGATGCAGCTGCCGGGGCGGGCAGCTGACGTCAGTGGATGTCAGCTGCCCGCCCTCTTCCCGTAAAGGGACACTGCAGATCTAAGACACCAGAGAGGTGTCTTAAGTTCGCGAGCCCTATAGAAATAAGTCCATGGTCGGTTATGCTAAAAATACATTTGCATGCGTGCGGGGACATGCGCGGTGCGTGCGGTGAGTGGACGTTCATACAAGCGGCGCTGCAAATTTCACAGCTTTGCGGGTCAACCAGAATAAGGGCCAATGGGTAAAGAAGTTGGCCATAATATATCGGACAATGTGTACCCCGCGATATTTTCTATTTCACACACATATTGCATAGGTGGTGTAACACAGCCAACTGTTGATATATGTAAAGATCTATTGGTGCATCATGCGGTGTGTAAGGGTGATCCGCTCACTGACTTTACACTCACTGACCACCCTACACTCGCTGCACAGGCCAGCAGTGACTGACAGTGCATCTGGGCTCTGTTGAATCCATATAGAGATATATACAGTGTCACGATCTGAGCTGTCAGACAGACTTTCCTACCGGCTAAGTGCCTCCGCAGGTTCAGCTTGCGGTCCAGACGTCATCCCTGCCGGCGTCCTGTCTCCCAGTGACAGTCCCCAGTGCACGGCAATCCACCTGTCCGCCGCCATTGCTCCCAGTATCCAGCATGGTGTGCACAAACACACTTTCCCGCCATAGCAGACATGGGGGCTGCCATGTTCTTCCCAGTCACATGTCTGTGCTGTCCAATCCTGTTGGTTCTGATCTCCCTGTCATACTTCCTCGGCCAATCCTGGCCACCCAGTGGGGATAAGTATGCTGGGAGCTCTCAGAACCATTGCTAGTGCTTCAGTTGTCTCCAGTGTATGGTCAGCTGTCCTTGTCTCTGTACAAGTGTATTCTCTGCTGGTGTTGTCTTCCATGCTGCAGTGTGTTCCAGGTTGTTCCATCTCCTGTGAAGTCCAGGTTATTCCACCGCCTGTGATCCTGCCTCTCAGCCCAGCGACCAAGCCTAGCTCCGGGACTCTGGTCCTTCCGATGCTCCAGCATCATCCACCATCGATGTTTCATCGTTAATCCGATATTCCGGATCTCCTGCTTCCGTCAGTCATTCCGGACCCACAGTCATCTCCCGTCCGTCATTCCGGACCCACAGTCAAGCTCAAGTCTTCCGTCCGTCATTCCGGACCCACAGTTTCCACATCCGATGTTCCACCATCGATTCCACATTCCATCATATCTGTAAAGTATTAAAATCTGCATGAACTGTCATTATCCCTGCATACTTTACTGTCTGTCATTATTACAACCATCTGCAAATAAATTCCGGTTGTATTTTACCTCTGACTGCTTATTGGCTCTGGGTGCACTGTCGCGCAGTCCATGCGCAAGGGTCCTCTCCAACCTCCCCGGTTCAGGTACCGGTCCAGGTCCCCACCAGAGGTCTCAGTCTCGTCGACTAAGCCCCCTGGTGTGACAGTAAGCACTAGCCAAATGGATCCAGCCGCAAACCAAGCTTCTCCACCCAGCCCTGTACAGCAACTGGCTGTTCGCTTGGATCAGCAAGAGGCTGCGCAGAGCCAAGTGATTCATTGTCTGCAAGATCTGTCTTCCCGGCTGGATAAGCTACAGACCACTCTCAGTGGCCCTGAGCCTGTCAGAGAACTTCCAAGTCCCGTTCATCCTCCTGTAATGGCTGCTGCACCTCGCCTTCATCTGTCTGTCCCCACCAAGTATGATGGGAACCCCAAGACCTGTCAAGGTTTTCTCAATCAGTGTGAGATTCACTTCGAGCTGCAACCCAGTAACTTCCCTACTGAAAGGGTCAAGATCGCCTACATCATCTCCCTCCTGTGTGGAGCAGCGTTAGAATGGGCGTCTCCCTTATGGGAAAGATCTGATGCCATCCTGTCCAATTACAAGGACTTCGTGTCAACATTCCGGCGTATCTTCGATGAGCCTGGGCGATCAGCATCTGCCTCCACTGAACTCCTCCGTCTCAGACAGAGATCCCGCTCCGTCGGGCAATATCTGGTCCAGTTCCAGATTCTGGCGTCTGAACTCTCCTGGTGTGATGGGGCCTTATACGCAGCTTTCTGGCATGGCCTATCCGATCGTATTAAGGATGAACTCGCTACCAGAGACTTACCCTCAGGTCTAAGTGACCTTATATCATTATGTGTCAAAGTAGACCTACGCTTCCGAGAAAGGGCTATAGAACGTCACAAGAGTGCTCCAGTTAAAGTGCCAACTCCTCCGCCTTCTTTACCCACTGCTCCTGCGGTCCATTCCAAAGAAGAACCAATGGAGATAAACCGTTTCCGTTTGTCTCCAGGAGAACGTCGACGTCGACGGTTTGCACAGCTCTGCCTGTATTGTGCCGATCCTGCACATCAAATTTCTGCATGCCCAAAGCGTCAGGAAAACTCCTCCTCCTAGCCCGTCAAGGAGAGGGTAGGCTAGGAGTAATGAAGTCCTCTCCATCAGCAACTGATTGTGTCCTTCCAGTTTCCCTACAAGTTGGTCAGCATTTCAAGACTGTCTCCGCACTCCTTGATTCCGGTGCCGCTGGCAACTTCGTTACTGCAGAACTGGTCCGCAAGTGGGGGTTGCCCACTGAAAGTCTTTCCAAGACTGTCTTCCTTACTGCTGTGGATGGCAGTAGGATTCCTGATGCGACAGTCTCCCGCAGAACCTTGCCACTTACAGTAAAAGTTGGAGTCCTGCACACTGAACTTTTGTCCTTCCTGGTTTTACCCCGAGCCACTCATGCTCTGGTTCTGGGTTTACCCTGGCTCCGTCTTCACAATCCTCGTCTTGATTGGAAGACATCGGAAATCCTTTCCTGGGATCCTTCCTGCTCCGGTACCTGTCTCCAAAAGGTACTCCCAGCTCGTCATTCTTCAGCCGATGCAGCAGACCTTACGCCTCTTCCCTACCAAGAGTACTCAGATGTATTCAGCAAGTCTGGCGCTGATGTCCTACCTCCTCACAGACCGTGGGATTGCCCTATCGAACTTATCCCAGGCAAAGAACCACACAGAGGTAGAACCTATCCTCTCTCTCTTCCAGAGACTCAAGCCATGACCAATTACATCAAGGAAAATCTGGCAAAGGGATTCATCCGTCCTTCGACTTCTCCTGCTGGCGCAGGATTCTTCTTCGTCAAGAAGAAGGATGGAGGCCTACGTCCCTGCATTGATTATCGCGGCCTCAATGACATTACAGTAAAGAACCGATATCCGTTGCCCCTCATCACCGAGCTGTTTGACCGTGTCAGCGGTGCAACCATCTTTACGAAACTCGATCTGAGGGATGCATACAATCTCATCCGCATACGAGAGGGCGACGAGTGGAAGACGGCGTTTAATACCAGAGACGGCCACTATGAGTACCTCGTCATGCCCTTTGGGCTCAGCAATGCCCCAGCCGTGTTCCAGCACTACGTCAATGAGATTTTTCGGGACATTCTGTATCGTCATGTAGTTGTATATCTCGATGACATTTTAATCTACGCCAATAACATCACTGAACATCGTTATTGGGTCAAAGAGGTTCTGTCCCGGCTGCGAGCTAATCATCTCTACTGTAAACTGGAGAAGTGTGTCTTCGAGGTGAAGTCTATACCCTTCCTAGGGTACATTGTCTCCGGTTCTGGTCTTCAAATGGATCCAGGAAAACTGCAGGCCATCCAAGATTGGCCAATTCCCTCTTTGCTGAAAGGTATTCAACGTTTCCTGGGTTTTGCCAATTATTACAGAAAATTCATTCGTAACTTCTCTTCTATTGTGGCTCCCATCACTGCCTTGACTAAAAAGGGGTCTAATCCAGCGAAGTGGCCGGCAGAAGCCATAGAAGCCTTCCATCTGTTGAAACAGAGGTTCACTTCCGCTCCTGTTTTAAGACAATCTGATACCACCTTGCCCTTTATTCTCGAGGTTGATGCCTCCTCCGTGGGTGTCGGGGCAGTCCTCTCGCAGAAAGCGCCCGATGGTCGTCTTCATCCCTGTGGGTTCTACTCCCGTAAGTTCCTGCCTGCAGAGCGTAACTATGCCATCGGTGATCAAGAGCTCATCGCCATCAAGTTGGCATTAGAAGAATGGAGATATCTTCTAGAGGGCGCTGTTCATGAGATCACAATTATCACAGACCACAAGAATCTTCTTTATCTCAAGTCTGCTCAATGTTTAAATCCCCGTCAAGCCAGATGGACACTTTTCTTTTCCAGGTTCCGTTTCAAGCTGTCGTTCTGTCCAGGGACACAAAACCGAAAAGCTGATGCCCTTTCCCGCTCATGGGAGCAAGAAAGTGAGTCTAAGTCCACACATCAACACTTTATTATTGATCCAGTGGCATTCTCCGCAACGAGAGTTTCAAATCTCACGCCCCCTATAGGGAAAAGATATGTAAAGCCAGCTCTAAGAAAGAAGTTGCTCTGTTGGGCGCATTCTTCAAAATTCGCTGGTCATGCAGGCATTCAGAAAACTTACGAGTTTATCACCAGGTCCTACTGGTGGCCGTCCCTCAAACAGGATGTACAGGACTTTGTTTCCTCTTGTGCTAAATGTGCTCAGCACAAGACCAGTCGTCAGTCTCCTCCTGGGCAATTGATGCCACTGTCAGTGCCACATCGTCCTTGGACGCATATCTCTATGGACTCTGTAACTGATCTTCCAGAGTCTGACAAGTTCACCACCATCTGGGTGATTGTTGATCGGTTCACCAAGATGGCTCACTTCGTTCCCCTCACCGGTCTTCCGTCAGCTTCCAAGCTGTCCCAGCTCTTCATCAAAGAGATATTCAAGCTTCATGGGCTGCCTCTTGAAATCATCTCCGATAGAGGAGTCCAATTCGTAGCCAAGTTCTGGCGAAGCCTGTGCTCCTTGCTTCAAATCAAGTTAAAATTTTCCACAGCCTACCACCCTCAAACCAATGGCCAAACGGAGAGGGTGAATCAGGACCTTGAAGCATTTCTCCGCACATATGTCTCTTCTTCCCAAGATGACTGGGCTCAACTCCTTCCATGGGCAGAGTTCTGCCATAATAACCAATATCATTCTTCATCAAATGTCACTCCATTCCTTGCCAACTATGGGTTTCATCCTCGAGTTCCTGACTTCACTCTGCAACCTGTGTCCTCTGTTCCAGCGGTCGACACGACCATCCGGCAATTCGTCAAATCCTGGAAGCTCATTCGTTCTTCACTTCTGAAGGCTTCAAGCAGGTACAAAAAATTTGCCGACAGGAAACGCAGAGCTGTGCCAGCCCTCCGTCCAGGAGATCGTGTCTGGTTGTCAACCAAGAATCTTCGATTGAGAGTGCCATCGATGAAGTTCGCTCCCCGATATATTGGTCCTTTCCCAGTTGAGCGAGTCGTCAATCCAGTAGCTTACAAGCTCAAGTTGCCGCCCTATTTGAAAGTGCCAGCTACATTCCACATTTCGCTGCTCAAGCCGCTGGTCCTGAATCGCTTTCATTCCAAGCTCCCCAAGGCTCCTAAGGTTTGCACCCAGCGTGGAACAGAATATGAGGTCAGTAAGATCTTGGACTCTCGCATCCGATATGGTCGTCTGCAATACCTGATCGATTGGAAGGGCTACGGCCCCGAAGAGCGATCATGGACCAATGCCATCGATGTCCATGCTCCCAGACTCATCCGGGCGTTCCACTCCAAGTTTCCCCGCAAGCCTAAAAGGTGTCCTGGGGCCACCCTTAAAGGGGGGGGTGCTGTCACGATCCGAGCTGTCAGACAGACTTTCCTACCGGCTAAGTGCCTCCGCAGGTTCAGCTTGCGGTCCAGACGTCATCCCTGCCGGCGTCCTGTCTCCCAGTGACAGTCCCCAGTGCACGGCAATCCACCTGTCCGCCGCCATTGCTCCCAGTATCCAGCATGGTGTGCACAAACACACTTTCCCGCCATAGCAGACATGGGGGCCGCCATGTTCTTCCCAGTCACATGTCTGTGCTGTCCAATCCTGTTGGTTCTGATCTCCCTGTCATACTTCCTCGGCCAATCCTGGCCACCCAGTGGGGATAAGTATGCTGGGAGCTCTCAGAACCATTGCTAGTGCTTCAGTTGTCTCCAGTGTATGGTCAGCTGTCCTTGTCTCCGTGCAAGTGTATTTCTCTGCTGGTGTTGTCTTCCATGTTGCAGTGTGTTCCAGGTTGTTCCATCTCCTGTGAAGTCCAGGTTATTCCACCGCCTGTGATCCTGCCTCTCAGCCCAGCGACCAAGCCTAGCTCCGGGACTCTGGTCCTTCCGATGCTCCAGCATCATCCACCATCGATGTTTCATCGTTAATCCGATATTCCGGATCTCCTGCTTCCGTCCGTCATTCCGGACCCACAGTCATCTCCCGTCCGTCATTCCGGACCCACAGTCAAGCTCAAGTCTTCCGTCCGTCATTCCGGACCCACAGTTTCCACATCCGATGTTCCACCATCGATTCCACATTCCATCATATCTGTAAAGTATTGCAATCTGCATGAACTGTCATTATCCCTGCATACTTTACTGTCTGTCATTATTACAACCATCTGCAAATAAACTCCGGTTGTATTTTACCTCTGACTGCTTATTGGCTCTGGGTGCACTGTCGCGCAGTCCATGCGCAAGGGTCCTCTCCAACCTCCCCGGTTCAGGTACCGGTCCAGGTCCCCACCAGAGGTCTCAGTCTCGTCGACTAAGCCCCCTGGTGTGACATACAGTATCTGCAGATATATCTTTAGGTGTGTACCCAGGTTTAGAGCTCTTCTGTAGCAATAGGAAAGAGGCTTGCCAGTGAACACCTGAAGACTGGAAGATCTTATGGACTAATAAAACAAAATTGTATATCTTTGCTCATCACGCAGTGGTATTTGTACGTAATGAGGTAAGCACAAGTATGTGTAGGGTTTATTTACTGAGCAGCAGATCATGTTTTGCAATTACAAAAAAATATTTTAAATGTAAGGCTTTTACAAGCTGACTTTTAGTAAATGATCCCATGTCAAACATGTACGAGGAGAGAGTGTGAGGGTCTTGGGTTCTTTTGCTGGATCTTCAGTTGATGGCATCCTACAGTAAATCAAACTGGCTACCACAGCATTTTACAGCCTATACAATACCCCCTGATCTAAGCCTAGTTGGTAAAGGGTTCATCCAACATAAACATAATGGCCAAAAAACATACAGTACCTCAAGATTGTGTCAAAGCTAATTTCAATGAAAAGTACAAAACGTAAACTACATATCATGAAATGGCCAGCACAGTCTCTAGACTTTAATTCCATTGAGCTGGTTTGGGATAACCTGGATGAAAGGAGAACGCAAAGTACAATACATTTTTAGACACTTCTGCAACAAGGATGAACTTACCAAACAATATTTCCTGTGCAGAAAGAATGCCAGATGTGTGTTCTGCGCTTCTAGCTGTAACTGGTGGCTACTTGATGAAACTACAAAGGTAGATGGCGCAAACGGACACACTTAATGAACCAATTTTGTTAAAAATACATATATGTTATTTATTTTTTCAATCTCAAAAATAAAAACAAGGCACCGGCCGGTGAGACCAAGGATCAAAACATCAATTACATAAAATTACACACACATAAACATTAATGACATAGTTTTGCAATATTTTCAAGTTAGCACCAATCACTCACTGAATGATTTCCAGCAGAGGTGTGATATAGCCTTGAATCAGAGCAAATAGAGCTAGGTGGCTATTAGCTTAATTTTGGCATAGATAAGCGTTAGTTATTTTTCCTCTCTTTATCTCTCTAGATCTGTATCTCTCGCCTATTCTCCTCCCCTCTTCCTCTTCTATCTCCCTCTCTAGATAGGAAAACGGACCATATGTATCCAATCCGTCAAAATAACAGTAAAAATAAATACATCATTAATGTATAATGTATGTTGAGATTAGGATAAATTTTAAACTATGGATGTCATACAACTGTTGATTACAAGATGCTTTAGAGCAACTATGCTGATCTGAATGGAACTCATCCTTGTCTATATATATATAGAGTCAGCAGCTATAATGAGTGAAAAAGAAATAGAACAACATTCTGCTTGCTTGCAGAAAAAACATGCCAGATAAGTCATGTACACGTAAATACGAGGAAAACATGAAATATAAAATTAAAGAAACAAATCTCATGTATGACTGCTCACTCTATATAAGTTTAGAAAATATAGCGATAATGCAACTTGTGTCTTTCATATCTAAAAGGTATAGTGGTGACATATGGACAAATTATAAATGTAAATGTATATATATATATGCGCTTGTGATTTAAATATGATTTAAACTGAATTTTATATGTTTTATGGTAAAATGATGAAATATATTATTAAACCGAGGCTTGGTTATGCAAAACAGGAAGAGCACATACTGCGCTCCAAAAAAACGGACCCGAAACCGAGGCTTGGATAAACAGAGCAATACGCATGTGCACAGAATTAAATCAAAGCCGGGAAACTGGCGAAGGAAACAAAGTAAAAACGCCCATAAGGGCTGCACACACCATGTTAAATAGTAGAGACGGGACACAGCCACGTCATCTGATGAAGCCGCTGACACCTTGTGAGGCGGGGAAACACGTCATAGACGAGTGCCTGTTATAGGAAACACCGTTGTTTGGGAGACCCGGAAGCCGCAGCAGCAGAGCGTTCCAGATAAGGCTGGCGAGATTGGAGACACAGCGCAGCCGGGAACCCGCTCGAGGCATGGGCATCTAACCCCCACAAAGTGGATTACAAATTATAGCACACTCTGCAGCGACAGGAGAATAAGTAGAATACTCCTGCTCTGCATTTACTGATACTTGCTAACAAGCTTGTGTGTGACTGAGCTACTAACCAGTGATAAATAAGAACCACTGAGTGCTAACAAGCTTTTGTGTGACTGAGCTATTAACCAGTGCTAAATAAAAACCACTGAGTGCACATTGCAATTTTTCCTGAGGCAAAAAATAGGCAGCCAGCCTCTCCTAATAATTGCCACTAACCCTTGCTGGACAGAAAAAAATAACTAACGCTTATCTATGCCAAAATTAAGCTAATAGCCACCTAGCTCTATTTGCTCTGATTCAAGGCTATATCACACCTCTGCTGGAAATCACTCAGTGAGTGATTGGTGCTAACTTGAAAATATTGCAAAACTATGTCATTAATGTTTATGTGTGTGTAATTTTATGTAATTGATGTTTTGATCCTTGGTCTCACCGGCCGGTGCCTTGTTTTTATTTTTGAGATTGAAAAAATAAATAACATATATGTATTTTTAACAAAATTGGTTCATTAAGTGTGTCCGTTTGCACCGTCTACCTTTGTAGTTTCTTTTTCTTTTCTAAGAAGGGTTGAGTATCCCTTCTAGATGGCAGCAAGGACAAACTGCTGGTTTCCTGCGCTTAGTTATATAATCTTGTCTGGCTACTTGATGAGTCAAACTCTTAGATTAATTTAGACAAAATTATATTAAGATTTCTTTTTTTTTAGTTTTAATTGTTTAACAAACAACAGACGTTAAGCTGTGTAAATTACAATAAAAGCTGGAATAATTGAGGTTTTCTAAAACTTTTGTCTCTCTCTCCTCCCAATTACAGCTTATCGGTCTATTACTTGAAGTACAGTATGACCACATAACCCTTAGGCAAAAGTTTTCTGTCTTTATTAAATATTTTGGAAGGTTTTAACCTTCTTGCTTACTTATGGGGGGTTTCACTCTTCTTTCATGACACAACATCACCCACTTATGGATTTTCTAAAAAGTTGTAAATCTTTTAATATCAGTTTTATCCCTGTTTTTATTTATATTCTCTAGCAAAGAAAACAATCACTTATTGTAGTGGCATTTCCTTTGCACGGCTTGACATTTGAAGAACCACGGCTTTCTTTCTTATGAAACTTGCCTTTACTCTGCGTTACTATGAGTGCCCAGTAAGTCAGTATCTCTATTCAGTGACTGCCAAGGATTATCACATAATTGTCCCTGCCACCTTTTTGACACAAATGCATTACTACTGGAAATCACTTTACAGTACATCAAACTTAGGGGCCAATTCAGACCCTTTCGTTCGGGTCAGAATTTGGCACTGTTTTCAATGGCGGGGGTCTGCACATGGGCAAATGTGCGCATGTGTAAGCCTACTGTGCACACGCCTTCAGCGAGTATCTCCAGTCAGAGGGTGACAGCAGGAGAAAGCACAGCATTTTATGGGCAATCCCCTCCCTCTAACCCATGGGTCTTCAAACTGTGGCCCTCCAGATGTTGTGAAATTACATGTTCCAACATGCAATGCCACATTTTTTCCTATAAGAGCGTGCCAAAACTGTCAGGGCATGCTGGGACATGTAGTTCTACAACATCTGGAGGGCCACAGTTTGAAGACCCATGCTCTAACCCTTGCCTATATGTCATTATAGTAATACATTTTAAATAGTTTTAATTTCAGTCAATTTCTTTCTTGATCAGTCCAAACTCAATTCATTATTGGCACCATCTAAAAAGCGACATGATAATAATGAAAGATGTTAAAAGGTGCACCAGCACGTAGTTTTCACTATTTTCTTTTCTTCTCTGTTTTGTTATACATAGCAAGACAGATATATGACTATGAGGTAACTTTGTAATCATGTACACATTCCTAATTATTATTGTATTTGCCTATAATTTCTTTATGGTTGTACATTTTTTATAGTTGCATACTTGTGCCTAGTTTCTGTTGTTAATAGACTAAGAAAAATCTAAAATATGTTGTTTTATTAAAAAAAAAAATAGTATTTAAAAGGATTAATAATTTCTCAGATAAATAATATATAATAAAAAAAAATTTTTAAAACCTGGTCCCGCCTAGTTTCCCCTCTATTTGGTCTGACACCGGACTCACTGGCAAAGATACTGGATACAGTATCACCACCAGTTTGATGGGATCTACAGCTACGTTTAAACCAGTGTTGTCATGTGCCGGCTATGCCTCCCGTTGAGCAGCTGAAATCCTTTTCTGCTACTGCTGCATATAGCCTCTGTGCTATTCGGATTGGATCCATGTCTACACTTCCAGACATATAGTATTGTAATCCTACTCCTTGCAATGACAGCATGCCATCCTCTTTCCACCATTTCTGTGGATGATTTGCTGCAGTCGGCAGCTCATAGCCCCTTAACAAACGCCACAGGAGAGGTGTCTCCCTAGAAGCAGGAACATGGGTCCCTTCATAATGTTTATATGGGACCCACAACTTCTAGTTATGCCCTTTGTGTAAGCTAGACTCTATGAATCTATCATGAATCCTAAAATGTTGCATAACTTCACTATAAACTAAAGTATGGCCTATGGAAATGTAAACATGAGGTGTAAGACGTTGGAGTCCACAAAGACTATCTGCAATGCATAATGCGGGAATTGGTGGATTTCGATAATGACCTAATTAGCTCTCATGAATTCAAACAAGCAGGACTCATGGTTTTCCATGATAAAATCAATGAATTAATGTGGCAGACACTTTAATTTGTAACTTTACTATAATTCATTTTTTTCCCTTAAATCAATACATGTATCTGGTCTTAAAGATTTTGCAAATGACCTATATTGCAAATTGATTTCTAAACTATATAAAACACTAGAATTTTAAGGTGAGGAGTATGAATGAGTGGTCTCCAAGGGATAATATCATTAAGTTGCACAGTTATCATATGAAATAGCTAACACTGAGCAACCTGCAAGTCTTATTTTGCTGGTTCTATACTGGAGGAGAAATTACTTGATGATGTCTTGCAAGCTACCATAATCATGAGACAATTGTTCTGTCAGATATCAAAAGCCTTGAGGAGAGCCCAGGTTTCTTATTGATAAGTTTTCACACAAAAGTGGTTGTTAACCACAAGAGAACAGTGGCTGTTATGTACAGTTTAAACTAGTGAGATTAGTTACTTTTCTGGTTTAATTATTCCAATTAATTGGTAAGTGTATCTGCCATACTCTTTTCTGGCCTCAATTGAACCCCACATGCTAGTAATTTATGTGACTTTTTTCACTTATGTCCTTTACCTATATTCCACCATTTTCCATCTCCATTCAAAAAATTTATGGAAATTGTTTTTGTTTGGCTCTCTTCAGGGAGGCTAATACTGTATGTTGGCCATTCAAGAAAATCAGCCCATTCTCCCTCCTTTATTACATGTCCAAAGGATCAGCTGAAAAAGAGGGTGTACACATCCTCATTTATCATTATTGACAATTTACACCCTGATATCAAATGAATTTGTTAGGTAGTTAATTTTAATCAGCACTTTTATAACACAGAGGTTACCTTAGTTTCAGTGGGGCAGATGTATTAACCAGCGTTAAGTGCATTTCTGCACTTAACGCTGGTTAACTGGGGGTATTAAGTTTTTTTAATGTATTACTAGTGCACCTAACGTGCACTAGGGACAGTCCGGCAAGCGACGCCCGGAGGGGCTGTCATCTGTATTCGCCCTTAGTATTTAGCGACTGGGCGATGTATTAACAGCCGCCTAGGTGTTAAACCGCCCCGGCCCCAACGCCAGCTTAGGGTTAGCAATGTCCTATTCCCACTGCGTGGACAAGTTACCCTGTTGTGGCACCAGGCTGCACTGGAGATCTCGCAGTAATAGCGAGATCTTGCGCATGCCCATTACAGCCGACCGGGAGGAGAGAGGGTTTGTGCATCCGCAGGGCCACTGGGGCCGCCAATAAGGAGAGCTGTTAATGCTGGGCATAACAGCTCTCCTTATTGGCTGGGGGGTGCCCGCTTCTCCACTTTATTCAGGAGAAGCAGAACCCATTATTTTAAAAACGTTAGGGGTGGCATAGTACATCTGCCCCAGTGTATGCTCCTAATGTGAAACAATTACTATTTGTTAAGAAAAGCATGTTAGAGGCTTGATTCTTTTTTTTTTTTGTGGGACATAAAAAAATACAGATAAAATAAATTGTGTTTATAGCTCATCCCGAGGTTCGGTATGTGATAAGGGACAGATGTATGAAGCCTGGCAAAGAGATAAACTGGAGATAAAGTTGAATGAGATAACGCACCATCCAATCAACTCCCAACTGTCATATTTCAAACACAGCTGATTGGCTGGTGCGTTATCTCCTTCCACTATATCTCCAGTTGATCTCTTCGCTAGACTTAATACATCTGTCCCAGAATTCTCTTCTGTTTGTCTGCACATACTGTATGGTATGACTGAAAGCCACAAACACTGGTTTTGCCTATCACATTAACTAAAAATAATTTGAGTTGGTCCTGGACCACCAACCTCGGGCACTCCTGTCCTAAATGATAAACACCAGTGGAATCATAGTTAATAGCGTTACAAGCGATAACGATAATGAACAGTACATACTGTCAGATTTGATTTTTTTTTTTTTGATGACAGAGAGAGAGACATTCTTGTTGTAAATAGGTCTGGCTCCAATTTTCAGATATAGCTTTAAAAAGACAAGAAGAAAGAAAGAGAGAGAGAGGGAAAGAGGAGAGAGGGAGGGAGAGTGAGAGTGAGAGAGCGCACAGGAGGGAGATCAAAACTGAGACCTCTTTAGCAGAAAGTCAATCTGTCTTATAAACAATGTGAAGATTACAGTTTAATCATATTTATTCAAGTATATATTTCACAAAGTCAAAAGCAGTAGGTATGATTCTTGTGTCAGATATGGTATCTACTGCTTTTGACTTTGTGAAATATATACTTTAGTAAATATTATTAAAACTGTAATCTTCACATTGTTTATGAGACAGATTGACTTTCACAGTAGTACAGATGGGGACTTTCACAGTAGCACTGGCAGGCAGAGTATTCAAGGCAACTTGTTTCACGATACTACAGCACCCAATATATGTTATTTGCTGTGTCGCTAACAAATTGACTTAGGTCAGAGAGACAATCATTAGTGACTGACTGACTGACTAAGACTATACAATGTGCAATGTTGCATTACTTCAATTTAACAAAACCACATTTTTCAAGAGCTGGTATTTAAGATAACACCATCCGAAGGTGGCATTACTCAGCTTACCTAACCTACAGTATGGACGGAGCAACCTGTTGGAGAAGAATCTTAAGAACCTTTGCAGTGGAATACATTGACATTGAAAGAGCTTCAAATGCGGGAACTCTAAAAATAATAATAGCATATTCCTACCTCAGGATTTGGGACTGTTTCGATCACCTGTAAAAAAATTAAATAAACTGTATGAAGAAACAAGCTTGTGCTGTATGCTGTATTTGATGGTGACCTTTAAGATATGGATGTGATTGTATTTCTGACCTATGATGAATCCTTAATAAATCACTGGCTTTTTAGGAAGTATAATTGCAATAATGACAAGGGATGTACTGGATATTGTGGCTATTACAGAGACATGGTGCAATGAAAATCATGACTGGGACATAGCTATACCAGGATATACTTTATTTAGGAAGGACAGAATGGGAAAAATTGGAGGAGGGGTTGCAATATATGTGAAAAAATATATAAAGACTACCTTAATACAAAGTATTGAAGAAAAAACTGAGGCCCTTTGGGTGACCATAAAAACAGGGGAGAAGGCGATTCTTCATATAGTGGTGATCTACAGACCACCAGGTCAGGAAGAGGAACTAGACAAGAGCCTATTGCAGGACATCAATAAAATGGCATTAAAAGAAGAGGTGATAATCATGGGAGACTTTAATCTACCTAATGTAAACTGGGAGCTGCCTGTTGCAAGTTCCACCAGAAGTAGGGACATGCTGAATTCCTTGCAAGGAGCATCCCTCCAGCAATTGGTGAGGGAGCCCACTCGTAAGGACGCAATATTAGACTTAATACTTACAAATGGTGACAGAATATCTGACATAAATGTGGGTGAAAATCTGGGATCCAGTGACCATCAAGCAGTATGGTTTAAAATAAAGACAGAGACTGACTCATCGCACACAAAAACAAAGGTGTTAGATTTTAGGAAGGCTGATTTTGTAGAGATGGGAAACTCTGTAAGGGATTCTTTGGCAGAGTGGAAGAACTTGGAAGGAGTGCCGGATAAGTGGGAAAAATTAAAAAGTGCAATTCTAAAAGCAACAGAACTTTGTGTCAAAAGAGTTAGGAAAAACACAAGAAAAATAAAGCCATTGTGGTTTGCAAAAGAAGTAGCAAGTATTGTGAAAGCAAAAAAGTTGGCCTTTAAGAAATTTAAGCAGACGCAGAAGAATGAGGACAAAGAGGTGTATCTTGTTAGACAGAAGGAGGCTAAGAAGGTAATCAGATGTGCAAAAGCACAGGCTGAAGAGAAAATGGCCCAGTCAGTGGGTAAAGGGGGGAACACTTTTTTTAGGTATATAAGTGAAAGGAGAAAAACAAAAAGTGAAATAATTAGACTGAAGACAGAGAGTGGAAGTTTTCTTGAGGGGGACAATGTAATAGCAGATAATATTAATAATTATTTCTGCTCAGTATTCACTGCTGAAAGAGAGGGGAAGGGCCACAGTTAAGTTGCAAGTATAGTCAGAAAACTGAGGGAGAGACAAGTACATTTACAGAGGAGAAAGTCCTCACAGAACTCTCAAAACTGAAAGTGGATAAATCAATGGGGCCAGATGGGATACATCCAAGGATACTAAAAGAGCTTAAAGGGGAGCTGGTAAAACCAATAACAAAATTATTCAACCATTCACTAGCTACTGGAGTAATCCCAGAGGACTGGAAAACTAATTTAGTCCCACTGCAAAAAAGTGGAAGCAAGGAAGAGGTAAGCAACTATCGACCAGTGAGCCTTACATCAGTAGTAGGGAAATTGATGGAAACACTCTTAAAACAAAGAGTTGTAGAATATCTCAAAACCAGCAATTTACAGGATCCAAAACAGCATGGGTTTACTGGGGGAAGATCATGTCAAACAAATCTTATTGACTTTTTTGACTGGGTGACTAAAGTAATAGATCAAGGTGGGGCTGTAGATGTAGCTTATCTAGACTTTAGTAAAGCTTTCGACACTGTACCACATCGTAGACTGTTAAATAAACTTGAAAGATTGGATTCTAAGATAGTTGAATGGATAAGAGCGTGGTTGCAGGACAGAAAACAGAGAGTTGTAGTAAACGGAGTACAGTGAAAGGAGGGAAAGGTTACAAGTGGAGTACCCCAGGGATCTGTACTTGGACCGGTGCTTTTTAATATCTTTATTGGTGATATTGCAAATGGAATTGAGGGTTAAATGTGCCTTTTTGCAGATGACACAAAGGTATGCAACAGGGTAGACACACCAGGAGGGGTAAAACAAATGATTGAGGATCTAGGTAGATTAGAAAAATGGTCAAGAGCATGGCAACTACAGTTTAATGCCAAAAAATGCAAAATCATGCACTTGGGTCTCAGAAATCCAAAGACTTAGGGGGAGATTCAATCGCCGTCGAGCATCTCCCGTGGGGGAGATGCTCGACGGGCCCTATTCAATGCTGTCTTCCCCGACAGCATTGAACAGGGTTTCCTGTCAGAACGAGCCCGACATCTCTAGCTGTCGGGCTCGTTCTGCCGAGAACAGCCGGGAAGTGACGAGCTGCCGGCTGCAGCTCGTCACTTCCCGGCCGCAACTCGCGGCCACGCCCCCTTCTTGTCCCGCTGCAGGCGGGACATTGAATCCCGCCTGCGTGTTCTCGGTCGAGCTGACCGAGAACGGGACTGGGTCAAGGCAGGCGAGCAAGCTCGTCTGCCGTGACCCGAACATTGAATACCCCCCTAAATATAGTATAAATGGCACTATAATGGAAACTACTGAGGAAGAGAGGGATCTAGGTGTCACTATTTCAGGCGACTTGAAAGCAGGTAGGCAATGTAACAAAGCAATGAAGAAGGCAAGCCAGATGCTTGGTTGCATAGGGAGAGGTATCAGCAGTAGAAAGAAAGAAGTAATAATGCCACTGTATAGGTCATTGGTACGACCTCACCTAGAGTATTGTGTTCAGTTCTGGAGGTCATATCTCCAGAAGGATATAAATACATTAGAGACTGTACAAAGAAGGGCAACTAAAATGGTGCATGGCCTACATCCCAAAACGTACCAGGAAAGACTAAAAGATCTTAATATGTATACTTTAGAGCAGAGAAGGGAAAGGGGGGACATGATAGAAACTTTCAAATATATCAAGGGTTTTAACAAGGTACAGGTGGGAGACATTCTTCTCAGGAAGAGGAGCAACAGAACACAAGGACATGCACTGAAACTAGAGGGAGGAAGATTCAGGGGAAATGTGAGGAAGAATTACTTCACAGAAAGAGTAGTAGATAACTGGAATAGCCTACCATCAGAGGTGGTAGACGCAAATACAGTAGTACAATTTAAACATGCTTGGGATAAGCATATTGATATCCTTACAAAAAAAGAAGGATCAAATATGGTTTGAGGTAACATGTTTAAAAAAAGGGGCAGACTAGATGGGCCAAGTGGTTCTAATCTGCCGTCAAATTCTATGTTTCTATGTTTCTATGTAACCTGCACCAGAAAGGGTACTCTTTACCTAGAAGGGCGCCCGCGATTGGAATCGCGGGCATCGGGGGTAAAAAATCGTGGCCATCGCGGGCATCGCGGGTAAATCGCGGGTACATTAAAATCGGGTGCCCGCGATGACCGCGATTTTCCCATAGGGATCAATGTTAAAAACGGTGATTGACCGCGATTTTAATGTTAAATGCCTCAATGCCCGCGATTTGGCCATAGGAATCAATGTTAAATGGGCCACAGAGCCCTAATAGTCACCGTGAACTCTGAAATGGCCCCCACAAATGTTAACGCCACCCCACGATCAACGTGAACCCGAAGCGTGGCGAGCGCAGCGAGCCCGCGAGGGTCGGCGGTACGCGTCCTCCGACCTTTTCATGCCCTACTATCCACGTCGGCGTGGAGTTGAGAATAGAATAGTGTGGCGAGCGCAGCGAGCCACCGAGCCCGAAGCGTGGCGAGCGCAGCGAGCCCCGCGAGGGGCCGCGGATACCTTCACAGGTAAACGCGTCCCCTCGCGGGCTTCACAGGTGTCCGCTTTTTGCCACGGACACCTGTGAAGCCCGCGAGGGGACGCGTATAACTGTGAAGGTATCCGCGTCCCCTCGCGGGGCTCGCTGCGCTCTCCACGCTTCGGGCTCGGTGGCTCGCTGCGCTCGCCACACTATTCTATTCTCAACTCCACGCCGACGTGGATAGTAGGGCATGAAAAGGTTTTTAACATTGGTCCCTATGGGAAATCGCGGCCATCGCGGGCATCGCGTCGCACCCGATTTTTAGTGCATTCGATGGTCGCGATGGTCGCGATGGGCGCCCTTCTAGGTAAAGAGTACCCCAGAAAGTACCTTACTTAAAATTGAATCCTTTTGAAGGGGTTCTGGATTTCTCTTTTCCTTTCAAGGAAACAAATAACACTGATTGTCTCTCTAATGGTGCATACACACAGTGAGATTTTCTCTATTTTTCTATTTGATTTTGCTTATAGAAGCAAAATCAAATAAAAATCAAATGCACATTAAATGCTTTTAGCAGCATTAGATGCAGATTAGATCCCAATTGGTGGTCACGCCAGATTGAATCAAAATCAGAATTGACATCTAACCGTGTGTACACACTGGTTAGGAAGGGGGGAGACAGCGCTTACATTGATGACAAAATAAGGTAAATTATAAAAAGCAATTTAATAGTACAATACACATACAAATAGATAAAATATAATAAAAGGCACACAATGGTGGGGGAAGGGAAGGGGAAATTGAAAGCTGCAACCACTTGATGTGTTCACCTTTTGAGAGTCCACAGTTCAATGTGTGACTAGGAGATGAAAAGGAGAGGAATGACCTCTATGCCTGGCCAAAGTGGTGTCTCAATGGTACTTTCTTCCAATTTAGTGTTGGGGGTAACAGTCCTCCCGGTTGGAATATCAGAAGTAAAGGTGGAGTATCCGCAGGGTGACCCCGGGTGGGTGTTTAGATAGGCTGGCTTGCCTTCCAATAGATGTTAACCTCACTCCGGTCAATTGGCTGTAGGTGAAGGTAAAACTGGGTCTCCTGTCAGCTTGGTCAGTGGTCGGTGATAGTGGCTGGATGGCAGCAGGGGTAGATGGGCAATCTGGGTGCCTGGGCCCACATAATGCAACTTATTTATGCACAATAACTAATTGAACACTTTTATTTCTGTATCCCATGGGGACTTTCACAGTAGTACTGGCAGGCAGACTATTCACGGCAACTTGTTGCACCCAATATATGTTATTTGCTGTGTCATTAACAAATCGACTTAGGTCAGAGAGACAATCATTAGTGACTGACTGACTAAGACTGATCTCGGGAATCCTGTAATACCAAAGGTGTGATGTAATGTTGCCCGAGTTTGGTGGCCACACAGGATGCCGGCCGAACTTGGATTTTTTTTTTCAGGGGCAATCACTTACATCATGGATTTTGCCTTTTTTAAGTGTTTTCTCCTTTATAAAAATGTCCAAGTTCGGCCGGCATCCCGCACAGCCGCCAAACTTGGGCGACATTACATCCCGCACCAAGAATTAAGATTTTTATGCACAGAATCAAGCAGTGGAGAGGTTGCCTATAGCAACCAGTCAGCTTCTATCAATAATTCTATAAAATGTACTTGATAAATGCTACCTTAACCCTTTGAGTGCCAATGTTGCTGTGAGAGATGTGCAAAATATCCACTAAAAATGCCAGCGTCGCTCACAGCGACTGTTCTTTATCTGGTGCAATGTTTGGGTGTTGATGAGGGATATGTTGCCCATTTCTATTTATTATTCAGATAGATTGATTAATTGTGACATGTGATGCAAAAAAGGGGGTACTGCATGTAAAAAAAAAGAAAAACAGACTTAACGACTGAAAAGAGACTTGAGCTAATGGGAGATGTTTCCTCAAAATTCCATAGATCATTACATAAATGGCACCATGACATGTAAGGTATCCATTTAACACTTTCTACATCTTTATCTAGCAAAGTATAAATACTGTACTCCAATTATGTAATATATGTATTTTAAATTGGTTATACAGTATATCGTATTTGATATTAATCTGAAATGGTAGTAGTAGTATCCTTACAGTATATGATCTTTGTATGCTCTATATTGCCGCATAAAAGACAGAAAATAGGTAACCATTACACAAGGACACATACTATGTAACAAAGGCAAGGTTTCAAATATATTTCATGCAATTAATGTTTTATGGATTCAAGCAGTCACTTTGTCCTAGGTTACAAGGTCACGAGAGCATAGCTCATAAGAGGAGTCATTCTGGGAATAGAGAATAGAGAAAGTGGGACAAACAGGGAGTACCCAGAATGCCGTTAGGCAGCAGGCACATTTTTTGGCACTTTTCTTATGATCTGTTAAATGCTATAGCAAAGTGTCTACGCTACTGTGGAAATGATGGATCCTGGGATATGTATGGTGGGCAAGATATTCTTATAACAAAAGACACAAACATTTAAGATTGCGGGGGGGGGGTGGGGGGTGGGGGGAGTTAAGGTTAGGTATCAGGTAGAGAGAGCTAAGGGGAAGGGAGAGAGGCAGTGGCGTAACTAGATACATGTGGGCCCATAGCAAAAGTTGGTAAGGGCCCCTATTTATCACCTGATGCTGAAAAATGTACACAACATATGATACTTTGACAAAGTGGGCCCCTAATACATCAGCCCCATTGACCATTAATATCTTAAGAAACAATTGGCAGCATTCAACAATCATTTTTTAAATCACAATTTTAACACAAAAATAAACTGACTTTCAATCAGTGATTGTATGTACATAATCATATCTACATTATCTGTAGGAGTAAATATATTTATCATTCAAAGAACAAACAATTTTGCTGTCTTTTGTACTATATGGTTTTTCTTTTTTTTTTTTTATAAGAAAAATGGAGGAAAATAATGTCTTTTGTTGGTGCACCAAAGAATTGAGATACAATAAGATTTAACTTTTATTAGAAATTGTTAAAAGGTTGCGAAATAAAAAACACACAAACATACATATAAACACGGACTAGTGAATAAAAAAGGATGAGAATCCTTATTCAGTTGAGCTCCCGATATACTTTATAATTAGTATTCGCAAATAAGTATACTTTAGAGATCCCCCAGTATGTCTTTAGCAATGTCCAGGGGCAAACCCCGTTAGTGATGCTGGGAGTCCCACAAAATATAATTTGCTGGTAAGTTGCGAAATGCCCGCTAGATATAATCCCACTAAGTCAGTCTACCATGAGAGGGGATGGATATTTAACAACAGGAAAAATTTAGGAGGCTATAAAGTATACTTATTTGCCAATACTAATTATAAAGTATATTGGGAGCTCAACTGAATAAGGATTCTATCCTTTTTTATTCACTAGTCCGTGTTTATATGTATGTTTGTGTGTTTTTTATTTCGCAACCTTTTAACAATTTCTCATAAAAGTTAAATCTTATTGTATCTCAATTCTTTGGTGCACCAACAAAATACATTCTTTTCCTCCATTTTTCTTGTCTGTACCCAATGTCTCATGGTAGCACACCCTTGTTGGTTTTAATGTGAAAAATCCTCAGAGAAATCCAAATAGAAAGGGTCCATCTAACCAATATCTGACTGATTCCTCCTGTGCGACTGGCATCAAACCCTGTTCTCTTTTTTTTTTTATACAATCCCAGAAGGTTCATATTGTGCTAATATCCAAATACCCAGAGCCTATTACTGACATACCTTGCAGAGATTTGGAAACATCAGCACAAAGTGCTGCTGAGAAAGGCAATACACTTTTTAAATTGTACATAGCATTATACAGATACAATGGGTGAAATTTAATAGGATGAGAGATTCAGAAAGTGAGAGATTTGGTAAGAAATCTTCAGTTATTTTTAAAGCAGCAATCATTTACACTTCAAAATTAAACTGGTTTTGCAGTGTAAATGATTGCCGCTTTAAAAAAACTGGAGATTTCTTACCAAATCTCTCACTTTCTGAATCTCTCGTCCTATTAAATCTCTCCCAGTAAGTAATCTTTCAAATCTGTTCCTAAACTAATCACATTAACCTGCTCGGCAGAATGATCTGACCACTGTTGCCCCAGTCTATAAATTCCACAAAGGCAAGTATACGAGGCAGGTCAGATTTCTGGTTATATACTGCATGTAAGGAGATATTCTGCTTCAAATATATTAACATAAGCATTTGTCGTACAAAAACTTTTGAATATCAAATTGATATTAAACGTCACACAGTCAGATGCAACCGCACGTCATTCATACTCACTTATCTAAAAATAAAAAAACAGACAACTAAAGTATTGCATGAAGGGGGTCGGCCTATTTAAAAAATGTACTTAGTAAAGATCCCTCAGTAAACTAAGGTGGTAGGAAGAAGAACGGTTAAGGAGCAAAATAGGGCCAACTGCCCTACATAGGGCAAGGATCGGCCTCCTGCCACTATCCTTGTTCCCTGTGCAAACCAAAATAATGCACCAAAAAAGCAATCAGCCCACAACATGGCCGGGATCAGCCTCTTGCCAGTGTCCCAAAAACATGCTACAACTCGCAAGGGCTGAGCTAATCACTCAACCCTTACGGGGATAAAAACCGGGCCATCTGCCCCCCAAAATTTAAAAGCTTCAGCAGTTAACCCTAATGTGGCAAAATGGGCCCACCTGGTACGTCGATGCCCATATCGTCATACTGCATTGCACGCCTAACCACACATGGTCAACTGTCACTCAAACGAAATCTACAATTAAACCTGACTAACCATTCTGAACCGGCCACCCAAAGCCAGCACAACACTTAAGTAGTAAATAACCCAACCCACTTTGGAAGGGAGGGTGGTGAACAACACTGATTGGAAAGAGGTAGAATCTTCCAGACTTGCAGCTTAACCCGTAAACAAACTCCACCCCCTGAATTTAAATAAATACACAGACAGCATATAGCCCAAGCATTCCTCCTGTAAAAAAGTAACCTCCAACTTCCCAGTTGCCAGTGATTAGAACTGACATGCTTTAGTGCACAGACCGGTAAGTTTATGCTGTCCAGGCACAAAAAGTGAAAACTGAAGAGTGATAAACAATCAGCTTCTGCCTGACATTTTTCAAACCCAGCCTGTAACATGGCATATAGAAGCTGATTGGCTGGCTGTTTATCACTCTTCATTTAATCACTTTTTGAAGCTTAGTGCATCTGGTCTTTTCTCTCTTTGTTAACCATTACCATGTAAGTTTTTCACTATTTTGTAGCTAATTTATAGGGTTTTTTCCCCATCGAACATTTTGTGGCTCATTTAGAGTTTGATGTATAATTGTTTGTGTTTTTTTTTGTGAAGATATGCATTTTAGCACTGCACATTTTGGGGGAGGGCAGTAGCAGGGGAACGCCCAACGGTTTATGATCATTCCCATAAAATAGTGGGTATTCCCATAGTATGTATTTCGTTTCCTGCGTGGGGTGGGCGGCTGCAGTCACATGACGTCAGCGCCCACACCCCTTTTTTAGCCATCTCCGTCTAGGATAAAACTAAGTATTGACTTATTTTATCCATGAACGGATAACAACAGACAAGAATGGCCCACCAGCTGCACTGGGGGAATGCAGTGGTAGGGCCCATGCCTTTGGCTGTGGCCAGTCTCCAGAGGGAGTGTGGATGAGCATGAGCAGCACCTCTGAAGGCAACCATTTTTTTGCTTTCCTCTGGAGTGCCATAATCAGAATCTATGAAACACTGAACATGAAGGATCTGTGTACAATATTATTTATAGCTTGCTTCATTTTATTACATGCATGATACCCAGTAGAAGAGTGATAACACAAATAAATAATGGGTAGAGATGTGTATCAATGGAGTCAAGGACATAGAGAGGAGTAGGGTGGTGGTGGTGTCAGGTAATGAGTCTGGGCTTGCTGGAGGGGTCCATGTCAGCTGCTGTAGGGGACAAATGCCCTTGTCTGCAACAACCATATTTGTTTATATTTTTCTGGAGTGGACATAGCCACCCCTCCTAGACTTTGCCACACCTCCCTTCCAGTACCTGGGCCCTGCTCAGTTCTGAGCAGTCCTGAATGGGATTACGCATTCTCAATACAGCATTGGTTATAAATTAGGTACAGTATGCCCTCTACAATAACTATAAAGTACTGCTGTATTCTTCACAGAACCTTTGTATGAGCCAAAAAGATGAATGTTAAATGTTTTTCAAATAACAGTAAATAGCATTTATGTTAAGTAAAAACATTTTAGAAAATAGTATTAAACATGTGACTCAAAATTAAAATCCATAAAAGCCGCAAACAGCTCACAGCTATGGCTGATTGATCTGGTAATACTATAATAAGGAAGGCCATAGCCCTTAGGGGAATTAGGTCCTCAAATAAAATACAGGTCCTTCAGAATCTTGAGATCCTTTGACTTGGCATATAGGCATAATAGTTAGACAAGGATCTATAACCAACACTATAAAGACACTATAAAGACAATTAAATAAGTACGGAATAGTGATGGTAAACAGCTGGCGATGAAACACAATTTATGCAGGAGGTGTTATTTAAAAGTTTAAAATAAAAAATATATATTGAAACAGCAGCATATTACAATTAATTATTTAACATATGAACAGCCTTGTAACAGAAGGAGTATGTTAAAACAGTGAAATCATATTTTTATCTGTACCAGCTAGTTTGCTACTCAGCCTGGAGCCTGCCTAAAAACCATCACATATGCCTCATTGACCTACTTTGAAATAAGATTATCTTGAGCAAAAATTAAGACACACACATATATCTCAAAGTTTAAGCACACTTGGGGTGACATTCTATGGGATGAGATTTGTGTTTTTTGGCGAATATTAGTAAAGAAAATGGCGACATCGCATTTTTCCTTGAAATCGCATATTTAATAGGATGCGCTAAGGGACGGATATCGCATATTATGTGCGATAACTCATGCGGAACAAAAGTGTGTGAAAATCGCATTTTTATCGCATCCAGATGTTTTCGTACAGAAAAGTATACAAATCGCTTATTTAATTGGGTGCGTTTTCGCAAATCGCACTTTTAAGGTGTCTAATAATCACACTTTTTTCAGACCAGGTTCTGTTGGGCGATTTGGCCCAGAACTCACTTTGGGCAAGTGCACAAATGGTTAAAGAAAATAGCGACATCGCATTTTTCCTTGAAATCGCATATTTAATAGGATGCGCTAAGGGACGGATATCGCATATTATGTCCCCTTTGAGGCATGGAGATTTTGCAGAGTGGTTTGGAGTTGCTGATTTGTGATGTGGCCCATTTGGAGGAGCTGCGCAGGAGGGAGGAAGCTGCATACCAGATCCAGGTAGCCCCCCGACTACTGTGTACCCCACGTATGTATCGTGCTCGGCTGTACCTGGACTCCCTCTCGGATCAACAGGTTGTGGGGATCTTTAGGCTGAACCGCAATAACCTGTTGGACTTATATGAGCAGGTGAGAGATGATTTGGACCCTTTCGGGGAGGCAACTATGCAGTGTCTGGGCTGCAGAAATGAATGTGTACCCTCTACTATTTGGCCACAGGCTCCACTCAGTCTGTGACCTCATGGTCCTTGGGGGTATCACAGCCCACTTTCTCTAAGCATTTTACTCAAGTGTTACTTGCTTTAAAGAAGTTGTGGCGGACATACATCAGATTCCCACGTTCTGAGTTGGAGTGGCAGGACCACAAGGTGGCTTTCTATAGACTCTCAGCATTCCCTCACGTGCTGGGAGCTATAGACTGCACACACATTGGGATTAGGGCACCGCACGTGCGGGGATACGTCTATGTCAATCGGCGTGGGCGGCACTCTTTGAACATTCAGGTGGTATGTGATGCTCATCTCAAAATCCTAAGTGTTGTAGCAGGCTTCCCTGGGAACTGCCATGACGCCTATATTCTGAGGCACTCAGCCCTCTGCAACCGATTCAACCAACAACAAATGCCAGAGGGCTGGCTACGTGGTAAGTACGTTTTTACATATTACCCTCTCTGTCCTTATTTGTACCTGCTCAAATGTGTGTGTTTCCACTTTCACAAGCATATTGCTCTTGTCCCAGTGTCTCCTGTTTGCACAATGCACATACCTTACCATATAAGGCAATAACTTCCTATCTGTGTTTTAGGTGACTCAGGATATGGGTGTGTTTCCTGGCTCATGACACCTTTGCGCTCCCCAGAGGGCCCTGCACAGCACCGGTATAATGAATCCCATATTGCAACCCGCAATGTGGTGGAGCGTACATTTGGCGTATTGAAAAGTAGATTCCGGTGTTTGGACAGGTCATCGGGTACGCTGCTTTACCACCCAGCAAAAGTAGTGATGATTGTCCAGGCTTGCTGCAGTCGTGCAGGAAGCCCAACCTACCACACCTCGGGTAATGAGGGGTACGCCGAGGGGGAATCTGGTGCGTACACAAATCATTAGGCGTTACTTTTTTGGTAAGCACATGTGCCCTGTATTCCAACATGTACCTTTGCTGTAAGTGTACTCATAAAAAAATTATTTAGCAATACCTTCTGTTTCCACCCACATTTAGCCTAATACACAGAGCCCAACTGGTGCAGCTGGTGCTGCTGAACTATCCCTTGCTGTAATCAACCTTGTAAGTACATTTGTAACATGTATGAATTAGGTTTGCTCTAAAACATGGCTCACCTGGTGTTGTGGAACTACACGTGCCAGCATGCCCTGACACACTATAACCATTACAGTCCATACAATGAGTGCCAGAGCTTGCTGGAATATGTAGTTCCACAACCTTTGACGGGCCAGAAGTTACCCAACACTACTTTTCAGCAATCCCATTGTCATATACCATTACACTATGTCATATTTCACACAACAATTGCTTTAAAAATAAGACACAGACAAAATGGTGTGCGTTTAGACATTTTTACTGCAGTATAGTATGTCATAAACAATCTGCATTTTTGTCACTCAAACATTCGAACTGTCGGGGGATGTAACAAGATGTATTGCATATTAGATGCAAATTAAAAATGTATAAAAAATATGAATTATTTTCTCCCACCATCAGGCCACCCTAAACCACTTCTTGAAGCTGCAGCCAGGCCAACCCGGGTCCTAATACTCCGACGGGGTGGGGAAGTGGGGGAGCCACTTACTGGGGTGCTAGATACACTACTCAGTGTAGATGCTGCTGCACCTATGACATTGCCTTCCATCTGCTGAAGTTGTGCCTGCATACCTATTAAGGCATTGGTCTGCGCTGTGCACGATTGGCTGAGTGCAGCTATACTTTGTGCAAGGCTGCCAATATGGCTATTCTGTTCCCTTACAGCATAAGTAAGATCAGCGAAACGGGTGTCAATGCTATTAGCCATGCGCACATGAGTACCTACACCAACCCGTTCACTCCTTGAAATTTTTCTTAATTGAAGAAAAGTGTGATGCATGTACCCCTGGATGTTCCCTATTTGCAGGCTTTGGGAGGCCATAAATTCTATTTGTTTCTCCTTGAAATTTACCAAGGAGTTAGCTACTTGTGCAGCAGAAGCTGCTGTATGGGGTGTGTTTGTGGGTGGGGGTGGGTTGGGAGTCACCCCACTTGGGGGAAGATCACTCTGTGATGACGTCTGTATTTCCTCCTCAGCCGCAAAGGTCTCCACGGGTTCGAGAATGATGTCCATTTCGTCCAACATCATCATAGAGGATTCTGTTGGTTGTGTTCCTAGTTGTACAGTACCTGTGGATACAGATTAAGAGGTAAGTACTGATGCATATATAGGCCAGTCTCTCTTCAGTACTGTTTTTGAAAGGGCTTGGGATGCTGAACGCACATACCTAGGGGTATTATGTACTTACACATGTACCCCGATACTGCATGTAACATTGTCATTAATAATAAGTGAGATGGCTAGGTCAGATTACATTCATTTCCGTTGCAATGTAGCAGCAGGAGATGAATGTAGTGTGAGATATTGTTGA
Source organism: Crinia signifera (assembly GCF_055691185.1). Taxonomy (NCBI): domain Eukaryota; kingdom Metazoa; phylum Chordata; class Amphibia; order Anura; family Myobatrachidae; genus Crinia; species Crinia signifera. The sequence goes on from NC_139221.1 coordinate 227,686,889, forward strand.
TGTGAAATTGGTGTGTGTACTGTATGTGTAATGGCCTGTTTCTTTGTTCATTTACCTGCTTCCACAGATTCTGCTCCAACGGGCCTTCTTTTCTTTGATGCGTGAGCACTTCGGGACGGACAATCTGTGAAAGGAAAGATGGGCAGCCATTATCTACCTTGCAATGGATAAGCATTTATGCCAAAAATGCATTGAAATGACATTACTGGACAATACTTCCTTTGGTTAAGGACTACATTATTTAGTCCCCACATTATTTGACATATGTTTTTCACCTGAATTTTTTGTTAGATTATTATTAAACTATTTGACACATTACAACTGGTGGATAATCTGTGTTTTATGTAGGCATGGCAGCTAAACCACCAGTACACCAATGTTTTTTGGGCCACATACATGTTAAGCTGCTAGAAAGAATGTTAAAGTGTTGATCGATATCAGCAGTTGTGGAACTATAAGGCCCAGCATGATGACCACTTTGAATATAGGAACAGGCAATTTTTTGTGTCTGACCTTGCTGGGCTATGTAGTTCCACAGCAGCACTTTACTTAGCATAACAATACAAGTGAACATTACAGTTTGAAAACATTGCCATGTATGTTTAAGATTGCATGTGGTCACACTTACCAGCTCTGGATGGCGTCGCCGGCCTATCGGTATCTGCGACGTGCATGCCAGGCAGGACCTCAGGGGGTATGATTCTTTTGAGCTTGACCTCATAGGACGTATAGCAGACAGTGGTGGGGCTTCCTCCACCAGTCTTGGTGGCCTCCTCCAACTCCATGGCCATTTTACTTTTGAGCTGTCTCTTGATGTCGTTGAACCTCTTCTTGACATTTCTGACCAGGCGCTTGTGCTGACTTACAGCATTCACTGCCTGGGTGATGTCCTTCCACATAGCCCTTTTCCGCTGTGCAGTGGTCTTGTGGTGACTTTTCCCCAGTAACCGGTCAAACATGGGTATGATAGCCCGGACAAGCGCAGCATTTTCCTCATATGAGAATCTGACCTTTCGGCCACTTTTTGTGCGGCCAGCTTCTACCTCCTCCTCCTCCTCCTTTTCTACTCCAGCCATGTACCTCTCCTCCTCCATGCCAGTGTCTTCCTCCTCCTCACCTCCATCTTATTCCACCTCTGACATGTGGCCCTTCTGCAGCTGCTGAGGGGTATGGAATAGGTCCTGGGTATAGGATGGGGTTGCCAGCGGACTCACTTCTTCACGAAAACCAGTCAACTCTCATCCTAACCCTCTGTTCCATGCTCACTGTCTATCACACCTGTGTCCCTCCTGAGAGCCTGCCCCTCCCCTTTACAATGTAAGTTCTCCCGAGCAGGGCCCTCTTCCCTAATGTCCTTTTTCTTATCTTAATTAAACCATCTTTGATTGCACCAAATACTGCGGTTTTCTGCCACACTGATCACAGTTTTACTTATTTGTTTATGTACTCTATAATGTGGTGCTGCAGATCCCTTTTGGTGCCATATAAATAAAGGATAATAACAATAATAATATTAATGTCTGGGCCCCCTCCTCCCTAGTCTGCAGTGATGCATTAGGGGCTCAGACTCTACTGTGCATGTGTGCTTGGATAATTGAAAACCTCCAGCTAGTAAATGCAAATGTAATTATGCAGCCAGTAATGGGATCACCTTCGAGGTGTCCCCACACCTCACAAATTTTTAGTAATAACACTGGTGATAAATACACAAGTGATGTGATCCCTCCACTGGCGCAAACAGAGTAGAGAAATAATACGTCCCTACTATGGAGGTGGCATTCCTCTTCTCCGCCTCCGAATCGGGGATATGCTGTTCAAGATTTTCCCCTTAGCTCATAACCGCGCCCTTTCCTCTTCTTCCTGTATTGGGCTCTACTGTGCATGTGCAAAACGTTGGGAAAATGGCTGCGGCACCATTTCCCACAATTCCCAGTGATTTCTGCAGTGCCGCTGCCATCAGTTTGGGACTTTGGAATGGGTGTAGTATGTACAGAGTGAGCCACATGGACTCTGGGTCCCATGGGAACTGCACATTATAAATATGCTAATGATCACAGCAGCTACGGTACATCTGCCGTCTTTCAATAGGGGCTATCAGATTTACCAACTTCCGGAATGCAAAGTGTTCCGTTACTTGGACCCAATAGATATGAAAGAATCCATGGGGTTATTCAGACCTGATTGGATCTCTAATGCTAATGCTAATTTGCAGACACCAGTGATCAGATTGCCGCCGCCACGCCAGAGTGAAATCCTGCTCTGTGCAAGGCTGTGAATGGCATGCAAAAATATTGCAGCTCGTTGTACAGCTATAAGGCCATTCGCAACTCACTTACCAGAGTATGGTGGCCAATCCTGGGATCGGCGGGATCTGGCCAAAAAATGTTCGGGATTTCAATCTCGGGATTGGACTATCCAATCTCGAGATTTTGGGATTGCACAGTAAATTGCCAGGCAGCGTCTGAGCACACGCTCAGAAGCTGCCCGGCTGTTCAAGACCCGGCGTGGGGCCGGGAGGCAAGTGGGTTCCGCCTCTGTCACTCACTGTTTGGCGGTGAGCGGGTCCCGGCCTCACTGGGAGGCTAGTGGGTTATGGCCTCTGCGACACTGGAGAGGTTGGGCAGCGAGCGGGCTACAGCACCGGAGGTGCAGCACTGCAGCCTGCGCAGGTTGACCTATCATAGCTGCACCTCTGATGCCGAAAACTGCTCACAGCACCAAAGTTCTTACCTGCATCCGGCGTTACAGCTGCTCCCTGCCTCCATTCCGCTGCCGGGCTCCACTAAAGTAAGGGGGACAGGGGCGCTTTTCTTTTAGGAATGCCAATCCCGGGATTGAGCATTTTTCAATCCCAATTCCCGGGATTTAAAAAATGCCCCGGGATTGGCATCCCTATACCAGAATGAGCTGACATCACACGACTTCCCTTCAAACAACTGGACACGTCTGTGTTTTCCCTGACACTCCCAGAAAACGTCCAGTTACCACCCAAAAACAACAGCTTCCTGTTAGTTAACTCGCGTAGGCCTGCGATTAAAAGAAGAAACTGGATTTCATCACTGGATGGCGTTGCGCGTGCGTACTACTAGCCAAACACATGCGCAGTTTTTTGATAATCGTCTGGCTTGTGAATTCGCAGTCCAGCGATCAGGTCTGAATAACCGTCTATCAGTGACGTAACTACATTTAAAGGGCCCCCCTCGCCGGGAATTTTGAGAGCCCCCCATAAATTGACACTCACCCCCCATAAAAGTTATCACCCTCCTTACCCCCGTTGACACCAGACACGCAGATCTGTCGGGTCCCTGGCTCTCCCGGCTCCTGATAAAAAAGTGACACTCGGAAAATGGCTGCCCCCATAATGCAGACAGTTTTTGAGGATGCTAGAGGGAGGCTGCGGCCTTCTCTAGCAACCTTAAAAACTGTCTGCTGTATGGGGGTAGCCATTTTCCGAGTGTCACTTATTAGCAGCTGTAGCTGGGAGAGCCGGGGACCTGACAGATCTGCGTGCCGGGGTTAGAGGCGGCGGCAACGGGGTAAGGAGGGTGTTAACTTTTGGGGGGGGGGGGGGCAGGAGCGCAGGTGGTAACTATAGTCCCGCAGACCCCACCTTCTTAGCTCCTCCCCGCCACCGCGGGACTATAGTTACGCCACTACCCTCTATATCATACTTGCCTATTCCTAACTAACCCTCTCCATGAGGTAGAAAATGCTCTGTAATGTATGATTGCCATCACCTGTGGGCAGAGGCGGGCTGGGCCGGGGGGCAGAGTGCCACATGCCCCCCAGGCCAGTACAACTAGCTGCTGGCTGGGCCGCTGTGTGCATCTTGCACACGCTGCTGCAGCCCAGCCATCACCGCTGCAGCCGCCGGCCACCTCCGTGTGTACACCGCCGGCTTCCTGGCTGCACGAATGTAAGGTGACGGCCTCTCCCAAAATGGCCGCCGCCTCATAGGAGACAGACACTACAGGTACTGCTATACCTCTAGTGTCTGTCAGAAGAGAACAGCGCGGCCAGCGCTACCCGGAAGTGCCGATTCGGGTAGCGCTGGCGCGCTATTTAACCCCTTGGTGACGAGCATGTACCCTGGCTCCCCCCTGGCAAAAAATCCCCATGAAATGAAACACCTGGCAAGAAGCATGTAACCCCTGGCAACAAGCAATATAGGTAAGCAGCATTTATATGGTATAGTTATTTAGTTTAATGGGCATTATGGTATTGGCATTATGTTTTATGGGCATTACGTTGTTGGTATTATGTGTAATGGGCATTATGGTGTTGGTATTATGTGTAATGGGCATTATGGTGATGACATTATGTGTAATGGGCATTACCGTGTGTGGCATTATATTTAATTGGCATTACGGTGTGGCATTATGTGTAATGGGCAGTACGGTGTTGGCATTGTGTAATGGGCATTACGGTGTGTGGCATTATATGTAATTGGCATTACGGTGTGTGACATTATATGTAATTGGCATTATGGTGTTGGCATTATGTGTAAAGGGCATTCCGGTGTGGCATTATGTTTGATGGGCATTACGGTGTGTGGCATTATGTTTAATTGGCATTACGGTGATGGCTTTATGTGTAATGGGCATTACGGTGATGGTTTTATGTGTAATGGGCATTACGGTGATGGCATTATGTGTAATGGGCATTATGGTGTTTGGCATTATGTGTAATGGGCATTACGGTGTGTGGCATTATGTGTAATGGGCATTATGGTGTGAGACATTATGTGTTCTGGGCATTACGGTGTTGGCATTACAGTGCTGGAATTATGTTTGATGGGCATTACGGTGTATGGCATTATGTTTAATTGGCATTAAGTCTGTGATGGCTTTATGTGTAATTAGCATTACAGTGTAAATTTTTGCAACTTCCTGGTTACTGTTGTATGTGTGTGTGAGGAAGGATTGTTTAATCCTTGCTGCATACTAGAGGGGAGAGGGTAGGATGGTGAAACGATGGCGATGGGCCACTTGCTTGTGTTGCCCCCCAGGCTGAAAGTTGCCAGCCAGCCTGTGGGGAGCTAGGTAAATTATAAGAAAGGTGTTTCATCATAGGTGATGGCAATCATACATTACCAGGGAAGTCCAGGAACAGAGCATTTTCTCCCTGAACGAGAGGGTCAGGTAGGCAAGTATGGTCAATATTCATTTTTTTTTTTTCATATACCGATTTACAATTGCTGTCACCTGCCGTGTTGGAAGGTGTATAACGCTACATGTCAGCACAGCCAGCAATGCAGAGGATAACACCGGCAGCATTAACAGACACTGGATAGCAGCATAGTCGTATGTGTGTGATTACTATGGCAACAGGAACCTTTCTTCCTATGTTGTTTCCCGGCGGAGGCAGAAAGAAGCGGACAGGAAGCGGCAAGTGACATTCCCATGCCAGTGCAGAGGGCGATAGCCTCAGCTGTCACCGTGGAGACCAGTTAGCGCTGCCCAGTGACTCTGGCTCGGGGTACGATGGCTGCGGGGCTGGGATGGAGGCTGCTGTCTGCCCGGTGCGGGCTGCTGGGCGGTGGCTGCTCACTGCTGACTGGCAGGTACGTGACGCTTAGGAAAGCGCGTTGTCTTGGTGCGGTGCAGCACGTGTGCTCCCAGCTACTCACTACAGTATACCTTTGCGCCCTAGTGTCCACTGTCCAGGTGATCTAGAACCGGTCTGAGACTCTGTGGGTTGCTCTATGCCTTAATGGTAAAGTATGCAAATGACCTATTATGTCATGTTATGTACCCAACATGAGCCAGCCAGTTCCCCCATATAACATCATATATTTATTTTACATGTAACTGGTGATTAGTTGACCAGTCTGCTGCTGTTATGCTGCTTTCAGACCGCATAACTGGCTTTGACCCTGTATTTTAAAACGTTTCCAAAAACGGATCTGCCAGATAAAACCCCTTTCACACCGCAGCACTTAAACGGTATATTACCGTTCAAGTGCCGATTTTTTGACACTGGCAGACCCGTTTTTGGAAACTTTCCAAATACAGGGTCAAAGCCAGTGCAGCCTTCAGCCCTCCCCTCCGTGCAGCTCCCCCCCCCCTCGCGCGTGTCGACCGAGAGCATGTCGATGCCCCCCGCGCGTGTCGACGCTCCCAACCCCCCCCCCCCGCGTGTCGCGCCCCCCCCCGTGTCGACTTACCCCGTGCCGGTACCTCCGTTGTGGATCCCGGCACTGCAGCTCAGTATGCTCGGAAAGCACTTATGAAAAAAGTGTCTTCCAGAAAATGGCTGCCCCATAGGAAACCCTGTTTAAAAAAAACTGTCTTTTGTATGGGGGCAGCCATTTTCTGAAAGACACTTTTTTCATAAGTGCTTTCCGAGCATACTGAGCTGCAGTGCCGGGAACCACAACGGAGATACCGGCACGGGGTAAGTCGACACGGGGGGGGGGGGGGGGGGGGGGCGTCGACACACGCGGGGGGGGGCTCCAGTGCTGTGAATACTTAATGAGCGCTCATTAAGTATTCACTGTGCTGAATTTAGGACCCAGCTCATTGGCTGGGTCCTAAATACCGTTTCAGAACCGATTTTGAGCCTAAAATACCGGTTCTAAAACGGGTAGGACCCTGCATTTTAACCGGTTAGAAAAAACGTTTTTTTCTAACCGGTTAAGTGGTCCTGCACCTTTCAGACCGCACACATTACCGTTTTAAAACGGTAAAAAAACGGCAATATACCGTTTTTAAAGTGCGGTCTGAAAGGGGCATTAGTATATTATTGATCAGTTGCCATTACTGTGAGATAGTTGTAGCCAGATAACTAGTTAGTGTATACAGTGAGTATACTAGGTGATTCATCGCGGCCTATAGGGTTACCCCCTTTGTGTTGGGAGATTCCTGGACAATGTCCCAGCCCACCCATTGACCCGCCCCTTGATCCGCCTTATCATGGCTTTTTGTAACCTTTGGTCAATTCTATTCTTAATTTTGCACACCGTAATACCACACATTACATCACACACTGTAATGACCATTACACGTTATGCCACACTTGTGATACCCATTACAGGTTATGCCAGCCACCCCAAAGCCCATTACATGTTACACGATACCCCGTGATGCCCATTACACATTATGCCATACCCCAGGGTGCCCATTACACATTATGCCAGGACTCAACACATTTTTCTTAAATAGGGGCAATATAGACAGTGAGTGCCAGAGGCGCGCGCCAAAAATTTACACCATAATGCCTATTACACATTACATGCCCATTACATATTATACCACTTGCCATAATGTCCATTACACGTTATGCCAGGGCTTGACCATTTCTTTTTTCTAAATAGGGACAACAGGGACTGCGTAGTAAAAATTTTTACACCGTAATGCCTATTAAACGTCACACAACCATTACATATTATCCCACATGCCACACCGTAATGCCCATTACATGTTATCCCAAACACTGTAATGCCCATTGCACATTACGCCACACACAGTGATGCCCATTACACATGCGACACACCGTGATACCCCCCCCCCACCACACACACACACACACACACACACACACACATGGGGTGACAGAGCTGCATCCAGGGTGACGGGGGCATACACAGGGTGACAGATGAAGGGACAGTAAGAGAGAGGGATAGGTTCACATATACACTGCGTGACAGAGGGGCAAAGCTTGCAAAAATTTCACAGCCTGCAGAGAACCCGAACCTCCACACCCCCACCCAGGTGACAGCCACAGTACAGACCCTCTCTCCTCACCAGGTGCTGCATGCATGCTCCTCAATGGTCCCGCTGTCCTCCCTCTGTTCTGTTACTAAGGGCAGGCAGGTGAGAGATTGTGACCCTACATACAGCAGCATTGAGGGTCACGGGGCGGGGGTCACTTCACTGTCTGGGAGAGATGGCCGCGGCATGGGACCTGCCTGTCAGTCCTGGCAGAGACGAAACTAGCGAGTAGTGGGCCCTGGTGCAAAAATTAGACACCCCCCCCCCCCACACACACACACACACACTCAAAATGGGAACAGTGTGCGCCAAAGATGGGCTGCAGTGTGTGTGTGTGTGTGTAAGATTAGGGTTATAGGCTGCACAGTGTGTGTGTGTGTGTATGGTTAGGGTTATAGGCTGCGGGGTGTGTGCTTATGGTTAGGCTGCTGGGGGGTGGTGAATGGTTGGGCTGTAGAGGGGGTGTATAGATAGGGTTAGTCTATTGGGGATGTATAGTTAGGCTACTGGGGTGTGTATAATTAAGGCTACGCTGAGGGTGAGGCATGTATAGTTTCAGTTGGGCTGCAGGGGAGGGTGGTGTATGGTGAATAAGGCTGGCAGGGTTAGCGTTTGTGCCCCCATTATATTTTTAGTTTAATTATTTGGCACCCCCCTTTATTTTTATTTTAATAAGGTTTGTGCGCTGTCCCGTCCCCCCCCCCCCCTTAAATTAACTTACCCCTGGCACGGCAGCGGCTGTCATTAGAGCATTCTTTGACACTCCTCCTGGAGCCCTCCATGATCAGCCTCAGAGCACTGACAGGAATTTACTTCCTGTCTTGGCCTGGCTCTGAGACTGAGAGCAGCAACAGGCAGCCTTGCGATTGGCTGCCGAAGGAGGACTGACCCCGCCGGACGGAGTGGATACAGAGAGGTGCAGGCAGGGCACTGCTGACGCTGTCTCTGCACCCATGTCTGTCCCGCACCTGCCTGCCTCCCTGCCATGTACCCCCCCCCCCCCGCGCGCCGCCCGCGTGTGATGTTGCACAATATAAAAAAAAAAAATTAACTTTGTCATGCCAGTAGTAGTTCCGCCCCTGAATACTGGCATTTCAAACGCGCCACCTGCGGTCCGGGGAAGGAGAGCCCCTGCCACACCACCATTGCTGGTGGTGATTGGTTGGCTGGACCGCAAGCTCCTATTGGCTCGCGGTCCGGGCAACCAATCAGGACCAGCAGTGGTGGTGTGGCAGCGGCTCTCCTTCCCTGGACTGCAAGATTGGATTGGCGCAAGATTTGAATTGCCAGGTCTGACAGGCCGGTCCCGCGCCGCCCCATCACCTCTTTTAGACCGGCACTGCAGCTTCTCACACACCAAGTGGCGGCGCGGTCTTAATTACCGGACTGTCCGGAGTAATCCTGGACGGGTGGTAACCCTAGCGCCCTATGGGTACTCTTCACACCATCGTAAGGGGCTTCTCCCCCTCAACCTGTGAACACCTTTATTGCATCAAATATGGTTTGTATTATATGGAGGATTCCCTGCATTGCTACTTTTTTCAGACCATTAGGCGTATGATTGTGAAGGGGGTGTAGCCTCTTCCGTTGTTATGAACAGTGCTTAGAGAGTAAAATGTACAGAATGGAGTTATGGAGAATGACTTCACTCCCCATGTATCCCTGCTCCGAGCTCCCTATACCGGAAGCTGCCTTTCCGTGGCCCAGTAACCATGCTCCTCACCTGCAGTCTCTTGCAGCCACCAGTCCTGAGTCCTCCTCTCTATCGTCAGTGTTCCCGGTGCTTGGGTGCGGACCTCCAGTGTCCTGGTGTGGTGTCCCTGGCAGCATCTCGCAGCTGGGCTAAGTGCCACCGAAAGTACTGCAGCTGTCTGTCCTTTGGGGTAAACGCACGGCAAAGGAAGAAGCTCCCAACGTGCGGCGCTATCCTGGGCACCCATATTCCTGCTGTCACCGGCTTACTTCCTTGAGGCCAGCCTGTAGACTGTGCGCAGGCTGCATTGAAGGGAGGCACCATGGGTGGGGCGATCTCGGCAAGTGCTGCGCTGATAAGCTATTAGCCCCGATCTGTCACGCTAGGACTCTGCCCAGCATTATACACAGCCACAGAGTGACAGATCTGGGCTAATATATAGGAGATTGCAGTGCAACAAGAATGGATACATCTAATGATGTTTGTAAGTGGAAATACATCCTATGTAAAATAGGAAAGAATTTCCCTCAATTAATGAACAAGTGAAGCCAAGTAATTGAGTGTATAATATATTCACATACTGTACCCAATCCCCTGAGAGTGTTAAGGTAGTGGTTCTTTCACAGTACTCCATGGTCAAAATATTCATATTCAATTAAGTAAATTGTGTTTGTCACCCTTAAGTTCTGCTATGTGATGAGGGACACCAGTTGCTTCTGTTTGTCCACATATTTTATGATTGGAAGACACAAGCACTGGTTATTCCTATTATACCCTTTTCGCATCGCAAAGCCGGGTCAGATCTTAATCATGAGTCCGACCCGGGTCCGGCGCTTTCAGATTACCTGGGTTGTCCGTTATACAGAGAGCTTTCCCGGGTTTAACCCTTCTTATATCCCTGGTCTAATTGCTGGGTTGGTTTACCTTGGTTATAAGGTATGGTACTTTCACACTGCACCTCAACCCGGGTCAACATGGCACCAACCCAGCAATAACCCAGGTGCAGCCATGGTGCCTACTTATTGCTTCTCCCGGAAAGAAGACTATCTGCAGCATTTCCGGTGATTTTCTCTTTGTGGAGAGCAAGAGCACCACATTATTTTAGCCTTGCGGGAGGTTTGCTGGGAGGGGATTCCGATTTTTCGGGAGCCTCCCAGGCGTTCCTGCAGGGTAGACCAGTATGTCTGTAAGTACCTCAAGACACCTCAAGGAGCATAAGGAGCCTGGGCACAGAATTTGGGAACCACTGTTCTAAGGGCAAGACAGTTCTGATGAGTGAAAGGAGTGCAGATAATTATATAATGTGTTCTATGTTTTACTTTTGCAGTTCCAGCAAATATTGGTTTATTTACTATGATGTGTGATGGGCTTATGGTAGAAACAGGGCCTGTGAATGTGTTGGGTGTTGCATCAAAATAAATGCACACTGAAAGGTTGGGTAGTCTTGCAACCTTATTGGGGGAAATATTAAGCGTGTTTCCTGTCACAACATTATGACAATTCAGTCTTTCAGCTTCATCTTCGATAGCTCCATCTTTGTTCTAGTTTGCTATAACGGTTGGTTACCTTAAGGTTTGGAAGTGTGACAAAAGTAACACTTTTTTTGTAACACTTTTTTCCAGTCGTATGTCAAATATGCTGCTTGTGAGAGGCAAGCAGACAAGCACTTGGTGGAGTGAACATCTCTCTGAAGAAAATCAACAATACATAAAACAGTTGAATACAGAGGAGTACAAGGCTATGACTGTAAGCAAGCTCTGTCCATTGAAAGATGAGCCATGGCCTATCAAACCTTGGGAACCAGGTTCGTTTTTTAGTTGAAATATTCAAATGAAATGTTACCAATGATCATAAAGGATGATAGTAATTATAATCAGTAACTGTGGATTGCAGTTATTTGCCTATGACTGCATTGCTTCACTAGATACTTGTTTAACTACTTATCTGGCTAATATTTTTTCAATTTTTTTTTTACAATTGAGTTTGGTCAAGAACACCTGTTTAGGACCTGCGGTATCGGCTCCTGCTCTGGTGCTTCTAGCACACTCTGGTTTGTATCTCAGCACTTATATACTGAACAGAGTGTGCTACTAGAAGCCTCAGATCAGTGACATACCAGGAAGGAAAGAGGGTTGTGCATGGGTTGTGTGCTAGAGTGAAAATTATAAGATAAGGTGGTGCCAAATGTGATGAAACCAGCCCTATTTCACACTTAAAAAACTTCAGTATATATGAAAGCAGATTAGGAAATGAAACATCACCTTTGTATACAGTATCAGTAAACATGTAATAATTTTGCTCTCAGCACACTGTTCTATGATGTAAAGTTATCCAGAGGTTATTAATTACCTACTAGTATGTGCTAGCAGTAGACCCTTCTGTGGAGGTTTCAGGTTGCACACGAGATCTGTGAGATGATCGTAGTGGGGTTTGCCAGGAGGGGAGACACAGTACATCATCACAAGACTAATGTCCTGTGGTCCTGCACATATACAGTGTGTGTGTGTGTGTGTGTGTATATATATATATATATATATATATATAACAGACTCTCTTGTCGCGCCACTAATTTTGGTGTGTACTTTAATTAGGGCTGCCGGACTCACATAGACCCCTGTTGGATGGGGACGAGAGGAATGTGGATAGCAGTTGTGGGTTGGCGCCCCTTTGTGTGATCTTCAATAATTAGATCTATGTAGCCTTTAATCAGAATTCCAAGATATAAGCAAATAAAGTCCAAAGTTCAATATAAATTTATTAAAATGTCTTTGATTCCACACTACAGTGGTGGTCGAATCAGACCATAAAAAGTTCAGTGGTATAATTCATAACAGCACTTAAAAACTATCCCAACGCGTTTCGTCCCCACACGGGACTTCATCAGGGGTTCGCAAAAAAAGCTTAGGAACAATTTCAACCACTATCTTGGTGAAGGTGTCTTCAAACTGGATGTTTTGAGTACTAGGTCCTTAGGATATCAAAGGTACCATTAGAATTTCATTATTCCAGATGTACATTCACCTCTTTATTCAGGATCTTGGTGCTTCGGTACTACGATGCGAATGACCTATTCAGTCCGTAAATGAACGGATAATTGCATAACTTAGGGTTTGAGGGTTCAAGGGTGTTTACCCCGATGCTCAATTCACAATTCTGTTCGCCTTCTAGGGATATTTAGATATGGGGGTCTTTTGAAAAAAACTCTCAATGGGTCGATTAGGGCTGTTCCGATAGCCCTTGTTTGATGGGGTTGTTCCAATAGCCCTTGTCAGATGGATACTCTCCTTAAAGGGACCGTTCTAGATCAATAAACTCGAGAAAGAGGAGCATCCAGTATACAGTCAAAAACTGGTCGAGAATATAGGTTACCACTGTCCTTCTGGAGTTGTGTGCTAGTGCATAGGTTCATTCCCACTGAACCTATGCACTAGCACACAACTCCAGAAGGACAGTGGTAACCTATATTCTCGACAAGTTTTTGACTGTATACTGGATGCTCCTCTTTCTCGAGTTTATTGATCTAGAACGGTCCCTTAAGGAGAGTATCCATCTGACAAGGGCTATTGGAACAACCCCATCAAACAAGGGCTATCGGAACAGCCCTAATCGACCCATTGAGAGTTTTTTTCAAAAGACCCCCATATCTAAATATCCCTATAAGGCGAACAGAATTGTGAATTGAGCATCGGGGTAAACACCCTTGAACCCTCAAACCCTAAGTTATGCAATTATCCGTTCATTTACGGACTGAATAGGTCATTCGCATCGTAGTACTGAAGCACCAAGATCCTGAATAAAGAGGTGAATGTACATCTGGAATAATGAAATTCTAATGGTACCTTTTGATATCCTAAGGACCTAGTACTCAAAACATCCAGTTTGAAGACACCTTCACCAAGATAGTGGTTGAAATTGTTACTAAGCTTTTTTTGCGAACCCCTGATGAAGTCCCGTGTGGGGACGAAACGCGTTGGGATCGTTTTTAAGTGCTGTTATGAATTATACCACTGAACTTTTTATGGTCTGATTCGACCACCACTGTAGTGTGGAATCAAAGACATTTTAATAAATTTATATTGAACTTTGGACTTTATTTGCTTATATCTTGGAATTCTGATTAAAGGCTACATAGATCTAATTATTGAAGATCACACAAAGGGGCGCCAACCCACAACTGCTATCCATATATATATATATATCTCTATCCATTTGTCCAAGATAGATATATGACAGGCAGCACACCATTCAGGAAAGTTTATCTTCCAATATATTTGATCTGCAAAGGTGCTGGTATTTAGATGGGCTGGAAGGCAGCTGTATACTGGGCTGACTTGCTCATTTGTATGGGTCAGTCCAGGATGAAGGCTGCATTAGCCGAAATGGGCTAATTGACTGCCATTCCTATCTGTCTCTTTCGATGGGTGAATATATGAGTGTCCAACTTTTATTTATTTGCCTATATCTTTATGCAAATTGATGTTGGACAAATAAATTGGAAGATAAACTTTCCTTAAAGGTGTCCTGCCTGTCATATATCTATCTTGGATAAATGGTTTATTATATATATCTCCTCACTCCAGCATCAGAGATGTTAATATATATCAATATTATTGATTCCTGGTTTTCCTAAATTACTATTAAATTTTATTTATAAGGCTCTAAAACATGTTTTACGGCGTCGTACAAAGGGTATGAAATAGAACAGTACAAAAAGACAGAACTTAACATTACAGTATATAGGAGAGCGTTGTAAGTGAAATTGGTACTTGTGTATTTGCAGGGCGCCCACTAAGCTTTTTGCTTAGTGGGCTATTCTGCGTAGTGAAATCGCATCGCATGGCACGTTTCTGTGCCGTGCAATGTGACACGATGCAGTCTCACTAGTTAATTTATTCACTGCACCCTGACCGCCGATCGCATCACACGCAAAATCACATGGGATTTTGCGTGTTATGCGATTTAGCACAACACCCCCCAGTGTACATGTCTATGTGATGCAATCCCCGTGTCTAGGTGACTATCCTTGTCACCCCGAAGCGTGGTGAGTGGACATGGAACGCGTCCTCCCAACCTTTTCCTACCCCCACCATCCACGTCGGCGTGGAGTTGATTTTATAAAGTGTGGCGAGCCACCGAGCCCGAAGCGTTGCGAGCGCACGTGGAATACGTGTAAAGTAATCCGCTTCCCATTGCGGGGCACGCTGCGCTCGCCACATTTTATAATATCAACTCCACTCCCACGTAATAAGTGGGGGTATGAAAAGGTCGGGAGGACGCGTAACTCGAGGGGCTCTCTGCGCTCCCCACACTTCGGGCTGGCGTGGATAGTGGGGGTGTTTTAGGAACACATTCACACCTGCCATATCATACATCTGAGACAGTAATGACGACATATGTTAACTGGATTTTACTTAATAATTAAGAAAGTATCAAATTAACAAATTACAATAATAACCATTAATCAAGAAAATAATAAGGCATTCTTCTGATTCTGCATCAGCCTTTGGATAAATAATATGCTCAAAAGCAATTTCAGCGCCCAGTCTTTCGCCATATAAATTCCTGTAGGTAGGAGTCGAGATTCTGGCGTGCGGTGCCTCTTTGACGCTTATTGCGCCATTTACAGGATCTCCAAAAGCGCTCAATGTTATGTGTGTGAACCCCAGTCTCCTGATCTACGAAATTAAATCTGTGGTTCACCCGAGCATGGTGGAACCCTGCCTGCTCCAGCTGCTCGGTGTTATAGGCACGCCAACAATCGGAGTAGATAGTCATCCCCGGTTCAATTAATTCATTGATGGAGGCCATCAGGGTACTGGCATCACTTGTACAGGTGTCACAAAGCACTCACCGATGTCTCTTGAAATGCCTCCGAATAGCCACTGTTGAGGCAGCATCCATCCCACGTGACTTTTCCTCTGTACAAATAGGCTCTCGTCGACTTCAGTGATTTTCCCTGGACCGCCAATACAGCGTTCGGGCTGTGACATTAGGTCCATGTGCTGGCCTCCCGCATCAGGTTGTATAGCACCATTGTTTTATTTGACAACATAAGTTGTCGCTCACAGAAACTGATACTTGTGAGCTCCTCCGCCCATGAATAAATGAACCGTATCAGCGTAAGGAAAGGTAAACTGCAACCTGGGAACCAATGTGCCGCATGGAGGCTCACCTTCTTCCGACACGTTTTAATATGCACTCCTTCATATTGCACTCCTTCATATTTAAGCGCATTGGGTGTCCATTAACACAAGTTTGTGTCCCTGGCAGCAAATGGTGCTGCTGGAAAAAAACACTGCCGCCTCCTGTCTGCGGCAAGTTGAACATTGTGACAGGGTCTGCAGCCATGAATCTGACAGGGAGTGGGAACACTGCGCTACTTCTAAATGACTACGCTATTACGCAGCCCGCACGAACACTACGCTGATTCTGACATCGCCGCTACGCTAACTGCGTAACGGGTGCGTGCTAATATACAAGTACCATATTAACTATCGAGATCGCATGGCATGGCACGGCACTAAGCCGTGCCATGCGATTTCACTACGACGCCTGCGTACGTATGCAAATTGGGCGCCCTGCAAATACACAAGTACAGTGAAATTTGAGGAGAATCTAGAGGGAAGGGGCAAAAGACAGATGACATGAGGTGCAAGCATGCGGCAGGTGGTCTGATGGCAGGATGTAAGCAAAGCCAAGATGGTCAAGGCATGAGGAAGTGGGTGGAGGAGCAGCCTCCAAGAAGTAAAGCAGGAAGAGCTATAGCGGCATAAGTACCACTGTAATACATCGCCTTCATAGGTTCTTTTATATGCTAATCAGCCATAACCAAATACCTCTGAAGGTGCCTGTGGTATCTGGCCCCAAACCTTTGGCAGCAGATCCTTTAAATCCTGTATATAATGAGTTTTTTCCAGCACATCCTGCAGATGCTTGATCAGATGGAGATCTGGGGAATTTGGAGGCCAGGGCAACACATTGAACTCTTCTTCATGTTCCTCAAACCATTCCTGAGCAATGTTTGCTATGTGGTAGTATAAGCATTAGCCTGCTTTTGGAGAATGCAGGTGTCATGAATGGTGTACTTTGTCTGCACCAAAGTGACATCCATATGACCCAAGGCTTATACCGATATTGCTGACTGGTGCCACCTCTTTCCCTGGTAAATGGCACATCCATGTGATGTAAAAGAAAATGTTTTTCTTCAGAATGGGACAACTTCTTTCATCTATGTATATAAAAGTCTAATGCTGCTTTTCACCTATGATTGGCCACTGAAGGGCACTCAACAGGGCTCTGTTCGACACACAAACACATCATAAACTGCCCATATATACACACTACACCTCCTTATTGTTCCCATTCATTACATTCATTTAGACAAGTAAGGCACCATAATGATAACGCAAAAGCTGATAGTCCAGGGGAGATCCAGCAATCTCCCAAAGTTGTTAATTTTTTTTTTAACAACTTGTTTATCAACTGTCCTCAACATCAGATGTGCTATGCATTGTGGGTACCATTGTTGGAGAGAAGAGAAATCGCCTGAGTGTGACTTTCACACATGTCCAAGTGTGGTTGTATTGGTCAAATTTTTAGCAAACTGTTCACTTTGTTGTACGCTCCATATGTAGCTGGGTCTGCTCATGAAGTGGTGTTGCTGGGTGTCATCTGGGTGCCTACATTATGTATGCATACAAGAGATACTTTTCTTGGGATGGGTAGCTAAATTTTTGTACTATCATTTTGTGTGCATATGACACACACCTGTTTATCACGAATATTTTGCACCCAGTGTAAAAGATCCGTGATTTCCAATACTATTGGTTACTGCTGCAGATGATGACATTAGGTGGTAAATCAGGAAGCCAACTGCTTTGTGTTTAAATGAGCATGAGGCCCATATGGTTTATGAGAAGCCAAAACATTTATCATTTTTAGTAAAAGTTTGCACGCTGCAACTAGAATTTATTTTAAAAAAAAGTTTGAATGTCATCATCACTTAAGTAAATCTAATGTAATACTTGGGAAAACCTTCCTTATATATAAATAAAATATCTATATTTCAAAGGTTTATACAATATATAAATTTATTTATATAGCATTAATACTGGTGTTTCAGTTACTTGTGTATAATTTATATAACTAGTTGTGCAAGTATTTATAATAATGGGGGTTGTACCTGCGCACTGAATTCTTGGGCTAGCTGCCGCACTTAACGGATGACTAATCCGTTGGATTTAGTTTCAGAATATATGTTTGGTTTAGTGCTGCGCTCCGCCCTTTCTTACGGTTGTAAGGAATATAATGGAATACAGAATCAAATGATGAATAAACTTTGAATGTTGATTATTGAATAATTGACTAATTCAATTGACTAATTGAATTATTGTATTAGCAATTAGCGGCATTTATTAACCAGTAAAGCTTCATTTTATTTAAATCAACATTCAAAGTTTATTCATCATTTGATTCTGTATTCCATTATATTCCTTACAACCGTAAGAAAGGGCGGAGCGCAGCACTAAACCAAACATATAAGTTGTGCAAGTATGTTTACTCTATGTAGCTCTCTTACACCCCTTTCAGACATACCACCTGAGATTTTAAATCCTGGGTTTTTAAAAATCCCGGGTCAATTGCAGGTGCGCATGACCAGGAATAGACTTTATGCTAGTCCCGGGATGATGCACTTGAAAAATGCTGGAATTTTTGCGTGTCTCAAAGGGGTATTCTAGACAGCACAGTAATTTTACTTCCAGCCTAATAAGAAAGGTAGTTTCTCTCTCATGCCGCAGGAGACACTGGAGATTACATCGGGGTTTAGAGCTGGGAATGCTAGGAGCACTACTAAATTTGTTTCAGGGCAGGCTGGCTCCTCCCCTCTAAGACCCATCATACCCCCAGTTAGAAAATTGTGCCACGGGAGCTGGTCACAGTTTTTTACACTGCTCCAACAGAAGAAGAATACAGGAGAAGAACCCTTCCCTGCTTCTTTAAAAGCGTGGGTCCGGGTGTCCTGCGCCCTTGGCTTTCTGCCATGCAGCCTGTCAGAGCCTCACTAAAGGCGTCTGCCAGACTTTCAGTGTACCTGCGGCCGCCTACGAAGGGACCGTCAGACACAGTGAGTACCGCCAACTGCATCGCGACCGCGCGCTATCCCTCAGCAGACGCGGGTGTCTGAGCTGCGCTCCCCCGGTCTCCGGCGGTGCACGCAGTAAGGTGCTTGTCGGAGGCTAAGGGACAGGTGCGCGGCTGGACCCGGAGCAGCGCGTCGGAGGGAGCGCGGGAAGCCGCCATTTTGGGTGTGGGTGCAGGCGGGAAGAAGCCTGAGGCTGTATGTAAGCGGGCATGGCGCGGCCATAGACACACACTAAAGCCTTGTTAATGTCTGCTTCTCCCTATAGGTGTTCAGCAGCATTGGGCTACACAGCACAGTAGTGTGGGGTAATTTATGTCCCTGAGAGGACAGAACAGGGCAAATAGACGGTGGTTTCTAACCTCCAGGACCCAGCACCCCAAGTTACATTGAACTGTGTTATGTGTTCGTGTGTGTGTGTGTGTCTGCGTGCAGGTGTGAGTGAATATAACTCTCAGACCGGGTTTGTGCTGAAAACATGACCAGCAAATCAAGCACCAAGGCTTCACAGAAGCTATATATTTGTACTTTGTGTAATGCTAGATTTACACAGCACTCTGCTGATGGAAAGACAAATATATGTAAAGCCTGCACGGTTTCCCCACCAGCTTCCCAAGCAGGTGATTCAGGGGAGACACCCACACCACAATGGGTATCTCTCTTGTCAGGTACTATGGAAAGGTTGTCTGCCGAATTAGCAGAAAACCGTAGTGCAGAACCTCCATGGGTAGCTACTCTGGCTAGATCTGTAGACACCCTGGCTACATCCATGCAAAATCCCCAAAGAGCAGCACCTGTGAGACAAAAGCGCCCTCTACAGGTTGTGTACTCTGAGGGGGAGGGTGATTCAGAGGAAGATCATGCTCCTTATAATGAAATGGAGGAAGGAGAATGGGAAGAGGTACAGGAGGTTCTTCCAGAACCTGAGCCTGAACCTACACACATGGGAGTGGAAGCTCTTATTGTTGCGGTAAAACAAGTTTTAAAATTACCAGACGATCCAGCTCCAGAACCACAGGAGTTTGACCTTTTTGGACAGACAAAGAAATCCTCCATAGTTTTCCCCTGTCCAAACCAGGATAAATTGTTAGCAGCATGGAAACAGCCTGACAAACGTTTCCAAATTCGAAACATTTTCCAGCAGTTTATCCTTTTGAAGTTTCTGCCCTAGGAAAATGGGAGACTCCGCCTCCAGTGGACGCATCGGTGTCCAGACTATCAAAAAAGACTACACTACCGGTCCCAGGTGCATGCACCTTAAAGGACCCGTCAGACCGTAAGTTAGAGTCCACCCTTAAAACTATTTACATGGCGGCTGGGGCTCAACTTAGACCAGCTATTGTCTCCGCATGGGTAAAAAAGGCCAATGCCAAGTGGGCGGACATGATTATAGAAGGCCTAGACTCAGGCATACCGCCAGAAGAAATAAGACAACTGGCGGAACATATAAAGGAGTCAGCTAACTATTTAGGGGAGGCGGCTAGAGATATTTCTTTGATATCCGCACGCATTTCAGCAAACGCAATATCCGCCAGAAGAGCGTTATGGCTCCGCTCATGGCAGGCAGATGCTGAATCTAAAAGGGCAGTAGAGGGTCTCCCATTTACGGGAGAGGTCCTTTTTGGTCCAGAATTGGACAAATGGATAGCCCAAGCAACAGGTGGAAAATCTGCCTTCCTGCCAACTGCACCTCCGCCTGCTAGACGCCAATACACAGGGCCGTCATATCAGTCATTCAACTCCTTTCGCCCACAGAATTCCTTTCGAGGAAGGGGGCGAGGTTTCCACTCCACAAGAGGTACTCATGCCAGAAGTAGACCTCAGGCCACTGTCACCCGTACAGAGCCCAAGCAAACTCAGAAGCCAGTGGCATGACAATTTGCCAGCTTTCTTGGGAGAGTCAATAGTGGGGGCAAGGCTACTGGACTTCAGAACCCAGTGGTTCTCTCTGACAGAGGACCCTTGGATTCGCAGCCTAATTTCAGAGGGTTATCGGATTCAATTAGATTTTCCTCCCCCCACTCGATTCTTCACTACAGCTCTCCCCATTGCGCAAGACAAAAGGATGGCACTCCAGAGTGCAGTAGACACCTTACTTGCTGCACAGGTAATCATCCCAGTGCCTTCTACTCAAAGGAACAAGGGATACTACTCCAATCTCTTTGTAGTGCCCAAACCGGATGGGTCAGTTCGACCCATCTTAAATCTCAAATCACTCAATCTGATGGTGGCTTACCAACCCTTCAAGATGGAGTCGATTCACTCTGTCATAGCATCCTTGGAACACAACGAGTACATGCTCTCGTTGGACATCAAGGATGCTTATCTACATATACCAATATGGAAGCCTCATCAAGCGTATCTGAGATTTGCTATAGGAAGGGAACATTTTCAGTTCAGGGCCCTGCCGTTCGGCTTATCGTCGGCACACAGGGTCTTCACAAAGACACTGTCGATCATTATAGCGTACCTCCGGAACCAAGGGGTCACTATAATACCGTATTTAGACGATTTACTCGTCAAGGCATCATCTCCAGCAGTGCTGGAACAACATGCTCTGTTGACTGTCCAGACCCTGACCAGAATAGGCTGGATCATCAACTTTAAGAAGTCGTCGCTCCGACCAACGCAGATCCTGTTCCTGGGACTCTGGCTGGACACAAGAGAGCAGAGAGTATTTCTGCCGAACGACAAGATCAGCGACATACAGAGGCTCATTCGACAGACCTTGAGTCACCGCCGGGTCCAGTTACACTTGTGTGTGAAATTTCTAGGAAAGATGGTGGCAGCCTTTCCCGCTATAACGTGGGGACGCTTCCACTCGAGGCCTTTCCAGTTAGACCTACTGAGGAAAGGAGCGGGTTCACATCTGTTTCTACACAGACAGATCCAATTATCCACTCGAGCCCGCCACGCCCTATTGTGGTGGCTTCACTCCGACCACCTCAGGCAGGGGCGCCGATTTGCAATATGGGATTGGATCCTATTGACAACGGATGCCAGTCTCCGAGGGTGGGGCGCAGTGGTACTCCACCTTCGACTTCAAGGGCGATGGAGTGTGGAAGAGAGTCTATTGTCGATCAACGTACTAGAATTAAGGGCAATCTACAATGCTCTAATAGCAACACAGGATCTCCTTCTAGGGAAGTCTGTAAAGATCCAATCAGACAACGCAACAGCAGTAGCGTACGTAAATCGACAAGGCGGCACAAAGAGCCGACAAGCAATGACAGAGGTCACCAGAATCCTTCAGTGGGCGGAAGATTGGCAAGTACATCTGATAGCCATATTCATTCCGGGAGTGGAAAATCTTGAAACAGATTTTCTCAGCAGGGAGGATCTACACCCGGGGGAGTGGTCACTGCATCCCGAGGTGTTTCTGGAACTCACAGAGCGATGGGGAACTCCCGAAGTCGACCTAATGGCGTCAAGGAAAAATCACCTCCTGCCAAGGTACGTAGCAAGAACAAGAGATCCGCGGGCCATAGCAACCGACGCATTGGCAATTCCGTGGACGTTCAGCCTAGTGTATCGATTTCCACCTCTGCCCCTACTGGGACAGGTACTAAAGAAGTTGAAAAGAGAAAGAACCCAGGCAATTCTAATCGCCCCGTTTTGGCCGCGGAGAAGTTGGTTTTCGGACATCCAACAGCTGCTGGCCGACCAACCATACCCACTAACGCAGAGACACGACCTACTGCTACAGGGACCATTCCATCATCAACATCTAGCCTCCCTCCATTTGACGGCGTGGCTATTGAATCCGAGGTCCTGAAGGAAAAGGGGATCCCTAAGGCAGTCATCTCCACCATGTTAAAAGCGCGTAAACCATCTTCAGCTGCGCACTACCATAGCATTTGGAGATTTTTTTACGCCGAGTGGTGCACAAGCAAGAGGTGGCCTTTTCGGATATTCAAATTATCCAGGCTTTTACTATTCCTTCAAAAAGGTCTAGACGGTGGCCTCCGCCTAGGTTCACTTAAAGTACAGATCTCTGCGCTGTCTATACTATTCCAGAGGAGGTTGGCCCTCATTCCGAAAATTCAGACTTTCTTACAGGGGGTTCTTAGGATACAACCTCCCTTTGTTCCACCGGCTCCGCCGTGGGACTTAAATTTAGTCCTGGCGTTCCTACAATCAGAGACGTTCGAACCTCTGGAAGAGGTTCCTTTAAAATTTCTGGTATGGAAAACAGTACTTCTGCTCGCCCTGGCATCAGCACGTCGTGTGTCCGAGCTGAGTGCACTATCCTGCAAGGCGCCGTACCTTGTATTCCACGAAGACAGGGCAGAATTGAGGACTCACCCGTATTTTCTACCTAAGGTAGTGTCCTCTTACCACATAAATCAGCCAATCGTGGTCCCTTCTTTTCAGGGTGCTCCTACGTCTCAATCCTCCTTGGACGTAGTTAGAGCTCAAAAGATTTATGTCAAAAGAACCACACAGATCCGAAAATCGGATTGTTTGTTCGTTCTATACGATGCTTTTCGCAGAGGATGGCCAGCGTCAAAACAAACATTGGCCAGATGGATTCGGCTGACCATTCGGCAAGCATACGTTCACGCAGGAAAGACTCCGCCGTCAGTGTTGACAGCTCATTCAACCAGGTCAGTAAGCACATCATGGGCTGCCAGGCGAGGGGCTTCGGCCTCTCAGCTTTGTAGGGCAGCCACATGGTCATCAGTGAACACGTTCGTTCGCTTTTACCAATTTGACACGTTTGCAGCACCGGCGACAAACTTTGGTCGGTTGGTGTTGCAGGATCCACAGAGCTCACCCGCCCGGGGAACGGTCTTTGGTACCTCCCCGATGTAATCTCCAGTGTCTCCTGCTGCATGAGAGAGAAAAGAGGATTTTGGTACTCACCGATAAATCCATTTCTCTGAATCAGCAGGAGACACTGGACGCCCTCCCAGCTCTTGATCCTGTTGGTTGTGGGGCCAGTTCAGGCCCGGTCTGTTCATAAAGTTACATATGACTGTTGTATGCAAGTTATTATAATTCAAGTTGTTATAATTATGTTTTTTGTTACCATCTCCTCGAGTAGGACAATTTCCTAACTGGGGGTATGATGGGTCTTAGAGGGGAGGAGCCAGCCTGCCCTGAAACAAATTTAGTAGTGCCTAGCTCCCAGCATTCCCAGCTCTAAACCCCGATGTAATCTCCAGTGTCTCCTGCTGATTCAGAGAAATGGATTTATCGGTGAGTACCAAAATCCTCTTTTCTCATGCGTCATTGTTCTTGTCTTTAGATTTGTTTTGTGCTTTGTATTACAGGCTCTAACAGGGTTGGCGTGATCGCAGTTAAGTTGGGAATGATGCCAATATGGACTAAGTCTGGGGAAAAACATGCCGTCACGATGTTGCAAGTAAGTATCATTTCTTTTAGGCTTGTGGATTTGTGTCCTGTCCACTTTATATACGGGGGAAAAAAACGGGTATGGGTCATTGGATCATCCCAATTTAGGTACGTAAGGTTGACATATGAAATAGGTCAATAAGGTTGGAAGGTCGACACAAACATTAGATCGACAAAGGGAAGGTCGACAGACAAAAGGTAGACATGAGTTTTTCCAAAATTCGTTTTTTTTTTTTTGTCCTGAATGTCGACATAGCTGACATGGCCATCATGGAGCTCACTTGTTATACAATCTCTGTGTATACTAAACACATGTTATTGAAATAACTAAATTTGTGTGAATCCAGAACACTTGGGATGAAGGCTAATGGGGCTGGTGAAGAGATAAAGTGGAAGGAGGCTTAATACATCTGCCCCAGTGTTTGAAGAGAATGTATAGAATGTAAGCTCTGACGAGCAAGGCCCTCTTTCCTCATGTGCTTTTCTTAGACTATGTATATCTCTGCCACACAAGAACTTGCTTCAGTGTCCTGTCCCCTGATGAAACTGTCCTTATGTACTTGTCCTAAATTGCCTTGTACTGTAATTCTTTATTTTTTTTCCTCATTTATGTATTGTTAGGCGCTGCAGAACCCTTGTCGCGTCATATATATAAACGGTACTTGTTTCCTAGCAGGGAGCCCATTACACTGTAAGCATACAGGGCTATTCTCCGTAGCAAAATCACATTGCATTGCATCTCATGGGCCATTATAGTGCCATGCGATGCGATTTTTTTTTTAATGTAATTTATTCACTGCTCTGTTAGCCCTAGGGCAGTGGTTTCCAACCTTTTTTGTCTCCCGTACCCCTTGATTAGGATTTTCATTTAGAGGGTGTGGCCTCATTTGAAGGGTGTGGGGGAGAGAGAGAGAGAGGGAGGGGGGGGAGGGGAGAGAGAGAGAGAGGTATGCCTGTGTGTATATCTCTCTACCCGCTGCCATCCCCAGTACAAGTGTAACCTACCCAACCCCACCCCCGCTAACCTGTCCCAGTAGAACAGATACCTTAAAGACAGATATGTAGAACTTGTGCTGTCAGGCAGCACAATGGGGGCGGTGGGGTAGCGATAGCTGGGGGTAAAGTCACAGTTTCAGATACAGGTTGGTGGTGCGGGGGGCTGGCGTCCCGTACCCTCCCGCAGTGCACTCTAACTTGATAGCTCTGATGGTGCTGCTTCCGTCCTTCCCGCTGGTCCTATCCCATCGCTGATTAGGTTGGCACAGTGTCCGCTCAACACGTCGGCTTCCACAGACATCAAGCCAACAGGAAGTAAAAGCCAGGGAGGGAGGGATGACTACAACATCCAGCATGCACCGGGGGACGGCGGCACGCACTGAGGGGAGGCGCAGAGAGGCTGCGGCGGGTTGGGGGAGCCTGGAGGCTTTTTTTTTTTTTTTAGACCCCCGTATTCCGGGAGATGCGCAATGCACTCTCCTCCGCTGGCGGCGCGTCTGACTGGCGCGGCCGCCATTACAGGCCGGGCCACCGTGTACCCCCGAGCGGGTGGACGAGTACCCCCAGCTTCGGGCTCGGTGGCTCTCTACGCTCGCCACACTATATAGAATCAGCTCCATACCAACGTGGATAGTGGGGGTATGAAAAGGTCGGGAGGATGCGTTCCACCGCCGCTCACCATGCTTCGGGGTGGTGTGGGTAGTGGGGGGGGGGGGGGGGGGGTCAGTGAAACCTCATTGTATGTCATACAAGTGTATAGCTAATGGCATGGTATCGCACCATATAAAATCTCATGCAATTTTTCTGGAGATGCAATGCAATCCCCTAGGGCAGTGGTTCCCAACCTGTGGTACGCGTACCCCTGAGCGGGTGGACCGGCCTGTAATGGCGGCCGCGGCAGTCAGACGCGCCGCCAGTAGAGGAGAGTGCATTGCGCATCTCCCGGAATACGGGGGTCTAAAAAAAAAGCCTCCAGGCTTCTCAATGCTGCTGAGCCTCTCTGCGCTCCCCCCTCAGTGCGTGCCGCAGTCCCCCGGTGCATGCTGGATGTTGTAATCATCCCTCCCTCCCCGGCTTTTACTTCCAGTTGGCTTGATGTCTGTGGAAGCCGACGGGGTGAGTGGACACGGCGCCAACCTAATCAGCGGCAGGATAGGACCAGCGGGAAGGACGGAAGCAGCACCATCAGCGCTATCAGGTTAGAGTGCACTGCGGGAGGGTACGGGACGCCAACCCCCCCGCACCACCGACCTGTATCTGAAACTGTGACTTTACCCCCAGCTATCGCTACCCCACCGCCCCCATTGTGCTGCCTGACAGCACAAGTTCTACATATCTGCCTTTAAGGTATCTGTTCTACTGGGACAGGTTAGCGGGGGTGGGGTTGGGGAAGGTTACACTTTGTACTGGGGATGGCAGCGGACAGAGAGATATACACACAGGCATACCTCTCCCCCTCTCTCTCTCTCTCCCCCTCTCTCTCTCCCCCACACCCTTCAAATGAGGCCACGCCCCCTAAAATTTTCGCGAGGGGGTACTCCTAAATGAAAATCCTAATCAAGGGGTACGGGAGACAAAAAGGTTGGGAACCACTGCCCTAGGGCCAACAGAGCAGTGAATAAATTACATTAAAAAATCGCATCGCATGGCACTATAATGGCCCATGAGATGCAATGCAAAGCGATTTTGCTACGGTAGCATACGTAAGAAAACTGGGCGCCCTGCTAGGAAACAAGTACCAAATAAACAATAATAATAAGAGACTGTGTTGATTTCTTTAGATAGCTTAATTGAAGGATATGAGTTGTAAACTATTGTGTGTGTGTGTGTGTAAATATGCTGCCTGCAGCAATGATGTAAGGAAATTGTTGGCGTACAGTTTAGATGTGAAAAAGTACCTTTGTATTATTGCTGCTGTTCAACTTTGAGTTCCTGATCTGGACTACAGAAGAGGAAACCTAGGTTTTCAAGGAGACTTTATTAATATTTTCTAATATTGGAGGTTGATCTTTAATATAAATGTGTTTTACACTTTCTCTGTGGTGTGCTATCTAGGTGTTAATAAAGCTTTAGCACCCAGAATGTCAGAAGGAAGCTCTGATCTCTACTGCTGTTCCGAATATAGCTTCACTTAACCTGCAGTTAGTGAAGCGCAGTGGGGGGCACAGGTGACTGCTCTGAATGCTCAGCAAATAAATGTGACATTTAAAACATTGCACCAGACTTGTTATGTGCCTGCAAGGCTGTCTGAGTGTAGCACACATTGTTTTGGTGTAGCTGTAGATTATGAACAAATGTGATGGAGTTGCACAAACTGCTCGCCGATATTATTATTTAGGATTATTATTGTAACTTGCTACATCTCTAGAAGAACTTCGGAATTACTGTATGGGTTGAGACTTTAATAGTTTGATGTGCACTTGTTAATTGACTAAGCTTGGGGCCTATACACATAGCGATTAAGAGGTATTTTCTAAGGGATCGCACCAGATCCCTTAGAAAATGTCCCTACATTGATCCGTGTGTAGGGTGATAGCAATAGCCAGGGTCAGGGCCAGTGTTCTCACGGAGAACACTGGCCCTGACAGATCACTTAGCGGCACATCACTGTGCAGCGCTGCGTGTTGAGCGATCTAGAGCATCGCTCAGAACGCTCATTGCTACATGTGTAGGCCCCATTGTTGTATGGTTAGAGTTTGCATGGAGAAAGTAGACATGCAAAATGCTTGTTGGCCTTCAGAAGATTTAGGGGTCTGTGTACTTAGTCTTGGTGCAAGATAAGCAAAGATTCAACATGCGCCTGGATTACCATTTTAGTAGTTTCCTGAATGATGTCTGGCATGATCCCTCTTCATCGCCACTTCCCATATGTGTTGGGAATTTGTTCTGCTATTTATTTCAATGCTCACTGATGTATTTCAGTGGAACACAATGGTGGTTTGCTGATTTGTAACACTAAAATCAACTAAAATGTTTGGTGTTTTTTTTAAAGGTCCGCTCTAATTGTTTTGTGAACCAGCTTCATATTGTATCTCTGTTTTCATTTGAAATTGCTGTATCTGTGATCATTCTTTGTCACGTGTGGTTACATCCTGAATGCAATTTTATGCTTCAGACTGTATTTCAAAACTGCAATACAACTTACCTGTGTGTTTTGACTTACTGGTTAGTCACTCCAAAACAAAAGGGCAAATAAATGTCCTTTAAAATATTGGTGTTTTTTTTTTTTAATTATTGATTCTTTAGAGCAGGCATGTCCAATGTTGGCCCTCCAGATGTTTTGAAACTACATATCCCAGCATGCTTTGCAATAGTTTTAGCATTCTCTTAATAGCAAAATTGTGGCAAAGCATGCTGGGATGTGTAGTTTCACAACATCTGGAGGGCCAACGTTGGACATGCCTGCTTTAGAGCTTTCCAATAGTCCTATCTTCCTTCAACTGTAAAACTATGAAATCTGCATGTTTCAAATGTTAATTAGGGTAAATTTGCTTTTGAATAGCTGCATCCTGCCCAGCATGTCAGGAGATGCCTAAAGAATGCCTTTAGTCGCAGTTAGCAGCATTCTATGGGCCATATTCATTTGTCATATTGCACCTGATCTCCCATATAAAGTGACAGGAGATTGTGGGACGATATGCATTTTATCATTATTTGCTCTGTGAAAAGTTCTGTTCAGGTGACTGCAGATTTCAGCTCGCCACTCTGGGGTATCTGAAATGCTGGGACCGACTGCAGGCATGAAAACATTGAATATGGCTTTATGCCTTATGGCAGGCATGTCCAACGTTGGCCCTCCAGATGTTTTGAAACCACATCCCAGCATGCTTTGCAATAGTTTTAGCATTCTTTAATAGCAAAACTGTGGCAAAGCATGCTGGGATGTGTAGTTTCACAACATCTGGAGGGCCAACATTGGACATGCCTGCCTTATGGTGTGTTGCTGTTAACACAGGGGGTAAGCTCACATCTGTGCCCTAGATGTAGAAAAGTTGATTTTTTCCCTGCCATTCTTCCAAACTGGTTCCCATAGCAAGCTCTCATGTGAGTGTGGCTATAAAACTGCTAGAATAACTTCTGTCTATTTTGATTATGGATGTGCTGTCGCTGTCACACAGAAACAATAGATGGTAAAAGTCAAAATCTGTGTATACATTATGGGGTAAATTTTACTAAAGCTTCTAAAAATTTAAAACGGTGATGTTGCCCATAGCAACAATCAGATTCCTGCTATCATTTTCTAGAATGCAATCAAGAAGTGATAGACAGAATCATGTTGCTACTGTATAGGCATCATTACTTATTTTAATTTTTAGAAGCTTTAGGAAATATACCACTTTTACACCAAAACTGCACCTGGGTTTCTGGACCCGGATGCGACCCGGCAGTTGTTCCCTTATACACCGGCATCCCCCAGCAATATGTCACCCCCGCAATGACAAGCGACACGCTGGGGGCAAGCGCAGGGCTGCCCCCAGCCTCCGTCCATGAGGTGAATGGATGCCTTTGTGCGGCATCCATTCACCTTTTCCAGCCTCCGCTGCTGTCTGCATAGTACCGCAGACAGCAGCGGAGGCTGTATGCAGCCCCTGCCCAACCTCCGGACTGACCTCGGGGCGCCGCGGTCCGGAGGTTGGGGCTCCCTGATTGGAGGAAATGGGCCCCTGTGTCAGATGAACCGGGTTATCCGTTTACATGTCCCCTGATTCCGGGGAAGCCCCGTGTCCGATCCTGAACATTTGCCGGGTCGGACACCAGGTAACAGGACCCAGGTTATTTTTTTTTTTGCCCTTTTACACCAAGTTCCGGCCCGGACTCGAGCGGCAATAATATGGGTCGCGGCTCCAATGTAAAAGGGATATTGGTGGTTCAATCCTGTTTCTAACAATTCCAACAGTCAGAAATATTGTTAGATTCGATCATTTGTCTTCAATCTTCCAACTGACAGAAATGATCTGACCAATATGGATTGGCAAAAAACTTGCCAATCCACTTGTGAAACGGTAGTTTTCAACAGTGCAGATTCCACTTTTTAAAAAGTTGAACCTGCGTGAGTTTCAATGCGGCTGAGTACTGCTGCATTGAGTAGGTGTGTTTCGCTCCCCTGTTCAATGTGGGGGAATTTGCGCATGCGCGATTATGCGCATGTATAAACCCCCACAGCGAGCTAATTCATGAGTTATAATTGATGGGCAGGCAGGGCGTGGTTCCAGAGGAAAACCCAGCGTTTTACGGGCGTGCCCACCATTTTTGTGGGTATGCCTATAAAATGCTGGGTTTATAAATGCTGACTGTACCCCTGCGGATGCAGGCATGCCCATGCTTGCTCGGAACGGGCTGCTGACATGATGTCAGCACCCGCCTCCAATTCGTTGCCATCTGAAAAGTAAGTATAGACTCTTTTCATACCAAAAGGTGGAAAGCACATTCGATAGTCAGCAATCATAGAATGATTTCTCCTCCATGCGGTGTAAGCGTACACATCTGCTCACATCATGCCGTGAGGATTCGTTTGGTGGGGCGGCGTTTACCTGCTCGCTAGGCAGCAAATCTACTCACGAGTAGGTCCAAATCTGTCTCTAAGTTTCTATCGCTGTGCGTCTTCTATGAAGCAAAGAGCGTGACCAGATTGGGAATAGTAGTACAGATGGAGTAGGTCCCATCCTTGCAGGGGATGGCGCTGGCGACGCCAGCCGCCATCCCCCGCCAGCGCCATATCGATGGCGAGAAGGGGACGCGCGCACACGAGAGGCGCGCGCGTCCCCTCCCGACGGCGCTTCCATCTGTTCCCCCGGGACCCCGCCGGCTTGCTGGCGGTAACCCGGGGTCCCCGCCGCCTGCCCGCACCCCCCCCCCCTAACCCCCCCCTAACCCTGTCCGTCTCCCTGAGGCGGAGACGGACAGGGTTTCCGTTGCGCTGGCGACGCTCGTGCGCGTGAGACGCACGCGCGTCTCAGTATGTTCGTTGGCGAGGCTGCTGGCGGGTCGCCAGCGGGGACGTTCTGGCGATCCGCCAGCAAGGACGGCCTGTACTCCATCTTTACTTGTAGCAACACAATAGCCCTGGGTTGCTGCTATTATATAGAATACTTTTTAATTCAGAATCCCAAAATTGAAAAAACTGAGGCGTGCTGGATTATTGTATTATGTCACATTTAATTGTGTTTCCCAGCGGCTACCAATAGGCAATGCAAAACGGAGTAATTTAACTGTTAGACGCCTGTTAGCCATGGGGCAGACATGTCTTCTCGTTGCCTCCCATGAGGTTCCAGAAGAAAGGAGTGCAAAGTCAGGGGTAGATGTATTAAGCAGTGATAAGGGAGGAGAAGCGGACCATGGTAACCAATCAGCACTGAAGTAACATCTATAATTTGCATAATATAAAATTATACAGGGCAGCTGATTGGTTGCCATGGGCCACTTCTCCTCTGGCTCACTTCTCCCTTATTACTTCTTCATACATCAACCCCTCAGTTCTTTGGGCTCCCTAACTGCTTCTTTAGTTTTGCCACTTTGCACAGTGCTGGTAATTTTAGTTGCATCACTACTAATGGGCACCTGAACAGAGAAAACATTGAATTGCTCCATCCAGAGTCTATACACCCTAGCAGGGCATACAAAAAAAACTATGTTCACATAACAATTAAACAAAAATGTAATCCTCATAAATAAGATCAAATAAACCTCTTAATTCCCATAACCATCTCTGATATACTGTATTACTACAGCAAATCTGTTCCTTTTTATCCTGCGTTACCTGGCATTAAAAAACGATAATTTAATAAACCAGTGGATAGAAAAGTAATTATACTGTATGCGTTACCATTTAAACCATGCAACCCATTACCCCTAGCAACGGCTGGTTGCCACTGTGATTTCAGCAATGGTTAGTTCAGTGTGTAAAAGCTCTTTCATTCACAGACAATGGGAACTGGTTGTAAATTCATTAGCATATGAATAAACACTGCTGACTCCAGGTACAGATTTCCTTACAAGATTAACCATTTCTCTGCAGTACAAGAAATAAGCTTTTACCCTGTATACTGTGTGATCAAAATTCGTTTTCCACACTGGCCATCCTATTCTCATTATGGGCCTTATTCTAGTTCACTCTTAGAGACAAATTCCTTCATAGCTGTAAAAAAGCATGTGCAGACAGAATTAGATTTGGGTGGGGTTTAAAAGTGTAAAAATAAAGCAGTCAGTATATTCCCTGCACAGAAACAAAATAACTCACCCAAAGCTAAATCTCTCTGCACATGTTACATCTGCCCCCTGCAGTGCACATGGTTTTGTCCAGCTAAGAAGGAATTTGCCTCTAAGAGTGAACTAGAATAAGGCCCTATGTACCAATGCAGCAATAACCGATACGAAAAAGAAACCACATTGTCACCCCATTTGCAGAATGTTTGGAAGCTCTCAAGTCTTTCAACAGTTTATTTGTCCTAGACTGTGGTACATCTCGTCTGAAGTCTGACTGCCTCCTGAAGAAATAACTACTTTTCAACTGATGTGCAAAAATTGCACCATCCTATGTTTTTTAATATGTGCTCCAAAATGATGAATACTCACAGAAACCTTGTTGTATTATTCATTGCTCTCAGGAATGCATTTCTTATTCCGTTGTTCAATAGTGGATAGTATGCAGGTTCTTACAGAATGTCTCTAACCTTTTATACAAGAACAAATAGCCGCATCAGTTATCACATGAAACACATTGTTCTAACAACACAGGACTATATGCTGAGTGTACCAGAATAACTGGGAACTGTCCATTAGTTTTTATCCATGTGTATTCATATTGTCCTTAAGTATACAAGGAATACAGTGTCCTATACCATTCAAGCAGATAAAATGCTAAATATTTCTCACAACCTATGAATATGTACTACAGTGTTCTTCACGGAAATTTTTTCCTGCCGGGTGGCTTCAAGAAGTAGCTGGGTGGGGGTCTTCGCAATAAAAAAAAATTGGGGGCGCTGAACTGTCAGAGGGGCCTATTGGCACTTGTTGCAGCTAAAAAAAAAAAAGAGTCTTGCAGCCCACAGCACCAAACACACACTAGAAATAAGGACAGTGTGCAAAACATTTACACTCTAAAATCTACAACAAATGTTACACCCCCATTACATGCTGATATACCACATGCCACAATGCCCATTGCCTATGGGGGGGTTGCATTCTTGTTGCCATGAGATGATTGCATGCTTTTGCCTGGGGGCATGCATGCCTGCTTCCCAGGAGGTGATTACATGCTTGATACCCAGGAGAAGATTACATGCTATCTGGTCTCCAGTCCTGTCCCTCTGCCAGCCCGCTCGTCCATCCGTCCCCACCTTCCGTCAGTCACTCACAGCAGGCCAAGCGCTGGGTGGCCCGTCACCTCCCGGCTCCTGGCAGTCAGTGTCTGATTGTGTCCGACGGTGAGTGTCCTGCTGGGTGTCAACACAGTGCCAGGGGTGTCGATTTACCTTTTTTCCGATGGGTGCTCAACCCCCCCCCCCCCCCGGAGCTCACCCGCTGCTTGCCTACGGGGATCATGGCAGCGGGGTCCCAGCAGCGGATATGCCATCAGCAGCTACCGCTACTAGTTCCCATCTGCTGCAGGGACCCCCGCTGCTGACGGCATATCCGCTGCTGGGACCCCGCTGCGGCGCTGCCAGGATCCCTAACGGTAAGCAGTGGGTGAGCTCCGGCCGTGGGTGCTCCTCACTTTCCATGGGTGCTCGGGCCCCTGGAGCACCCACGGCTTCGGCGCCTATGCAGAGAGCTGCAGCACAGGAGCCCTGACCCTGTCCTCCGGTGGCAATGAAACAGCGGGACGAGCCTTGGGCTGCATGGCTCGTCCCTCTGTAAAAACGGTCCTGTTCAGGGGCTTAACTCGAACTTCATGGGCCCCTTAGCAAAAATAAATCTATGGTTCGCATTACTGCCTCACTGCAATGAGGTCATGGGCTCGTTTCCCACCATGGCCCAAACTGTGTAGAGTTTGTATATTCTTCCCGTACTTGCGTGGGTTTCCTCCAGGTACTCTGGTTTCCTCCCACAACCCAAAAATATACTGGTAGGTTATTTGGCTTCTTACAAAATTAGCCCTAGAATATGTCTGTGTGTACATGTGGTAGGGAATATAGATTGTAAGCTCCACTGGGGCAGGGACTGATGTGAATGGCCAAATATTCTCTGTAAAGCGCTGCAGAATATGTGTGCTCTATATAAGAAACTATTAATAAATAAATCTAGAGGAAAAAACTTAAAACTCATCCAAACCATGTTTTTTTTAATACCTATTTACCTTATCATACAGTCTTACGAAAACGGCTAACAGTATGTTTCCTGTTGTTTAAATGATATTGCCTCCCTGCACTCCACCTCTCCAGAGGTTGAGATGTTTCCAGACCCTATTGCGATCAGTACTATTAGCAAGCCATCAACACTTTAATTGCCATCTTGCTGGATATCCATTATATTCAGCTGTAGCATCATCTTAGGTCCTTCTGTCAGCAGTTATCTATAATATCATAATACTCAGTATAGGTTGTGGAAATAAACCAGGATATGAGAATTGGCATTTCAACATGGCTAGCAAGAAGGAACACTGGGAAGCCAAGTCAATGCGATCTGGCACTTGTTTACCGCATAGGATGTAACTGCATGCTGTAATCGATTGCTTCATCCCATCCGTGCAGTTCATCTTTCCTGCCTAGAGGGTCACTCTCTGCTGTGGTGCTTCTGGCACAGTGTGGTCTGTATCTCAGAGATTGACACTACAGACAGGAAAGAGGAATTGCATGTTTTTTGAAGGGTGCTAGCATGAACACGAAGTACACAATATACAATACATTCTATCTTCTAGTGCATGGGTCTTCAAACTGCCACCCTCCAGATGTTGTGAAACTACATGTCCCAGCATGCATTGCCACATTTTTTTCCTATAAGAGCATGCCAAAACTGTCAGGGGATGCTGGGACTAGTAGTTTCACAACATCTGGGGGGCCACAGTTTGAAGACCCATGTTCTAGTGCATCAAATATAAAGTTTCTGGAGTTGCCCACCAGGGATATTTTAAGCCTAAAATTACAGTACATGAGCTATGACTTGGCATTAATGGAAATACAGATGTACTGTAGCCACGCTCATTTATCCTGTTGGCCCGCCATCCTGGCTTCATTGTCGAACCATGAGAAATGTCCCGTTATGGACACTAAGGCGTACTATGGCAAAAGCATGTGAAAGCATGTAATTACACTGCTGCTCAGCTGGGTGGTGACTGCTCCAATAATGAAAACTACAGTATAGTGCCGCACATGGATATGTGAAGTGTCATTGCCATTTACTGTCCGCCTTTACGTCCACTTTACCTGTGTACAGTATTAGGGGCTTACTGTATCTCCATAAGTGTTGTACAGTTAATATGCTGCGTAGATGCTCACTCAGTTCCAGGGACTTGGTAAGGAACTGTATGGCGAGCTTAGCTCCGTGAGAGTGGGCTAAGCTCAGCATACATTTTCCCACTGTGTCTGTGGGGCATAGGGCCTTATTCTAGTTCACTGTTTCTGACAAAATCCTTCTTAGATGGACAAAACCGTGTGCACTGCAGGTGGGACCGATGTTACTTGTGCAGAGAGAGTTAGATTTGGGTGGGGTTTTACTTTAAAGTGACATCTACAGTATATTGCAGTGTAAAAATAAAGCAGTCAGTATTTACCCTGCACAGAAATTAAATAACTCGCACAATTCTAACTCTGCACATTTTACATCTGCCCCCCGCAGTGCACATGGTTTTGTCCATCTAAGAAGGATTTTGTCAGAGTGAACTAGAATAAGGCCCTTAATGAGCATCTATACAGCATTTCTGTACAACATGGTGGCGAGCCGACACTATCGGCTCAAGGGATCTCATTCACACCTTATGCAGGAACCCGGAAGCCTTATGTAATTAGAGCTGAGGCTCTCAGGGATTTGCTCATGGTTTGTCACAAGGTACACCAAAAAAGGTTTTATTAAAAAAATGTGTGGAGGTGAGCTCCCTTGTGGTCAATATGTTGTATCTTAATTATGCTATGAAGAGGCTCATCAGCCCCAGGGACTCGGTGGGGAAATGTATGCCAAGCTTAGCCCTATCTTTCAGAGCGAAGCATACATTTCTCCACTGAGTCCCTGGGGCTCAATGAGCATCTACGTAGCATAATTACAACATGGCGGTGGGCCAAGAATGATTAACTACGTAGCCTATTGTATTTCCAAATTGTTTCTTTCTTGGACTACAATATATTACTGTACTGTATTTCATTAGAGACCTCAAACATGCACATTGGTGATTTTCAAAAGCGACATCTGGTGGATGAACTTAAGCATTACACTTGCCGGCAACGCTATACGCCACACTAGCCAGGTTGCAACATGCCTTGTCAGTTGGGCCAACCGCCATAAGTAGGACAGATGAGCGTGGCTACATCTGTAACTATTTGTAATTCCTATTTACATACATCTTGTTCTTTGAGTATTGTACCCGAGGTACTGCAAGCTGTCCTGACGTTTTAACATTAAAAGAGGAATTATGTAATGTTATCTCATAGTATGGGGAAATGAACTAAAAGCCACAGCTTCTTCCATTGGAAAGTACATTTACGTACAGTATATCGAATCAAACAGCAAAAAATCGCTGGTTTGATCTGGGTTAAAATGTTGTGCATCCTAGTTTGCATATAATTGAATCTGTCCTCAACCGTGATCTTTCTTTCGTTTTGAAGTATTTTTTGTTGCTCAGTGGTAAAAATAGTCATCCCTTCTTTGTGAACAATGCCTAATGGAAATATATTTTTTTTCTAACTATTTATAGAAAAAGTTAAATATTGCACTAACTAAGTTCTCAGATAGAATATATGCAATTAGCCACTATAATTTTTCCTCTGATTAAAAACAGCCTGAACACTGGCCATTATCAGGCTATCCAATTATATAGGCTTTTTTTTCTATATTTGATGAAAAGGACCCGTTATCGTGTGATCAACACATGGGACACAGCATAAGTGGTACTTGTGTATTAGCACGGCGCCCACGATTTCCATCTTATGGCATCTTATACAATTTAAAATTGTATATGGCATACAATGAGATGAGATTTTAAATTGTATAAGCACACTAATGGGTGCTTTCAATGTTAATTGGCCCCCCTATAAGATTTTTAATTGTATAAGCACCCTAATGGGTGCTTACAATGTTAAATGCAACCCCACGCCACCCCCACTATCAACGCCAACCCGAAGCGTGGCGAGCGCAACGAGCCCGCGTCCTCTGACCTTTTCATACCCCCACTATCCATGTCGGCGTGGAGTTGATTTTATATAGTGTGGCGAGCGGCCGCGTTTTACTTTACATGTATTACGCGTGCGCTCGCCACGCTTGTGGCTCGCTGCGCTCGCCACACTATATAATATCAACTCCACGCCGACATGGATAGTGAGGGTATGAAAAGGTCGGAGGACCCGTACCGCCGCCCCTCGCAGGCTCGCTGCGCTCGCCACGCTTCGGGTTGGCGTTGATAGTGGGGGTGCATTTAACATTGTAAGCACCCATTAGGGTGCTTATACAATTAAAAATCTTATAGGGGGCCAATTAACATTGAAAGCACCCATTAGTGTGCTTATACAATTTAAAATCTCATCTCATCTCATTGTATGCCATATACAATGTTATACAATTTTAAATTGTATAAGATCGGGTCCCATCGCAGCACATCTCATCTCATTGCATACCATATTAAGCCTTATGGTATGCAATGCGATGGGCGCCGTGATAATACACAAGTACCGCATAAGTTACTGGACCCATATGTTTATTGCGTCTCAAATGAAGGATTGCATACGGCGCTACGCAAAGACGGAATGAGGGATTGTTCCATCTTTCTTTACATCATTCTGATTTGTATGCATGGTACGATATGTAAGCTGCAGTGTGTACCCAGCTTAACGTTTTTAATGTTCTTTATAGTGTAAGTTGAAGTCTGCAGTATAATTAGTAAATTATTGATAAATAAAATAAATGTTCTACATCTAAATGTTAAAAGATAATAATATAATAAAAATAGGTAAATTAAATAATTGTGTATAGACGGCCTTTGCTTTTTATGTATCGGAAGTTTTTATAGTGGCTACTGAAATTGTGTTTCCAAATATTTTTATCTTTTGATGTGGAAGCGACACGAAATGAACAAAGTCTCCAATTTTCTTTTCCCTTTTTTTTTCAAAATTAGTTTGAAGGGGCATTTCAAGATTCCAAACAGAGTTTATTCAAATAACCTACTACTCCCCTTCTGGAATAGGACATTTTGTAATGTGGTGACAATGGTAGTGGTTGGGGCTTGTACTGTTGTGTAAATACTGCACAGAGTAGGTAATAGGGATCTGGCTGGCTGGTAGCTCTAGCCAGACCCCTTCTATATGTCTTGCCCATATTCTGTCTCTATAGTCAGTCTCCCATCCTCCTGTCTCTTTAGCCAGCTCCAATTCTGTGTTTCCAGACCTCTTCTGTTTATCCAGCCAGCCCCCACAGAAAACATAACCAGCTACTAACCTTTTCCAATGTCGTCTAGTTATAACTGTCCTCTTTGTGTAACTGGCTCCGCCGTTTAATTGCAGCATGTGTGATCGCAATATGTCTCAATAACAGAAAACAAATCATTAGACAATTAGGTCTACTTTTAGCACATGACACTTCTAGTCCAACTTTCGCTGCACAAACTGTCAGTCCAACATTGATAGCAGAAGGGCCCAACGCTCTAGGTGCCATATTGTAGCCCAAGGCAAATGTGAGCACATTCCTGCTCCTATAGAAAATAACTTTGAGTACCTAAATTGGTAAGTTGAGAGATTTGTTTTGTGTTTGTTTAACACAGAAGGTAGAGTGCAGTAAACTATATATTCTATGTGACTCGCATTACACTTCATGTTAATGTTTAGACGTTTTAAGGCACCATCAAAAATGAAGCTGAAATGCAACATTTTAAAAATGACTACAATATAAGTGGTTGGTAGTCATAATGAAGGCTTAGAGGCAGAAAAAAATGACCCTCTTAGGGGGCTATTAAACCATTTGTATCTATAACTGTAAATTGACAGATAATACCACAGATGGTACAATCATTACATTGTGTATAGTGTTCACTCTAGAAATTGGGCAGAGCGCCGGGGCCCGGGCCGGGGCAGCCGACGGCGTCACTAAAGTGGGCGGGCCCGGCGGCGTCACTAAAGTGGGCGGGCCCGCCCGGCGGCGTCACTAAAGTGGGCGGGCCCGGCCGCGCCGAAGATGCTGTCACCACAGGGGGAAGGTGCCTTGATGCCGGGGAAGCGCCGGGCATCGCCGTCTAAGGCGGCGCTGGGCTTCCCCGTGCAAGGAGTCGGGCAGGCACCAGGCTGTTTTAGCGGGGCGCTGCTAGAGGGGCAGGGCGCATTTTGCCCTTTAACAAACGGGCAGGGCGCA
The DNA here is from genome assembly GCF_055691185.1 of Crinia signifera. Lineage (NCBI taxonomy): Eukaryota > Metazoa > Chordata > Amphibia > Anura > Myobatrachidae > Crinia > Crinia signifera. The sequence goes on from NC_139221.1 coordinate 227,726,268, forward strand.
GCGCCCCGCTAAAACAGCCTAGCGGGAACACTAGTGTATTCAAGGGTAGATGTTATGTGTTTTCGTATCATTGTCCAAAATATTAATGTATGGTGTCTATTTATAATAAAATTCCTTCGCTCCATCTTGCAAATCCAGTCTGATGTATTTTCTACTTAATAGTTGAAGTAGCTTTTGATTGACCATGGTTAGCAGTGGAGCAGTTTTTTAAGTCCAGTTTATTAGAACACATTTCCTTGCCAGTGTTAAAATTGTAAGAAGAAGGGTAGTATCGCCTTTGTGTTTTGGTGTTAGAGACCAATTCCGAAAATGAAGTCCCATGCATGCTGCTACGTCCATTGAATATGAGGTATGGAATATGCTGTTGTTAAACGCTATAACTTTGAACCAAAACTTTCTCAGTTTATAGCAGTCCCACATACAGTGTGAGAAGTTTGCTACCATTACCCCACATTTCAGACATGAACCATCTTCATTGGGCACCATAAATTTCCGTCGATGGGGAGTTATATAGGCCCTGTGAATGGTCCTTACATGGACCTCTTGCAGGTACACAGAATTTAAGGATTCCATAGAGAGGTGGAATGAAGATGTTATATTGTCAACAGTGGTAATTGTAGAGATATCTTCATTCCATTTCCCTAATAACAACTGCCATTGTTTATGTTTGAAGGGACCTATATATTTAAACCTGCTCTTCTAACTATTTTTTACAATATGATTGTTATACTATACATGTGTGATTCAAACTCTATCTATATAAGTGTTGACATACAAAGGAGCCCTCCTCATCTAGCCCCTTAATAAGATTAAGTAAGTAATTACATTACTCTGCTAATCCCCTACTGTATTCTTTGTATTGTATTGCTGCTGAGAACAATAGAATAGCCATGGTGAGCCAAGACCTAAGGAAGATAGTTGAGAGGGGCTCCATCTGTAGTCAAGGTAACCTCGTCGGACAGGTCTTTAATATTATAGGGGTTCACTTCTGGGGCTGAGGGCACCCCCAAGCCACACCATCCAAACCACCCCAGGGTACCACTCCAATAAAAAGATGAAGTGCAGTATCAATATATTAATATAGAAATTAACACAAACTAAAAACTGAATGTTGACTAGTGTTAATTTTGACATTTTAAATTGAGTTTGTTTTAGTTGCTTATTTAAAATAGTGGTTGATTTTATAGAAACATTTTTTCCTTAGTTTGAGTCAACATTTAGTCAGTGGATCTTTTTTATTTCATTTTAGTCAGTGTTTTAGTCATAACTTTCGCAGATTAATGATGCTGTAATGGATTTTGCTGAAGAACAGTTCTCTAAAATTCCCTTGAGAAGTTTGCAGAATTTTAGCTATATGTTTATTTATCTAGGCTGAGAATGTATAGTACTACCATATATCTTTCGTAATTTAGGCTCCGTAGGCTAGAAATGGTTTTTCGCAGGCTAGCTTGCTGTAGTAATCCCATGTATTATTAATAAACTAAGCTCCGTAGGCTGAGGATGTTTACATACCTAATTGAATACCCCTGAGTCTGACTTCCTGTAGTACTCCCATATATCATATACAAAGTAATGCCTTAAGTTTCTAAGAACAAACCAGTGTGATACACAATCATATTTCTTATATCCTTCACAGCAGGTCATATTTCTGCAAATATCTAACACCATAGAATTTAATTTGAACCCTACTTCCTGTGTTAATTCGTTTCCTTTGACAAGGATTTTAAATGTAGTTTTAGGGGGGAATTCAATGTGCCGCCGCTATTTCCGACGGGGGAAATAGCGGCGGCACCCTATTCAATGCAGTCTTCAGCGACAGCATTGAAGCGGGGATCACGGCAGAATGGGCCCGACTTTAGTAGCTGTCGGGCCCGTTCTGCTGATAACGGCCATGGATTGTCGAGATCCCGGCCGCAGATCGAAAATCCACGCTGTTTTCGAGGCCACGCCCCCTTTGCGCCGATTGGCAGGCGGGACATTGAATCCCGCCTGTCGTTCAGCTGTCAGGCAGACTGCAAACGGGCCAGGATCATGGCTGTCGGCAGGGATCGACAGCCGTGATCCTAGATTGAATACCCCCAAAGTCTTAAAACATTTTTTATACTTGCTTAAGTCTGTGGATCTCCATTTTCATTTTATTCCTGAAATTAACTGTAGTTGATTTAATACGTTTAGTTACATTTTTTATCATCAAAATTCAGTTGTTGACCAAACTATACTTAAAATCTACTTCTACATATGTCTCCTCTTACATTTCTATCTCCAGTCAAATGACTCTGATACAAATGACTCAAAACTGTATAATCCGCATGAAGTATGATTGCTACAGTAGGCCTGTTCATCTCTCTGATTACCTGTGACGATGTATAAAGTATTTAATCTGGTGGTGGTGACCATATACAATTGCTACTACCAGCTTGCTCACCAAGTATTTACCATCTCTGCATCCAATGCAGCAACTTCTATATATTTTCATTGTTTGTTAGCTTGCGAGCAGGACCCTCCTACCTCTCCTGGTCTGTTTTTAGCCTAGTTTGATTTATCACTATTGTTTCCAATTCTAATGCACAACGGAATATGCAATTTGCTATATAAGAAACTGTAAATGTTTCCACAAGCTAGATAAATCGGTACATGATAAATCTTGTTTTTATTTTTTGCAGCAAAAATATACTAACATTTTAGCGGTCATGTGAAATTACATTTTTATTTGTGTTTTAAAAAACACATTTTCTGTAGCTTTCTAATGTCTTAATTAGATAAAAATACATGTTTAGTATATTCATATACCTTTTTATAGCATGGTTCTTGTTACATTAAGTTATTCTTCTTCTGTTCCTTGGGGCTTCAAAATCTGTCAGATGATCACAATAAAGATGTGAGCCCGGGGCTGTGCCAGAGGACAGTTATTTCTTCAGGGCGTACCTCTGGCTTCTCTGTTTTAAGTGTAATGTTCTAATATGATAGCATAGCAGAGATTAGAAATATATAACACCCCTTCAAGATGGGGTGTAAAAACACAGTTAAAAAATGTATTGTGTTTGTTTATTGACAATTTATGAAGTCTGTAGAGAATGCTTGTAAAAACATTGCTTAATCTTTTTAAGGTACGAGATTGCCATGTCATTAAGTACACTTCAAAAGAAGAGGCTGAAGGGAAAAGTGCCACCCTCGCTGTGGGAGGGAAAAATGTGTCTCCTTTTTATGTAAGTATTCAAATTTTTGGCAAGAGTATATCATGCACCTTATATATTCTTACACCACTTCCCCCCCCATAAAATGATTAAAGTAAAAAATATGTACTATTACTTACATAATATGATACAATTACAGTAGTGCCCAAAACATTCTTCTATACACAAATGAATACGCAACAGAGACAGAAACTAGGCTGGTAATGCTTTATATCAGCAGTGGGGAACCTGCGGCCCGCGCAGCTGGTCTGTGTGCCGCCCAGCGGCTGTACAGGGGAAATCTCGCAAGAGCTACCGTCCTCTCGCGAGATTTCCCCTGTACTTAACTCCCTGCACAGCCGCCGGACCACACAGACTGGCGACTCTTAAACTGCCGGAGCGTGCCGCAGGGCAATTTGTAAGTGTTTTTTTTTTTTTCATATATGGCCCCCGAGGCATTTTACGTCAATACAAATGGCCCTTGTCCCCAAAAAGGTTCCCCACTCCTGCTTCATATGCTTGCTTCATCCTGCTGCAACCAGGTAGAAATCGATTTTGATTTTTTTTTGGGATATTGGATAAAAACGGGGATGTCAATAGCCCCGGTAAGTTAGAAGATGTGGCTGAACAGGGATTTGTTTCGTAAAGGTCACATCCCTGAAAAGCAGCGGCATCTTCCAACAGAAACTGCAGCACTCTCTGTAGTATACAATAGTATACAATTATTTGCCTCTTTTCGAGATTGTGTTGTATTTCATCGTTCGTTTTAATTATGTGGTGAGGGACAAGATTCACTTCTGTCCACTTATTTTATGGCAGCCACTAACATTGGTTTTGCCTATTACATTAACAATAAATCATTTGAATTGGTCCTGAACCACTAATCCGTGGCACCGCTGCGTGTCCCGAGGCACCCCAGGGTGCCACGGCACACAGTTTGGGAATTACTGGTCTATTCTATTTGGACTAGAAATCGCTGGTGCACAATGCATTGTGCACCAGCGACCAATGATTTTTAGCCATAGCACGCTCCTACGACCATTAAGGGCTGGCTACGGGAGCGCGCTCCTAATGAATTCTCAACCACGACACACAAAAGACATGGCTGATATGGTCGCTCAATGACCATTTAGCCAGCGATACTGCCTAAAATTGCCCCTCTTGTACAGGGCTTTATTCCCACTTTTTATTTATGTAATTATTTTTATCCCAAATAAATAATCGGCACAATCTCAATCAAACATAAAAAAAGCCACAAAGTAAAACACAGAAAAAAGTAAGCATGACCCTCGCACATAATGATGTTGGTTGACACCATTAAATGTTAGTTTCTTTACATTACAAGTAGTTAGGTGTAATTACCAAACTGCATAATGGTTCATACTAGAAACGCATCAAAGTTGCCAAATGACATTCATTCAAAATATGCCGCAATGCAAAAATATCCTATTCTGCCAATTAACATTTTTTGAAAGAAAATGGTATAGTTTCTTTAAACTACATGGAGGAGCATTTGCTCTTATATATATTTTTTCTGAACTTAGCGGGTCTTTAAATAGCTTGGCAAAATGGATTGGATATTTACTTTCGACTTTTTTTTTTAAACAGGTAAGTAACCTACAGTATCCTAATAAATGGGATCATCCAAGTGTGACACTATAGACCGTGCACTAAATTGCTTCTGGAAAGATTAGGATTCATCCAATTCCAGTTGCATTGGCTGACTATCTCGCTTCGGCACACTATCCTTGTTCAAAAATATTTTCATGAATTAAGTATTTGTGGGTATTTCATATTTGCATTGTAATAACTATTACTAAACATGCTAAAAGTAATGGGTTTGATCAGTTTCTTTGACACTATAGATAAGACGTTTAAATGGCTGTTTAAAAGTATAATATATTTTGGCTTTCAGCAACTTCATTTTAGTTGACTTGGGTAAGTATCCAATTAGGGGCCTAATTCATACAGGATGACAGAGCACATTTTTCCTCTCATGGACAAAACCACCACTGCAGGTGGAGACACTGCATTGTGTGTATTGTGTTATCTGATACTGTATGAAAGTAAATGACAATCAGCAATTTGATCACAAACTCAAAAAATTGGACAAAAGCATTCAGTCAAAATGTTTAAATTAAACCGATTTAACTACTGTACCTTGCCTGAGTGACGATTTTTAAGTTTCCTGATTTTGGGAGCAAATTACTGAACTACAAATTACTTTGCTCCCATCCAGTACCAGAATTTTATTCCATCCAATCAACAAGTTGGATGAAAGTTGGTTAAGTGTATGGCCAGCATTAGATTTGAGTAAGTTAATTTGTGAAGGAAAATACTGGCTGCTTTATTTTGACACTGCATTTTAGATTTACATTTTACCATACTGTACCTCATCCAAATCTAACTCTGCACACGTTACATTTTCTCCACGGGAGTGCAACATGGTTTTGTCCAATAGAGTAAAAATGTACTTTACAGTCCAGGCTGAATTAGATGTGAAGAAACAACAGGAGTGAAAATCTGTATTTTATTTTTATTTTTTTCCTGAGGTTTCTTTGTTTATTTTTTTTCTCGGGCCATCTACTTTGTTTGTCCGAATAAAAATACTTTTTTCCCGAAAACACAAAGGTGCAGTGAAATGGCTGCTTTCGAGGCTTTGCTATCGCCTGCCTGAAAAGCAATGGTTCGCCTCCGCTTGTCCGGGCTAATTGCATAGCCCCTGGTGAAATCATTACTACTGTAGCAGTCAAAGACCCCGGGTACTTGGATACTACCCTTGGACTAATTGTTTTTGGTACCCTAGCACAGAACTAATGTATTGCTCTGAAATCATTGTAAATCATTGCAAACTAGCAAAAGTAATTTGTTTCTATCCCTTTTCATATTTGATTTTTAATGAAGCAAAATATTTGAAATAATAAAACACATGAAAATGGCATACTTGTTGGGACCCATTACGTAATATTTTATTGTACAAACTTTAGAGCAGTGGTTCTCAACCATGGTCCTCAGGACCCCCCCAACATTTCGCATTTTTTTCAGATCTCAAGAATCACAAGTGAAGTAATTAGCCCTAACTGTGGATCTTTTAAAATGTGTCCGTGAGTAATGAGTGCACCTGCTAGGTGACCTGGAAAGTGTGAACTGTTTGGGGGTCTCGAGGACCAAGGTTGAGAATCACTGCTTTAGAGGCAATGGGGCAGATGTATCAATCTCCCCTTAACGTGTGAAATCATTTTCCACTTCCCCTGGCATAACGCTCAGGAGCAGGGACAGATTTCATCCTAATGTATTAAGCTGATACTTTAATTGCCTTTTTTTTCATCCCAGTTTATTGTCTTCTTCCAGCCAATCAGTGGCTGCCCGCTCCAGTCCCCCCCCCCCCCCTTCTTTCTCTTGTTTATTTCTCTTTTTTTTTTTTGTCCAGCTCCTTTGCTGCCCCCTCCTATGCCGTCAGCATGCCGACAATTGTCTCTCCTGTCAGCATGCTGGCGCCGCCGGCTGCCCTGCTCCAGTCCCCCCTTCCATAATTTTTTTTCGGCCCTGCTGCTTTCAATCCAACACCCACCCCCCACCCCTAGCTCTCCGATTCCACAAGATAGCCCGGTGGATATAACTAATTATTTACAGTGCACTGTAGGGACCCCGCTGATTTAATACACCGCAGGGTCCCCAAGAGAGCGGGGACGCAGCGGGAGAGTTGTCAGAAATAATATTTAAAAGACCGGGCATGTTGTCTACTGAATAGCAGGGACGCGGCGGGAGAGTTATCAGAAATCATATTCAAAAGGCCAGGTGGCCAATGATTGGCTGAGAGCTCAGAGTTGGATTGAAAGCAGCAGGGACGAAAAAAAAAATGGAAGGGGGGACTGGAGCAGTGCAGCCGGTGGCGCCAGCATGCTGACAGGAAAGACAATTGTCTGCATGCTGGTGGGATCGGAGGGGGGGGGGGGGGGGGGGGGAGTTTAAAAAAAAGCCTGAGGCTGGCGAAGAGAAAAATCAGGCTTAATGTCAGGGAAGGCAATAATCCATTGCCTGCGATGTTAAAGCTTATAACTTCAAGCAGGAGGACAGCGCCTGAACGTTAAGTTTAGGGCTGCTTCTGGGGGACGTTAAAAGCCCCTTTCATACATTTCCGCAGCACGTAAAAAAGTCCATTTACTAGCGTTAAGTGCTACTTAAGCACTTAACGCTGCTTCGTACATCTGCCCCAATGTGTAGTTTCCAGTCAGGTTCTGCACCCGCAGTAGTTTGTCCCAATCTTCCTGCTTTCAGCTGTCTTAGGTGTGATGGATGCCTTCTCTAAACTACGTGTTTCAGCTCTTTCAATTGCTGTTTATCGGATTTAGATCCATGCACATAGAAGGCCTCCTCAAATTTGTCCAATATTTTGTTTTTATTTGTCGAAAGATAATTTTAGCTTTGTGTTTTGGGTCCTTATCCTGTTGAGAGACCCATGACTTGCTACTGACACAGAGCTTTCTGGTACTGGTCAGTGTTTTATGCCTTTTTATAGTCTTCGCTGAAAACAAGCGATCCTTGCTGTTTAACCCGTGCACTCTATTAAATGTTCCGGGGGAATCAGCAAGGATTCCCCCAAACAGTGAGGCTTGCTGCATTTAGCCGTGAGTCTCACTGTTTCTGCGTCCGCATACGCCTATGCGTACACAGGGGGATCAGTTGAATACTGACAGGGTGAGCTGTGACAGGCAGCCCCCGGCACTGAATACACCCTTATAGCAGGTGCATCAGAGCTGCCCAAAATTATATTTGATCCTTCTCCATGTTGCGCAGTAGGTATAGTGATCTATACTTTGCAAACTCCTGTTTTTGCATTTTTGCCCAGCGATAATGCCGAAAATCATTCAGTGCATACAAACTAAGCTATTTTCAACCGTGCAATCGATTTTCACGGGGATGGATGGCTTTCCATAGCAGGATGCTATGGAAAACCTTCCACCCCGCTGCTCACCGCTCATTGCCGGGCCATACACACTGCATGGCTTTTTTCTTTTTGTTTTAAATTTATTTTATTTTTTTATACTGTAGTTTAAGGGAAGAAGTGAGGGAGGGCAATGGTAACAATGTAGTCCAGATGAGACACAAATACAGTGCATCATTACATAATACAGTATAAGAACCATGAAATGGGGCACAATATGCAGTAAAGCAGAGAAATCTAACCACTGCACACAAGCTTACCCATGGCGGCTAGACCTTTCAAAATATCACTACACTAAAGCACTGATGTGGTTGAAAGTGGGCATTGTGTTGTGAAGTAAAGCCACGGAGACCAGATAGGATAAAAAGGTCTCTTTATTGTTAACAGTGCTAGAAATATGTTCCATCTGGTATTTAAATATTATTGCCTCCTTAATGGAAGTAAAAGTAGGGGGTGACTGATTTCCAGTGAAATGCTATTTAGCACTTAACCACATTTAGAATATGCCAACTAATTTAATGAGTACATTTAGGGACATTTGGGGTGACACTGATAATTAATGGTGAGTTGTCTGATCTTTCCCTCTAGATCAGTGACCGCTTGACTATTTTTGTTTCTGTGCTTTAACTAGCGAAATAAAAAGGCTGCAGACTGTAGCCTTATGTGATTCCCATACTACAACCAGGGAGATCTCTGCGGACCGTTTATGAAAAAATAACTTTTACCAGTGCTAAGCACATGATCCTTATTAAGAAGGAGGGAAGCATTTAAGCACCAACAAAGGGGTGTATTCAATGCTGCCAGCGAGAGGGTTAACCGGCGGGGATCCCACAAAAACAAGTGATCCTCGCCATTTAACCCCCCGCCCCGGCCGCTCACCCTATTCAAAGTTCTGGGGAATCGTTGGTGACAGCGGTTATCCCCCCAAACAGCGAGGCTCGCTGCTAATGCTGTATTTAGCCGCAAGTCTCGCTGCTTTAGCGCCGTTTCCCCCTTGCTCCAAAAAGCTAGCGAGGGGGTCAGTCGAATACTGACCGTGTGGCAGGCAGCACTGCTCGCTCTCACAGCTCGCCCTCCGCATTGAATACTGCCCAAAGTGACTAAGCATAGGATGGCAGCAAGGATAGCCATAGACACTGCAAGGTGATGGCCCAAGACCTTGATAAAAGCATGAGGACAAGAGAGTTGAGGAGGTACAAGTCCATTCTTGATTAGAGATTGTGTGGCTGGGAGAAATGCATGGAAGTATGTTTGCAGGGATAGAGGACACATCAGCTACTGTGATTTCTTAACTGGGTTTTGTTGATGCCTGGACTTTTCTATTCCCTAATGTTGGATGAGCTGGGTTTTATGTTCTCAGTGTCCGGCGTTTGGCATCCTATATACATTCCACCATTTATCCTGTATAATAAAATTGCTACAACTTGAAATTTATATATGAAATATGGCAGTGCTCTCACATGTTATGCTAGTACTATCCCTACAGTCACTGCTCCAGCAATGTGACCCCCTGTTCTTTTAAGACCAGAAAATACAGTCAAAGTAAATTTACCAAATCTATGGTTTATCTTAATCTAAATTAAATAAAGAAGCAGGTGGCTATTCACATATGTAGCAGCAACTATGTTGGCACTCAGCTGTGGCTATCAGCATTGAGCAGTTTATATCCTGATTACTGTATGCTGTACCTGTGCGATTTCTGTGTTGACAGTGATTGCTGACCGCACAGATATAATTGCAGAGAGTGTCTTTGGTTAGGGAAGAGGCAGCTGAGCGCTCTAAGCACTGAAGTACAGTAAGCAGTGGGTCTTGGTGTAAATAGGGCAAGTGATAATAATCTGACTGCAGATTCCACTTGGTTCTGTTGATTTTTTTGTTTATTTTCCATTTTTCGTATTTTACATATTGGGTGTACTTTATCTTTGCAGAAACCAGAATCATTTATGGAGCCGTACAATGAAGCAGGTGTTCCACCTAAGCAGAAACTCAGCACATTCAAAGTATCTGACAATGCCATCCTCAAGCCAGGTATTGGATTGAAACAATTTAAGAGCTCATAAAGCCAGTACAGTATGTGACTATAATATACTGTACTGTGATCACTAGGTCGACCGCTGAAGGTCAGCAGGCCTTAGGTCCCACAGATAAAAGGCCGACATGCGTAAGGTCAACAAGATCAGGTCAAAACAAGCATTAGTTCGACATTGGCAAGGTTGACAGTCAAAAAGTCGACATGGACACTGTATCAGTGCACGCGTCCCTTTGCATGGCTCGCTGCTGACGCCATGCTTCAGGCACACTACATGCTTCAGGCACACTACTTCCATAGCAGAAGTGTTCAGAAATTCCATTGGTATTAATGTAATCACAAAATGGTGCTGAAGGAGCTTAATGGAATGCGTTCCCATGGCAAGCCTCAAGTCCATTGCCAAGCGTCGGTTGGAGTTGTGTTAAGCACAATGGGGCAGATGTATTAAGCCTGGTGAAGAGATAAAGTGTAAGGAGATAATGCACCAGCCAATCAGATCCCAACTGTCATATTTCAAACACAGCTGATTGGCTGGTGCGTTAACTCTTCCAAGTTATCTCCACTTTACCTTCCTGACTGCATTATGCTAACTTTGATGCTTGGTGGAGGACGAATAATTGTATGGGGCTTTATTTCAGGGTATGTGCTAGGCCCCTTATCTCCTGTGAAGTGCAGTCTTCAGCATACCAAGATATTTTGAACAATGGTTTGCTTCCAACATTTTGGCAACAGTTTGGGCAACATGACTGTGCCAAAGTGCACTAAGCAAGGACTACAAAGACTTGGTTTGACTGACCCCATTGAGCGCCTTTGGGATGAACTGGAACAGAGATTGCGTGACAAGCCTTTTCAGTTTGTTTTATTTTGTCAAATGCCTAAAAATTGTTTTAATTCCCTAATGGAATAATTAGATTAAGTTTTTCCCGCAGTTGCTGGATTGTTCTATTTAAATTAACCCCTCCAGTGGCACTCACGAGAATCTTCCGGGTTTTGCTCCAGTGCACAGACTGGCAAACCCAGAAAATTCTCGGGAGTGCCACTGCCTATGCTTCCTCCTGCCGTGCAGCAATGCTGAGTGCTGAGATCAGCCCCTCACTCAGCTTCAGCGGCATGACCTTGTAACATCACGCCGCACACAGCCGGGGGCAGGGCCGAGCAGCAGCTGATAGACTCTTCAGCAGCGCTGCCTGGACCCGGGAATACAGTGGTGTTTTTTTTAGGGAACGCTACCTAGAAAAAAGTCGCCCAGTGGGGAGCGCGCCCTAAAGAATAACCACCACTGAAGGGGTTAAAGGACAGCACCTCAATAGTAAATCAAATTTTATCTAACATCATGAATTTTTATGATAAATCACCATGACTTGTTCTTGGACCCTGGCAGAGCCATTTAATTGAAAGAAATGGAGAACGCTTTATTCAGGAGTTGTTTGCATAAAAGCTGCTGCTTATTAGGGGATGGTCACTTCCGTATTTACAAAAATAGACAAAAGAAAAGGAAAAAGCAGCGCTCAAATAATCTTTACCAGGTGAATCAATTTAAATAAACGATTTTAATATAGCCTATATAATTTCAACATAAAATAATTTAATTAAAAGCAACAGTGAGAAATTCCAGATCACGTGTTAATAGAAGTGGGCACAATAATTGGGCATGCATAGAACCTGCACTGTACCAAGTACCAGCTGTCCCAATAAAGATGGAGTCCACATGGCACAGTAAGTCCTGGATGTCGCCAGAGGGAGTGGCTGAATGTTGGATGGAAGCAGACCTACAACCTCGTAGCAATTTGAATCAGTTTATACCAGGATTCTTGAGTCAAGGACATCCAATACGACACCTTGATAAAGCTGGCTTTTGGACCAGTGAAACGCATTGGTGCTATTCCAGATCAGCGTTGACTCCTCTTGGACTTTCCTGCTTAATTGTCTGACCACTTGGTCCCACATATTGGATGTCCTTGACTCAAGAATCCTGGTATAAACGGATACAAATTGCTGCGAGGTTGTAGGTCTGCTTCCATCCAACATTCAGCCACTCCCTCTGACTGCATCCAGGACTTACTGTGCCATGTGGACTCCATCTTTATTGGGACAGCTGGTACTTGGTACAGTGCAGGTTCTATGCATGCCCAATTATTGGGCTCACTGTTTCTTTTAATGAAATTATTTTATGTAGAAATGATATATGCTATATTAAAATCGTTTTATTTAAATTGATTCACCTGGTAAAGATTATTTGAGCGCTGCTTTTTCCTTTTCTAGAGCCCTTTCCTTGCATGCAAAATTACACCATAATAATAGGTCTCTCAATTACATATTCAATTACGTATTCCCCATAAGTGTATATTTTTAATGCAAGAAAGCACAATTTTCTACCTGTATCCGAAGGTGTAATAGTTGTTACTTTGGTTGCCTGTAATGGAGGTTATTGGTCATTGGCAGGGATGTACTCTACCTGTAATACATTTTAGCAATGTTTTGTTGACTTATTTGAATGTATTTTTCCTTTCTGGCCCTCAGGTACCCCCCTCTATGCTGCACATTTCCGACCAGGACAGTTTGTTGATGTCACGGCCAAGACGTAAGTCTCTGTTCTGTTTTTGTTTTTTTACTGTGGCTATCCATTTGACTGCCATTATTAATAGGCTCTTTAATAGTAGTTGAATGTAGTCCAGGCATTTTTTTCTAAAAGGGGTATGTGTTTCTCTTCTTTGTGTGTGTGTGTGTGTGTGTGATAATTAAGGTGTTATTTGTTTATAATAAAGCCACACTCGCTCCCCCTCCCAAAATAAATATATATATATATATATATATATATATTATAATGTGTATGTATAGGTGACAGTGGAGCCATGTTGATAGGTGGCCAGGCTCGTGGTGTCTCTAATGATGAATGGTGTTTGATGTGAACCCTGGATGCTTCAATCTCTACCTTTTTAATAGGATGTAGGTTACCTTAACTGCCATTTTTATGTGCATCTGTAATTGCTGTATATATTGATTTTCCTATCATTTTAAGGAAGTAGTTTTGCTGAAATTCCAGCAGTATAAAGGTTGTTTGGGTATAAAAATCAATAATGTTGTGTAGCAAATTGATACAATCCATGAGAAGAATGTCCATCTAGTACCTTAAATCAAAGGTTGTTTTATGTTCCTCATTTTTGAAATGTTACTTTAAATATTCTCTATATGAATCTTCCGGGCATATCCAAAATGTTGGTGTTTGACAGCTGCAACATTTCTCGAACAATAAATTGTATTTTAAGAAGTGTGTTCAGTGAACCATTCCTTATATTCACCTATCGCTTCTCATGTGCAGTCTAATTAGATGTATGGTTTAATTTAGATGAATGAGAGCTGTAAAATAAATCTGGAGCAGACAGCTTTGTGTATTCATTTCTCTCTCTATGGATACCATGCGCATCATCCTATGTCACTATAATGACACTTGTACAGGCTTTTTATGTTGAATGTAGACAGGTACTTGCTGTTATATATTGTAGACATTTTAGTAGTAGTCTAATAGCCTATGGCTGCATTTAGGCAACAATGGTGCAGATTTATTAAGCACGTTGAAGTGATAAAGTAGCTGGTACTTTTTATCACCTCCCAATTGGCACCTAACTGTCAATTTTACACACTTATTTTGAAAAATGACTGTCATGAGCTGATTGGACAGTGATAAAGTCTAGCGGCCACATTATCACTTCACCGGGCTTAAGAAATCTGCCCCAATATGCTGTAAGCAGCATATTATATTGTTTAAAATAGAATTACAAAAAGGACTACAAATGTCAATGTGTAATAGTTGCCTAGGAAGCCACACTTATCCTAATTACATAAAACAGAGTATAGAAGAGGTTCCCTTGGCCACATAAGTGTTTAGTGACACTTATTAGGAGATAATAAAAACAGCACAGGCTCAATAATAAACCTATTTTAATACCTAAGTCCCAATGTACTTGGACACACCAAGGCATAAAGGGGACTGAGGTGCAATGTCAATGCTAGTACAATGCTGTCCCTCTGAGCTGTGATTCTGGAAAGGACTTTTAAGGCAAATAATAAAAAAGTAGATTATCCACTTGTTGTTCTCAACATTGAGACTCACGGGCATTTATGCCTTTATTTTTCCAAATAGGAACAACATGGACACATTTAGTGCCCAGGGGACCTATGCTATTTTTCAGTGTATGGGAAGTTAGTGGTCCTTTTATTATTATTAGTTACTGCTTAAAGAATGACAGTGAGCAATCATACCTTTGACAGACCTCGGTTGAAAAGCAGGACTCTCCTCAACCCTAATGACATACCAACAGTAAAAAAAGTATTGAAAAGGATAATTAAAAGCGATCACACTTTGTTATAGTCCAAGTGGTGAAAACAAAATGTAATTACCGTTGCAAATTGACCATTAGTAAATCTGCTCCTTAAGGACGGGCACAATGACAGCATTGTGATGTTCAGGCATCTATTTAAGTTGTTGTGTGGTGGAGCTACTTGAGGTCGACCACATGTCGATTTAATATTTTCTCATAAGCCTTGTGCATTAAGATTTTCTAATGTTATCGAAAGTTAGTCCACGGTTATTATAGACATGTGTAGCAGAAGTATATGTAGTAAGAGGCTTGGAGAAAGAGACACCAAGCATCGACATATCATTAGGTCGACAGGCCACTAGGGCGTGGAAGGAGAATAAAATGGTGCACAGCATGCCATGCGAGGGGACGCGGAGCACTTTTTTTAGTGTCCTTGTTGACTGTGTCGAAATTCAGGATAAAAAATGAAAAACTAATGTCGACCTAATGACCCTGTCGACCTAACCCCATGCCAGCCTTGATGCATGTTGACCTTCAGTGGTCTACCTAATGCATGTCGACCATCCTCTTGCCGATCCCATGACCCATACCCATCCATGCAGGTTAGACAACATGCAAAACATGTCACTATTTATTTTTTGCAAAGAAAAACACTTGGTGCAGATGCACACTCCATATTATTAATCAAATCAATCAATAATAGAGGTTCTTGGTATATTCTTTGGCCAAGAAATATTTGCCCACCAGTGTATTTTCTCAGTGCAGTTTGTACAGTGTAATAAAGATTTATGCATTATGGGGTATATTCAATTGATGTCAAAACTTCCATCTTGCCAAAAGACAGCAATTTTCGACATTAATAGGTCGGAAGGGGTTCCGACCTATTCAGTGCTAGTTATTTTTTTTTTTCAGCAGGTCAAAATGTTCTGACCTTCTGAAAACCAGGTGGATTGGCCTCCAATCCACTTGCTTTTGATGGAAACACAGCCAAGACAAAAGGTTTTGGCCATGTTTCCGGCAATCTCAATCTGACATGAAAAGATGTCGGTTTGAGGCAGGGAGGATGGCGCTGGGTGAGCAGCAGCAGCTTACATGGCGCCATCCTTCTGCCCACTGCCTCGTGTTCCCTCCCGCTGCACTCACCTGTCCCACGGACTGGTGAGAGCAACTCACCCAACCAGGCTTCTGCCGCCTCCCGGGCGATCCTCCCACCGCTGCACTCACCCGGTCCCCGCGCTGGTCAGGTGAGCATCAATCTGCGGCCAAATCCAACATCCAGATTTGCTCGCTGCATTGAATAATGGATGCCGGATCCATTCCATCAAAAGAATTTAGGAATGGATATGACATCCATTGAATATACCCCAATGACTAGTCACCTGTATGCACACAAATAAACAATTTGTAAAGAAACCTTATTGTCTGAAGAAGTCTCCACCCGGTTTTCTACATATGTATTTTTATTTTATTTCGTTTACTTTCTTTGGTGACCTAGTGACCAATATTTAAGTTTTGATTTCAAAAGTGTAAAACTTTATCAGAAAATTGTTGAACTAGCCTTTTATTATAGATTTTTTTGTTTATTTATCTATCCCTCTCCTTTTAGAATGTACAGATGGGTCAGGTCCCATCCTGGCTGGCGGGTCGCCAGAACGTCCGCGCTGGCGACCCGCCAGCAGCCGCGCCAGCGAATACACTGAGATGCGCGTGCGTCGCACGCGCGTCTCAGTCTCCGTCGCCAGCGCGACGGAAACCCTGTCCGTCTCCGCCTCAGGGAGACGGACAGGGTTAGGGGGGGATGCGGGCAGGCGGCGGGGACCCCGGATTACCGCCGGCGGGGACCCGGGGGAACGGATGGAAGCGCCGTCGGAAGGGGACGCGCGCGCCTCTCGTGCGCGCGCGTCCCCTTCTCACCATCGCCATGGCGCTGGTGGGGGATGGCGGCTGGCGACGCCAGCGCCATCCCCTGCCAAGATGGGACCTGACCCATCTGTAAGCTCTCATGAGCAGGGCCCTCTCTCCTCATGTGCCTTTCTTAGAATATATAAACCTCTGCCACCCTGATGATTGCTTCAGTGTCCTGTCCCCTGATGCAACTATCCGTATTAACCATGTACTTGTCCTAAACTGTCTTGTACTGTAATTTGGTATGTGTTTTTGCTCATAACTATGCTCTGTAAAGCGCTGCGTAATATGTGTGCGGTAGATAAGAAACTGTAAATAAATATTTATAAATGATTGAACACCTATACACCGTTTTCTGTCCATCCTCCACTTTATACTGAAACCATACAAGCAGTAGGTTTATTATTTTATACATACAAATTTGCATCTGTTAACATGCTCAGTCTTTTATATATAAAATTATAATTGCGCACTTTCTTGGTAATACTAACAATGGATGGTTCAGACACAAAAAAAATCCACCTTCCCTTCTAATGTTAATGTTCTTATCAGCCGTTCATGGCATATTGTTGGCTCCATGCTGTTTCCTTGATTATTATCCCTGAATAACACAGGACGGGAGAAGAAGAAAGAAGGTTCCACTGATTGATTGAATCTGGCAGATCAATTCTATTTTATGAAGGGTTTCAGTCTTAGAGTGAAAATTGAAAGTTGTTTTTTACCAGTCTGACAAATCAACCTGGAAGCTGGTACAGCATGCAGTGGTCCCATAGGAATTTGAATTTCATTTAGTAATGTATACTAATATTGTAGTGCTGTTGCACCCAAAATAAAAATAGAGCATTTTACTAAAAGTGATTACTAGTGGTTAAGGTACAGTATGAACCTCGGGCACAGCTTTTTGGGCATTTTGTTCATATACAGTATAGCATAGAGAGGAAGTCTTGGCGTGTGCATCAAGTATTCATGACCGTTTCTATCTTCCATCAATCAACAAGTAGATTCCTAAACTCCATACATTCCGCTATTAGATTCCAAACCTCATCCTGCTATTCCATAAAATGATTCTTGTCAAATCTTAGTTTGCAGCTTACTAGACCACTCATAGATTTCCTATATTATTTTTTTTATTCTTTACTGCTATATTATACTGATCATTGACAATGCTGGCTTCCAACTATCTATCTGAATATACAGTATGTTCATGATTAAAATCTCCCAATTGCATATACCTTAAGGTGCGTACACACGGGGGCGATTTTGTACAATATCGCGGGAAATATGGTAGCTAAGCGGCAGTTTCTTTTTAATCAGTGACCATCTCTGGTCGCTGATGAAAAGGAGAAACTGAGCAATATATTGCTCAGCAATATATGGCTGAGCAATATATCTCCCCCGTGTGTACGGGGCTTAACATGAAGAAAAGTTGTTCATTCACAGGCAGAAGAAAGGGAATATTTTCGGGTGATTCATTCTATTATGGTGATTTTGGAAACTGCAGTAGGCCTATATCCAATTATCCGTGATCATTGATCGCGGGTATTTGGCTTGCCAGGGGGTATACTGTTAGCCTAATTAAGCCGATGCTCGAATCGGTTTATCTGGAATTGCATTTTTCCAAAGCAAAATCCCAGAAAGCAGCACTAGGAGCACATCTGTGATTTATCACGCAATTCTAATTGGAGAGCCCAATTAAAGAAAAAATATTGGGGGGAAAAAAAGCAAAATTTTCTACTACCGATGTATTATCAAAGCTAATTGGATACCGACTCCTAGATGTTTCTTCATCTGTACTGGTAATATGATATTTTCCACCGCCCAAGTTAACCGTTCATACAAATAAGTCACTGCCAATTTTATTTAAATGTTTTTTCTGTTTATAGTTTTAACCTCTCTATTTTTTTATTTTGTTTCTTGTGCTTATTGCGCATTTTAGTGTGGCCAGCAGCTCGAGGTCTTCGTATTGCCCACCCCTGCTGTAAGCGATGCTTGTTGCAATATTAAATAGTATTGTTTCATCTTCTGCTAAATTACTTCAGTGCTGTGCTGTATCATTGATCCGTTTTGATGATCAGCCAGAGCAAGATCGTGTATCAAAGAGTAAATATATTCTTTTATTAGCTATCTTCTATATATTATGTATGTTAGTCATCTACCTGCTTGTACTTTTTAAAGTGTTTTCATGAGAAATCGAGCTTCAAAATGCAAAGGACACTTTTGTGCTTCTGTATTATTTTCCTTTAGTTTTTATTTTAAGAATACTATAACCATCCACATAAAAATAATGATGTTCAATTAAAATATTTAAATCTGTTAGTTATTATTATATATTTTTAATTACTGTGGCAGTTTGCAATAAGAAACTTGGTAGCTACTGTGTTTCCTTGTTTTGTTTCTTCTGGCTGCTATCAGTTATTATATAGTTTTCATTGTCCCATTTGACGGCAACCATTGTCACCTGACACATGATGTAGTGAGCAAGAGACTTTAGAACACCTCATCCCTCTCCCTCTTTTGTTTTCACATGACATGCTGGCAGTCTGAGTCTGTGTGTGTAAATGGCAGTCCAAACGTGTCTGCCCTCTAGATACATGTTTAAAAATCACTTATTTTGCTATTTAAAGAATAAAACCTACAAGAGATCTGCTGCATCATTTCCATTTCATAGTCTCTGTGTCAAGTAACTATTATTTTTATGATTTTTTTTTCCCCCTTATTTTTCCTGACAATTAATACTGGATTGTTTAGTTTACGAGAAGAACGGAGAGAGACTTAATACCTGTGGATCCAAGTGTAGCAGATGTTTATTTACAATGAAGTCATAAAAGAGAAAGGTCATCTCCCCGTGGTGGTTCTGTATTTCTGGGTGACTGTGATTGTGCCAGATTCATGCAGAGCTTTGGAAACATTGTGCTAGCACTGAGGTGACATTTAACAGGTAATGTCTTTGATGTATGGCAGAACAGAAGATCACCATCCCTGCATGCTGCTGCTGAATTTGTTTACTTGGGACAATCTTGTAAACAACTCTGCCAAAGTGTCTGGAGAGGTCATAGATAGAATACATGTAAAGGCAAAACTTTTTTGGGGGGGCATATATAAACTTTTGATGAAATAGGTCATGGTATTGGGAGCTATTCTGTCTGTATTGATTTTATTTATCAAATATGCCAATGGGACAGTTTTAACAATGGGTGAGTGCGCTCTATATGATAACAGCAATACTTTTACTCTTCTCGCCATCATGTTTAACATTACTGGGAAGTATTTGAGCACATTAGATGGATAGTGACACTAGCTGGTGTCCGTATTTATCATCCTTATTTAAGCTGTATTCGTGCTGTGTACACCATGTGCTGGACCTCAGCCTAGGGACCGGGTTATACATCAGCTTTACACACTATTTACAGCTGATCACTTCTAAAGTTGAAGTCTGGTACACAAATAACATGTAAAGACTTTCTGTCAAATGTGCCCATCATAACTATACATGGTTTAAACCCCTCCCCCTGCATAAGATTACCTTAATGGGACTGTATATTTAAATTAAGTTTTTTGTTTTTATTGACTTTACTATAAAAAGTACAGCACATTATGGTGGCTTTGGGAGTAAGCTGCAAAATAAGTAATTGACCGCACAGGACGAGTGATTAAGGTGCCTATTTATCAAGCGTTTTTGTTAATTACCTGATGAAGAAACAGTAGTTTCTGCATAATTTTCTGAGTAATGTACCAATAGCCTGATTTCAAGAGATTTCATAGGTATCTTTTTGCAAGTGGATTATTAGTGCTGTAGCTTGCAGTCCCCATTATCAGTGGGGACTACGATCTGACCCTTATGTATCAAACTACAAAAATGTAAAGCTTTTTAGAGTTTGACCCCATTAATTTATTTTATATTCAAATTGTATAAACCTTTTAAACCCTATGGATGTTTAATTGCAGGAGAGAGATCTTTCAATCCCTTTCCCACAGCATTCATCCGGTGGCAGAAACTGTGCGCAGTACAGATTTTTAATACAGAGGAACCTTTTTAATTATATGTGAATGGGTTCTGCTGTATAGAATGCATGCCGGCATCAGACGGTCTAAAGCAGGGCTCGACAAACCCCGGGGGCCAGGTCGCCACGGCGACCAGATTCTGCTTCCTGGCGACCAGATTTTCTAAGGGAGGAAGCAGGGTACTTATGTAGTATCTGGGCTGCCGATTTCTAAATCGGGTCGGATCGGGAGATCGCATCGCATCGCATGCGACCATGCGATTCGATGCGATGCGATGCGATGCGATGACCCGATTTTTCCATAGGAATCAATGTTAAAATGGACTGAGTCCATTTTAACATGGAATTCAATGGGAAAAATGGGTCCTTTTCATACCCCTACTATCCAAGTGGGCATGGAGTTGGATATAAACCTGTGGCGAGCGTAGCGAGCCACCGAGCCCGAAGCGTGGCGAGCGAAGCGAACCCCGCGAGGGGACGAATACCGTCCCCTCGCGGGGCTCGCTTCGCTCGCCACGCTTCGGGCTCGGTGGCTCGCTACGCTCGCCACAGGTTTATATCCAACTCCATGCCCACTTGGATAGTAGGGGTATGAAAAGGACCCATTTTTCCATAGGAATCATTTTAACATTGATTCCTATGGAAAAATCGGGTCATCGCATCCGATATCGGATGCGATGCGATGCGATATCGCATCGCATCGCATCTGATTGTATGCCTTAACTTAAGGCATACAATCAAAAAATCGGCAGCCCAGATACTACATAAGTACCGGAAGCAGAATCTGGTCATCGCTGGGTGCACTTGCTCTAGCCATCAATCTACCCAGTGGTATGAGACAGAGCTAATTCCAATGTCCATCCCTAAAGAGCTGGTCTGCTGTGGCACCGGGAGCCAATCGCAGTTTGCGGTTCAGCAGCCAATCAGGAGCGGCAGCTCCTGATGGTCTGTCGGACCGCCGTGAGCTCTGGTCGAAATAGTTTCGAAATAGCCATGTAACTAATGTTGTAGCCTGCCCCAGTGTTTGCCCATCGTGCCTGCCGCGGACACAGGCTCCCCCAGTGCCGCGGACACAGGCTCCCCCAGTGCCGCGGACACAGGCTCCCCCAGTGCCGCGGACACAGGCTCCCCCAGTGCCGCGGACACAGGGTCCCCCAGTGCCGCGGACACAGGGTCCCCCAGTGCCGCGGACACAGGGTCCCCCAGTGCCGCGGACACAGGCTCCCCCAGTGCCGCGGACACAGGCTCCCCCAGTGCTGTAAAGTATTCCTGTATTTACATGGACACACAGAGCTCAGATAAGCCCAAGGTACTATGGCAGGGTATGGGCAGCGGATTTATCCCAGGATAGTGCTAGCAGTGATATGCCTGGCACTACTAGTCACATGCAGAGATAGTGGGCGATAGTTCCTGCATGCTCAGTATGTCATGCGCTACTACTGCAGGATAACCGGATAACTCCTGGCAACGAGTATGTAAGTAAGCTGAACATATGTGGTATTATATGTGATGGGCATTACAGCGTGTGGTGTAATAAGCATTACAGTGTTTGGTATATGTAATGGGCATTATGGCGTGTGGTATATTTAATGGGCATTATGGCGTGTGGTATATTTAATGGGCATTATGGCGTGTGGTATATTTAATGGGCATTATGGCGTGTGGTATATTTAATGGGCATTATGGCGTGTGTTGTCATAGGTATTACGGTGTGTGGCTTAATAGGTCATAGGTATTATAGCATGTAGTATAATACGTAATGGGTGTGACATGTGTAATAATAGGCATTACAGTGTAAATTTTCGGTGTACGGCTTTGGCACGCACTGTCCCGATTTTTAGTTTGTCTGGCTCCTACTTTTTCATCTTGGCTCCTAGTTTTCAAACAAATTTGTCAAGCCCTGGTCTAAAGCCATTTCAGGGGCAGGCAGTGGGCAGCTAGTGGGCTCAGTTTGGGAAAATTAGAGGTTTGAGAAAAGGCTAGGGTTCTCAGTCGGGATGCGGTCAATTTGCCGGCGGTCGGGATCCCGGTGTACAGAATCCCGACACTGGAATCCCGACCGCCGAAATCCTGAATCTTTCTCCCTCCGTGGGTGTCCACGACACCCATAGAGGGAGAATAAAATAGCATGCCGAGCGTAGCGAGGCACCGGGCCCGCTGCGTGGCGAGCGCAGCGAGCACGCAAGGGGGGGCGATCCACGTCCCCCCCCATGTCGGGATTTCGGCGGTCGGGATTCCAGTGTCGGGATTCCAGTGTCGGGATTCCGACCGCCGGGATCCCGACCGCCGGGATTTCGTATCGGATCCACCTCAGTCATATGGTGAATATTTCCTTGCCTCTGCAATGGGTGGCTTGAGATGTAGCATAGATTCTGCAAGATGCCTGGTGGTGGGTGCCTTGATCCGATGATGCATCCCAGGACCACAGCTGTCACTACTGCTTTTAAGAAAGCAGCAGTGACTGCAACTCTGACCTCACCTGAATGAGCCAGAAGAGTCTTTCACAATTTTTAATATATTTATGTATCGTAATAGGGATTGTAAATAATAGTGACAGTGCCACTGGTAGTAATATATAGGGATCTAAAGTCAAGTTGTTAGAACTAGTAAAATGCTTTTTTTTTTCTCTTTTCTTTTCTTTTTTAATAATAAAAGTTTGGTGATTCACACTGAGGTGGTAAGATGAAAAGCTTTGATGTACGCAATACTGTGTCATTACTGTTGTTGCTGCACATTTGAACACACACATTACACAGGCTGCAGCAAATTGAACAATTTTTGTTCCGTAAACCAGCAGTAAAATGTTATTTTAGTTGTGTCTCCTGCTGTTTGCTTCCGCTCACTACATGTTTCTCTCAGAAATATCTCCAGCAGATAACTATTGCCCTCCCACTGGGAAGACATAATGCATCAGGTGCAACTAATGTAATCAATGTTCTACAGATTGCAATCTATGTCCAAGCAGGTGCTGCCGCTACTTAGACCACATCTGCTAGCTGTCTGACTTGCACTTAGTACTTTGTAATGTTTTAATTGTCAGAGAACTGTGAACAAAACTAAATTCTTTAAATCACTGGTGAAGAACACTGTTTTCCAACATTCACCTCCGAATTCCACAGCTATTTTCCCAAGGCTCCATGGTTAGTCTAATAAGAGTCAGCAAAAACTGACCAAAACTGACATGAACTGCTTTGCCTTTCTCCTTTCAAAAAGCACTTTACAAAGAACAACATTCGTTGCTACAGCTCTTTCTGATACGTAAGGTAGCCAATAATAACAAAAACATATAAATCTGGAATGGAAACTCCGTAGGTCTACAGAAAGCATAGTCATGTAAAATGTGACTTATGGCAGTGGTTCCCAAACTGTGCGCTTAGGCTCCCTGGGGTGCCTCGGAGCACTTGTAGGGGTGCCTCGGTTTGGTTGTCTAGAACCAATTCAAATTATTTATGGTCAATGTAATATGCAAAATTAGTGCTTGTGGCTTCCAGTTTTTAAATATGTGGTTAAATAGAAGTGAATTCTGTCCCTCGCCCCATAACTGGACCTAAGTATGACATATAAGCACAACTTATTTAATTTAATATTGTTTTCGGAAATTCTCTGTAGCAAACTTTGCACCTAGGGGTGCCTTGACAAATATTCTGATAATCTAGCGTGCCGTGATGCAAAAAAGTTTGGGAACCACTGACTTATGGGGTGTGCACATGGTGCCATTGCCTTGCTATTCAATCGATCAATTCGATCTGTATCAGGCATGTCCAAACTGTGGCCCTCCAGCTGTTGTGAAACTACATATCCCAGCATGCTTTTCAATAGTTTTAGAATTCCATAATAGCAAAACTGTGGCAAGGCATGATGGGTTTCACAACAGCTGGAGGGCCATATTTTGAACATGCCTGATCTATATAGTCAATTCTGTACTATACTGGGGCATATTCATTGCCGTTTTGGCGAGCTATGACAGCGAGCAGTGCGTTAGCGTGCCGTCATAGCTCACGGTCTGAATTCAACTAACCCCCCTTCACTTGCTGTTCTCACCTTGTGGTTCTTTTCATTGAGGTGGAAATGGCGAGTGTGGTTGTCAGAATGGCAAGGCCCACCACCATATGCAGCTAGCGAACCTTGCCCTTCCGGGTAATCCTCGCCATCCTCTGTGGCAAGGATTTCCCTCGAACATTGCATGTGGCGAGCGGCCGGCAAGGGGGTTAGACAGAGAAGATGGCTTGTTTTTGTCAAGGATCAACGGCGGCATTGAAGACCGCCCACAGTCTTGCCTGCACAGTCTAGTTTTCTATTCGATTTAAATGCGACTGGGCTGCACATCAGGATCAAATCGATTTGTGCTTGATTTTCAATTCAGTTTTGCTTTATATAAGCAAACTTGAATCGAAAAAAAAGACCAAATGGAATTGCAGCTATTTTTCTCCAGGCTCTGTTGTTTCTTACAACAGCTAGAAATTGGGGCTGTCTCATGTTTTAAAGGGTTGAGCTATGAAGGATTAGCAGAGCAGTTCACAGTTTATGCCACTTACAGTAAGTTGTTTGTTACAGCGGGTGTGGGTTGTTAGGTCTACACCAACTAGGTCGACAAGCATTAGGTCAACACCACTAGTTCAACAGATGGCAAGGTCGACAGTTAAAAGGTCGATATGGGGTTTTTCACTGGTTTTTGACCCGAATGTCGACATGGACACAGTTTGAAGTGCACCGCATCCCCTCGCATCGCTCGTTTCACTTACATTGCTTCTGGCACGGTGCCTCGCTACGCTCGGCACACTATTTTATTCTCCGACCAAGCCCTAGTATATGGTAGGGCATGAAATACCGCCTGTTGGGACATGTTGGCTCAAAAAACTGTGAAAAACCCCATGTCGACCTGATGCTTGTGTCGACCTTGACCCATGTCGACCTAAATCCATGTCGACATTGGTGCCTGTCGACCTAGTGGTGTCAACCCAATGCTTGTTGGTGTAGACCTAATGACCGGATCCCGTTACAGCATCCAGTGGTTTCTGCTGCTGGAAATAGTCATGTAAAGCAGCGGTTCCCAAACTGTGTGCCACGGCTCCCTGGGAGCGCTGTGACAGGGGTGCCGCGGCACTGTTCCTGCAGCCTGTCAGCCAGCAGCCATGTGGATGTCCGCAGGAGGCAGTGGAGTGAGCGCAGCCAGTGTCCCTGCAGACTGTTAGCGAGCAGCTGCGGGGGGGAGTAAGTGCGGCCAGTGCCGTGGCCAGTGTCCCTGCAGTAGCATTTGTGTCTACAGGAGGGAGCGGTGGTTAGCGCCAGGAGGGAGCGGTGGAGTAAAGGCGGCCAGTGTCCCTGCAGCCGCATGGAGGGAGTGGGGGTGAGCACCTGGAGGGGTCGGGCAGTGAGCGGGACGAGTCGGAATGAGCCAGCAGCAATGAGCATGGGGCTGCTTATCTGTGACCTGAGTCAGCCGGTGACGGGGGGGGGGATTTGAGCAGTTACTTGTGACCGGCAGTGGCCCCGGGAGGAGGGGGTTGAGCATGGGGCTTACCTCTGTGCCTGTAGTTAGACAGTGGTGGCTTTATGCAGGTAATCTACAGGTAAATGAGTGTAACTGAGGTGCTGCATAGTTGGGAACTGAAAAGGGCGATTTTTTGCAACCACATGTGCACACGGCACGCTGTCCGTACAAAGACAGCCAGCGAAAAAATTGACACCCTGCGGCGATAACCATGCATTTTCTGGGATTTTTCCACAAAACGCAGGCATTCTCCAGACGTTGAGAGGGAGGGCTGCTGCCATCAGCAGTGGCCTCCTTCTCCTCACCGCCTTACCAGTGCTGAGTAAGTCTAGACTTACTCGCGTTTGCTAGAAGGGGGAAAATCATGCGATGGTGAGTTATTTTCCCCCTGTGTGCATGTTTGCAGCCATGCACAGGGGTAGGGGATTGAGCTCGGCGGGGTGGTGTTAACCTGAACACTCACAGCCCAGTGAGCAGGTCTGAATTGGGTTCTTGGTTCATGACCTTTTTTTTTTTTTTTTTTTTTTTTTAAATGGGTCCTGTCAATTGTTCTTTGAAAGTCGAATTTAAAAAATAAATGAAAATCCTTGGATTTATGTGTATTATTTTTACAATCACGTTAATAAAAAAAATTCCTTATCTAAAGACTGATAGCATTGTTTCAACCCATCTACTTTAAAAATAGGGACAGTTCGGTAATTTTTTGGGGTTAAGGGTGCCTTGAAAAAGTCATGGAGACCCAAAGGGTGCCTTGGACTGAAAAAGTTTGGGAACCGCTGATGTAAAGGATAGCCACAACACATTTATTTGTGTTTTCTAAACAAATGTTAGATAACACAGTTTATTTATCAATGTCAGTAGTATTTATCAATGTCTGGAGAGAGAGATATCATTTGGAGATAAAGTACTAGCCAAACTGCTTCTGTTTTACATTTTACAGGCTGTGTTTGAAAAATGACAGGAGTTGATTGGTTAATAATTTATCTGTCGCAATCTAATCTCTCTCCAAACTTGTAATCAATTCCCCTTTAACATTACTAATATATTATTTTTAAATCAGTTTGAAGATGAATTGTTTCTGGTACTTTAAGAAATGCATAACCTAATAATGTAATACTTGTAAGGAGGTAAGGAATTGATGCATGCATTTACTTAACGTTAAGCTGAATGTGTATTTACTTTATTCATTTACCTGCTGCTGCCTCATTACTTATTTCCTCTGTGACTGCTACTATGAAGCTGGCTTTATGAAAGGTCTGCATTAACCCAAATCAATATCCATTGCACAGGTTTGCAATATGTTAAGCTCCACTTGTACTATCCTGCCACCCATGGCCCCTCAGAAGATGGTGTTTGTTTTTCCACTCTGCTTGCCTAAATATATGAAGGGTTTCTGAGCATGGATGGCAGTATATCACAGCAATGACCACAGGCAGGAGTGGAATCACATTATGAGAACTGCCTTGTAAGAGCTTTTAATAATTTACCCTTTTCCAACACAAACCACTTGCAAAGCACTCAGAGATGCTAGGTATGCAAAGCCCTCCACAGCTTTAACCCCTTCCCTGCTACTACATGATAACAGGCGTGTATCAGTACTAAGGAATAGGTATGTTCTGCTACTATGCTGCACAGGAAATATCATCGCATTATGAGGGACTGGGTTGCAAGTGGAGGTGTTACTTTGAAAGAATGTTATGTCATTGGCAGGAGCTTTAGTGAGCAAAACCGCTCCCTTACTAATGTTTTACAGGCAGTCGTGTCTTAAGTGATGTGAGCATGTAGCGCTGAATGAAAAAGCAAATTGCTGTACAACAATGGGTGTGTTACTCATGAATTATGTAAAGCGGCAAGAGCAACCACTTCCAACATAAACCATCTGCAGGCTCCTCAGATTATTTAGCATAACTCATCTCACACCTGACCATGCACATCTGTGAGGTCAGCTGTACAGACAGCACAGACCATAGACGGCCGAGCAGTGGAGGAAGATATTATTGAATCCACTGAATCAATATATGGATGTGTAAACTTATCATCCGGAGGTTTTCATCCGTGAATAGTTCTGGTTGCGCTGTAATGTTATGCTGCAAATGTTCCTGGCATTTTTTTGCGTACATTCTCTTTATGAGACATTGTCATTGCTAATCACTGCGTAATAGTATGACGTGTTACTCTTCACCCCATTTTGCTGCATTTTTTTTTATCATAAGGGTCCTCCGTGATTAAAATACCCCCATTCAGTGTTGCCCAAGGGTTTGCTAAACATTGGATTGCGCTATAACCAAGCAAGGGAAAGGGTACTTGTGTAGTTTCATGGCGTCGTGCTTCTGTGTCCAGCTGCGGGGCTGCAAACTCAATGTCTACGTGGATAGTTCGTACCCCCACTTTCCATGTTGGCATGGAGTTGATTTTAGATAGCGTAGCGAGCCACCGAGCCCGCAGCGTGGGCAAGCGCAGCGAGCCCCGCAAGGGGACACAGACGCCTGGCGCCGTGAAAGTACACAAGTACCAGGGAAAGTGTTGTCATTAAGTGGAAAAAGGTAAAGGTTTTTAAGGAAGCCACAAACTAAAGGCACTCAACGGATCCTGGGATATTTTTTTCCCCTCGGTATAACCATAGATTACAGGTTTGTATCAGTTATTTGCAGATTTTTTCCATCCAATGTCTGGATCCGCACATCATAAGTGATTTGTAATTTTACTCGTCATATTTAAATAATGGGGGGTATTACTACTACCTGCCTCGCCCTTGTACTCTTATCTTGATAACAATCCTCCCACAGTAAAACAAACCCTTGCCGCAATAGTGAGAAACTAATGTGTACCACTCCCCAAAGCATAACCAGCCCTGGTTCTAAAAATACAGGAAACAAAATGTGTAGGGATCCCCCCTGTATTTTTCAAATACACACTAGGCTCCACTAGCATGGGAGTAATGCTGATGCCACGGGACAACGGATCTGGATGGCTCACAAACAATTTGTACTGTGGGTCGACACCAAGATGTTGACATGCACTACATTGACAAAAGGTCGGCATAGCAGTGGTAGACAGGAGTTTTTCACCGTCTTTCCCATTTTTTTTTTCTTTTCATCTTTTACCATCCACGATTGGGAAGGGTAAAGTGTGGCGCTGTGGTAGCAGAGTGATGTATCTGTCCCAAAGCATCGCAAGTGAAGCAGTAAACTAATTGGTGGTCCACATGCTCGGGAGTCAACATTGACTAAAAAAAAAAATTGGAACACGACCTTTGTAATGTATTGACTTATTCCATGGCTACATTTTGTCATTGTTGACCTAGTGCATGTCATTCCTTTGGTGTAGATCCATTGGCTGTCCACCTACACATTGTCGTATCATGGAAGAAAACAAAACAGGTGGTGGAGCGCCTATGGAGAGTATTCCTAGGAACAAGTGAGATACCCCAAACTGCATAGATCTGTGTTTAATCACTGTGTATCCCATCATAGGTTGTATACTTTTACTGCATTTTGAATACGCAATTGCTTTTAAGAAAATTAATTTTTAATAGTAAATAAAATATTTTATGATACCCAATTGGTCATATATATACTCTTTGTGTCAGCGCTCCACCACCTGTTTTGTTTTCTTTCATTTCCATTTTCTGGGGGCTGACCTCCCCACGGTGTGAGCAGCTTGCCAAACGACTCACCTTGAAGCATCTGTATATACTGTTCCACCTAGGTGGTCCAATATATATTTCTCTTGTTACATTGTCGTATCATGCCAACAAAAGCATTTATATATAGTCGATACAGGATGGGGATTCCCGGAGATCCATTCAATAAAGGAGTACAACCCTCCAGGGTACCCCAGGCCTCTGATGACGCCAGAGGCTCTCCTCTGTACCCCTGGTTGTTGGGTGTAGGGTTGGTAACTTGTTATTATGGCACCATTTTTACTGCTGGTGCCTGGCACATGCCACTGTTAGAAGGCAGCAGAGTAGATGCTAGATGGCAGAAGCTACTTGATGGCGGTAAAATTTGAAAATCCATGTAGCTGTGGCCTTTCTTCGAATGAGCCCCTCAGCCAATCTGCCTGAGAATGCATGCTGCAAATACAGGGGGTTATTCTGATTCACTCGGAAAGGCACAATCACTCTCTAATGGACAAAAACATATGCACTGCAGGTCGGGCTGATGTAACATGTGCAAAGAGAGTTAGATTTGGGTGTTTTATTGTTTCTGTGCAGGGTAAATGCTGGCTGCTTTATTTTTGCAATATAGATATCAGTTTGAAGTATAACCCCCACCCAAATGTAACTCTCTGCACAAGTTACATCTGCCCCACCTGCAGTGCACATGGTTTTGTCCATTAGAGAGTGATTATGCCTTTCCAGGTGAATCAGAATAACCCCCATAGTGGGAACCAATTGTGCTTATGTGGTTTTTATAGTGAAATAGGGATGATTGGTTTCAATAACTGGATGTGTGGAATTCAGTTGATTGAGCACTTTATTTTGGATGGAATATCACTTTAGACGTTAATCCTTCACAGATGCTTTAACATTTTTGCTCTTACCAGTATCATTGGATTATTTAGATGTCCTGGTATATGTTTTATCCTGATATTTTCCTAGTTCCCTGGACTGCATATACTGTATATGGGATCTGTGCTCTTTGTTAAACAGTCTTTTTAATGTAATTGAAATATATTCAGTACACTTGGGAGCCTATTTATCTGGTTTCTTGGCGGATTGCAAAAATAGATTGACAGTAATTGATTGGGCTTTTCTGTTGCTATCTGGGGTTGTATTCCATATAAAGATTTTTCCAAATTTGACATTTTTGCACTCAGTGAACATATCAACCCCATGTGTAGCTACACTGGTTCTTTAAAACCTGAAATAAACTAGCTGACATTAAAGAATGTTTAGGAATATTTATACAGTGGGTGATAATTTTTTCATAATAGGTTTCATTCAATTATAACTTATTGTATTACAATTAATTAATTACACTTTACGCCGCCATTAAAGAGATCTTTGCTTGCTTTTTAAACATATACTAATGCAGGCATGTCCAAAGTCAGGCCCGGGGGCCAAATGCGGTCTGCAGCCTCCAGCTGGAAGCGGGCAGAGCATCAGATGTGGGAAGCACAGGACACTAAAGGTGGAGCCCCGGCGAGCGCAATCATATATTACCCTACTCCACAATCACAGTGACAGCAATGTTTGGGGAGGGGGGCAGCAAAGGGGAAGCTTGCTCCCGTAACATGCAGAGTGGAGGAGGGTGGCAGCGGGAGCCCAAGCATCTCCTGTCCTTGCAGTGCCTGCTTTGCCTCTCCTTCCTCTGGCTCACACAAGGGGCTGGGAAAAATACATAGGGCGGTATTCAATGAGCCTGATTCGCCAGGTTTTTATGGCGAATTTGTGCTGTTTGGCGAATTTCTGTCAAAAACGGTGAATCACCCTATTCAATGACCACATGGCGAATACATTTCAAGGTTTTTTTCACCATGATTCACCGAGTAGCAATCGCTATCTTTTTATGGTGAAGTGGAATGTGAACTTTTAAAATAAAGTGTTCTGTTTTTTACATTTGGTGTAAAAAAATCAGGAATTTTATTCTGAGGAGGGGCATGCTATTTTTATGCATGTGCTGTAAGCACATGAATATATATTTAATTTTAAAAATATTTTTTTTATTATTATTTTTTTTTACACAGCAGCCAGCAGGGGGCGCCGGAGCCGAGCCGCTCATTACATATTCATATATTCACTGCACGATCATTACGATCGTGTGTAGTGAATATACGCTCCCCTGCTGGCACCCCCGGGGGGGCAGCCTGTGCTGCCTGGCACCCGGGGAGCCCACCTAACCCCCCACAAAGGTCTGGGCTAGGCAGAGAGACTACCATCTCTCTGCCTGGCACCGTCCTCAGGCTCCCTGCGGCAAACGCCGCAGGAGCTCATATTCGCCAGTCAGGGGCTCGCTGCCCCTGACTCGTTGAATACCGGAGCCCGCCGGCTCCGGAACGTGGCGAATGTGCAGCGAATCCAAAAAAGGATTCGCTGCACCTCGCAGGTATTCACATTGAATACCGCCCATAGAAGGGAGGGGGCAGAGTGGGGGACATGCAGTGAATGGAGGCAGTGATGGCCATTGAGAGTAGGGGGAGTAGGGGCAGGCTGGGGGACATACAGTGAATGGGGGCAGAGTGGTGTACATAGTGAATGGGGGTCATACAGTGAATGGGAGTCATACAGTGAAGGAGGGTCAGGCTTGGGGACATACAATGAATGGAGGCACTTATGGACATTAAGAGAAGGGGGCAGGCTGGAGGACAGAGTGAATGGGTGCAGAGTGGGGAACATACAGTGAAGGAGGGGCAGGCTGGGGAACATGCAGTAAATGGGGGCAGGCTGGGGGAAATAAAGTGAAGGGGCAGGCCGGGGGACATAGAGTGAATGGGGGCAGAGTGGGGGACCATTCTGATGTGATTAATGATTCAAAGAATGTCAGGCTGAATTGTCGGCCCCCACACATTTACACTTCAAACTTTTTGTTATTCTGTACTGGTTTAAATGTAAAAAAATATATATATAATTTTTGTTTTAAAGGAGTTGCTTTAAGTATACACTTTATGAAACTGGGAACTTATTACATTGTGACCTATGTAGTAAGTAGGAGAGCACACGGTAGGAGAGTACATTTTACCCAGAAATCTTTTCTCTATCCTGGCTCTTTTTCCTCAATCCCATATTGCATTAGAGCAAAAAAGTATCAATTGTTTCAGAAGTGAGAAAATTGGAGCTTTAAAGCCCACAAATAACTCACAGTGGTGACAGTACTCTTTAAATCCACTCCACTTTGTAGCTGCAATGGGCCACCATGTAGATACTGACCAGTTAGCACCATGGTGGCAAAGGGGTTAGGGTGTGTCTTTGGTTATGACCAAGCTGCTGTTAGTGTGGCATTTGTTCACCTTGTATTGATGGGGCTTAAGTTCAACTCAGAACGATTTAAACAGTTAGATTGGGGTGGATAAGTCAGAGAATCTTGGGGGGGGGGGGGTTATATTCCACCAGCACACTGAAACAAGTCTGCAATGAGCTTTGAATACTACATGATAGAAATACGGAAATCGCCATTTGCACATATTGGGCAAAGATATGACTTAGCCACCAGGCTGTATCAAGGCATTAGTTTGTGGTGGCCCCTATAGCTATGCAATAACATCCCCCACTCTGGTTAGCTTAATCAAATATATGTGGTATCACAACTGATATAATAAGCTCCACCTGTGCATCTTTTAAAATGTGTCTGTTTTGCCTGACCTACATGGTCTGAAAAAATGCCTGACCGGGTCATACACTGTGCGATCTCTCACAATGTATGTCACCTGATATCGGCGCTCTGCCCACAGGAAGGAGTCCTTTCCCCATTGTCAAAATGACATGCTGGATGATCGTTTTGTATTGGATGTCCGCATACACACTGCATTTACCGTGTCAATCTGCTGATCTTGGGCAGATGGACCAAATAATCATAGCATGTATGCCCATGTATGTAACTACACCTGTGCCACCAACTAGGAGATCTGTAAAACCTTGCACATGGTTAGGTGCTCCTGAGGACAAGTGGGGGGTAACAGGAACTCGCAGGAGAGTGTTGGATGATGATCTCTTGTAGCAGTGTGTCACTTAAATGCTTTTCTCCTAACTGTTGAACTACTGTGTAACTATTACTATACTGTTCTATAAATTCTTGACATAAACACACACAAAACACTAGCTGAGCAGTCAAACAATGTAATGTAGACTTTTTAAGTCATGTGATCAAGATTTGGAATAAACATCCACTATTCTCTTATTGCAGGGGTCCTCAAACTCAGTCCTTAGGACCCCACAGCTCACCCGGCAGGGGCACAGGTGCATTCATTACTCATTGACAGATTTTCAAAGATCAACAGGTGGCGGTAATTATTTCACTTGTGATTCTAGTGAGGAGACTTGCAAAACATGCACTGTGTTGGTTCCTGTGGACCAAGTTTGAGAACCTGTCTTATTGCAAAGATAGTAATTTCTTTGTAAGCATCTCATTAAAGAACAGCACTTATGTCCAGTAAAGACAGTTAGTGCAGTGATGGTGTGAATGTTTTACCATATAATTATACAGTTTAAAGGGGCCTACACACACAGGGACGATGCTGAGCATTCTGAGCAATGCTAGAATGCTCAGCACACAGTGTGCCAGCAGTGTGTAGGCCCCATAAGAAACAGCACTTCTGATAACTCATACGTACTGTAATAGCTAGAATTATTGTTAATCTGCTAATTATATTATTTCAGTGCCCTTGGTTTCATGCCCTACATAAAGGGAAAGTATTTTTAGGAATAAGCTGTCAACAGTCTGAACCAGTGGTCTTCAACCGTCAAGTTAGCAGATTGTGTTTTGAGGATATCTGTCTGTGGAACCTGCTTGTGTTTTAGGTCTTGAAGTACGACAAAGTAAGCCTGAGGCAGACGAATATGCAATCTCCTGTAATAGATGGTATTATCCGCTATTAAACTTCATGTATCAAGTCCTCCTAAATCCCACTGAAATATAATCTTATAGCATATAGCAAATGAGCATCCCTTTTCTGATTCCTGGAGCTTACGCACAAGTAGCACTCGAGTCTAAGAGAAATGATTTCAACATTAATCAAAGTAACCCTGTAGCTTTCTTCTCTAGTAGTATTGAGGTTACTCCATGATGTTAAATGCTTCTCTCGGCACACAGTGTGTTAATGTGGGAATGGGCCAGCAGAGCGCACAGTGGTACAGGCTGTTCTTTTTTTGTGCCAGGCAAGATGCCCTGATCTGTGTATCTGAACATACTTTGTCTCTAAATAATGAATTGAAGTATATCTATCTTGCCAAGTGGTGTTATGTATGTACAAGAGTAGCCGGTCAGATCCCATCTCCGCTGTCATTGTGTTGTAGAAACTTTATTTTGAGCTGTTTAATGTCTTACGCTGAAATGCAATATAAAATCCTACACAGGGCATACTACACCCCGAAGATGTCTGATAATTATAATTGTTCAAATGTTCATCACCAGATGCTGAGATCACCCACGATCTGTGGTCCTGTACGATTGTGCAGCTCTTTTGGGACGAAGTGCAGTCATATATCACCAATATGCTACATATTTCTTTTAAGATTACCATGCCTTGGGCCCTGTGGAACTATTACCTACCTTCTCTCACCCCCAAACTAACCCCTGGAACGCGCCTTATCTTAGCCAGGATAGCGACTGCGGCAAAGAAAACTATACTGTCACAATGGA
This sequence comes from Crinia signifera, assembly GCF_055691185.1. Lineage (NCBI taxonomy): Eukaryota > Metazoa > Chordata > Amphibia > Anura > Myobatrachidae > Crinia > Crinia signifera. The sequence goes on from NC_139221.1 coordinate 227,761,430, forward strand.
TACACCCTGACCATATATCACTGACACTTTTTCTACCTAGATTGATTTACATGTACCAAATGGACTGGGTGGAATGTGCGCTCGATGTAGAATCCCGGGCTTCCAAATTCTTTGATATATGGCTGCCATATATACTTACACTGACCATCACAGACTGAGACAGCAACTAGGACAACATGCAGGGAGGTCAACATGACTGTAGGTCAAAATGGGCTAGGTCGACAGGGTCATTAGGTGAACAAGCATTACGTCGACATGGAGAAGGACGACAGTCAAAAGGTCGACATGAGGTTTCTCACCTTTTTTGTCCTGAATGTTGACAGTCGACATGGACACTAAAACGTGGCGAGTGCAGCGAGCCATGCTACGCTTGGCAACATGGGGTGAAAACCTCATGTTGACCTTTTGACTGTCGACCTTTCCCTTGTCGACCTACTTGCATGTAGACCTTCAGTCATGTCGATCCTGCCCCCCCCTTTCCCAGGTATACTGGTGACATGCATTTTCTCCTATTCAAATGTTACTATAATCACTGTTTTTGACTGCAATGCATTTGATGCCATATAGATGAAGGGGTGGTGTGGTATGGTGGTCTGACCGCAATAGACTAATGTCAGTGGGAGGTCATCTGGCACTCAGATGAAGCAGGATTGTACCATTAAATATTTTACAGTTACAATCTTTGGGGAGAATAAGCATTGATACACACAAGGGCATAGACAAATATGGTCAGAGATTCTTGGTGGGCTGTTTGATATAGTCACACAGAGATCAGGAGGATGTAAATTGATTAAAGACCACATGTGAGGTTATACACAGATGGAGTGTGTGTCTTCTTTGCTCGGCGCCCGCCAGATCCTCTCCTCTGGTGACCGCCGGCGATAGAGACTGGGACGCGCATGCGTCTCACACGCACGCACGTCCCAGTCTCTCGATGGTGGAGCTATGGGTCCCTGCCCGTTAGGGGGGGATGGAGGGGCACCGGGGGAGGCGGCGGGGACCCTGGGACAAGGTCCGTTGCCACGGGGGGCGCCTGCATCTCGTGTGCTTGCCCCTGGCGGGAGCCGGTTTCTGGCGGGGGCTGGCAATAGAATCGCCAGCCCCTGCAAAGATTAGACAAGCTCCATTTGTATGGAGAGTATGTACTTGAGAAGGATAGCTTATGAAGGTTATGTGGTGGTTCTAGAATCTGGTCAGCTTGCCTGAAGAGGGTTTCTAAGGCAATGCTTGCAGGTTTGAAGACTGGAGGAGAGTCGTATTGTGCGTGGGAGGGGTTTCCGCAGAGTGGGTGCAGCTCAAAGAAAGTACTGCAATCGTGAATAGGAGTGAGTAATAAGTGTGGATGAGAAATGGAGATCTTGTGCAGAGCGGAGAGGTAGAGTTGGGTGATATTTTGTAATAAGAAAAAAAGAGATGATTGTTTAGTCTGGTCAATAGCCTTTTGTGTAAGAGAGTATTTTGTGTTAAATACGGTAGAAAACATGTAACCAATTGAAGACTGACACAGCGGGTCAGGAGGTGAGGAACATTTAGCGAGGAGGATTAGTCTTTTAGCTTCATTCCGAATCTATTGTAGTGGGAAGTCTGTTCTTGGTAAGACTATATAATCTTTTGGACATCTTGCCACTATTTGGTTTAGAGCATGGGTCTTCAAACTGTGGCCCCCCAGATGTTATGAAACTACAAATCCCAGCATGCCTTGCCACAGTTTTAACACTCCCTTATAGCAAAACTGTGGCAAGGCATGCTGGGATTTGTAGATTCACAACATCTGGAGGGCCACAGTTGAAGACCCATGGTTTACAGTATGCCCACCAATTATATACAATGGGATTCTCTTAGAGCATTTTCTGCAGTAGCGACCAAAGGTTCCTTAAAAAGATTGTTTAAATTTTACCATAAAATGGAATGGTGTACTGAGATATTACTGATGTAAATTATAATTGTACCGGACCGGTTTATCAATTCACAAATAATGGATAATGCAACATCTATTTTTATCTGTTAACATTGTTTTTCAGTAAATGTATGTTTAGTACATTGTGTAACGTGACTTCATAGGTTTTGTATTAAATCTGTAGTGCTGTAATGTCTTGTAATATTACCAACCACATCTATATGTGCATGCAAAGTACCTGCACCAAACTCTAAAATGCTTTAAGGGAGTTTTTCTTCTTTTTTTAATTTTTTATTAATCTTTATTAGGTCTCATGTCTGGCACGTTGTTTTGTATTCTTCCTCGTGCTTCAGGCACGATTTGTGGAATTCCACTAGTTCTACCAGCAAACTAATATGATTTGTATGGGTATTGCACAAATTTCAATCTAAAGCCCATTTTGAGCTTAAAATGAGATCTAGAGATAAAGCCCCTGACAGACCAAATGAAGTAAGGACATGAAATATGCGTGTTAACCCACTTTTCCAGTTAGTACGTATGTGCTATTATATAATGAGTGCTTTCCCCGCATGGCATCATCAGGTGAGCTTTCCCACTGGGCATCATGCCCACTAAAATACATCTAGAAATGTAGGGAAGCAGCTGCAGAATACCCCAGCCAGTGAGTCCTATAATTGACATTTTTCTGCTGTTCCGTCTCAGTGCAGACCTAAGAACAAAGCACATTTGTTATACACATTTGGTCATGTTGCACTGAGCAGTTAAATGACACACATCACAACATTGGCCTAATATCTGGCACCTGATGCTGGCTTAGATGCACCTATCTTGCATATATTTTATTTGCTTAGCTACTGGACACATGAAATAGAACAAATCTGTACAAAAGAACAGCTATTCATTTTTAACGCAGTCTCTAAGGACACTCCAGTGACACAGTTGCATATTTATTGTACACCGTATACTGCAGGATATAAATACTAAATTAAACCAGAACCATCACACAGTAAAAAGGAAAAAATAGAAATGTCCAGCTGGCAGAGTGTTGGGGTGGGGGGGGGGGGGGTGGGGGGGGGCTGCGTCAGAGCAGCTCAGAAAAGAAATGGCCAAACGACATTGGTTATTTTGTGCAATTTATTTCCTAAACTGTCAGTAATTGCTATTACTGTGGAATGTACAATTTCAGTATTGTCTTGGAAATACTGAAAATGGCTCAAGTAAGAGATGTATCGGATTATCATACCTTTTCTTGCCTCCTGTGTGGGGGCTGTCAAGTAATTACTCATATTATATTAGTTTGCTTTACACAGCCCCTTTGAGTTTGTCTCGCTCGAAACATTGGAGGATGAGATGACACTCGTGCTGGCATTCTTCCAGGAGGATCAATTGTCCTCACTCATCTGATGGCAGGGAAGTGGAACGGGGAGGTCTCATAGCGGAAGGATGCAGGGACCTTCTGGTGCCAAAAAAAAGGGAATAATTGGTGGACATCGCTATTGGTGCTTGTAAAACTATATAAGCTTAAAGTCTGAGTCCGCTGTAAATAAAACAATAAGACCTTTTTTAAAAAAAAATATATATATATATGAAATACAGAGATTGGGATGGGGGAATCTTTGGTCCTTCAGTTGTTGAACTACACATCCCAACATGCCCTGCTACAGTTTTGCTATGTGGCCATAAAAGTTGCAGGGCATGATGGGATGTGTAGTTCATCAACAGCTGGCGGGCCAAAGGTTCTCAATCCCTGAAACCTTTCAGTATGAAAATGCATATCTATATACAGACTGATTTTAAATAGCAGTTTTTATAAGTGCAATCGACCAACATCATTCTGAAAAAGACCCAAAGTTCAAGAAACAGTCAGCTCTAATAATAACCACTCAATCTCACAGTGAAATGCTTACTCTGAGAGGTTATTATTAGAGCTGACTAGTTATTGAACTTTGGGAGTTTTCAAAACTTAATTGTTCGATTTTCTTAGTTTTTTTAGTTAAACGCTACAAAAAAAACAAAACCTGCTGTACGACCACTTTGACCGTCCCAGGCCACTCTACCGTCCCAGGCAGTACTTACTGTCTTCCAAGCATACTGAACCCTGGCCGTTTTGATCCAGGTTACTGACCTTTTCATATCGATTCTGCAAACTGTATCTCTGATCTTTACTTTGGGCACCTTTACTCAGTTGACCTACTGACTAGCGTTTACTTGCGGCTTTGCTCGTATGGGTGTCTGTTACTGCTCAACTAAACTACCTCCTGTGTGTGACGGCTGATTTTTCCTTTACTGCTCATCTCCCTGATGTCACCTCAAGATAATACATACCTCATTTTCTTTCTAGGTCACCAAGCTATGGAGTGAATTTTATTAAAGCTTCTAAAAATGAAAAGGGGATGTTGCCCATAGCAACCAATTCGATCCTGTCCATCATTTTCTAGGATGCAAAAGAGAAATGAGAGACATAATCTGGTTGCTTGTTGTGGGCAACATCCCCTCTTTTTATTTTCAGAAACTTTAGTCGATTTACCAGTCTATGTATAGGTTACTATGAGGAGGTTTTACTGATGTACTTATTTAGTGCTGGTACCTCTGATCCAGTTACTGATTCTTGTGTGGCCACCAGACACTGTTTTTTTTGTGAATATAAGAACATAGTGAATGATTTGAGAATACCACTACACACCCAGCTAACCCCTCAGTGGTTTTTTTATGTATTTGTTAATTTTTAACACACCTCATCGATTTTTAAATGATGTAGCAGGGGACAGGAGGGGTGTCTATCCAGCACCTGTATTACATACATGACAACATGCTGGATTGATCCCCAAGAATAGCCAGCGATGATTCCCTCCTGCCTTGTGGCACTCGGAAATCTGGACAAATTACACAGTTAAGCCCGCCTCCCAGCCAATAGGAGTCTGGGAGATGGAGTTAACACTGTAATGGTTTATGCAGGATTACCGGGCACAGTGCAGTCAGTGCTAGCGATCCCCAGGGAGGGGAGTATACAATGGGACCGGCAGTGCAGCTGGCCCCGGAACATTTCCTGGCATACTACTCAAGGGTTTAAAGCAATAATGATCTGGAATGAAAAATTGTGCAGCCTATGAAAGTGTGTGCCTTCCTTACTCCATTATTTAATGTGAATATTCTTACCATGCAATGTAGTGCTTAAGTAGGAGCATGATGTAATAGGACCAGTTCCAGATCTCTGTGCAAATGTTGCACCATCACAGGTACTGTCATATTTCCTGCACATTCCAGCACCTGCCTCTGTTTTGTAGTGCTCTAAGTTTGCCTATGCATTTCCCCTCTATCTAGATAAGATGGAAGGACTTGCTTCTCCTATAATCAGTGCAATATTGCTGCTCTGTCTGAGGCACACACATGGGCAGATGACCTCAAAATCAACGTATCACATCCTGCAGTTGTACACATTTGTAAATGACAACCAGTGTGCTAAAATATATGTTTTTGTTTTTTAACACAGGATTGGCAAAGGATTTCAGGGAGTGATGAAAAGATGGGGATTTAAAGGCCAGCCAGCATCCCATGGACAGACTAAAACACATCGTAGGCCAGGAGCTATTGCTGGTGGGGTAAGTCACTGAACACTGAATTTTACCTATTTACATAGGGTTTACACAATATTTTTTGTCATGGGAATTAATGGAAAGCAAATGCAGTTACTGGTAACTTATATGGTCTATCTTTGACATGAGTTTAGCATTAATCAAACTGCTGCCTGTAATAGTTCTCTTTGCCGCAGTGTGATGTGCACACTGTCTACACCAGACATGGCCAAACTGTGGCCTTCCAGCTGATACCTCTATGGTCCCACACACACAATATAGGTATGCCGCATTTCATTTTAATCAGAAAAAAAACTGTTTGCGTGTCTTAATTGCATAGACATGCAAATAAGAAGCATTTTTGGTAAAAAAGAAAACTCCATGTACACCTGTTCGTTATGCTGGGCATACATGCTACAGTTATCTGCCCAAGACTCTTAGTAACGGAAAATACAGTATACAAAATTCAAAATATTTGGTGGGTTAGCGGTGTCCTCTTTACATCTAGATGACCTGTTCCTAATTATGCTGAAACCTGTAAATAAGAAATTTGACGTTCTCTTGAAAATAGGACCCAGCTCGAGTGTTCCCAGGAACAAAAATGCCCGGGCCTTTGGGGAACTTTTACAGGACATCTCATGCCCTCAAGGTTTGTATTTTCTTTTTGAAAGTTCTTGGGCATTGCCCACACAGATCTGTACTATATAGTCAAAATTGCATGCATGTCTCATCGCATGGGGATCAAATAGCACGGCCGTCGACCTTGTGTACACAGCATAAGTTTTAATGATGGTCTCTGCCTTCACTCTAGTAACTAGATACATTTGAATTCTATTATCCAGGTGTGGAGAGTGAATACAACACACAATATCCTATATGTGCATGGCTCTGTCCCAGGACATACCAATTGTTTAGTTAAGGTAAGATTTACTTCCTTCTCTTGCACAATCCTTTTCAAAAGTCATTAATAATTGCATGTTTGTACTCACACAAGCAGTGAGCTCTATAACCGTTGTAGTGTTTAGGGCCTCTAGAGCACCAGAAATGTTTTACACATGATGCAGTATGCATCCTGCAGCTCAGGAGAAAAGGAAGTTTACAGATTACAGAAGTTGCACAATTGTGCAAAGTACAATACTTTGCCTTGATCAAATTAATTTTTATTTTTTTATAAATGTATTATGTAAAGCTTAAATCAATTGTAAATAGTTCTCTTTTCAGTAATTTCCGGTAACATGGCATCTTATTTTTGATTTAGGGCTGTATTCAATGAGAAATATTCTCCGTGCATGGCGAGAGATTTTTTCTGGCTGCCCCAGAACATACTGTATGTGGAGGACAGGAGGGCTCCCCGGGACCCATGCAGCACAAGCTGCCCCCCCCCCCTAATAGCCAGCGGTGGACCCAGTATTCACTGCACCTGATTGTGCATATGTAATGATCGGGTGCAGTGAATATATGAATATCTAATGAGCGGCTCGAGAGCTCCGGCCCCCTGCTGGCTGCTCTGTGTAAAAAATTTTTATTTTTTTTAAATACTTTTTTTTTAAATTAAATATATATTCATGTGCTATAAGCACATGAATAAAAATAGCATACCCCTTCACAGAAAAAAAATTCCTGATTTTTTTTGACACCAAAATTAAAAAAAAAAACCTTTTAGTTTAAAAGTTCACATTCCAGTTCTCCATGAAAAGATGGAGAATTGCTACACAGAGAGACACGGCGAAAATCACTTAGAAAGATGGCGAAAATATCACATTGAATAGGGTGGTTCACTTTTGGAGAGCAAAATGCTCCTTCCAACGCGAAAATAGCACAAACTCGCCATAAAACACGGCAAATTTTTCTCATTGAATATGTACTCAATGTTAAACACATTTTGTAAGAAATACTGTAGTGCCATTTGTTTGCCAATCTCTGTTCGTATAGAGAATAAAGCTATGTTTAAACCTTTGATGTCCAAGACTCACTCAAACACTAGCTCTGGCATTAGTGGATGGAGCTACAGTAGATGGCTTGGTGAAGCTCCACCTCATTCAGGTTGGTAGTAATATGAATGGGAGGCAGAATGTGAAGTAGTCTGGAGCCTTACTGCCTGGAGGAACTGCATTAGTCTCTGGAGCAAAGTATCCAATTCAATTAAACTGATAGCACAGGCCGAATTAGTCCGGTGAGTACAGAACACACTGGAGATACAGAAGGCAGGTAGATGACTTAGCAAGTATACAGTAGTACACTGCTGAGACTGGTTAATAGGGTCTTGTACACAGTCAGGGATGGATAATGAAATCTGAGTGTGAATTGACTGCGTTATCTGGATAAAACCAGACAAATCAGATCATGTGTGCAGGTGTTGGTTGGTTAAGTGATATCGGCCAATAATCAGATTTGCTTTCATCTCCGAATCAGGCCCTGTGCCTTCGTGTTGTTGTTAGACACCAGATGGCTTTTTACTATGTTGATGATCCAACCGTGTTCCTTTTAGAATGCCATAACCTACGCACTGCTGTTTTAGGTTGACGCTTTGATTTTTCAACAAAACGCAAACAATACGACTTCTGTAACTGATCATTTTGGGTTTCTCTGAGTAGTTGAGAAGACAAAAATAAAGGAAAATTCTTGGATCATCTTACTTGTTGTGAATCATATAAGGGATTTAGCTCTAGTGACTTTATGAATCATGAAATCCACGTGTTCACTGGGCAGAAAAATCCACAAATCAAATTGTGTTAAGCAATTCTTTGAGTGTGGGTCTATCAGCCATAGGGCTGTCTTGGCAACTGCTGCTAAAGCCTTACTACTGTATTACAATATGATTGGATCCTGTGAAACATCTCAAAGAAAATTTAGCTTCACTTCAGTGCTTTTGATTAACTATAGTGATTTTTTTTGCATGCTTATCTTCTGAAGGGTGTCTGCACACTGCTGACTGAAGCCCGTAGCCACACTAGGTTTAAGTATTATTAGGGTATAGGGTCTTGGCAAGAACATATGTTTTTAAAGTGTTAATCATTTACAAGGCAATCCCCCACCTTGCTGCATTAAAAAGCCATTAAAAAAACAAAAACCAACCCTTCTCGGGAAAAAAAGTCAGTCCACCTAGAACTCTGACCCCATTACATTTCTTTTACATTTACCCCGATATATGAGGGGTGACTGAAAAGTTTATGGCCTAAAGTACAATGAAATGTGCTGCACAGGTCGTCTTCTTATTTTCACATAATATTTAAATTGGACAGAGTTTGAAAAATTGGAGTAATTGTTTATGGCGCAGCCATTTGCTACCTCATCAGACCATTTAACACCCACAGAGAGGAACTGGCTATGACATTAGGGGAGGCTGCTCCCTCTTACAGCATGATGATAAATGGGCAGTAGAATTCAAATGAGGAAGGGAGAGCCTTGAAGATTACCCCCATCCAGGGAGGCCCATCATTGTTATAACACAGGAAACCATTGACAAGATATTGGAAGATTGAAGAACAGCAGAGTGTTACATTGCCAAACATCTGTGTATCTTCCAGGAACATGTTCATGCTGTTTTTTACAACAAACTCCAAAAGGCAGCTTGTCCCACAACTTTTTGCCATTGATCAGAGGTGGAACGTCTCACCAGTTCAAAGACCAATCAGGCTTTGCAGATCCTGACAGGTTTCTTCAGCAATTTGTAACCATGGATGGAACTTTGGTCATCACTTCTAACCTGTGATTAGAGAACAATCTATACAGTGAAAGTATAAGGGATCTCCTGCTCCAAAGAAGGTGAAGTCAGTTCCATCTGCTAGAAAGGTGATGGCCTCCATCTTTTGGGATGCTGAAGGAGTGCTGCTGGTGGACTACCTTGAAAAGTGTAAAACTATCACCAGGACATACAGTATATAACACTAATGTTTTGAAGCAGTTATGACAAAAAAACCTAAAGAATCGGAGTGATAAGTTGACATAAAGGGTGCTCTTCTTCTACCATGGTAATGCTCCAGCTCACAAATCAAGATGCTGAATTCTTTAAAATTTACAAGGGCATTATGTTGAAAAATAATGTAGTTAAATTGCCTACATATAATTCCTTTTACCTTAATCCGCAAAGTTTTCAATCACCACTCATAAACTCGGCAATCATTTTCTCGTACATATTTCTACATGTACATCACTGTTATTTCAGAATGACTGAAACGTATGTGATGGTTGTCTTATTGTTTTTTTTTAACGTGCAATGACAAATGAGTTGACTGGTACAAGTTTTGGGGTGGTGCTGCCGCTCTGGGGTTGCCGTGAAGGGTAGATAGTGTCTAAAGTCACTGGTAGTGTGATCTTTGGCAGTAGGCAAAAACTGTAGGCTGGGTGTTGTGAAAATTGACCAGGGTTAAGCTGTTGATATGAGTAACCTGTCCCACGAAGAGAGATGTTTAAAATCAGGGGGACTTGTGGCTGGGAGTTCTGAGGATGTGGGTCTCTTGCTTCTGGGCTGTGGTGTCGATACCTCAGATGCAAGGGGATGTGTCAGAATGAATCAATTTCAAATGCAGATGTTTCTGTAGTGACTTACCTTTAAGTTCTGTTGAATCAGCATGCACTCCTTGCCTGGATTGTTCCGTGTGGGGAAGTAAGATGGCAGGAGGGGTGGGTAAATGAGGATATCTGAAGACTAGTGCTTAAACACAAAGCACGATTTTATTGACTATAAAAAAACAATAGTACAATTGAAAATTATTAAGGTGGTAATGGGGGGAGCGCGTACCAAACGCGTTTAATCTTTTTCAATGAAAAAGTCCCTTTACTCACCCCTCCTGCCATCTTACTTCCACACACTGAACAATTTTCGGTTTTTATCTACCCTTCACGGCAACCCTAGAGCGCCAGCACCACCCCAAAACTTGTACCAGATTCTAACCGAGGGGGGAACAGGACTCCCCCCCCCCCCCCATAGGTGCGAGCTGCTAAGGGTTTAGCCCCCATCTGAGCGCTGTGCAAACACCATCTATCCACATCAGGTTTTATATGACTCCCTAAGAGGAGAAAGAACTGACCAAAGTATCTGGCAATCTTTTCCTTAAGGCAGGCATTCCCAACCATGGTCCTCAAGGCACACCAACAGTGCAGGTTTTAGTGATATCCAGGCTTGAGCACAGGTGACTTAATTAGAACCTGAGTGATTCTGATTAACCCCTTCCTGACAGAGCTAGTTTTTGCGTTCCTGACAGAGCCATTTTTTTCAAATCTCAGTGATTTTGAGATTGTTTTTTCGTGACACATTGTACTTCAAATTAGTGGTAAATTTGGGTCGATACAGTCTGTGTTTTTTTGTGAAAAATACCAAAATGTCGTGAAAAAATGGAAAATTTAGCGATTTGCAAAATGTTAAATTTTCTGCTTGTGAGACAAATAATCATACCACTCAAAATAGTTAATAACTAACATAGACCATATGTCTACTTTATGTTTCCATCATTATTTCAACTTCCTTTTAATTTTTTTGGACACTAGGAGGCTTACAATATGAATAGCAAATTCTCAAATTTTCAAGAAAATTTCAAACACTGATTTTTTTAGGGACCAGTTCAGTTCTGATATGACTTTGAGGGACTTGTATGTGAGACACCCCCATAAATGATGCCATTTCAAAAACTGCACCCCTCACAGTATTCAAAACAGCATTTTGGAAGTTTGTTAACCCTTTAGGTGTTTCACAGGAATTAAAACAAAGTGTAGGTGAAATTTCAAAATTTCATTTTTTTTGCAGATTTGCAATTTTAATACATTTTTCTAAGGAACACAGTACATTTTACTAGAGAAATGTGACTAAAAATTGATTCCCCCAATTCTTTTGTTTTCAAAAATATCCTATATGTGGCCCTAGTGTGCACGTTGACCAAACCACAGGCTTCATAATAGAAGGAGCACCTACTTGATTTTGGAGCCTCCTTTTTATGAGATTATTTTTTAGGCACCATGTAGGTTTCTAGGCACCATAAGATGCTAAAATTTAGGAACCCCCCCACAAGTTACCCCATTTTGCAAACTACACCCCTCAGGGAATTCATCTAGGGGTATAGTGTACATTTCAAACCCCCAGGGGTTTCACCAATTGTGGTACAACTGGGCAGTGAAAATGAAAAATTACATTTTTTACACAAAAATGCAGTTCTGGCTCAAAATTTTTCATTTTCACAAGGAATGATGGAGACAAAGCACCCCAAAATCTGTGCCCCAATTTCTCCTGAGTACCGCAATGCCTCACATGTGACCAAAAAATACCAGTTGGGTGCATGGCAGGACTCAGAAGGGAAGGAGTGATTTTTGGATTTTGCAGCTCAGATTCTGGTGGAATTTTGGTGGGTGCTATGTCGCATTAGCAAGACCCCCCAAGCACCAATACAGTGGAACCCCCCCACAAGTGACCCCATTTTGCAAACTACACCCCTCAGGGAATTCATCTAGGGGTATAGTGTACATTTCAAACCCCCAGGGGTTTCACCAATTTTGATACAAGTGGGCAGTGAAAATGAAAAATTACATTTCTTTACACAAAAATGCAGTTCTGGCTCAAAATTTTTCATTTTCAGAAGGTATGAAGGAGAAAAAGCACCCCAAAATCTGTGCCCCAATTTCTTCCGAGTACGGCAATGCCTCACATGTGAACAAAAAATACCAGTTGGGTGCATGGCAGGACTCAGAAGGGAAGGAGTGATTTTTGGATTTTGCAGCACAGATTTTGGTGGAATGAATGGTGGGTGCTATGTTGCACCAATACAGTGGAACCCCCCCACAAGTCACCCCATTTTGCAAAGTACACCCCTCAGGGAATTCATCTAGGGGTATAGTGTACATTTCAAACCCCCAGGGGTTTCACCAATTTTGATACAAGTGGGCAGTGAAAATGAAAAATTACATTTTTTTACACAAAAATGCAGTTCTGGCTCAAAATTTTTCATTTTCAGAAGGTATGAAGGAGAAAAAGCACCCCAAAATCTGTGCCCCAATTTCTCCCGAGTACGGCAATGCCTCACATGTGAACAAAAAATACCAGTTGGGTGCATGGCAGGACTCAGAAGGGAAGGAGTGATTTTTGGATTTTGCAGCTCAGATTCTGGTGGAATTTTGGTGGGTGCTATGTCGCATTAGCAAGACCCCCCAAGCACCAATACAGTGGAACCCCCCCACAAGTGACCCCATTTTGCAAACTACACCCCTCAGGGAATTCATCTAGGGGTATAGTGTACATTTCAAACCCCCAGGGGTTTCACCAATTTTGATACAAGTGGGCAGTGAAAATGAAAAATTACATTTTTTTACACAAAAATTCAGTTCTGGCTCAAAATTTTTCATTTTCAGAAGGTATGAAGGAGAAAAAGCACCCCAAAATCTGTGCCCCAATTTCTCCCGAGTACGGCAATGCCTCACATGTGAACAAAAAATACCAGTTGGGTGCATGGCAGGACTCAGAAGGGAAGGAGTGATTTTTGGATTTTGCAGCACAGATTTTGGTGGAATGAATGGTGGGTGCTATGTTGCACCAATACAGTGGAATCCCCCCACAAGTCACCCCATTTTGCAAAGTACACCCCTCAGGGAATTCATCTAGGGGTATAGTGTACATTTCAAACCCCCAGGGGTTTCACCAATTTTGATACAAGTGGGCAGTGAAAATGAAAAATTACATTTTTTTACACAAAAATGCAGTTCTGGCTCAAAATTTTTCATTTTCAGAAGGTATGAAGGAGAAAAAGCACCCCAAAATCTGTGCCCCAATTTCTCCCGAGTACGGCAATGCCTCACATGTGACCAAAAAATACCAGTTGGGTGCATGGCAGGACTCAGAAGGGAAGGAGTGATTTTTGGATTTTGCAGCTCAGATTCTGGTGGAATTTTGGTGGGTGCTATGTCGCATTAGCAAGACCCCCCAAGCACCAAGACAGTGGAACCCCCCCACAAGTGACCCCATTTTGCAAACTACACCCCTCAGGGAATTCATCTAGGGGTATAGTGTACATTTCAAACCCCCAGGGGTTTCACCAATTTTGATACAAGTGGGCAGTGAACATGAAAAATTACATTTTTTTACACAAAAATTCAGTTCTGGCTCAAAATTTTTCATTTTCAGAAGGTATGAAGGAGAAAAAGCACCCCAAAATCTGTGCCCCAATTTCTCCCGAGTACGGCAATGCCTCACATGTGAACAAAAAATACCAGTTGGGTGCATGGCAGGACTCAGAAGGGAAGGAGTGATTTTTGGATTTTGCAGCACAGATTTTGGTGGAATGAATGTTGGGTGCTATGTTGCACCAATACAGTGGAATCCCCCCACAAGTCACCCCATTTTGCAAAGTACACCCCTCAGGGAATTCATCTAGGGGTATAGTGTACATTTCAAACCCCCAGGGGTTTCACCAATTTTGATACAAGTGGGCAGTGAAAATGAAAAATTACATTTTTTTACACAAAAATGCAGTTCTGGCTCAAAATTTTTCATTTTCAGAAGGTATGAAGGAGAAAAAGCACCCCAAAATCTGTGCCCCAATTTCTCCCGAGTACGGCAATGCCTCACATGTGACCAAAAAATACCAGTTGGGTGCATGGCAGGACTCAGAAGGGAAGGAGTGATTTTTGGATTTTGCAGCTCAGATTCTGGTGGAATTTTGGTGGGTGCTATGTCGCATTAGCAAGACCCCCCAAGCACCAAGACAGTGGAACCCCCCCACAAGTGACCCCATTTTGCAAACTACACCCCTCAGGGAATTCATCTAGGGGTATAGTGTACATTTCAAACCCCCAGGGGTTTCACCAATTTTGATACAAGTGGGCAGTGAACATGAAAAATTACATTTTTTTTACACAAAAATGCAGTTCTGGCTCAAAATTTTTCATTTTCAGAAGGTATGAAGGAGAAAAAGCACCCCAAAATCTGTGCCCCAATTTCTCCCGAGTACGGCAATGCCTCACATGTGACCAAAAAATACCAGTTGGGTGCATGGCAGGACTCAGAAGGGAAGGAGTGATTTTTGGATTTTGCAGCTCAGATTCTGGTGGAATTTTGGTGGGTGCTATGTTGCATTAGCAAGACCCCCAAAGCACCAATACAGTGGAACCCCCCCACAAGTGACCCCATTTTGCAAACTACACCCCTCAGGGAATTCATCTAGGGGTATAGTGTACATTTCAAACCCCCAGGGGTTTCACCAATTTTGATACAAGTGGGCAGTGAAAATGAAAAATTACATTTTTTTACACAAAAATGCAGTTCTGGCTCAAAATTTTTCATTTTCAGAAGGTATGAAGGAGAAAAAGCACCCCAAAATCTGTGCCCCAATTTCTCCAGAGTACGGCAATGCCTCACATGTGAACAAAAAATACCAGTTGGGTGCATGGCAGGACTCAGAAGGGAAGGAGTGATTTTTGGATTTTGCAGCACAGATTTTGGTGGAATGAATGGTAAGTGCTATGTTGCACCAATACAGTGGAACCCCCCCACAAGTCACCCCATTTTGCGAAGTACACCCCTCAGGGAATTCATCTAGGGGTATAGTGTACATTTCAAACCCCCAGGGGTTTCACCAATTTTGATACAAGTGGGCAGTGAAAATGAAAAATTACATTTTTTTACACAAAAATGCAGTTCTGGCTCAAAATTTTTCATTTTCAGAAGGAATGAAGGAGACAAAGCACCCCAAAATCTGTGCCCCAATTTCTCCCGAGTACGGCAATGCCTCATGTGTGACCAAAAAGTGGCAGGACTCAGAAGGGAAGGAGTGATATTTGGAGTTTGCAGCACAAATTCTGGTGGAATGATGGTGGGTGCTATGTCGCATTAGCAAGACCCCCAAAGCACCAATACAGTGGAACCCCCCCACAAGTGACCCCATTTTGCAAACTACACCCCTCAGGGAATTCATCTAGGGGTATAGTGTACATTTCAAACCCCCAGGGGTTTCACCAATTTTGATAAAACTGGGCAGTGAACATGAAAAATTACATTTTTTTACACAAAAATGCAGTTCTGGCTCAAAATTTTTCATTTTCACAAGGAATGAAGGAGAAAAAGCACCCCAAAATCTGTGCCCAATATCTCCCAAGTACGGCAATGCCTCACATGTGACCAAAAAATACCAGTTGGGTGCATGGCAGGACTCAGAAGGGAAGGAGTGATTTTTGGATTTTGCGGCTCAGATTCTGGTGGAATGAATGATGGGTGCTATGTGGCATTAGCAAGACCCCCGAAGCACGGTGAAATTATGAACCTAATATTCCATAGATGTGTGGTATATTTTAAAACACTCCTTTATACATAGGCCGGGTTTGTCGGGGCAAGTGTCACACTGGAAAATAGTTTGCTTTCTTATTCCCTTTTTATAGCAAACTTTGCACCTTTTTTGTGTCCTGCCCTTTTTTCCAGTGGAGGGGATTTCATCAGGAAAATGCTGCCCTGGTACAATACGGGGGCCAGTACTAGAAGTACTGGGGCCCTCTGCCTGCTGGTTCCCAAACATTAGGCCCTTTATGACTTCCTCTTGAAAGTGCATAAATGTCCCCCTCTGGCCGGTAGAACGGAATAGCACGTAAGCGTTATACAGTGCCATCTGGATGATATACACGGCCACCTTCTTGTACCAGATTTTTGTTTTCTGCAGGGCACTGTACGGCTTCAGTACCTGATCTGAAAGATCCACTCCGCCCATGTACCTATTGTAGTCCAGGATACAATTAGGTTTGGAGGTGTGGGTACTGGTACCTCGTACAGGGACGGAGGTGGTACTGTCTCCGTGAATTGTTGTCATTATAAGGACATCCCTCTTGTCCTTATATTTGACCAACAACATATTTTCGTTGCATATTCCCCTGCTTTCACCCCTTCTCATTACTTGGGCAATGTGCGTTTTTGGGAGGCCTCTTTGGTTCTTGCGCACAGTACCGCAAGCTGCTGTACCTCTTGAACCAAGGGTCTTAAACAGGGGGATGCTAGTGTAAAAGTTATCCACATAGAGGTGATAACCTTTATCCAGGAAGGGGTGCACTAAATCCCAGACAATTTTCCCACTAACACCTACGAGGGAGGGGGGGCATTCTGGCGGTTCAATTCTTGAATCCTTCCCTTCATAAACCCTAAACCTGTGGGTGTACCCTGAGGTGCTTTCACACAGTTTATACATTTTTATGCCATACCTTGCCCTCTTACTGGGAAGGTACTGGCGGAATTTAACCCTTCCTTTAAAATGTATAAGGGACTCGTCGATACAAATAAATTTTTCAGGGATGTACACCTCTTCAAATTTGGCACTGAAATGATCAATGACCGGCCTGACTTTGAATAGCCGGTCAAAGGTGGGATCATCTCTGGGTGGGCACTGTGCATTATCGGTGTAATGTATAAATTTAAGAATTGTCTCAAATCGAGTCCGGGTCATGGCCATACGGTAAAATGGAGTACTGTACAGAACATCTGTACTCCAATATTGCCTAATTTCTGGCTTTTTTACTATGCCCATATGAAACACCAGACCCCAAAACGTCATCATCTCTACTGCATCTACAGGGGTCCACCTAGCAAATGATGACGTGGGGTTTTGAGCAATAAACTGCTGGGCATATAAATTAGTTTGGTCCACCATTAAATTTATAAAATCATCAGAGAAAAATAATTTGAAAAAGTCAATTTCTCTGAGACCTGTGGAATCAAATTGGATTCCTGGCATGGCCAAAAACTCAGGAACCTGGGGCTCAAAATTGTCTGGTGGTGGGGTCCATACGAGATCAATTGTTGGGGGGGGGGTCTCAGCTGCTCTACGGGGGCGTCTTTGAGGGGGTCCCTCATCACCAGAGGAGGAAGAGGAGCTTAAGACGAATCCTTCAAATTCCCCGCTTGCATCACTGGCTGTGTCTGAGTCAGAGGCAAGCATGGCATATGCCTCCTCCACTGAATACATTCTCCTGGATGACTGGGAGGACATTTGGGAGGACATTTGGGATGCCATTTTTATTTTTTTGTTACTGGTAGTGAAATGTTTCAACACGTGTATAGTGTAGGGGGGGGTACAAACTTTATTTCAACCCGGGGGGTATGTAGTGTGTAGTGTGTATGTAGTGCAGAAAAAAAAAAAATACTTTATACCAATAAAAAAAAAAAAAAATGAAGGGGTTAAAAATAAAAAAATTGAAGGGGTTAAAAAAAAAAAAAAAAAAAGGTCCTGCGCCAAAAATTGAGCACAGATGTTGGTCAGTAACGTCTGTCACTGAACAGCGCTCAAAGGCAACAGGAATTTGATAAAAAAAAAAAAAAAAATAGATCAACCCTGTGCCGAAAAAGATGATCAGTGATGTACGTCACTGATCAGCGCACAGCGGCCACAGGACACCCACAAAATCACAGTGTGTGTAAAAAAAAAATAAAAAAAAGACCCCACAGCACACACACAAAAAAAAAAGGTGATCAGTGATGCGACACTGATTACCAGTGAGGTGCAGCAGGTGCACAACCTTTGGTGCAACTGACAGTGCAACTGACAGGTATATATAAAAAAAAAAAAAACCTCTGTACCCCCAAAAAAGTTGCTGATCACCTCAGATATAGTGATCAGCACAAAAGGCGGGGGCAGCAGACACAAAATTTAGCACTCTCTATCACTCTCTGTCACTATCTCTCTCTATCTCTCTATCTCTCACTATCTATCACTCTATGACACTGCAGCAGCAGCACTGACAGGTATATCTATATATAAAAAAAAACCTGCGCCCCCAAAAAGTTGCTGATCAGTTAATTTATACTGATCAGCACAAAAGGAGGGGGCAGCAGTCAGTTATATAAAAAATATATAGCACAATCTGTCACTATCTCTCTCTATCTCTCTCTCTCTATCTCTCTCTCTCTATCTCTCTCTATCTCTCTATAACTATCACACTGCAGCAGCACAAAATATAGCACTCTGTCACTAGGCCTCTCTATCTATCTCTCTCTCTGTCTATCTCTCTCTATCTCTCTCTCTCTATCTATAACTATATCACACTGCAGCAGCACAAAATATAGCACTCTCTGACACTATCTCTCTCTCTATCTCTCTCTATCTCTCTCTATCTCTCTCTATCTATCTCTCTATCTAGCTATTACACTGCAGCAGCACAATTTCACAGCACAGGAAGGCACAAGTAGCAACAGGATCCAGGAAGCATCCAGCACACTACAAGCACAGATCAAGCAGTGATCAAGCAGTGATGAAGCAGCGATCAGGTAAGTATGGAGCAAGGTTCTGGTCAGTATATGGCGGCAGGTGGGCACGGTGACCGCACTGCACGCTATTCCAGACCGGAATGGCGTCTGCAGTGCAGTCACCGTTAGTTTAAATCCCCCTCCTTGGCTGTGATTGGTCCGTCGGTCCGACGGACCAATCACGGCCTTTGGGGGCGGGCGGGGTGAGGTGGGGTGA
Source organism: Crinia signifera (assembly GCF_055691185.1). NCBI lineage: Eukaryota > Metazoa > Chordata > Amphibia > Anura > Myobatrachidae > Crinia > Crinia signifera. The sequence continues at coordinate 227,780,314 of NC_139221.1, forward strand.
CACCAGTGTCACCCTTACACCCCGCGGTGATTGGTGCTGTACTTTACAGCACCAATCACCTCTGATCCCGTGTCACCGGCGAACGTTATTCGCCGGTGACACAGGAAAACGCTGTGAATGGCTGTTCACACTGAACAGCCAATCACAGCGATCGCCGACGGGGGGGCGGCATCGCAGCCCCCCCTGGGCATGCACGGACATGTCTGCTGTCAGGGACAGCAGACATGTTGAAACTGTCACCGCGTCTATAGACGCGGTGACAGTTTAAATCCATGACGTACATTTACGCCATGTGTCGGGAAGTGCTTCCCGACCATGACGTAAATGTACGTCAAATGTCGGGAAGGGGTTAAACCATCTGTGCTGAAGCCTTGAGGACCGTGGTTGGGAATGCCTGCCCTAAGGGGTACAGATTATGCTGCTTCCACACCGAAAAACCTGCTTAGACCAGTTATTTAAAACGGGTCAGAGCAAGTTTAACCCCTTTCACATCGCATAATAATACCTGGTCTAAAGCAGGTTAGTGGTGTGAAAGCAATACTGGGAAAGCGGTACCCCGGACAAAATTCACTGCCCTCCCCCGGAAGCGGCCTTTCCCTTCCCATTGCGCCGCCAGCAGTAGCAGCGGCCCCCACTCTCACTCCGGGCAGGGCAGGACACAGTGCCCCGCACACAAGTATCCAAGAGATGCGGGGGATGCTGCTAGGGATCCCACACTGCTCGACCAGAGGCGCTGGGTGTACAGGGCAGTGGTGAGAACTACTAGTTCCCACTCCCTGTAGGGAGCCCGCCACTGATATAATATACACTGCAGGGACCCCCTACCCCCCCCCCCCCCCAGCGCGATCATTCCCTTCCCTGCGCTGAGGGGGGGGATACCGTTTCAGACCCGTTCTAGACACCAAATAAACGGGTCTAAAACGGCTAGGACCCTGCTTTTTTACCGTTTACAAAAAACTTTTTTGGGAAACGGTAAAATCACTCTGCACCTTTCAGACCGCACATATTACCGTTTTGAAACGGTAAAAAAACGGCAATATAACGGTTAATATGTGCGGTCTGAAAGGGGCATTAGAGGCCATAATGTACTGTTACAGAATTCTATATATGTTTTTTTCCTGGGGCAAAGAGGGTGCTTTATTGTTTTATTGAATGGTTTATTTGGATAATAATGAAGAAACATGGCATGAAACATCAGAGGGGAGATCAATTATTTGCTGTACAAAAAAAAAAAGAAAGAAAAAAAAAAGGTAGGCACACTTCTGCTGCTTATAGTTTTCACTTATCGGCAGGTATTACCTGCCACTAATGCGCTATAGGCTGCGCATGGGAGAGTTTGTAATAGCTGAGAGATCTTGCTCATGGGCAGTGGAGCTGATTTTTATGTTAGAGATGGTGCCAGAGGGGGGAGTCCATTCTGAACCTGCTTTGCCTGGGTAAGCTGAAGTAGTAAGTGCTATAGCAGCATAATTGTCACTATAGTACATTTCCCCATTGGTTCTTAATCGATAAAAAAATGTAATTCTGGCAGCTGAGTGACCACAGGGCACCGACACGACTTGGCTGCCTCTGTGCAAGAGCTAAAATAATCACTAGTCGCTGATTGGTCTGGTCGTGAGGGAAACCCATAACATTGGATCCCTTTTGTTATAATGTGGCACAGCCTGGACTGTACAGCACAGGTACACATTTCCTTTAAAAGGAAAAGGCACCCCTGTGCTGAAAGCACTAGAGCTCTTTCCAGCAAATCCGACCAATGGATTTTGGGGAGGAAAATAGTTAAAAGGAACTGCTAGAGCCTATAGGTTTTGAATTTCAGCTATATAAGTTGTGACATGTGCAGGATTATAATGTTGCATTCAGACGCACTGCAAGAATACAAAGCTGCCAATCTCCTGACAGCCTTCTCTTACTGAGCCAGAGTGCACAACTCCTATTTCTAATGACAATATCTGCCTGGCATCCTAAACCGCATACTTGAAGAAAATTCATCTGGTGTTCATTCTTTAAACAGTGAATGTATGTCTCATCCCCCCATTCTGTGGTCTGTTGAGCTTTGACATTTGTTAGAGATAATGAATTGATTTTACTTTCCTGTCTCTGAGATGAGAACCGACCTGCTAACATGTATTGTTAGTGCGATGTGCTTCCTAACCCCTGAACGTTCTCCCTGCAGACACTGTTATGATTAAAATACATTTTTATTTTATCTTTTACATAAGGGGTTACTGACTTGTGGGGTGTAACCAAGTTTCCTTTGTATTCTCATAATCTCTTCTTTTTAAAATGGTTTTACACTGCTAATAGACTAATAATTGACGCTATTTAATGTTAGCTTAAGCAAATCATATTGTAAGGGTTATTACTTGACAAAAGGTACGGTACTGTTGCATGTATAACAATAAGATATGCCACTTTCAGACCGCACTTTAAAAACGGTATATTGCCGTTTTTTTACCGTTTTAAAACGGTAATGTGTGCGGTCTGAAAGGTGCAGGACCACTTAACCGGTTAGAAAAAAACGTTTTTTCTAACCGGTTAAAATGCAGGGTCCTACCCGTTTCAGAACCGGTATTTTAGGCTCAAAATCGGTTCTGAAACGGTATTTAGGACCCAGCCAATGAGCTGGGTCCTAAATTCAGCACAGTGAATACTTAATGAGCGCTCATTAAGTATTCACAGCACTGGAGCCCCCGCGCGCGTGTCGACGCCCCCCCCCCCCCCCCCCCCCCCCGTGTCGGCGCCCCCCTGTGTCGACTTACCACGTGCCGGTATCTCCGTTGTGGTTCCCGGCACTGCAGCTCAGTATGCTCGGAAAGCACTTCTGAAAAAAGTGTCTTTCAGAAAATGGCTGCCCCCATACGAAAGACAGTTTTTTTAAACAGGGTTTCCTATGGGGCAGCCATTTTCTGGAAGACACTTTTTTCATAAGTGCTTTCCGAGCATACTGAGCTGCAGTGCCGGGATCCACAACGGAGGTACCGGCACGGGGTAAGTCGACAGGGGGGGGGGGCGCGACACGCGGGGGGGTGGGGGCGTTGACATGCGTGGGGGCGTCGACATGCTCTCGGTCGACACGCGCGAGGGGGGGGGGGGGGAAGCTGCACGGAGGGGAGGGCTGAAGGCTGCACTGGCTTTGACCCTGTATTTGGAAAGTTTCCAAAAACGGGTCTGCCAGTGTCAAAAAATCGGCACTTAAACGGTAATATACCGTTTAAGTGCTGCGGTGTGAAAGGGGTTTTATCTGGCAGACCCGTTTTTGGAAACGTTTCCAAATACAGGGTCAAAGCCAGTTATGCGGTCTGAAAGCAGCATAAGAGTAAGCCCATTTATAAAACATTATTTTTTTTGCTTACTGCAAATAATATATGTGTGTATATAGATATATATATATATATATATAGATATATATATAGATATATATATAGATATATTTATAGATATATAGATATATATATATAGATATATAAATATATATAATTATAATCTTGCAGTATAGACAATAACAGCTAACTGCCCTCACCTGACTCTCACCCCACTTACTAAATTCAGCTACACATGACTAACATAGGGAAGCAAGATAGCCAGTGGCGGCGATGCTGGTAGTCGGAATACCAAAACTGGCATGGCGATGGAGGGAATCCCCCCCCCCCCCCCCTGGAGCCCAGGCAGGTCTAGTTACGCTCCTAGGTGCGATATTGTGAAAACTCAGCGTATGGATCAGTAGGTAATGCTGCGTTAAGTGAGGTCATACATTCCTTTTGAGACACACCTACTGAGCTTGTTAATGTTACGAACTATCCTTATTAGATGGGTGCTGTAGCACCTTCAATCACAGTAATACCCCATGTCCCAATAGTGCAGTCATTGGTGGGGGACCACTGGGGGTGCGGTCTTAATCGACCGATCTGTAGTCTACTACATTGGAGGGGATACAAAGGAAATACACATTTTTGTTGGTTTATTCTATGCATCATGTCCTAATTTCTTTCTGTCAGGTGTGGAAGAAACTTTAGCTGAATACACACACATATGATGTAGTCCACACAAGCGGATAATGGCTCCTGGCCTTACAGAAGTGTATAGATGTAAGATTGCACAAGCTGTTTCCTGGCAGCTGTGAAAGCGCTTTCCCTGTGCTGTGGCAGTTGGTGCAGGTTCTATGTGGTGCCTGCTATGAGAGATGAAGCAGGTGGTTTCTCGTGATGTTAATAGTACTAAAGAACGTGCTGCTTTTGTACAGGTTCCCACTTTGATCCTACACTAATAATTACAGCTGATGAATACAAATAATTTCTACAGGAATGTTCAACTTTTTAATGTTCTGAGAGTTGTATAGTACAAGTTGATACAGAAATAAAATAATGGAGCTAAAAGTGCAGGTTTAGAATGTATTCTTTACCACTTAACTGGCTAATATTTTTCCCCAAAAACTGCTTAGCAATTGGATGTGACCACGACAAGCAAGTGATTTTAAGATCCTTTTTTAAAACCAATTAAAATTTTTCTTTTTATTGTCTTTGCTGCAGAAAAGTTCCCAAAAATGTTGACTTATCTGCTATTTCTTGTTCTGCAACTGTTTTCTGGTAGAAGTGATGCCCCTTTTTAACTGACATGAAAATCCTGGTTGTTTTTTTTCACATGAATGCGCATCTACCCAGGATTTTTGTCATTATAAATATCTACAATTCGAAAACCTGTGGTAAAGTGACCCGGGATTTTTACCCTGGTCACAAGAAGGGTTTTCAGCAGGGAGCTGCAGCAGAAACGTCTCTTACCCGGGAATGGTCCCTCCTGGGCTCTGGCAACTGATGTCCCAAGGAGATGCTGGGAGAGGCTGTTTTCAGGCTGAGAATACATGACAATACAGTGCAGTGGAAACGGAGACATTCGAGAGTGAGACCCAATGAAATCTTGGGTAAAAAATCCCAGGTCTCATCCAGATTTTGGTGGAAAAGCAGTATTCTAAGAATAAATATACTTCCTGAATGATCATGTATTTATCAGGAGGCTTTCATGGGTAGGGGGAAAGCACCGTCAGTGCTTGGACTGCAGTTTATGAATGCAAACATTTACATGGATGTGTTTTTTATGGGCTTATTAGTGTTTACTATGTTCAGCTTAATTTTATTGTTAAAGTATGGGTTTTGTTGTATTTTTTTTGTATAAGGGATTGTTACTATTTTGTGGTAATTCTGTGTGGCAACTTGCGAGATACCATTACCCATACCACCATTATGGCACCATTAACCTCTGAGTAGTCAAGGGGCATCTTTTAGAACATTTTGAGACAAAATGGTTTAATTATGCTTTTTGTTGGGTTTCATTATTATTTTGTATTTGTTTAAAAAAAAAAAAAAGTTTATCCTGTTACACCAGGGCCAGTGTTGCTTTCCGCATCTAAACAGTTGTTACAATGGAATCGGTTTCCATTGTATGAAGTGAAACTCACTGAGGTTTTCCATACAATAGTATACAAATTGCATGCGCTGCTTGTATACAGTAACTGTATAGTGTCACTATGTAGTTAGGCATAGCTATATGTTTTAGAGGGAATTGCTTAGACAAGATTGGCCAACGACTTGCTTAGACAAGATTGGCCAACATCTTGTGTGTGCATTTAATAATCTAAAGAAATACTATTATAGAATAAAAGATGGATGGCTAAATTATCAGTTCTGTATACTTTGAAATACAGGTTTAGTATCCCTTATCCAAATTGCTCTGGACCAGAAACATTTTGGATAACAGATTATTTCGTATTTCTGTTGTACACACACATCAAACACATGACATACACATTTATATTTTATATGTGCATAAAACAAGGTTTCAAAACATGAAACAAAGTTTGTGTATTATCTCAGATACTGAATTTAAATGCCAAGCAATCATTCTCTTGCACATATTTAATGCCAGTTACTTATCCTGTCCTGAGAAGTGCTGTTAACAGATGTCCCCAGTAGTACTTTTAGCAAAAAATAAATAAAAAAGGGATGCTCAACCTGTATCTCTAAAGGTGATTAAAAGTTGAGTAGGTAAGGTAAATAGTATATAATTGTAGGAAATGTACGTACTGTATTCAGCTGAGGTTGTTTTGTGTTTGTATCTGTGCATACACTTCTTTCTTGTGTGTGTGTGTGTGTGTATATATATATATATATATATATATATATATATATATATATATATATATATATATATATATATATATTTGTGTGCTTGATCTAGCACAATGCAGCAATATTTTCCAGTTATAAATTCATGATCTCTTTCAGCATGACTAGGGAACGGTTCACATTGTGTTCTCTTTACAAAGTACTGTTACAGTTCCTGTTCTCCATTAGAAAGCCTCAGGGTTGAAGGTACGCTATAGGGGTGATTCAGTGCAGTTTTCTTTTAGAATCAATTACTTGGAATGAAGCCATAGATGAGTTCTAAAAAGATTTTGCTATTGTAACCTGGGAATGGTTTTCATACAGGATTTTTACTGTATTCAATATTTTTATATTAATGTAAATAGTGTTAATGTGGTCATAATTTTAGCACTCCAATCTCGATTGTATATTTATAAGCAGTGTCTGACTGGGGCATAAAGGGCCCACCAGAACTATCTAGTGATAGGGACCCATGTTAAAGCGGTGTGGCCCGTTACCAGAGGGGGTGTGAGCAGTACCCAGAGGTTTGGCCAACCATAAGAGACTGTGTAATTGATGCTCTAATATAATAGCAATGTATAATATGAGTGCAACAGTCTTGACATTAGAGAATGGGGTGGGGTCCACCAGGGATTTCTCCTGTACCACTGTGGGCCACTTCAGCCTTGGGTTATGTCAGTTCAACCAGATGTGTCCACCACCCGTCTCAGAGTATTATGTAATTTTTTTTAGCTAAGAGAGGATGTCAGAAAAATTTCTGCCAAATATCTTGACTGACCATATGTTAAATATTAAATATTGATTTTAAAAGGTATTACATTTAAGTACTACTTGCAGCTACTTTATCCAGTTTATTAGAAGTATCAGGGGTGTTAAGGAATCATCATGAAATTTGGACTCCTAAGGTAACTTTTCCTTCCAAACCAAATACATTTTTATGACTTACCTGCTTAATTTAAATTGACATTAGATATCCCATTTTTAAGCTGCTTAACAAAGATCTAAATTACTGGGATGCGCTCATTTGGTCTACAGCAATATGGTCGACAGTTATTAGGTCGACATGGGATAAGGTCGACATGGGTCTAGGTCGACATAGGAAACGGTAGACATGGTTCTAGGTCGAAAGATCATTAGTTCGACTGGTTGTTAGTTCGACATTGTCTAGGTCGACAGTGAAAAGGTAGACAGTTTTTCACCGTTTTTTTTAGCCAACATGTGCCGACAGACGGTATTTCATGCTCTACCATCCACTAGGGCGTGGTGGGAGAATAAAATAGTGTGCCCGACACATAGCGAGTGGGGTTATGTTAACAATTTGAAATGACATTGTTTTTTTGTTAATTATGTATGCGGTACAACTAATTGAATGTCCACTTGATGATTTTTTTTCCCCTCCACCATAAGACAGAGTATCATGCTAATTTTATTTTTTTTGTGGCCGTAATGTATGCCTTTGTCAAGCACCTAAAAAAATTGAGTTACAGGTTGATTCTCCCTTATCAGTATATTCCGAAAACCGTGGTTTTTCAGATTATTTCAGGGGGTGTTTGTTTTGTTTTCCCCGTCCGCCTCTTTTTTTTTAATTCTTACCTCGTCCCCCGGTGTCCACGGTGGCCATAGGAGTCCTCTTCAGCGGTCCCAAGTATGCATTGCGTGGGCGCACCGATGATGTTACCAGCGCAATCATGCAATGCACCCCTGGGACCGGAGATGCTGCTGAAGAGGATTACGAAGGCTGCTGTGGACGCTGGGGCACCGCCAGGGGGACCAGTTAAGTATGAGGGAAAAAAATATTCCAAAATCCAGGGGAAATGTGAGACAGATCAGGTAATTTAATTAAAAAATTTTAATTCGGGAGCAAAAGTTACCGTAGGGTTCCAAATTTTAGCACCTACAGCCACTGCAATGGCCTTCCATGAGGTATTCCTGATTCACACATGACACCTTAGAACTAGCAATGTCAAATGTACACACAACATCGGAAATGGAATGTCCCGTCCATCGGGTACACACTATCTTGCAGCATTCGAATTATATTTCATATCAACTTGACAGGGTGTGGTATATAGTCCCTACGTCGGGATCCCGACTGGCCAGACTCGGACAGCGGGGCAAGGGCAACAAAGCCCCTTGCAGGCTGGCTGCGCTCGCCACGCTGCGGGGATGGTGGGAGAATAGCCGGTGTCGGGAAACTGTCCGGCACCCACTTGCCATGGGCAGCCTAAAAGGTTTTCAGGCTGACTCACAAGTTGTCAGATTACAACAGATACAGGTCTGGCCTTTTCCAAAATGTAAGAGCATGGTGGCGCCACCTACCATTACCTTTACTGCTATCCCATGAATTTTTGGCACATCAGTGTATAGCGGTGGTATCAAGCTCATGGCCCTCCAGCTGTTGTGGAACTACATGTCCTAGCATGCCCTGCCACAGTTTTAGCAGTCCATTGTATGAAATCTTTGGCAGGGCATGCTGGGATGTGTAGTTTCACAACAGCTGGAGGGCCATGAGTTTGACACCACTGGTGTATAGTATTCATGAAACCTGGTGTCTAATTCAATCTCCCCCTATGTCTCCGAAAGATTTGCTATAGAAGTGTTAACATACATGAAATTTGTTGTTTTGTTTTGTAAATATTATGTGCTTAAGTACAGTACAAACACATTTCAAAATCCATTATATTTTCCCAAGAAGCTTCTTGTTTACAAGTCTTATGATAAATTATGTTCAGCTTTTATTGTAGGATTTCTGTAACATCTGTAGAACTGCAGTGACTGAAATAATACATTAGCAATTCTTGCTAAAAGAAACCAAAAGCTTCTAAAAATGATCCCTAGGGCATGGATTCAGAATCTAAGCATTGGGAAATACAATAAAGGAATTGTGAAGCTGAGGAAATACCCAGAAGAGAATCTAGGTGTAAAAGTAATCCTGCTTAAAGTATTGAGCAGAAAGCCTTGGTCTCCTATAGTCAAAGATGTGTGACCTTGAATACAAATTAAGTTTCGGCTGTCTGCAATGCAGTGTGACACAGGTGTGTGTTTGTGTGTGTGTGTGTGTGTGTGTGTGTGTGTGTGTATATATATATATATATATATATATATATATATACCAATCCAAATCCTCTCGGACAAATGGCACTCAGGAGACGGTTTCATGCAAATAAAAACAGGTTGTATTGAATGGGGACGTTTCGGGGTATGAGCCCCTTCCTCAGCCCACTCCTACAGCAATGAACACATACAAAAGACACATTTTTATACTCACAAACCCACGGAGCCTCGCGCGCTGCTGGAGACACGGAGTCGCCGCCCGGAAGTCATCACGCAGCACTTCCGTCTCAGGGCGCCTGGCTAGCGTTGCTAGGCAACGTCTAGTTTGCGTTCCAGGAACCAGGAAGTAGGCTGCCGCTTGAAATTCGTGCTGGATCACTCACATTAGACCAGACAGAGCGGGCACCCGGGGCTGAAAAACATCAATAAACACGTTTAGACATAACAGCACACAAATGGAACATAACATATATCTAAAAAGGAGTCAATCTGCCGCTGTTGTGCAAATCAGGACACGGAGGGGGCAATGCCGATAGTGTGTCCGACCGCATAGAGCATAGATGATATTTTCGCTCATATGCCGCCCCGCCACACATCACGCAGTTTCCCTAACCGATTGCCATACATCTGCATCAATGCAGCAGCAGGTCATACTCCTTAGTGAGCAGGTGATACATAAAAAAATTACATAATTAAACCTTATCACACAGAGAAAAGATTGGAAACAATGGAATTACATGAGACTATTCCAATTAATCTTTTCATTCAAACCATTGGGAGAGATGGTATTCAAGCGAAAAATCCATTCGGATTCTTTAATTAATAGCTTTTTGGCTCTATTGCCACCTCTAAGTGAATCAGGGACACCATCGATGATAAAATGTTTGAAATCACCGATGGTGTGCCCCATGGCCTTAAAATGGCGAGCCACCGGCTGGTCAACCACCTTCCCTCGCAGAGAGAGGTTGATCGCTGACCGGTGGAGCGCCATCCTGTCGCGGAAGGGACGTATGGTTTGGCCTATGTAGAAAAGGCCACAGGGGCAAACTATGGCATATACCACGTGTGTGGTTTTACAGGTAAAGACAGATCTAATTTGAAACCTTTTTGAAGAATGGGGATGTTTAAAGTCTTTACAACTAACCATGTGTTTACACGTCTCACAGGACCAACAGCTATAGCAGCCTGGGGGTTTAACGTAAGTATTAGGTGGCTTGGGGATACCCATCCCAGTAACATCAGTTTTCACCAACCTATCTCTAAGGTTGGGTCCTCTGCGAAAGGCAGCCATTGGTCTGATGTTTTTGAAAACAGGGAGGTCAGGGTCAGTTTTTACAATAGGCCACAAAGCATTTGTAGCATGCCTAATGATGGGACTGGCAACCGAGAATGTAGTGGACCATGGGAGTATCGATGTAGTATCTCGTTGTTTTGGTCTTAGCAATTGAGATCTGGACATACTCATGACTTGCTGCTTTTGCTGAAGCAACACCGTAAGGTCATAGCCTCTGGCAATAAATTTCTCGATGAGGGCATCAAGTTTTACTTCAACCTTACCAGAGTCACTCATGATCCGTTTAATTCTGATCATTTGTGACAATGGCAGCCCTCTTTTAAGGGCAGGGGGATGATGGCTGGATGCCATCAGAAAGCTGTTGCGCTCCACATCCTTAAGATAAACGTCTGTATGAATAGTATTATTACAGATAGTTACACTTACATCTAAGAAGTTGGCCAAAGTGGCACTCCAAGTCGCTGTATATTTGATTGGGGATTCATTAGCATTAATATCAAGCAACAAAGCAGATAATGAATCTTCACCACCCGTCCACAAGACAAAGATATCGTCTATGTAGCGGGTGTATAGACGTAAGTGTTGGTTAACCTCTGGTTTATCAAAGAAAGTAGTTTGTTCCTGGCTAAACATAAATATATTAGCAAAGGATGGAGCCACCGCCGACCCCATGGCACATCCCCTTTGTTGCAAATAGTATGCCCCATCGTACAAAAAATAATTGCGCTTTAAAGTCAGCACAATTAGTTCCATGAATAAGTCATGGTCAAGCAAGGACGGGTCCAAATATTCAGTAATAAATGCCCTGACTGCCTCTATACCCCCATCGTGTGGGATGGAGGTATAGAGGCTACAGACATCTAAGCACACCATTAAGGTCCCCTCTGGTAATGTACCTATACCATCCAACAAATGAAGAAAACTAGTAGTGTCCTTCAGAAATGTACGTTTCAAGGGTAACAAAGGCTGCAATAGAAAGTCCAGCAGCTTAGCCACCGGCTGGTATAGAGAGTCCCGGGCCGCTATAATGGGTCGTCCTGGAGGGTGTGCTGCATTCTTGTGGACTTTGGGCAATGAGTATAGAACAGGGACAACTGGCCATTCATTGTACAGGGATTTCAGTAATTTGGGCGAAATTTTACCATCCCTCATAGCGGTATTCAAGATGTCATGTAATTCACGCTTATATAGGGATGTCGGGTCATTGGGCAATTTTTTATATACCGCCGTCTCGGCCAGCTGACTATATAATTCTTGACGGTAGTCTGTCAAGTTCTGGACCACAATAGCTCCGCCCTTGTCGGCGGGCCTAATGATGATATCTTCGTATGTGCCCAGTTGACTAAGGGCTTGAGACTCGGCTGGTGACAAATTTTTCTTAAATTTTGCTGGTGCCCCTGTGTATTTAGTGACCGAATCGTCCAACAATCTCCCATAAGTACGCAGGGCCGCATTGTTTGAAACAGGATCAAAAGTTGATGTAGGGTAACTCATCATAAATTTGTCCAAAGGACCCACAGACATAGCATCAGGTTTGGTCTGAAAATGCTCTTTCAGGCGCAGTTTGCGCATCAACTTATGTTGATCACACTTCCAACTAAAGGGATCGTGGAGGTTGGTGGGAACAAAAGTCAATCCTTTACTTAAAACATTCAATTCAGTGTCAGTCAACTTACGGTTAGACAAATTCATTATAGCGGTCTCTTGTCGACAGCTCTGGATGGATTTCGCCTTATTTCGTTTATTCTGGCGCCCCCTACGGGTGGGCGCCTTCTGTTGGTATTTCCAGATGTCCCGGAAGCCTGGCCTAAAGGGACATCCTGGGAGCTGATGGCATCATCCGAGTCAGAAATCATGAAATCGCTGTCGTTGTTCGCTGCAGCAGTATCACGTTGTGACCGATTCTTCTGGCCTCTTTTGGTCCAAGGGCGACGTCTCATCTCGTCTCGTGGTTGGCGTTGGTTTGTACCTGCTAGCCAACCATACACCCTATTTTCCTCGTAGTCGGCTTCAACGGTACGCTGCTTGTTGAATTTGAATTTGAGTAAATCGTTTTTATAAGTGAGACATTGAAGTTCAAGCTTCTCAATCCATGCTGCATTTGCGGGATCACATAGCATGGAGTTATGTTCCTTTAAAAGCTCTCCAATTTTGTTCTTAGTGACCTGTAGTTCCCGACCGGCCTCCTCGATCACTAGGACCATGAGGTCTAGTGAACAATGATTAAGAATCCCGATCCATTTCTTGACAAAATCGGGATTATGTCTCCCAATGGTCGGGGTGTTGCGCACTCTGAATCCCCTCGGAATGTGCTTACTCCGGAAATAATCGGACAGTGATGTCCCATGGAGGAGAAAGTCTGTTTCACGTCTTCTCAGGCGGAACAGCTGATGGTAAATCTCTTCCATGTTAAATGAGGGATTTGCTGTAGTATCATCGTGTGCAAACAGAATGTTTCCAATTTCGACTGTGGAAAACGTGAAAGTATCACATGCAGGAATATTAAGAGTACGACAGCCAGCCATATCGTTAGTCACAGTTCCACTAGCATTATCCACATTATTGTGTGCTGTTATGTCTAAACGTGTTTATTGATGTTTTTCAGCCCCGGGTGCCCGCTCTGTCTGGTCTAATGTGAGTGATCCAGCACGAATTTCAAGCGGCAGCCTACTTCCTGGTTCCTGGAACGCAAACTAGACGTTGCCTAGCAACGCTAGCCAGGCGCCCTGAGACGGAAGTGCTGCGTGATGACTTCCGGGCGGCGACTCCGTGTCTCCAGCAGCGCGCGAGGCTCCGTGGGTTTGTGAGTATAAAAATGTGTCTTTTGTATGTGTTCATTGCTGTAGGAGTGGGCTGAGGAAGGGGCTCATACCCCGAAACGTCCCCATTCAATACAACCTGTTTTTATTTGCATGAAACCGTCTCCTGAGTGCCATTTGTCCGAGAGGATTTGGATTGGTGTTTATCTCATTAGAGGCACCGGGGGCAAGTTGTGATTTATCTACTTGGAGTGCCGGCAGATATTGGACTTTATTTGTTGTGCTGGTTTCTACCAGCATCGGTTGCAAGGCACCCCTTATATAAAATTCAGCTATACTTGCATTATTGTTGGCTTGAAGACCTACAGGACCTTTTTATACGACCTGCCGTAAGTTGAACTGGCCGTTACATTATACCACCACCATGGATAATGCTAGTGGAACTGTGACTAACGATATGGCTGGCTGTCGTACTCTTAATATTCCTGCATGTGATACTTTCACGTTTTCCACAGTCGAAATTGGAAACATTCTGTTTGCACACGATGATACTACAGCAAATCCCTCATTTAACATGGAAGAGATTTACCATCAGCTGTTCCGCCTGAGAAGACGTGAAACAGACTTTCTCCTCCATGGGACATCACTGTCCGATTATTTCCGGAGTAAGCACATTCCGAGGGGATTCAGAGTGCGCAACACCCCGACCATTGGGAGACATAATCCCGATTTTGTCAAGAAATGGATCGGGATTCTTAATCATTGTTCACTAGACCTCATGGTCCTAGTGATCGAGGAGGCCGGTCGGGAACTACAGGTCACTAAGAACAAAATTGGAGAGCTTTTAAAGGAACATAACTCCATGCTATGTGATCCCGCAAATGCAGCATGGATTGAGAAGCTTGAACTTCAATGTCTCACTTATAAAAACGATTTACTCAAATTCAAATTCAACAAGCAGCGTACCGTTGAAGCCGACTACGAGGAAAATAGGGTGTATGGTTGGCTAGCAGGTACAAACCAACGCCAACCACGAGACGAGATGAGACGTCGCCCTTGGACCAAAAGAGGCCAGAAGAATCGGTCACAACGTGATACTGCTGCAGCGAACAACGACAGCGATTTCATGATTTCTGACTCGGATGATGCCATCAGCTCCCAGGATGTCCCTTTAGGCCAGGCTTCCGGGACATCTGGAAATACCAACAGAAGGCGCCCACCCGTAGGGGGCGCCAGAATAAACGAAATAAGGCGAAATCCATCCAGAGCTGTCGACAAGAGACCGCTATAATGAATTTGTCTAACCGTAAGTTGACTGACACTGAATTGAATGTTTTAAGTAAAGGATTGACTTTTGTTCCCACCAACCTCCACGATCCCTTTAGTTGGAAGTGTGATCAACATAAGTTGATGCGCAAACTGCGCCTGAAAGAGCATTTTCAGACCAAACCTGATGCTATGTCTGTGGGTCCTTTGGACAAATTTATGATGAGTTACCCTACATCAACTTTTGATCCTGTTTCAAACAATGCGGCCCTGCGTACTTATGGGAGATTGTTGGACGATTCGGTCACTAAATACACAGGGGCACCAGCAAAATTTAAGAAAAATTTGTCACCAGCCGAGTCTCAAGCCCTTAGTCAACTGGGCACATACGAAGATATCATCATTAGGCCCGCCGACAAGGGCGGAGCTATTGTGGTCCAGAACTTGACAGACTACCGTCAAGAATTATATAGTCAGCTGGCCGAGACGGCGGTATATAAAAAATTGCCCAATGACCCGACATCCCTATATAAGCGTGAATTACATGACATCTTGAATACCGCTATGAGGGATGGTAAAATTTCGCCCAAATTACTGAAATCCCTGTACAATGAATGGCCAGTTGTCCCTGTTCTATACTCATTGCCCAAAGTCCACAAGAATGCAGCACACCCTCCAGGACGACCCATTATAGCGGCCCGGGACTCTCTATACCAGCCGGTGGCTAAGCTGCTGGACTTTCTATTGCAGCCTTTGTTACCCTTGAAACGTACATTTCTGAAGGACACTACTAGTTTTCTTCATTTGTTGGATGGTATAGGTACATTACCAGAGGGGACCTTAATGGTGTGCTTAGATGTCTGTAGCCTCTATACCTCCATCCCACACGATGGGGGTATAGAGGCAGTCAGGGCATTTATTACTGAATATTTGGACCCGTCCTTGCTTGACCATGACTTATTCATGGAACTAATTGTGCTGACTTTAAAGCGCAATTATTTTTTGTACGATGGGGCATACTATTTGCAACAAAGGGGATGTGCCATGGGGTCGGCGGTGGCTCCATCCTTTGCTAATATATTTATGTTTAGCCAGGAACAAACTACTTTCTTTGATAAACCAGAGGTTAACCAACACTTACGTCTATACACCCGCTACATAGACGATATCTTTGTCTTGTGGACGGGTGGTGAAGATTCATTATCTGCTTTGTTGCTTGATATTAATGCTAATGAATCCCCAATCAAATATACAGCGACTTGGAGTGCCACTTTGGCCAACTTCTTAGATGTAAGTGTAACTATCTGTAATAATACTATTCATACAGACGTTTATCTTAAGGATGTGGAGCGCAACAGCTTTCTGATGGCATCCAGCCATCATCCCCCTGCCCTTAAAAGAGGGCTGCCATTGTCACAAATGATCAGAATTAAACGGATCATGAGTGACTCTGGTAAGGTTGAAGTAAAACTTGATGCCCTCATCGAGAAATTTATTGCCAGAGGCTATGACCTTACGGTGTTGCTTCAGCAAAAGCAGCAAGTCATGAGTATGTCCAGATCTCAATTGCTAAGACCAAAACAACGAGATACTACATCGATACTCCCATGGTCCACTACATTCTCGGTTGCCAGTCCCATCATTAGGCATGCTACAAATGCTTTGTGGCCTATTGTAAAAACTGACCCTGACCTCCCTGTTTTCAAAAACATCAGACCAATGGCTGCCTTTCGCAGAGGACCCAACCTTAGAGATAGGTTGGTGAAAACTGATGTTACTGGGATGGGTATCCCCAAGCCACCTAATACTTACGTTAAACCCCCAGGCTGCTATAGCTGTTGGTCCTGTGAGACGTGTAAACACATGGTTAGTTGTAAAGACTTTAAACATCCCCATTCTTCAAAAAGGTTTCAAATTAGATCTGTCTTTACCTGTAAAACCACACACGTGGTATATGCCATAGTTTGCCCCTGTGGCCTTTTCTACATAGGCCAAACCATACGTCCCTTCCGCGACAGGATGGCGCTCCACCGGTCAGCGATCAACCTCTCTCTGCGAGGGAAGGTGGTTGACCAGCCGGTGGCTCGCCATTTTAAGGCCATGGGGCACACCATCGGTGATTTCAAACATTTTATCATCGATGGTGTCCCTGATTCACTTAGAGGTGGCAATAGAGCCAAAAAGCTATTAATTAAAGAATCCGAATGGATTTTTCGCTTGAATACCATCTCTCCCAATGGTTTGAATGAAAAGATTAATTGGAATAGTCTCATGTAATTCCATTGTTTCCAATCTTTTCTCTGTGTGATAAGGTTTAATTATGTAATTTTTTTATGTATCACCTGCTCACTAAGGAGTATGACCTGCTGCTGCATTGATGCAGATGTATGGCAATCGGTTAGGGAAACTGCGTGATGTGTGGCGGGGCGGCATATGAGCGAAAATATCATCTATGCTCTATGCGGTCGGACACACTATCGGCATTGCCCCCTCCGTGTCCTGATTTGCACAACAGCGGCAGATTGACTCCTTTTTAGATATATGTTATGTTCCATTTGTGTGCTGTTATGTCTAAACGTGTTTATTGATGTTTTTCAGCCCCGGGTGCCCGCTCTGTCTGGTCTAATGTGAGTGATCCAGCACGAATTTCAAGCGGCAGCCTACTTCCTGGTTCCTGGAACGCAAACTAGACGTTGCCTAGCAACGCTAGCCAGGCGCCCTGAGACGGAAGTGCTGCGTGATGACTTCCGGGCGGCGACTCCGTGTCTCCAGCAGCGCGCGAGGCTCCGTGGGTTTGTGAGTATAAAAATGTGTCTTTTGTATGTGTTCATTGCTGTAGGAGTGGGCTGAGGAAGGGGCTCATACCCCGAAACGTCCCCATTCAATACAACCTGTTTTTATTTGCATGAAACCGTCTCCTGAGTGCCATTTGTCCGAGAGGATTTGGATTGGTGTTTATCTCATTAGAGGCACCGGGGGCAAGTTGTGATTTATCTACTTGGAGTGCCGGCAGATATTGGACTTTATATATATATATATATATATATATATATATATATATATATATATATATATATATAGTTTAAAAAACTGCAGTCATTGGAGTGGTATTGCACAGTAGATTTCCCTTGCTGTGCGAGGACTTATGGACAAGCCTCTCCCCATATTATACCGCTTTTTCCCCATTCTCCATTGGAGTTGGAGCCAGCTAATTTAAAATCTGGTTGGTTGAGGAACCTTAGAGGAACCAGATCTACCGTTGCATTTTAATTTGAAGCATTCTTTATCGAGTCTGTTTTACACCCCTGATGAAGTCCGAGTGACAAAACGCGGCAGGTTATTGTGATGACTGCTATCTGACTCTACATTAATTATTGGATGAAATAATGCTCTAATTCTGCACGAGGAGGCGCACTGTAAATTCCCGGTACTTGTGAGTTATCCGGGCTGCCGATTTTGTCCTTAAGTTTGGTTAACTTAAGGACACCCGACCGACGCGATGCCCACGATTTAGCTCCAAATCGGGGGCATCGCGTCGGTCGTGGCCGTTATAAGGGGCCACGACGCGATGCCCACGATTTCCCATAGACAGTAATGTTAAAAGACACGATGGACCCGATTTCCCATAGACAGTAATGTTAAAAGACGCGATGGACCCGATTTCCCATAGACAGCAATGTTAAAATAAAATTACAATGTGAAATTGGGCAATATGTTTTTAAAAAAAATGTTTCATGGCCCCCCACCACCGTTAACGCCACCCCGCTATTGACGCCAGCCCGAAGCGTGGCGAGCGCAGCGGTACGCGTCCTCCGACCTTTTCATGCCCTACTATCCACTAGGGCGTGGAGTGAGAATAGAATAGTGTGGCGAGCGCAGCGAGCCACCGAGCCCGAAGCGTGGCGAGCGGACGCGGACACCTGTGAAGCCCGCAAGGGCACGCGGATACCTGTGAAGGTGTCCGCGTCCCCTCGCGGGGCTCGGTGGCTCGCTGCGTCGCCACACTATTCTATTCTCACTCCACGCCCTAGTGGATAGTAGGGCATGAAAAGGTCAGAGGATGCGTACCGCCGCCCCTCGCGGCCTCGCTGCGCTCGCCACGCTTCGGGTTGGCGTCAATAGCGGGGTGGCGTTAACGGTGGTGGGGGGCCATGAAACATTTTTTTTAAAAACATATTGGCCAATTTCACATTGTAATTTTATTTTAACATTGCTGTCTATGGGAAATCGGGTCCATCGCGTCTTTTAACATTACTGTCTATGGGAAATCGTGTCGGAAATCGGGTCCATCGTGTCTTTTAACATTACTGTCTATAGGAAATCGTGGGCATCGCGTCGCGGCTCCTTATAACGGCCACGACCGACGCGATGCCCACGATTTTGGGCGCGATGAAAAAATCGGCAGCCCGGATAACTCACAAGTACCAAATTCCCTTTGTGTATTCTGTTCTCTCTTCCCCCACTAACAGGGGGGACTTATAGAGTTGCTGCCACAGACACGTTTCCTGGCGCAGTAAAAGGGTTTTATATTTATTTATATATATATATATATATATATATATATATATATATATATATATATATATATATATATATAAAATAAGCCTGCTCGAAGCAAATGCTTTGAAAGCTAGTCTGCTTCTGTGTTTGTGCGTGTGAGAAAGATGTAGTTTCACTCTCTGCCAGCAGATGGCAGTGTTTTGGAGATTCACGGACCCTAGACATAGATATATATATATATATATATATATATATATATCTATATATATATATATATATATATATATATAGATATCTATATATATATATATAGATATCTATATATATATATATATATATATATATATATATATATATATATAAATTATACATACCATATTATACTTGTAATTTTAGTTTTTTTACTAGATTTGTAGTTTCTTTCCCTGATTCAACACCGTTTGTATATTGGTTCTAAACTGCTGTATTGGATTCCCTGCTATACGTGGAGAGAAGTGCTGATGGTCAACAGCTGTAGTCCCTACTGTATGCACACCCACAGAAGTTGGATGCACACTTTATCTCAATCGTATTTTTTAACCACACATGCGTGGAAGAGACCCCTGTGGTTGAGCACCCCTGTGGTTGAAGTTGGATCTGTTTTTATTCACTTGAACAAAGTGTAATTGAATTTGTAATCTGCATCGAATTTTGTACAAACTTATTTTTATTGATACTTTGTCGTTATAAAGAAAATTAGAATAAATACAAATTTTATGTACCCAATGTATGATCATTTATGAACAAAAGTGGTGTAATAGACAGAGCGCACATCTATCTCTCCTTCCTTCCATATATGTATGTATGTGTGTGTGTGTGTGTGTGTGTGTATATATATATATATATATATATATATATATGTGTGTGTGTGTGTGTGTGTGTGTATATATATATATATGTGTGTGTGTGTGTGTGTGTGTGTGTGTGTGTATATATATATATATATATATATATATATATATATACACAGAAACATAACAACAGAGGAGCGCTCCATAGTGTAAAACTGATTTTTTAATAAGCATAAAATTGCTCCGGTGCAGTCTAGGTGGACTCGTACCAGAAATAAAACAGGTGTGGGCTGGTAGACTGCACTGGAGCAATTTTATGCTTATTAAAAAATCAGTTTTACACTATGGAGCGCTCCTCTGTTGTTATGTTTCTGCAGATTGTTGTTTGATTCCTGGGGTCCTGGAATCTTGCGGAGTGAGCTGCAGTCCGGATTGGGACTTAGTGTACCTTTGAAAAGGGTTGGCCTTAACCCATTGCTAGCTGGCTGTGAGGATCGCAAACTAGCGCTGGATTGATACACCTGTGCATTTTCCATATATATATATATATGTATGTATGTATGTATGTATGTATATATATATGATGCCGTTCAGCCTGGCACTCTTCCTCACTGGAAACATACCATGGTGCCCTCCGGCGGTGATTGCAGGGTACAGCTTACAGACAAGCAGTGGCACTCGACAGGAGTTTTCTAATAGTGTCAAAACAGTGGTTTAGGGATCAATAAACCACTGTTTTGACACTATTTGAAAACTCCTGTCGAGTGCCACTGCTTGTCTGTAAGCTGTACCATATATATATATATATCTCATATTATACTTGTAATTTTAAGTTTTCTTTATTTATTTATTTTTACTAGATTTGTAGTTTCTTTCCCTGATTCAACACTGCTTGTATATTGGTTCTAAACTGCTGTATTGGATTCCCTGCTATACGTGGAGAGAAGTGCTGATGGTCAACAGCTGTAGTCCCTACTGTATGAAAATTATTTTACTGTTGTATTGGAAAAATATCAAATTTAATCAGATTAAAAAGTGTCAGACATCTTTAATGCATTTAAAGCAATTTTTTTGGGGGTGGTTGGGATTAAGCTATACCATAAAGGAGGAGGATACTTTGAAAACTGCTTTGAGCTCTCCCATAGGAATGCTTTAATAACAAATCTGTCTTTTCCATTCTGTTGTCTAGATCACAGACACAAAACTTGCTGTTAAACAAAAAGGTTTTGAGAAGCTCCCATTCCCTACATATTTCGCTGATGGAGATGAAGAGTTGCCAGAAGACCTTTACGATGAAGATATGTTCCAGTTCAATGAGCCCTCTGTTACATACACTTAGTTTTTCTGCCACCACCATTCATAAAGGCGTTGTCACTTACAGTAATTTAAGTGTACCATGTTCCTAGCATGGTAGGCTGCTGCAGTTATAACAAGCTTCCTTATTAGGTGCATGGAGAATGATTTCCACATTGCAGTCTGCAGTATAATTGTATGGATCTTGTAGATCCCCGATACCTATTGACAACAAAGTATGGAAGCTTTTGCTTTTTCAATGATCTTATATAATAAAGACTATTCGATATTGGTTTGTGTTTTTCACTATTAAACTATAAAATAAGTGCTAAAATTAAACAAATGGTTTATTTACTATCTGTACTAAAACTTTATAATCAGATGGTTGCTTTTCATGCACAAGACAATTACAATGTTGCTGAGTTGTTTAGATCAATTGAAGTAATGTCTGTCTTTATGCCAATAACATAACGATAAAGGTAACATTACACAATAGAATCTACTTTATAACAATCATATCAGTAAATGGTGTCAAGATCTACTAGACTTATATGAGAAACTGGTAAGCCCACTCGAAGAAAGTTCTTTGAAAGCTAATAGATGTAGTTTCACTTGTTGTCAACAGATGACCGTTTCGGAGCCACACAGACACTAGACCTATATATGACTACATTTTCCCCATCTAAGATAACTTACTGAAATGTACTTTTTTAGAGACAAAATTATTCTACCTCAGGGATGGGGAACCTTCGGTCCGCCAGCTGTTGTTGAACTACACATCCCAGCATGCCCTGCAACAGTTTTAGTATGGCCAAATAGTAAAACTGTAGCAGGGCATGCTGGGATGTGCAATTCAATAACAGCTGGAGGGCCGACTGTTCCCCATCCCTGTTCTAACTGAATACAAATGCTACTCCCACTTTATGGCCACATAGTACTGTATTTGTCTGGTTTCTGTAAGAAAGGTCTCGCATCTGGCATCACAGCTGCATCCTCTAAAGCTGGGTACACACCTTGTTAATGGATCGGCTGATCCGCCGAATGATCTAATGATTGATAAGTGCATGCACATTTACAAATCATTGTCCTGATGTGTCTTGCCTGACATCACAACTGGGTGCCTTTTATGTAGCTATAGATATATTGGCCATTGGCTATGCTGCAGGCCTGATGTGATCGGTCTGTTAACAACATCTGTCACAGACATATCAGGGGTTCATACTCTCCGACGTGTTTGCAATAGATCGGCCGTATGACTGAACAGTATATGTATCGCTCCAGGCGTACCCAGCTTTAGGATAACTTCAATACCCATTGCCTCGGATGCCAGTCAAATTAAACTTGTGTTAGTAAACGCTATTGCCTCAGAAACCAGATATTGTAAAGTTTTGTGCAGTTGAGTCTATAATCAGCAGGATTACAGCAGTATAATGCAGCGGCTTGCCTGAATATTTATAGGAAACCTCATACATAAATAAACATACTGTAGTACACGGACAAATTAATCCAATACAAAAACCAATTTGGAAGAAAAATATCACCACCTTTAGGACAATCCTGTCTAACATAAATAAGAATCTTAAAAACATTGCAATATTGCTTAGTACAAAAATATATGGTATAAATACGATTGCATTCATGGAAAAACAACTTTATTTTTTTTTTAATGAGCTTAAGATCAAAAATGTTAACTAGTTCCACTCAGGACGAGTTGCCACCACCATATAGAAGTGACTCGAAATGACCTGCTACCAAGTGCAAGGCTTCTATGGCTAAGGTCTATTTAACATTATTTCTCATGAACTGCAACATGTAAAATGCTAACAGGAGATACATAACTGATACTATCCCAAAACCCAAGATTGCTGCTTTGTGTTTGCAATGCATGATCTGCATAAGTGATACGTGGAGCCAGATCCCTGCTACCATATGCTATTATTTTGTTTATTACTGCAGCTTTGGGATGCAGAAATGTACTTCGTTAATTCATGTGTGTATTTAATTACCTTGACCCAGATAGTAGCAGAGGAATTAGTTTTTTCTCCTTGCCCTGTTTCCAGAAATTAATGAACCTAACTTTATTCAACCTAACAGGCAGCATATGTTTTCAGCCACACAAAACAAGTGTTATTAGTAACTATGTAACTTTATCATGTACAGTATGTACTCTGTCATGTGACTGTACAGTACTTGCTGGAGGCAGTCCATATTGCTGATGACTGGCTTACTTTGACCAACCATATAGGATTTGGCCAGGCAGTACTGTAAGTTCAATTTATTTTTAAGAAGCAATGAGAGAGATAAAAAAAAATAATATAACGGTAGTGCAATAAGCAAGGTAACAAGACCTTTCATTTATTTTGTTTTCTATTTCATTCTAATTTCCTGCCGTACCAGAGTAGGTGAACTATGAGCTGTATTAATGGCGACGGTAAGGGGGGTTTTTACGGCGTTAAACCCCCTCAATGTCTTCACTGTTTTAAGGAAATCTTCCCTGTGAGAGGCCGTAGAGGATTCCCTTAAACGGAGAGGTTCGCTGCAAATGCATCAAACGTTGCTGTTTGAACGGCCTCACTCGCTATTTACACCTCGCCTCAGGAAATGGGCGAGGGTGGAAGACACGAGTGAACCTCGCTGCAGGGGGAATTGAATACCCTGACGGCAAATTATCTGCACTGTTCGCTGTCCTAACTTGACATCAGGTCATTGAATTACTGCCCTACAGGCTTCCCCTCATGATCATTAGACTGGGCCTTACATCAGTCATATTGTGCCAACATTAGGAGTAAGATGGTGGGGCTGGTGGAAACTTGGTCAAACATTTGAGGTGTTTTGTGTGATCAGATTTCTGTGTCTAAAGGGCAGATCAGCAGCTAAAGTAAATCAACTTGTTAAATGTATGATGGTAACCTCATGTCACAGAAAAGGTTTGGGTTTGGTGGACCTCCAATGATAACAAGACAGACATTCAAAATGAGCAGCAATTAGGATGGCCAAGCACCTCCACTACAGGCAGTGCACCAATTGACAATTATCACCATACATTTCAGAAGTTGGTGATAAATTTTATCTGCTGATGTGCCCTTTCACATCACACTTTTAAAACAGTATATTGCCATTTTTTTTCCATTTTAAAACGGTTAAGGCTGCAGTGGGAAAGCGCCAGAGTTGATTTACCGGTTAAAGTTAACCGGTATTTCAATACGGTTAAAAGCCGTTTTTTGTGCCATGCGAATGGCACTGAAACGGTATTTAGCAAAAAACATCAGATTACAGGGGGGGGGGGGGGGGGGGGGGCTGTCCTCTGCATTCTGCCCTGGGAGGTGTAATCTAAATGAGTGCCTGTACCCAAAGCAATGCGATTAAATTAATTAATATGTATTGCGGGTCTACAGATGTGGTTACGGATCAATATTGTAAAATAACAGTGGTTTTATTCATATGAACAAGAGATAATTAGATTTGGGTGTTATTTTGTTTCTGTGCAGGGTAAATTCTGGCTGCTTTATTCGTACACTGCAATTAAGATTTCAGTTTGAATTCACCCCACCAAATGGGCAAAACCGCGTGCACTGCAGGTGGGAAAGATGTATATACACACACTATCTGCCTTGGAGAATCTATTGAAAATATTATTTTTTTAAAAGTTTATTGACTCATGACAAGAAAGAATAACATCGCAATGAGAGTTTGTGGCTCACACTCTGAGAAGCAACACTACATCTGAAAAATGTGGTTTTCATTGTTTGTTTTTCCATTATAGACAGACAACTGGCTTTTTTGATAGCTGATAAATTTATTTTCAGTTTATAATTGTCTCTGTGGCTTTTAGTCGAGGTTTAGTTAAAAGTGTCGTGTAATGCTGTGTACACACGGGGGAAATATATTGCTTGCAATATATTGCTGAGTAATATATTGCTCAGTGTACTTGCAATATATCTCAGCAATATATTTCTCAGCAATATATTGCTCAGTGTCCAGTTTTTCAGAGGGACCAGCAATTTTCCCTGAAAATTGCTAGCAATTTTGACTAGATTTTTTTTACCCTCTATTTAAATTCATTTATGATTGACATGGGTTGTGGGAAGTCCTTCTGGAAGGGAATAAAAGTGTATATGGTGTATATACATATGTAGCAAGGGTCATCTTTGTAGGGGCAGCATAATCTAGCGACAGCAGCCACTAGTGCCCCGCTCCTGCCAGGGGTGTGGGGGCACAAGACGGCCGTGCGGCCCCTGCCACCCCGACACCAATGCCCCCTTCATTTATATTGAGCCCACATACTATTGGTGTGGGGCAGCATGGTAATGCTCATGCTGCCCACCGATGGTGCAAATCACCATCGATGGGCAGCATGAACATAATCATGCTGCCCGACACCAATGCCCTCTAAAGACAGCCTATGCACTTACTGGCTAGTGGGGCGCGCAGGAGGTGTGGGTGCTGGCACAGTGGGGGGGAGATTTGCGCAGCTGCTTCTGTGCTGTATGCGCGGGCAGGGACGGAGGAGGAAGCAGGGGGGGGGCCGTGTGTCACTCTGTGACATTCCCGGCCGGCGTGTCACGCTGTGACAGGGCGGGTGGGCGGGTCCCGGCCGGCGTGTCACGCTGTGACAGGGTGGGTGGGCGGGTCCCGGGCGGCGCTGGAGGCTAGACATCGCTGGTCTCTAGTGCACAGTGCTTTGTGCACCAGCGACCAGCAATTTTTAGGCAGAATCGGAGGAGCAAGCTCCTGCGACCAGCGACCATGAAGGGCTCCCAGCCATTTATCGCTGGCTGCACATTAAATCACTGGCAATATGGTCACTGTGCGACCATTTTGCCAGCGATTTCATGCCTAATTGCAGCAGTGTGTACACAGCATAAGGATGATAATTAACAGGAAATCTTTCAACCTGAACCAAAATATTGACCTTCTACAGCTTGAATAGGTGAAGTACTTAAGGTGCCCATACACTGAGCTGATTTGGGATGATTTTGGCCGATTACAACAAATCGGGCAGTGAAATCAGCTCAGTTTGATGTCGGTCCCGTGCATATCTTACCTGAGCAGGTGGTCGGACCTGCTGGCCACCCGACCTGGGACCTCCTTCCCCATACGGAGAAGGGCAGCGGAGTCCAGCCAGCTGGTGGTGGAGGCGCAGGGGCGGGCAGCTCATAGTAGTGGCGGGCAGCGGGGTCCGTCTGAGCTGCAGCTGGGAGGCTGGAGCTTGTAGTGGCATTTTGCTGCACGGCGGGATGCAGCTGCTGAATAATTTGAAATGACTGGCCGGTCGTTGATTGGCTAACTCTCAGGAGTCAGCCAATCAACGTATGGGCAGTAATTTCAAAATATTCAGCAGCCGCATCCCGTCGCGCAGCAAAATGCCGCTACAAGCTCCAGCAGCTGCTCGGACAGACCCTGCTGTCTGCCACTACGAGCTACTTGCCCTCTGCCACCCTCACCAGCTGGCCGGACTCCATTGCCCACCCTTTGCCACCACAGCAGCTCCCCGGGAGTATTGCGATTCATTGCATGTAAAAATGGCACATAAAGTGTCAGATTGCATGTGAGCCTCCCGGGAGCCGGTGGGGGGGCTCTGGCCAAACTGGTCCGACTTGTCCTGATGAAAAATTAAGCCAGTTTACGGGGGCCTTTAGAAATTTTGAATAACTGGGGGGGGGGGTTTGGTTTGTTTGTTTTGAGCTCTTCAGCCCATTGACCAGCCAGTAGTATTAGTCCCATACAGTAATGAATAATATATGCAACTATTCTGTATACAAGCCCCTGTGTATTTAATACGATGCAAGTACACTGCTGATCAGTAGGCAGTGCTTCCTTATACCCAGGGCTGGCAACAGAAATCTTGGGGCCCGGTACACTGATATGTCTGGGGCCCCCTAACAACACCCCCTTCAGCAGAATTTTTTACAGGAATCCAGGTGGGTGCCTTTATAAACCATTTCTAGGCACTGCACTGCCGCAGCTATGCTTACAGCCCGTCAGAACTTTGGGGCCCCTCACAAGCTTGGGGCCCGGTACAGGTGTCCCCCTTGACCCCCCCCTGTCGCCTGCCCTGCTCAGGGGTGCAGGGGAACCTGCCTGGTGGAGGGCGTGCAGAACACATTGATGCTCTCAGATGCTGGGCCACACTTTGCGCTGGAGCTTGCCTGCAGGACTGTTCTGTCACTGCTGTGCTCCTCGTTGCCAGCATGCCATGGTTGGGAGATCAAAGGCGGGTGGAGCTGACACCAGCTCCTCCTCCAGCAGCCTTCAGCGTGACACTTGTCCCTGTGCACTGCTGCAGGAAGTGGCCTATACCCGGAGCAGCAGGAGAGCCGCGGGATATAGAACCTGGCTCATGGCAGGGCAGGTGCCACAGATGGTTGGGAGGCTATAAAATGTCTGGGGAGAGGAGGGAGGGAGTAGCTGCAGCCCCCAGCCTGTCACTGTCTCTGGGTTCAGGCAGTCGCAGATTACTGTGCCTGCTGTGACCCTGCGCCCCAGTGCCCCCCCCCCCACCCCCCCGTGGAGATTGCTCCCCCCCCCCCGCTTCCGCTAGGACTGCATGTGCGGACCCGGCCGCGCTGTCATCCAGGCTCTGACAGACACTAGAGGTACAGCAGTACCTCTATTGTCTGTCTCCTCCAAGGTGGCGGCCATTTTTGGAGGGGCCGTCGCCATACATGGAGGCCTGTGTGCGGCAGGACCCAGAGACAGCTGCAGCAGCAGGGCTGTGCAAGATGCACACAGCCGGCCCCGGCGCAGGCACTTCATACCGGCCCGGGGGGGGATGTGGCACTCTGCCCCCCCCCCCCCCCCCGGCCCAGCCGCCCCTGCATGGGGTGAGCAGGGGCACAGATGGGGTGAGCAGTGGAAAATATAAGGTAGGCAGGAGCATATGTGGGGTGGGCAGCAGCAGGGGCACACAGGGTGAGGACAGGAGCACACATGGTGTGAGAAAGAGCACACATTGGATGGACAGGGGCACACATGGGGTGGGCAGGGGAACATATAAGGTAGGCAGGAGCACACGTGGGGTGGGCAGGAACAGGGAACACATGGGGTGAGCAGGGGCACATATGGGGTGAGCAGGGGAACATATAAGTTAGGCAGGAGCACATGTGGGGTGGGCAGCAGCAGGGTCACACAGGGTGAGGACCGGAGCACACATGGTGTGAGAAAGAGCACACATGGGATGGACAAGGGCACAAATGAGGTAGGCAGGAGCAGGGGCACACATGGGGTGGGCAGGAAAAGGGGAACACATGGTTTGGGCAGGAGCAGGGGAATATGGGGTGGGCATGAGCAGGGACACACATGGGGTGGGCAGGAGCACACATGGTTTGGGCAGGGGCATACATGGTTTGGACAGGAGCACACATGGGGTGGGCAGGAGCAGGGACACACATGGGGTGGGTAGAAGCACACGGGGAGGGCAGGAGCAGGGACACACATGGGGTGGGCAGGAGCAGGGACACACATGAGGTGGGTAGGGTCACACATGGGGTAGGTAAGAGCAGGGACATAGCTATGGAACCTTATTATGAGCTCATACTCACTGAGGGCCAGATGCAAAAGCTTCAAAAGTGATGAAATGGAGAGTGATAAACAGCCAGCCAATCAGCTCCTACCTTCCATGTCACAGACTGTGATTGAAAAATGTCAGATAGGAGCTGATTGGCTGGTTGTTTATCACTCTCCATTTTATCACTTTTGAAGCTTAGTGCATCTGGCCCTATGTCACTTTGGCACAGGAAGGAAGTAGTGGAGTAATAGAACGAAGGAGCTGTAGCAGCCAGGAGATCTGGGGGTGGAGCAACACGTACAGGAGGGAATGCAGAGAGAAAGCTGCTGAGCTCATAGCAGGCTTTAGTAATTCTCCTGTGACTCCTGGGTGGGGCCCGGGCACTGAAAATAACAGCCCTGACTCAGTTGCTTCCTGTGAGAAGCAGGAGGTTACATGCTGCCACGATCAGAAGCAGAGATTTGGGTGAGTTATTTTGTTTCTGTGCAGGGAAAATACTGACTGCTTTATTTTTACACTGCAAATAGAATTTGTAGTGAAACCCCACCCAAATTTCTCTTCACATGTTACAACTGCCCCCTCCCCCCCTGCAGTGCGCATGGTTTTGTCCATTTGAGAAGGAATTTGCCTTTGCGAGTGAACCAGACTAAGGACCAATACGTAACTTGCTTTTGCAGATTAAAAACATGTAAACATTATGATCATCCAAAGAAATGCAACACAGAGACTTTCCTCTGGGTCTGATAGAGGCATACAATGGTCATAGATGTTTACTTTTGTCCCATATTGGCCACAAAAATGTATTTCTGCCAATCTGTAATTTATGCGGCAAACATATTATGCAGAGATTATTATGTAGGCCAAACATTTCTCACATGCAGAGAAGAGACTCGGAAAATAGATCTAATT